>NC_139843.1:24915701-26293201 GCF_963691815.1 Echiichthys vipera | reverse complement strand
CTGTTAGCACTAGCCTCACTTTCATTTAGCACAACAGCAGAGTAGACTGAGCCATGGGCGTAGCTTCAGTTAGCTAGCCGCCTCGGCTGCTACCTGCGATAGACGCGATGAAGCGATGATCAAAAATGTTACAAATATGGGCAAGTGACGCAATAGAAACATTTAATCGCCTCCATCGCTATTGGTGTGAAAGCACCAATTCAAGGCTATTGTAAATGTATCTGCTTAGTATTGGTGTCTGTGCTTTGATTTGTCCGACAGTCTTGGCAGATTTAAGCAAGGCAAGGCAAGTTTATTTGTATAGCACAACCCAGGTAATTCAAACTCATCTCATCTCATCTCATCTTCAACCGCTTATCGCAGGTCGTGGCAGCAGCTCTAGCAGGGGACCCCAAACTTCCCTTTCCCGGGCCACATTTACCAGCTCTTACAAGGGGATCCCGAGGCGTTCCCAGGCCAGTGTGGAGATATAATCTCTCCACCTAGTCCTAGGTCTTCCCCGAGACCTCCTCCCACCTGGATGGACCTGCCTGGAACACCTCCCTAGCGAGGCGCCCAGGAGGCATCCTTCCTAGATGCCCGAACCACCTCAACGGGCTCCTTTCAACGCAAAGGAGCAGCGGCTCTACTCCGAGTTCCTGACGGATGGCTGAACTTCTCACCCTATCTCTAAGGGAGACTCCAGCCACCCTCCTGAGAAAAAACATTTCGGCTGCTTGTACCCGCGACCTCGTTCTTTCGGTCATGAGCCAGCTTTCATGACCATAGGTGAGGGTAGGAACGAAGATTGACCCGTAGATCGAGAGCTTTGCCTTCCGGATCAGCTCTCTTTTCGACACAACGGTGCGGCAGAGCGACTGCAACACCGCCCCCGCTACTCTGATTCTCCGGCCAAACTCACGCGCCATCGTCCCCTCACTCGTGAACATGATCCAGAGGTCCCTGAACTCCTTCGCTTGGGGTAAGGACTCGTTCCCTACCTGGAGTAAGCAATCCACCGGTTTCCTGCTGAGAGCCATGGCCTCAGATTTAGAGGTGCTGATCCTCATCCCAGCCGTTTCACACTCGGCTGCGAACCGATCCAGTGAGTGCTGAAGGTCACTGACCGACGATGCCATCAGGACCACGTCATCTGCAAAAAGCAGAGACGAGATCCTCAGCCCACCGAACTGCAACCACCCGCCACCACGACTACGCCTCGATATCCTGTCCATGAAAATCACAAATGGTGACAAAGCACACCCCTGGCGGAGGCCAACCCCCACCGGCAACAAATCCAAATTACTGCTGAGGATCTGGACACAACTCTCGCTTTGGGTGTACAGCGATTCGATGGCCCACAGAAGTGACCCCCTCACCCCATACTCCCGCAGCACCTCCCACAGTATCTTCCGAGGGACCCGGTCATATGCCTTCTCCAGATCCACAAAAAACATGTAGACCGGATGGGCATACTCCCAGGCCCCCTCCAGGATCCTTGAGAGTGAAGAGCTGGTCTGTTGTTCCACGTCCAGGACTGAATCCGCATTGTTCCTCTTCAATCTGAGGTTCGACTATAGGACGAACCCTCCTTTCCAGGACCTTGGAGTAGACTTTACCAGGGAGGCTGAGTGGTTTGATACCCCTGTAATTGGCACACAGCCTCTGGTCCCCCTTTTTAAATAGGGGAAACCAATTAATTACCAACCAAGTAATTCAAACTGCTTTACATAAAACATTAAAAGCATTGGGAAAAAAACCCATAAAAGGTCATTTAAAACATAAAAGACGGTTACAGTTACAAAAGTTACAGTGCAGTTTACTGAAATGCAGCAGCAAATAGAAAAGCCTTCAGTATTGATTTATAAGAACTGAGAGTTGCAGCAGACCTGCAGTTTTCTGGAAGTTTGTTCCAGATTTGTGGAGCATAAAAACTGAACGCTGCCTAGTCCTGACTCTGGGGGCACAGAGCAGACCTGTCCCATGTTTAGTCCTGACTCTGGGGACACAGAGCAGACCTGTCCCATGTTTAGTCCTGACTCTGGGGACACAGAGCAGACCTGTCCCATGTTTAGTCCTGACTCTGGGGACACAGAGCAGACCTGTCCCATGTTTAGTCCTGACTCTGGGGACACAGAGCAGACCTGTCCCATGTTTAGTCCTGACTCTGGGGACACAGAGCAGACCTGTCCCATGTTTAGTTCTGACTCTGAGGACACAGAGCAGACCTGTCCCATGTTTAGTCCTGACTCTGGGGACACAGAGCAGACCTGTCCCATGTTTAGTCCTGACTCTGGAGACACAGAGCAGACCTGTCCCATGTTTAGTTTTGACTCTGGGGTCACAGAGCAGACCTGTCCCATGTTTAGTCCTGACTCTGAGGACACAGAACAAACCTGTCCCAAGTTAGGTCCTGACTCTGGGGACACAGAGCAGACCTGTCCCATGTTTAGTCCTGACTCTAGGGACAGAGAGCAGACCTGTCCCATGTTTAGTCTCACTCTGGGGACACAGAGCAGACCTGTTCCAGATGATCTGAGAGGTCTGTATGGTTCGTAGCTGAGCAGAAGATCTGAAATGTATTTTGGTCCTAAACCATTCAGTGCTTTGTAAACCAACAGATGTATTTTGAAATCAATTATTTGACAGACAGGAAGCCAGTGTATAGATATGAGGACTGGAGTAATATGATCGACTTTTTTGGTCTTAGTGAGGACTCAGGCAAGAGCGTTCTGAATTAACTGCAGCTGTCTGATGGACTTTTTAGGGAGACCTGTGAAGACACTGTTACAGTAGTCAAGCCTCAAACTTAAAGCAGACTGAAACGATAACTTCAGGATCAAACTTAAAGCAGACTGACTTTATAACTTTAGAATCAAACTTAAAGCAGACTGACTTGATAACTTCAAAATCAAACTTAAAGCAGACTGACTTGATAACTTCGTAATCAAACTTAAAGCAGACTGACTTGATAACTTCGTAATCAAACTTAAAGCAAACTGACTTGATAACTTCAGAATCAAACTTGAAGCAGACTGACTTGATAACTTCAGAATCAAACTTAAAGTAGACTTACTTGATAACTTCAGAATCAAACTTAAATCAGACTGACTTGATAACTTCAGAATCAAACTTAAAGCAGACTGACTTGATAACTTCAGAATCAAACTTAGAGCAGACTGACTTAATAACTTCAGAGTCAAACTTAAAGCAGACTGACTTGATAACTTCAGACTCAAACTTAAAGCAGACTGACTTGATAACTTCAGACTCAAACTTAAAGCAGACTGACTTGATAACTTCAGAATCAAACTTAAAGCAGACTGACTTGATAACTTCAGAATCAAACTTAAAGCAGACTGACTTGATAACTTCAGAATCAAACTTAAAGCAGACTGACTTGATAACTTCAGAATCAAACTTAAAGCAGACTGACTTGATAACTTGTAAATCAAACTTAAAGCGGACTGACTTGATAACTTCAGAATCAAACTTAAAGCAGACTTACTTGATAACTTCAGAATCAAACTTAAAGCAGACTGACTTGATAACTTCAAAATTAAACGTAAAGCAGACTGACTTGATAACTTCAGAATCAAACTTAAAGCAGACTGACTTGATCACTTCAGAATCAAAGTTAAAGCAGACTGACTTAATAACTTCAGAGTCAAACTTAAAGCAGACTGACTTGATAACTTCAGAATCAAACTTAAAGCAGACTGACTTGATAACTTCTAAATCAAACTTAAAGCAAACTGACTTGATAACTTCAGACTCAAACTTAAAGCAGACTGACTTGATAACTTCAGAATCAAACTTAAAGCAGACTGACTTGATAACTTCTAAATCAAACTTAAAGCAAACTGACTTGATAACTTCAGAATCAAACTTAAAGCAGACTGACTTGATAACTTTAAAATCAAACTTAAAGCAGACTGCAGCTGAGTGCCTCTGCGGTTGTAGATGATGAAAACAGGATTATGATTTGAAGAAAAATACTCATAGACTGTATAAAAGGAGATACTCTGAGGTCTTTTTTTTTTTACTACAACAGGGTTATAGGTACTGGATGGTGGTGCACTGAGTTAATCTCTTGACTTTCAATTATTTTACCACAACGGCATGACTACGAAGGATTAAAAAGCGTTGTTTTTTTTTAGTGGGGAATAAAATTCTACCCACATGTGTTTACACAGGCAGGTTTCAAAGACAAATAGATTCATTTAGAAAATGAATTAGAATTAGAAATGCTTGGAAGGACTCTCTCTTCCTGTTACCATAACAACGAGAAATGAACAAAACTTTGCTGACACATTTTCTCAAACAAACTATAAAGACTGATCAGGGAGGTAACGTTATGTGTAACATTGTCATGAAAAACTACTCACAGAGGCATCCAGGAGGACAGCTACCATTCTCTTCCATTTTCTTCCTATGTGTCCTGTTAACAGGTCACTCGTTAAACCCTTAACACCGGTCGGGAGAGAAAACTTCTGGGCTACAGCCCCGGATATTTTCACTAGCTAGCTAGCCTGACCCCCCTTTCCCATGATGGAAAAATTGAAAATGTGAATTTTGCCTCACATCAATCAGCCTTATAACTCACTGTGTGATCACTACAGGCCTCTTCCTGTAGACAGCCTCACATCATGAGCTGAACGTCCTCATTTCCTGATGCTCTAAATTATGAAAAAAATGATATCACCTTCAGTACCGAACAAGCACAGACAGGAAGAGCATCCAAAATCCCATTGTGACATCATGATGTCAGATGATGGAGTCTTGCTGGACCAGTGCTTACATAACTGAATTTAACTGCCCCATGTGTTCCATGATGCAGGATTGCATGTCAAGGGGATGTAAGATGTCAATTTGAAAGATTTTGTACTAATCTGCGACAATGGCAACACACATTTATTCATTCTGTACGTCATCATCACTATCTTCTCATTTATCATCAAGTACACTCTGGATGTTTTCACCCCATTAGGCTATGGGAAGCTCTTTGTACAGGAAGCACTTTTATTAGGAGTTCCCTGCCTGTCAGGGGTGGATGGCCAGCATCGGTGTGTGTGTGTGTGTGTGTGTGTGTGTGTGTGTGTGTGTGTGTGTGTGTGTGTGTGTGTGTGTGTGTGTGTGTGTGTGTGTGTGTGTGTGTGTGTGTGTGTGTGTGTGTGTGTGTGTGTGTGTGTGTGTGTGTGTGTGTGTGTGTGTGTGTGTGTGTGTGTGTGTGTTTGAGAGTTTGTGTGTATATGTGAGAGCAGTACAAGGCCAGTAGATGGTGTATGAGAGATACTTACACTCAAAGCTTTTCTCTCTTCTCTTTCTCCTCTATGATTCTGTGCCCTGCTATTGCATAATGACTGTGTGAAAGTATGTGTGTGTGTGTGTGTGTGTGTGTGTGTGTGTGTGTGTGTGTGTGTGTGTGTGTGTGTGTGTGTGTGTGTGTGTGTGTGTCTGTCTGTCCTGAGGGCACTGTCAGCCAGCATCAGTATGGGGGCTGTGTCTCTCGCTTAACTGACTACACACACACACACACACACACACACACACACACACACACACACACACACACACACACACACACACACACACACACACACACACACACACACACACACACACACACACACACACTCTTTCAGGCATGACTATTCTGCCATTAAATTCCCAACAAAGTACACAGTCAGATAAGGAGACATACAAGTTTTAAAAAAATGTTGATACAACAAACGATCAAATTTGAGATAAGTTTCACAGCAAGAGAGGTCAACTAAGCAACACACTGACAGGAGATGGCACTCTAAAAAGGATTTATTATATTCAATATTAGTATAGGGTGGTGTTTGCATGTTGTCCCCGTGTCTGCGTGGGTTTTCTCCGGGTTCTTCCCACAGACCAAAGACATGCAAGTGTTAATCGATGACTCTAAATTGCCCGTAGGTGTGAATGGTTGTCTGTCTCTGTTTGTCTCTATGTGCCCTGTGATAGACTGGCGTCCTGTCCAGGGTGGACCCCGCCTCACGCCCAATGTCAGCTGGGATCAGCTCCAGCCCCCCACAACCCCGATAGGGACAACATCTGAAGAAGATGTATGAATGGATGGATGGATGGATTATTAGTACATTCTATGTTCAAAGTGTTAAAAGCCAATCTAAAAAAGAAATATAATGGTACCTAGATTACATTTTTTTAAGGGTCTTTTTTCGTAAAATACAATTTTTTTTGTGTAACAAATATTAACGGAGAAATCCCGGTGAGTGGCTAACACTCGGACGTGGCTAACAGTGATTAGCTCGGGGCAGCACAGTGAAGGCATTAAAACGTCTTTTTTAACCACTAATACTGCTGACAATAACAGCAAACCTCTGCAGTAGCAAGGGAAGAATCCCTACACATAAAACAATGCAGCATCAACGTAATTGGTAAACCCAGAGTTTATTAAAAGAGTGTTTTAAAGACTTACCAATTGGCCCCTGTACCAGCTCCTCTCATAGTAAGGTCCATTCAAGTGGATTACCAAAGTCAATCCCAAAGGAAGAAGCCCCTTGGTGCTTTGTTTTCTGTGTAGGGACTCTTCTCATGCTGCTGCAGAGGTTTGCTGTTATTTTCAGCAGTATTAGTGGTTAAAAAAGACGTTTGAATGCCTTCAACGTACTGCCCCAAGCTAATCAGTTTTAGCCACACCCGACTGTCAGCGACTCTCCCAGATTTCTCCGTTAATAGTTGTCACACACAAAAAAAATGTCTCCATGGCTTTATTTGTTGAGTGTATTTGCCGAAAAAGACCCTGGAATGATTTTACGCGAGAATTTCACTTTGAGGTCAAGGAAATTATATCAAAACCAGATTATTCTAACGCGTGACAAAATCAGCACAGGCACACACTTTCCCTAGGTGTTTTTACACTGGACAGTAAGACGGTGGTTTGCTGCCTTTTTTCCTTGAATTCAGTAAGATCGAGGCATATTGCCAGCCTGATTTAGCTCCCAATGTGACGGCTCGGACCCTACACATATTGGTGGCTGGATCTCCATGTAAATAGAGTTGATGCAACTCAGCAGCATAGGCTTGAATTGGGCGGAGGTGTCGTGAATTGTTGTGCGACCCACGGCTGGGAGTTTTAAAAGCAAGAAACAGCTGATCACAGAAACGAGAGACAGCAAAATATCAACTGTTGTGATGAACAACTGGAAAGTCTGTGAAATCTGTGAGATGCTGACCATCGTGGCAGAGAAAGTTGCAATGGCAGCCTTTGCCTAAATTAAATTTTATTGTTCTAAAAAAAAGATGTATAATACTTGATTGTACCTCCTCATATGAGGAGACGAGGCGGGAAAATAGAAGAATATGCCATAGTTTATATATATGTATATACATTATAAAATAAAGGTTTTTGTTGAAGTGCCTTGGTTATTTTATAAAACATGCTAGTACAGCAGTGGTATAGACACAGAGGATATTCTAGTTAGTGCTCCTTCCCAGCTCCGCCCTATGGTCATGTCTGGTTTAAAAAAATCCAAAATTCCAAGCTGGCTTCAAAACGGTAGTCCACAAAACCAATGGGTGACGTCATGGTAGCTATGTGCATCCCCTGAAGCCTACAGTCTATGGTTTAAAGCAGGGGAGTCAAACTCATTTTATTTCTGATGGGACAGTCCAGTTTGATCTCAAACGGGCAGGACCAGTAGAACCATTGTATACATGGGTGCAGATCCCAGGGGGGACATGTCACAATGACACATGACACAATTAATGTGCGTTGTCCTAATCAAATGAATAAAATTAAAATGCCCCCCCCCCCCTAATTTCTGAAAAACATGAATCCCCCCCCCCTGAATAAAAAGACCCTAAATTATTAAAAATTAAACAAGTGTATTTTCAGACTAATGTTTGACAAATCTATTTCTGACTCCACATCCATCTCTGCTCTCCTCCACTACAACACAAATGAACGGGGAGTTTCTTACACAGACACTGATGACTTCTAACCTGACTCTGCCAGGTGGAATGATGCTCATCGTCTCTTTATATCCATCTGGGAACTCTGGTTTGGAGCTCTTTTGGGAAGGGGCGAAAATACTGGTTGCTGATTGGATAAACCATCAGTCTATCACCAACATACGGGCCAAATCAACCAATCAGATCAACAAAGCGTATCACGTACTAACAGAGTCGAGTTAAAGCTCAGAAAGGACACAGAATGTGGGTAAAGGATATTTTCTGTTTGTGTAACGTGAATTTACGGATCAAAGGCCCAATTTCAGGAGCCCGGTCCATATTCAACAGAAGGATCCAGAGAAAAAAGAGACCCTTAAAATGATGATTTACTAATATAACAGTTCAGTAAGCAGTGATACTCTGTTGACTGTTGAGGACAAATAAACACGAAAGGTAAACACAGGGCGGCCGATGGCTCAGTGGTTAGACCATTGTGTAAAGAGGCTGAAGGTCCTCGAGGCAGCGGCAGTGGGTTCCACTCCGACCTGCGGCCCTTTGCTCCATGTTTACCACATTTCATGTCTGTCCTAAATAATAAAAGGCTTGAAAACTGCGAAAAAATCTTTAAGAAGAAGAAGTAGAAGAAGAAGAAAAGAAGAAAGAAGAAGAAAAATAATTCCTTTATTAATCCCACTAGGGGAAATTCCATTTTTTTCACTCTGTTAATATTATTATTCAGGTTACCGACACACAGGCCCGAAATACATACATGCACAAACAGGACCTATAAACCTGCAATTAATAGAGAGATGTCAGAGCGAGGGGGCTGCCAATGGATCGACGCCCACGAGCAGTTGGGGGTGTGGTGCCTTGCTCAACAGCACCTAGAGGAGATGAACTGGCACCTCTCCAGCCACCAGTCCACGCTCCATTCATGGTCCACACAAGGACCCTATGGTTCCAAGCCGAGTCACCTATGGACAGTTAGTAATTCCCTGTGCAGTACTTTTTGAATGATATGGTAAGCATCTACAAAGTTGTGATTTATGGTGGCATGGTATGACTTTCATACCAGAAGAAAAAAACACTATTGCCCCCCCCCCCCCTCCCCCCAATCCAGACATCAGATCTGCACCCCAGAATGTATAATAACAAATAAATAACAACACCTTGAAATGTATCCTGTTATTTTAGAGGAGATATGAGGCCTACATTCTGATTACCTGATGGACAGACTGTGAATATGTCTCTTACTGTTCTAGTCAAGGTGAACAAGGAAATCAATGTAAACAGTCTCTATGGAAGGTCCTGTGAACACATCAAGCACACTGGCTTCATATTTACCTCTGTGGGGAAATATGCACTCATCATTCTTTAGGACATCTAGACACACATGTGTCCACTTTGTCCTCCTAGGGCCGTATGTTTGACACCCCGAGTTTAGAGTAATGCTGGGATTCTTTCGTTTACGCCTTTATTTTGAAGTCCAATGTGCCATGTTTCCGGTACCGTTGTGTCTTAATATGGCCGCATAACGCTGCTCGTAGCGGGACTGTTCCGTTGTAGAGGAGGAGCGGACCTGAGGGGGGAGAGGACAGGACCTGAGGGGGGAGAGGACCGTCCAGTGTGTACAGAAGCCGCTATCATCGACAGGACCTGAGGGGGAGAGGACCGTCCAGTGTGTACAGGAGCCGCTATCATCGACAGGACCTGAGGGGGAGAGGACCGTCCAGTGTGTACAGGAGCCGCTATCATCGACAGGACCTGAGGGGGAGAGGACCGTCCAGTGTGTACAGGAGCCGCTATCATCGGCAGGACCAGAGGGGCGAGAGGACCGTCCCGATGCTGACAGCAGACTAGTTTGAAACGCTTTCTTAGGTCGGTTTACTCACACAGACGCTGAGAACCCGATGAATGGAGTTACTTTTTGCCTTGTTGGAATTCCACCTCACTCAGACTCTGAAGTAAGTCAAAGTGAATCTAACATGTTGTTGTGTGACATGACTGAATGTTTTCCCGTGTTATTTCTCCCTGTAATGTTGTCTGCTGCAGCCTGCTGGGTTTGCTCTTCCCCCGGGTGCCAACAACCATGTATAAGCGTAACGTGTCTCCGAGGTGCTAATCTTCACTTTAACTCAAATGTAGCCTATGCTGTTTTTAGCCTGTAATAAGCGAGTCAGTGCTAATTAATACAGCATATGGCAACATGCATATTACAAACAACCTAAAATGATTCATATCAGTTAAGTCTTCCCCCTGTAAGTGTTGGGACTGTGTTTTTGGAGATGCCCTCATGCACTTGTGCATTTCTTATGCAACTTTTCAAATTCCCCAGCTAGAAACAAAAGTGCAAGCTGCAGGCTATTCATCCACATAATGTTAATCCATGAATAAGTGATGACTTCAAGTGCACTATTTTGCTTGAAAGCCGAGGGAGGCAAGTGTTACAGTCAAACAACACAAACCTATACATTAGTCAGGATTCACACTCATGTCTGCAACACACAACTGTATTTTCCACCAGGAGATCAGATGCTGCATTCTGCAAATAACAGAATCCTTTTCTCCATGATTTCAGGGAATGCAGCACATGTTTTTGCTGTGACAGTTATACACCCCCCTCCCTCCATAGCAAAGATGAGATACGGGTGGGTGGGCATAGAGACAATAAGAAATTAGTCTGGAATGCATATTTCCATATGCCAGCCCACATATGCACAGTGACAGAAGGCATATTGTAGCCGTTAGCCCTCTCTCAGTGAAGAAAAATTAATTCAATATGACACAATATTTCAGGAATATTTCCCAACAATCTCAACAAGCATGTGAATTGAATGTATTAATGCATGATGATGAGGGTTGTTACCCATGATTTGGATCTTGCTCAAATCTTTGCTCAGAGAGCATGAGTTATTCTCTCCACTGACTGTGTGGTTTTCATGTGGGTTACTGCTCATTACTGTGGGACTGCGTCATGGCCCAGCTATCATCAGGGTCATGGGTCATAAATAGGCTTCTAAAATAACACTTGCAAAATGCAGATTCAAATTAATTTGTGATGTAGAATATGAGGCATTACATGAATGATACAAGCGTCTGTTCTCTGTCATTTATCCATGTGGCAGTACTTCCTACATTTCCCATGAACGCTGTGCCGTAATGCTACGTGATGTAAACGTGTAACGTTAGTAAAGTAAATTCAAAAGTTCAGATTAAACTAAATGACTAAAGAGGAGGGGGTTAGCTAACGTTACCAAAGTAGAGTAAAAGTTCAGATTAAACTAAATGACTAAAGAGGAGGGAGTTAGCTGCGTTAGTAAAGTCAAAAATTCAGATTAAACTAAATTAGTAAAGAGGAGGGAGTTAGCTAACGCTACTAAAGTAGCGACACGCGATTCTCTTATATTTCAAAACAGCTCGGCTCCAGCCCCCCGCGACCCCGACAAGCGGTTTGAGAGGAATGAATGAAAAGGAAAGCGCACTGCAGAGCCAAAGTCATCTCCTCGGTTAGTGGCTACCCTCGATAAATTGCATTAAATCAAAAAAGGTATCAGATGATTAACATTTTGGTATGGTTCTTCTAGGTGACAAAGGTCTAACGGAATACCTAATAACCCCGCTGGCAAACCCCACTACAGAGCAGGAGCGCAGGTTCAGCAGTGCGCACACACGCACACACGCACACACGCCACAGTGGAGTGCTGCTTCGGGTTGACTGCCTCCGTTATTCTTTTCCATACAGCGTTTTTATGGGCCCCTTTTATTCCACTCTTAAGACTGCCAAAAAGCACATCTTTATTTTGCTCCATCTCGGATGTCAGGATGCCCATCTCTGTGTCGGAAAAGTTTCTTTTCTTCCCCGTCTTCCTTGTCTCTATGTTTGACCTCAGTGGGCGAGGCCTCCGAAACAGGAATATTTAAGGGCAACATGTTAATAACGATCGAATTCAGCCGCCGCATTTATCGAGGCCCGCTCATTCGTACGCTGAGATTGGTCAGATACGAATGTTTCATAAATCACACATGGGTCCTTTCCTACGACCAATTCTGCGCTCAGATCTGCGCCCGTTTTCACGCAAGATTGATAAATGAGGGCCAGTATGTCGGAGCTCGGTGTCGCCCTATGGAGAGAAATTCCCAGCATACATGGCAACTACAAAAGAGCTGCAGCACTCTTCTGTTTAAGGATGACTCTCAGAAGTCATTATTTGCTCAAAGAAGCTAAAGAAGTTGAAATCAACATTTGTTTGCATTAAAAGAGATGTGATCTGTGACAAAAGAAAAAGAATCAGAAACAATAATCTCCATCACAATTGAACTTTGTCTTGTGTATGTCTAAACAAACTAAAATCCTGAAAAAAATAATCTCCTTGTACTGCATGCATTTGGACATTGTTTTAGCGCCTTTTTCAGAAGTTTTAAAAGGTGCACTGTGCCAGGTTGCCTCTATGCTCATTTAGTTTATTTCTGAACTGATTTGTGCACTGGTGATAGCTATGGGGTTTTTAAGAGAAGTGTCAATGTGAATTATTGAAAGATTCCCTCCACTCAAATGTGTTTTTCACATGTTTATGTCCCTTAAAATGTCTTGAATATACTGACCTGGATCTGATCAAAGTTTGTCACCGGAGAGGTATTTCCACATTCCTCTACTGCAGGGGGAGATGTATGTGCACTCCCCTGAAATCTGAGATTTAAATGTACCCTGGGCAAGCTAGATTTGGAACGTCACAAATTCGAAAGCCAGTCGCTGTCTAATATGCAAAAGCCAGAAAAAAAACCTTGAAGCACAGAGTCAGCTGTCAGTACAGAAAGGGAAACTGTCATAGTAGCTGTGTCAGCCATTGCCACTTTCAACGCTAACAAACAAAAAAGATGGTAATTACACTTACATTTATGATAGTCGCCGATTTAGCTGCAAAACAGATTTCTCATTTGAGGAAATTTACGGCTATATGTTTGTAGGCCTATAGCTCAATGTCTCTGATGTTTCTAGATATGTTGGTGTGAACTGCTCTTTCCCCGGTCAACCTAGTGCGAGCAGCGGTGGTGAGGATGGAAGGCAGACCACATCCAGAGTTATGTGGGAAACCAATGTTAAGCAAATTATAGAGTATTTTTACATACATTAACTTTAAAACATAGAAAACTGTCCAAAATTATCTGGAGAGTGGGAAGGTTATAAAAAGGGACAACCTACTCATTAAAATACACTAATTACAATTTAAAAGCAAGTATATGAACATTACACCTTCATGTGACTGCTGAACATCTTATTACAAAAATTATAATAGGCATTGATACTGATACAACAGCCTCCACTCCTCTGGAAGGCTCTCCTCAAAATATTGGCATTTGGTCCATTCAGCCACAAGAGCATGACTGAGGTTGGGTTCTGATGATGTTCTAGCATTTTTACCTCGAATGGAGTTATGGCTCTCAGCACAAACCATTAAAAAAAACAGCTACCGAGGTATAAAGTACATCTATGTCCAGGATCTTCTGGCCATATAGACATATAGGCCCTCATTTATGAAAGGAACGTACGGCAGAAAAACGTGTGTACGACCATTTCCTGGCAAACTTCGGCATTTATCAATTTGGACGTGAGCGGGAGCTACGATCAAATCTCACGTCTGGTCTGAGATCGTGTACGCAAATTTCAGCCTGTGTATTTGCTGCAGCACAGCAAAATCTGGCTGAAAATAATTAACAAACCTCAGCTGTCATTAAGCATAAGCAGTCACATATTAAGAACAGATCAAAACGGATTCTTAAAACGAATAGAAAAAAATAAAAACTGTTGTTGGAGCAATTGATTGTACTCATGTGCGTCTGAAGGCACCATCCATGAATGATTATGCATTCATCAATCGCAAAAACTACCACTCGATAAATGTACAGGTGATTTGTGATGCCAAGCTGTCGCTTTTAAACTTGCGATTCTTTTCAGCCCCCCACGACACCGACAGGGACAAACGGTTGAAGATGAATGAATTAATGAATGTGTTTGTGTGCGGCTGCAGCAAGAAGTTAGTGGCTACCCTCGATAAATTGCATTAAATCAAACAAGGTATCAGATGATTAACATTTTGGTATGGTTCTTCTAGGGGACAAAGGTTATCCTCTCACGGAATACCTAATAACCCCGCTGTAAAACTCCGCTACAGAGTAGGAGCGCAGGTTCAACAGTGCGCACACATCCACACGGGTCACAGTGGAGCGCTGCTTCGGGTTGACTGCCTCCATTATTCTTTTCCATACAGCGTTTTTATGGGCCCCTTTTATTCCACTCTTAAGCCTGACAAAAAGCACATCTTGTTTTTTGCTCCATCTCGGATGTCAGGATGCCGATCTGTGTGTCGGAAAAGTTTTTTCTTACGAGTGTTTCTTCTCTCCACGTTTGACCTCAGTGGGCGAGGCCTCCAAACCAGGAATATTTAAGGGCGTAACATGTTAATGACGATCGAATTCAGCTGCTGCATTTATGTTACAAGCTCTTATGTAGTCAGATTGTTGTAGAGAAATTTATGTAAAAGTAACTGGCGGTTATGAATCTTCAAATGAAAAAAAATCTCTTTACAAATGAAGCAATTTCTGTATAACCAAGTTTCCCATCGCACTGTTATTGACCATTAGTTGTATGATCTATGCACTCACATGTTTAGTATAGTCATCCTACTTTGCCACTATTTCCAGATGTCTGGGTAATCTAAGGCCCCCCCATCAGATTCTGTGTGTTCAGCCGAGCAGGGTCCTCTTGCCTTATATGTCCTGTGTTAGGCTGCCAAATGTTGCCCTTTGCTCAGGCTGTAAGGGCTATTTAGTTTGTGCTGGTTTCCCTTAGTGTGATCACATGTGTTAACGCTGGCATTTCTCTTTCACAGCAGGTACTAGACTTCAGAGTAGTTTGTTCTGTAAAGACTTGTTTCAGTGATGCATGAAGTATTGACACAGAAGACCGAGAGGCTTCAGGACTGTTTCCTCCTTTTCATAGCTCTTCTCGCAGAGCTATGTCAAATGTTCTCATCATGCGGCAGAAAGGTCAGCCTGAATGGCCCTTCCCATTCTTTGACATTGATCCTTGATTGATTTTTTAGTAGGAATGTTACTGACCCATACAGAGGAGGGTCTTAGTTCACGGTCACCTACCTAACAACAACCATGGAGATAGCAAAGATTTAGTGAGCCTCTGTAGCAGCACTCGTAGTGCATGGAGCCTAATCAGCCCAATGAGTCGTTGTAATGGAAAAGAACTATGAGATGATTTAGTCTGATTGCCGTAACAGTTCCATTACAACTGTGAGTGCTGCAGCAGTTAGCTAATGCTGACTGCTGGGAAAACTAACTGTGATCGATACAGCTTCAGTCATGCTTTATTGATGTCTTGTTGATATACTTGTGAACTGTTATACTGACAGGTTGATGTCAGTTTTGTTGTTACTGTTTGTGTAAGTGTATCACTGGCATTTCTTGATGACAGTGAATGACCTATTCTATATTAATTAATGAACCCCATGCAAAGTCCAAACCTGCAATAGAGCTCAACAGTAGCCGCACACTTTTTGAAGCACTCTAGTTCCGGAAGTGATTTCCCCATTCATTACCTCCATTGATGTTTCAGAAAATCGTTCATATAAAGATTTTTAAGCCTGGAATCGAGCCAACCAACTACGAGATGAATCGTAACCACAAGACATTTGATTCGATGCAAAACCACATTTGGAAAACAGAAGAAAAGTCAAAGGTACAAGACTGTGTACACATGCACGACAGTAGAGTTCAATGGTAGCAGCTTAATAGCCGTTCGCGGGGGGGGGGGGGGGGGGTCAACATTTCTATTGTAACAGCGAGCTCCACCAATCAGAGATGTTGCTGTTACACTTAGCATTGTGGGTAGTGTAGTACTTCTGCTTGACATTGCAAATAAAACATTTTTTTTTTAAGCAAGGTTAATATCATACAGACTTGTGGCTTCTACAGGAACATAAACCATTGTTCTTTAATCTCGTAACTTATGGTAATTCTACATTTAATGGTTAAGACATCATGGCTAATAATCCATATCTTGACGCAGAATATGAATGGGATTTTCTGGAACCACACTGTTGAGCTCTATGTAGTGGTTCATCTCTCTTTCTGACTTCCACATTGGCTCTCAGCTCCAGGTCCATTAATGTCTTTGAACAGATTCTGCATATGAAAGCAGAATCTGTGGGCAACAGGACAAGAAGTGGTCTTGATTAGCATTGTCTGACAATGGTTTGCTTTTTGTTATTATTCATCTGCATTTGTAATCTTTTGTAAACTTTACTGAAACACATTCACCTCTCTACTTCACTTTTTTACCTCATAGTTAAACAACTTTGTTTGAATCCCCGCTATCTCTAAAACAAACAAATAAATCCACCAACACATTGTCATTGTCACCCGCAGTTGTATGGTTTCAGCTCTGACTGTAACAGCAATATTTAAACATCCCTAATGCAACAAATATGTAGAATTATACATATTTTGGGATGCATATTTTGCTGTTTTCTGTCCCTATTTTTTACATGTTACAATTGTTGCCACCATTTAAAAAAAAAATTGCTCATGGCAATCTGGCAACTGTAACTGTCGAGCCCTGTTAGTGTGAATGTTTTGTCTATGAAGTATGTGTGTCACTTTGAAAGACTGTCCAGGGTGTGTCTCTCACCTACTGGATGCTGGGATAGGCAATCCTGCACATTAGCAGGTGCATGGAGTGAATAGAAGGATGAACTGTCCTGCAGAAACCAGGTGGAGATGATAGACTGGCTCTCTGTATTGACCAATAGGAGAAGGCCAGTACAATCAGCAGGGATGTCTTTGCACTGAAAAAGCAATATTGCTAATTGACCATTACAATGATCCTGTACTAACAAGCACTCACCTCCTCACGTGTGTGTGTGTGTGTGTGTGTGTGTGTGTGTGCGCGTGTGTGTATGCGTGCGTGCGTGCGTGCGTGTGTGTGTGTGTGTGTGTGTGTGTGTGTGTTTGTGTGTGAGAGAGTAAGGAGCATATTCCCTAACCTGACTGACTCCTCCAGATGGAACTCTGGTGTGGAGATCTTTTGGGAAGAGGCGGAAATGCTGGTTGCTGATTGGATTAATCATCTGTCTATCACCAACATAGAAGAGAGCAACCCCAGGTCATGTAAAAGGCTGCGCCCCCTCGCCGGTGAAAACAAAGGAGAAGACCTCAGTGTTCTATAGGCGCTAATACAAAAAACAGGAGTACTCAGTTTATAAAAACAACTTTGATCACATTTGAGGAAATACATTACAGTCTATGAGAAACACGCGTAATATTTCCATATTTATTGATAGAATGATGGCAGAAAGATGACAGAAAGACATCAAAAAGATGGCAGTGAGTGTGTGTGTCAGAGAGAGAAAGGAAAGGCAAAGCTCTGAAAAGGAAACAACATGTGGGTAAAGGATATTTTCTGTTTGTGTAACGTGAATTTACGGATCAAAGGCCCAATTTCAGGAGCCCCGTCCAGATTCAACAGAAGGATCCAGAGAAAAAGGCGTTAGCGAGCGGCTAACAGAATTACAGTTACCGCTGTCTCAAAATGTGTCCAGAGCAGGACGGATTTGCTTCTGATGGCTTGGTAGACTAGAGGAGTAGTTCGCCATTGGCGTCACACTCGCCTCGCTGATTGGACGTTTGCTGGTCAAACTTCTCCAAGTTCTCTCCACTGCATGTTACCAGACTGATCTGTGAGTAAAATACAATGGAGCTCAGAGATCAGGATGGTCTCACAAGGCTACATATTCCCTGCTGCAGATGGGAAGCAGTCATTGTGTTGTTTCCTTTCAGATGTGGACGCTTGGCCCTGTACTGTATGGCAGAGAGGGGGCTGTTCATGGGGGGGGCCTGACAATGGAGCTCTGTTAAGCTGTGTGTACTGCATGTTTGTGTGTGAGTGAATGATGTGGGTAGATCCCGTGTGGGTCAAGGTTGAAAGATCAGACATAAGGCCAGTACAACCCTGTTTAGTGCTAATGGTTCCCACCTAAACTCATGATGGTAAGGTGTGTGTGTGTGTGTGTGTGTGTGTGTGTGGGGGGGGGGGGGGCTAACTTTGCACACACTAGACCATTCTTCTACCAACAGGTGGGTTGCACAGGAATGTGTCAATGAAAGAGTGTTGGTGATTACACTGCGATGATGGAATGGTGTGTGCGTGTGTGTTTGTGTATGTGTGTGTGTGTGTGTGTGTGTGTGTGTGTGTGTGTGTGTGTGTGTGTGTGTGTGTGTGTGTGTGTGTGTGTGTGTGTGTGTGTGTGTGTGTGTGTGTGTGTGTGTGTGTGTGTGTGTGTGTGAGTCTGAGAAAAAGAGTAAGGAGCTGGATGTAGAGAGATTGATGAATCAGATCGAAGCAGAAATAGTGAAAAGAGGGCTAGCCGTCCTCTGGAGGGATCAGGTGCAGTCATTTACTGCTGCTGTCCGTTTTGACTGTGTGCATTTGTGTTTTTGTGTGTGTGTTTGTTTGTGTGTGCGTATGTGTGTGTTTGTTTGTGTGTGCATGTGTGTTTGTGTGTGTGCGTTTGTGTGCGTGTTCGTTTGCGTGTGTGCGTCTTTGTGTGTGTGTGTGTGTGCGTGTTTGTGTGCGTGTGTGTGTGTGCGTGTGTGTGTGTGTGTGGATGTAGGTGGCTATACATGCCCCCCTTTCACCCTGCCAATCCGGAAAACTCCAGCTGGATCTCTGGGGGAGGCTCTGGGCCCATCTGGGCACCCAGCTGCTGCCCTGTGCTGTGAGGATCAGGCAGTACAGTGCAGTCCTGCCTCTCCCTCCCACAGACCGTCTCATGATGTCAATCTGGTCCAGCTTCCACTGCTGAGAGAGTGCAATGCATTCTGGCTGTGAGGCGGCAACCAGGGTTTACAGATTGCCACATTAATGTTTTACCTATTAACATTGCAATATGAGTATTATTAGTATATTATAATAGCAATATTATTAAATCTGAAATATTGCCAATATGCACTTTTGCTTTTTACATGCTGCTGCTGTAAGGAGCAGGCCCTTTCAGTTTAATAGGACAGGAGTGAATTAAAGTTACGGTAGATCGCCCTCAATGTTTTAAACAGCCTTCAGAATTCTATCATTAAAAAATGTAGAATGAAATAACATTTATTATATTTATTAATAATGTAATTTTGCCTCTACAGTTAATGGGGGCATGACAACGTCTCAGCGTGTGTTTGGAGACTAAAAATTTGTAACAGAAAGCCTGCGTAACAAACTTGTAGGAGCATGTATGACATTTCATTTGTCTCCCAATTCTGAGCATGCCACAGGAGGAAAACGATTTTTTGCCTACACATTATTAATAGTTAGTATGAAAATAATCACACTAAGAATAATTGAATTTGAGCAAACAAAAATCTGTTGTGTTCTCAGTAAATGTGTTTGTTGATATGCACAATTATACCTCTGCCCTCTCTCAACTTCCCTGCTCTGTGCGCTCCCAACATGGCCTGCGTCCTTGCTGTAGCTTGACAGAGCATTACAGTGTGCCACAGTGTCAGCCGGGTAGGTTATTTCTGATTGGCTGTTTGGTCTCTAATCCGATCCCCAAGTTGAGATGCCGTTACTATGGAAGTAGGGATTCTCAGAATGTCAACAAAACAACAAATATAACTATAGTTCTGGAGGCTGTATAATGTAGGCTTTTTGCCAGACTGCAGCATCGTACGAAAAAATGTTATTGGTTGCATAGGATCCAACGTTTTTGATGGATGACACTTATTAAGGACTATAATCCAGTATTTCTCACCTTCTGCCTCTATTTTGTCAATTTCTGTCCTTTTTTAAAATGATTCACTTGTGAGTACTTTAAGTGCTAGTAAATATTATAATATTAATATTTTTATAATATTAAATTGCTGGATATTATTGGTTGTTGTTGGCCTACCTCCGACATATGTTATATTTATATGTTGTCTGATATGCATGGATACAAAAAGCCTTTTTACAGAACATATAATGCAGAGAATGGTGCTCCGGGGCATTTAGAAATAGTGTCATAGCTATTTTTATCTTAATTTAAAGGTTCAGCAATTGACTGATACTGAACGTGATGTTTATTTAGCTATTTAGTTTTCATTTATTTCAGCTCAATAATTCACTATATTGGCTGCCATCTAAAATCGGTATCCATTGTCAGTCTGCCCCTACTTTCGTCCACCAAGTCGGCCTATTGCTTTTTATTTTACTGAAGAAGAAGGTACAGTGTAGAGCACAGAGATAAAGTCTTTTCTAACTGTCAGTCACTGGCTGCTCTTCACCTGCACTGGCTCGTCTGCTGTCTACTGCCCTGACTGGCTCTGCTGTAGTGGAACTGGGCCAAAGGTGTCAAACTGGCACTAGGAGCCCATCTGGCTCCATGCTGAGCGGTTGGCACAGACAAAATGTGAACAAACTGACATGATTATGTAATGGTCAGCACTTAGAAAATGAAAAAAAGCAGTATGGGGGTTGGGCAATGCTCATAAGGATCACACTAAAAACTAATCCTGACACTCAAAACTGTTTAGAAATAACAACAACAAAGTAATCAACACAAGTGAGGGAAGTTATTTGTTTCAAATACAAAGCAGTGTATTTAAAAAGAATGCAATTGCAATAGAGAGTAAACCATTCCATGCAGAGTAATACAGTCCTTCAAAAAAAGATTGCATGGGCTCTATCAAACCGCAATTGGAATTTGAATTGAGGCCAAATAATTTGGAATACACATACACTGGCCCTCATTTATCAAACGAACGTACGGCAGAAAAACGTGCGTACGACCATTTCCTGGCAAACGTCGGCATTTATCAATTTGGACGTGAGCGGGAACTACGATCAAATCTCACGTCTGGTCTGAGATCATGTACGCAAATTTCAGCCTGTGTATTTGCGGTGCAGCACAGCAAAATCTGGCCGAAAATAATGAACAAACCTCAGCTGTCATTAAGCATAAGCAGTCACATATTAAGAACAGTTAAAAACGGATTCTTAAAACAAATTTAAAAAAAAAAATTGTGGTTAGAGCAATTGATTGTACTCATGTGCATCTGAAGGCACCATCCATGAACGATTACGCATTCATCAATCGCAAAAACTACAACTCGATAAATGTACAGGTGATTTGTGATGCCAAGCTGTCGCTTTTAAACGTGGCGGTCAGGTGGCCAGGGGGGGACACACAATTCTTTTATATTTCAAAACAGCTCAGCTCCAGCCCCCCGCGACCCCGACATTGAATTAATGAATGAATGTGTTGGCGCGCGGCTGCAGCAAGACGCACTGCAGAGCCACAGTCATCTCCTCGGTTAGTGGCTACCCTAGATAAATTGCATTAAATCAAACAAGGTATCAGATGATTAACATCTTGGTATGGTTCTTCTAGGTGACAAAGGTATCCTCTAACGGTATACCTAATAACCCCGCTGGCAAACCCAGCTCCAGAGCAAGAGCGCCGGTGTTGTGCCGTATTCAGCACCCCTGCCGTGAAATGCACCCCCTCGCATTATAGGTGATATTCTGGATCAGAAGGCTGTTGTTTCGACCTATAGGAGTAGTTTATATACAGCTAACCCACAACGGTCAGACCATTGGTTACTTACAGTCTTTAAACTATTTTAAGAGTTTAAAATCACAACCTTGGATGATAGCGAACACAAAACAACACCTTTTGTATGTTCTGTGGAAATATACTGCAGCCATAATTACAAAATGAATGAAATGGATCTTTTGAGCAAGTTGAATGTATTTGACTTAGCGTTTCCTAAATATAATCCCATTGTTTCTTGCAATTAATAGGTTCAAAGTGTGTGCTTTTAATGTGGTTACCTGTATATAAGCTACTCCTAGAGGTGGAAACGGCCTTCTGATCCAGAATATCACCTATAATGCGAGGGGGTGCATTTCACGGCAGGGGTGCTGAATACGGCACAACACCTGTCCAACAGTGCGCACAGGCGCACACGGGTCACAGTGGAGCGCTGCTTCGGGTTGACTGCCTCCGTTATTCTTTTCCATACAGCGTTTTTATGGGCCCCTTTTATTCCACTCTTAAGACTGCCAAAAAGCACATCTTTATTTTGCTCCATCTCGGATGTCAGGATGCCCATCTCTGTGTCGGAAAAGTTTCTTTTTTTCCCAGCGTTTCTCCTCTACATGTTTGACCTCAGTGGGCGAGGCCTCCGAACCAGGAATATTTAAGGGCGTAACATGTTAATGACGATCGAATTCAGCTGCCGCATTTATCAAGCCCCGCTCATTCGTACGCTGAGATTGGTCGGATACGAATGTTTCATAAATCACACGTGGGTCCTGTCATATGACCAATTCTGCGCTCAGATCTGCGCCCGTTTTCACGCAAGATTGATAAATGAGGCCCACTGTGTTTTGTTGTTTAATTATTTATTTCAATAATAATTTAAGCGTTATTCTAGATGGGATTAGTTTAATGTGGGGATGTGGGGTAAGGTCATTTTTACCAGATTCAGTGATTTTCACCTTCTGTAAAATGGTCCAGAAAAAATACCACAGGTAAAACTAATCCCAATGGGAATTGTCTATTTAAGTTACAGACGTCCTGAGGTAAGAGTGATTTACCCCCGCTCCCCACATTAAACTAATCCTGTCCAAATAGGGCTTAAATCTTAAAAAAATTACTGAACTGTTTTAAAGTCACTCAGCCCTTTATTACACTATCTTTGAAGGAGCACTCATTCAATAATACAACCAACCTTTAATATAACCTTTAGCACAACATTTAGCCAGCGCAACATTGATGCAACACAGCAGATACAGTAAACATGATCTTTCCCCAGTGAAAATCAGCACAGGCTGCTGTTTTGAAATCTTAACCAATTCGCTCAAACTGCATTGAGAGAAGCAGTGCTCCTGATGAACTGAAACTTTGCTGAAGACGTTTGCTTCTGGGATGGGCAACATCAAAGATGAGAGCTCCGTCTGCTCCCTACTCATTCCATCATTTCCACGTCTGTGAGCAAAACACAGATCCTAAAATAGACTGAGCGCTTGTCAAACTTGCCAGGTCAGTGGAAGTGGAGTGTCTAATGCAGCTAACCAGATTCAAAACAAGAAAAGTGAAGTGGCTACAGAGCTAATCATTCTGTCACAAAGCAGTCACATTTCTACATGCTTGCATACAGCACACACACCCACCAAAACACACAGTGGATGCTGTGTCTTGTGGTCTGGTGTTAAAATGGCCGTACCGTGGTTTAGGGAATGATCGGATTATTGAAGTTCCCCTCGTATACATGAGCAGGGGTTGAATAGGAAAATGACGTAGTAACTCTTCCTCCAGTACATAGAGCTGGACTGAATACAGCTTTATTTTCACCTTCACCTTTGTCAAAATCACAAATGGACGACTTTTGGACAGAATTATGACAGAAACGGCTCTTCTTGGTAGTGGTGTTAGTTGTCGTGTTTTTTTCATGTTTTTGGGGCCGTTGCTTCCTGGTTTATTCTATTTCCGGATCAAAAGCCACTGCTGCAGAGTGGGGAGGGGCAGTTATAACCTACGAAGCATGGGTAGAAGCAAAACCTGATATTACTCCAGGTAAGATGTTTACATGCAGGAATTCCCCGGTTACTAAAGGAGTTCTCTAGGTTTGTTAACTGGGGTATGAGAACACTACATGGTGTCTAGGAAACTGGAGTATGACCGTAACCCGAATATAAACAGGTTTTTAAACGCACCGGGTGATGTCGTGTTTCACAGCTGTTGCATGTGACGGCTCCTGTTGGCCTTTAAAACACTGTTGCTTGTTCCGAAAATATTCCTGTGACAACCTGAATAATGTTGTGAAATAATATCCAAGGACTAGTTTCTTTTGATGCAACATCATCAGTGCATCAAGTGACCAGGGAAAGGTGTTTTTTTATGGCCATCTTGGATGAGCCATGTAAGGCTGTGGTATGTTTGAAACAAACTCGTGTCATCTGAACTTGTTGTAAAGAAAAAAGGTTTTTATACATTTTCTGAGCAGTCACACTGGGATAAGAATCCTGTCTGTCCTCAGCTACTGCTTTACTACTTGCTGTTGGATGCTTTACCCACAAAATGTTTGTTTTCAATGTGTCTGTCAGTGTGGTATCATCTGCTCTTGTTTCCTTTCTTTCTTCTAGTGCTGCAATCTTTGAAACACAAACACAAAAACTCTCCGTTGCCTCCTCAGACACAGAGAGCCACTGTCTAATGTAGAACAATGGCCATATACATCTGCTTGAGCTGCTCTGTGGTCAGTACTAGTCCACAGTAAAGGCTAACTAGACCATGCTGATCTCAGCAGGTCTGTTCTCAGAGAGTTTGGAGGTCTGTGGTTACAGAACGTCCCAGGCCAGTGTCACTGGCAGCTATTCATGTTGTAAACCAAACCAGAGTTTTCATTCAGACATTCTTAGTCGACTAACACTCTGTAACATCTGTCAAACTGAGTTTCTCTACAAAGAATCATGCAGAAGCACCACTTTGAATCTTGTCTTTACCAGATATGCAATCGTTTCTTGGAAATAAGTCATTAGGGTCAGCGGCGATTGCTCTAAGATTGTCACCAAAAAAAACATTTCATTGACTAGATACACGCTAAAAAGCCTTCATCATTTGTTCAGAATCAGCTAATTATCACAGGTAACCGGAGCAACTTCCTTCTCATTCATCCCCACAGCTCCACAGCACTTTACACAGTCGGACGCTCAGCCTCTACTGACTTCAATGGGGAAGCGTAGAGCGGGTTGTTCCACTGCAGCCAAACTAGACACTCATTGGATAAATGCTGGGCTTTGTCCCGCCCATCGGACGCTCAGTGTCTGCGTCTGGGGGTCTATAGGACAGTGGGCTGGCCCGGACACTCGGCTTCTGCATGATGATTGGATGAGCTGTCTGAGGCAGAATCCTTTTTTGATTGACAGCTAAACGAGCGAATCAGCGATCTTGAAGAATAAACATCCAGCGGAGCATTTTCCAAGTTTTTCATTCCGTTGTTCTGAACTGATCCGGAGACTTTACAGATCCCTAGAGACTTTGTCTTTGTTAAAAACAACTAGCGTTGTGTTTAGTGATAAATAAACACAATTATGATGTAGGCCAAGCTTTCCTTCCTTGAAAGACCAGCAGCCGCCACTGTCCAGCATGAAAAAAGCATAAAAAATAACTATTGTACCAAAGAAATATAAGGCCTAGTCCACACGAACATGGGTATTTTTAAAACCGAACTTTTAAGGCTCCCGTCCACACCACCGGTGTGATAAAAGATATCTCGGTCCAAATGAAACCGCAAAATCTGCCTCTGTCAGCTGGTCACGTGCTCCACAAGTCTCCATGGATACAACTCACTGTTTACCATCGCACAGTGTGACGTCAAACAATGTCGACAAGAAATTGCGGTTTTCCTCGGTTTTTCTGTCCACACATGACTTCTGACCTTTTCCAAAAAGCTCTGGTTACACAATACTCTGGGTTCAGGAGCCCACAACTGCGGTTAAGTGTGGATGAAAGGCCAAACCGTGCGGAGAAACACACAGTTTTAAAATACCCAGGCTCGTGTGGACAGCCCCTTAGTCGACTAAGACTAAGATGACCAATTTTCTCGCTTCCCTATTATTGTTTTTGTAAGCATCTGTGCAATGCATTGTGGTACCGTGGCAGAGAGTTATGAGAGGCGGGGCATCGAGTTTCCCACTCCTCATTTGCATAAAGTTGAGGTCCAGGCTACTTTATACAAATCACAGGCGCTCAGCACGACTGGTCGCCTCTCAAAATTCCCCAAAATCCTGTGTGCTCCTCTCCTATTGATGTGAACATAATCTTATTCTATTTGTTAAGTTCTGCAGTACAGCCGTTTGGAGGGGTTGTGTTTATTTTTTAAGAACTCTGTATGTTTATAATATTAGGCATGCCTCTCAAGAAAATAAGAAATATATACCATGATTTCCATCATCTTCAAATGGATCAAAAGTCTGCTGAAGTGTCTCCCTTGTTATGTCACTGATAGATATGTTAATTTATGGAACGGCAACATTGGTTGTCTGTAACTGTGAGAGTGGTCAGTCATCATCAATAGCAAAGTCACTGTCTATGTCACCATAAACACTATTCAGACTAGGGTTATGCATTCCAACATTATTGACTCTGCCCCTTTGCCACAGTTGAAGAGGAGTTTGCCCCCCTTGTGTTGAGAGACCATGGTTAATTATGAAATTCAGTTGCAGCCCTTTGAATTTATGGCAAATAAATATAATAAAGACAAAGTAAATGGAGAAGTGGAGGGCGTGAAGTTACATAGGCGACTTGAAATGTGTTCATTCTCATCAGGCTTTTTCCAGAGCCTTTCACTGAACAATCTTACACTAAACGGTCAAACTCTGAACATCAATAACATGTCATTAAAGCTATGGTCTACATTCTACATTTTTTAACCAAACCCCATCCTTCAGTGTTCCACAAGTCCTCCCCCCAAGCTTGTATCAGATGGGGGACGTTCACAGTATTGTTCTCAGACAAATGGAGGCTGTTTATGTAACATCTACCACAGTAAAACACAAAAATGCCCTGTTGAACTAAAAGTCTACTGTCTCAGCATCTGTTTTCAGTCCCAGATCCTGGCGTAACCTTCTCCATGGTCAAAGGAATCCCTGATGTTGACTCCTCTTTGGTTCCTTCCTTACATTTCCTCTTGGTTTCTGCCTTTTCCTCCGTTGACTTACGTTTTTTTTAACCTTCTCTGTTGGGGCGATAGACTGAATGGATTTTATGGGTTCTTTTTTCTATTCCTATTGTGTAGATCGGACTACAGGAAAATAATTGCTGTATAAACGATGCTAATAATAATCACCAATATTCCAAATCGTAGACCGTATCTTTTATCTGCATACATCATACGTGTGACCCAGGACAGATAATGACTGGGACCAGAATTTATTATTTAATTTCAATAGACACCAATGTACATTTTTCAGGCGCTGAAGTCCCATGGGGTTTTCCGGAAGCCGTATTACAGGGGCAAGACTTACCAGCCCTATTCTGTTCCATAAAGTAGAAAGGATTTGCATTTGCAAGATTTCATTTCTCAATTCTTTGGTTATGGACCGATCTGCCAGTGTTTTCTTTGTAACTTTTGCTGCCTCTTGGCCAGGACTCCCTTGAAAAAGAGGTTTTTAATCTCAATGGGACTTTCCTGTTAAAAAAAAGGTTAAAAAAATAAAATAAAATAACTATAGCTGTGTTCGAAATCGTTCCCTATTACAGAAGTAGTGCACTCTATAGTGTGTATGCCATTTTGTAGTGGTGTTCGAACTCTCCGTGGTTAATTTCATTCACTATATAGTCCACTATAAAATACTCACAATGCACATAGGATGTAGACTACATTGTTCTCCTGCATACCACAATGCAATGCGGTCATGTTTTACCGGAGGAGAAGAAGCAGCAGAAGAGGTGGTAACGGTAGCCTGAGAGCTAACTGCAGTTAATGTTCCTCACCAGCTGACTAGTGTTACTACGGTTACTCTCTCGTGAAATAAATGAACTGTGAGCAATTACAGCTCACAATCAGGACACACAACCATTGTTAACAAAACTACACACAATCGCAATTTCAACAATTTATTTGGGATTTAGGATGAAATGAACATGAACATCAGTGCAACCTTTGACCATCCTCCTGAGAGCAGGTTTGTATCATAAATAGACTGAAAAATGAGTTTACAGCTCTGTTTGTGTATATTTTGTATGAAACGTAGGTTTTGTTTGTGAGAAAAAGCAGGTAAGTGTTGAAAACAGTGCATGTTCTATGTGCTGGACAGAGTCTCTGTGTCCACTCTTTCCGATTTGTAAGACAGTGCTGCCCATCTGTGGCAGGAAAGGGGAATCACTGAAACTTGTGTGTGTGAGTGAGTGAGTGTGTGTGTGTGTGTGTGTGTGTGTGTGTGTGTGTGTGTGTGTGTGTGTGTGTGTGTGTGTGTGTGTGTGTCTGTGTTCAGTCTGTGTAAGGGATACAATCATCTTCAGCATCACACTTTATATTCTGTCTTAAGTCAACATATCAATATGATATATCTAATATTTATGAGTCAGAATTTGTAAAAAAAAAAAAAAAAAAAACTAAACTGCTTTGTGATAACATGTTCTTGAAAATAACATGATAAATACTGACTGAATAAAATATGATGGAAAAATAATAATAAGAAGCACAAACTAACTTTTGATTTCTCAGAAAATATGATGCCTGTATTTGAGTTCAGACTGCTTTATTGTCCCTCAAGGGGAAATTTGAACCATGTACAGTATATAGAAGAAATATCTGAAATCATTTGAACAGCTTCCCTTGGCCACAGCTTTTAAAGTTATAATTCGTAAGATTTTCTTGTTGAGATGTTGAGATGTTGAGTTTATTATTAATTTGACCTTTACCTTTCTATTTTTGGTATCTTCCCTGAACATATTCCAGACAATAATGTTAAACGTTTATTCCAAAAACAAAGTTGAAAGTATTTGTAATTTTCATTCAAATGGTGGAAAGGTTGTCTTTCCCAGCATGGAAACTTTCCCAGCATCATAGAATGGGATGATGGATACCAACAGTTTGGTTTCCTGATGGTTCTCAGGAGAGGAAACTGAAGAGAGGATGCAGCCACACATTTAGAGGGGCAGTGGTTTGTGTAACCCGTTATTGTGCTCACATTGTTATTAGTAAAGCAGTAATAGTTCTACTAAATTCAATTAGTAACAACTTTGACTTCTAAAACACACAACATGTACTCACTGTAGTCAGTTTCTGGGTTTCCATCCAAATGTATCGGAAACTACTATCGTAAACAGATTTTTGAGAAAATCTGCCCAAAAAAAGGAAAATGAATGCTGATGAATGTTTCCATCCACTAGTGTTATGCAATCATTAGGAGTTAGTTCATCATTAAGCAGTGGGTGGCGCCAATTCTCCAGTCAGAAAATGATTCTACTATTGCAGAAAAAGAGGACAACAAGATGTCATTGAGAGAGCACCAGTCAACCCTCGAACAGTGAAAAACCCATTTATTTTCTAAATCTGTTTCCATTGTTGTCTCCCATCCCAAAAAGGACTTTTTTGAAATTACTCCTGCTTCAATTCAGGGTCTTTTATCCTTACATTTAAAATGCAAAATGTATTTTAAAACAAGTGGATGAAAATGCATCTACTTAAACCTATTTGAGGACTTCACAAGTATTGAGAAGGCTTGTGTGTGTGCGGTTGTGTGTGTGTGTGTGTGTGTGTGTGTGTGTGTGTGTGTGTGCGTGTGTGTGTGTGAGCTAGTGTGTGTGTGTGTGTGTGTGTGTGTGAGCCTGTGTGCGTGTGTGTGTGTGTGCTCTGTCCCATGCGTGGTTTTTGTTATGAGAGTGCAATGTCTCTATTCAGCGTCCTCTGCTGTTTTGTTAATGAGTTTAGAAGTGTCATCAGCTCCAGCCTCCTCTTTATCCCTCCATTCATCCTGTCGCTCTTTGTCTCCGTCTCTTTTCTCTGTCTCTGTCAGTCACTCCTGAAAACGGTTGTCACTTTAAATTCATGTGAGCTTTCTTGTAATGAATGAGAAAGGACATTATTCAGTGTGACAATACTAAGCCCCAAGTATTTGGCATTAATTGTTAGGACAAAAAAACGACAAAAAAACTTAAAGGAATCATGTTGTTAAAAATCACCTGACACCATTATCACAATTATACAGCAATAATCAGAGCCACAATGCAAACTCAGTTTAAATCAGTGTTTTACACAATGAGCTACACTCAGCATCAGAAAATGTTTTTTAAATAATTGTCCAAAACGTTAAAATAATGTTCTCCAACAGAAACAAAACAAAGTTAAATCACAGGCACAAAAAACTAAAGAAAGAAATCCGGGTTGTTTAATTCTGTTTGAGTTGTTTTTTGTAGGAGTGAACCCTCTTCTCAAACACAATAATAAAGGATCTCTGATAAGTTTCAGTTTTATTTTCCCCCGTTAGGAGTGAAGCATGTTCACAAACAATTTAACAAACGATCTTTGAACAAGTGACTCTCCAATGCTTTTTGAGAATTTTAAACACGTGACCAGGTAGAGACAGTATTTACATGCTGTCGTGCTAATAGTAACAAGGTTATTTAGATTGCTTACTGAAAGGACAAAGTATAGAGCTGTTCTATAAGAAAGGGATCCTTAAATGACTCTTAATGTGATCTGATGCTGTTCAGAAAATACAATTAAATAAATTTTACATAACGTTCAAGGGGGAACCTAATATAATGGTAACTTAATAAAAGTTACCATTATTAAAATATAACTTTAATTGTCATTCAGGTATGCACATAGACACAGTGCACATTGAACAAAAGTTTGTTGCATTGACTTGAGTGCAGCAAGAATATCAACATTCCTAAACAGGCGATCCGTAAAAAGTCAATGAAAGTGTGCCCATAAAAGTGCTTCATGTGCATAGTTAAAAAAGGCTCTGTACAAAGTTTAAAAAGTTGTGTAAAGTGTTAAAAGTGTATAAGAAAGTTCTAGCATTGGTTTGATTGTGAGTACTAGAATAGTCTTCTGGCCTGGGGGAGAACCTGGCTGTCCTGTTCTTCATGCTGCAGTACCTCCTCCCAGAGTTCAGCAGTGTGAACAGTCCATGTTGTGGGTGTGTTGGATCTCTGATGATGCCCTTAGCCTTTGTCAGACAGCGTTTGGATCCAATGTCCATGATGGAAGGAAGAGAAGTCCCAATGATTTTTTCCGCTGTCTTGATTATGGGCTGTGGCCAAATTAATGTTACAGTTACAGGGAAACTGTAGTAAAATGCAGTCAATTCACCGGTCAAGTCACTCATGAGGATATTCACGATATTCACAATTATCCCTATAATGGAAATTCACCACCATCAACTTATTGTGAATGTGTTTTATTGCGAGCTGAGAAACAATTAGTGTCCCATCCCTACTGTTTAATAGTAGTTTACACTTTGGGATAGTTGAGTTTTAAAAGAGTTTTTTTTTTCTGGCAAACCAAGATCAAATGTAGAATTATATTAATAGAATCCTATTTATTGAGCTGTGTTAAGTGGGAACCTCCATGATAATTATGTGCAATGATGACTACGGCCTAGGCCACACAAACCATGAAACAACAAACAACTCATATGGCCCCTGGTTAAAAAAAATTAGTTAGTTAATTCTCACTGTCACTCATGAAACACAAAGTGCTGATAAGTTGCTAAATAGCAGCAGTATTTTGGCTCAGTCTTCCATAACAGCAACTCCCTCCACAAGTATCCATGGATACAACTGACTGTTTACCGTCGCACAGTGTGACGTCAAATAATGTTTTTATGTCCACACATGACTACTGAAACCGGACTTTAACAAAAAGTTCACCCTGGACTCAGGTTACAAAAAACTCAGGAGCCCAGAACTGTGGTTACGTGTGGATGAAAGGCCAAACCGTGCAGAGAAACACACACTTTAGAAATACCCGCGTTTGTGTGGACGGCCCCTATGTTGATTACCTTATAACTGCATTATATAAAACATCCATTCATCCATTATATTCTCCCTGGGCTCATCACCAGTCCATCATAGGGCTGAGGCCTGATTATAACATTCAAACATAACACAAAGTTGTTCATTTTTGGCACTGATAAACCTATTTTCGTTCATCTTGGTAGACTTTTCCCTGTGCTGGTTTTTAAATCACATTAAGCTGTTTTTACACTTCACTGTAGCCTGAGTGACAGGGTTTGGTCACCACTTTCTGTGCTACAGGGATTCTCTCTTTCTTTCTGTGTTCCTCTCTCATCTTACTGGCTGTCGAGTTAAGTAGTTATTCTCTCTTTTCCTTTCAGACTGGGATTCTGTCTGACAGCTCTTTATTTACCTTGCTCTGTTCTTCTCCCCACTCATTCACCCGCTCTCTCCCTTGCTCCTCATTCTCCCTGAACACTGAACACTTCCCTAAAATGATACTCACTTGACCCCGACTGCAGAAAGTTTCCAACTTACTGAACTGAATGGGTGAGTCTCATTTAGATGCCCCCAACAAAATTGCGTATTTATTTTGCATATTTATTTATAACATATTTACAACACAGTATGGGATGACCATGTTTTCCATTTTCACTGGAAAGTTGAGTTAACTGATATCATAGTACAGAATGTACAGTGTGTGTGTGAACTGATCTGTATAGTTTGAAGAACACGTCTGGAATTTTTTGCTCTGAAATGGGATTGTTTCCTTCTGTGATTTGGAAATGTCAACAGTTTCAGTATTTCTCTGATAGATTTGGCTGTCCGACTTAATGAGCAGTAAGGCCTGAAGAACCAAAATCTCCTCAATGACTAAAGGCCAACTTGTGATGGGATCGTTCCAGCCGCAACGCAAATTCCCCTACTTCCACTGCCCCCTCTTGGACCACACCCATCTTTGAACACACTCATCTTTGAACAGATACCCGTAAAGTGTTGTATCCTAACTTTATACCCCTCTACTTTCACGGCCCTTGCTCAAACTACTAGCCTGTATAACTATACAATTTCAGTACTCCCCTCATTAGCTTGCTAGCTTGTTGTGCTATAGCTTACCTCAGCAAATGTTGCCACTAGCATATTCAGACAGAGTCCCAGAATCTGATTATATTTTTGGGGGGTTTCATATTTCAGGATAGCCAGCAGCCAGGTAGCTGCAGCTACGCTAATGGATCTGGAGTTAGTTGCTTCATAACAATAGCTGATAAAGGGGCGCTTTCTTTCTCAATGAATGTCTGATATTTTGTGATGATTTCAACTTTTGCTGACCTGTTGATTCTTCATTGATAGATGTTCTAACTAGTGGTGTCCAAATGAAGCTTCATAAAGCATTTTCATTATTTTCTGAGCCCACTAGATGGAGCTCTCTGTTCAACAAAGGTTTGGAAACACACTGAATCACCATATTCATTGAGCCCTTTTCTTTAAACCAAGAGCTCCCTCTAGTGGACTCAACAAATACAACTAATGCTTCATGAAGCTTCATTAGGAGGTCACTAGTGATAACTATATTTGATTAAATGTGTTTGTGCTTTTTATTTGTTTGCCATAAACCTAAGTGTACAGAGAGTCATGCAGCCAGAGATAAGCATTTTTCGTCATAGCGGTCATGTGGTTTGGCGCCCTCATATACCAGCGGTGCTTGCCTTGAGCTCCAGTAGAGTTATAAGAGAGCTGAAGCATAAAGCATCAGGGCAGAACAGATGCATATTCTCTGACTCACACATTGCATTATGTTATTTTTGTTCTAGCTTGACTCCTCCATGATTATGAGTCCTCACAGTCAGGAAAACACGGTCATGAGTGGACAAATCTGCCACAATGCCTTTCTTAAACCTAGACCTCATAAATTGATAGGCATGCACACAGAATAATATTCACAGCAGTTTGTGTAGGTTTTGATTTGCATTTAAAGTCAAAAATGTAAAGTAAAGTAATTAAAAGATAGAGGGTGTTAGGAGAGAAGTGTAAAATAAAGGACTGAAGAGAAGAATAAAAGAGAAAGCCAGAGGATGGAGATGGAAGATGCAGAGGCTGCTGGATGATGTTTGCACGCACGTCAGTCTCTTTTAGTGTCTCTACAGCCCACTTCTCCCTCTTTATCTTCACTCTTTCTTTCTCTGGCAGTGTGTCGTTATTGCTGCTCTCAGGTGTCAATGAAAAGAGGACTGAGGGGCTGACAGCACTGCTAGAGCTGATGTGGAGGGCTGGAAGAGGATGGATGCACACACACACACACACACACACACACACAAATTTAGAGTTATTCAAACGTCTAAATGAAGCACAAACGTTTATGCTAGTTGACAGTTTGGTTATAATATTCTTTTCCTTTGTCAGACACTTCAGACAATCAGACAAAAACACAAATACATAGAGACACTCATCTACACTTGTTCACAGTTTTGCTTAAAAACTTTACACACACAGGACTACTTGATTAAAGAAACATTTTAATATTTTGGTAAATGCATTTAATTGCTTTCTTTCTTAGAGTGAGAAGAGAAGATCAATATCAATCTCATGTATGTGTGTTAAGTACAGAGCTCGTTCCAGGTTAGCCTAGCTTAGCATGAAAGCTGCGTCAGAGAGAAGTTTACTCTATAGTAAGCACTACATTTTGGTATATTTTTGCACTATCAATGGCAGGTGAAATCTTTCACGAATTTAATTGTCACATCTATGAAATGCAACACAATTTGTTGGGAGATTGTTAGGTCAGATTAGGGCCTCAAAAGTCTTAAGGACCTGTATGTCGAAGGGTTTTTTGCGTCCTTTGCATCTATGTCGGACAGATACAGCCTGCCTAGTAGCCACTTTTTTCGGTACCTTCAAATGAGACATTTTATCCAAAAGCTGAGATGGACCAATTCCTGTCTCTCAACGTACAACACAAACAACTGATATCTGTCATTCATAAGATTGCTCTTCTGAGCCCAGTCCTCACTGCCTCACGTAAAAATGCATGGGAAAAGGAGTTGGGGGTTGACATTACTGATGACCAGTGTAGGGACATTCTGAAACTGGTCCACTCATCTTTGATTTGTGCCATGCACAGCCTATTACAGTGGAAGGTGCTTCATAGAGTCTATTTCACCAGTGCTAAACTGGCTAAGATATACCCTAGTCACAGTGATGCTTGTAACCGCTGTAAGCAGTTCCCCGCCGACCACACACACATGTTCTGGACGTGCCCGAAGCTTGCTGAATTTTGGTCTGATATATTTCAAACAGGCTAAATCCAAATCTCAAAACAGGCTCTTAGCACAAATTTGGAACCCAATCCCCTGACTGCTCTTTTTGGGCTCCTCGGTCTAAAAATATGCCATTCACTACACAACGTGTCGTGGCCTTTACCACCCTGCTCCCCAGATGTAACATTCTCCTTAGATGGAAACATGTTTCTCCACTGACTCATAATAGTTGGATACGTGAAATTTTACAATGTCTAAGGTTAGATAAGATAAGGTTTTCACAGAGAGGGTCTTTGACAGCATTCCACCATCCCTGGGACCCACTGCTGGCTCTTATTAGTTACAGTCTTTCTGTTATTCCTGATGATGCTGAGGATGCTTCCTAGTGCTGGATGGAGAGAGCCTCTACCAACCCCCCCCCCCCCCCCCCCCTCCTTTTTTTTCTTTTCTCCTTTCCTGTTTTTGAATTGCCTTATTTATTTTTCCATTAGCTATGGATTTCACTCTATTTGGTTTCATTGTCCCCTATGTGTCTGCTTATGTTATATGTTGATCAATTATTTAGTTGGTTCTTTGACCACGTCTGACATGGTTTTTTGTTTTTGTTCCTGTTTTTTCACTTTAAGGCAGATGTATTGACACACTGTACAACTGTTGGACTTTTTTCTTCTTTGACCATCTGAAAATTCAATAAAAAATGTGGGGTAAAAATGGTGAAGGGTTAGTGTGAACAAGGTTAGGTAAGGTTACACTGGAAGGGAAGGAAAACTGGCTCTGTCCAAAGCTAAAAACACATGCTGACCAACATTTCTAGAGCTCACTGATAAACACATTGCATGTTGTTTTTTTTAATCCATTAATTAAGGAGCTTTAGACAGGTTGGTAGGTGTATATATATTTTTAACTTTGGACACAGCCAGGCTAGCTGTTTCCCTCTGCCTCCAGTATTTATGCTAAGCTAGGCTAACCATGACTTATCGCCAGCAACATATTCAAAGTTGTACTCTGTAAGATTTCCATCTATTTCATTGTCTTTTAGGTTATTTTCTATCACAGAGTGAGTTAAGACAATGGTGATTGATCATGTGACCCACACTTGTTGCCTTTTTGCTGAGTATTCACATCTGTGCGTCTGTGGAGACATTCCCTACATAGATGGAAATGCTCCTCCATGTTAGTGACTCTGCTGACAGTGGGTGGTCTGTCGGCCCAGATCGTCACTAACGGCTACGCTGAGTTCACTTGTAATTGGAAATCGGGAACCCCAATTTCTGAGACAGGCTTGTAGTAAGGACAGAAGTGTAATAGGAACATGTGTGTGTGTATTGATTTAAGAGGGGAACATATATAGTAGTATAGTAGTAGTACATAGTGACAATGAACATGACAAGATGGAGGCTCTGAAAGAACAGGCTCACCTGCAGTTACATTTTTTGCTCTTTTGTATTCTTTACTGAAACACATTAACCTCTCTACTGCCGGTCCGTCCCCTATATATTTAAGGCAAGTAGAAGTGCTTTCATTAAACATATATATACATTCATCAACTGGTAGAAACCATTTAATTCCAAAGTTCTGCTAAATTTAGGCGATAGACAAGCTGGTATGGCTTTTTTCAGAGGGTTCCCTTGACCTCTGATCTCAACATTTCTGAGAATGGGTTCTGTGGGTACCCATGAGTCTCCCCTTTAAAGACACTTTATGCTTATCCCATGCAGTTTTTTGCAGTATTAGTATAGTTGTAATGTATCATCAGCCATTTGACTCTTCCACTCTAGCGTATCAACGTATAAACATGGAGGTGTGTTCATTCCACTATGACAGTTTTTCTATAATCAGATTTTTAAAAATCCAGATACATCACAGGTCCCCGGGACAGGCGTTCTCGTCGTATGGTCTTAGCAGTGTGGTACTGCAGCACTGGCCTGTTTGAGGGGCAGTCCTGTGCCCAGGAGCACATTTGCCCATTCACTCCAAAACATGCAGGGAAGAGGAGACCACCTCTGAAAAAATTCTGGATACAAATCTAAAGGCTCATAATTATCCTGAGACCCTTTACTAAAAAAATGTAGGTGGACATAATTTTAAATCAAAATCAAGTTATGGGCAGGAGAAGGAGGGTGGTCGGCTAAAAAGAGCTGTAGTGAAACACATCCAGCAGCTCAGGTCCCGTCCCTGTAAAGGTCCTGTGCAAGTCTCCGGCAGAGACACAACTCTGCTGCTCAAACTATTTAAACATGGTGTCCGATTTTTTTCCAAAATTTTGTGTTGTTTCGTGCTTGGCGCGCGGGCATAGACTCAGGAACACAAACATTTCTATATCCGGTAAGTCCTCCCTCGTTTACGTGAACCAAAAATGGCGGCAGCCTTAAGGGAGACTGTGCCACTGAGCAGCTTTCCACAGGAATGAATGAGCGCCATTTTTTCCGTCTGCTGTCCATTCTTTTTTCTATTTCCATGATACATCCCCTTCCTTCCAGGATTGCCTCTATCGAATCGTAACCACTGTATCAAGATACTTCTAATATTTTCAGACGATACACCAATACACAGCCTTATCATCAGCACAATAGATGAGTCAGGCTGAGTGTGGACAGAAAAATAGTGAAACATGCTTATCCTAAGTTCCGAGAGACCAATATGACATCTTTTTTATACTCCTCTAAAAAAATCAAATAATCATTTTAACATGCATTGTTCATACCCTGGATACCAACAGCATCATCCAGCAGATTGTGAGACTAAAAGGAGGAGACAGGGAGACCCACAGAGAGAGAGAGAGAGAGAGATAAACACTGCTTGCTGCTCTACCAATGGGCTGGAGTAGCAAAAGGATGAGAGGAATGTGACAGAGAGAAAGAGAGAGAGAGAGAGAGAGGGGGGATGTCAGCAAATATACCCAGGGGGGGAGAGAGAGAGAGACGGAGAGAGAGAGAGAGAAGAACTATACTTAGACAGCAATAAAGATAGTCAGTCAGTCAGGGGGACACACTGGATCTCTCAGCAGCATCTTGGGATTTTATCAAATTCTAAAATCTGGTCTGACAACAAACTGCCTTCTCAGCTCAACTCGTCCAGCAACAGAATTCAACTGGTCTAGGATGGACCCGCTTCCAAAATTCAGAGTCAAGCACTAAATTAAAGCCAAACTGCAGAACAGCAACAACTTCTTCAGTGAAATGGTGTCTTTTTTCTGACATCGGGACAATTCTGCTCCAAAAGCTTTGAAGAGGACTAGTTGGCATTTGAGCTGTTAGCTAATGCTGCCATTGGACTTTCCCTTGGACTAATGCTGTTTCTCATTGAAAAGCCAGCATCCTGGTAAAGCCTGAGAATACCACATCTAGAACTGTGAACTGGATTAAATGAAAGATAAAAGAAGACAGGAAGAGGCTGAGATTTGTACAGCTGATTTGACTACTGAAATGTGCCTTACATCCCAAAGACAAGGACCAAGTTAAACCCAGATAATAAAAAAAGAGGACTAGCTTGAGACATCATGGAAGAAAAGTGGAAAAAATATGACGAATGAAGTCTTATCCGATCCAGGATCGTCATGGCTTGATCACCTATCTGATGAGTTTCCCAAATGAAGATACACAAATAATGAAGCTCAAGCTAAGTCCAACGCAAGGATATTAAATTCACACATTCAAGACTTGGTGCTCTGCATCCACAATGCTGATTGTGACACTTGAGTAGTTGTGTAGACGTGTGCTTCTCATGATGCATGGAGCAGAGATTGTGCCGAGGTGACCGGATATCTCAGTTGTGGGGTCTGAAGCCTTGTGACCCCTGGTGTGTTACTGTGTGTGTGCTGCACAGACAGTAGTGCGTATGAATGTTGAGGTGCTATGCTGAGGGTGTCAGGTGTTGCACCAGCTCCTTCGGGCCATGAATGGCGTTTTCAGTGTTCCGTTGGCGTGGACTGTAGCGACGCTGAACCACGCTGTATCTGGCTGGCAGTTTTAAGGGGGGTCTCACCTCACGCCTCACCCCACCCAACACCCATCACTTCACCAAGAATACGGGGCTCTCGGAGGGTCATACAGCGCCATCGTGTGTCCTGGGTAAGAGGGGAAACAGTAGTTCTGGGATGAAACTGCCAATGCCCAATTTCTTTCTTCCCATTATTCAGTACTACTAGATTTTATTCTGATCTTTCCAGGGGTATTTTTTATTTAAGGTCATATTTAGCCGAATACATTGTCTCTTCAGTTTAATCGTTCTTTGGATCATTCTGGGTTGTGAAGGAGGTGCCGGGGATCGACTGTTAACCTGGCCTCTGCCTTCTCTGTGTCCGGTGGTCAACTTCACACCCAATACTTTATAGACGTTTGTCAGACCAGGCAAAAAAGGCAGATAATTCTGACTGTTGTGAGGTGTCCCAGATGCTGCATCAGTTGTCCTTCACAATGACAAAATACTCATGATAAATGGAACTCTGTCATAGATCATGACAAAAGTATCGTTCATATTTGGCAGCAAGTTATTGCTGACTGGTTCGCCAAAGCCTTTACTTTTACTATTCTAAAAGTGTTTCTGGTAACGTAAATAGTTCCCAGCTGTGACAGCGACGCTGGTATTGCTTTCACCTTGTGAGTCTGTGTGTGTGTGTATCTATCATCATTACAAAAAGGGGTCCTGAAGAAACCTACTGTAGAAGGAACTACCACATGTTTTGAGTATTTTGTCAGGTGTTTATGTCTGTCTGTCTGCAGACACATTTTGTCACCATGATAGCGTCTAAACCGTGTGAGATACAGTCACGAAACAAATTTGAAATTAGGTGTGATCCAAGCAAGTGGGCTGGATGTGAGGCCTTGGACCCCCCACCTGGCGCCCCTGGCCTGATACTTAACAGGTACGAGCTCAAAATGAAGGCCAGGTCCAAAGATGGGTGTGGTCAGAGCAAGGTCGGAAGTAGGGGGTTTGAAAGTAACCCAGAAATAACATATGTACTGAAACTCTCTACCAACTGTCAGTTGTTCTGGTGTAACTGCGGTGCTGTACGGTGCTGTCAGTCCAGACTAGCTTTTGAATCTGTCTGAGGTCCATCCTGGTATGTAGTAGTAGGACTGCAGCTGTCATTGTTTCTAATAGTCCTCATCTCCTATCTGATCTAATGAATGTGGAAATGATGCTTCTTCGGCCATCTTGATTTAACCTTTCCTGTCTGTTCTAGTTAGTGCTAAAGAAGGACACCATTAATGGCCACCGCTGTCCTTTTCTACCATGTGGATGTTCTGGTTTTATCACAGGGAGCCAACGTTGATGTCATTGCTATTAACCGTAGGGGTGACTAACCTGTGTCAGGTTAGAGTCGAACAAAACAGCTATTGGCGCATTGTCATCATCTACAGTTCAGAGAAAGATTCAGCACGTGGGGTTTGATTCGAGGGTGTGTGTTATGCCATCCCTCTGTTCCTCCTTTAGGTGTTATGTAATGTAGCACTGAGGGGGCCTGTTGACAAGCAGAGGGTAAGGGAGATGAGGCTGATGTCCTCACGATGCATGGAAATTCATGTAGCTTTATATAAAATCTTGTGGGTGAATGCATATGTGGGTGTGTGTGGTTGTCCTTTTACATCATCTGTTCAAGTATGCATCAAGGATCATACAACACACACTGCTTGAATGTTTTCCTGCTGATATAATAGCCGTTTTAATAATCCAGCTTTTTCTAGTATACAATGAGTGTGTGTGAGTGTCCACTTGTATTATCTGACCTGTGTATGCAGGGGAGATGTGTGTCTTTTTGCATTGGCTCTCAGTTCAGCTCATTGTGCTGTGGTCTGAATGTCAGATGAACTAAATCCTTTTAACTGTGGTCTGAATTTCAAATACTAATTCAAGTGAGCAAAATGAAATGACTAGTGCAGTTGAAAGAACAGAGAGTATATTGAGTGAGTGACCCATGTTAATGAAGAGCTATATTTGAGGCAGCACAACAAGCCCTTGTTGTCCTGAAAGAGCTGCACAGTCAGGCGAGTGTTCAGGATCAGGTAAGGACTCTCATCTAGGCTATCCTCATTCACTGTCTGAACATATACCTTATTATTTAAAAGTAAGGCGCTGTAGAACTTACATCTAGAGCAAAGAGGGAAATTAGGTGACGTCCTATAAAATATAAGTAGTATAAGTCTGTGTAGGATCAGGGTGGTGGATGAGTCACAAAACACAGGACTTTCACCTGAGGGACTGGTGTTGGTGTCCCAGAAGTACAAAGCCAAACCACAACCTTTTTTCTAAGATTAACCAAGTAGTGGTCTACATGTAGAAGTGTCCACAAGTGTCCTTGGGCAAGAGACTGAACCCTGAATTGCTCCCCATGCTCCCCATGGGTGTGTGAATGGATGAATGTGACAAGTAATGTGAAAGCACCTTCAGTAGTGAGAAGACTAGAAAGGCACTATATAAGTCCATTTACCAAGTCCAGGTGAGAGTCCATTTTATTTAGTCTGGTTGTTTTGTTGATTTATTTAGGATATTTAAAATTTCTTACACTTCTAGAAATTTACAGTTAATATTTTTTAGAAATAAACTTTAATTCATCTTTGAAAGGGTGTACTTGCAATATTATGCCATTATCATTATCTGTTGGTCTCAAAACAGCAATATTATCGCTTCCCGCAATAATTTCCGGGACAATTTATCGCCCACCAAAAATTGGAATTACACTTTAAGGCCTCACTACTACAGTATTTCTGAACCTCTAAAATAGACACGATTTGGAAACCCTGCTGAGCGTGTTTTAGTTTGAAATCCCCCAGGTTTGTGTCTTAGTCTGAGCTGGCAGAAACAGAGGCGTTGGAAACGATGACAAAGACACGCACGTCAGTCAGTCCGATCAGTTAGACCTGACTGGGATTTCATCTTCTTGTGTGGCTGCTCTTTTCTCTTTGTCATGGCTTCCTCCAGTGATGGATAATGATCCTGGGACCACTCTAATATGTCAGCGAAATTCTTTGTACCAAATCTGTTTTTACCACGACCGTTACCTCCTTATACTCATGTGTTACTTTACAGTTACAGTTCCACCTCGTCAAAGGTCCAAGATAAGAACTCTCTGGTCTCACCCTTCACCATTGCTGTTCTTCCTCTATAGTATTTTCTGTATTTTCAACTTCTACATCCATGATGTTTGCACACAAATAGACAAATGGTCACATGATATGTGTTTTCAGGCACATGAAAACACATATCATGAACAGAGATTATTTCCAATAAAGACCTAAAACACTTGTGTGGACGGAGATTGTTGTTAGTTCTCAAACGCTGTTTTAGAATAAAAACGTAGTAGTGTGGATGGAGCCTAACACTGCTCAAAATCTAAATGTTGCCAGTTGTTCAACAATATTGACTTCCCTCTGTGGAAAGTGTGTGTCTCTTCCCTGCTCTCCTTGGGAGCATTCTTAGAGGCAAAAAATTCCCCAAATCACGGCCATCCATTTCCTGCCTCAAGAAACAGACTTCCTGTTGTTTTTGGCTGAGTCAAGTGTCTTTTGTGTGGAATGAATTTGTGTGCTTTTAGTGCTATTGAATATTTCTCTGTTTATCAGCCCACTCTAATGATCAAGATCAATGTTGTTCTGTAAATGACTAAAGTTTCCAGGCAGGTTGGAGCTACAGTTTATCCCTTTATCAGCTGAGTTGTGTTCAGTGTTTGTATGTGAAACAATGGTTTACTCTCACCTCCTGTAGGCTAAAGAAATATCAGTGGATGTCTTTAATCACACTCTTTGTGAAAGTGTGTGTTCCCTTTGTCTCCTGCTCTTCTGGTCTGTGTTTCCAGATCAGTGTTTATGAGCCCTAATCATTTCCTGTTGTTCCATGACTTATTTATAGACAGTATATATTTTTAACTCTTCCATTGTTGGCTGCAGGTAATAAATGTGATTATAGGTGGGGTTGTTGTTGAAAATAGAGCTTCCTCTTTAGAGACAGGAAGTCTCTGAGAAATTCCTGGCATTGCTGTAGTTGTGCCCTGGTCAAACCTGGGCAGAGTCCTCAGTGAATGGACCACATACAGCCACATTCACCCACTCTCTTCCCTTAAATGCATTCAACTACATGGTGAAGTTCTGTCAGTGTTCATTTTATACCAAGAGGAAAAGGATTATTGATTTAAACATTTTCTCCATCTTCTCAATAGGCTAAAGGACGGCGAGATGGCACGGTGTTGTCCAGTGAGAACAGGCGCCGGCCTCTGTCGTCAGGTGAGGTGGAAGGCGTGTCATGGCAGGGCTCACGGACCATTTTTGTGCAGAAGAACTCACAGGGATTCGGCTTCACTCTGCGCCACTTCATCGTCTACCCACCAGAGTCCTCCCTCCACAGCCTCAAGGTGAGTGAACTGCTCTCTGCCGTTTACAGCCTGCATCCTCTGGACCACAACAACTTGGGAAATACACCTTCACTCCACCAAATCATTCATCTGATCAAATGCAACAATTTAGTAATGATAACAAAAGAGATAGAATTGCTGAACTTAAATGAACATTTATTTATTACTGTTATTGTTTACATTGTTGACTAAAATGCACAGCATAGGTTTAAGAAATACACTGAAAAAAACATTGTTTTTGTCATAGTAACAGCCCCTAAAAGGCTTCATAGCTTCACTCACATAGCGTCCCACAACCATCCCAAGTGACAAATGTGATAGATGTTCATCCGTAGGAGCAGGGGCTGTGGACGCCTGTACCATAGTTTGAGCCCTGCAAGCTAGTTTTGATGGTTGAAGGCTTGCCAGAGTCATAAATAGTATTAACATTTATAAGACAATTGAGCAATAATTAAGGCCCGTAAAAAGTATTAAAAGGTGTTAAACCCCATTTTGCAAGGTATTAAGTTTTGTAACCTTAATATGAATATTGGTTCAAAGAGGTTGTAGCTAAACTTTGCATGAACTGAGTCATTGCCTGGGCAAGTCTGAGTCCGTGTAGTGTAGCAGTCATCTGAAAAGGACAGCTGTCACTGAGCTGCTGAGTGAATGCAGCATGATAAGGTTACGCAAAGGTCCCTTTACGCCCAGATGTTAAACTACATAGCTTATGTATAGTAGTAGTATATGGTAAATGTAAGTCAAAGTATGTGGTTTATGTAAGTGGTCAGAACTCAAAGTGGTGACGTGGTCCTAAATGTTTGTAAAGGGTCTTGAAAGGTATGAAATGTAACTTTAGGATTCCTGCTTACGCAATATCAGAGCCCATATCTGATCCAGGTAATTAGTCAATATCAGAGCCCATATCTGATCCAGTTAATTAGTCAATATCAGAGCCCGTATCTGATCCAGTTAGTTAGTCAATATCAGAGCCCATATCTGATCCAGTTAATTAGTTAATATCAGAGCCCATATCTTGACCTACTTTATATTAAAAGTGTCCTGAGAGATCTTCTGTTGTGATTTGAAACTAATCATAAAATTTAATTAAATTATCAGTCCTGTATCTTGTGCACTTTCAAGGTGCATTATACCCTGAGTCACTCACATTAGTTACACACACTTATGGGTACTGTAATACTGTAGACAGGATGGTCACGTTCTCCTGGCCTGGAGAGGTTTGCTGTTGTGTAGCAGCATACCTCAGTCTGTGTCAGAGCCCTTTGTGTGTCCAGGTCAGGAATGAGCCAACTCAGCGAAGCATCAAAGCCTCCAGATAGACCGAGCCAGCAGGGCTGCCAGTCAGTCAGACAGACAGACAGACAAACAGACAGACAGACAGTCAGTCAGTCAGACAGACAGACAGACAGACAGACAGATAGACAGTCAAACAGACAGACAGACAGACAGACAGGGAGCCCATATGTCTGTCAGTGAGACAGTCAGCTAGAGTCAGTGAGACCTGGGCTGGGAGTGGAGGTTTGTGTTGAACGTGAGCGGAGCAGCGCCTCCCTGTGGTTCCCTGCTCCTCTAACACCTGCTCTGTTTCTCCCAAAGGATGAAGAGAATGGAAATGCAACTGGAAAAGGTGAGTGTTCCGCCCACACACACACACACACAGACACACACATACACACACACACACACACACACACACACACACACACACACAAAATACTGACGTTTAGACATTCAGCTCTGATCAAGTGTCTCTACATGCCACATTAGGATCTGTTGTGTCTATTGTGTTCTGTTTTATAATGCTTAGGGTGTGTGTGTTATGTTTCCATGTGTAGGTGAAGCTGATTCAACTGTGTGGGTTTTGCTGATCTTCTCAGTACAGGGAATGTATGTGCATGCACTAAATCTGTATGTGTGTTTGTTTCAGCAGGTAGTCAGCGGTCTCGCCTGGAGCCGATGGACACCATCTTTGTGAAAAGTGTCAAAGACAATGGCCCTGCGCAACAAGCTGGACTGTGTACAGGTAGAGGACACATGTAGCCAGGACACAAGTGAAAGAGAGGAGAAAGACAGAAGATGTAGCAGAGCTTGGCTCATCACACTCACCAAAACTTAGTGATTGTGTCGGACAGTGTGGGGCAAAAGTTCACTGATGGTTATGTTTTAAGTTTAATGGTGTAAAACTAAAGTGGAACTTCTTAACTTTATAACCAAATATAAGACCAGTGAATGAGCTGTGTGCTACCCACGGCCCTACACGGACACCCCAATCTCCTCGCTGTGAAGACTGGAGCTGCTGGTCATTAGGATTAACATCAATGCTGTCAACATCCAGGGCGGTACTTAAATTCTGCACAATAAAATAAATTCCAAACTCCAAAATAAGCGTACCACCGTCTGAGGCGCTCAAACATTCTTACTGTTTCCTCGCATCACTTTCGTATACTAATGTGTGTTTATGAATCTATATAGCAACAAGTAGTTTGCAATGTTTTTACTCTCAGACTTCATATAGGCTGCCTTCCTATTGCTTAAAGAGTCAGCTATCAACCCTGAGAATGTTGTTTTTGCTCACCTCCAATTGTAAATCTTGTCACCTTGCTGCATTGATGAACAGGTGTACTCCAGGACCTTAGCTGTGTTCGAAATCATTCCCTCATTCACTCACTCACTATTCCCTATATAGTGTTTATTAAATAGTGCACTATATATGAAATAACCAAACAGAATTTGCGACACTACACTGGAATTTTCTAACAACTCGTTGTGTCAGTAGATACTCCGGATATATGTGTGTGACGGAAGCAGCTCTTCAAGCATCATGTAAACGAACAGAGCTGTAAACTCATTTTTTAGTCTATTTATGATACAAACCTGCTCTCAGGAGGATGGTCAAAGGTTGCACTGATGTTCATGTTCATTTCATCCTAAATCCCAAATAAATTGTTGAAATTGCGATTGTGTGTAGTTTTGTTAACAATGGTTGTGTGTCCTGATTATGAGCTGTAATAGCCCACAGTTCATTTATTTCACGAGAGAGTAACCGTAGTAACACTAGTCAGCTGGTGAGGAACAGTAACTGCAGTTAGCTCTCCGGCTACCGTTACCACCTCTTCTGCTGCTTCTTCTCCTTCGGTAAAACATGAGCGCATTGCATTGTGGTATGCAGGAGAACAATGTAGTGTACATCCTATGTACACTCAAATTAGCTGTGGACTATATAGTGAAATTAACCACGGAGAGTTCGAACACCACTACAAAATGGCGTACACACTATATAGTACACTACTTTTGTGATAGGGAACGATTTCGAACACAGCTCTTGTGACGTCACTGTCAGGTCATCAGGTCAAATGCAACACATACAGTAACGTTCCCTTTGTTACAGCGACCCCTCCAACAGGTCTCCCCTCAACCCGTTTCATTGGCTGTAGCTCTCCAACAGACTGCCAGACAGAATAATTTTTTAATATTTCACCCTTCTTCTGAATACTACGTTCTAAGGTATTTTTTTTTGTGTGTGTGTGTGTGTGTGTGTGTGTGTGTGTGTGTGTGTGTTCTCCAGGAGACAGACTGGTGAAGGTGAATGGGGAAAGCATTCTGGGAAAAACCTACTCTCAGGTGATCGCACTCATCCAAAACAGGTGGGGACTCGTGTTTGTAAATCTCTTTTTATGTCTTGCCTGACCTGTTAATGATATTGTCCACATATTTTCACCTTCTTTCGTAGTGAAAACATTCTGGAGCTCTCTATTATGCCCAAAGATGAGGATGTGTTGCAGTTGGTAAGTGTGAGTATTATCTTTCTTCTATTTTTTTCTGCTTTCCTTCTTTTCACCTCGTTACTGTATTCAGTCACAGTTAGCTAGGCTCTTTGCATAATAACAGGCATTGTGTCTTTCTATTATCATTATTGGAGCCACTTATTAAAGTTTAACTTCAGAAATGTGAACTTGTGCATGGGCAGATAAATTATACTGTTATCAATCGGCAGACAACTTAATTTGTTTTTACAGCTGGGTATATAAGAATGCATGAAGGGAGGCGTAAAACGACCAACACGGGTGGAAAACTCTAAGCACTGGATTTTCTTTATTGTTTATTAATATTGTTATTATCATAATAACATTTAGAAACACAATTAGGTGGAGGGTATTATCAATTAAAGCTGAATAGATTCAAAATAATGAATGTTGTCTTGTTAATAGACACAAAAACTAAAAGATAATACTGTTAGTACAGGATAAACGTGGCCTGCAGAGCTCATGTTTCATTTGCTCTGGCAGGTATGTAGGGCCTCTCTGCCATTCAGACAGATTTCCAGCCGTCTAGATCTTGGGTAGACCAATCACAACCGTTTATTTCATGTGGGGCGGGTTTAAGATGACAACTCACAGAGGAGCGTATCCTGCATTCTCTGTGCGTATTCGGCATCCATCATTATCTGACAGGCTGGAGCCGATCCCAGCTGACATCGGGCGTGAGGCTGGGTACACCCTGGACAGGACCTTAGACTATCACAGGGCACATAGAGACAAACACACTCACATTCACACCTACGGGCAATTTAGAATCATCAATTAACCTAACACGTGCATGTCTTTGGACTGTGGGAGGAAGCCGGAGAACCCAGAGAGAGGGAACCCTCTTGCTGTGAGGCGACAGTGCGAACCACCACACCACCCCTTCAATCGAGGCAGTACTGATCAAATATGAATCAGGATGCTGTTACTATTGCCTCTTTTGGCCAACAATGTTTTCACAAACACATTTTAGTTACCGTTTAGCTGTAATTTGAGAACGTTTCCTGCTTTTAATTGGACCAAGCCCAACTTCAACTTCATGTGTCACTCTGCGCTACGTTGTTTTGTTGCCCTGATTGATTTCAGGTCACGTTTCATTGCTCTGATTGGTAGTAGGTCTGCCTAATACAGATTTATCTCTGCGTAGTTGATTATGGCCCTTGGAAATTGAAAGTGAACTGGGAGGTTCAATCTGTTACGCTTTTTTAAATGAGTCTGGGGATGCAAACTAGTGATTAACTGCCCCAACATTACAAAAAGGAGATAAAGTTCCAGTTTTGGTTTTATAATAAGGATTTAGCTTTTATACGACAAAGGAAAGAAATAACACTTCATGGTGCGTGTTGCATCTGCCTCACTCTGCCCTCCAGCTGTTCCCTCAATCTTTGTTTTTCTGTAATTTCTTTCCTGTTTTACATTGTGCCCTAACCCCTCTTGTCCTCAGGCGTACTCCGAGGATGCCTATCTGAAAGGCAATGAGCCATATTCAGGAGAGGCCCAGAATCTCCCTGTGCCGCCGCCTCTCTGTTACCCTTCCACCAAGCCCAGCTCCACTGCCCCACAGCCTAGCCACAACCTCCACAGTCCCATAGACAACTGGCAGTGCCGTCCCAGCCCCGCTGCCTCTTTACTGGACAACCGCCCCCCTGCTGCTTCTACTCCCAACTCCCGCTGGCCCGGGGGCCCCCAGGATTCCAGTGGACACTTTGCCCCATTGGGGCGGCACCGAGGCCGCTCCTCTTCGGCCATTAGTGTGCTGGACTTTCACTTTGCCAACCACAATGCTGCCATCGCCTCTGCAACTCTGCCTCCACCACGGAAGAGCAGTCTGCCGGCCTCTCCCCGCACTCACGCCGACAGTCTCTGCCACCAGGCTCTGTCTGACTGGTACTACAGCCAGGCTGAGGCTGCAGAGAGCATGTCCCCCCGCCGTCGCAGTATATCTCAGGATTATTTAGCAGAGCTGGGGCTGGGGTTAGCCCTTGGCCCCGGTCCTACATCTGCTTCCACAACATCTGCAGAACAATGCAGAAGAGAAACCCTCCTGTGCCACCACCAGGCAGCTGCTGCTTCCCACGACTCCTATTGGCTAGGGGGCTGGGGTGGTGTATCAGGACCAGGGAGCAGGTCATGTTCAGAGAGCCTCCTGGCAGCCTATGCCGAGTACGAGCATAACTACGGGCGTTCTGTGGAAACCCTGGCACAAGCCTCTGCACTGGTGTCACCACGCTCCGAACACTCTTCACAAGCCTCCCAAACAGCAAAAGAGCAGAAAGTCTCACCAGGGCATCAGCACAAAACCATCACAGCCTCCTCCACAATGCCTCCTAGTGGCAGGCAGTCAGGTCAGCAGGTAGCTGAACCCCAAACAAGGCGAGTAAAAGAAGAAGAGCTGGTGGGCTACAAAAGCTGCAGCCCTTCTTTCTCCCGCAAAGCCGGCCACCTCCTCCAGCAGGCACACTCCTTCAGAGAGCCTGGCTACAGCGGCCCTCACCTCAACTGGAGCCCTGGAAGCAGGAGCAGCCCTGCAGACAGCGAGGGGGGGATGGTACCCAGGCCCCAGTCTACCCCCGCCCTGTCTGTGTCAGAGGAGGAGAGAGCCCGACTGGGTGAGGACAGGGAGGTCATCTCCCCCATCTCCCTCAATCAAGAAGTGGTCCTGAGGCAGAAGCCACCTTCCAGCCGTCGAACCCCTGTTCAGGCAGTACGAGTACCCCACTACGCCACACCTGTGGAGTCCCCCGAGCCCCCTGGTGTGGAACCTCCACGAGGGACCCCCTCTCCTGTCTCTGGGGCCCCCAACCGCAGGGCTAATGGTAGCCTGGCACAGCATGCATACAACTCCCTGTCCTCTATTCCCTTCATAGGTTAGTGACCTTTTCTCTGTAGCAACAGCCACAGCTGTCGGAAGATGTCAAAGATGTCCTGATAATGCAGTTATTATATTGCAAGTGTTGTAAAATTTAAACGCGTCTTTCCAAAGACGAGATTACTCCCACTCGGTGTTATTATTTACTCAATTTCATAAAACAGGTGTCTTTGGAACAGTTGTCTGTTGCTACAGAGCTCTTAAATATATCTATCTCTGTCACACCTGTAGTGTGTTTCATAAACATTACATGTCAACATAATGTTTGTTCCTTCAGGACATCAGGTTTTCTGTTTGTTTAAATCTGTGTTGGTGAATGTTTTAATGGTGTTTTTGAATCTTGACATGTCTTATGTTTGTGTACTGTGAATGGACGACAGTAGATGATTTAGGTCTGGAAACATCTCTTAGAAACAGAGCTGCTCTGGAGTCAGAAATAATCTTTCAGGTTCAGTCGAAGGGAAAAATAACATCTGTAGTCTTGCTGACACTGCACCAGTGAGATGTCCTAGCTAACCCTCAAGTTCAAACTGAATAGAAGCCTGTGAGTAACTCACAACTTTGCAGTTACTGCTGCTGTTTTTATTTGAAAGAAAGACAATGTGACTTTGAAAGAAAAGGTAGCACATACCCCCCCTAACAAATGTAGGTTCAAAATTGCTCTTTCACAGGGCTTTCCTGTCACAGCCTATGACTTATGGCTAATGTTAGCAAACAGTGGTGTGCGTATAACTGACATCACTGAGTGAGTCTCCATGACTCTTCTCTAGTTCTGCCACTCACACCATGTTGGCACAATAGGAAGAAAACCTCCCATTTTTCCCGTTTTTGGAATGGGAACATAATCTGCTGGTCTTGTAATGGTCCAATACACTGAAATGTTGCCTATTCAAGCTATTTGTATTGGTTTGCTAACAAGTGAAATATAATTGAAAAACAATGTAAAGTTTTCGCTAGCTCATTTTTTTTCACCATAATTGACTAGTGGATTGTGTTAGATGTAACCACATTTCTGTAGCTCTTGACATCAAATGGGAGATTGTAGCCGTCAGTACAAGTATAGTAGGAAACAACTTTACCACATGGCTTCTTATAATTATGGTCTGTACCAGATGTTTTCAAAGCGAGGGGTGGGCTCCACAGGGTTCTCCAAGCAGTTTCAGGGGAGACTTAGTTTATAGAATACCATCTTACAACGAGATCATACTAGCCGCATCCTGGTCAGGGGCGTAAAGTGCCCCTTCTCTTCCACTTTCTACCTCCTTACTTTACCTGGATCAGACCCATTCTCCAACTTGACCGTTTTGATCTCCAATACACAACTGTAAAGTTTGGGGACTGTATCTTGCACTATTGCAATGCTATTGCAGTGACCAAAATTGGCCACAGACAGACAGACAGACAGATAGACACCTGCCAAAATAGCCAAAACCTCCTCTGCGGTACTTCCTGCTACAGTAGGTGTCTCCAGAATCACATTTTGTCATGACACACTGGTGTAACTAACGATGGTTCAGAGATACAATCATTTTTTGAGTTGTTCCCACTTTCCCAGAATACCAATCTAGCCTCAACTGTTGTTGTGAGTGTCTGTGGGATCAAATAACATCACCATGATCCCATAGGCATCCATGAATTGAGCCAAACTAAGCACATAACTAAGAGGGCTTTGTTTGAGGGGAGGCCCACAGTGTCAGACTTTGAAAAACCCTGGTCTATACAATACGTCTATATATATATAGATAGGTTATTTGTGCCTCCAGAGTAGGTCCTCCTCAGAGATGTTGGAACAACCTAAACACCACCTGGGGAAACTCTTGTCCTGTCACTGTGTTTAATCATGTCTCCCCCTGTTGCTCACCTGTGATAACTTGCAGATGATTCCACCAGTCCTAGTACTGACCTACAGGCCTGCTATGTGCCAGCCCACTCTGTTGTGTCCAGTTCCCAGGCCGCCACTATGGCCTCCCTCACTTCCACCTCTGTCTCCCCCACCCTGTCCTCAGTCTCACTCTTTGTCCGACTTCATTCTCAGGACTGCAGTGAGTGTCACTTACCCACTCTAAATACTGAAAGGCTTCATAGAGAGCTATATATACTGTACATATACAGTATGTCATCCAGTATATTTGAACTGACATTGCCAAACATCACTCCAAATGTTTTGGAATCAGAATGACAAGCAGTTATGTAATGCCTTTATTTTGGTACCCTGATAGTCGTTTAGCCTCACACTCATCTTAAAGGAGTACAGTGACATTTGCAAAGGAGGATTCCTCTCGCTTTGTGGGAGGATTAATCTGAACCTAAGGGTTCATCATTCAATAAGAAAGTACTCAGAGCCACTGTGTTTGGAATTTGGAAATCTTTGACTGTGGCGCTCTACGTATTTAAATCAACACTGTGGCACTAACAAGGCATTGTTCTCACTTTTAACTATTAAAACATGCATAATCATGTTTCTTATAAGTGCTAACACATGATTTATAATCTAACACTATAAATGTTTATGATGCTATTATTAACACTATCACCCTAATTGTCTTAACAAGACATATTGTTAATAACCATCTTATAAGGCCTTTATTACCTATTGACTAACGCATATTACAAGGACCTTAAAGTGAAATCCGGGCGTAAAATAATCCCAGGGTCTTTTTTGACACTTGCACCCATCAGATAAGCCATTGAGACAGTTTTTTTTGTGTGTAAACTATTAATGGAGAAATCCGGGAGAGTCGCTAACCGTCGCTAACAGCCGGACGTGGCTAACAGTACGGTGAAGGCATTTAAACATATTTTTTAACCACTAATACTGCTCAAAATAACAGCAAACCTCTGCAGTAGCATGAGAAGAGTCCCTACACAGTAAACAAAGCACCAACAACGTAGTTTGTGAACCCAGAGTTTATTAAAAGAATGTTTTAAAGACTTATCTACTGGCCCTGTACCAGCTCCTCTCATAGTAAAGTCCATTCAAGTGGATTACCAAAGTCAATCCCAAAGGAAGGAGCCCATTGGTGCTTTGTTTTCTGTGTAGGGACTCTTCTCATGCTTCTTCTCATGTTATCTTGAGCAGTATTAGTGGTTAAAAAAGACGTTTGAATGCCTTCACCGTGCTGCCCCCAGCTAATCAGTGTTAGCCACGTCCGACGGTTAGCGACTCTACCGGATTTCTCCGTTAATAGTTGTTACACAAAAAAAACTTGATGGCTAATTTGATGTATGTAAGTGTTTAAAAAGTGTGTTTGCTTAAGTTTCTGCTAATTGTAATCTTTAGCGATTGTGTGCTGTTCATTGTGCATGCAGCAGAATTTTACGTCTCTCTGAAACACTCGCATCACAATGATTTGAAAAATGCTATAATCCTAAAAAAAAAAAAAAAGTTTAGTGTTTTTTTTACACTGTAGTGTGGCTACACTGGGGAAAACGTTTCTCTGTCCTCATTTAAGACTGCTGATCACAAAGGGACACTACATGCTGTTAGCATTGTCACCCAAATTGTATCCAAAGCTGGGAACTTAAAATCCAAATGTCATGGTATTCCTTTTATATGCAGTATGTACGTTTAAGCCCTTAATTCATTCACCTGACTAATGTTATACTCACTGTTTAAAGCAACAAATCACTCCAATCACTCATCTTCTCGTCACTTCACGTCACCACCATACACTGCATATTTTTGAACCCTCTTTGTCTCCTCCTCGTCCTCCTCTTTTCCTCCCTCTGACTTGTCTCCTCTCTCTTCAGGCAGTATTAAAGGTCGCCGCTCCTCTTACCTGCTGGCCATCACCACCGAGAGATCAAAGTCCTGTGACGAGGGTCTCAACACCTTCAGGGAAGAAGGCCGTGTCTTCTCGTGAGTCACGACACTTTAAAACCTGCATGCTTTGCTCAGATGGGTCTATATAGTCCAAGAAATGAGTTTGTCTTTTACCAGTAGCTTCTACAGTATGTAACCCCAAACTTCAACATTACACTTCAAGTGTCATGCGCACAACAATAACATCATCAAAGCATTAGGTCTCAGGCTCCCTCCGACATTGCTCATTCAAAATTTATAAACAAAAAATCTAATCTAGGAAATGTACTATTTACCCTCATTTATTTAAAAAAAGGCTGCATCTCATAGATTTATTAATAATAATTACTCCAAGTTATTTTTATATTCTGTTCTACTTTTTGGGATTTTAACCTTTTGATTTATTTAGCTTGTTAAAACTATATCTACATATTAGCATATACTAGCATATTGTTTTTTTCAAGTCATTTGGACTCTGGAGAAGTGCTCTTTTCTAGCTGGTGTGTTTTCTGTTCCACAGCAAACTACCAAAAAGGGTCAAGAGCTTTTTCACTGATGGGGTGAGTGTTCAACACAGCTGTAATCATTAGACTTGACTGTGCATTTTATATTTCTACATTATTGATTTTCCATCAACCAAGAAAACACTGTGTACTGTGCAACCCATAATACTCATAATATGTGTTTTAGTCTCTTGAGAGTCTGCGAGCCCAGGAGGAGGCCCGCTCCAAACGCCACTCCACTTCTGAACTGGGAACCATCACCTTAAGTGATGTTCGCAAGGAGGGCTGGCTGCACTCCAAACAGATCCTGACAGAGAAGGGAAAGGTACGACACAGTGCTTACTAACATACTGTTACTGCACCTTTCAAAAGCGTTCCCTTATACCAAAGCAAAGGTTTACAATCATTGACTTCAGACACAAGTAGATAAAGGCAGGATTCTCAGTTCTAGTCTGCCGTTTTTGATTTTGCCAGCTGAACTGTAGCCAGCTGAAAGTAAATACTAATGCTTACATATACCTAGTAAAAGGGTAGGGCTGGTTAACGGCCCATTTTTTATAGGAATTTTTATTAGTTTATTTATTAGCAACTTTCTCTAACAAGGCAACACAAAGTGCTTTACATGACATAAAAGAAGTTAAAGTGTAATTCTGGCATAAAATCATGCCATGGTCTTTTTCTGCACTTACATTAATCAAATAATCCATCAAGACAGTTTTTTTTCGTGTAACAACTATAAACGGAGAAATCCGGTAGAGTTGCTAACAGCCGGACGTTGCTAACAGTGATTAGCTCGTGGCAGTACCGTGAAGGCACAAAACGTCTTTTTTAACCACTAATACTGCTGAAAATAACAGCAAACCTCTGCAGCAGCATGAGAAGAGTCCTTACACAGAAAAAAAGCACCAACAGCGTAGTTAGTGAACCCAGAGTTTATTAAAAGTGTTTTAAAGACTTACCTACTGGCCCCTGTACCAGCTCCTCTCATAGTAAAGTCCATTCAAGTGGATTACCAAAGTCAATCCAAAAAGAAGGAGCCCATTGATGATTTATTAAGGAATCTGTCGCCTCTTCCAATTTATTCTGGGGACGTGTAAAAAAAAGTGTCCAGTACGGTGCTGTTTATGAGGGAATCCTCCATAGAATTCACACAGCGTGTTGCAGTATTCAATGATTCCAGGCCACAGCGAAAAATGTCACTCTGTTGGCATCATAAACATTCTTCTTCGGTGCCCATGGGCTCACAGTACCCACAGGGACGCCAAAAAATGACCAACACCGGCCTCACCCTGTCACATGACATTTCGCTACTGCAGGGAAAGTTGCCGTCTGGGACTTTTCCAAACCTTTTACATCTATTATCAATTTATATTTCACCAAACTGCCACAAACCACAAATTTTAAGTGTTTTTCTGGAATAAAGCATCAGTGGGCTCCTTCCTTTTGGATTGACTATGGTAATCCACTTGGAGCTGGTACAGGGGCCAGTAGGTAAGTCTTTAAAACACTCTTTAATAAACTCTGAGTTCTCTAACTACGTTGTTGGTGCTTTGTTTTCTGTTTAGGGACTCTTCTTGTGCTGCTGCAGAGGTTTGCTGTTATTTTCAGCAGTATTAGTGGTTAAAAAAGACGTTTGAATGCTTTCACCGTACTGCCCCGAGCTAATCACTGTTAGCCACGTCCGGCTGTTAGGATTTCTCTGTTAATCATTTTTAGAAGATAAAAAACTCAATGGCTTATTTGATGTATGTTAGTGCCGAAAAACACCATGGGATGATTTTTCGCCTGAATTACACTTTAAAGAAACACAAGGCAATACATAAGACACCATTTCTTTATAGCCTTGAATTCATGAAGAAAACTGTTTTTGTCACGTCTCCGCGGTGAACGAGGAATCAGAACACAGAGAAAAGTCTTGATGAACTGAAGTAACAGGATACCACGTATAACAGCAAAACTTTATCAAAACATCCGTTTACAAACTCACACACAGCTCAAGCAGTGTAATCCAATCAATCATGCATTTTCATTTACCCTTATTATTTACAACACTTCCACATAAACAGTGTTACACACGGAAGAGAAGTGCTCTGCACAAGCTTCTCAGACAAGTAGCACAAGTGTTTGAAATAGAAAATGCATGTGTTTAGGAAATGCACTCAACACAAGACTGAATAAATGAGATGCTATTTTGTCCTACTGTATTCCTTAAATACATCAAGATGTTTCTCTTTTTTTTACTCTTTGTTCCCGGTGGGGGCATGCTATAAAAGTTTTCTTCATGAATTCAAGGCAACACTCAGTAACTGATATACAAATGGTTATTTTGCAGATGAAAAATTCCTTTAAATAGATGAGCAAAAAGTAATAGAAGATAAAAAAGGAAATACTAAAAAGTGCTTTTAAGTACTAAGTTGTAATAAAATTGTTGAAAAATATGGTCATACCCTACTGTGTCTTCTATAAATGTAAATCCCAGTGATTTATCAGTATTTAGGAGCCGCTGCCCATAATTCTAAGCAGAAAAAACAAGAATATTAGCAGAAGCACGTAAGCAGAGCAGAGCACTGTAAGAAAAAAGTAACTGTATCATCAGAAACCTCCTTATACTCGTGTTACTTTCAGTAACAGTTCCACCTGGTCGACGGTCCAAGATAAGAAATATCTGCTCTTTTTTTACACCATTGCTGTTCTCCCTCTGAAGTATTTTCTGTATTTTCAACTTATACCTCCATGATTAAACCGCAAAGTAATCTTAGACAACCTCTTCCTGTTTACACCAACACACACATGCCCAGTGTACACTCACATGATGCATGTGTTTACAGGTGGATAAGGATGGAGATTATTTATGACATGGAGCTAAAACACTTGTGGATGGAGATCTTTTGTGTTTTAGAAAGAACACGTAGTAGTGTGGATGTAGCCTTGGTAAGTGAGTCTGTGTAACAGGTAACATCTAGCCAGTCATGCTAAAATTAGCTGCTTATGCTTATACAGCAGCTAAGAAGACTTTAATCATTCCTAAACTTTTCTCTTGTGGTTTGGTTTTAGAAGGTAAAAAAACTAGTTCATATACATAGTATTGTTACATGCACACTGCTTTGGCATGTGCACAAATCCAAAGTTAACAGTCATGGCTAGTTAAGGTGCCAAGCTTGATGTTTTCTATGTTCCCCCACTGTAGAAAGTAGGTGGTGGCATGCGACCGTGGAAGCGAGTCTTCTCCGTGCTTCGTTCCCATTCACTCTTCCTCTACAAGGACAAGCGAGAGGCCGTCCTCCATGGGGCGGGGGCGGGGGCGGGGCCCGGCCAGGACGAACATCCTCCAATCAGCATCCGCGGCTGCCTGATTGACATCGCCTACAGTGAAACCAAGCGTAAGCACACCCTGAGGCTGACCACGCAGGACTTCTGCGAGTACCTGTTGCAAGCGGAGGACAGGGACGACATGTTGGCCTGGATCAGGGTCATCAGGGAGAACAGCAAGACCGACAACGAGGTGAGATCTTCATACCCAGTTCACCTCGTGGAATTTACACACACACACATCCTGATCCTCATCTGTAACCTCCATCTGCTCTAGGAGATTGGTTACTCGAGACAAGCTCTTATCAACAAGAAGCTGAACGACTACAGAAAACACAGGTCAGCAGAAAGCCTTGATCACAACTGTCCCTTCTGCTTTGTGTAATCAGGAGTCACTGAAGCTCTGGGCTGTCAGCCTGTCAGAGTCAATAACTTTGAATGTAGTTCCCAAAAACCGAGAATATTATTATCAATGTTATTATGAAGACCTGAAAGACTGAACTCTTTTCTGAACCTCATGTTGAAAAAAGTGACTTCTAATCCCACCTTGTTTTGTTGTAAACTCTCTTGATTTCTGTGACTTGGTGCAGTCTGACAGGCAGTAAGCCAGACACCTCTCCCAGAGCCCATCGTATGATGCCTCCCTTCCTCCTGGCTAAGACTGACAACACTTCAGTGAACCGAGCCTCCAGAACTGGTGGGTAGCAACATGACTCTGGTCTGTGTTCACATGAGTTATGACATAGAAGAGCCCAAATATGTGATTTGGTTAAAGAGAGAGTTCAGAAATACAGTCATTTTGGGGAATTGTATTGTTTTTCCCACTTTACCGGAGTCAGAGAGCAATAAATGCCTCAGGACCTATGTTTGAATGTATTTGGTGTATTCTGAAGTTATGTCACACAGGAATATTAGACTATCTTGGCTCGATTGTTGAGTGTCTGTGGGGTCAAATAACATTTTCCCTCCCCGCAACGACGAGTCATGGCGGGGAGGGAAAAATGTTCCAAAGTGTGGCGATGACATTAGCTTCACACAGGCAGGATAAACAGATTTTTTCTTTAAAAAACTAGATCAAGAAGAAAAGCGGATAAAGTATTGATAAACCGATAAGCAGAATCAATACATTGGTATTAATACAATGTTATCAATTCTCACCCCAGATTATTATTGTAGTTATTAATGCCAATGCCACCTTGGGGTCAGAATGTCTCGTTTTCTTTGTACACAAGGCTTCTTACACATTTACATTAGATTAAGTGTAATATATTGGTGTTTGACTGAGGACCCATGCAGCTGCTGGTGTGGCTGGAGACTGTTTGATTGAAAACCGGACATTGGCCAGTTACTGATAAACTGTCAATCTTCTGTGTCCGTACTAAGTTATTTTAACGTGCGTGTGCGTGTGCGTGTGTGTAGATGACAACAAGGCGCTGTGGGGCATCAACATCATGAAGAAGGCCAAGAAGACAGGCAGTCCGAAGGCTTTTGGTGTTCGGTTGGAGGACTGTCAGCCTGCTGTCAACCATAAAGTAAGCCTTCAGTGTTTTGGGAGGGAAAATGATTCAGAGGATTAAAAAAACATCAATTCTACTTCTGTCTAAAACTAGACCAGACAAAACCATTACATATAGTTGATAGTTAACTTTTCAAGTACAGAATTATAAAACAAAATGCACTCTTTATTCATTTTCACTTCACACTTTACTTTGTTTTTGGTTATTCTCTGCTAGTAACATGCATAGGTGGAAGATAAGCATTTAATTATTGATTTGTTTATTTGACAGGGACAGTGTACAATAAATATATGACACCAGAGATTATAGCTAAGAGCTAATTTACATCTGTAGTCCCAAGGTGGGCACAAACAAGGTCAACAAAATCACAGTAAAAAAGACAGAATCAAAATATAAACAAAGAAAAGAAGAAAACTTCATTGCAAGAATGTTTCAATGTTCAAAAGTGCAAAGTATTCAATATTCATTGTTCAGTATTAAGGCCCATATTTTAAAATAGTATAATTATTACAATTACATCACATGTTTTACATTGCATTTGAACAATTAGAAATACAATACAAACATACATATATTTTTATATTCATCCACAAATAATTAAGTATACAATATATATATACCATATACATACAGTACTGTGCAAAAGTTTAGGCAGATGTAAAAAAAAATGCTGTAAACTAAGAATGCTTTCAAATTATAAATAATAATTGTTTATTTTTTATCAATTACAAAATGAAATGTGAGCGAACAAATAAAAAAATCTAAATCAAATGTATATTTGGTGTTGCTACCCTTTGCCTTCAAACCAGCATCAATTCTTATAGGTACACTTTGCACAAATCCAGGGATTTTGTAGGATTATAGTCAGGTGTATGATCAACCAATTATACCAAACAGGTGCTAATGATCATCAATATCACATGGAGGTTGAAACGGCCATTAATGAAACAGAAACAGCTGTGTAGAGGCTTCAAACTGGCTGAGGAACAGCCGAATTCTGCTACCAAGGTGAGGTTGTGGAAGACTGTTTCATGTCACAGGTCATACACCATGGCAAGACTGAGCACATCAACAAGACACAAGGTAGTTCTACTGCATCAGGAAAGTTTCTCCAAACACAGATTTCAAAGCAGACTGGGGTTTTAAGATGTGCTGTTGAAGCTCTTTTGAATAAGAACAAAGAAACGGGCAACGTTGAGGATCGTAGAGGCAATGATCGGCCAACGAAACTTGGTGCAGTACGTGTAAATACATCAAGCTTATTTCCTTTCAAAATCAGAAGATGTCCAGAAGTGCCATCAGCTCAGAACTGGCAGAAACCAGTGGGTCCCAGGTACATACATCTACTGTCTCGAGGAGTCACCCCAAACATACAGCCAATGTCATTCAGAACTATCTTCAGCCTACAGAAGAACAAGAAGTCCCTGAAGTGAAAGTATGGCCCCACAGAGCCCTGATCTCAACGTCATCCAGTCTTTCTGGGATTACACGAAGAGACAGAAGCATTTGAGGAAGCCTACATCCACAGAAGATCTGTGCTTAGTTCTCCAAGATGTTTGTTCTCCAAAACTGTGTGCAAGTGAACCTAAATAAATAATGCTGTTTTGAAGGCAAACCAAATATTAAGATTTATCTTCTGTTCTGTCACTGCATTTTGATAATTAATGAAAATAAACTATGAACGCTTCCATTTTTGAAAGCATTCTTAGTTTACAGCATTTTTTCCACAGTACTGTACACACCTATCCATAAATAAGTAAACAGACTATGTAAAGATAAGCTTCTAATGATTGCAGGACTGGTTTACTCTCAGATGTCCGTCCTCCATAGAGCTGGGTCTGTCTGACGTTCCTGCCTGTTATAGGGAAAGTATAAATAAGTCATAGAGTCTGGTCTTTACCTAGCTTGTAAAGTGTCCTGAGATAACTTTTGTTATGATTTCGCACTATAAATAAATCTGAATTGAATTTTACAGAAGTTTGAAAGATGTTTCCAGTACTGCACTCGCTGATGTTGGTTGGTAGGGTGTTCCACTGCCCCATGCCTTGATTGGAAAAGCTGTCTGGCTGAACTTTGTGAAATTGGACACAACAGTCCCCTCTAGTGGAAGATGTTGCTGACCTCGTGCCAGTGCTGGTTTGTTAAAAATGTTTAAGTGGTGGTCGGGCAAGGCTGTGGAAGACCTTTTATACTAGACAGACATAGCAACGCCTCTCTGTACTTCTGTTCTAACCTCCGACTCTTCCGGCTCTTTTCCGTAGCTGGATCTAATTTGTAGCATTATAAAATATAAATGACAGAGATGCTTGCTACAGCTGCATTTCTACAGAGATGAGAAAATACCGTTTTATTCGCCTGATTCACTGCTTTGTTCTGGATTACTGCACTCGCTCTCCTTATACACACACACGCACGCATGAGCACGCACACACACATTAAGCCTCAGCCAGCTGACAGTTTGTCAGTGACTTGACCAGCGGACTTTGCTCAGACTTGACTGGCTGTTGAAACAGGTGACGTGTGTTACGTTCTAAAACGAGCTGCTGACGATTTGACAAACTGAATCACAGGTGACATTAGCCAGATGAACAGGGTCAGTTCACACCGCTACAACTTACACCTGCAACGTTCGAAAACAGTTTTGTTTGCGGATCTTTGGTCTGAACTTGGCTTTAGTTGTAAATGTAACGTAACCAAATAGAAATGTTGCTTTTTGCTTCTGAAGTATGACAAAGAAGAACCACTGCTACAGTATATTTCTGAGTTCTTCATTAAAATCCTGTGACTCAGGATCAACCGTGAAGGATAACTTACTTGGTAGAAACGGCAAAACACAATTTCTACCAGCTGACCAGCCTCTAGCATCGCACACTACAGTTTATATTGTCATATTACAGTTAATAAATACTTTATGTAATAAGCCACTGAGATAAACAACTGCACCAGGTATCATTGAAAGAAGATTTAATGCATTTCTTTAATGTGCACATTTCAGTGTCATTTGTCATTTCACTGTCACATGTCAAAAGGGCTCTTCAGCCAATCATTTCAACTGTAGGCAAGGCAAGGCAAGGCAGCTTTATTTGTATAGCACTTTTCATACACAAGGCAGACTCAAAGTGCTTCACAGCACAACATGTCATGAATTCAAATGCATAACAGGAAGACAAAGAGAATAAAAACATAGACAATAATCAAAACAGTGCGGACGTTAAAAGTGCGAAGATTTAGCAGAAAGCTAAGGTGAACATAAAAGTTTTCAGTCTAGTTTTAAAAGTGGTCAGAGTGGGTGAAAGTCTCAAATCTTCAGGAAGTTTATTCCAGCTGTTTGTTGCATAATGACTGAAAGATGCTTTCCCTTGATTTGAGTTTACTCTGCGAACCACTAACAGATTGGTCTCAGAGGATCTTAGTGATCTAGAAGGCTTATGTAGTGGGAGCATATCAGTGATATACCTCGGCCCTAGACCATGAAGTGATTTATATGTGAGCAGGAGGATTTTGGAATCAATTCTCTGACGTACAGGAAGCCAGTGTAATGATTTAAGAATTGGTGTAATGTGCTCACATTTTTTGGTCTTTGTTAGAACTCTAGCAGCAGCGTTCTGAACAAGTTGTAGCTGCCTGACAGTTTTTTTGGGAAGACCTGCAAGGAGACCGTTACAGTAGTCTAGCCTACTGGTTATAAAGGCATGGACAAGTTTTTCTAAGTCTTGAGCTGACATGAGCCCTCTAAGTCTTGTTACATTTTTAAGGTGATAGTAGGCCGATTTTGTTACTGATTTGATGTGACTGTCGAAATGTAAATCAGAATCCATAATAACCCCAAGATTTCTGGCTTTATTTGAGGTTTTCAGGGACAGTGATTGAAGGTGTTGGATGACTTTAGACCTTTCTTTCTTAGCACCAAAAACAATTATCTCAGTTTTATCCTCATTTAGTTGAAGGAAATTTTGGCACATCCAGTGTTTGACCTGCTCAATGCACTGGCACAGTAGATCTATGGGGCGATAGTCATTTGGTGATAGCGCTACATAGATTTGGGTGTCATCGGCATAGCAATGGTGGTCAATGTTATTATTTTGCATGATTTGTCCTAGTGGGAGCATATAGATATTAAATAAAGTCGGCCCCAAGATTGAACCTTGGGGGACTCCACACGTTACGTTGGTTTGTTCTGATACAAAGTCGCCAATGGAAACAAAATAGTTCCTATCTTGTAGATATGACTTGAACCAGTTTAGGACTGTGCCTGAGAGCCCCACCCAGTTTTCCAACCTGTCCAAAAGTATTGAGTGGTCGACAGTGTCAAATGCAGCACTGAGGTCCAATAGCATTAGTACTGAAGTTTTGCCAGAGTCTGTGTTAAGACGGATGTCATTTATAACTTTAATAAGGGCCGTCTCTGTGCTATGAAAAGGTCTAAATCCTGACTGGAGGTTGTTGTGGCAGCCAGTAGAAGCCAAGAAGTGAGTTAGTTGTTGGAGTACAACTTTCTCAATTATTTTACTTATGAATGGTAGATTTGAAATTGGTCTGTAGTTGTTGATAATAGAGGCATCTAGGCTCCGCTTTTTTAGAAGAGGTTTAATGACTGCAGTTTTGAAGGCCTTTGGGAAATTGCCCGATTGAATAGAGTTATTAACTATTTGCAATACGTCTGTTGATAGGCAGTCAAAAACATTCTTAAAGAAGTTGGTAGGTAAAGCATCGAGACAGCAGGTGGTTGGCTTTAGATCGGTCACTGTTTCCACTAGAGTTTTAGAGTCTATGGCATTAAAGCTTGCCATCATTGCTGTGTTATTTTGGCCTAAACGGGGTGGTGATCCAACTTTTTTGTTTGAGATATTGATGGCACGTCTGATGCCTTCAATTTTATCAGTATAAAAGAATGCAAACTCATTGCATTTCTGTGTGGAATGGAGTTCGGCTGGTATTTGTGTTGGGGGGTTGGTCAGTCTGTCGACAGTTGCAAATAGGGTTTTGGCCTTATTAGTGTTGCTGTTTATGATATTGGAGAAGAATGTTTCTCTAGCACTTTTTAAGACTAAATTGTAGGCATGGAGCCTCTCTTTATAGATGTCATGGTGAATATGAAGTTTTGTATTTCGCCAGATTCGTTCAGCCTTCCTGCACTCTCTTCTCTGGGCTGTTACAACAGCAGCTTTTCTCCAGGGTGCCTTTTGCTTACCAGAAATCGTTTTAACTGTAATCGGTGCAATGACATCTAAGATATTCACAATTTTGGAATTAAAGTTGTTTACAAGATCATCAGCATGGCATGGGTTTAGAGGTGGTAGCGAGGAAATGGCATTTTTAAAGAGTACATTAGCATGTTCATTGATGTAGCGCTTTTTGACATTCTTTGATTTTGTTTGTGTCTCCGGAATTAAAGAAATATTAAAGAAAACACAGAAGTGATCAGACAATGAAAGATCAGTCACAAGAACATCAGAAACATTGAGACCTTTTGTGATAATCAGGTCCAGGGTGTGTCCTTTACAATGAGTAGCCTCTTTCACATGTTGAGACAGGTCAAATGTATCTAAAATAGTAAAAAGTTCCTTTGCACCCTTGCCATTCAAATCGTCAATATGAAAATTAAAGTCACCAGTTATAACTAGGCAGTCAAAGTCAGTGGAGATACTAGACAATAATTTGGTAAAATCATCGAAAAAATTTGCTGAGTATTTAGGTGGCCTGTAAATAATTAACAGAAGAATTTTGGGAGAGCATTTCAACACAGCACACAGGTATTCGAATGATGTAAAATCACCAAGTGACATTTGTTTCCCCTGAAATATGTTTTTAAATATAGCAGCAACCCCTCCCCCCCTTTTCCCAGATCTACATACATCAATAAAGTTATAGTCGGGGGGTGCTGTCTCGATCAGAATGCTTGCACTGTTATATTGCTCCAGCCATGTTTCAGTTAAAAACATAAAATCAAGTTTGGAAGTAGTAATAAAATCGTTGACTAAAAATGATTTGTTATTCAGAGACCTAACATTGAGCAGACCCATCCTGATGGTGTTATTGACAGGATTCGATGTTGACTTTGATTTGGAGAGGATAGGAATGAGATTGTTTAGGTTAGCAGGGTGTCTACGTTTCCCAATGTTCTCTCTCTTGGTAGTCACAACAGGAATGTAGAAGGTGCCAAGCTTTGACGTAGGCAGCCTTGGGCCCAGCTGATAATGTGGTCTACTGCTGAACCCTGTTTTGTATCAATAATATTCAGGACTGCTGTCAGGGCGGGGCGGGGGTGGCCATGAGGGGGGGGGGAGGAGGAGTGGGCAGCATCAGAGCTGGAATGAACTACTGGAGGTGGACGTTGAGGGAGTAGAGGGGGTTTACGTAAGAGGGGCGGAGTAGGGCTGAGGGTTTGTGAAGCACACTTTCGTGGAGGGGGGGAGGAGGTGGGAGGGAGGTGCCACTGAGATGACGCTGAGGGGGGGATCGCTGAGGTCGATCAAGGGGAGTAAAAATAGGAGTAGGGCGGGGAGTGGGTGGGGGTAGCTCCCGGAACTCCAAAGGGGATAAGGGGGGAGAAAGGCTTACTTGAGGAAGGGAGAAGGATGGAGACCTGGATTTAGGCTTGGGGGGTGTGGGGGAGGGATCTTCACGCCCATTTGAAATGAAAGGGGAGGTAGAGGGGGATGGACACGTCTCCTCTTTGCTCCGGTGTCTCTCATGGTCAGCGCTCTCCTTTTGCAATGGCGGTCCTCCTTCGACGTTCATGATAAGCTGTGTTGTGTCTGTCTTTTCCGTTGGTTCCTCTTGTCTCTTGTCCTTGGCAGTGATGATAGATGGATGACGCAGGAAGTAAGACATGTTGGTCATGAAAAGCTTTACTCCCAGCTTATTTAGACAAAGTCCGTCTGCCTTAAAAAGATGCCTGCGGTCCCAGAAAAAGCTAAAATTGTCAATAAAATGCATCGAACTAGCAAGAGAAACGCTGGAGAGCCACTCATTCAGCGAGTAAAGTCGACTGAATCTCTCAGCTCCTCTCCTGATCGGGGGTAGAGGACCACTGATAAACACCTCAGCATTCACAGCGCTGACTGTTTCAAAGAGTTTATTGAAGCGCTCTCTCAGCTCACTTGATTGTTGTTTTTCAATGTCATTAAAACCAATGTGCAGAATGATATTTTTCACATTTGGGTGTGCAGCCACAATATCCAGGATTCTTTTTTCCAAGTCAGACACCGTATCCTTCGGAAAGCAGAGTACTTTGGTGTTATTATTGCTTTTCATATCTTTTACAGAAAAGTCACCCACAATCAGATTTTCAGGCCCACTTGTTAGCTTTCTCGGTGGTTTTAAGTTAGCAGGTCTTACCCTTCTGCGTGGTGATGGTGGGTTATTCAGGTAATCAGAGGGGGATCCATTGTCCGACAACAGTGGAGCAAACCTGTTCTTTAGTTGAACACTTGCTTGCTGGGGAAGTTTCTTGGTACTGTAAATCTAAATTGTATCCAATTTGTTCAACTGGTTTCATGAGCTGCGCGTGTTTGTTACCAAATCAACGCTGATTTGAGTTCTTTATCTTTGCATCTTCTCATTTAATGTCCTTGCAAACCTCCCACCCTTTTGTTAATCCATCCCTCTTTGTTCACCCCCCCCCCCCCCCCCCCATCATCATCTCCTCTTCAGTTTGTCCCTCTGATTGTGGAGATGTGCTGCGGTGTGGTGGAGGAGACGGGCTTGGATTACACCGGTATCTACAGGGTGCCGGGGAACAACGCCATGGTGTCCAACCTGCAGGAGCATCTCAACAAGGGCATGGACATCAACACTGCTGAGGAGGTGTGCAGGAAACGTGTCCCCAAACATGTTCAGACTAACAGGAGAGCTTAACTTGCTTAAGTCCTAATTTTAAGACCCTTAGCATTTTTGGTCAAATAGTATTTCACAAAGTGTTTTAAGACTAAAATCAGCTCCTAAATCTGAAAAGTTCAAAGTAGTCAAGAGGACTCAAGAGTCAGAGCAAATCACAACCCATCCTAAAATGGCTGCTGCCAATCTGCCTAATAATGGCCTCAACATTTTAGAAAACTTTCATGATCGTGGGAAAGGCCATATTTTCCCACACTTCTTTGTCTGTTGCAGTAATGCAACTGAAATTTCTTTTAATTATTTCCTTTCTTTCATGCTCAAGTTGTAAGAAGTCAAAGCTGTTTGCTCCTCTCTCTATCACCATGGTTACTGTAGTGTGATCATTATGGAAGAGGCTGACATACAGCTGCATATATGTATTTATTCAGATAAGCCCCTTGAGATGCATCATCTCATTTTCGAGGGGGTCCAGACATACATCGTATACTACACAGCAAAGAATCAAACAAAAATAAAACAAAACCAAAAATAAATTTGATTATCATGAAAAACCATTTGGTTATTACAACTAAAAGAGGGCCATAATGGCAAACATTAAATCAACAGCAAAGACATAAATTGAGTCCATTTAACAAAACATATTGGGCATGCACATAGAATTCATCGTACACAGGATGAGGCCATCAAAGTGAGAAGACAAGATCCTCGGAAAAATATGCAACGAGGATATGGACCTGATATCAGCAGGTCAATTGTTCCATTCTGCTGGGGCCTTAAACAGAAAAGCTCTTCTGCAAATTGATTTTTTAGCAAGGGGAACAAAAAAAATGGAGCTGATATTATGGCCTTAAGGTCATAATATAAGACATTCTAACCAACTCTTCTTACCTTTAGTGATGGCCAATTGAGTCTAGTGTACATCGTGCAGTGACGGGTGAAACAAATGGCATCCAAGAACAAATCTACAGTCTATTGTAGACTGTTAAGTGCAACAAGGTCTGATTTGTGAGCGTTTTGATACACTACATCACAGAAGTCCATAATTGGAAGGATCAGTTGATTGTTCAGTCATTCGATTTGAAACTCTTTATTTGGATTGTTATGCCCAGTGGTGCCGGAGTATAACAGAAGTGCTCTCACCGCAAACCCAGAGACCAAGACACAAAATGTAGCAGCAAACATAAATGTATTTTTATCACAGGGTAGTTCAAACAATAAACAAAACATCTGTTTGAAAACTCTTACCTATCACAAACTAAATGGTAACACAAAAAACAGGAATCTTACCTGCCTCCCTAACAAATAAACAGGATAAAAAAACAGGTGCCCAAACAAAATGTCCACTCACCCCTGCCTATCAGGACTGCACTCAAATAAACAAGGAGTTCTCTAGTCACAGATACATTTAACAAAGGTTCTCACTTAACAATCAATACTCTATCACAGTTCAGCATGGTCTGGCTGGGAATCAGGAAGTAGGCAGAGAGGGAGACATCAGCAACTGGCATCCTTTTACCCATCAGCCTTGGCCAATCAGCATTTTCCACCCACCACCTGCAGAAATCAAAGGGGGACAACACACAACAGAGCAGCAGCACCCTCTGGCAGGGAGGATTAATTACATATACTCCTTCAAAACGCATAACAACAACCCATATGACCCATGGTCATAACAGGATATGGAAACATACCTCCCACAGTAATTCTATCAAGGATTCACTGACAGAGACCCAAAACAGCTCAAGACCCAGGACAGCCAATCACAGTTTGAATGAAACATGACATCATCCAAAGCAACAGAGAAAGCCACGCCCTTTCTCTTAGCTTCAGACTTCTGCCAGGTCCTCAGTAAAAGTTTGTGAAGAGCTTTTAAGAGGACACTCTTAGAGAGGAGCTTTTACTGCTGTGTAAGAGTCCTGCAGGTGGTAAAATCAACAGTTTTGTGAGCACAGGTCCTGACGCAGTCACCGTGTTAGCTGGAGTCACACCCAAAACTAGTTTTGTACAGAATCCTTTTTGTTAGATCCGGTGTGATATTTTTTTAATACTAAACTTTGCCCTTTTCTCTGTCCACAGAGATGGCAGGACCTGAACGTAATCAGCAGCCTGCTCAAATCCTTCTTCCGAAAACTGCCTGAGCCCCTGTTTACTGATGGTTGGTCATTTGGCATGTGTTCATTGTGAAGTGTAGCATGACTCATAATGAGCATGTATAGTATAGAATATGAAAGTAGGGTTGCCACTGGACTATGTTCCCAGTACAAATCAAATGTTTTTAATGCATGTGGCTGGAGCCATTACATTATGTTTGTGGGTTGTCCAGAAGGGGAGACATCTAGCCAGATGATACTTAATTAGTGACATTAATATTGAAACTGATGATTGTAGAGATCTGAAGATGTGTGTGAAGCATCCAAGTTTCACCAAAAATACACTTAATTCCTTTTATGAAAGTCTTTCAGGTCTCCACTGCATACAGTATACAGTATATGTGAACCTGGGGAGTCTGGATGTAAACTGCATGTAGAAATGTTGGTATATGATACCTGCTAATGAAATATGTATTTTTTGTAATATAGCCCTTTTATTCCTCATATATCATCTCTGTCTACAGACAAATACTGCGATTTTATCGATGCCAACCGGATAGCCGATGCAGAGGACAGACTGAAGACCATGAAGAAACTGGTATGTGTCAAAGGACAGCAGAATACAGAACAATGGTTAGATTCTCTTGATTTCACTGTGTCAGGTTCTTACTCAAGGAAAACCAGACTACTACTTAAAGTTAAAAAGAAATATTATAAAAAGAGCAAAGAATATTCTTCTTTGCCAAGGGGTCTCTCTGGGGTCAGAAATCACCGTCATCCTGACTTTCAGTCAAGCTGCTGCTGCAACCACTGAGCCAGAAAGAGCCCAGAGCCCTCCCTTCACAAATAATTGATACAGCAATAAAGTTCATTGGGCTGTTGTGATTGGTTCAGAATGTTGCTGAGGCAGTCCCTGGTTCAGGCTTTGGAATGTCAATCACTCCCAGACTGGCTCTAATTCATTCACAAGTTGAATCCTCCTGTCACATGGTTCCTCCAGTGAACCCCCAGTTCCTCTAGAAGGAACACTCCTTACTCTGAAGCATTCCCAGGGGGCTGACCCCCCTCTCATCTTACTGCTCCTTGTTTTAAACTAAAGCTATCTGCAACATCCTTTAATTATACCATCTGTGTTAAATTGATAATAATTCGAAAGCCTGCTAAATCCTTTTTATTTAACTCCTTTATATACACAGTGAGTAATAACAAAACTTAAGTTATATTGTGACAAAAATACACACTTCATGTTTAAAAATCCCCACACCTGCTACATCAATCTATGCTTCTTTATCCAGATCCATGACCTCCCAGATCACTATCATCACACCCTTAAGTTCCTAGTGGGTCACCTCAAGAGGGTGGCAGATAACGCTGAAAAGAACAAGGTAACCTACGCCTCTCTTAATTAGCGGTAATGTTCATCCACGGAGCCAAACACGAACAGAACTGTGATATCATTTCCAGATGGAGCCCAGAAACCTTGCTTTGGTGTTCGGTCCCACTCTGGTAAGGACATCAGAGGACAACATGACGGACATGGTCACCCACATGCCCGACCGCTACAAAATAGTGGAGACACTAATCCTGCACGTAAGAACCAGCAGTTGCTTCCTCAAGAGCAAGAAATACTGCACCATTCTTTATCAGTTCTGTCTGGACTTCACATCAGTGATACTGTGTTGTTACTTCAACAGCATGACTGGTTCTTCACTAATGGAGAGTTTGATAAGGAAGAGAAGGTATGTCACACACAGCAGCATCTTTTTCAATGTAAAGAACCAAGAATGCCATGAATACAGGGATTGTTTGGACTGATTCACGTTGTAAGGAAGCCCTACTCGACCAAACAATGTTTATTCAAATACAATGGTGGCCCTGGCGAGAAACAGCAGCGGCAGCTGTCACCCGGGTGAGTGGGGTTCATGTCCCGGTGCCATTCATGTCATGGGCGTACTAAACCAAACCACGGCCTTTTCCTAATCCTAACCAAGTAGTTTTCATGTCTAACCCTAACATCATCTTTTGTAGGCTAAAATCGGTCACGATACGGTGTTTTTGGCGCGTTGTGGTGCGGAACACTTCCGGTCCATCGCAGTTTTTCATCCGTCCTCTGTCCTTTGCCCGTCTTTCATTCACCGTTTGACCAATTTTTGCGTGTTGGGGTCAGTTTGTTGTAACTAGTACACATTTTGTACACATCATAATTAAACAATTATCAAAAGGTACTCTAATGAATTATTTGTGTATTTCTGTCATCTACACTTTTTCTATTGCTAATACAATATTGAAGCATTTAGAATAACAAATTGAATGGTGAGGTTTTTGACAATACCCAGCCCTAATTTGTGCTCATATTTTTGGTATGGTGTATGTCTGGATTTGTAGGCCCCAGAGGATAAGCGGGACATGCAGCCTGTGCCCAACATCGACCATCTGCTGTCCAACATCGGCAGACCGGGCATGCCGGGAGAGGCGTCAGGTGAGGAAGTGTCACAATCTGATCTGTGACATTGTTGTAGAGATACATGTTCATTAGGAGTGTGACGAGACCCTCAGCTCACTAGACGAGACGGTAGCATATGGAGTTCATGAGAACGAGACAAGATTTTAACACTATTTTTAACTTAAATTTTCTTTATTTTGATTTCTGCAGAGAGCTGTGGTGGTGCTGCAGGTGTCTTTGCATAGTGCTCTTGTTAGCCGCTGTGTAGCATACGGTACTCACGCCGGTAAAGTATACCGACTGAGACTGACGCGTTCTCTCTAAGTCTGGTCTGTCAGGTGCCAGCCATAGACTGTAAAAAAAAGTGGATGTAGCATACCCGTAGGGTCCGTTCTCTCAACTCTCTCCAATCGTCCTCGCCTACGGGAGTTCCATCTTGTCAGATTTTGACTCCGCCTCATTTCCTCTTACCAAAAAAGGGCATGTATGTGACGTTGGAGGAGGGAGATACTTCCATCTGGCTGAAGTTTACCTCCGAGGAGGGCCAGAGGCTAGCTGTCACTCAAGAGACCACGCCCCCTAATTATTCATAAACTTTAACCTCCAATAAAAATAAAACTAGCATGGTACAAAAAAATTCATCCCCCTCCGTGTTGTCATGGAGATATGACCTAAACATACAGACTAGAATGTTCTTTTATCCCAGGCCTTAAACCGTTTAATGATGCTGTGAAAACGGCCTGTTTAACATGGGGGTCAATGAGAAACTGCTCTATTATGAAACCTGCCCCTAGTGGACACTAAGAGAACTGATGCTTTTGGAGCTTCCTGATTGGACCAACCAGGAATTTAGTGAGGTGGGGGCTTGGTGCCGACACTGCTGTCGTTTCTCAATACCAAGTATTCCAAGTTCCGACTTGTCCACACAAATCATGTCCGAAGCATCCTCGATAAAATGGGCGGAGCAAGTCACATCCGGGCATTGGGACCGTACTTGGTGAGATGCAGACTAATGAATTGGAACAGGACTTGGGCTGTCACAAGTCCACCAGAACACAAGTACAGACAAGAACGCAGATTGAGAAATGGCTTTCGACTAGAACTTGTAGCCTGACTGTTTGTGTTTGTATTATGGTGCTGGCGTACATACTACATATTGATATCATGAGACAACGTTTCACATTTCAAATATCGTCACATTTTAATATTGCGAGATCTCGTGGGACAATATCTCGTCACACCCCTAATGTTCACCATGAGAGGAGTTTGTCCACACTTTTGCTGAGGGTGCACCAAAGTTTTAGACTAGAAAAGTGACATAAAAATGAGATAATAATAAGGACTGAAAATAAAGGCACGGATTGTTGCACTTGTTGTTGTTGCACACAGACGGTTGTGTGAAGAATGTAAAAAAAGAACTTGAGAGAGAAGTTCAAACCCTGCCTGCTCTTTGGCCTCTGTATACCTGACCAGTTGCTGAATGAAATGGGCATTATTTAGGTTCCACAAAGTTTGCAAATTGTCAGATGCAGTCTTATCATATTCAATTCAATTCAATTCAATTTTATTTATAGTGCCAAATCATAACAGAAGTTATCTCAGGACACTTTACAGACTAGGTAAAGAAGTAAACTCGTAGCAAAGTAAGTAAGTAGCAAACTACTAAACTAAAGTTTGAAAGTAGCAAACTATTCAATGTTTACTGCCCCCTATAGCTCTCAAAAGAAAGCTACATACCTACAAGAATGCACAAACCTTGCTGTGTGTCTCTTCTGTATATGCCTGTGTTTTTCTGCTGTGGTTCAGTATGACCTGACTGGAAGCATAATCTAGTTTACATTAACCTCAAAGGAACACAGGGTACAGTCTTTTATATACAGCTCAAACAAAATGACTTTTCATGAGGATGCAAACGGAAACCTTAATGTTTAATTGCCTCCACATCTAACCTCCTCTACATTCTGTAAAGCTACCAGTCGGTGTCTTTCCTTCCCAGTAGATCTCTGTACTTCTCCAGCTGTTATTTTTCTGCCTGTGTATACTCATGATGTTTCATACTTTCTCTCAATTTCTCTTTTTCCCGGACCTTTCTGCACTTTTTCTCTAGCTGAGACAGTGGATCAGCCTCTTCGGTAGGACCAGGTTTTCCTCCTTGTGTGTTTTTGTTTGGTGTTTCAGCTGCACTTGGATTCATTCCTCTGTCTTGCTGTAACTGTTTGTGTATGCGTGCCTAACCATCGAGGTACAGGGTCGCGGCTCTGTGCAAGCAGCCGCGCTCACAATACACAGAATGTAGATGGATGCACGTAATGTGGAAGCAAAGTTTACATGTGAAATTTCTGTCCGTCACTTAGTTTCTGTCTGTGTACTGGTAGCAACATGTACTAGCTACAACCTGAAGAACGGATAGAAAAGAACACAGGTCTGAAATGCACCCATGCACGAACAGGACCTGAATTAAAGAGAGAGAGATCAGAGCGAGGGGGCTGCCCCATGGGAAAGCATCCAAAGCAGCTGGGCATTAGGTGCTTGCTCAAGGGCACCTCGACAGTGCCCAGAAGGTGAACTGTCACCTATCCAGCTACCGGTCCATGTTTCATACAGGGACTTGAATCAGCAAACCTTTGGTTACCAAGCCAAGTCACTATGGACTGAGACGAGGACTGTGTAACAGCATTGGTCCACTGAATTTTAGTCTTGTGAAGCACTTTGTGACCTTGCTATGTTACGGAAGCCCTACTGGGTCATACATTACATGCATTTTATTTCCTCGTTTTTCCTGTGATAGCAAGATAATTTAGATCCGTTTTCTCGTTATAAAAAGATCATTTTGATCCATTTTCTGGTGAAAATAATAATGTTCACATTATTGTACGTCAGGAGCAATCTAAGAGAGCCTGATGTTCTCATTACCTACATTGGGTTTTTTTTTAACAAACCTTATTGTCAACAATATTATATTACAACAACATAAATACCAGGACAGGGAGGAGTTTTTCAATGTGCACAAATCTACAGACTACAGTTTAGTTTCATAACAGTAAATTACCAACTGAAATCATCTGTATTGTCTACAGTGTTCTTCAAGATATGAGAAGGCTTTACCAGGCATGACATGTCAGGTGTGATGGAAACCTCAGGCCTATCACGTTTCATTCATTATCTATCAAAGTAATTATCTCGTTATCACAGGAAAACAGAGGAAACAAATTGTGTGCATGTATGACCCTTTAGGGCTTCAGTACTATGTGAAAGGTTCTGTACTAGATAAACTTTACCTATTGCTAATGAAAACACGCTGAACATGCTAACCGACATTCAACATCATCACCAAGACGTGCGGAGCACCGGGACACACTTTTGTTGGCTCCTGAAATAGTTTGTTTGTAAAGTATAATCCAAACAAGTTTGAAAGGTTCCTTATGTACTGTATATAAGTGAACCAAAGTTCCAAACGGGTGGAATGCTACCTCAGTGCCCAGCAGGTGTTTGTCTGTCCACTTGCCTAACTGTCCACACTTGCACCAAGCCGTGACTCCTAAACCTGGGTTTGAACTGAGCCTTCTGTGTACCATTCCAACCCTACTCACTGATGTTGAAGGTGAACTCTAGCTAAGTTTGCTTCTTAAAGTAAAACAGAGGAAACTTGATTCTCTGATAATGGCTAGAGCTCTCCTGAGAGACTGCAGGACTGTTAGTGTGTGCTGTGATCAGGCACATGTCACACCTTTGCACCGCTCCTAACATTACCACCACCACTTATCCAGTGATGACATGGTTCTAATCCACATCTTTCCTTCCTGATAGATTCTACCACCAGCGATTCACTTAAGTCAAAGGTAAGCGAGAAATGTCTTACTTGTTCTTTAAATCTGGGAATAAGATCATGGATTCTGGAAGATGAAGTATGGTAGTAACCATTATTTGTCTGCAATTTTATCCTTTCAGTTTTCTTCGCTCTCCAAGAAGGACCTGAATGCCAAGGACTTCCTTCCCAAGTCCATCATCTCTGCTGTGACCCGCAAACGTAAAAAAAGCCTCAGTACCCACCTGCAGGGTGGCAGCGCTGATGAGGACTCCGAGCATGAGCCAGTCAAAACCAGCAACTACGGGGGAGGAGAAGGAGGTGAAGGGGAGGAGGGAGAGAGTGGAAGAGACGGAGAGGCAGTCACGGGAGAACACACCATTCCTAAAAATAAAAAAAGGGATGAAAAAGAAACTGTGGTGAAAGCCAGAGAGACCAGTGAGGGAAAAGATATATTGGCTGAAGAGGAAGAGGCTGGAGGGGATGTGAGGAACAGAACAGACACTGATGCAAAAAATGTGAAAAAGGAGAGCCGGCGGAGAATGACCGCATCAGGAAATGCAGAGCAACCTCGTCCAAACAGTTTCCTCTGCTCACAACATCAGATCTATCCCACATACCCTAGACTCTCAGCGGGGTCTAATCCTCCTCCTCATTCAAGAACTCAAAATCTGCCCAGAGGACACCCCACAGTCCCTTTCTGGATCTGCCCCACCAGGCTTCCCAGCCTCTACCAGGCTTCCAGCTTTTACGGGACACAGCAGCCAGACTGGAACCAGTCAGCGCCAGTCCGCAACCGGAAGACAAGAGGCGGAAGGACAAGGGCTATTTCCATGAATCTGGACCTTGAAGTGGGCAGGAGTGAGGACAGAGTGAGAGGACGGAGAGCAGAGAGGGTGGAGGTGATCAGAGTCATCGAGGGAGCACCAGGTCAGCATGGATGTGTGGGGGTTCCTCAGGGATCAGTTGTTGGTCCTGGGTCAATTCGTCAAATGGATCCCCTTCCTCATCTTGCCCAGGAATCTCCCCCTCTCTCCTCCTCCCCCGCGGGATGGATAGATCAAACCTCCCCAGGATCCCATACTGTGGTCTTGAGGAGATCGGCCCTGGATCCACGGGACAAGACGAGAGCGTGGCGTCGTCACACGGTGGTCGTTTAACCGGACTGTTTCATCTACTAATGCAGTACCAAGTACCTGCCCTTTACTCACAAACACCCGATCATCTTTGTCACTGCTTCTGTCGTGTTGCTTCAGGGATATGCGTCGTCTCCGAGGTCTTCCCTCTTGGCTACTTTACTGGCACCGAGGTTAGAGACCTGATTTCATGGTAAAGGAATACTTTGACACTGTGTGGAGCTGTAGAGTTTCATTCCAAAATTAAATAACCTCTATTTTAAAAAATGTGAAACTCTGAAATTGACATACAAATTCTAATAATATTCAGCTACTTTTGAAGCTATTCATCTTTAATCCTTGACTTACAAAAGAACTGTACATGTAATTATCCATGTCCGTATATATTTGAAAAGAAAATTAGAACTGAACACAGCAAGCTGAGATCCTGGTTTTTCTGGGTAATCCTCACCAAAATCTGACCATGTTTCTCAGGACAAATACTTGTGGGATCCTGTGATTTTTAGCTTGTATGTTCACATACTAAGTCCGACCTTGAACTGCTGTTATTAAGACACAGTCACACCAGAAAGTGTCACGGTGAACTTCATCTGTGAGTCCTTGTGAAATAAGTGGAGTTGTGATCTTGATGAGATGGTGTCTACTCCAAGGGCTAGTTGGTGAACTACTGTAGCTGGCAAGCTAACATGCTAACACACAAACCAGACTGGGCAGAGGCCATTCTACAGTCCTAGGCAAAAACTCACAGGGGCCCCTCGAACCAGCATTCATCCCCTTAAGGGTTTGTTTAAACTGAATCATGCATGTCACTTGCAACGGCCCCCCTTAGGGAGGTCAGGTCTGCTACTGTCAGTCAGTGCGTTTACATGCAGTTTAAAAACCCAATTATATTTTGGTTAAGGGCATAGCCGGGTTTCTCAAACCCCAACTAAAGAACGTACCCCGCTTACCAGACCTAGAGAACTCCTTTAGTACCCTGATTATTCCTGCATGTAAACATCTTACCCGGAGTAATATCGGGTTCTGCTTCTGCCCATGATTCGTAGGTTATAACTCCCCCTCCCAACTCCGCAGCAATGGTTTTTGATCCGGAAATAGAATAAACCAGGAAGCAACTGTGCCAAAAACGTGAAAAAACAACAACAATAGAGCGTTACCTTTAAACCGAGGGAGCTACGGAGACTAACTTCAAGAAGAGCCGTTTCTGTCTTCACAAAAGTCGACCGTTTGTGATTTTGACAAAGGTGAAGGTGAAAAAAAAGCCGTAGTCAGTCCAGCTGTATGTTGGTGGAGCTCCACCTACTGTACAGGAGGAAGAGTTACTACGTCATGTATATGAGGGGAACTTCAATAATCCGATCATTCCCTAAACCGGGGTAAGGCCATTTTAGGGTTACTTATGTGCATGGAAACACAACTTTGCACATTGTCACTGCTGTAGTCTAAAGTTTGTCAGCCCTCAGGGGCCCCCTACTGATCTGGGGCCACAAGCAGTTGCCAGCATCTCTGAGCCTGGGACACACTAGTGTTAGGCCAAAAACACACCAAGTAGCGGTGAAGTGTGGGCTGCGTCCTGCTATGCATTGTGAATAGAAAAACCTCCAGCTGGGCTTGCTGCTGTCTGCGGTGAAGTGTGGCCGTACTAAAAGTTGAGGATAATTGAACTCCTGCTGAAGACGTCACCACTGTTCTGGACTTCATTCCCTCAAAGGTCAAAGTCAAGTATTCAACTTTAAAGGACTAACTTCACCCCAACAAGCCAATCAACTGATCACGACAGTGCCATTGAAGTGCTTTTGTGGGAAAATGTATCCGTTTTAAACGCTGGTATGATCGGTCCTTTACAGCAGTATAACTGGATACACTTTTCACCTGAAGTGGTTTCATCACATAACCTTACATGCTAATATGACAATTTGCTGTGTCTTCAGCCGTGTGACAAAATGTTTTTTTAAATGAAGGGAGAAGAGTTCAAAATCTATAAGTGAAAGTTGTGACATAATCCAGCTCACAGACCTCAGTATCAAAGAAGAACGGTAGTCAATGGCAGAGCAGTGTTTAATATGCTTTGAATGCAGATACAACTAAATCTCCAAAAACAGTATTTATGGTGGGAAATCCAGGGCTCGGTATATTCCCAGGGAGTGATCAAAAATGACAAGAAATCATTCCACCCTTATGAACAAAAGGTCCCTGTGTGATTAAATCATCTTTCAAAAGATTTGGATAAAGTGTTCATAGAAAACAATTTCAGTGAAAATTGGTGCAGTCGAGGTTTTAAAGTTCTATTTTTAATACAACCACTCATTGGGGCCAAAGTGAGGATTTCTCTAATCCTGCACAAGGGGCTTTGCCATATATTTCTTAAATAATGTTTTGGAATGAAACCCTTCAATTGTAAATTTAAAATTGGAATAAGAAATGAGAGAAAGCCATTATCGGACATTTGAAATTCCACTCCAAAGCCTGCTGCTGATATAACTGAAGACTTCAGCAGTCATTGGCAGTCTTTTGTCATTGCAAAGCGATTGTGCTGTACATACTGGTGTCTTCCCCAACTAGTTTCTACTCACATTGCAAATATCACATACGCCCGCTCACCTGCCAGTCTGAGAACATCAGAGTCCACTAATTCAGAGGAAACAGCACTTCAGTCTTCTTTTCAGCCCTTTACATGCTCTTCCAAAGCCTCCTGTGGACCTACAGGGAACTTCAACCACCACAACGCACTCTCTGGATGATGGGACTTGGGCATTCTGCCAAAACTTCTGTGGACTAAAGAAATGTGTGCATGGGGTCAGTGACATAAAAAATATGCAAATTAAGTGTTCAACACAAGCCTATTGTGCTTCCCTGTGTGTCTGGTGTGCTGGGGGAGGGCCAGAGATTTGATGACACTAACATCTTTTTCACCAGAGGAGCAAAGTGTTTAAGGCAGCTATGCAAAGTCATGCCAAAATTCATTTTTTTAAATATATTTGGGTAACTGTACAATATCAGCAGCGCAAGAGACAACCTAGGAGAACCTGGCACTTAGTGAAACAAGTTAGAGGCTCCAGGTGACAGATCTGTGTCATTGTCGTGGGAGCAGTTGAAAGTGAGTGAATAACTTCCTTCACTCCAAAACCACAGTCTTACCTGAGTTATATCTTAGCATTTTTCCTTTTCACTTTCTCAGTATTTTTGCTCCCAGTCTGAAAAAATAAAATGGAGCTGAACCAAACTGCACACCAACCACTGTCATCCAACCAGACTCCATGTTTGTCTCAGTCATATCTGCACTCAGTCTGTCCTTCTCTATCTGTGCCCTTGTGCATGTACTTTCTGTACGTGGGTGACTGTGCGTGGACCAATTTTGTAACAGTTGTACAAAGCCTTGTTAAGTTAACCTGTGTATATAATTATTATACATAATATATTAAATTATTTCTTTTGAAAAGGGGTTGTGTTTATTTTAAATTTAATTTAAATATGGATATCAAGTGAATTCAAATATGGTTTAGCCTCCCCCCACAGTGGAACAGTTATCACAGCACGCTGAATGTAAAGATGGACCGGCTTCACAGCTGTGTGTGTAAAGCTGCAGAGACTGGAAAGAAGAAGGGAAATAAAAAAAAGGATGTCCCTACCAGCCATCTCAGGTACTACTAGCATAAACTTCTTCAGTTAAAGGTTGAATATGTAGAATGAGCAGAACACCGCCATCTAGTGTCTCAAGATCGTAGTCAACAAAAAATAATTCCAGCAGTCGGGTTGCCAGGTTTGAACCCATCCCCTCCAGCAAATTGCACCATAAAAACAAGTATTAGAGGAGTTTGACTGACAGTTAGCGTTAGTCGTTAGCGTTAGCCGTTCCAGCTAAGTAAAGATGAAAGTGATGTTAGAGATCAAGGAGAAGCGTAGCCATTTGGGCGTGGGTTTGAATGGCGTTTCTCTCCTTTCTCTCAGTCGATGGAGTGAATGCTTGGCCTATATTGACTCTGGTTGTTGCCCGTCTCCGCTCACTCAGCTGCTGGGACAAATAACGCCCCCTTCACCGAGGCTCCGAAGCAGCTGCAGGATTGGCAAACTCCATTTCACCCAGTGCCAGCCTACAGTAGCTGCACCCAACAACAGACAACCCTGGCCACCAGCAACGCCAAACACTATTGGCTGCTACCATGGAAACACAACGGGACAGGAAGGCATTGTCAAACCCCTAAAAAAAAAATATATATATTAATTCAGACTAAATAGATTTTTTTTATGGAAAAGCAAAACTTTCATTCTGTTCCCCTCAAAACGCCCCGTGGGTGGATAATTATTATTTTAAATAAAGCTTTTAATAAAGATTCTACATATTCAACCTTTCACAGAAGTATATGTTAGCCCTAAGGACGGAGGCCCTCCACATATCTGACATACAGAGGTTAGTTTAGCGTTAGCGTTGTGTGAAATCAGTGTTTTTTTTGTATGTTCACTTCTTCTGTGTCTCTGCATGGCGTTTAAATCATGACAGGGTTCCCACTCTTCTTGAAGTGGATCATGCCAAACAATGCGTTTAATAAAGGCCTCATAGAATCAGTGAACAATTATAGATTGTGCATTACAGTCTGCAGTTCCATCAACTGCCACTTGAGGCTCCAAACGTGAGCCCCATGTTAAAATGCCCTACTCCACAGAAGAAAGAAGCATGTCTGCAGCCAGCTACACAAGCCCTTTTGTCTGTATTGCTGATTGGCCCTTTAATGACCCTGCAGAGGCGGGGATGTCGGAGCCCCACGCAGCTGCCCACTCTGAGCTTCATCTTGGCTCTTCACAAACCCAACGAACCTGCCAAAATAAAGAAATCACTCAATAAATTCAATATTATGCCATTATATTTACTTTTTGAATAGTTTCATTTATATTGTATTTATCTTACATATATCTTTAAATGTAATCATTTGTTTCTCTATTTTTTTAAATGCATAAAGAAAACCTATAAAGAAATATAAATTTCAAAGAAATTTAATTTCAAAAATAAACAACTAAAAGGGAAATTCAAATGAAAGGTAAATATGCGCTAATATAAAGGTAAAGGAAGAAGCCAATTGTAACAGAAATATCAATGAATGGCTGCATTTAGTTTTTATATCATTTTTTGTACATTCACTTATTTATGTTATCATTTTGGCAGTATCAGTCCTCCATAATGGGTGAAGTAACAGAGACTAGTTTAGTTTTATACAGTCTATGGTTAAAGTGCTTAATATTTGCCAATAAGACTTGACACAACATAACCTTCTATGCAATATAGATTTTTATTATTTGAGCTCATACATTAATATTATACATGACTGTTGATCACGGGGCAGTTTTGATTGTTTGGTTTCATTGTAAGACAAAGAGATGCTGAGAAACAATGTGAGGTGAAGAATCAGACAAATGGAACCAGAGTCAGCCAACACACCAGAGGGACACCGACATCAGCACAACTCCAGGACTCATTCTCACCTGGGATCACTCACTTTGGGAGCACATCATTTGGCCGCATTGTGCCGTTTTTGACAATGATAATGTTCTGTATATTACAAAAGACAATGGTGTTCTGGTAGCAAAACCCAAACGTAAACAAAATATGGTGAAGGTGCATCATGTCTCACTAACTGCAGTAATATAGGCTTCATCAGTGTCCCAGGCTCATGATCAGTAAGCACATATCCAGGTCTGGTATAGACGCTGGTTGCTTCCTTCTGCCCAGCACGAGCCATCTTTAATCATTTCAATAAAGATGAAGTGTGTGCTGTAGTGAGTGAGAGGATTCCAGGATCCTGAGGTGTACAACACAACCACATCCATCTCTGTCCAAGCAGACAGCAAGTCCACAAACGTCTCTCTCAGTGCACAGAAGGAGCCAAGACGACGCGCTCCCATGAATTCAGATTGGAGTCAATCCTTTCTGCTGTACAAATGAACCTTGTTGCACTCATGGATCCCTGTAGGTGAGTGGTTGAGTGTCTTCATCGGATTACTTCATGAAGATATGCGACTTCTCCTCTGGGCTTTCCTCAGCAGGTAGACCAGACCCTGAGCAACAAATGGCCACAAGAGGAAGAGGAGGACGGTCTGACCCGACACATCAAACAGCCACCATCTGTCCTCCTGGGAGAAACATCAAACATGTCATTATTCATCAGACATGGTCAGGAGCTGCCACAACACTCTAACTGCCCCGTTACGACCAGGCATGCACTCACACTGGATACCAAAGATAAATGTACATGAGGTTCCAGTTCTGAAAAGTGAAGCCAATGGTGAAGTACCTTAAACCTAGGAGTGGGTGATATGGCAAAAATATCACATAATTTTATCAGTTTTTCTACATTGATTTTACTTTGCAACCAAAGTATTTCCCTGGGTTAAAACACAGCCCTAAAAGAGAAAATATATAACAAAGCATTTAGGCCAAAGAACCTTTCGGAACATTTTTTTTAAATAGTTTGTGCAACTTTTCCAATTCAAGACGAATACAATGGACATTTAACAAAAAGCTGAGGAAAAAAACCCTGATGCGTGAACAGCAGTGGATAGAACGTTCCCTATAGACGACACTATGATCTCTCTGCTTTGGCAGATAGTCAACAAGTTCTGATCCTTCACCATCTAATATCGTCATATCACACACCCCTATTTAAACATGCATTCTTTCTCATGTCGAGCAGGGGCTGTAAAAAGAAGTGAGAAGTCACTGAGAAAATGGTCTTACTTCTCGCTTGATTTATTCCCTCAGTGAACATTTTCCTAATGAGTTTATGTCTCAGTCTCTAGTTTCAAGTGTTCTATAATACAGCCTGATGTTCCCTTAGTAAATGAGAGTAAAACAGACGATAAAGCTGGGGAGGGTGTGGCTACCGTGTGACTGACAGTAGACAAGAGGACAGAGGTTTAGCCATACATGACCACAGCACTGTGTACAATAAAACAGCCATGAACTTGGTGTTGTCTGTGTGAAAGTCTCAGGACATTGACCCTCTCAGTGCCTGTTCACTTCATCACACTTCTTTTTTTTTAAATGAATATTTATTTCAGACATTTCAGACATGACAAAAAGAATACACAAGTATACAAAATTAAATAAGTTAAACAAATACGGAAGAAAAAACAAAAAAAAACCTGTTACAACACATATACAATTAATTCTGTCTGAAAAGGAGCAGGAAGAAGTTCTCATTTATTTAATCCGACCCCTTTTTAACAATTCAGTGATTGCTGTAATCTGTATCTTTTATTCACTATATGTACAATTTGTAAATCTAAGTAAACAATAATCAATATTATAAAATTTTATAAATAACAAATTTATATAAAGTAACATAAATATAATGTATAGGCCTACATATAAACATCCATAGAAGCACATCTACATATGGATATATAACCGTAAATATACATATATCTCCCATATTTCTACACAAAGCAATCTTTTGTTTGTTTGTCTTTAAAGCCCTTCCTCATCCCTGAACCTTCTGAAAATCATTTCCCTGTACCTTTTTTTAAACTGGACCATGTTTGGACATTGCTTTAGCTCCGTGCGCGTTCCATTCCACAGTTTCACACCAACCACTGAAATGCATCGACTTTTTTAAAGTCGTGCAAACTGCTGGCTTCTTAAAATTACTTCTTAAATTTCCCTCACATTATAGTAATAATGAGTAGAGACACTGTTTCTCTCTTACCTGCTGCTTTGAGGCTTTGGCTGCACATTGTAGACATGTTCTCCACTCTGAACTCTGGGCCTGTCACACAGGAAACAGCAGTGAGCTTCAGAGCACTGAAGGCAGCTTCAACAGTTAACAGAACCATGACTACAAATATAGTATAGTTTCAAAGATCCCTCCAACTCCAATGAGTCCACACCACAACTATGACCTGATGAACTGGAAATTTGCTGGAATCACTTACAACATGGCACGTGACATATCGCAGAGAGATTTAATTTATAAAGGACTTTAGTTACACACAGGAGGCTCAGTGGTATGGCATGACTTTCACAATAAGGGGGACTGCTCTACAGGTAGCTCTGTGTGTTTTGGTACTTTTAAACATTAGTATTTTGAAAGGATTTCTCATGTCAACAGAACAGACATGTTTTTCATGTCAGTGCGTGTGTGTTTCAAGACTTTACGGTAGTGTTTATCACACTTTGGATTTCAAATGTGAGGGGGCAGGTTACATCCCTTTGGGTCGCAGACTGTCTGTTATAGACCTTTTCAACAAACATTTAAATGTGTCCCAATTTACTTCCTGTTGCAGTGTATGTCAGTGTATGTGAATGACCAGCAGCAGGCAGGAAGTTCATGAGGACTAAGGCTGTTGCCAAGCAATGGAATGGTTGTCTGTCTCTGTTTGTCTCTATGTGACCTGTGATAGACTGGCGTCCTGTCCAGGGTGGACCCCGCCTCACACCCGGTGTCAGCTGGGATCGGCTCCAGCCCCCCCGCGACCCCGATAGGGACAAGCGATTGTGGATGGATGTTTCATGTCAACATTACAATAAAAGCAGATGTAACAAATGATGATCTACATTAGCATTATACGTCAACTGGTTTTCGCTATGAGATTCCAACACTCTTGCTGTTGTCCCATTGGTGCTTACATGTGTAGCAGCGAGCCTCTCCACCACCTCCAGCCTGTCCATAACACTCCTCATGTCCTCTCTGAGCCTCCGCAGGGCCAGGATGATCTGCTGCTGTAGGTGGGCATCATGCAGCCTCTCAACCCCGCCTTCTGAACCGTCTCCTCCTCCTCGTCCTGTGCCTCCACCACCGCCTGGGGCTCCCCACCTGGGACTGCCCTGAGGTACACCACCTACAGACATAACATAACATCTATCAGGCTAAATACAAACAGTCATGGTTACAAAAGTTTTGAGTGAGGCAGTGCTGTCATGGAAAAAGTAGAGAAATAAAATTAATGTTTCTAGTGCTGTAGTGTTTAATAACTACATGAAAAATTCATGAATAAATCATATGAAATATATAATTGAAACAATAATTACTTAAATAACAAAATATTAAAACTCAACATATCATAAAATGTTATTTAATCAGTGGCAGTCTTGTTGTGAATGCCATTTTCCCAGGAACACAAGTTATCATAATGTCATTTCCCATGACAAGGACATATGTTAACTGGGTTGTGAGCTTTGTAGGTTAATGAGCAATGGAGTGAAGAGAGCTAGGGTTAACTGCAGCAGCTAACATTAGCTAGTTAATTCAGAGTTACCTCAGCTGCATTCTGGTTTAAAGATCATTCTCAGAGAAAGACACAGTTCTGTGAAGAGAAAAAAAAGTCTCTCTGTGGTCGCTCCACCCAACAGGAGCTAGCTTACACTGCTAACACTCTCCACTTTTAAACTGAATAATAGTTTAAGCCTGTTAATAGCAGTTTAACAGCAGCTACCGGATTTAGCCAGTTAGCTCCTGTTAGCTAAAGCAACAACAACAACAACGTCAAAGTAATTCTGAATCAACCATCTTGCAGCTGCTGTAAATAAACACGGTTCACAGACACAAAAACTAGAATCTCCTTTTATGTTTCTATTGAGCTGAACAAGGCTCTACATGTGACCTAGCTAGCTGGTTGACTACTTACAGGGTGGGTTATGAGCTTTGATTATTAGTAAGCATCAAAGAGAAGAGACAGTGTTCATAAAAGCAGCTAACGTTAGCTACAACCCCAATTCACAGAGTTGGGACGTTGTGTAAAAGTATATAAAAACGGAATACAATGATTTGCAAATCCTTTTCAACCTATATTCAATTGAATACACTACAAAGACAAGATACTTGGTGTTCAAACTTTATTATTTTTTTGAAAAAATTCACTCATTTTGAATTTGATGACTGCAACATGTTCCAAAGAAGCTGGGACATGGGAAACAAAAGACCGGGAAAGTTGAGGAAGGAAGGTGAAGAGGTGAATTGGAAACCGGTGATTGAGTATAAAAGGAGCATCCCTGAAAGACTCATTCACAAGCAAGGATGGGGCGAGGTTCAACATTTTGTGAACAACTCAGTGAGCAAATAGTCCAACAGCTTCAGAACAACGTTTCTCAGTGTTTCTCTACAGTCCATAAAATCATCACAAGATTCAGAGAATCTGGAGAAATCAGCAAGGCTGAAAACCAAAATTGAATGACTGTGGCCTTTGATCCCTCAGAGGGCACTGCATTAAAAACCAACATCATTCTGTAAAGGATATTACCACTTGGGCTCAGGAACACTTCAGAAAACCCCTTTCAGTTAACACAGTTCATCACTACGTCTACAAGTGCAGGTAAAACTCTACCATGTAAAGTGAAATCCATATATCAACAACACTCAGAAACGCCACCAACTTCTCTGGGCCCAAGCTCATCTGAGATGTACTGACCCAAAGTGGAAAAATGTGCTGTGGTCTGAGAGTCCACATATACAATTATTTTTGGAATCATGGACGTCGTGTCCTCTGGGCCAAACGAGCATCAAGATTGTTATCAGAGCAAAGTTCAAAGCCATCATCTGTGATGGTATGGGGGTGTGTTAGTGCCCAGGGCATCATGGGTAAGTTGCACATGTGTGAAGGCCCAATTAATGCTGAAAGGTTCATACAAGTTTTGGAGCAACATTTGCTGCCATCCAAGCAACGTCTTTTTCAGGGACGTCCCTGCTTATTTCAGCAAGACAGTGACAGGACACATTCTGCACGTGTTCCAACAGCGTGGCTTCGGAGTGAAAGAGTGTAGGTACTAGACTGGACTGCTGCAGTCCACACCTGTCTGCCATTGAATATGTGTGGAGCTTTATGAAGCTCAAAATACAACAAAGGAGACCAAGGACTGTTGAGCAACTGAAGTCGTACATCAAGCAAGAATGGGAAAGAATTCCACCTACAAAGCTTCAAGAGTTAGTGTCCTCAGTTCCCAAACACTTATTGAGTGTTAAAAGGAAAAATGATGTAACACAGTGGTCAACATGATCCTGTCCCAGCTTTTTTGGAATGTGTTGTAGGCATCACATTCAAAATGAGTGAATATTTGCAACAAAATAAAACAATAAAGTTATCAGTTTGAACATTAAATATATTGTCTTTGTAGTGTATTCAGCTGAATACATTCAGTTGAATACAGGTTTAAAAGGAGTTGCAAATCATTGTTTACTTTTTTTATTTACGTTTTACTCACCGTCCCAATTTCATGTGAATTGGGGTTGTAATTATTCAGAGTTACTTCTGCCACATCCTAAATTATAAGATGTTCATCAGAGAAAAGACAAAACCCAATCTAGTTGGACGTTTAGGGCAGGTAGCATTAGCAGCCTTGTCAAACTAAGGTTTCAAAGCTAAATGTTAGTTATTGTGTCTGTGCAATGTGTTTATTTACAGCAGCCTCTAGTTGTGGCATTTGTAGTCAAGTGCCTACTTGTCTGACATAATTCCAACTCATAAGAACGTGATCAACCAAGAGTACAGACCAAAAGGCGCCCGGATGCAACTGGATAGACCTTCAACCAATCAGAGCAATGAAACATGACCTAGAGCCAATCAGAGCAAGGAAACAACTTAGTGCTGAGCGACACGTGCAATTTGGGGCAGTGCTTGGTCTGTTTTGAAGCAGGAAAAAAATGGCAGCCAGGTCACAAGCTTTCTTAAATTGCGTTACCTCCATGGAAGTGGAAAAAAAAATGGACTGCGGACGGAAAAAATGGCGCCCATTCATTCCTGTGGAAAGCTGCTCAGTGGCACAGTCTCCCTCAAGGCTGCCGCCATTTTTGGTTCACGTAAACGAGGGAGGACTTACCGGATATAGAAATGTTTGTGTTCCTGAGTCTATGCCCGAGCGCCAAGCACGAAACAACACAAAAATAATGGAAAAAAATTGGACACCATGTTCAAATAGTTTGAGCAGCAGAGTTGTGTCTCTGCCCGAGACTTGCACAGGACCTTTACAGAGACGGGACCTGAGCTGCTGGATGTGTTTCACTACAGCTCTTTTTAGCTGACCACCCTCCTTCTCCTGCCCATAACTTGATTTTGGTAGAGTCTAAAATTATGTCCACCTACATTTTTTTAGTAAAGGGTCTCAGGATAATTATGAGCCTTTAGATTTGTATCCAGAATTTTTTCAGAGGTGATCTCCTCTTCCCCGCATGTATTGGAGTGAATTGGCAAATGTGCTCCTGGTTACCTCCAACACCTGGACTGGTGTGCCGCACTAGACTGAGTGAATTATGAGTATCAGACAAAGTACATTATGAGAAATTAAATAAAACAATATAATGACTTAGATTTCAATATCTTCAATTAGTTCACAAATATATAATTCTATGTTTTTATTTATAGAATTTTTGTACTTCAAAAGTATGTTATTTTTATTCAACATTGAACACCATACTGTAGTAGCTTACGTTCTCTCCAGTTGTTGTAGGAACCTTCCCGCCTGGTTTCTCGATCCCTTCTATTGGGACCCTGACCCTTTCCATCCTCTGCCCCCTCTCCACCTTGACCTGCTCCCACCTGTCTGACTTCCAGCTGATGGCTCTGAACAGGAGAAGTCTCCAAAGACACATGGCCATTGTGAAAACCATTGGTCATGACAACTGGAATCTGTGAACAAAAATCAATCCTTGAAACAGTCGCATTTGCATTTAGTGAATCTCTTTATTCATTACTCAAATGTCATGTTCCTGCTCACTAGGAGAGTCAGCTGTACTACTGATACTGCAGCAATGTTCATTTGCTCTGTATATTGCCACACGTGCTGCCTCCACTTGCTGGAGGGTGAGTAAATGGTACCTTGATGTTGTGGAGTTGCTCCACTGAATCCACAGAGTCACAAAAGATCTCGCTCTCTGAGTCACTGTTCAACACCAAACCCTCACACACACCAGAGTCTGCAAGGCACAGAAGAAGAGATGTTGCTGTTTTTTAAGTTGTTCAGGTGTTTAACTTTATACAAAGGTCCCTACTAAAAGGACCTGGAGTCATTTTAAAAAGTAGACTTCTTAGTGTAGATGTAGTATGAGTTCAGTGTGTTGGAGACAAGCTCCATCCATGACATACCATTAGGGATGGTGCTGGCAGTGAGGTCTATAACCTCAGACAGGTTGAACTCTTGATCTGGATCTGTACTCTCTACAAGAGAAGAATGTTCTTCAGGGCCACCCTGCTCCTTATCCTCATCCTTCATCTCTTCTGGCATGTCAGCATGCTCACTGCCTTCAAGACCTGCATTAATGGACACATTTTGGAGTAGACACACATTACTTTTCACTCATTAACAGATTTTCTGATGCACGCACACCAGCAGACAGAGAGTGTGAGATAAATAACAGGTAATGACAGAGAGAGAGAAAATAGAGAGAGAGAAAGAGAGAGAGGCCGCCGTAATCGAGGACAAAGCAGTGACTCGGAACTAAAACGTTAACATTATTTTCATCACAACTAGAAATGCAGCTGTAGAAAGTCTCACTGTCTGTCCTCATTTAACTTCATATCAAATGTACGCACTGCGTCTCACTAGCACGTTAGAAAAACTTAATCTGTGGCGCTCTGTGCTGATTCTGTGGCGCGGCGCCACACATTGGTCTATGTGCGGGAAACACTGACACCATATGTCTACCAGAGAGGACAAATTAGCTGTTAGTACGCTAATATTAGCTATGTGTCAGCAAGCTATGGGTCTTGCAAATATAATACTGCAAAAAATTCTGATTTATCCACATCGCACTTTAACACAAGTTTCTTACTGCCAAAATTCTTTAGATTAACTTACAGAAATATAGCTAGCCTAAAACTGACATTTGAATTGATCACGTTTCCTGCTGATGCTTCTTGTCTTATTGTCCGTATCCACTGTTGTTGGGCTGGACCTGAATATTTGAGTAATCAGATATTTGTGTTGTTGGGTAGGAATTTGGTTCACGAGTTGTGTGGACTGAGAAACACTGGCTAATAGTTGTTAAGCTTTAGCGGGTAGTTTACTAGCCAAAGTTCAAGTAGATGTACATTTACATTCACTCATGGATGGTAAAATCCAGCCCCCATTGAGATGCTCAATCATGCTGCCAAGCATGACATTATCACGGTGTGATGTGGATACAGCTAACGCTAATGCTAGCAAACAGTGTCCTATTTACATATCCAGCAGACAGAGCAACATCATCATTGATGAGCATTGATCTGGAATGTGTGTTTGTGTCCACATGATGAAAGCAAATCTAATGTTCATCATTTACATTGGAGATCAAAATTAGAGAACAAAGTATTAATACTTGATTTATTTTAAAATATTGTTTGTTTGTTTTTTAGTTCAGAATTTGATAGAATATCCTCTGAGTCTATCCCACTGCTGTACAAGAATTTTTTTTCAAATAACCAAGGCCCTTCAACAAAACCCTTTATTTAGTGGGGAAAAAAACAGTGACAAAATGAGAGAACAGTAACCATTGTGTCAGAAGAGAAGAGTTCAACAATGTTTTCTTCTATAGGATTCAAAAATGAACAGGAAGTGTAGAGGCCACAGCTTTGAATGACTTCAGCACATCTGCACCCACAGGACATCACTAGTTTCTCACACTGATCTGGTTTGATCTGGGTCCATTCTGGCTCAGTCTCTTTCACAGTTCACCTACTGCAGTGGGTTTCTTAGTGATGGGGTTTGGATCTGAACTCTGGCCATTTCATTGTTTCTTAGCTTCAAGGAACATTGATTCTTAGCTTCAAGGAACTGCTTCACCTGTTTTACAGTGTGACAGGGGACATTGTCTTCATGAAAATTGCAGCTGATGGAGACAGTTGCAGTGGAGGTATTGCATGTTGTTGAAGGATTTTCACAAACAATTGCATTGACCCTGCCATGTAGCTGTACAAGAGGCCCAAATCCTGCTGCAGAAAACATCCCCCAAACCATGACACTTCCTCCTCCAAATTGAACTGACTGGTGACAGTCTCCTTAGAGCAGCTTCCATCTTACAAAGTAACCAGGAGAGCTGCAGATAAATAGGGTGTGTCCAACAATGAAAACAATTGTCACCAGTTTCAGATTAACACCAATAACTGTGAGGGATCTGAAAGTGTTCTCTAATTTTGATTTTGTGTTTCTTTCACAAAATAAAGGTTTTTGTTGAAGTGTCTTGGTTATTTAAATAAAACATGCAAGTACTGCAGTGGTATAACCTATCAAGTTCTGAACAATAAAAAATAACAGTATTTACAGAATAAATCAAGTATTAATGACTTGTTCTCTAGTGTTTATATTTTAATCGTTAGAACACAAGCAATTACCAGGTTACCCCAAAATATGTGTTTCAAAGAACCTTTAGAAGTGATGTCACATTAATACAATACTGATGTAGTGTATTATTTGTCCTCAGGGGACGGACAGACGCACGGACGGAAGCACGCACGCACACGAGTGCACTACGTCTATCAAATATAGTTATCGTCTCACAGGAGTTACTGTATCTACTACTCAGTCAGCGAACCCTCAGACTCACTGACCTTCTCTGAGTGTGAGCAGTGACTCTGGAGGCCGCGGCATGTCAGCAATCACCAAGAAGAGAGGCTCGAAGTGGTGGAAGAGCGAGGCCGTTTTCTCATTCATGGGCATGGTGTCGATGACCTGCAGAGTCAGTGAAAAACCTTCATTCATCACTGGACAGAGCAGGCAGCATGCCGCAGAGACTTTATTATTCATCTTTATTTTGTATGCCTTACTTCATACTCATGTTACTGTGAGCTGAGCTAAGAAACAAGAACCGTACTCAAACTACAGAATTAGTGTTAACAGCTAAACATTGGCTAAATGTGCCCTGATACACAGTCAAGGTGTAAACAACTGATGCTATTTACATTAAAATTGATTCATTTTTTGTTTATTTTCGTCTGCAGTGTGTGCAGATGCAATCGTGCCAGACATTTCGCATGAACTAATGCTATGTTCAGACTGCAAACAAATCCCATTTGCTCAAATCAGAACTTAGAGACAGACTGTCAGCACTGTCATTTTCAAGTGATCAGATCGGTTTTGTGTGTACAGACATCATGCGCATATCAGCATGGGTTTCTGGGGTCCTAGGCGCAACTACGTACATAAGGAAACATGAGAAATAGAACTCCATCATTTTGACCTCCAAGCAATCACGCAGTCAAGATGCGATACAGACAATTAAATCCAGCAACTAGCAGAGCGCTACGGAAGAACATGGAGGTCTGCATTGAGGTTCTTGTTTTGTCACGCTGCGAGTGATGCAAAAGATAAAAAATCGATTTAAAATCTGATTTGAGCGGCCAGAGTGTCCAGACTGAGACTTATCTGTAGAAATCCAATTGGAATTGCATATCAAGTGGGTTTCCAGACTTTCTAAATTAAATCTAAATATTCCAATAAACAGATTTGGGCTGGCAGTCTGAACAAGGCCTTATAATCTTTTATTACGAAAGATGAGTCGTGTACCTCCTGTGCTACATTCTTCATCTCTTCCACGTATGCTGCCATGGCACTCTCACTGCTCATCTCCCCCAGGCGTCTCCAGGCATCCCTAACATACAGAAGAACAGTTAGACAAAAAAAACATCAACCATCTAACTACAATCATACAATCCATACAGACGTTAAAAAATGGCCATAACAAATCATTTTTCAGCTAAACTCTACTGTCAGAAGCTAGATCCAGAGTCTTCCACTGACAACTATTTTACTGTCCGTAGAGTCACGTCTCTTGTCCACTATTGCCTCCTTCGTAACATTTAATGAGATCTCAATTATCTGCATAGGACATGTACACAAATGACCATCTATGTTTCTATGACATCCCAGTTTGACGACTGAAGCTTCAACTGGTCCAGAACACTGCAGCAAGACCGAAAGAATGCACATAACCCAAATCTTAGCATCTGTATTAGGGGTCGACATATTATTGGCCTGGCCAATTACTGGTGGCTGAGAAGAGTATGACGAGACCCTCAGCTCACGAGATGAGACGATACACGATACTGAGTTCATGAGAACGAGACAAAATTTTAACACTATTTTTAACTTTAAATATTGACTTGATTTGGATTTCTGCATATAGCGCTCGCGGTGTAGTCTCACAGCACCCTCCAGCGTGTTCAGAAGTGTTTTGACAGCCGTCATTCGCTCATCTCACAGAACACATTCATTTCCATGTTATTATCAACCCAGACCTGCGTTTTCTCCCGTCGTAGGCCTATATGTGTTTTGAACATATGAACCATATCTTTATTGACTGATCAACTCAGTCTGTGTATTGCCTGCTGCTTCACTCACTGCACTGGGTGGAGAACTAAAGTCAATTAACTCTTTATTGCGCAGTTAAGTTACTGCTAATGCAAACAGAACATCATACAGCTGCAGCTTCACATTAAAAGCTTTTAACTGGTCAAACGTGAGTGGACTTATATTTTGAAGCAGACCAGCAGCGTCAGTCCTGGTCTATGGTCATGGTCAGTGTGTCTTCAGTGTGGGAAGAGAAAAGGACAAAGTTTGAAAAAGTTGCAAGGCAGAAATAAGCTACAGAGGAACAACCCCGGAAGCACACGGCGGCAGCCTGAAGCTTGAGCTCAATATTAGCTTAGCATTAGCCTGAGGCTGCGCTTTTCCATACACCATGGCCACTGCTGTAGTCTTCCCTAAAGTCACCAGTGTGGAAACATGTTTGCTTTCTCCGTGAGTTATAAACAAACGGTAGTGCTCTGACGGGACTTTGTGGTGCATTCAGGTGCACCTTTTGACCTGGGACAAGCGGATTCCACAACAATTGTAAACAGAAGCAGATAGATGAGAAAAAGAGCCACCTGTCAGGTGACAGAGATGCTTCGGTTTGTAAAAAAAAAAAAAAAATCTACCATGAATGTTCAAGTGAGGACATTTAGCTCCTGACAACAACAACAACAACAACAACAACAACAACAACAACAACAACAACAACAACAACAACCTAATACAGATCTAGTACAGATCATATATTTTTGCAAAGGTCCCATTACCTGCTGCATTTTTTTATTTGAGCTTATTTATTTTATTATTTGAAAGGTTCTTAATTTTAGACTACCTCACCTGTTACATTTTAAAAAGTAAGTTCTACCAATATTAATACTACTTAGTTGTACAGTATTGGTTCAATAAAAGAAAGAAAAGTTCCATTAATGTTTCTGTATGTTGTGAATTATAGTTGTAAGGGTGAAAAAAATCAGAATCGTCAAAAATCATTATCAGCAGGTTAGACTCTACAAAACTGGCAACTGGGATCGGCCAAGAAAATTGTAACCGATGATCCCCTATACTTATCTTATTCACACGATGGCCTATCATCATGTCTCTACATGGTCGCACGTTTACATTTTGATGCATACATGTTGGCTTTAGGGTGATCGTCCCCCCTCCCTCTTCCCCTGCGGCCCAGGCCCAGCCGGTACTAACATTAATTAAAATGATCTGAGCCTCGGCTCCATTGCTTCCTACTTATACGTCATCAACCCTCTGAGTTTTTTTTGTTGTCCAACTCTTTTTGATCAGTGATCAGTCTGTTTCCAAATAACTGTTGGCAGGGTTTTTTTCTGGACAGAAATTGGGATGAGGCGGGCCGGGGAGCAAAAATTTGCACATGCGGATGCACGAGAAACATGACTGTAGTTACTCGAGTGATTGCAAAAAGTCCTCAAGGCAAAATCTCTGCCTCGGTAATTTGTTTTATTCACATCTTGCACATTATGCGTCTGCTCAGCGCAGGGATCATTGTTTCACAAAGACCGTATTTGTGGATGCACCCCCCTAAAGCCCGGAAAAGGCAGCGAATAAGTTTGAGATCATTTTACACAAAGAAGCCAAAAAAGGTGCAATGTGTCCAACGCAAACTAGAACTGGCGCACCACAACAGATGATTCAGCGTCTGAGCCCCAAGCAGCCTGTTGTCAACGCCACTTCACCGAGCGCCGCTGTTTCGGTTTAAGGATTGCGGTTGCCGTAGTGACGGCAGATGTTAAAAACAGGAAGAGAATGCGTAGCAGTCCTTGTGAAAAACTTTTTTTTGTTTAGTTTTTCATGACAATGTCACCACCCTGATCAGTCTTCATAGTTTGATTAGAGTAAATGCGTCAGTGGAGTTTTGTTTGTTGTTACAGTAAACAGGAAGAGAGCGAGTTGCTCTTCCTGATAATATCTATCTCTTATTAATTTTAGAAATTAATCTATTTGTCTTTAAACCTGTTTGAGTAAACATGTGTCACATAGAATTTTATTTACCACTTTAAATAGTAAACTTATCCATCTCGTCTCTCCCTCCCTCCCTCACGCGTACACACTCAAACACAAAAAAAAACCCACACACACACAAACATTACCGTTACCACACCAAGCCTAAATGTATCTAGACATTTAGGCTTGGGGAGCTGTATGTGAGAACGCAAATGTTTGAATCAGTCGGACCATGCATCCATCAGACTTTACCCTTCCAGTTCCCGAGTACAAACACTGTATAACCTAGCAGCGTGCCCACAATCTACAAGCCAACACACACATACAGACCATTTGTAGCGGCCCACTGGGTCCCAGAAGCCAGGTCGAGGCACTCTACAGGGTCCAGACACCGCCTGCTTGTACAGACTGTAGAAACGTAGCATGACCTCGTAGGACGGCCGGTAGGAACCTGCAAGATAATACAGACATCTATCACATTTGTTTAACTGTCTGCGTATCTCTCCATTTACCTGGCCAAAGGGAAACAGAAAAGGCTTGTAGACCCCTAGAGACTATGGAGCTAATATGTCAGCTGCCATAGGTAGAGACATAAAGTACATAAGTTTAAAACTGGGAAAACAGAAGCTTGTTTTCAGTTAAGGTCAGAGGAAACATGCCATGTTGAGAGAACACAATATAAAGCAATATAAATCGGCGTGATATAATCCCAACGAATCACGGCCTGAAGTGAGCTGTTGCTTTTATAAAACGGTTACCAAATGGCAATATTAAAATGATGGACATATTCCAATTTAAGCCAATTATATTAACAGTTGCTATGGAACGTACTATCTTGATTTCATTTAGCCTGCCCTGTTTAACCGAGTAGCCTAGCACTAGCATAGCTTGAAGACATTGTGAAGTTTCTCAAACTGAATAAAAACGACACAAACACTTAGCTGCTTTGATAGCTCAATTGTGTTGTAACTAAGATATCTGTGGACAGATTTAGCTACTACGTCTGTGAACATGTAGTGTTAGCTTAGGCTTAGATAGCACTCTGTCATTACAGTGTCAGCAATACACTGGCCCAGCTGATTGATTTTTTTACAACACATTAAACATGTCAGACTTACCAATCACTTAATAAATATGTTGTAAAACATAAGACTGACCAATCACTTAATAAATATGTTGTAAAAAATCAGACTAACCAATCACTTATTAAATATGTTTAAATCTTCTGAAAGTTTAACTCAAAGTCCCTACAGATGAAAGGGAAGTGATATAGTATGAAAGGAATTGGATGTCATAGCTGTGGTATACAGGAATTATACCACGGCAAACAACCAATCAGATTGCTTGATTTGAGCCATCTATTTTATAAAAATAGGCATATTATAAATATAAGCACTTTTTCCGGACCTCACAGCTGTGGTAAAATACTTATTTATATTCAGTAATTACAGTATACTGAGTATTGCACTTCCTCAAATTAAATTAGATGTTATTGTGGAATAAACAGGGCATGAAATTGGCACCAAATGCACGTAACTTGTCGGGTGAAACTGTCCATCTACCTGCCACGTTGCCGTGTAGCCAATAAGACAAAAGTGTGTTGTGGACCAATCAGGTAGCCTATTGTTGCTAAGCAAGCCCTGCCATTTTCTTGGACTTTCAAAATAAAAAACGAGAAGAAGAAGAAAGATAAAGTCATTTGTTATGAATGTAATGTTTATTGTTAATCTAAAAAAAAAATGTTGAACCTGGGTCTCTAATGACACTACAGTGACAAAGAAACAGTGACTTATTGATTACAGTTGGGTGTTAACTAAATAAATGAGACTATCAGTGAGATGATTGGCAGTTTTTATTTGTTATTTTCTATTCCCCTCGCCAGAACGCCCCTAATTTGCGTGGGAGTCACTCGAGCGGCTGTTTGTCGGTCCTGAAGGAGTGCAGGGCCGGTTGTCGGCCCTGAAGGAGAGCAGGGCCGGTTGTCGGTCCTGAAGGAGAGCAGGGCCGGTTGTCGGTCCTGAAGGAGAGCAGGGCCGGTTGTCGGTCCTGAAGGAGAGCAGGGCCGGTGGTTGGTAGAAACCTTTATCCAATGGTGTATTCCAATGCAGCACAGAAAATGATCTGTGCGCCCACATCTTTGAACAGGCTTGTTAAATGAGTGCTGCAGATGGGTTGGATTCTGACATGCGGCCCTTTGCTGTCACCAGGCAGAAGGATCACAATTATCTGTCTCTCTGCCTGCTGATGTGCGTGCATCAGAAAGTATGTAAACGCGCAACCATGTAGAGACAGAAATGATAGGCCACCGTGTGAATAAGATAAATATAGGGGTTCATCCATTACAATTTTCTTTGCCAATCCCGGTTGCCAATTTCTAACCTGCCTTTTCTTTCTTTTACTGAACCAATACTATACAACTAAGTAGTACAAAAACTCTGAGGTCTATGGAAAGATTTGTAAACAAAGCGACGCATCACGATGACGTCAATCAATGCGTGTGATGTGTTAAGGCTCGATGAGGTATGGACAGCAAGAAGCATTTGCACGAGGCACAGGCAGTGTGAGTACAAACGGGCCTGGGGCACGGGGGGAGAGGGAGGGGGGACAAGTACCCTAAAGCCCGGTGCGGAAGGACAGTGTGGGTGCGCCCTAAGAACCTTTCAAATAATAAAATAAATAAGCTCAAATAAAAAAAGATGCAGCAGGTAATGGGACCTTTAAAAAAATATATGATCTGTTTCTTTTCCCAAAAAAATGTGCAACAGCAAAAGGAATAAGAAATAAAATGATATTTACGCCGTTTCATCACAACTAGAAATGCAGATGTAGAAAGTATCTCATTGTCTCTGTCCTCATTTGACTTCATTTCAACTGTACGCAGTGAGCTCTCAATCTGTGGAGCTCTGTGTGGATTCTGTTGCACAGCACCACACATTGGTCTTTGAATGAGAAACACTGTGTTCTATAGGAAAGGGATCCTTCCACTAGCTTGTGAAAACATCCGGGGCTGTATCCTAGAAGTCAGAGTCCTTTCCAAACGGGGTTCGGGGGTTTCCCCCCCTGAGAAATTGGGCTGATAAACATGCAATTGTGACGTAGTTTTTGATTTAAAGGAAAGACCTGGTCATGTGTGACTCCTGTCGGGGCAGGTCTACTGAGGAGGTTAATATTTAGGTCAGCACAGACACCAGCAGCAGAATGAGACATTAGAACAGCCTACAGCCTCAGAAACACTGACATGCACCAACCCGATGTCAAGTGGACCGGACTGAATCCACTGCAGGTCTCCTGAAACTGTGCAGACTAGAAGACATCACTGCTCTGACGGACGTTTTCTCTCCTGACCGGTGTTTGGGTTTAATCACCCACTGGACTCATAGTGACGGCAGATGCGTAGCTGTCCTTGTGAATGCGGGTGTTTACTTTTCATGACACTTTAAAACATAACGTCACCTACCTGATCAGTCTTTATAGTTTTGTTTGAGTAAATGTGTCGGTGGCTTTTATATGTTGCTTGGTGTTACATTAATCAGGAGGAGAGCGAGTGGTTCTTCCTAATGATATTAATTCATTTTAATTCATTTTCTAAACAAATCTATTTGTCTTTGAAACCTGCCTGTGTAAACACGTGTGCGTAGAATTTTATTCACCACGTCAAAAAACAAAACTTTAAGAGATTTGTAGTCATGCCGTTATAGGAAAATAAATGAAAGTTAAGAGATTAACTCCTGGTGTAGTAAAACAGATCTCCTTTGTATACAGTCTATGAGTATCTCTCTTAAAAACATAATCCTGTTTTGATGATCTGCAACCGCAGAGGCACTCAGCTGAAAGTCTTCAGTTAACAGGGTCACTCGTTAAACCGAAACACCGTCACTCAGTCTGCTTTCAGTTTGAATCTGAAGTTATCACATGTCAGTGTGTGGACGCATCAGAATTTTGCGGTTTTCACTGCTACAGTGTTGCATCTGTGGCTGCTGGTAATGCAACCACATAAAAGTCTACTATACTGGGCTATTTTCATCATCATTATGGTTTTATTTGATGATGGCTGAGAGGTCCGGGGCTATTTCCAAGAGATCTGGGGCTATAGCCCTGAATGCCCAGGTCTAATGACGCGACTGTCTGACGCTATTCAGAAAATACAATTAAAGAAATTTTAATTGATTTTCATAATATAATATAATGGCAGAGTAAACACTGCACACACACCGTACTGCCAAGCGGGGTGAGAGCCTGTCTGTCAACAAACACAAGATGGAGTGTCTTCTTTCATGTTACTTGTACATACGTTGACGTTGTGAATCTCGCACCTTAACTCAAACTACAACTATTCTGTATTTCTCACTTTGAGGAAGAATGGCGCTACGCTGCAAAGACATCACCGATCAGCTGATCACCAGCGATCGATGCCCATTCAGAGTGATACATCACCTCCGGAGTCTCCTGAATCCCTCTGGAGGTTTTTTTTCTAATGGAGACACGGCGAGTAAACGACTTTTGAGATGGCGGGGCCTGAAACTTTCTGAGCGGCCATATTTGACCCTGATGGAAACTAGATGCCTTGAGTCTTAAGTCCACATCTCTGGCCCTTTATAATGGGAACTCTACATGTTGGATGGAATGTTTAACAAATCATGAGAACTCACATATCATCTTGACTTGCATAAATAAAATCAGAATAGTAATTATAAAAATAATAATGTGACATTGCAGTTCTGCCTATTTCGGTGATAACATTTCCAGGAGATAATACACAGTGAGTTGTTAGGGTATTGTTACATGAAGCTGGCTGATCCATTTTAAATGAAGTCCGGTTCTACACTCTGTGTACAACAGCATGAATCACAGCTGCACAAACAGGCCAACTGCACTGAGGCTTCTGAGTTACACAGTTCAACCCTACAATAATACAGACACAGTCTAGCCAGAGACAAAGGTTGACACATGGTGAGTGAGATAAAGTCATGGCTGTAAAAAAAAAAAAAAAAAAAGCTATTTACCATTTTTGGGGAGGTTATGGATGACATCCACAGCAGCCTGAAACCGTTTCTGGTGATCAACGACAGGATCTGCCATAGTCGGGACTGGCATGACCCAAATGCCTGGTTCGATGTAGCTGGAGGGCCGAGTGCACCTGGAGCTGAGAGAGAAAACAAACACAGTTGGAACAGGATAAATAGTTAGGAGGATGACACTAACGGTCCTAGCGCATGAAACACTGTATGTATTGTTTTTTTAAAAGACAACATAAATATATCATACTCATAATATTCTGCTGTACACTTCTGCCGAGACACAACACTAAATGAAAGTTTACCAAGTGCAACATAGTTACAGTAGCTGAGCTAGCTACCTTAGCTACAGCTAACGGGAAGCCTGGTGTAGCTTAGCAATAGTTAGCTTGTTACCTTGACTTAAGTTACCTCAATTGCTGCGTGTCCTGCCTTTTCCCATCACCAGCACGATGTAAACATTTTGTATCAGACACAGTGCTCAGTGATCCGGGTGGGAGTCGTGGTCTCGGCTGTTTCTGAGGATACTTTCTTTGACGGTAGACTGGAGTTCGAAAGCTGCCCACAGGCTGGGGTGGACCATAGACCATACACCTATCACCTCCGGCCACTCGGGATGGAATTTACCCAAACGACTTCCGGTCAAATCACATGACACGTATTTAACCACGCCCACATCGACTTTTAAAGTGACACTCCCAAAGATTATAATAATAATTAAATCCCTATGTTGTATATTTGTGTGAATGTGTATATTAGTAAACATTATTAGTATTAATTATATATCTACATATAATTATTTTTATAATTAATTTGCATTTGTATTTGTTCCTTTGTTCCAACCAAGGAAAGGCATGAAGTAGACATAAAAACAAAATTGATGACTCTAAATTGCCCATAGGTGTGAATGGTTGTCTGTCTCTGTATGTCTGTATGTGCACTGCGACTGGCGTCCTGTCCAGGGTGTACCCCGCCTCAGGCCCGTAGTAAGCTGGGATCAGCTCCAGCATTGAAGATGAATGAATGAATGAATAAAAAATCAAAATAGTCAGACAGACATTCCAAGCAATACGTGCATCATAAAGCAAAAGTGAAATGTCCGAGATGTTTTTCTTTACAGCTCTGAAAGGAGTGAGAAGAAAAATAACTTATTTACTCTCACCACTTCTACGTAACCCTTCTTCCATATTTAATAATTCATCAATTAATTGTCTTAATTATTAATACTGATAGTGTCATTGCTTATATTAATAGCAATTATAATAATAATAATAATAATAATTATAATAATAATTATAATAATAATAATAATAATAATGACATGTATTATTAGTAATTGAGTGTATTATCAATTACATACTATATGAATTAGACCATACACACATACACACATTTAACCGTAGACGTACCCTAGAAATGTTTACACATGCATACAGACATATGTATACATACAACTGATATACACATACAAGTCATATGTATGAAGTAACCCAAGAAATAAATACATAAATAATAAATATGCATTAGCCCCTGTTTGTCAGAATCAGAATCAAAATCAGAAATACTTTAATAATCCCCGGGGGGAAATGTTTTTTGTTACACAGCTCCAGATATACAAAAAAACAATTATTAAACAGACTAAACATATATTAGAAAAGACTCAAACTTGGATTTACAGAAATGAATATTTACATTAGTAAATATATACATGATGGATTCAAGATGGTGCCGCGGATGGCTGCCTCGATTTGTTGGTGCGCTTTGTTTTGTCTTGTTTTGTTTGTAAACAGTGTTTTTTGTTTGGGTTCACAGCTCTCTTTCACCAGAGAACAACTCATGAACATTCGGGTAACAACTCCACGGGGTTTGTTTCCTGAATTTCTGGCTCCCACATCGGTTCTGGTGAACTTTTTAGTCAAAGGTGCCCTCACCTTTACAACTTTACGCCGTCGCAGGGGGAAACGAGCCGGTGCGCTCGTGTGCCTTCGCCAGAGGGGAAGACGCACACCGCTACCTGTAATATTTCTCTCTAACGTGCGCTCACTGGGCAATAAAATGGACGAACTTCAGCTTCTGTTGAGGAGAGACAAGGACTACAATTCATCCTCTGTTTTGTGCTTCACCGAGTCATGGCTGTGTGAGAACATCCCGGACTCTGCACTACAGCTGGATGGATTCCAGCTTCACCGAGCGGACCGTGACACGCGGCTCTCTGGCAAAACAAAGGGTGGAGGTATTTGTTTCTACACCAACAGCGGCTGGTGCAACGACGTAACGGTGATACAACGGCACTGTTCTCCCCTCCTGGAAACTTTTATTATTAACTGCAAACCACTCTACTCCCCACGTGATTTCGCTTCCTTCATTCTGGTCAGTGTTTACATTCCACCGGAGGCCAACGTGCAGGACGCACAGCGCGCGCTCGCCGACCAGATACTGGAAGGTGAGCGGACCAATCCGGACTCCTTAGTTATTGTCCTCGGGGATTTTAACAAAGGTAACCTCAGTCACGAATTGTCCAAATACAGACAGTTTATAAAATGTGCAACCAGGGAGGGGAACACTCTGGATCACTGTTACGCAACAGTCAGTGACGCCTATCACGCCGTCACCCGCGCTGCACTGGGACACTCTGACCACAACATGGTCCACCTGATTCCTGCCTACAGACAAAGACTAAAACTCTGCGCACCAGTCTGGATGAGTACACATCCAGACCTCCCCTCCACCGACACCTCTGTCTGTCCTTGAGAGAGACGTTAACAGGCTCTTCAAGAGACAGAACCCCGGCAAAGCTGCTGGGCCAGATTCCGTGTCGCCATCCTGCCTGAAGCACTGTGCAGACCAGCTGTCTCCTCTGTTCACGGACATCTTCAACACCTCATTGGAGACATGCTGTGTGCCAGCTTGCTTCAAGGCCTCCACCATCATACCAGTCCCCCAAAAAACAGGACCCACTGGAACGACTACAGACCTGTCGCCCTGACCTCTGTGGTCATTAAATCCTTTGAGCGCCTGGTTTTGTCCCACCTCAAATCCATCACAGACTCACTCCTGGACCCCCTGCAGTTTGCCTACAGAGCCAACAGGTCTGTAGCGTTGCTGTTAACATGGCCACACACTTCATCCTCCAGCATCTGGACTCTGCAGGATCCTACGTCAACTGCACCTCCAGTCACCAGTCCGTCAAGCTCCTTAAGTTCGCGGATGACACCGCCCTCATTGGACTCATCTCTGGTGGGGATGAGTCTGCCTACAGATCGGAGATCGACCATCTGGTGACTTGGTGCAGGGAGAACAATCTGGAGCTCAATGCTTCGAAAACAGTGGAGATGACTATAGACTTCAGAAAGAGCACAGCCCCACCCTCCCCCATCATCCTGTGTGACTCTCCAGTGGACACTGTGGAGTCCTTCCTGGACACCATCATCTCCCAGGACCTCAGGTGGGAGCCAAACATCAGCTCCCTCATCAAGAAGGCTCAGCAAAGGATGTACTTCCTGAGGCAGCTGAAGAAGTTCAATCTACCGCGGACAATGCTGGTCCACTTCTACACTGCCATCATCGAGTCCATCCTCACCTCCTCCATCACCGTCTGGTACGCTGCAGTCTGCACCTGTCCTTGGCAGAGGCAGCAGCGTACCAGACGTCATATTCATACGTACTGCAAAAAAGGTAGCAACCTCCCTTCTCTCCCAGAACTCTACTCTTCTAGGACCCTGAGGAGAGCAAGGAAGATAGCTGCTGATCCCTCCCACCCTGGACACTATCTGTTTGAACTTCTCCCCTCTGGCCGGAGGATGCGGTCCATCAGGACCAAAACCTCCCGCCACAAGAACAGTTTCTTCCCCTCTGCCATCAGGCTTTGGAATTCTATAAAAGACACTTAACGGTCATTCGTTATATTAACGACATCTGGAACTCATACGTTATAAATCACAGGTGTTATATTAACACCCCCCCCCCACAATGCCATATGTTTAGTTTGCTTGTGTTCATGTTTATATTTATGTAGGCACTGTCAAATCAAGTCAAATTCCTTGCAATGAAAATTACCTGGCAATAAACCTGATTCTGATTCTGATTCTGATTCTGATTCTGATCAATGATTGTCTGTGGTTGAGTCTGAATCACAGAGAGGAGGTGATAGACTCTCCTAGGGATGCGTTGTATAGTTTAATGACCACAGGCAGGAAAGATTTCCTGTGGCGTTCTGTGGTGCATCTGGGTGCAAGGAGTCTTCTGCTGAAGGTGCTCCTCTGCTGCGCCAGTGTGTCGTAGAAAGGGTGGGAGACATTGTCCAGGATAGACCGGAGCCTGGACAGCACCCTCCTCTCTGCCACGGTCGTCAGGGTGTCCAGCTCCTCCCCCACGACATCACCGGCCCTCCTGATCAGTTTGTTCAGTCTGTTGGTGTCTGCGACCTTCAGCCCACTGCCCCAGCATGTGACAGAGAAGAAGATCGCACTGGACACAACAGACTCATAAAACATCCTCAGCATCGTCAGGTAGATGTTAAAGGACCTCAGCCTCCTCAGTAAGAAGAGTCAACTTTGGCCCTTTTTGTAGACAGCCTCAGCGTTTTTTAGTCCAGTTCAACTTATTATTGAAGTACACCCCCAGGTACTTCTACTCCTCTACAGTGTCCACAGGGACCCCCTGGATGGAGACAGGGGTCACAGGTGTTTTCACCATCCACAGATCCACTACGAGCTCCTTTGTTTTAGTCATGTTGAGCTGCAGATGATTCAGCTCGCTCCAAGTGACAATGTTGCCCACAACAGTCATGTTTCACTTTCATCCCCCTTTCTGATGCAGCCAACTATTGCTGAGTCATCAGAAAACTTCTGAAGGTGGCAGGACTACAATAGTTGAAGTCCAAGTGAAGAGGGTGAAGAGAAAGGGAAAGAGGACAGTCCCCTGTGGGGCCCCAGTGTTGTTGACCACCCTGTCAGACACACAGTTCTGTAGGCGTACATACTGTGGTCTGCCCATCAGGTAATCCACAATCCAGGACACGATGGGGGCCTCAACCTGCATCGCAGCCATCTTCTCACCCAGTAGAGCCGGACAGATGGTGTTGAATGCACAGGAGAAGTCAAAGAACATGACTCTCCCAGTGCCCGCAGGCTTGTCCAGATGACTGTAGACTCTGTTCAGCAGGTAGGTGATGCGGTCCTCAACTCCCAGGCAAGGCTGGTAGGCAAACTGTAGTGGATCAGTGAAGGGCCTGACCATAGGCCTTAGCTGCTCCAGGACGAGTCTCTCTGTGGTCTTCATGATGTGGGACGTCAGGGCCACTGGTCTGTAGTCCTGAGGGCAACGTGGACGCGGCGTCTTTGGCACAGGCACGAGGCAGGACGTCTTCCACAGCACAGGGACCATCTGGAGTTGCAGGCTCAGGCTGAAGACTTGACTCAGTACTCCACATAGCTGGGGGGCACACCCTGGGAAATACACCATTGTGGCCTGCAGCTTTGCCAGAGCGGAGTTTTGTCATCTGAGGCTGAGGTCCTTTAATATTTACTGGACGATGCTGAGGATGTTTTATGAGTCTGTTGTGGCCAGTGCGATCTTCTTCTCTGTCACTTGCTAGGGCAGTGGGCTGAAGGTCGCAGACACCAACAGACTGAACAAACTGATCAGGAGGGCCGGTGATGTCGTGGGGGAGGAGCTGGACACCCTGACGACCGTGGCAGAGAGGAGGGTGCTTTCCAGGCTCCGGTCTATCCTGGACAATGTCTCCCACCCTTTTTACGACACACTGGCGCAGCAGAGGAGCACCTTCAGCAGAAGACTCCTCCACCAAGATGCACCACAGAGCCACAGGAAATATTTCCTGCCTGTGGTCATTAAACCATACAACACGTCCCTAGGAGAGTCTTTCACCCCCTCTCTGTAATATGGACTCAATCATTAACAATCTGTGCTTTGCACATTAGTCTGGTATTTTTGATCTTGTTTAGACTTCTTGTTTATACTACCATCTTGAGACACTAGATGGTGGAGTTCTGCTCATTCTCCATATTCAAACTTTAAGGTGTGTATAAATATTCATAATGCATTATAAGCCTCCTCAGTCAACTTTGCATCCAGAGGACACTTGAACTTTTAATGCATTATAGGTCACACCCATAATCTCTGATGACAGAAATCATTATGTGTGTTATTATTGTTGTCATGAAGCATTATGAATGCATTATAATTGAATACGAAATTATATATAGTAAATTATAGTGCACTGTAGATGTGGTCTTCATATAAAGTGTTACTGATGTGTTACTCACCACACAGAGAAAAATCTGATCCTTGTTTATCAGAAGATACAGAATCAAAAGAATTAAGGTTCGGTGGAGAGGAAAAGAAATTCTGCAGAACCATTTCAACCCAACTTTAGTGGGCAGTACTCCAGGACTATCTGAACTATTTCCACTCATCGGTCACTCCATCACTCAGACTGCGATGTGGCTCAGATGGAGATTAGTAGAGGAAGCTATTCCACGCGAACCCAGGACCATCTCTGCTCGGTCTATAATCTGTTTAAAATCCGTTCGCTGTAAAGCTGCCACAGACACGCGACACAAAACCCGTGCATAGTGTGAGTTTGCCTTCAAAATAAAGGCATCATAATGGCGAAACTAAGATCGTTAATATAGAATCATTTCAATTTGAATGCCACAACAGAAAATAGATTCAGTCAAAGCTGTAGAAATAAACAGAAACATTCCTGACCAAAATATTCCATTTTAATTCACTAATGATTTATCTTATTTAAGAGACATCACTGTGAAATACATTTCTGATGGACTCATGGTTGCACCAATGGGGGGCATAATGCAGAGCAACTTCATCCCTTGAGTTGTTTGTGCTTTGTCGTCTCTCAGGTCTCTGCTGATGGTGGTGGTGCCTGCTGCCGTGGTCCTGTGTGACGCTTTCTGCTGCTATTATCACTATTAGTCATATGTACTGTTATTAGTTTAGAAATTATAACATTTGTGGACATAAAAACATCATCAGTAATAGGCCTATATCTCACTGTATCTCAGCTGTTATCACCACGACTCATCATTGATCATATTTACCACCATAATTATTATCATTGTCATATTCTATCACCTTAGCTGTGCTTATTTCTACTATTCTGCTGTATTAACACATAAGTCATATTCACATTACTATAGACATTATTATAGTTACTGTTACTTCAGTGGTTGTTTGCATCTCTGGGACTGTCTCTCTGACTTTCTCTCTCTGTCTGTCTTTGTGTCTGTCCTTGTCTCTCTCTGTCCATCTGTCTGTCTTTTATCTCTTTCTCTCTCCTTTTCTTCCTCCCCAACCGGTGCAGACAGATGTCCTTCCTCATAGAGCTGGGTCTGTCTGACGTTCCTGCCTGTTATAGGGAAGGTTTTTGTTGCCATCGTACTCTATGGAGGAATTGTTGGGTCTCTGTAAATCATAAATAAGTCATAGAGTGTGGTCTCTGTTAAGTGTCCTGAGATAACTTTTGTTATGATATGGCACTATAAATAAAATGAAATCGAATTGAATTGAATTTCTGGGGGACATACAGCATATGGGCTATGTAAATAGTAGACTAAAGTATGCCATGAATCATAGAAGATTCAAATACCATAAAGCTCATTATTTCCATGGACACAGGAAAGTCAGATACATCCATGACAACAGCTAATCCCTTCTACTGAGGACCATGGACTACTTGATTGCTAAAAGCTAAGTCGACCAGACCGTGAGTTAAGTGTGTCGGGTTATAATAAGATGTATAATACGTTACTACATCCCTATCATTAGACTGTAATGATAATAACGAATAGTGTTTTTTCCTACAAAAAACGAGTTGCGTGTGTAAAGCTTTGTGTAAGTCTATTGTTGATAAGTGTGTGGTAAATGGCATCCAAAGTTCACACGACAGCCACAGACAGACTTTTATTTTGAAGTCCCGTCAGGAAGCCTGTGTCTGCGGTGCTGCCTGACGCCTGTCTGGTTCATGCCGCTCTGTGTTTATAAATCCACTTTGAATGACATCAGCAGGGTGAAGGCTTGGCCAAGCTCCTCCGGAATAAAAGCAGGAGGTGCGACCTCCTCCTGCAGGATCCGGAGCTGAGGCACTCCACTGTTTATCTGTGCCCCGAGAAACAACACAGCACCCGCACACAGGGCAGCCAAGGGACGGAGGGAGACGGAGCGGAGGGAGAGGCAGCCTCCTCGCGTTATGTTAGGCAACAGAAAGAAAGCTGGTCCGGTGAAGGAGAATGGAGCCGGGACGTCCGAGTCTAAGGCCATCGATCCTCTGAGGAACCTGGGTGAGTGTTTGTGTCACAGCTCCTGCAGTCTAGATGTCCTCATGATCTGGGGCTTCTGAGTGAGTGTAGCCACCGTTATCTCCCCGCCCCCCTCACTGGAATGAGGACTTGTTATTTCATATCAGCCCGGAGCTGGAAATAGGCAGAAGGGTCCGTTTAAAGCTGGTGGAGATGCTACATTCAACAGTGAACACTAAAATAATTTTTTTTTAATTATACAGAGCCTATGTTGACCTGAACATATTGCAAATCAAGTATATTCACTGAGCCCTCTTTGCTTTTTAGTACACATAACATTAAGACATATCTGCCAATTGAATTCCATGATCAGAAGCTGAACAGTCGACACAGGGGTAGGGGAGACCAGGGGCAGGTGTAACATCTTGAATATCTCCATTCAGAAAGAAGCTAGGGGGGTTTATCATAGCACATGCTCACTTAGTTTGTTTTCCTGCTATTTTAGGTAGGTCCAAATGGATCTTTACCTCACATGTATTTTTGGATACTGTCCTGAGATCAAATGTAAAGGAATCCAAAAAAGTATTATTAGAATCACTGTTTTATAAGCTAATAATATAAATGTCTAAAACCTGAACCTAACAATCAGGTTTGTCAGCAGGTGAACCCATGGCTGGGGATACTGGGACAGTTATGTTTCAAACACATACACATAAACACATAAACATAAACTGGAATTTAAGTGCTAGGTTCAACTTCTTGGAGGATGTATGTTACCAGGAGGTTAAATTGGGATTTGTTATGTGATTTCAGGGTTGCCATCGGTGCATGTGTGTGTGCATAGGCTACAAAATCTGATTGGTATCATTTGACAAACTGCAAATAAAATATAACAAGGTGAGATGAGTTTGCTACCAAATATTGGAGGCAACCTGCTGCAAACGATCTTGTGTAAAAGTGAAAGTATCATTTTGTAAAGCGAAACGAAAAGCGAAATTATACTATAGCAGTGTTTTGTGTTTTGATGTATTGTGATAATCGTAAGTGTCCCCAGTCTCCCCTAGGCTATGTTTAAACCTAAATCTGTGCTATAAATCACCATGTAGGCCGACAGACTAAAGATTTGCACCATCTATCTTTAAAAGGCTATAATACAGTTAACAGCTGCAGCAAATTATTTTTTTTTACAAATAAGAAGTAGGCCTAAATAAATCAATCTGGAATCCAAATCTGAACTTCTCAGTTGTTAATCAGATTTGATTCTGGTCGATAAAATGTCAAATTATTGTGGAAAAATGCTGAGGTGATGTCTTGTTTTCTCTGTACAACTGTTCGAAATCCATAGGTATGGAATTAAAAATGATATTAAAGAGAGAAAATCAGCAAGTCTTTATGTTAGGGAAGCTGAGTATAGTGAATATTTGGCAATTTTGTTTTATAAACGACTAATAAAAGTACAAAAAGTGAAATTGATTAATTGTAAGATGTAGTACAGATAGTGGCTGTAAATTGTGAAAAATGCATGGATGATTAATTTCATGAAATTAGTGCTTACATTGATGAAGCTCAGCATACTTCTGTTTCTGACCTGATTATAACATTTAGTATAAGTTGGAACCCTACCACACATGACTGGATGATGGATCAGTGGGGCCAGTGCCCCCGGGGCCTTGGACTGCCTGGGGCCCCTGGGGTTTAAAGTGTTATCGGACCATAGGGCCCTGCTGTGAGTTGACCAGTAGGGCCCCCAGACCCCTTGGTACGTACATGGAGCACAACACCTGGGTCCATTGGAGAATACAGTGTGTGCTTAAAATGAAAGGCTCTTGGAGAGTACTGCACAAGCGTCAACACACCATTCAGGATCAGGAGAGGGGCTGTCTTCCTAAAGACTTGTGCCCAGGGGCCTCATAGGACATTGATCTAGACCCGATTTCTTAGTATCAGAACCAGAATCAGAATCAGATATACTTTAATAATCCCAGGATGAAATTGTTTTTGTTTCAAACTCCAGCTATTCCAACAACATATTTAACAACAACAATATTATACAGACAACATATGTTTGTAAAAACAGAAATATAAAACAGTATATAACTATATATATATATATACAATATCAAAATTACAATGGTTATATAGAGTATACAGATCAAAAGTACCATAAAAATGTGCAAAGAACAGATTGTTTATGATTTAGTCCATATTACAGAGAGGGGGTGACGGACTCTCCTAGGGATGTGTTGTATAGTTTAATGACCACAGGCAGGAAAGATTTCCTGTGGCGCTCTGTGGTGCATCTGGGTGCAAGGAGTCTTCTGTTAAAGGTGCTCCTCTGCTGGGCCAGTGTGTCGTAGAGAGGGTGGGAGACATTGTCCAGGATAGACCGGAGCCTGGACAGCATCCTCCTCTCTGCCACGGTCGTCAGGGTGTCCAGCTCCTCCCCCACGACATCACCGGCCCTCCTGATCAGTTTGTTCAGTCTGTTGGTGTCTGCGCCCTTCAACCCACATAAATACCATACATCAGATATACAGTATTTACCCAATAGTATCATAAAAACGTACTTCACTTCTAACTGTAGTCCACAGGCTCAAATGTGTGGCTTCAATAGTCTTCAGCTCTGGACTTAAAAATGTAGCATCAATAGTCCAGGTTTCTAGGAATACCTTGTCAATGTGATGGAGGAGTGCACAGTGCATGTAGGGGGCGTGGCCTCAATACCCCTGTAGTAAGCAGTGTGCTATGTGCATGTGATTGAGGAATAGCAAGATATTCTCAAGTGTACTTTCATGAAATCTGGTTGTTTTAGTCAAGATTATTATGCAACCCTACTCACAACACATGAGAAGTTATGATCAATAAACTTTTCATCAGTCACTAAATCCAAAAGGGGAGGATGCAGCCCTCAGTCTGAGTGGTGTGTCCTGGTGACCTAACATGACTCCTTCAGATGGATTGATGCTCATTGTCTCTGCGCATCTATATGGGAACTCTGGTTTGGAGATCTTTTGGGAAGGGGTGAAAATACTGGTGCTGATTGGATAAACCATCCCCAACATACGGGCCAAATCAACCAATCAGATCACTGAAGCGTATGACGTACTAACAGCGTGGAGGCAAAGCTCAGAAAGGAAACAACATGTGGGTAAAGGATATTTTCCGTTTGTGTAACGTGAATTTACGGATCAAAGGCCCAATTTCAGGAGCCCGGTCCATATTCAACAGAAGGATCCAGAGAAAAAAGAGTTAGTGAGTGGCTTGCTCCACAGCTGTTCATCTCATCTGTGGCAGCCTCCATGTTGTTTACACTCAACAGTCTCTTCTCGTGTCGTCACATTTCAAGCTGCCTCAAAACCAACGCTGATTCGGTCAAACTTCTCCAAATTTTCTCCGCCGCACGTTACCAGACTGATCTAGAATAGAATAGAAATACGTTATTGATCCCAAGCTGGGAAATTGAAGTGCAACAGCAGCATTACTCACAGACACATCAAAACAGTAATATAAAAATACAATATAAAAGATACTTAAAAACTAAATAAAAAAACAAAGCGAGTAATATACAATGGAGCTCGCAAGATCAGGATGCTCTCACAAGGCTAGTAGTGACCTGTAAGTGCTTGCAGATCCTGGGAGATAGCATCGTTCTGCACCCTCAGCCATGATCATTAAACAGACTCATGAGCATCTGTGGCACATGACATGGCTGTGTGTGTGTATCTGCGTGTGTGTGTGCGTGTGCGTGTGTGTGCGTGCATGCGTGCATGTGTGTGTGTATGTGTGTGTGGTAGAAATCCCTTACAGGCTGCACAGTGCAGCTTGTAGGACGTGCTGTGTTTGTCCAGACTGATTTTAAACTTTGGTGTGCCACACAGGGAAAAAGTAAACATTTAGCAGCTGCTTAAGCAAAGTTTCTTCACAAGCAGAGGACATATTTAGGTAACAGGTTTCCATGTGCTAGCCAGAGCCTTCACTGCTGTCCTCCTCATGCTGTGTGAGGGTGGGTCGCTATGTTAATGTTAGTAAAACATGCAGCTGTGAATCTTCATCTTCTTCATCATAGCTGCACTCCCCTGCCCTGAGTACCGTAGTATAAGTTTTGTGTGTTTTCTCCTAATATATTTATGTACAGTAAGCAATTGTTGTCATTCATGTAATAAGTAGTAATGTTATTAGTAAAATTGAACGGCCAGGGTGAGATAGATAGATAGTAATAATCTGTAAGATCTTCATTTAAATAGATATGTGATAAGTCATTATGTGTCATTGAATGAGAGAAAACAATGTTGACTGAGCCCATGGCCTGCTGATGAAAGCCCTTCATCTGCAGTGTTATGGTGTTATATTTTTGGACGTGAGGGGACGCCCTGCCTCCCAGCAGTGGACGCTCGACTAGCATTGATTAAATTCTCTTCAATAAGCACTGACACAGGCACCACCCTCCATCATGGCAGCGCGTTTGTAAACTTTCTCTTGTATTACAGAAATAGTTAGCTGAAAAGAGCCATGCAGCCGCTGAATCTGTCTTGTTTTAGATCAAAATGGTTCATTTAAAAGGGGGTTTTGAGCGGCAGCTAGTCACCCTGGACTCCCATGATTTGCATAAAGTAGCCTGGACTAGAGTTGTTACGATTCCGATACCAGTATCAGAAATATGAATCTGTTTACTGGTTTGCCCCATTAGCTCTGACACGGCTCTTCTTAAACTTGAATTAATCAGTTTAATAATTCTTAGTAGTTCTTGTTAACAACAATAATTATACCTTTATTTATTGAGTTAAGTTGCTGTTGCACTTCTGTTTATACTGTTCTATTTAAAAAATAAATGGCTTCCATTTGCTGTATTCATTCATGTTTTACAAAGGGTTTAACCTGAGTCAGGCCTTACAGCAATGGTGATCAGATCACAGTCATGCAGGTGTAGTAAGATCTTTTTCTTTTTTTTATCACACTGGTATCAGTATCTGTATTTGGTATCGGCCGATACCCACAGCAGGAGTATCAAAATCTGTATGGGGAGGGAAAGATCATCTCTGTTCTGGACCTCAGCTTTATGCAAATGAGGAGTGGGCAACTTTATGCCCCATCTCTGGAAACTTAATAACCCTACTCTGGCCAGATGAATTTGGTTCCGTCTTGACTCCAGCTCCACTCAACCATCTGGGATCGCTCCATAGGAAAGTGATTGGTCGAGCCAATCAGGACCGCCGGGCGGGGTTTTATAGATGTGACGTAGCAGAGAAACAACTTTGGCGGTTCGCATCGAAGCAGACATCAACATGGATGCTGTTTCATCTGTGTTGTCCAATCTAGAGAATTTGTCTTTTTTAAAAGAACACCAGAGAACGGCTCTGAAGGCTTTTGTTGGTGGAAACCATGTCGCCTGTTCTGTTTGGCTTTTTCCCTGCATCACTCTCATCAGAGTCACAGGTTGGTTTCGATGTGAGTGGTTGAAGTAGCACGTCAATAAAGATGATGGACAAGTGGTTTATCCAATCATATGCAAGGATTTTTGATAAGACCCAGCCTCCTGGAATCGCTTCCCAGTCGAGAGATCCCAGATGGATGAGTGAAGCAAGGAGGAACCAAATTCATCTGGAGAGAGTCGGGTTAGAAACTCACCACCACACTACAACAATGCATTGCAAAGCTGCTTACATAGACATTAAAAACCTGATTATATTCGAGTTAAGTGTGTAGATACGGTTCATATGTTAGAAACACATATACAGACTGATCTGATCAGACAGTGTAGATATGGTTTATATGTTTAAAACACATAAACAGACTGATCTGATCAGTCAGTGTAGATACGGTTCATATGTTTAAAACACATATACAGACTAATCTGATCACTCAGTGTAGATACGGTTCATATGTTTAAAACACATATACAGTGTGAGAAAACTCGGTCGTGAGTCGATCGACTTAATAAAGTGAGATGGAGCAGTGCCGTATGTTGTCGGGCGGGGATGGGGCTCTTTTAGACTGCGAGACCCCCACGCAGTGGACCGGTTTGGGGGGTTACTTTACCTCCGTGAGTACCGTAGGCTACACCGCGGCTAACGCAAGACACCTGCAGCACCGCTCTCTGCTAAATAATATTGTTGCATCTCGTGGACTCAATAACGTGTAACGTCTCGTCTCGTGAGCTGTGTGTTCTCCTCACACCCCTTATTCTGAATGTATGGTATATTTTTAGTATTGTACTGTCATGACAGTGATGGTGCCATCGGTTTACCTTCTATGTTGCATCTTCAAAAGAGCACAATAAAAATGTGACACTGAATTTGACACAGCACATTATAATTTCTGCTTCTATTATTGATTTACGGTGTTTAAATCAAAAAATAAAAAGTTAGTTTGGAGCCCTAATGTAAACAGCGTTCTCGGATTATTATTAATTGTCTGCTTTTGACCCAGAACTAAAATAAACCAGGAAAATATGGCACCGAAAACAACATGAAAAAAACAACAACAATAGAGCGTTACCTTTAAACTGAGAGAGGACTTTGCCATGGCAACTAACACCACTACCAAGAAGAGCCGTTTCTGTCATAATTCTGTCCAAAAGTCGACCATTTGTGACTCTGACAAAGGTGAAGGTGAAAAAAAAGCTGTATTCAGTCCAGCTGTATGTTGGTGGAGCTCCACCTACTATACTGGAGGAAGAGTTACTACGTCATTTTCCTATTCAACCCCTGCTCATGTATACGAGGGGAACTTCAATAATCTGATCATTCCCTAAACCGGGGTACGGCCATTTTCGGGTTACTGATGTGCATGGAAACGCAGTGAGTGTATTGGAAGTGGGGAAGTGATGGTCCTTGCAATGCTCCAACTTCTGAAAATCTGCCCTGCACTCCATCCCAAAATCTGCACATGCTCTGTTACCAACTAGATGTCTATGTACCATAAAGGTAATATTAATTCATTTTATTTATATAGCGCTTTTTTGTGACCCAAAGACGCTTACAATGACATGAAAACAAAAAGCAAAAACAAGAGAGGGGTAATGACAGTGAGGGCGGGACAAGCAAAAGACAGCACAAAAGTAAACGGAAGCAATAATGGAATGGAATAATATTAATAACAGCACAGACAGAGACACAGAGCAGGTACAAAGACAGTTACAAGTAGGGGCATGGTGGCGAAGAGGGATTGGAGAATGTAGGTGGTGGCAGCTGTGGAGAGCAGACGGGAAAGACGAGGAGTGAAGCCAGGGGTGAAGGTGGTTAGGGGTAGGGGAGGTCAAAAGTTTGGGCAAAGAGGAAGGTTTTTAGGCAGATTTGAATATGGGGAGTGAGGGAGAGTCGGGAACAAGGTTGGGGGAGAGAGTTCCAAAGTCAGGGTGCTGCTTTGGAGAAGGATGAGGAGTATTTTGAAATTAATGCATTTCATTTCTTATCCTAGTTTTCAGCCAGCTGATTAGCCAACAGGATAACAATCACTAGCAATGATTTAGCTGTGGCTGGGGGAAATACAGAAATGAACCATGTCGACCATTGTGTTCAGACGGCCACGCTGTCTGTTCAACCAAGTGTTCGGCTGCGATGCTTTAATGTAGCTGTCATATGATGCATCACTTAACCCGAAAACCTCCCAGAGTTAGAGGCGTCTGCCTGCAGACACAAGAACAACACCAGCAACACCACTGAGCCTCTAAGGGCGCACTCCCATCGTCCATCCGTACCGTGCCCCGTGCTTTAGGGTACTTGTCCCCTCCTCCCTCTCCCCCCGCGGCCCAGGCCCGTTTGTACTCACACTACCTGGGCCTCGGCGAATGCTTCTTGCTGCCTAACGTCATCACGGCGTAACACATCACACGCATTGATGACGTCATGGCGATGCGTCACTTTGTTTAAAAATCTTTCCATTGACCTCAGAGTTTTTGTGCGTCTTGTCGACTGTTTTTGAATATTTTCATCTGACCAAATCTGCAGTAAACACTCCTCCGCATCATACCAACGTTAACCTTTTCGCTGCCATTGTTTTAAATGTCCGCCCATGGTCCGTCCTTCTTTTTTCTATGTCCGAACAAGCGCACTTAAAATGACGTCAGAACCGTTGTAGGCCTCGTGCTCGTGCCTGTACACGTGTGCACGCTTGTGCTTGTACATGTGCAAACGTGCTTTACAAAAGCCCACCTGGTTGCACTCACACTGGTCAAATTAACTAGTCGGATGGACAGTGTGAGTGCGCCCTAAATTTCAGAGAAAAGACTGTTAATCCTCAGACACAGCCTTTACATTTAGATGTAGAGCAGCACCGCTTGTCCATCTGGGAGTTATCCCTTTACAACACCCAGTACATTTAGACTCAGAACTAGGGTCGTATAAAAGGCTTGTTAATACCATAAATGAATCTTATCAATTATATTCCTCTATTAATCAACAATGTCTAAAAACACAACTAAAACACAAAATGATATCTTAAAAAAGCCTGACCTACAGTATATATCGTTTGGCCAATATTCACATCACAGACAGTATCGGTATCCTTCAGTATTGACGTGTGTTTTCTGATATGCGCAGATATGGAAACCTTTTTACAGAACATAAAATGCAGAAAAGAATGCTTGTGGTGATTTAGAAATGGTGTCATATAGCTATTTATTCTTTTTATTTTTTATTTATATTATACATGATGTTTATTGTGCTTTTTATTTTATTTAAATGTATTCTTTATTCTCCTCTGGGTTAATGTCTATACTTGGTGGATAGTGTAATAAATTCTATTTGTAGTGTTTTGTAAATCAATGTTAAATATTCTTTAATAAAGTTATTAGATCTAGAAAGCATCCTTTTGGGCTTCATTGCAGTCCTCTCGAAAAGTGGAAATTTATTAAAAGCTATGTCATAAAATATCTGTTCTATGAATTCAATATTAATCATCAGTCACAGCTGCCCTGCAGTTTGGAAAACCCCCTGGGGCCTGTTTCACAAAGCAGGTTTAGTGAAAACTCTGAGTCTGTTAACCCCGAAATGAGGGAAACTTTGAGTTTTCCGTTTCACAAAGACCTCTCGGTCAGTTACCATGGTAACATGCTCTCTGAAACTAACCTGGTCGGGACCAGGTTTTTCTCAGAAAACCGTGAGTTTCTCTCTGTCTCCTCCCTCTTTCAGCCGCACACGGTGTTTGATTTCCTAATTCATTCAGTCAGCACGCGAGTTTTGGCGTAGTATAGTTCTGTCGTCTGTTTTTTCAGAAAATCATTGCAAAAATGAGACATTAGAAGTTATATTAGGTGGCGACTATTTCACTACCATGGCATGTCCTTTTGATAATGATCCCGTGGAGGAAGGTGCAGAATTACTGCACAGAGAATTAAGTATTCGTCGGGAGATGATTATCAAACTATTGATTATAGATGTTCTTGCATTTCCAGGCAATTGTCTTTTTGAGCGGTACCGTTTCATATCTCAGCGGATATTGTGTGTTGCGCTGCGTTTTTTTGCAAAAGGGAGTTTTTTTTATACAATGTATAAAAATTAGGGATGTCCAATAATATCGGCCCACCGATATTATCGGCCGATATTGAGTTAAAAATGTAATATCGGGAATTATCGGTATCGGGTTTTTACAACCGATGTTAGTTCTGTAGGCTTCAGCATTTCCGAGTGTACCTGAATGCAACACGGGCCGTAGGCTTCAGCATTTCCGAGTGTACCTGAATGCAACATGGGCCGTTTACAGGCGCGTGCTTGATGACGTGTAACAACAACACGCTTCACTCGTAGGTTGCTAACCGTGGCTAACAAGCTTCAGCTCTCCCGGTGCATGAGATGTCCGTGGTTTGGAAGTATTTCCAAGTGTCATCTACTAACAGTATATGTGCGCTTTGCAATGACTGCAAGGCGTTTTGGTTATGAGAGGAGGAAGCAAGGCGTCTTCCTTTAATACATCACATTTGATCATCCACCTCAAGAAGATTCATGCGGAGTTAAACGCTACATCTGTGCAGCAAAGTGATGAAAAGAAGCAACAGCCGACACCGAGAAACAGACTTTTTCTATCGTTCAGGATGCCGGATTCACCAAACGTGTGGAGTTCCTCGAGCCCCGTTATGTCTGTTTAACGCCCAGTCGCAAGTATTTCTCAGACCAGTGCTTACCCGAACTGTACAGCGTTGTTTACCGTCACGTCGAGAAGCTAATTTCTGGTGCTGTATCCATTAGATCCAATACAGGTTAGCATGTTGAGCTTGACTGCTGATTTATTGATTGTATTATTTGTCAAGTTACGGCCGGTTACTCAGTCTGGAAAAAGAAAACTAAGTTTGTTTACTACTCTGGACTGAAGATATGCATCTTCCTTGTTGTGATGTTGTCTGTAGTGTTGTTTGAGGCAAAATATTCTCTCTAAAAACACAAACAATTAAATGAATGGCACTTTTTTCAATAACTTATTTTGTACAGACTGTGTTTACATTTGAAAAGCCGTGTTGCATCTATGTATGAATCCAGTGGGGCATCACAATAAAATTAGGCATAATGTGTTAATTCCATAATAGGTGATATGTGATGAATTTTGGTGTAAAAAGGCTGCATATATCGGTATCAGGTGATATCGATATCGGGTGATATCGGTATCGGAAATTAAGGGTTGGACAATATCGGATATCGGATATCGGCAGAAAAGCCAATATCGAGCATCCCTAATAAAAATCATTCAGTAGGCCTTCATTAGAAGTTATATTAGGTGGTGAATATTTCCACTACCCTGGCATGTCCTTTTGATAACGATCCCGTGGATGAAGGTGGCGCATTACCGCAAAGAGAATTAAATATTCGTCGGGAGATGATTATCAGACCGCGCATAGACGTCCTTAATATACTGCAGCCATAATTACAAAATTAATGAAATGGATCTTTTGAGCAAGTTGAATGTATTTGACTTAGCGTTTCCTAAATATAATTCCAGCTTTTCTTGCAATTCATAGGTTCAAAAGTGTGTGCTTTTAGTTGGGATACCGGTATATAAACTACTCCTATAGGTGGAAACAACAGCCTTCTGATCCAGAATATCACCTATAATGCTAGGGGGTGCATTTCACGGCAGGGGTGCTGAATACGCACAACACCGTTTCATGTCACAGTCCATCATTGACATACACAGCCTCATCGTCCTTACATTTCCAACATTAACAACCAAAGTCATGCTCTCACATCCCAGCAGATATTGTGTGTTGAGCTGCGTTTTTTTGCAAATGGGAGTTTTTTATACAACATATAAAACAGCCACTTACGGTAATATTTACTTTACCATGTAAAACATGCTCAAAATGAGGCGTCACCATGAGATTGCCGATGTTTTACCTGTTTGAACAATGTTTTTATGTTTCATCTTAAGCTGCTGCCAAGTGCGCTTCTCCCCCGCGGGGTTGCACTTAAATGAAATAAACTACTCACTCAAGCAGTTCCCCCTGTGGTATTACTGTGATTGCAACAGGACTACATTTAAACTTATGCACTGACCCGAGCCGCAATGTTTTCCCGCACCGTCTCCCTCTCTTTTGCTGCTGCAGCGGTGTAAACCTGCTCAAACTCTCCGTATGAGCGCATTAATATTTCCAATTCCAGTTGTAGCGTAGCCCTTCGCTTCCCCGTTGCCATGGTGACTCGTCGAATCAGGGCTCCATTGATGCTGTCTTTTTTACTTGTGGTGCACGCGCTTAACTCCAGGTCAAACTACTCTGAGTTGATCAACCTAACGCAAATCTGCTGTTCTGAAACCGAAAACTCAGAGTTTTCTATCTCAGAGTAGATCAACTCAGAGTTCAGGGTTAGACTCAGAGTTTTTTGAACCTGCTTTGTGAAACAGGTCCCTGGTCTCCACTAACGTGTGGGCCGGTGCATGGTTTGTTTGCTCTTCGTGGCTTTCATTCATCAGCAGCCCACTGTGCTCTGGGTGTTTGCAGTGGACTGTGATCTGTGGATCAAAGACTGTTGAAGTCTTGTAATCCACTGTGGAACAGTACAGAACAAACAACGCTTTGCAAAGATTTCCCATTTCCAAAGGTGTTAATCCTATAATCTAGGTCTCTGCATCGAATATATTTACCTACCAAGGCATCCAAGTTCTGCCAGGATTCAAAGAGTGATATGTTCTCATCTAACTGCAAAAAAGAAAGTTGATTTTGACCACAGCCATGGCATTATGGGCTAAAACAAACAAACAAACCAAAGATAGGTACCGATGTAGCAGTAGTTAATATATGATTTGTAACATTATTTACAAATCCACCCTCTCATTTTTGTATGATTATCTCTTTAAGCAGCTCGTCATTCATTTATTTGTGTGACAAAAAAATAATGCAAAACTAATGAATGCAGGGCGGCAGGTGGAACAGTGGTTAGAGCAGGCCTCGAGGCCACGGCCTGTGACCCTTTGCTGCATGTCTCTCCCTCTCTCTCACCCCATTTTCTGTCTGTCCTTTATAATAAAGGCTTTAAAACTGCCAAGAAAAATCTTTAAATCTTTTAATCTTTACTAGTGAATGCAAAATGAGTCAATGACCTTTATTGAGGAGGTCATTGAAGTGTCAGCCAATTAATTAAGGCACTGACAGAGCACTAATTATCTCTCAGAGCTGCGTCTGACTGTGAGGGCCTTTACTGTTTGTGTGTGTGTGTGTGTGTGTGTGTGTGTGTGTGTGTGTGTGTGTGTGTGTGTGTGTGTGTGTGTGTGTGTGTGTGTGTGTGTGTGTGGGTCCTGAGGAAACGGCAGTTTGTGAAGAGTTGGGATGAGGACAGGTTGCAACGGCAGGTTGCCTCCAATCTTGGGAAGCAGCCCAGAAACCCCCACATAATAAATCCCAATTTAACCTGACAGTGACCGAAAGAATGTGTGGAATGTAAGTTATCGCAAGTCTCCTGTGAAGAGAGGCTTAAAATGGTCATACTGGGCCCTGTGGCTGTGTTATCATTTGGTGTGTGTGTGTGTGTGTGTGTGTGTGTGTGTGTGTGTGTGTGTGTGTGTGTGTGTGTGTGTGTGTGTGTGTGTGTGTGTGTGTGTGTGTGTGTGTGTGTGTGTGTGTGTGTGTGTGTGACAGGATCTGGGAGCAGCAGTGGGCCCCAGAGATGCGGTGTGCAGGTCCACCATGCAGTGGACACGCCCTGGCACCCATCAACCACTGACCCAGCTATGGGCAAATAGCCCCACTGCCTTATGGGATAGTCTTTCGAGACAAAGGCTAAGGGAGCACACCCCAACAGAAAAGCGTGTGCTGGCAGGTGCGCAACAGAAGGGTCAATAAAGACCTCGGACGACCCTCAGCCTGACTAGGGGAGCAAACCCCGAAGACAAACCTGCACCTGGGGACAGGCACAGGCGGAGTCCAACTGACCGGACCACCGGCAGCCCCCTGCAGCTCCTGCCAGACGAAGGTCGTCATGGGTTCTCTCATGCCACTGGAGGTTAATCTGGTAGGAGTGAAGATGGTGGGAGTGAGGTCTGTGCACCCTCACCCTCACCTTAATCCTCACCTACGCGCAAGCTTTCTTGCCCCCCCCCCCTTCCCCCTCCCTATCCCCTCCCCCAAAAAAGTCCTGTGGCGTTGTGGAATGGCGGTGGGTACAGGCCAAGGATGTGGTTGGGAGTGTCTAGCCAAACCATGCACGCAGGCGGCAATGGAGTGATGGTCGTTAGGACTGTGGGATGGAGCAGCGCATCCTTTCGGCAGCTTCCTGCTGATGACGTGGCGCATTCCCCTGGCTAAGGAACGATTCGCCACCCTCATCAGTGCATATGCACCAACTCTTGATGCCGATCACAACACCAAAGAGGATTTCTACCGAGCTCTTGATGCCATCCTACAGAAAACCCCGGCTACGGACAGGCTCATACTCATGGGAGATTTCAATGCTAGAGTGGGCACAGAGCACCTGGTATGGAATAAGGTTCTTGGCCAGCATGGAGTGGGGAAAATGCACCACAACGGGTTCAGACTCCTCTCCCTCTGTGCAGAGCACCAGCTGGTCATCACCAACACCATCTTCCAGATGAAGAACAAGCTCAAGACCACCTGGCAACACCCCCGCTCAAAACATTGGCATCTCCTTGACTACGTGATTGTCCGTCAAAAGGACAGAAGAGATGTCCTCATCACCCGTGTCATGCGTGGAGCCGAGTGCTCGACTGACCACCTCATGGTCAGATCCAAACTCCTCATGAGCATTCAACCCCGTGGCCCGAGGGCAGCTCCACACAAGAGACTCAACCGCACAGCTCTCAACAGCCCCACCACCACAGACAATCTGCGACAGCTCCTTGCTGAAAACCTCGACAACATCCCGGAGGAATCAGCGCAGGTGTCTTTTGGCCACAGCTGCTTCCATACAGACAGAGCCAGTGTTGTGGAGGATGTCTGTATAGGGCGTGTGGGGGCGGGAGTGGTGAGATGGGACATGACCTTGGTCTTTTGAGTGTTAACCTGTAGGCCAAAGGATTGATACAGACTGGATATTGTGTTGAGGGCATGTTGCATAGAGTCTGGGCTGTGAGCTATGATGCCATAAAAGCCTTGTACGGCCCCAGGAAGGTTGTTTTTTGTTTGTTACAGCCTGTTGACATCCATGTCTTTCAGCACTTTCTGAAGAGATTAAATGTGTATCTCAGAGCCTTGGGGTAGCTCAAGTTTAGAGTTGTACTCCATAAGAACTGAGAGATCTTGTTTCTATCTTTGGCAGTAAGATGTAACTGCAGGTGAGCCTGTTCTTTCAGAGCCTCCATCTTGTCACATTCACAGTCACTATGTGTGTTGACTTTTTTTTATTATTGTTTGCTCTTTTGTAAACTTTATTGAAACACATTTACCTCTCTACTTCAAGTCTGTCCCCTATATGTTCCCCTCTTAAATCCATACACAGACGTGTTCCTATTATAATTACTTCAAGCCTGAATCAGAAGTTGAGGTTCCCGATTTCCAATTACATGTTAACGCGGCAACTGTTGGTGACGATCTGGGCCGACAGACCAACGGCTGTCAGCAAAGTCACTAACATAGAGGCTTATTTCCATTTAGAGCCATAGACACGGATATTGGAATACTCAGCAAAAAGGCAAGAAGATCACCATTGTCAACTCACTATTTGATAAAAAGTAACCTAAAAGACAATTAAATAGATGAAAATCTTACGAGTACAACATTAAAGTGTAGGTCAGCCTTGGAAGGACTGCACATTGTCACATCTCTCAGCTCTCCCTCTCATTTATGACGCAGACATCGTCAGGCAGATCTCTGGGCTCTGCTCCATCTGGTTGGTTAGTAGTGTGAACTAGAAGGTAGTATTCTTCATTCCTTGTCATAACGGAACCCAGTCAGCAGAAAAGAACGCTGACAATGTATCCTTCTGCAAACCACAGATACGTTGAATCGCAACATATCTGAACCAAACACATTGCCTCAAACCTTTTTAGTTGCATTAACACAATATACACACACATGTCTTGCACAACTTAAACCATTTATTTAGTTGAATGCTGAACATTCAAAAGTAAAAACATTAAATTAAATTGGAGCCAGGAGTGCTTTTTCTTGACCCTGCTCCTGGAGAGCCACTGCCGTGGAGTAGGGAGAAACCTTAAACATGCAGGGCAGTAGCTCTCCAGGAGCAGGGTTGGAGAACGTTATAAAGTTTTGGTGGGCAATGACTATTTTTGATCACTCTGATGATTTTTTTTTAATCAGTTGTTTGGTGATGTCATCACAAACCTTGTTTGTTCAACCCCCAGTCCATAAAGTAAATATCCACTTTACTTATTAGACAAGGAGAAGAAAAACAAAAGCAACAACAACAACAACAACAACAAAAAACTCACATTTAAGAAGCTGCAAACATATTTCTACAAAATTCCACAAGAAATTTTAACTGTGGGCCTGACTTTTACCGGTTCTGACTTGGTGCACATCCCAATGCTAATGGCACAAGTAGTAATAGCAGAAGTTGGATAGTAGTAGTAGTAGTAATTAAGGCTGTAGTAGTAATTAAAGTTGTACTGTGAGATTTGCATCTATTTAATTTTCTTTTAGGTTCCTCTCTATCACAGGGTGAGTTCAAAGAGTGGGGACTGATAATATGACCCACTAATGAAAACACTTGTTGCCTTTTTGCTGAGTATTCACATCTGTGTGTCTGTGGCGACATTCCCTCCATAGATGGAAATGCTCCGCCATGTTAGTGTCTCTGCTGACAGTGAGTGGTCTGTCGGCCCAGATAGTTTCTAACAGTTATGCTGCGTTCACTTGTAATCGTAAATCAGGGACTTCCAACTTCTGAGTCAGGCTTGTAGTAAGGGCAGAAGTGTAATAGGAATGTGTGTGTGTGTGTGTGTGTGTGTGTGTGTGTGTGTGTGTGTGTGTGTGTGTGTGTGTGTGTGTGTGTGTGTGTGTGTGTGTGTGTGTGTGTGTGTGTGTGTGTGTGTGTGTGTGTGTGTGTATGTGGTTGTGTTTGTGTGTGGATTTAAGAGGGGAACATATAGGGGACGGACCGGAAGTAGGGAGGTGAATGGGTTTTAATAAAGTTTACAAAAGAGCAAAAAGTACAGTACAGCATCATACAAGGTTCACTCCAATGTATCTGAGAGAGAAGGAAGACAGAGTCCGAAGAAAAAGAGACACAGAACTAATCGAACTGAAGAAGGGCAAATAATCAAGAAGCATAGTGACCATGAACGTGACAGGATGGAGGCTCTGACAGAACAGGCTCACCTGAAGTTACATCTTACTGCCACAGAGGCTGCTAGAATCAAGATCTCTCAGTTCGTAAGGAGTACAACTTTAAGGCTGTAATAGTTGTAGTTAGCACTGTAGCAGTAGCTTTAATAGTAGTAGTAGTAGTTAGGACACATCATCATGAAAACATCATCACATTTAAACGGTGGTCATTTCAAAACTGTAAAAGATAGCAAAAGCTGATCAAAAAACAATAGTCGGAATGCCTTAATGCATTTCCACAATTAGCTCGGGCAATAATAGACTGTGTGCTTCCAAGCCCACAGAATAATGGTCATCTTTACTTGAAAATGTAGGCTTACGTACATGATTAATCAATTACTGCTTAGTTTAGTAACGCTTGTTTTTTACATGACTAACATCAAATCTATACATTTATAAACTCAAATAAAAACAAAACATTAAACTATTATTAGACTTATTGTGCACCCTGGTCTTCAGGACTTACATTTATGTACTGATATAAAGTAAACTCAAAGAAAATGAGTCAGTGGAACAAACTGGAATTATATTATCAGACCTTGAAATACTCCAAAACTTTAGTGCACTCAAAACAACTGAGTTACTACGTCAACAATTCATTTTTGAGTCAGGTTAAATTCTTCAACTGTTTTCCAAGTTTAAGTTATGTTAACATACTTTTTCACTAAGATATACTGTTAGGTTTTACAGTGTAAAGTCTGTTCTCATTCCCTGCTGGGCTCATTCTATGCCAATGAAAACACAATTATTTTTAGGTTCAGGGGATTATACACTCATGAACACATAATTTGGAATATTACATTCTATTATTTCTGCCAATAGATCACTATAAATCCTTCACACCATGAATCTTTAAGACAAGAATTTCAGTACCATCTGGCAAAATGACCAATGTGTATCTGACTGACTTCAGGTCAGGCATACACATGAGAAATCACATAGTATTACTGTTTTCTGTATATATTAGTGCAGCAGGGTGGTGTGTGTGTGTGTGTGTGTGTGTGTGTGTGTGTGTGTGTGTGTGTGTGTGTGTGTGTGTGTGTGTGTGTGTGTGTGTGTGTGTGTGTGTGTGTGTGTGTGTGTGTGTGTGTGTGTGTGTGTGTGTGTGTATGTGTGTGTGTGTGTGTGTGTAAGTGAACATCACTACATCGCAGACATCCTCTTTGGTTCTATGCACCAGCCTGTACCATTAGTCACACACACATGATTTCATCCCTCTGTTCTGTGGTGGAGGGCAGTGTCTATCCCATTAAAGAGGTCAGTCTGTTTAAGTGACACCTACTCCCCTCACACAGCCACACACCTAGTGAATTTCTCCCACTGCTGCGGCCTGCTCTCCTCATTTACAGTAGCTCACTGCTGTACACGGGGGAGTGTGTGCACGTGTTTACCCAGTATCAAGACGCCTTTGTGAGTGGAGTGACCCAGCCCTACCCAAACTACAGTGAAACTTCTGTTTCAGCTGCTGAGTCTGCTTACTCAGCTCAGGACTCAGCAGTATCTGTGGAGGAGAGCTTAAAGGCAAAGACACAGCTCTTTTTTTGCAATGGAAATAGTCATTTTGCTAGAAAATGTAATCAGATAGTACGGCCATTAGAAAAACATACACAACACAAACAAGGTACATAACATACATTCAAATAAAAAAAAGAAAATTGTCACTTTTTATATACACACACACACACACACACACACACACACACACACACACACACACACACACACACACACACACACACACACACACACACACACACACACACACACACACACACACACACACACCGAATGATAACACAGCCACAGGGCCCAGTATGACCATTTTAAGCCTCTCTTCACAGGAGACTTGCGATAACTTACATTCCACACATTCTTTCGGTCACTGTCAGGTTAAATTGGGATTTATTATGTGGGGGTTTCTGGGCTGCTTCCCAAGATTGGAGGCAACCTGCCGTTGCAACCTGTCCTCATCCCAACTCTTCACAAACTGCCGTTTCTTCAGGACCCTTTAGCATCACTTGTCAATGCCCTGGGCAGCCCTGTGACACTCCACTACAGACCCTGCTTAACTGATGAGTGAAAGAATAAGATTGCTGTTGGGGTTCAAATAGTGTTTGTCACTTAACTACAGCGATGCAGGGGACATGAACAGGTGAAAGTCCAGTGTTTGTTGACCTCTACAACCCCTAGCCTCCCCCTTACATGAGGTCTGGTGCTCTTAGTCCTGGAGCACTTCCTCTGAGCGTCTAATATCAGCACAGCCTGGTTTACAGTTGCAAGCTCAGTGCCAAACGCAGAGACCTGTGACAAAACGGCGGTATTTCATGCCCTGGTGATGAGAACAGGCTGGCCACACACTATCTTGTGTCAAAGATACGGCATCGTTTTGTGAAAGTAAAACATTCTTTCAACAGAATATCAGAGCAACACCCATTCTGTTATTAAACCTGTCCGTTTCTGACCTTTTGCGCTCTACCTTGCCATCTGGGCTGTCTAAGTGACTGACAGGTGCACTGCGGTCACTTCTTGTTCTTTTTTTTTTATGTTTTATGGCAGGTGGCAACAGGCTTTAAGGGGCATTACCACCACCTAGACTGATGTAGACTCAAAGAAATCCATTGACGGAAAAAAATGAAACCCTGTGAAAATTCTGATGTTCACAAGTTCTTACATCACCTCATTTAGGGCTATGACTATGACAGGAGCAAAATAGACATTGTCACATCTGAGTTGACCTCATTCCAGTAACAAGTCAGAAAACCATTTTATTTTACATGCTGGGTGGACTCTAGACAGTTTAGCTGTTAGCAATACCAGTTGATAACACATTATTGTGTTATTTTCCACATACAAACACTGTAGGAACATTGTCACAGATTTTCAGAAAACTGACTGGATCTTGAAACAAGGATTGGTTTAATCTCAAAAAAACTTGGGCTCCGCAGTACCAAGTGACCTGAGTCTGATTTACCCCCTATGTGACCCATATCTGATTGGCTTTTGACAGTGTGAACAGCACAAGTCCCATTGAATCTGACATTTCCAATCAGAATCAGGCCACTTTTAAATGTGCTACTGAATCACATAGGTATCTGATTTTTTTTGAATGCGACCACAATCTGAACAGCTGGGTCTCATTTAATGACGTCATTCTGACCCGAGCTCCACTGTTTTGGAAATGAATGACAAATAAAGTTGAAAAAAAAAAATCAAAACAAACATGGAGGACAGCAGTGACGCAGGCAGCCAGTGGAGGGAGAGGGAAGTTTAGACCTCATTAGTATTTGGGTTGCCCCCAAACACTGTTTTTAAAATTAAACCATAATGTCCTACAATACGGGTTGCTGTTGTCATGTTCTGTTCTGTAACACGGTTGTGGCGTGACGTCATCAATGTATTAGGGATGCTCGATATTGGCTTTTCTGCCGATATCCGATATTCCGATATTGTCCAACCCTTAATTTCCGATACCGATATCACCCGATGCCGATATATGCAGTCTTTTTACACCAAAATTCATCACATATCACCTATTATGGAATTAACACATAATGCCTAATTTTATTGTGATGCCCCACTGGATGCATACATAAATGCAACACGGCTTTTCAAATGTAAACACAGTCTGTACAAAATAAGTTATTGAAAAAAGTGCCATTCATTTATTTGTTTGTGTTTTTAGAGAGAATATTTTGCCTCAAACAACACTACAGACAATATCAAAACCAGGAAGATGCATCTCTTCAGTCCAGAGTAGTAAACAAAAGTAGTTCTCTTTTTCCAGACTGAGTAACGACTGAGCCGTAACTTGGCAGATAATACAATCAATAAATTAGCAGTTAAGCTCAACATGCTAACCTGTATTGGATCTAATGGATACAGCACCAGAAATTACCTTCTCGACGTGACTGTAAACAATGCTGTACAATTCGGGTAAACACTGGTCTGAGAAATACTTGCGACGGGGCATGACATAACGGGGCTCGAGGAACTCCACACGTTTGGTGAATCCGGCATCCTGAACGATAGAAAAAGTCTGTTTCTCGGTGTCGGCTGTTGCTTCTTTTCATCACTTTGCTGCACAGATGTAGCTTATCACTCCGCATGATTCTTCTTGAGGTGGGTGATCAAATTTGATGTATTAAAGGAAGACGCCTTGTTTCTTCCTCTCATAACCGACGCCTTGCAGTCATTGCAAAGCGCACATTTACAGTTAGTAGGTGACACTTGGAAATACTTCCAAACCACGGACATCTCTTGCACCGGGTGAGCAAGCTTGTTAGCCACGGTTAGCAACCTATGAGTGAAGCGTGTTGTTTTTGTTATACGTCATCAAGCACGCGCCTGTAAACGTCCCGTGTTGCATTCACGTACACTCGGAAATGCTGAAGCCTACAGAACTAACATCAGTTGTAAAAACCTGATACCGATAATTCCCGATATTACATTTTTAACTCAATATCGGCCGATAAAATCGGTGGGCCGATATTATCGGACATCCCTAGACGTAATGTGAACAGCCAAACAAAAAAATCCGATTTGTGCAATAAATCGGAATTGTGCATTAAGACCTACAGTGTGAACGGAGCATTAGATAGGTACGTGGGAACAGACCAGACTTCAACCAAAACTGATACCGAACTGACAATGAACCCACACAGACTGATTACAGACAAGACACAGCTGGGGAGGGTAACACAGGTGGCACAAATCAGGAGAGGGGAGACAATCACAGACAGGAAGACAGGGCACAAGAGGAGAAAACTGCAAAATAAACCAGGAAACTGACCAAACAAACTAGAAACAAGACATACAGAACACAGAACCTGACACAGATAGAAGATGGACAGTACTGTATGTACAACTGATATATAGGGACACACAAAGACAGAAGGTCTTATAAACAATAACTAATGTTGATGCTGGTTGCTGCCATGTTGGATCGTGGGGTTGGGGTTGGTGAGGTTCTCCCCACACAGCAAAGCCTGGCTCTGTCAGAAAGTCAAAATATGCCTATGAACACAATGATAAAGTGGAAAAGTATTTGCTTCCACCATCTTTTGAAAGATATACAGTAACATGTTAATAAGTGTTTACATCTTACTCCAAAAAATAAAATTGCATTTTTAATGTTATTTTGTTATGCTAAGATAAACTAAATACACCCGGGCTCCAACTCCATTCTTAAGCAAACATGATATTGTGAGTGTGATATTGATCTTCTTATCTAACTCTCAGTAGGAAAGCCAGTAAGTGTATTTTCCAAAATGTTGAACTATTCCAAGATCATGAAAAATAACTCTGTGTGCAGCTTTAAGATGGTGGTTAAGATAATTAATCTGTTTCTACTCTTATAGCTTACTTGAGTTAAAAACATTTATTAAAAATGACCAAATCTGTCAGAATTAAAATCAGAAATTCATCATTATCTATATAAAATTATATGCTCAGTATTCAAGGCAGTGGCCCAGGATTGGACACCCCTGGTCTAAACAGTCTGAAATTCTGTAGATGCACATATAGCTTGCAAGTGAACAGATGTGTGTATTAAAAAAATCTCTTCTGGTTGAAATGTAGCCTGATTCAGCTGAAAGGCACATCTCATTTGTCATCTTTGTAAAATCTATCACAGGATATTGCTTTCATAACAGGAATTGCAAATTCCTCTCCTCTGTCCCAGCTCATCACCGTACAACCTATGTCTATCTCTCATTCCTCATCTTCTCTCTACTTTTTCCTTATGTTTTTCTGTATGTCTCTATCCGTACCTTTTTTTCTCTAGCCACACTCAACTGCAGCACCAACATGTCAGAATTACAGAGCGCCCATATGAGCCACTGCGGTCCAACAGATGTATATATATATATATATATATATATACACACTAACTTCTAATTCTGACTATGCTCTACTCTTCTATTTTCTCTTTCATCCTCCCTTTTCTTTCCACAGTCTTCTTTCAGTGCTACTGGGTTATTAGAGTTCTGTATATAATAACTGTCATCTTGTACAAAATCAAGTGAAGTTTTCAAGTCATCATATTTGTCTTTCTTCAACCATCTACTTGTCTATTTGTTTTCCAGGAGTGCAAGAGGATGAAGATGTGAAGCGGATGTTGCAGGGCTCCAGTATGATAAAGGTAAAGCTGTTAGTAATAATAAACAACCAACCCCAATTTACATGAACAGAATACAATGATTTGCAATCCTTTTCAACCTATGCTTAATTGAATACACTACAAACACAAGATATTTAATGTTCAAACTGATCAACTTTATTGTTTAATGAAAATATTCACTCATTTTGAATTTGATGACTGCAACATGTTCCAAAAAAGCTGGGACAAGGGCAACAAAAGACTGGGAAAGTGAGTGTCATGATTGGGTATAAAAGGAGCATCCCTGAAAGATTTAGTGGTTCACAAGCAAGGATGGAGCGAGGTTCAACACTTTGTGAACAACTCAGTGAACAAATAGTCCAACAGCTTCAGAACAACGTTTATCAGCGTTTCTCTACAGTCCATAAAATCATCACAAGATTCAGAGAATCTGGAGAAATCAGCAAGGCTGAAAACCAACATTGAATGACTGTGACCTTTGATCCCTCAGAGGGCTCTGCATTAAAAACCAACATCATTCTGTAAAGGATATTACCACTTGGGCTCAGGTACACTTCAGAAAACCCCTTTCAGTTAACACAGTTCCTCACTGCGTCTACAAGTGCAGTTAAAACTCTACCATGTAAAGTGAAATCTATATATCAACAACACTCAGAAACACCACCAGCTTCTCTGGGCCCGAGCTCATCTGAGATGTACTGACCCAAAGTGGAAAAATATGCTGTGGTCTGATAGTCCACATTTTCAATTGTTTTTGGAATCATGTACGTCGTGTCCTCTGGGCCAAAAGAGCATCCAGATTGTTATCAGAGCAAAGTTCAAAGCCATCATCTGTGATAGTATGGGGGCGTGTTAGTGCCCAGGGCATCATGGGTAAGTTGCACATGTGTGAAGGCCCCATTAATGCTGAAAGGTTCATACAAGTTTTGGAGCAACATTTGCTGCCATCCAAGCAACGTCTTTTTCAGGGACGTCCCTGCTTATTTCAGCAAGACAGTGACAGGACAAATTCTGCACGTGTTCCAACAGCGTGTAGGTACTAGACTGGCCTGCTGCAGTCAACACCCGTCTGCCAATGAAAATGTGGCCTTGTCCCAGCTTTTTTAGAACATGTTGCAGGTAACAAATTCAAAATGAGTGAATACTTTCATAAAACAATAAAGTTTATCAGTTTGAACATTAAATTTCTTGTCTTTGTAGTGTATTCAGTTGAATATAGGTTGATAAGGATTTGCAAATCATTGTATTCTGTTTTTGTTTATGTTTTACACAGAGTCTTTATTGGGGTTTGTACGAGCAGTTGTTAGTGATAAGTCAATGAGATTTTATGGATTCATTAATCATATGTAAAGGTCCGCTCACCTCGCTGGCAGAAGCGACGGACTCTGAAGTTGCTGGGAGATGGCGTCACTGTCTGGTGTCAGTCCCACAAAACCTCCAGCTGGGCCAAGGAACAACAATCCTGTAAGTGTGTGTGTGTGTGTGTGTGTGTGTGTGTGTGTGTGTGTGTGTGTGTGTGTGTGTGTGTGTGTGTGTGTGTGTGTGTGTGTGTGTGTGTGTGTGTGTGTGTGTGACGGAGACAATTTAAAAGACAAAATATTTTCTAGACTTTGTAAATCTGAGATGTCATTTTAGGATTTAGGAAAAAATGTAGCATAAAGCCTTTTGTGTCTCCCGAGGGAGCGGTGTGAAGTCTGATACAAGACCTCCAGTCATGTCACAAAGTAAAAAAGCATGATGCACCAGAATCTTTAATCAGACTGTTGGTGGTCAAGTTGCATTGTGGGTAATATAGATATCAGGTTTTCACAAGAAACAAAACATGTGTGGAAGAATAAAAAACAAATTAGATAAAATCCAATCATCAATGGCCTTTCCCGGACATTTTGATTGGGTGAGCTAGAGTAGGGCCATGGTAAAGGGAACCTGAATGAATGGTTTGGGTATGCATTACTAACCAATGAAGAGATGATTCATTATTTAATTCCTAAAATCATGTTAGCATCCATTGTATTGATATTTATCCAAGACCGTGTTGATACAACCTAGAACAGCACTAACATGCAGTTACCAAACTGTTCACTCTTTTCTATTCCACTTTAAGCTTACACAGTCATCGAGAAGCCTTGACTATTTGATTCATATTTTTAATCAAAAATATATCTAAATCTGAGGCCATGGCTCTCAGCAGGAAACCGGTGGATTGCTTTCTCCAGGTAGGGAATGAGTCCTTACCCCAAGTGAAGGAGTTCAAGTACCTCGTGATCATTTTCACGAGTGAGGGGATGATGGAGCGTGAGTTCGGCCGGAGAATCGGAGCAGCGGGGGCGGTGTTGCAGTCGCTCTACCGCACCGTTGTGACGAAAAGAGAGCTGAGCCGGAAGGCAAAGGCAATCTTTGGTCCTACCCTCACCTATGGTCATGAAAGCTGGGTCATGACCGAAAGAACGAGGTCGCGGGTACAAGCGCCCCAAATGCGTTTTCTCAGGAGGGTGGCTGGAGTCTCCCTTAGAGATAGGGTGAGAAGTTCAGCCATCCGTGAGGAACTCGGAGTAGAGCCGCTGCTTCTTTGCGTTGAAAGGAGCCAGTTGAGGTGGTTCGGGCATCTAGTAAGGATGCCCCCTGGGCGCCTTCCTAGGTAGGTGTTCCAGGCACGTCAAGCTGGGAGGAGGCCTTGGGGAAGACCCAGGACTAGGTGGAGAGATTATATCTCGACACTGGCCTGGGAACGCCTCAGTAATTATGTTCAGGGTAGGTTATACATTTGATCCATTTCCAGTTGAGTAAAGCCCTGATCACTTAACACTCATCACTTATTATTTATAGGAGTGCGCATGTGCAATAAGTTGCATACTGCCTGTTACTTCTCCGGTCTTTGAGTTCGATTTTTAAAACTTTCTTAACCTTTATTCTCTTTTGTTCCTCTACAATGAGGTTACTTTCAATTGTTTTAGTGTTTATTTTCGTGCTGTTTTTATCAATGCCGCTTCCTGCGGGACACGCTGTCTTTGTTTACTCCGGACAACAGCTGATCGCCCTAATACCGGCTGGTATAGTGTCCAGACCCGCTGAGATTCCACCCGAACTCTGGAGAAAAACACACCGGGGATGCAGAGGCGGGAAACAACGTTGGGGCAATAAAATGTACAACAAACAACATGGATGAACTGACGGCGCTAACGTGGAGCCAGCTGGAGTACCGTGAGTGGAGTCTGATGTGTTTCCACACCATTTGGGCTGACCCGGACTGCACCGAGAGGAAATGAGGGGGGCTTGCCGTTCTAGTAAACAGCAGATGGTGTAATCCTGGTCATATCATCGTTAAAGAACAGCTCTGTAGCCCGGATGTTGAACTGCTGGCCATTGAACTCTGTCCATACCGTCTACCTAGAGAGATCCTCCATGTCATCACTGTTGTTCTGTACATCCCTCCCTCTGCAAACCCCACATCTTCCTGCAGCTTCATACACACCACCCACCACCATCTCCAGACTCCAGACTCCTTAACCAATCTACAGTTTGCTTACCAGCCCCGCCTGGGAGTTGAGCACTACATCACCTATCTGCTGAACAGAGTCTACAGTCATCTGGACAAGCCTGCGAGCACTGTGAGAGTCATGTTCTTTGACTTCTCCAGTGCATTCAACACCATCCGTCCGCCTCTACTGGGTGAGAAGATGGCTGCGATGCAGGTGGAGGCCCCCATCGTGTCCTGGATTGTGGATTACCTGATAGGCAGACCACATGGGCAACCTTGTCACTTGAATGAGAGCTGAATCATCTGCAGCTCAACGTGACTAAAAACAAAGGAGCTCGTAGTGGATCTAAGGTGGGTGAAACCACCTGTTACCCCTGTCTCCATGCAGGGGGTCCCTGTGGACATTGTAGAGGAGTATAAGTACTTGGTGCTGTACTTCAATAATAAGTTGAACTGGACTAGAAACGCTGAGGCTGTCTACAAAAAGGGCCAAAGTTGACTCTTCTTCCTGAGGAGGCTGAGGTCCTTTAACATCTGCCGGACGATGCTGAGGATGTTTTATGAGTCTGTTGTGGCCAGTGCGATCTTCTTCGCTGTCACATGCTGGGGCAGTGGGCTGAAGGTCGCAGACACCAACAGACTGAACAAACTGATCAGGAGGGCCGGTGATGTCGTGGGGGAGGAGCTGGACACCCTGACGACTGAGGCAGAGAGGAGGGTGCTGTCCAGGCTCTGGTCTATCCTGGACAATGTCTCCCACCCTCTCTACGACACACTGGCCAAGCAGATGAGCACTTTCAGCAGAAGACTTCTCACACCCAGATACACCACAGAGCGCCATAGGAAATCTTTCCTGCCTATGGTCATTGAACTATACAACGCATCTCTTGGAGAGTCTGTCACCCCCTCTCTGTAATTCAGATTCAATCATAAAACAATCTGTTCTTTGCACTTTTTTAAGGTACCCTGTGAATTGTTATAGTACTTTCGATCTGTATATATTACCATTGTAATTTATATATATATATATATATATATATATTTTAAAAAAAAAATCTTCTCCTCACCCTCCGCAGGTGCGCAGGTGGTTGACCCTCTCTCTAAGCTCGGTTCCTCTACCAGAGGCCAGGGAGCTTGAGGGTTCTGCACAGTATCTATGCTGTTCCGAGCACTGCATTTTTCTGGACCTAGATGTCCGAGGTTGTTCCGGGAATAACCACTCCTCTAACTTGGGGATCACTGCCCCTGCTGCTCCAATCACCACGGGCACTACTGTCACCTTTACCTTCCAGGCTCTCTCCAGCTCCTCTCTGAGCCCTTGGTATTTTTCAAGTTTCTCGTGTTCCTTTTTGTGGATGTTCCCATCGCTTGGTATCGCCACATCCACCACCACGGCTTTCCTTTTGCCTTTATCCACCACCACGATATCTGGTTGGTTTGCCATTACCATCCTTTCAGTCTGTATCTGGAAGTCCCACAGGATCTTTGCTCGCTCATTCTCCACCACCTTTGGAGGAGTTTCCCATTTGGATCTTGGGGTTTCCAGTCCATACTCTGCACAGATGTTTCTGTACACTATGCTTGCCACTTGGTTATGCCGTTCCATGTATGCTTTCCCTGCCAGCATCTTGCACCCTGCGGTTATGTGTTGGATCATTTCAGGTGCCTCTTTGCACAACCTACACCTTGGGTCTTGTCTGGTGTGGTATATCTGGGCCTCTATTGCTCTGGTGCACAGGGCCTGCTCCTGTGCAGCCATGATGAGTGCCTCAGTGCTGTCCTGTAGGCCAGCCCTCTCTAGCCATTGGTAGGACTTCTTGAGATCAGCCACTTCACTGATGTTCCGGTGGTACATGCCGTGTAGGAGTTGTCCTCCCATGTTGGCTCCTCATTTGCTCGCCAATGTCTGAGACATTTACTGAGTACGTCATCAGTGGGGGACCTTATCCTTGATGTATTCATGGAGCTTGGATGTTTCATCCTGGATAGTGGCTCTTACGCTCACTAGTCCACGGCCTCCTTCCTTACGGCTTGCGTACAGTCTCAAGGTGCTGGATTTGGGTTGGAACTCGCCATGCATGGTGAGGAGCTTCCGGGTCTTAGCATCTGTGGTGTGTATCTCGTCCTTTGGCCACCTGACGATTCCCGCAGGGTATCTGATCACTGGCAGGGCATAGCTATTTATTGCCCGGGACTTGTTCTTGCCATAGGGCTGGCTTCTTAGGACTTGACAGTATATATATATATACTGTTTTATTTTTCTGTTTTTACAAATATGTTATCTGTATAATATTGTTGTTGTAAAATTTGTTTGTATAGCTGGAGTTTGCAACGAAAACAATTTCCCCCTGGGATTATTAAAGTATTTCTGATTCGGATTCTGATTTAGCGTTGATACAATTTGTTTGAAATTATACCAGAATTATATTTTTCATTTACATGATGACAGCGAAGCAAATGCTAACTGCTGGTTGGTTTCCAGTAAGGCTATTGAACTAGTAATGTGTAGTAAGTCTACATTGAAATGTTTCTAAGTGCTAGTGCAGCAGATTAGCTGATATCATTGATTGATCAGTATCTGGCCATCGTCATGTGTTAATGAACTTGACCAACTACCTATCAGATCTAGTATGGCCAATGAGATTTCAGGGGTGGACCTGTTCACCGCCACCCCCTAAAATCGCCATTTCCAATCATTACCGGCAATGACAGTGACAGTGTGTGTTTTTCATCATGGCAAAATGTCTTCCTGGAGACCCCTGCTGTAGAAGGAACTACCACAGAGGAGGTTTTGACTATTTTACCCAGTGTTTGTCTGATATTGTCGCTTTGACAGCATCACAACGTCACAAAACCTTACAGGTGTGTAGCTGAGATCGAAATGAAGGCCAGGGTGGGGTCCAAGCAAGGGCAGTGAAAGTACGGGAGTAGAAAGTAGGGAAGGGGCTATTGCCCCTCAACTTTACACCCCTACCAATGTGATCCCATCGCAACATGGTCTCTAGTTCAACAGGTGTGTAATGTTAAATTGATAGAGTACTTGTTGCATAGGCCAAATGGATCCAAAAACAAAAGGTCATTTATCATGCGGTCATTGGTGAAACGTTAGTTTGAGGCCAAAAAGACGTTCCAGATTGTGCCTTGATTGCTGAATAGACTGACCTGTTAATTTTTACAGTTTGTAACTGGACAACATTTGGTTGTGTTGCTTTTAGTCCTTTGGGTTTGGTTGCTTGTTTGTAGTTTACTTATTGTCATGTGAGTGTTACACTAAACCTTGTATTTACTACTAGTTGTACTAAAACTTAGCTGTTATTACTGGTTCTAATGTTTTACATTTTTAAATTTCTCATTTGCGTTGCCTAGTATAGCAGCTCATACTTAGTGGTTCAAGTTGCAGAGTTTAGCATATGTATCAATTATACCTGACCCTGCCCTACTTACTAAGATACGTAGGACTGTCTAATCTAACCTACTGCACCCACCCCACCCAGGGGTTAAGAACCATCCCCAAGAGATAATTGGTTACAAGTAGGCTTGGTGCTCTGACTGGGTGTGTAAGGTGAAACATGGATATACTGTATCTATTTTTGTTTACTTTAAATGCTACTTACTGCTCTGTACAGACATATACTCGCTCACACAGCTACTCTCCCTCCTTTACACTATCTGAAGGTCACACACAGTGCCTTGATTATAGAGCTCAACTATTTTCTGCTTAAAATGGCAGCTGATCCTGCAGTAGTTCAAACAGTGAGATTATAGGACATTATATGGTGGTGGGAGTCTGCCCTGGATCCTGTGGTTTGGTGCTATATAGTTACCATACGACTCAACCACTAGGTTCGCCTCCCAAATACAGAGCAAGGCCTTTAATTGCCACAAGAGTAGAATGTGCTTGTGATGTGGCACAGTGTGTCTGTGTCGTGTGTGTGTGTGTGTGTGTGTGTGTGTGTGTGTGTGTGTGTGTGTGTGTGTGTGTGTGTGTGTGTGTGTGTGTGTGTGTGTGTGTGTGTGTGTGTGTGTCTGTCTGTGTGTGTGTGTGTGTGTGTGTGTCTGTGTGTGTGTGTCTGTGTGTGTGTGTCTGTGTCTGTGTCTGCGTGTGTGTTGGGGGGGTGCTTTCATGACACCCTGGATCATTATAGAAAGTGTCTCCTTTATTTCTTAATAACAATATAGTTTCTTCATCTAACACACTCACACGCTAAAGTAAACTTCTGAAGTGCTTCTTCATGTCTGTCTTTTTTAGCTGAATTATCTTCTTTGATCCATACCTGCTTCTGAAAACCAGATTTAACTGGACTTGACATGTGTCCACATACGGAAGTGGAAGCTTGTCAGCTGCACCCAGTAGTTCATCCCACTCATTTTAGATCAAACATGTTTGCTTTAAGTTGACTGGGTGGCCCATTGCAGGAGTTCCCAACCTTTTTCTGTTGTTACCTTTAAATTAATTATAAGGTCTTATGACCCTAATCCCAGGTTATGACCAAGCCCCCACCACAGCGACTTCCTGGTTGATCCAATCAGGAAGCTCCAAAAATGTCAGTTCACTGACTGTGTCCACTAGGAGCAGGTTTCATAATAGAGCAGTTTCTCATTGACCCCCATGTTAAACAGGTCATTTTCACAGCATCATTAAACCTGTTTAAGGCCTGGGACAAAACATTCTATTCTGCATGTGTAGGTCATATCCCCATGACAACACTGAGGTGGTGAATGTTTTTATATCAGGCTAGTTTTTATTTTATTGGAGGTTAAAGTTTATTTATAGTTAGGGGCGTAGCCTCTTGAGTGACAGCTAGCCTCTGGCCCTCACTTCTCCTTGGAGGTATACATCAGGCAGATGGACGTATCTCCAGGAAAGAGGAAATGAGGCGGAGTCAAAGTCTGACAAGATGGAGACTCCCGTAGGCAATGACGATTGGATCAAGATGAGAGAACGGACCCCGATGTAGAGGCTACATCGTTTTTTCTATAAAGTCTGTGGTTATGACCATTGTGTGGAGATGAGCTGAGAGCAGTTCAAACAGTTTTATTTAAAATATTTTTTTAGGCTTGAAGAGGTGAAAGTATCCAGTATTAAGTATTAAAGGGGTCCTATTTAACACTTTTTCAGCTTCATATATGTATGTTTATAGTGCTTCAATGTTCAAAAAACTCTTTATTTGCAAACACACTGTACAAATATTATACTTTTTCTTGTGTATTGGAAAACAATTGAAAAAAAACACATTATTTTTCTCATACTGCTCATGGCTGCTGCCCCTGTATTCACCCTCGGTCTGAGGATGAATACAGGGCACTTCCTGGTCTCCCCCCCACTGTTCCTTATAATCTTCTGCTAGAAAGTCATGTCAAGTTTATTTATATAGCAAAATTCAACAGCAAGGCAATTCAAAGTGCTTCACAGAGAACATTTAAAAACACATATAAAATCACATAGAAATAAAATGACATTCAAATAAAATAAATAAAAAATCAGTCCATAGGTGACTTGGCTGGGAACTGGAGGGTCGTCGGTTCGAGTCCCTGTGTGGACCATGAATGGAGCGTGGACTGGTGGCTTGAGAGGTGCCAGTTCATCTCCTGGGCACTGCCCAAAAATTGAATTTCCCCTGGGGATAAATAAAAGGAACTCTTCTTCATCTTCTTCTTAAAATACAGTACATGCAGTTAAAATTAGTTAATGAAAGGCAGCGGTAAACAGAAAAGTCTTCAGTTTTGATTTAAAAGAACTAAGAGTTGCAGCAGACCTGCTTTTTTGGAAATGTGTTCCAGATTTGTGGAGCATAAAAACTGAATGCTGCCTCTCTGCAGACCTGTCCAATGTTTAGTCCTGACTCTGAGGACACAGTGTAGATCTGTCCCATGTTTAGTCCTGACTCTGGGGACACAGACTAGACCTGTCGCTTGTTTAGTCCTGACTCTGGGGACAAAGAGCAGACCTGTCGCATGTTTAGTCCTGACTCTGGGGACACAGACTAGACCTGTCCCATGTTAAGTCCTGACTCTGAGGACACAGAGCAGACCTGTCCCATGTTTAGTCCTGACTCTGGGGACACAGAGCAGACCTGTCCCATGTTTAGTCCTAACTCTGGGGACACAGAGCAGACCTGTCCCATGTTAAGTCCTGACTCTGGGGACACAGAGCAGACCTGTCCCAGACTATCTGAGAGGTCTAGATGGTTCGTAGCTGAGCAAGATCTGAAATGTATTTCGGACCTAAACCATTCAGTGCTTTGTAAACCAACAGAAGTATTTTGAAATCAATTCTTTGACAGACAGGAAGCCAGTGTAAAGACCCGAGGACTGGAGTGATCTGATCGACTTTTTTGGTCTTAGTGAGGACTGGAGCAGTAGCGTTCTGAATTGACTGAAGCTGTCTGATTGACTTTTTAGGGAGACCTGTAAAGACACTGTTACAGAAGTCGAGCCTGCTGAAGATAAATGCATGGACAAGTTTTTCTAGTCCTGCTGACACTTAAGTCCTTTAATCCTTCATATATTCTTTAGGTGATAGTAGGCTGATTTTTTTCAGGTCCGAGTCCATGATTACACCTAGGTTTCTGGCTAGGTTTGTGATTTTTAGCATTACTGTTTAAAGTTGGGTGCTGACTTTTGATCGTTCTTCCTTGGCTCCAAAAACAATAAGAGAAAATTCTGCTCCATCCAATCGTTGATTTGCTCGATGCATCTGCTCAGTGCTTGTATTGGACTATAGTAGCCTGGTGATATTGTTTTGTAAATTTGTGTGTCATCTATGTAGCTGTGGTTACATACAGTATGTTGTTGTTTTTTTCATGATCTGAGCCATTGGAAGCATGTAGATATTAAACAGAAGAGGCCCCAGAATGGAGCCTTGGGGAACTCCACATGTAATTGTTGCCTGCTCAGATGTGTATTTACCTACAGACACAAAGTAGTCCCTGTCCTTCAAGTAGGATTCAAACCATTTTAATGCTGTGCCAGAAAGTCCCACACAGTTTTACAGACGGTCCAGTAATATGTTGTGATCTGCTCTGTCAAATGCAGCACTTTTTTGCCATTGTCCCATTGTTTAAGTGGATGTCAATGAAGACCTTAACAAGAGCCGTCTCAGTGCTGTGGTGTGGAGAACATCAAGACAGCTGTTCATTAACATGAAGTTGTTCAGCTGCTTAAAAACAGCTTTTTCAATGATTTTGCTGAGGAATGGGAGGTTTGATATTGGTCTATAATTGTTCATTAGTGTGTCTAAATTGTTCTTTTTTAAGAGAGGCTTGATAAGAGCAGTTTTCAGGGCCTGTGGGAAGAAACCTGAAAGAAGAGTCCTGTTAACAATCTGTAGAAGATCTGAGGCCAATGCAGTTTGATACATCTTTGAAAAGGCCTGTGGGGAGAAAATCGAGGCAGCAGGAGGAGGATTTTAAATGTTGTATGATGTCCTCCATGGTCCTATGGTTAATTATGGTATTTGAGTTAGCGTAAGGTGGACACATGGACAGCACATGTCCTGCATCTGATGTGGAAAGCAGTTCAGGGGTGGAAAGCAGTTCAGGTGCTACTGACACAGGAGGGTTTGTTAGCCTGTCCACAGTAGAAAACAAGGCGTGTGCATTCATTTTTGTTTTTGGCAATGATGTCTGAGAAGAAGGATTGTCTTGCATTACTCAGTTTGAAGTTGTAGATATGAAGTATTTCTTTGTAGATGTGATAGTCAACCTGGAGATTTGTTTTACACCACCTGCGTTCAGCTTTCCGGCACTCTCTTTTTTCTGTCTTTACCAGCGTGGCGTTTCTCCTTGGAGACTTTTGTCTGCCAGAGTAGCCCAATGTTGTTAACAAATATGCTTTATAAACCAAACACAACACATCTGGACATGTTGCAGCAGAAGTGTGCTCTCAATTTAGGGCGTAATGAACAAAGAAAACAACCAATATTAAAGATTGATGCCAGCCTGCCAGTATTTTGAGCAGAATTCCCCTCTCTCTGCTGTCCGTCTCCTGCCAGGTAGACAGGACACAGACAGAGCACTACTGTTAGTCTGTGTGTGCAGTTTCTAGTGAAACCACATGAAAATAAAGCACTGTAAACACCAGCTCATGTTGGGTCAATAGTGATGTTTAATTTGGTTTATTCAAATCCACTAGACAGTGTGATATGATTGTTAAAATACGTAAATGAGCGTAAGGGTGCGCTGGGTGAAGCTTAAAAATAACACACAAACAGCTGTGTTTGTGAGGGCAACCCTGCTTGATTTGTGTGCAGACCGCTCACCTCTACTCTAAGGCTGTTTGTGTCTAAATTCAGTAGGAATAAGAATCAACAGTGCAGTACTGGCATGAGTGTTATTAGTTGCTGAACTAGTATTGACACTGTTTCCATCCACATTCAATAATCTGCAGCTATACAGTACAAGCTGCTTTTTCAGCATTCTGGGATTATAAGAAAGCCCAACATGTTTTGGAGCCTGTTCTTGGCCAATCCCCGTACCAAATAACCATGAATTCCTGTTGACACACAGCAGAAAAACTGTGTGTGGATACTGTACAAAAGCCAAACTGAAAGACTGGACTTAATAGATTAAATGAATAGAGGCAATATATTATTATCTTGTACCAGCCGGGGCTCGTATTTGGGAGAAAAAGAAGAAACACTTTCTTTACATAGACGTGGAATTTAGGTAAGTCAAGACATTAACTAAATGATACTTTCTGTTTAAGAAAGCTTGTGCGACATTAGGCTACGGTTAATGTGTCAGGTTTTAACGCTAGCTTTAGCGTTAGCCACTGGAGCTGAGATCGCGCACGTGCGCGCGCACGTGTGTGTGTGTGTGTGTGTGTGTGTGTGTGTGTGTGTGTGTGTGTGAATTTGAATCTGTATTGACAAATTGAATATTTGTTTTAGTGACTCAACTTAAATACACATTACATAGAGGCCAAAGTATAATAGCATGGAAGATAAAGTGAGTAGTTGTGTTTGGTGCTAGAATGCAGACTGTACATGTGCACAGAACAAAATATATATGTAATTATGTTAATGTTGTATTTTAACAGTAGGGGAGAATGGGGTTGATTGGGACACTTCTGTATCACCACAAAATAACCGTCCATTACTCATGCTATTAAAACAAAAAAGAAAATAATTTATTCCGTGAAACAAAAACGTGTGTCGGTTAACAATGTATCACGTTTTCTTAGAGTCCAAAAATGTGAAAGACACGGTCTTGTTAAATGTACAAGGAATAGGGATGCTAATTTGACATTTTTTCTGACAAATCTAACCAATCATTAACTGTTTACAAAAATGCAAATGAGCCCCAGTTTAATGGTCCTGGAGGCTCAGACATACTTTCTACAGACAGTTGTGGACTTGTACATGTCATGCGGCCCCATTGTGAAAGATCAAATGCTAAACCACAGGGCTTTTCCATCTATAAAGGGCAGTGTTGACAACTCAGAAACTGAAAGTAACGTTATATCACTGAAATGTTTGTCTTGTGATAGTTGGACCTGGCTTGTGAATTTATAGGATGCTAACGGTGAGTTGCACATGAGCTTGCAATACATGCATGCAGCCAGCAGTCAGATATATGGCTTCATTTCAATCATCGAATCACACTCATGTCTGGTTGTGTAGTGTTTGGATTAGAAGCCTTTATTTGTCATTTTGATGGTAGCAAGTGCTGCTATATTCCCTTTCACATCACATTTACAATATACTCTGTTGCAGTCAGTCCTCTGCAGTAGCACAGAGAAAAGAACAGCATAGCAGAGACCAGGAAGTGCTGACCAATCAGAGCAGACTGGGCTTTTCAGGAGGGGTCTAATTAATTAATATATATATATATATATATATATATATATATATATATATATATATATATATATATATATTGTAATATATATTACTCTGAAGTGTTTGCAGGTCTGTTAGCTAATCAGCACCAGGTGCAGGACTAATGCCTATGTCAAGCTCTGTATTTACATAGACAGTCACTGGCCAATCACAACCAAGCTGCTTACGTTATAGGCTCCGCTATAGCCTACTGCGTCACTGTTGTGACTGGAAAATGCTTGAGAAATTGTTTTGAGGATCATAAACTTCAGGGTATGACTTGTTTCACCCTCACAATTTGATTAATTTGGTCTGATAACGTTGGGAAAGTCTAGTACGGACGCACGATTGAATCATTTGATTCCCATTCAAGTTAGCCAGAGTGCTAAACCAGAAGTAGCTGGCTCGGCTGGGAGAAGTCTCTAGTGCATATTTTTAGCTGCAGCATTTAAACTTTTTGGGTTTCATGCTCCACTGAGCAGCTTTCATAGGAATGAGCAGGACTTTCCTTAAAACACTGTACCCAGGTCTCATTATGCAGCCATGATTAGAGTGCAGGCAATGTCAGACTAAAGATGTAAAGGGTTGACAATTCTGTCTGATATCAGGCGATCATTCTGTAGTAATTCTTTCTTTGAGCGGTCTTGAGACCCGACAACAGACAGAATTCTTCTGTTTATTAATCGTCTGGTATTTGCAAAGGTTTTCCCCAGAAGAATGGCTTCTTAATTACATGTGTGTTGTTGCGGTCTCTTGAAAGCTCTTGGAAATTTCCATTGTGATAATAGAGGTTATGGATCAATATTAAACTATACCTCAGAAGAACTGCAATAAACAACAAAGCACTCAGGACCTCCTCTTGGATATCACTAAATAACAGGATGGAAAATGAATTGGGTAATACTTGTTCTTTACTTACTTGCTATTTTTCCTCCACCTCAACTTTTTTTCTCTCTGTTCCCCTAACACATCCTCAGTCTCTGTCATGGAAGTGGAGTGCGTTCGTGAGGGTTGCCAGTCAGAGACATTGCGGCAGATGGCTGGCTCAATACCCGAGCAACAGTGTTTGACTGTGGTCTTCAAAGGGCCCCGCAAGAGTCTGGATCTCCTCTGCCAGAGCCAGGAGGAGGCTAAACATTGGACCCGAGGCATCCGAACCCTGCAGGAGAGGGTAGAAAACATGACCCAGAAGGAGAAGCTCGACCAATATCCTAATGTTGTTCAGTGGAAATGGTAGTGCAATCTTAACTGTACATGCAGAGATGATCATGCAAAGAATAATCAATATAAGTTATATACATTTGGAATCACCTTTAAAGATTGTGTATGGGAGGCCCCTTAAAGTGAAATTCCGGCGTAGAATCATCACAGGGTCTTTTTCGACACTTGCACACATCAAATAAGCCATCGAGACAGTTTTTTTCGTGTACTAACTATTAACGGAGAAATCCGGTAGGCTAACTATGATTAGCTCGGGGCAGTACAGTGAAGGCATTAAAACAGCTTTAACTAATACTAATACTAATACTAATACTAATACTGCTCAGAATAACACCAAACCTCTGAAGTAGCATGATCAAATCAAATCAAATCAAATCAGCTTTATGAATATAGCACCTTTCAGGACTCCCCAACTATCCAGGCCCGGACAACCCCCAGGAGCAGGCCAGACAGAGCTCTTGGAGTGGAGGGCCCCCATGAGGAGAACAATGGAGCTGGAAACTAAGAGACAATAAATAAAGAAGTTCTTTGAAGCGTCTTTCTGTACCTTGTAAATCAATATACAAATTGAATGTATTTTTGTTATTATTATTATTTCATTTAAGGAAATGTTCCATATTTTTCAAACACCACCGAACACTGTACATTTTCTGCTCTTGCTGCTTCCTTGACTATGTGCGTGTGTCACCTGGATTCATGCTTACTTGAGTCGGGCCGACCAGAACCATGATGATAAGATGAGTTATGAAGAAATCCAAACACTGCTGCAGATGATCAATATTGACCTGAATGACCAGTATGCCCGTAGCCTCTTCCAGGTAGCATAATGCACACATACATACATTAAAACATTGGCCTCATATCTGGGATTTCACTCAGTAATTAAAGTGTTTCATAAATGAATTTGTCTTGACTAGTGACAGACGTCCATTCACTGTGTGTCATCTGTATATATTTAGACCAGCTTGAAAGCTTAAACAAAGAGAGCTCCTCTGTGTCTCGCTCTTTTTCTTTCCCTTATAGAAATGTGACCAGTCAGCCGACGGTCGTCTGGACCACGGAGAAATTGAAGTGTTCTGCAGGGAGTTGTTACGGAGACCAGCTCTGGACGCTGTGTTTATCCACTACTCTGCAAATAGCTGTGTACTTTCCACTGTGGACCTGAGGGATTTCTTGAAGGACCAGGGGGAGGACGCTTCACTCATCCACGCCCAAAGCCTCATCCTCACCTATGAACTTAATGAGTGGGGTACGCCGTTAAGTAACAATATATTGCAAAGTATCAACATTTATCGGGGTGCTCAGCATACAGCTCTGAGAAGCCCATGAGAATGGTAGACCAACAAAGTTGACTCTGACTGTCAACCATGACAGAGCAACCATGGAAAACACTCTGCCTTTCTTCATGGTACCAATGAGGAGACTGGCTTGTGCATTTTTGACTAGTTGCCTTAAAGTGTAATTCAAAATCATCCCATGGTCTTTTTCTGCACTTACATACATCAAATAAGCCATTGAGACAGTTTCTCCTTTAACGGAGAAATCTGGCACAGTGGCTAACAGCCGGACATGGCTAACACGTGGCTAACACCGCTTGGGGCAGCACGGTGAAGGCATTCAAACGTCTTTTTTAACCACTAATACTGCTCAAAATAACACCAAACCTCTGCAGCACCATGAGAGGAGCTGGTACAGGGGCCAGTAGGTAAGTCTTTCAAAACACTCTTTTAATAAACTCCGGGTTCACCAACTATGTTGTTGGTGTTTTGTTTTATGTGTAGGGACGCTTCTCATGCTGCTGCAGAGGTTAGGTGTTATTTTCAGCAGTATTAGTGGTTAGCGGTTAGTTTTAATGCCTTCACTGCACTGCCCCGAGCTAATCACTGTTAGCCACGTCCGGCTGCTAGCGACTCTCCAGGATTTTTTCTGTTAATAGTTGTAACACAAAAAAAAGTCTCGATGGATTATTTGATGTATATAAGTGCCGAAAAAGACCATGGGATGATTTTGCGCCGGAATTATACTTAGGATGATTGACAGACCACCACATACAGAGTGATTCATTAATCTATACATAATGAAATAAAAGCATGTACTGTGAGGTGGGTCCGTCGTCAGGGATGAAGAACGTGGGTCGATTGTCGGAAATGAAGAATGTGGGTCGGTCGTCGGGGATGTAGAACGTGGGTCGATCGTCAGGGATGAAGAACGTGGGTCAATCGTCGGGGATGAAGAACGTGGTTCGGTCATCGGGGATAAAGAACGTGGGTCGATCGTCAGTGATGATGAACGTGGGTTGGTCATCAGGGATGAAGAACGTGGGTCGATCGTCGGGGATGAAGAACGTGGGTCGATCGTAGGGGATGATGAAAGTGGGTTGGTCATCAGGGATGAAGAACGTGGGTCGGTCGTCAGGGATGAAGAACGTGGGTCGATCGTCTGGGATGAAGAACGTGGGTCGGTCATTGGGGATGAAGAACGTGGATCGATCGTCGGGAATGAAGAACGTGGGTCGATCGTCGGGGATGAAGAACGTGGGTCGGTCATCAGGGATGAAGAACGTGGGTCGGTCATCTGGGATGAAGATTGTGGGTTGATCGTTGGGGATGTAGAACGTGGGTCGGTCATCTGGGATGAAAAACGTGGGTCGATCGTCGGGGATGAAGAACGTGGGTCGATTGTTGGGATGAATAGTGCTAAGCGGGTCGAGGTGTGTATGGAACTCTGAAAACTGAGACAAACGAGAGAGAGTGGGTAAGATGTGTATATCTAAATATACACACATATATATATATATAGGGTTGCACCGGTGATGGACAGGTGTTGCATTAGTGGGACACGGGTTGTTTAATTTGTGAGCCTTGGCTGGCAGAATGAGTGAAGGGAGAGGGGTATGGTCTGGTTCCTGAACGTCAGTTAAATTAACTACATATAATAATTCAACCCTTTACTGACTTGCGTTTGTGCCTTTTGCCCAGTACAGCTCAGAAGAACCAGTTCATGACCCCAAATGGTTTCACCATGTACATGCTGTCTAAGGAGAACTGTGTGTTCAACCCAGAACATGCAAGGGTTTACCAAAACATGAAACATCCGCTGGCACACTACTTCATCTCCTCTTCCCACAACACCTACCTCACTAAGGACCAGCTGACTGGGGACAGTAGCACAGAGCCATACATTCGGTAAGAATGAACACTTACTGTACCTGCACATATGCACTTTATAATATTTTCTGAATGAATGTACTATATTTTGATATGGAGCTTGCTAGCTTAGGTAAAGCTAAGTAATCAGTAGCTTAGCAATTCAGACAGAATCAAACTTTCTTTTGTTCGACTTTATGTTATCAATGTATTTACAGACACCTTTGATCATTCAGTCACATCATTATCGTTTTACCATCACAGACGAGTGCAGTATAACAATATACTGTATTATACATTATGGGGTGAAAGATGTTTGCCCTAAGATGCTGAAGGCACTGCTTGTTTTTGGGCTGCCTTGTAAGCTTCCCTGGGAAAGCTTACATGGATAGAGGCACCCAACGTTAGTTTCCTTTGAAGGTGGGCTGGTCTGAGACATCTGGAAGGAGCTCAGAATACAACCACTGCTCCTTTGGTCCGCAGGAAGTCCATTGAGGTGGTTCCAGCATCTGATAAGGATCCCTCCTGGAAGCCACCCTTAAGAGCAGATGTTTTCAAACTGCCTCCCCAGGGGAGAGCAGGAGAGTCGAAAGGGGAGCACAAAGTGAGTGACATGAGACAAAATTTTGGCTTTATATGATAGCCTTAAATAAGGCTACCTTAATACCTTAAAATAATACCTTAAAATAAGGTTGGACTATATTCCATCAGGGATGTAGTCAAGATCAACAACGAGTCCAAGTCAAGTCCAAGACCAGGTCCAGTCGCGTCTAAGTCAAGAGTCAAGATCAAGACAGAGTCCAGAAGCAATCTGAGTTCTGTTCAAGACTATAATAGGCAATAGTGTCTTTGCAATGCTAATATATATTAAGGACTTATAATCAAGATGGAGCTATCTTCTGACACTAGACTAATCAGTGTGGAGAATTTAGGCCACATTCTGTTCAACTGATCCCAAATCAGCAGCCAGGAACAACTCGACCAGTTCACCACAAAAAGCCAAGTCCAAGACAAGAACAAGACTTTAAAAAAGTGTACTTGAGTCCAGACTTTGAGACCGACACCAGACTGAAGTACTACAGCCCTGCATTCCAAAGATGCAATTCATGGTGTTACCAATCATAATGATGATTTTTTTCTCTTAGAGCCCTGAATCATGGCTGCCGCTGTGTGGAGCTGGACTGTTGGGATGGAGATAAAGGAGAGCCCGTCATTTATCATGGACACACACTCACCTCCAAAGTGCCCTTTGTTGAAGTCATTGAGACTATCAATGATTATGCTTTTAAGGTGAGTACTTTGCTAGAATCAGAATCATTTTACTTGCACAAAATACAGGCACACAGAATGTTTGCCTTGGCCACATTCATTCAGAGATACCGTACAGATTAGTATTGAGTTCTTTGTGTGAACAAAGATGACATCAAGCTATCATCTTTGGTGTAAGAGTTACATAGTATGTAGATTGACTGACCTTATCTTCCTGACTTTGCACCATCTTTCCTTTCTCCCAGGCTTCTCCTTACCCTCTGATCCTGTCCCTGGAGAACCACTGCTCTGTGGAGCAGCAGACAGTAATGGCTCGCCACCTGCGGTCCATCCTTGGAGACAAACTGCTCACCAAGCCCCTCAATGGTTTGGACCCTCACACCCTGCCCTCTCCAGAGGCAAGGAGACACTTATTCATAACCAGATGAAAGTTCAACCCTTATAAGAACTACTACATGTATATTCATAAAACTAATAGTGTCTTGAGTGATTGAGACATCAATGACCCACAAAGATTAAAAGAATATGAGTAGGGTGGCTACTTTTCAGTGGAATGTGTATGTGGTTATAAAAAAGCCAATGTCATATTCCTATCCAAGGACTTCAATCCGACACACTTTTTAATATCCAGACTCTCTTTTGTGCGAGTAGCATCTAAAGGAGGACCTAAATGCAGATAGTGCAGGCAGACAGTAGCAGTTCAGGCACTTATTGATGACGTGAACATTCATAAGCTTACAGGCAGGAAGGCCTTACAGGTGAGGATTGAAGAACAGATACAGACCCCAAGAGGGGCATGACAGGGGAGCAAGGTACAGGCTGGGTTCAGACAGCTGGGAAGCTGAGACATGAGCAGCAATGACAATCTGGCAAAGTCTGTGAATGAAAAAGGACTGGCATATAAACTGTGTGCGGTTAGGATTAGGGGTATTACTTAAGAACAGTTCTTGGTAGAGAGGTAGGAGGCTAGGGTAACTACCCATGAAGCCTATACTGGTGGTTAGGGTTACTAGTGCTTATGTGCAGTGCTTGGTAGGGGACCATGGTTAGGGTTACAACTACTTAAGTACAGTACTGGAGTTAATGTACTTCATTACTTTCCATTCCTTGAAGGCTAGTGGTATTAGTAACGGAAATTTAAAGTAGTAGTGATAGTAGCCGTATTACTGTAGTAGTGGAGATCATAAAGTAGCAGTCATGATTGCTGTAACTGCAGTGATAACTCTAGTGGTATTTTTAGCACGACAAAATAGTTTAACTATTAATATAATGTTCAAACAAGTTGTGTGTAGTGTGTGTTAATCATTGCTTGTGTGTGCAGGATCTTAAGGGTAAAATCCTGGTGAAGGGGAAGAAGGAGCATGTGGTGGAAGAGTGCTCATCCAGTTCTTCAGATCTCAGCTCCTCGGACGAGGAGGCCAGCCGCTCTGTCAGCAGAATCAGCAGAAACAAGGAGGAGAAGACGGTGAGTACAGCACCACCAGCTCAGCTTTATCCTAGCAGCAGTGGCTCTCAACGTTTTCTTTTTTTGTTGGTGTAATGTGACAGGTTTCTGTTTGTATCTTCTCAGCCTGGTGTGTCTAAGCTGAGTCCAGAGCTATCAGAGCTGGTGGTGTACACCCGCAGTGTTCCCTTTAAAAGCTTTGAAAAAGCAGCCAAAAACCCAGCAACTGAAATGTCCTCTTTCTCTGAAAGTGAAGCGCTCAGGCACGTAAAGGACTCAGGTATGATGTGTGCAAGTTAGAAAATGCCTGGCAAAGGCAGGGTACACAACAAGCTGTTGTTGTGTAGAGCTGTTGGCACTAGTTAGCCCTTGCTGGCTTTTTTTCAGTCCATTTAGCATGAATTGACCGCGGAGCCGCCAGTGAGAGAAATCACTGTGGTTGGCAGTTTAGTCAGTGCACGAGAAGAGAAGAAGTGAGGAAAGTGATCAAAACAGTTAAAGTCAAGTGGCTGTGAGATGGAAAACTAGGGAAGCCCTAAGGGGTCATACATTAAATACATTTTATTTCCACTGTATTCCCGTTATAAAGAGATCATTTTCATCCATTTTTTGCACATTGTAAAACTCCTCCCTGTACTGGTATTTATGTTGTTAAAATATAATATTGTTGATAATGAAGTTTGTTAAAAGAAAACAAAAAATGTAGTTAATGAGGACATCAGGCTCACTCACGCCTCCGATAACCGTCTTCTTAAACGATGCACACTAATATGAACATTATCAATGACCGCAAGGCAAAAAGCTCTTTCAGCCTGTGTCAGGCCTTGATTGAAGAGAGATGTGATGGGGATCCATATTCTCCTGCTCCTCTTACATTGCTACACTGAATGAAGTTTCCTGAAATGAGTTAATAGACTACACAATCGTTTTGTTCTCAAATGAGTTAAAATTATGTCGTTATCGTTATGACCCTTTAGGCCTTCCATAGAAAACTAAGTTGTAATCTCTGGTAACATTATTTTTTTTTTATCCAGCGAGCTCTTTAGCAGAAACAGTTCATAATTGTTGGCATTATTGTTCACTCACTCATGGTAAAAATAATTTGTTTCAATCAGGTTGTGTTGTTAATGTGCTAATTGAGCTAATAACTAGCATCCTGTTGACTTCTGGTTTCCCTTTCTGATGAATTCAGATTACTGCTGCCTGCTGGTATGAAGAGTTATTTCCTTTCACACAGGCGCAGATTATACATTCCAATTGGTAGTAAAGTAATGGGAAACAGTGTGCCTGCTGCCCACATATTAAGAGCTTGTTGTATACAGACAGTTACGGTACATACTGAATTTGAACTTGACTAATTGGGCTTTTCTTTTCTTGTCCTGTCCCTCCAGGAATGTATTTTGTTCGTCACAACAGTCACCAGCTCAGCAGGATTTACCCCTCAGGCCAGCGCCTCCAGTCCTCCAATTACAACCCTCAGGAGATGTGGAATGGAGGCTGTCAAATTGGTGAGAGCAGATCGAGTAAACAAGAGTTGTTACTCAGACACACCTTATTAGTTCTTGCCTTCCAGTCTTTGGTTTAATTGTGTGCTACCCATACACATACCACCCAGAGTGGGAGTATCAAAAGGACAATGTGATAGAGATAGGCTGCTAATACAGTTGTGCTTTCTCCAGTTGCTTTGAACTTTCAGACCCCTGGTGAGCAGATGGATCTAAACCAAGGCAGGTTCCTGCAGAATAGTCAGTGTGGGTACATGTTGAAGCCTCCCTTCATGTGCCAGCCTGACACCACCTTCAACCCGGAGAATGTTGGTGGAGGTCCTGGCCACAGACCTGTGCTGCTCAGTGTTCGAGTAAGAAACATCTGAACCCGCCCTCCTAAAGTGAATTACAGGCTCCAAAAGACATTTCACCACTGTCAATTTGCATCGGGGAGACAATTATTTTCCTCAACATAGGAGAAGCATCTGGCTGCAGCCGCCATGCTGGGGCAGTGCCGATCCGAGGCAGGAAACGCACACAAAAAATACAAAATAAAATCGGACTGTCACTTCCGCAGAGGCAAACTTTTTCCAACACATTTCTTGGGATGTGTCCATTGACCCAGCCGAAAGTTTCATATACATAATCACAGTCGTATAAATGGCCGTTATCAGTCCATTAGATATGAGGCGGTATGGCCCGACTCTACCAAGTTGCCTCAGAGGGTGTTACCATATATTGTGATTGTAAACCGGATCAGCCTTCAACGTAACAGCTTAACCAGAGCACTGTGTGATGATGTATCATGATAGGAAATAATGAATCAGCAGGTTGTCGTTGTGGTTGAGTCAAACACACACAGGACTTTCACACGGGAGATCAGAGTTTGGCAGCTTTTTAAGTCAAATTTCTCACTATGGTTTTTTAGTATTTTAATCCAAACCACATAGTTTATTGCCTAAACCTTACCAAGTAACGTGTGTTTTGTTGGAATTCATAATGTGACCAAGAAAATTTAAAAATGACGCCAAGCGGTGATAACGGCGACAGTTATCAAATCTAAATGTATTTATATAGCACTTTTCATACACATTACAGGCAACACAAAGTCTTCACAGACTAAAAACAAAACACAAAGAAAACAAACAGTCCAAACGCTTGTGCAATATAGGAGTATTCTAAGCTTAGAGAATGAATGTGTCTTACTACAATGGTTCTAGGGAGTTTTAATTGGTTGCAATTTAAATCCAAATTCCTCCACCACAGTCCCTTGTTTCCTGATATACCATGGTCAATTACCAAAGAACCTTTCTTAAAGACCATTCATTTATATTTTCATGCATTTTGCAATCAAAATCTAAAGATTTTTTCAAACATTAAGTCTGTTTCCCTGGTAACACTGAACATACCTGGAACAATCATTCCCATCACATAAGGTTCTCATGCAATGCGAATGTTGTTTGCGGCTCCAGTAAATAGGACAGATATTAGCCATGAAGCTAATGCTAATGTTTTGCTAAGCTGACAAGCAGTAAATATGATTTGACAGTATGCTTAACAACAGGACAAGCTAGCTATCCAGGAATGTAATTGAGAACAAATTCAGTATCAAGATTTTCATGTTAAAGAGTCCGCGTGTAACGTTTCTGTCGGCCGCAGACTGAAGTAGCGAGTTAATCAGCAAATGGGATTTGAGATGATCACTGTGACACAAAGTTCAAAATGTGCTTGTTGCAGCTTCTTTGTAACAGGATGAAGGAATCTGAAGAACTACACTCAGTGTTAGAGCATAGTAGCAGTTTCACAGGAACTTCTAGTAGGTGTCCTATATCATATTTTAATGGACACCCTTCAGCCAATCATAATCAAGAACTGAGACTATGGTATAATCAGAGTCATTGCATCAGAGTGTCAAAACTGTTGCTAGATTGCTCTCCTTGCTCCATTCTTCAATGATACTCAATCAAATTAAGATGTGAAATTATTGTTATTCCAGGTTATTTCAGCTCAGCAGCTGCCTAAACCAGAATGGGACAAACCAAGCTCCATTGTGGACCCTCATGTGTGGGTGGAGATACATGGAGTTCCCATAGACAACAATAAGAAGAAAACTCATCATGTTGACAACAATGGTAAATGCCTAGCCTTTTGACAAAAGACCTTTTGTCTAATTAAATGGCTTTAGTAGCAACATTTAGGAATTTCTACACAAATTGCTGTGAATAAGTCTCTTAGTAGGCTTGTGTGTTCTTTCCTTGTTCCAGGCTTTAACCCACGATGGGACGTTACCTTTAACTTTACCGTCCATGTTCCTGACCTGGCTCTGGTTCGCTTCTTGGTGGAGGACCATGACTACACCTCAAGCAATGACTTCCTAGGACAATACACCCTGCCTTTTACAAGTCTCCGCACAGGTGTGTGGGCACAGTATAGTTTGGCTATTGTGGATGACTGTACCAGATACTTGTTTGAGGTTGCCAATACAGAATATGAAAAACTTTGCTTTATCTCTGCAGGTTATCGTCATGTCCGACTGCTCAAGCTGGATGGCTCCAGCCTCTCGCCCTCCTCCCTCTTCATCCATCTTAAGATCACCCCATGTCAGAGCAGTCCCTCAAAATCATCAGCTAAGTCGCTGGTAAAACCATCAGCCAAGAAACCTTAAGTCCACCTCTACCCCATAGCAACATGAAGCATGGACGCCACCATGAGAAGAACCCCAGACACATCTGCACGGATCCAGGCATAAAAAGATCAGGGCCCCAATTCATAAAACATAAACCAGTTATCTCTTACAAATGTTGCAGCTATATCCTCAACCTTATACTTTATAGAACAAGAGGATTGTGTTGTGTCTCTTTAATCCAGGTCTTAATCTTTAATTTGATTTTCAGAGCAGAGACTTGAGGATTTATTGACAACACAAGGTTGGTGCTAGATTGTGTCTCTACATTTTAAATGTATACGACTCATAGCTAACCTCTTAAACTTGCTAAGTCTCACACCTTCTGAAGGAAGGACTTCTTTTTAGCTATAAGTATCTTATTTTAGTGTATTTTATCAAATCGTATAGGAATGCCTGCTGGTATGTGTTTCAAACATTACTTGAGTAGGGTAGAAAGTCTACATACACAAGTGGATAATATAAATGGTATGTGAAGGAGACATCCATGAAGTCATCATCCATAGACAATCCTCTGATGTGATCTGTACATCTACACAGCTATTGGTTGCTCTACTCATTCCTGCTGTCCATACTAGCTGTGAAGTGGTCACATCTTTATGTGAATATAGAGTAAAAGACTAGGGACAGAATCCACAGTCAACATTCTGTACAAAAACACATTCTAAAGTTGAGCTGAAGCTAAGATGTGGCTTTAGGAGTCATTGATATATTTCAAAAAACGTGCTTGTTGCATAACCAAAGCAATTTCAGTCAAAAGCAACTGGACTTTATTTGTCTAGGAAGACGTTTGATCTCATCCAAGAGTCTTCATCAGTTCATGTACGCATCTGACCAGGCTGGGACTGGTCCAACTATCTGGTGTGGAGATCCAGGTATTTAACCTCTCACGAGGCCGATGATGTCACTGGAACCCTTTGTGCTCCAAGTGCCAACGACCGTCGTTGGAGTGACAGTCGTTGGTGGGAAGTTGGTTTGGACTTTGTTAGTGCTTTATTGAGTCTTAACGACAGTCGTTGGAGTCACAGGAGGCTATTTGTGAACAGTTGTTCTTTGAGGTTATATTGTTGAATCTCCTGAAGGGATGAAAGGGCAGCTTTGTAAATTGGAGATAAGTGGTGTCTCAGACCTCCTCCTCTGTTTCAAACCATCTGTCCTCTCTGTCCAGGATGTGGACTTTGCTGTCCTCAAAGGAGTGGGCTTTCTCCTTGAGGTGTAAGTGGACAGCAGAGTACAGGCCTGAGGAGTTAGCTCTCATGTGTTGGGCCATGCGTTTATGCAGTGGTTGTTTTGTTTCTCCAATGTAGAGATCTTTGCATTCCTTGTTGCATTGGTCAGCATAAACCAGATTGCTTTTCTGGGTGTGTGGTATTCTGTCCTTGGGATGTACAAGTCTCTGTCTGAGTGTGTTACTGGGTTTGAAAAACACAGGAATGCAGTGTTTGTTGAAGAGCCTCCTGATTTTCTCTGAAGCCCACGCAACATACGGGATGACTATGTTGTGCTTGTTGCATTGACAGAACAACACCTAAAAACAGCCTGATGCATTCCACAATCTTTCCAACTTTTCTTTTCCTGAGCCCAAAAACATGCCCACTTCACACCATTACTGGCCAGGTGTGTGGTAATGAGAAAATAGGGAAGGTTTGAACATACTTTGGAAACAGCCAGTCCTATTAAGCAGCAGTTGATTGGGACAGAGCATCACTCATGGGAATGCCCCTTAAGTCATTATATCAACTTTACTCATGATAATTTATCAAAAATCTTATCTTAAACCACCAATAGTCAACCCTTCAATGTTGTCAAAATATCAATATTGAGGTATTTGGTCAAAAATATTGATTGATATTGATATCTGATTTTCTCCATATTGCCCAGACCTAGTTTAAAATACTGTAAGAAATTAATACTCTGGGAAGTTATCAAGGTGGGAATCATTTTATCCTCTTCTCTCCTATGTTGGGGAGAGCCAAATCAAGTGCTTATCTTTGTCCTGGCAGTCATGTGTATGTTTACTGACAGTGTTCTCTCCTGTCAACAATCTCCATGTGACTACGAATTATCCCTCTGCGGTAGCTGATCCAGGAAATGTCAGAGGGATAACTCCAGTGCCTATAGAAAGTCATGATACCCTTTTGAAATAGTCCCCCCCACCCACCCACCCACTTCCAGCACTTTTGCACGGATCACACCCATCTTTGAACTAGGCCTTCACACCTAAAGTTTCATGACTGCATCTTGAGTTGCAGCTTACTGCTTTCACAGTGACAAAATCTGTCCATGGACAGACAGACAGACAAAAAACCTGGCAAAATATAGAAGAAGAAGGAAGAATTCCTTTATTAGTCCCGCAACGGGTAAATTCACAAACAGGACCTATATACATGCAATTAATGGAGAGATGTTAGAGCGAGGGGGCTGCCAGTGACCAGCGCCCCGAGCAGTTGGCGTTCAGGGCCTTGCTCAACAGCACCTCGGCAGTGCCCAGGAGATGAACTGGTACCTCTCCAGCCACCAGTCCAGGCTCCGTTCATGGTCCAAACAGGGACTCAAACCGGCGACCCTCCGGTTCCCAGCCAAGTCACCTATGGACTGAGCTACTGCCGGCCCAAAAAATAAAGGTCCGTATGAGACGTATCAGATATTAAACTGATAAGAACAGATACCACACTTGATCCTAGCCAAAAGGCCGAGAAGCGTAGTCGGAATTGCTTCTGTGGTAGTTCACACTTCACACACACACACACACACACACACACACACACACACAGACAGACTCAAAAGGTGAAAACAACATTGGCTGGTAATGAGTCACAGACGTAACAACTTCAGAGTTCCATCTGTAAGTACTGTACATTTAAAAACTCACTGCTGACGCTTGGTTTCACATGGGACACAAACGATGGTGTCCTGGGTAAAAATTCCTGTGTGTGTTTGTGACCTTCCTCCCTACATGTAGTTTGGCGCTCTTAAACAACATAACCCGACTCCCTTGTTCCTGCAATGATTACAACAGCCACTAGAGGCCGCCCGGACGGCCTGTATTACAAAAACCAAGAACTCTCAACATATGGCATGCACGTTTTGTGTAAAAATATCTGTGATAAAATCTTCTAGTATTCTAATTTCAAGGTTCACTTTTAAAGTTGTACTCCCTAAGATTTCCATCTGTTAAACTGTCTGTTAAGTTCATATCTACCGAAGAGTGAGTTCAAACAATGGTGATTGATCATGTGACCCACTGATGAAAACACTTGTTGCGTACTTGTTGGAGTATTCACATCTGTGTGTCTGTGGAGACATTCCCTCCATAGATGGAAATGCTCCGCCATGTTAGTGCGGCTGCTGACAGCGGTTGGTCTGGTCTGGTCATCTTACTGACAAAGAGGCCGCTAGAAACAAGATCTCTCAAATGTTACGGATTATGACTTTAACGTACTACATAAGATTTGAGATCTAGCGACCTCTGTGGCGGTACAATGTAAATGCAGGCGAGCCTGTTCTTTCAGAGCCTCCATCTTGTCATGTTCATGTGTGTTGGTCTTTTGTAAACTTTATTGAAACACATTCACTTCTCTACTTCCAGTCCGTCCCCTATATGTTACCCTATTAAATCCACAGACACACACACACACGCGCACACAAACATGTTCCTATTACACTTCTGCCCTTACTAAAAGCCTGACTCAGAAGTTGCAATTTCTGATTTCAGATTACAAGTGAAAGCAGCATAGCCATTGGTGAAGATCTGGGCCGACAGACCAACCACTGTCAGCAGAGTCACTAACATGGAGGCTTATTTACATTTAGAGAGGGAATGTCTCCAAAGAGGGCAGCATGGTGGTGTGGTGGTTAGCACTGTCGCCTCACAGCAAGAGGGTTCCTGGTGTGAATGGTTGTCTGTCTCTATGTGCCCTGTGATAGTCTAGCGTCCTGTCCAGGGTGGACCCCGCCTCACCCCAGATGGCAGCTGGGATCAGCTCCAGCCCCCCGCAACCCTGATAGGGACAAGCGGTTGAAGATGGATGGATGTTTTCCACAGACACACGGATGTGAATACTCAGAAAAAAGGCGCTTATGATAGTATCATAGCATTTACACACCCCTCAGTAATATTCAGGTGATCCTAGAACACATTTACAGGCACTGTAGTAACCTGTTACTGTACATCTATGTATAACACAGCAGGACCTTTCCTAATACAGCTCTGCTACAGGGTGTAAATCTAATAGTGGGTTCAAATTTGGCAACTTCCCCATTACTACATAACAAAAGCCATATGGATACTGCATAATGTAGACCTCCATGATGAAGAAACATGTCTGCCTGTCTGACGTGCTGTAAAAATGAAGGGCGTATTAGCAGTTAGTGTGTTATGATAAATGTAAAACATATTTTGAAGAGATTTTTTTGTCAGTATTTGATTCACAGTGACTGTACTTTAGCTTGACACAATCTACATTATATTTGTGTATCAGTGAATGACCAAACTATATTATTAAGTAGCCATGTAGAGTTTTTATACCGTAACATTTGCTCAGTTATGCAATGGCAAAATGATGATGTGCACTAGATGAATCTGTTAGTAAGATATAGTACATGCATATGCTTCATAGCGGCAATGATTTTCTTTGTGTTTCCTTTATGTTAAGATGTGTCATTAATGATCCTGGCCACTGTGACAGAAAGGCTTTATTATTGTCAGATTAAAAGTTAGACAACACTATGCTAAAGTGAAATTCTGTCGTAAAATCGTCCCGTGGTCTTTTTCGGCAAATAAAGAAGCATCAAGACAATTTTTTTCATGTATGTAGAGATAACAGGGATATGGATTCACCTGCAGGGTCATCAGCCAGGAACCACCAATCACCAACGTGTCGCTCCTTTTATCAAAAGTCAATCCAAAAGGAAGGAGCCCATTGGTGCTTTGTTTTGTGTGTAGGGACTCTTCTCATGCTGCTGCAGAGGTTTGCTGTTATTTTCAGCAGTATTAGTGGTTAAAAAAGACGTTTGAATGCCTTCACCATACTGCCCCGAGCTAATCACTGTTAGCCACGTCCAGCTGTTAGCAACTCCATCGGATTTCTCAGTTAATAGTTGTTACACGGAAAAAATTGTCTCCATGGATTATTTGATGAGTGTATTTGCCAAAAAAGACCCTGGGATGATTTTATGCCAGAATTCCACTTTAAGTCATATACTGTAGCCTCTATGAAAGGAAGGTTGTATACAGTGTTGGTAATATTGAGAGGGGATCATTTATATTTTGTAGGAGTTGGTTTTAGAGCACAGTTTGACAAGAAGAGCTCTGAATATTTCACGTTAACATCCTCTCACAGAGAATCTTACCGTGTGAATCGAATTGAGAGCCTAATTGAAGTCAAAATTAGTTTGCTAGCATCTTCTAAATGTGTGAACTAATTGAACTGCATCATGAGAAGACTGATAAAGGAACTTTTTTTATCAGATGAACCGACAAAACTCTGATCAGAAAGAATATTGCACTTACTCACAGCACAGTATCAGGAGCTGTTAGTGTACAACTAGCCTATATGATTAAAAACCAAAGGTGTGTGTGTTTTTTAACTGTAACTGTACAATTTAAAGCATCTGCATTTTTGTTTATTTATTATGAAGTATTATACTCTTTGCTTTTGTCGTGCATCAGCTGTATAGAAATAAATGTGATGTTATTTATTGAAACAAGTACATGATGAGAGAACAGGAATGGAATAAAACATTCTGAAGTGAAGAACCTAAAACACCAGATAGTGTTTGAAGTCCAGCTCTTTACCAAACTGTTACCTGACACATCTAAGTTACATTTTTACAGTGAAAAAAAATAAATAAAAAAGCATACTTTCTGCAAGATATTGCTCTTTTCTTGTGAAAGTGAAATATGAATATGAAGCAGCCCTCATTTGTTCCACAGCATCTTGTTGTTGTATACTCGTTAAAAGGCCAAACTGCACACATGTTTTGCGCACCCACATATTTCAGCGTGGATGCAGTGAACCAACTGTACACCAACCGTTAGCGACTGAACTATAAAATCAACCTCAAAACCTGCGCTGAACTCACAGGAAGGCTATCAACAGTATCTACAGGTCTTATGTCTTAATCCAAGGGGAGGCAGTTTGTGATGACACACACAACTCATTCAGCAACACGGTTAGCTGTCCCCTAAAGAAAAAAGAGCTGTTTGTCAGATATGTATTATGCTATCAAAACATTTCTAAAAGATTTAGTGACTCTTAGCCATTGTCTGTAACACACACACACTCTCTCTCTCTCTCTCTCTCTCTCTAACTGTCCTGTTGAACACAAATGATGAGACAAGCGTTTGCTTCTGTTTGACAGAATGAGAGAAGCCAGCAGGCCGTGGGTAAAGGCTGACCCCTGCTGGCCTGGACAGGATCCGACACTGATCCACTTCAAATTCTACTCAAAACAATATAACTGTGACTGCATTCTGTGTGGGTCACATTCTGTCATAGACACAAATATGCATTTCACTTAACATTAGCAGGGGGACACAAATGATTTCAGACTGTATGTTCTGGGATTTGGGACACAAATGATTTCAGACTGTATGTTCTGGGATTTTTAGTCTGCCATTAAATAAATATTTCCCCTCTCTAAAATGAACAGCTGATGTCCAATCATCAATTGTTTAATTTTGCGCTTATTTCAGATCATATCCAGTAACTTTGACCTTTAACTCTGTTAAAGTGTGTGTTTCTTTCAGCTGCTTCATGGCTCTTTGAGAAACAACCTGTGGTCCAATGTGTTTCCTGTCCAGTTCAGTTGTTGTTACAATCCCCCCCCAAAATAAAAACATTCACTTAAAACCTTACTCATTAAAATACAACTCTCCAGAGTTTGGAGTGTATACATTGATAAAAAAAAAAACATCTTAAAAATACTTGGCCCTGACTAAAAGTCTGCTCAATACTCTTTCTCCTACAGTGTGGGACTTCCCCACCCCACTCCCTCCTGCAGTCTAAAATGTCACTGTGGCTCTCTGCAAATGCTATATTTATTCTTTTTAGTTTTAAAGAGAGGCAAGCTGTCTTCCTCACATCTCTGCCACCATTGATATTAAGAATGGAGATTTTAAAAATGCTCATAAAATCAGATGTGAGGAGACACAAATTAAAAATGACACAAAAGTTAAAACTGACAGCAGTATTGTCTTCCATGTTCTCATGATCTTGTTAATTCGATAAGATAAGTCTAAACACTAAACACTCTTCATCCTTGTTGTTGAGAATCACAGCAAAAGTTATACCTCTGCACATCTGGGGACAAACAGACCTGTCTCCTTACCTTCACAATTCTCTTTTCAATAAACAACTTGACAAATTCATAGAGAAACACAAACTACTTGATTAAAGTCAGTGAACATTATTGGCATTAAATGAGGAAATCACAAACTCTGTAGATCAAAAAGAATATGCAGTTGGAGTACTTATAGATTAAAAAAAGCTTTTGATACAATAAATCATGATATATTACTCAATAATCTAGAAAGGTATGGCATCAGAGGCAGTGTTTAAATGGGTGAGGAAGTGGAAGTTTGTGAAGTTGTGAGAAAAACCTAAACTATTTATACTTTATATTAATGATGTGCAATGTATCAAAAGTATTAAAGGTGATATTATTTAGGAGTGCGCACAAGGAGAAAAAGCTTCTGTATCTCTATTTATGGAGGGAAACTGTGGAACAGTCTGAATGAGGAGCTCAAGGGATGTCCAAACATACACCAGTTTAAACAGAGGTATAGAGAGATGGTAGTCACAAGGTATAGGAATGAAAAAAGTGTTTGGCTATTACAGGTGCTTAATGTTGTAAATGTATTTATTTATTTTGGTAATGTAAAAGCTTTCCTGGAAATATTCAAGGTCCAGCGTTAATGAGCAGGATGAAGTCAGAATGTAATAGAGTCAACTCAGACAATGGCAAGAGTCACTAAATGCTTTAGAAATGTTTTGATCACATGTATAAATTGCTGAGAAACAATGCCTTTTTATTTGTGTGTGTGTGTGTGTGTGTGTGTGTGTGTGTGTGTCACTGGTAAATCACGTAAATCCACTGGGACAGCACCATAAACAGTCACTAATGGACATGCATAGGGCATGTCTGAGGTCAAACTTTGTACATGTCGTAACACCTCAGAAAATATCAGGCTCTCTCCAGTCCCACCACCAAGACCAATGTTAAAATACAGTTACAGACAGGAAGGTTTATTCCTAATGAGAAGATAATTTATCACATTCGGCTCTAATTCCATGACTGAACTATTTGATCAAACATACCAAGAGGTGTCATTGATTTCTGAAAATGTGGTTGAGACACTGTAGGTAACCTTTCACAGCTGGGGTTGCAAAGGGGCGCTAAATTTTTTGGTAAAAATAGGGAATAGGAAATGGAAGCAAGGAAGGAAGAATTGAGAATGGAGGAAGTGGGAGTTAAAACAAGCATTGATTATATTATCTCAAAATCTACACAGAGGGGTCCCACAATAAACAAGAATGTGGTGGACTTGGTATATACGGTATATCCCCAACAGCCTATCAGGTCCTGATAGGCTGCCATGAAAAGCGGTTGTTTGCATCTCTGGGACTGTCTCTCTGTCTGTCTCTCTGTCCACCTGTCCGTCTTTGTGTCTGTCCTTGTCTCTCTCTGTCCATCTGTCCGTCTTTTCTCTCTTTCTCTCTCCTTTTCGTCCTCCCCAACCGGTGCAGACAGATGTCCGTCCTCCATAGACCTGGATCTCTTTGTTCCTGCCTGTTAAAGGGTAAGGTTTTCAACGCCACTGTGTTCACAAGAATGCTGTTGCTGCTCATGGGGGAATTGTTGGGTCTCTGTAAATCATAATAAGTCATAGAGTGTGGTCTTGGCCCACTCTGTAAAGTGCTGAACACGTCATATTGTTTTTCAAGATAGGGTTCAAGAGGCAGAGTGGACTGTGATGGGGCTACTTGGAGGGTCGGTGCAGAGACTATAAGAACGATGTTACACACTCCTGTACAGTAGGTGGCGGTATGCACATGAGAGAGAGAGAGAGAGAGGAGAGAGAGAGAGAGGAGAGAGGAGAGAGAGAGAGAGAGAGAGAGAGGAGAGAGAGAGAGAGAGAGAGAGAGAGAGAGAGAGAGAGAGAGAGAGAGAGAGAGAGAGAGAGAGAGAGAGAGAGAGAGAGAGAGAGAGAGAGAGAGAGAGAGAGAGAGACAGAGAGACAGAGAGAGACAGAGAGACAGAGAGACAGAGAGAGACAGAGAGAGAGATATGACCTTTTCCCACAATCCACCGGGAGACTGAAGGCGCCTTTTGTAGCGCATATGTCACCGAGGACGTGCTGTGCTCCAGTTAAAGACGTTTATGCGTGAACATAATAACACGTTGGTTTAGTGGCACCATCTGCGTGTCTTTCATTCCTCTGTTTAACGTCTGTTAAGAGCGACATGGCTCCGTCCATCTTAATGACAGCGAGTGTTAGCTGGTTGGCTAAGTCCTTCAGTGTTTTCTCCTGCACACACACTTTGGCAAGGTAGCTAACCCTCCAGTTTCTCTACTGTTTATAACTGTTAGCTAGCTGAAGTTGTGGTATGGGTAAGTTAGCATCTAGCTTGGGCTTGCTCTCCAGGAATTCCGCATAAGTTACCGTAAGCACCTTTTTAAGCATCAAAATTAGATACTTGACTGCAAAGTGTAGTTTGGAACGGGTATTTCAGCCAGTTCATTTAATTTATTCAAATTTAAATGATTTAATAACAATTCGCATCAATGTAAATCATTCTCATTGGTTAGTTTTAAGTCTTTAGGCTTTAATGGTTTAAATAATATACCGGTAAGTCGTCTGTGTGTTAACAGGAAAGTCTGCTAGTTATTCAAAATGGATTCGGAGTGTGTTCAGGGCTTGAGCTGGAGATTGAGTTGAACAGGTGCAGCAGTTTACAGGTTTTAAAGGTGCTGGAAATCCTTCCATTTGAATGTGTTATTTTCTAGGTTTGTAAAGTGCTTGGATTTTGAATGAAGTGCTCGAAACTCTTTGAGCTGTGTCATGAAACATACTTTCAGTTGTTTATAGTACAATAACATCTCATTTAATGTGATGAAGTGCAATTATCTATCCATACATATGCACTGTATAAAAATATGTAATTTCTCACAGCTGTAAGGTGCTGGAAGAGCTTGAAAAGTGCTTAACGCCATAACTTGGTCCAGGAAGCAATACTTTACCTGAGTGAAACTGATATTCCCATATTTCCACATGTATTGAAATAATTGCTGCTTTGGTTTGTGAGATACATGCTGAATTCATTTGTTAACAAAAAGAGATGTTTGGTTCTATAACTAAACATTTTAATTTTCAACTGATCTGCTGATTATTTCATTGAGTAATTGATATGGTAGAGGAAATATTTTTTCTTAAAAAGTCTCACAACTTCCCAAAGCCCAAGGAGCCATCTTTATATAACGTTTTGTTTGACCAAAGCCAAAACTCAACAATACTTAAATGACACAGAAAAGGGAAAAAAAATTCATTTGCAAAGCTAATACCATAAATTATTTGGCATTTTTTCACTATTTATTGATATTTTATTTGCAGTCCCACAGTCTGACACAGCACTGTGAAAGAGAAACTACAGTTCTAAATATACCATCAGCTATTGTGAAAAAAATACAAAACACATTTATGTTGTAACAACAATACCTTTAATAAGATTCCTGTATCAGAAATGAAAAATCCTTCAGTAACCGTCCGCGTAAACACGCAGCGCTGGACTCTTGCCATCTGCTGCTGTCCTGTGTCAGGCACTCAGAGGGTTTATTATATATTCCACACATTCACAGTGCAATTAAAAATAATAAACACAAAAACTGGAAAACGCATTTTGCAGCAGTCCTTTAACCGGCTGTTCAGTCTGACTTAACACACTTTCAAAATAGAATTTCCGGGTCCAAACGCTTCAGTGAAACAAAACACAAACGCTCCGGTGAAACAAAACACACAACGGCCAAACATCTTTTTCATCGATAACAAAGAGGTCAATGACAATTACGTTGTTTTTTTAAAAACTCAGATCTGTTCAAACAATGGGGAACACGGCACTGTGGTGTTGGAGGAATACGAGGCTTGGACCAGCTTGGACCTGGAAATCATATTTTATAAAGGCCGTTACGTCACGTCTTAACAGTCTCTTTTGAGCCCAAAAAATATTTTTACAGAAAATGTGCTGCATCGTTATGAGGATATGAAATTACCACTATTGTGATATGAGAATTTGGTCATGTTGCCCAGCACTAGTGTGTACTACTCTTGAATAGTTAACACTGAAGTACCACTAAATAGCCAGATTTGCAAATGGAGTTTTGTCTGAAGTTCATTGCATGAGTAAGAATGGATGCTAGGATGTTCTCTGCCTTATGTCATATTTGTGTGTGTGTGTGTGTGTGTGTGTTTGTGTGTGTGTGTGTGTGTAGGTGTACCAGTGTCCTCCCAGCTGCATTTGTCACCCCAGTGAAGTGTCTGACCTCTCAGGCCAGCGGGCCCCCAAAGAGACCTCTGAATGGATACATGAGATATGTTATGCAGCAGCAGCCAGTCATAACCAGACACAACCCAGGTAAATCTGCAACACTCACTAATGCTTCTTTAAAATGCTGCTTAAGTTATTGATGTCACTGAAATGGCAGTGACACCTCAAAGTACAATAATTAGTGTGAAGAATCTATAAAATATTATTGCAATGTCATTTCAGAGCACATGGCTGAGCTGATCAGTCTGAAATGTTTCTATCGTAAGTCAAGGATTCAAATGCTACAGTTGTGTTGGTAATGATCATGGTATAATTGCTGCCCTCAGAAATCAAATCAGTGGATATCATCAGGAGGATCGCCCAGCAGTGGAGAACGATGAGCCCAGAACAGAAACAGGTATTCCAGTCTTTTACTTGTTAAAAAGTATAAACTGTATGCCTTTTTTATGTAACATTTTTAATAGTGCCTTGAGTACATACATTGTAGGGTGGGGTAGTGGTTGCAAGTGGTAAATCATCTCTATGATACTGATTTTGGAGCACATACACTCTCTTGTTGTAGCCTTTTCAGGAAGCCTCTCTGCGGGCCAGGGAGCAGTTTAAGGTGGACTTTGAGCGCTACAAGGCCCAGCTGAGCCCAGCACAGGTCCAGGAACAAGCCCTGGAGAAGAGGCAGAGGATGGCCAAGAGGAAAGCCATCCGCAAAAAGAGGGTAAGAGATAGTAGTAGATCGAGAGCAGGAAAAAGGCCTTGAGATAGTTTTTCATTCATGTGCTCTTTGAAATAGGGGTGGGCGAAATGACGATATGAGATGGTGAAGGATTAGAACATGTTGACGATCTGCCTATGCTCTTGCGCTGACGGGTCATATTTTTTCCTCAGCCAAATCCCACTATTAGCTAGTCCGCCTCATGCACCGCCCTAAAGACACGCCGATCAACCAATCATAGCGAACTTCACGCAGTTTCTCATTTCTCATCCTGTTTTATTCAGAGAGTAGAGCGAAACTACCGTGTCCAAACGGCACGCGAGTGTCAGACGATTGGGTCCCATCAAAGCTCTCTGTCCACACTTGTGTGCAACAAGCTGTAACATATGAGCCTTAAAAAACTGGTAAATGTCCCGTGCAACCGCGGACACCTAATGGAGGCAGCGCCTTCACTTCAACAGAGGCCGCCTTTCTGGCCAAAGCTACTACACACAGTTACACACGGTGCGCACATCAGATGTCTGTTTCACGAAGCAGGTTCAACAAACTCTGAGTCTAACCCTGAACTCTGAGTTGATCTACTCTGAGATAGGGAACTCTGAGTTTTCGGTTCCAGAACAGCTGATTTGAGTTAGTTTGATCAACTCGGAGTAGTTTGACCTGGAGTTAAGCGCGTGCACCACAAGTAAAAAAAAGACAGCATCAATGGAGCCCTGATTCGACGAGACACCATGGCAACGGGGAAGAGAAGGGCTACGCTACCTCTGGAATTGGAAATATTAATGCGCTCATACGGAGAGTTTGAGCATGTTTTTCGCCGAAAGTGTAACACCACTGCAGCAGCTAAAGAGAGGGAGACGCGTGGGAGAACATTGCTGCTCGGGTCAATGTCTAAGTTTAAATGTAGTCCTGTTGCAATCACAATAATATCACAGGGGAAACTGCTTGGGTGGGAGCCTATTAATTTATTTCATTTAGGTGCATTCCCGCAGGGAAGAAGCGCACTTGGCAGCAGCTTAAGATGAAACATAAAAGCATTGTTCAAACAGGTAAAACTTCAGCACAATCCCATGGTGACGCCTCATTTTGAGCAGGTTTGACATTATAAAGTAAATATTACCGTAAGTGGCTGTTTTATATGTTGTAAAAAAAACTCCCATTTGCAAAAAAAACGCAGCGCAACACACAATATCTGCTGTGATGGGAGAGCATGACTTCAGTTCGTTATGTTGGAAATGTAAGGACGGATGCTGTTGTGTATGTAAATGATGGACTGTGACGTGAAACAGTACCGCTCAAAAAGATATTGCCTGGAAATGCAAGAACATCTATGTTCAATCATCTCCCGACAAATATTTAATTCTCTGCGCAGTAATGCTGCACCTTCATCCACAGGATGATTATGAAAAGGACATGCCATGGTAGTGAAAATAGTCACAACCTAATATAACTTTTTAATGTAGGCCTACTGACTGATTTTTGCAAAGATTTTCTCAGAAAACAAACGGAACTATAGCAGAACTATACTACGTCAAAACTCGCCTGCTGACTGAATGAATGAGGAAATCAAATGCCGTGTGTGGCTGAAAGAGGGCGGAGACAGAGAGAAACTCAAGGTTTGCTGAGAAAAACCTGGTCCCGACCAGGTTAGGTTCAGAGAGCATGTTACCACGGTAACTGACCGAGAGGTTAAGTTACCTCTCTTTGTGAAACAGGCTAGAGTTACCCCTCTTTCTCTGGTTTGAGTTACCTCCCTTTGTGAAACGGAAAACTCAGAGTTTTCCTCATTTCAGGGTTAACAGACTCAGAGTTTTCACTAAACCTGCTTTGTGAAACGGACCCCGGATGATAACACAACAAGCCTTTTCAACCACCTAAAGAGGCCGAATCCTGACAGTAACAGTCTGCTGAGAGGGGAACAGTGAGGAGTCCAGCCACACCACAGCCAGCAGAGGCAACAGGGAGCTTTAGGTAGCTTTTTGTTAAATGTCCATTGTATTGTATTATATTGTATTTGTAATGTCCATAAGTTGGCAAAGTTGCACAAACTGATTAAAAAAAAAAATGTTCTGAAAGGTCATTTGGCCTAAATGCTTTGCTATATATTTTCTCTTTTAGGCCTGTGTTTTTACACAGAGAAATACTTTGGTTGCACTGCTCAGTAACTTGCAAAATAATTAAAACTATGTTGAAAAAACGATAAAACCGTGATTGTGATTTCACTGTGGAAAAATTGTGGTATATTTTTCCATATCCCCAACCCCGACTTTGAAACATGTCTTATACTTGATATCATTTAAACTATGTCAATGTTTGACTTTGCTGACAGTGTTTAGTCCTGTGTCGCACCAGCCCACACACTGTAGACAGCAGTGTGTCAGTACAGAGCACTGCAGGGTTACTGGAATAAACCCACTCAGCTGTGGTCACTTTGTTTAACAATACATTTGCCTCCTCTGTGGATGTGTGTGTGTCTCATCCAGGAGTTGACCGTCCTGGGGAAGCCCAAGCGTCCACGCTCTCCCTTCAACATTTTCATGTCGGAGCACTTTGAGGAGGCCAAAGGAACCTCCACAACGGTCAGTAACCACCCCGACATGATATTTAAAGGGACAAATCTTTTGAGATACTCACTGGTAGTAATAGAGACCAAAATTTGTTGCATATGGCTTATGGGAATTTTTGGGTACCAAAAGAGCACAGAGGGCCCCGGCTTGGAGGAGGAAGTTGATCCTACACGTGCTTTAGATGTAACATAATGCTGTCTTTATATACATTTTTGAAACCAGCTATGAGAGTTAGCATGTCTAACAATAATGAATAAATACTATAGGCTGAGGCAGATAACATGGCTAACATCAGCTAGTTTCCTCCCTGTCGTGACCTCACAGAGCGGAGAAGAGCAGAGAAGTACTCATTTTCTGTGAAGTTATTACTTTCACTGTAGTGCTGTAATTATATGGCGCTGGTATCAAATCAATAGACTTGTATAAGGGTACTTCCACACGATCGAAAACAACCTTTTTTTTCTCTGTCGTTCTTAAAAAGTTTTCCGTTCACTCGGCTTGGACTCCTACACCTCCGCGTCCACATGAAACCAGGTGCAGCGACTCCAAACTCTGTAGTACACATGCCAGGCCTGGATGTTGTGCTGTAACTGCCACAGAAATACACCAACAACGGAGAAGAGACGGGGAGACGCTGTGGAGAATACAAACACCAGAGAGTTTCTCTTCGAATCTGGAGACTTCCCAAATCCTCCTCCATCCTAGAGACAAATGTGTCACTGTTTCTGGTGTTAGTGGAGACTTTTGTGCTGTTTTGGACTCTGATGCACCAATCACTCTGCAGTTAGTGTCCTCAACGAGCAGAGGGTGCTGCTGGGAGCCCCTTCCCTGTCCCAAAGCACTCACATGCGCCACATTCTCACTACATAGACTTTTCACACCTTCTTAGAAACCTTATTTAAAAAAAGAGACTAGAGAGCAGTTTAGCTCCTTATTCAGAGCATCAGGGAGAAATCTGTTCTCGGCCTAATTCATTCCCATGCATGTGGCTCAGAGTCCAGTTCAGTAAACAGTCTATGGGTCCGTCTCTCTCCTCCCCCACGACATCACCGGCCCTCCTGATCAGTTTGTTCAGTCTGTTGGTGTCTGCAACCTTCACCCCACTGCCCCAGCATGTGAGAGCCAAAAAGATCGCACTGGCCTCAACAGACTCAGAAAACATCCTCAGCATCGTCCGGCAGATGTTAAAGGACCTCAGCCTCCTCAGGAAGAAGAATCCACTTTGGCCCTTTTTGTAGACAGCCTCTGCGTTTCCAGTCCAGTTCAACTTATTATTGAAGTACACCCCCAGGTACTTCTACTCCTCTACAGTGTCCACAGGGACCCCCTGGATGGAGACAGGGGTCACAGGGTTTTTCACCCTCCTCAGATCCACTACAAGCTCCTTTGTTTCAGTCATGTTGAGCTGTGACAAAGTTGCCCAGAACAGTCCTGTATTCACTTTCATTCCCCTTTCCAATGCAGCCAACTATTGCTGAGACATCGGAAAACTTCTGAAGGTGGCAGGACTCAGTGCAACAGTTGAAGTCTGAGGTGAAGAGGGTGAAGAGAAGGGGAGAGAGGACAGTCCCCTGTGGGGCATCAGTGTTGCTGACCACCCTTTCAGACACACAGTTCTGTAGGCATACATACTTTGGTCTGCCCATCAGGTAATCCACAATCCAGGACACGATGGGGGCCTTCACCCGCATCGCAGCCATTTTCTCACAAAGTAGAGCCGGACGGATGGTGTTGAATGCAATGGAGAAGTCAAAGAACATGACTCTCACAGTGCTCGCAGGCTTGTCCAGATGACTGTAGACTCTGTTCAGCAGATAGGTGATGCAGTGCTCAACCCCCAGGCGGGGCTGGTAGGCGAACTGTAGTGGATCAGTGAAGGGCCTGGTGGCTGGCTCTTGGTGCAGTCCCGGTCAGCCCGAATGGTGTGGAAGCCATCCAAGGAAACGTTCTGGTCCGTCATGTCCCTGTGCAGCCATGTCTCCGTGAAACACATCAGAATGCACTCACGGTACTCCAGGTGGCTCCACGTTAGCGCCGTTAGTTCATACATTTTGTTTTAAAGAGACCGTACATTTCCCATCACAACAGAGGGGAGACCCGGCTTAAATCTTCTCCTCTCCATAAGCCCGTCCCGTCTCAACCCTCCTCTATTGCACCGACGTTGATTGCTTTTGTAAAGCACGTTTGCACATGAACCACCACGAGCGTGCGCACGTGTACGAGCATGAGGCCTACAGCGGGTCTGATGTCATTTTATGTGCGCCTGTTCGGACATAGAAAAAAGAATGACAGACCATGCGCAGACATTTTAAACAATGGCGGCGAAAGGCTCACGTTGGTGTGATGCGGAGGTGGAGTGTTTACTGCAGATTTGGTTAGATGAAAATATTCCAAAACAGTTGGACAAGACGCACGGGGAAGTACCCTAACGCACAGGGGCACAGTAAGGATGGACAGTGTGAGTGCGCCCTCAGTGTCTCGACGTTTAAGACTTTTTGGACTGAAAGCCCACTCTGCAGTGACCAAACCTCATCAGCAGAAAGAATAAAAAGGCTAGACTTGCCTTTGCTGAGGAGCCTGTTGGTGGACAGAGGAGAACTGGTCCAGAGTGACTTCAGTGATGAGAGGACGTTCAGTGTATTTGGGTCTGATGGAAACATTATGTTGGGCGTAGGACTAGGGAAAGACTGAACCCAAAGTGTGTAAAGAAGTCAGTTCCATTTGGAGGAAGAAGTGTCATGGTTTGGGGGATGTTTTCTGCAGCAGGAGTTGGGCCTCTTGTACGGCTACATGGCAGGGTGAATGCAAATGTTTATGTGAACCTCCTTCAGCAACATGCAATACCTCCACTGCAACGGTCTCCAAATCAGCTGCAATTTTCATGGAAGAAAATCCCCTCCTGTCACACTGCGAAACAGGTGAAGCAGTTCCATGGAGCTAAGAATATTGAAACTATGAAATTTCCACAGTCCAGATCTGAACCCCATAGAGAATCTCTGGAAAATCCTTAGCAATAAAACCAGAGAATGTTCTCATTTGTTCAGGTCATCATAATCCCCAAAGAAATTTCAGTCAAAAGCAACTGGAGTTGTTTGTAGTTGTTGGTCCAACTAACTGGTGTGGAGATCGAGGTATTTAACCTCTAGTGAGGAGGCCCTATGTGAACAGTTGTTCTTTGAGGTTAGATTGTTGAAACTCCTGGGATGGGGTGAAAGGGCAGCATTCAACAATCTAACCTCAAAGAACTGTTCATAAATGGCCTCCTGTGACTCCAACGAAGTCGTTAAGGGCGTGATCACACTATCCTTTTGGCCGCGGCCAAAACCGGTTTTTCAGCTAAAGTCTAGTACCTTTAAGTTGTGTGAGCGCACCCGCTCCGCGCTCAACTGGGGCCAGCTGGGCCGCCACGGCCCGCTTGAAAGAGGTGGGCTTTAGCGGAGCCGTTTGCACATGTACGAGCACGAGCGTGCGCACGTGTACGAGCACGAGCCCTACGGCAGTAGCGTTATGTCCGCCTGTTCGGACATGTAAATAGAAGGACGGACCATGCGCGGACATTTAACAACAACAACAATGGTGGTGAAAGGTTCACGTTGGTGTGATGCGGAGGTGGAGTGTTTACTGCAGATTTGGTCGGATGAAAATATTCAAAAACAGTCGACAAGACGCACAAAAACTCCGAGGTCTGTGGAAAGATTTGTAAACAAAGCCACACACACGCGATCAATGCGTGTGACGTGTTACGGCTTGAAGGCGTATGGACAGCAAGAAGTATTGGCCGAGGCCCTGGTAGTGTGAGTACAAACGGGGCTGGGGCGCGGGGGGGAGAGGGAGGGGGGACAAGTACCCTAAAGTCCGGGTCTCGGTCCGGGAGGATAGTGTGAGCGCGCCCTAAGAGCGTGCTCACACTATCCTTTTGGCCGCGGCCAAAACCGGTTTTTCAGCTAAAGTCTAGTACCTTTAAGTAGTGTGAGCGCACCCGCTCCGTGCTCAACTGGGGCCAGCTGGGCCGCCACGGCCCGCTTGAAAGAGGTGGGCTTTAGCGGAGCCGTTTGCACATGTACGAGCACGAGCGTGCGCACGCGCACGAGCCCTACGGCAGTAGCGTTATGTCCGCCTGTTCGGACATGTAAATAGAAGGAGGGACCATGCGCGGACATTTAACAACAACAACAATGGTGGTGAAAGGTTCACGTTGGTGTGGTGCGGAGGTGGAGTGTTTACTGCAGATTTGGTCGGATGACAATATTCAAAAACAGTCGACAAGACGCACAAAAACTCCGAGGTCTGTGGAAAGATTTGTAAACAAAGCCACACACACGCGATCAATGCGTGTGACGTGTTACGGCTTGAAGGCGTATGGACAGCAAGAAGTATTGGCCGAGGCCCTGGTAGTGTGAGTACAAACGGGGCTGGGGCGCGGGGGGGAGAGGGAGGGGGGACAAGTACCCTAAAGTCCGGGTCTCGGTCCGGGAGGATAGTGTGAGCGCGCCCTAAGACTCAATAGAGCACTAACAAAGTCCAAACCAACTTCCACCAATGACTGTCACTCTAACGACGGTCGTTGGCACTTGGAGCACAAAGCGTTCCAGTGACATCATCGACCTTGTGAAAGGTTAAATACCTGGTTCTCCATACCAGATAGTTGGACCAGTCCCAACCTGGTCAGATGCGTAGATGAACTGATGAAGCCTCTTGGATGAGAGCTGAAACGTCTTCCTAGACAAATAACCAGGTCCAGTTGCTTTTGACCGAAATTGCTTTGGGGACCTTGGTAACAAAGTAATGTGTAAGAAACCCACTCCAGTTAGTGAACTGTGGAAGAGACTGAGCCAGAATGGACCCAGATCAAACCAGAGCAGTGTGAGAACCTAGTGATGTCCTGTGGGTGCAGATGTGCTGAAGTCATTCAAAGCTGTGGCCTCTACACTTCCTGTTCACTTTTGAATCCTAGAGAGGAAAACATTGTTGAACTGTTCTCTTCTGACACAATGGTTACTGTTCTCTAATTTTGATCACTGTTTTTTTCCCCACTAAATAAAGGGTTTTGTTGAAGGGCCTTGGTTATTTTAAAAAAACACGTTAGTACAGCAGTGGGATAGACACAGTGGATATTCTATCGGATTATGAACAGTAAAAAAATAACAGTATTTCAGAATAAATCAAGTGTGTACGTATGTTTAAAAATAACATACATTGTGTTCATTGAAAAACGTTGTTTTCCACCCAGACATTTCAAAATAATAGACTTTAGAGCTGTAATTCCAATACTGTGACACTGATGTTTTTGCTAAAGGTTCAATATTGTCAGAATCTCATACCAGCCCATGCCAAGTTGACAGATGGAAATAGGTTGGATTGAAAGGACATTGAGCTGTTTGCCATTGTCATTTGAGGAGTACAAAACAAAAATGCAATTGTGGTTGTCATGGTGACAACACATCAATGGGGCAATTAAGTGTTGCAGCTCCCTGGGATGATAGCAGACCAATGCAGCTTGAGAGACCCTTAGACCCAGCCTGCTGTCCGGCTAATTTTCTGTATCCAATGCAGCATGAAAGCGTTATGTGGAGCAGAACCAGCAAACCAGCAAGCTAATGGCTGGTTGGCCAAGTCTGCCACAACAGTCACAGAAAATGAGCTTAACAAAGTTGTCACTCATCTGTGACAAGAGTGTGTGGATTCAATTCAGTTTTATTTACAGTGCCAAATCATAACAAGTTAACTCAAGAAACTTCACATATAGAGTAGGTCTAAACCACACTCTGACTAATTTATGATTTACAGACACCCAACAATTCCTCCATGAGCAGCAGCAAGTTGCAATATCTCTATACAGTATTTATGCAGGGGGGAGGAGAGAGAGCTGGAAAGGGAATATTCATTCTGTTCATTTAATTGTATGTATTGACTAGTTGTAACCTTTTTGGGAGATCACCACTGTCACTCATTTTTTTCCTGTTTTTGTCTGCTCCCGGGCCAGAATGACATGCAGCTAGGATAATTATGAGTATGTGTTTGTATTGCAAAAGAGGATTCTCATGGTTTTGCACAAAGGTCAATGATATGTTTCTGCCAATGTTGTTTATTAAGGCAAAGATGAAGTCACTGTTCGAGGAGTGGAGGAACCTGTTCAGTCATCAGAAACAGGTTAGCCACACAATCATCCCATATCCTTTGTTCTTCTAGATGTATGGCCTTCGAGACAGGAGGAATTTAGTGTGGGACAGTATTCAGATCTCCCCTTTTCAATATCTCAGGTCTACATGCAGTTGGCGGAGGATGACAAAATTCGTTATAAGAACGAGATAAAGTCGTGGGAAGACCACATGATGGAGATTGGACGAGAAGACCTGATCCGAGAGCGGACCCTGTCTGCCAAAAAAAAAACTGCTGCTAAAGCTTCAGCTGCCAGGAAAGTATCAAAGAAGCCTCAAGCTGAAATGGTGAAGGGGGCCACTGCCACAGGAAAGAAACCCACCAGGAAGACACCTAACAGTAGCTCTGTGAAAAATGTAAGGACGAAGAAGACATAAGATTTGTGTACTGAGTCTAGAGGAAGAGAGAGTTTTGACAGCAGTGTGTTTTCCCCTCTAACTTTAGTTGTCATAGGTTCTATAGGGCAAAGCGTTTAGAGCATTCAGACAAGACCATTTCACTATAAGCCATTACCACAACTGTTCAGTGAAAAATATGCCAAATACACCCTGAAAGCCTGATTGGTTGGTTGAAAATGTAGAGTGTAATGTTCCAGGCTAACAAAGTAAATGACTTGATGAAATGTCAGGATTTCTTAAGTTTAGACTATGAAAGAAGTGATAATAAGAAGCACAGGTGCTGTTTTTACTTTTCTGTCTAATGTTTCAAAGGTTTCATAGCCCAGAGTGCAACCACCATATACAAAACTTGAGGGGGAAAATAAAAGTTACTGCTGCAGCCTCGTCCTTGTGTCTGTCACCTGTGGAAGTGTGTGCTCCTTAGAACAACTTGTTGGCCACTTCTCACTAAGTTTTTGCTCAGAGAAAGGCGCCACAGTCCACTGCCGCTGAAGACCGAACGGAACCATGGTTCCCATGAATGCAACCTGACTGAATTCATTGTCTCACCATTATCGATACAGCATAACCTTGTACAGTCTGTTTCATTTATTAAATAAGCAACATTATTGACTGAAACCAAAAGTTCAAATGATGCATTGTTCCAGTGGAGCTGATTATGAGATGCTTTTTGTTCTGTTGACTGCTGTAAGATGCTGTTCCCCTCAGAACCTTCATCCAAATGATTATGTTTTTGTGGCATAAAGAGGTTGTTCCCTCCGTGGATTCAGCCAGTGTTGGTTAATGGTCTCAAAATTCAGATTCTTTCTGCATTCATATTTGTAATGAACCTGTTAATCATGAAGAACACACTTTCAGTATTTACAGTTTATTTAGCTTCTGCTCCTAGAATGTTTTTAGGGCTACCCTATTCTGACAGCATTTACTACACCATGTTTTCTTTGTATTGTGTATTTACTGAATAAAAATGTATACACACTTTTCTACAAAAATGACCTTTTATAGTGCCTACAATTACACATGAAAGCCACAATGTTATGGCCTGGAAATCCAGGCGCAGGGTCTGGCAACAATAGGCCTTCCCAACTCAAGGGGCAGCATCAACGCATGCAGTTCAAAATACCACCGCACACAAATGGATCACACTACAACCAATCAGAGCAATGAACAAGGTGATGACTTCAACGGTGCAGCACGTCTGGATTTCCAGGGTAACAACAATGTTCAGAAGAATTCAGTTCAAACACAGGGGAGCTCAAAGTCCCATTTGTCTGATAAATCATTTGATTTTGCGGAAATTGGATAAACTTTATTATTGACCTGCATCAATTCAGATTGCAAAACTTCCCTTATTTATTATTTGAGCAGTGTATAAACAGTTGTACTGATATAAAATATATCTTCATAGGAGGAAGTATAACTGTTGACAAATACTGTATATGAATACACTTCAACTGTCCTTATATCTGCTTACTACTAAATTACAGTGAGTTATAAACCATGAGTTGCTTATATACTGCTGATAAATGCTAAAAATGTAACTGTTTTTGTTTACTTTGGTTATCCTAAATCAACTTTAAATTAAAATGTATATTGTACCACTGGTGCAGCTTTTTTTTTACTGAAGAATAATTAACACCAAGCTAAAAAGTCTTAACACATAAACAATAAAAACAAGTGTGAGAACAATCAGAAATAAGATCCAAGTCTCCAATGTACAGTCCATACAAGCACAGTACGAGGCAAAGGTCAGCTTGTGCGTAAGAAAGATGTTTTTTGTCTTTTTTTTGTTTGGTACAATTGTGAGAGATCACAAGTCACTACTGAAGATCTCAGCTGAGTCCTGTAAATTGAGACACTAAGAAGCTAAAGTTGGACTGCAGCTCTTACTACTACCTGCTGTTTATACATATTATGTCAAATGTCATAAGAAAAATAGTATGATGAAGATAATGTATCCTGTGGTAACGGGGGCGGGAGTAGATAAGCTTTTGTGAATTGTATGATTTAAACTAAGATAATGTGTGATGATGATTGATCTGACTGACATGCCCGAAATAAACAAATAAATACAACAATGATGGTTGAGTATAAAAGCCGTCCAAATTAAATGACAGGTATACTAAAATAGAGTGACTGCGAAGTATGGAGGTCATTCTAGAGCCATGCAGACACGTACATGAACAGCTTGCAGGTTGTCACAAAGTCAACTTTATAGACCAACTCACCATGACATGACCTCCCATATCTATGGCTGCACTAAGAACAGTCTCTCACATCTGATTTATGGACTTCTGCTTTGAAAGCTTGACTGAAATGTTTCAAAAGTAGATTATCTGAAAGGGATCCAAGAAACTATCATGGAAATATCAGTAACACTTAACATTAAGGCAACAGGCATTCATTAGTTAATAGGTAATAAGGGCCTTAGATGATGGTCATTAACATTAGTATGTTTTAATAGGACTTTGTGTGTTAATAATAGCATCAGAGACATGATTGTTTATTATAACTATGCTTTTTGCAGCTACTGGATCTAAAGTGAGAACAATGCCTTGTTAGGGTTAACAAATCCTTTAATATATGCTTATAAATAGGTAAGTATGCTTTTTGTAGCTGGTTAACTGTTAAGAAGTGCATGGAGCTCCCGTAGCTCAGCTGGTAGTGTGCTTAATGTACGAGTCCTTACAGCAGCCCGGCTCATTTCTGCCCGGCATCCCCTCTTTCTTTAAATATACTGATACAAAAGTGTTGATAAGCGCATAATAAAGGAATTATTAGCGCCATCATCATGGTGTTGCTCTTGCTTTAGATCTGGTAGCTGCAAAAATGATAATTAACTCTAAATAAGTGTGTAGGTGACTGCTAATAAACCTATTATAATGCATTTCTTAAATGCTTATAAATGTCTTATAATCCAGTATATATTATAAATATATATTTGTGATGCTTTTATCAGCACTTATATAGTCATATTAAGACATAATAACACAGCCTCTTATAAGGACTTGTAGGCCCTGATGACTAGTGATGTTCAGATGAAGCTTCATGAAACATTTTCATTATTTTCTGAGCCCACTAGATGGAGCTCTCTGTTCAACAAAGGGTTGGAAACACACTGAATCACCATATTCATTGAGCCCTTTTCTTTAAACCAAGAGCTCCATCTAGTGGACTCTACAAATAAGACTTATGCTTCATGAAGCTTCCTTAGGACGACACTACTAAATACCTTAACTAGCGCTTCCAATGACCTTAATAAGGTCTGTTTTGAATATAAAGACGTATTCATCAGTATTTAACTTCAACCACCAGAGGTCAGCCACATCTAGATGTACAGCTGCTGTTGAGTGACTGTAAGAAGCTGATGCCTAAGAGTCCGATGAGGAGAAAACTGAAATGATGCTGAGGTAGCAAAGAAACACACAGGTTTGAAACAGACAAAACAAACATCTAATAATATTCCTGAAAATACTTGTATGTACATCTCACTGTGCTAAACACTAGAGGAGTTACAAATGTCAGGTGGCCCTCAGTGCAGCTGCTCGTTGAGCAGACCAGGAAAGTGCATTTGCTTTGCACCATTTTGTCTCCAGAACAAAAAAACCTTGTTCACGTGGTGAGACGCAGGTCTAAGGGAATCAATAAAGGAGCACAATTATATCAGTGTCAGTCTGTTACACTAAAACATGAAAAGTCAGTTCACTCAAACATCCTGATATAGGGTCAAAATAGAGTCACTCAGTGGCTTTGATGACTGCTCTGCTGGTGTCTGTCCTCTCTGGGAGAAGTGTGAAGTGGGTGACTACATGCTCAACTAAGTCATCACCTAATCAGTGGGGTGAGTATGATACCATGTATTTACCACAATACTATTTGTATGTTTTTGTATTTTGATGGATTGTTTTGCTATCAAAGGATGTTCAACATTTACATCCAGGCAGGTTACTGAGGGTAACCTACACAGCTGCCTTATTAACCTCAAAGAAGAGGGATGGAGGTCATTTCCTCCTCAGTAAAGCCTTTCCTTGTGTCTCTGTGCAGTAGATGAGAGGTCCTCAGGGCCCTTGTTGCTGCTGTGTTGCAGCTTGTCTCAGTAAAGCCTGGAAGTCAGGAGACAAAACCAGTTTGTGGCGGACGTTTCCCATCACCATCATGTCTCCAGTTCGACCGTCAGACAGACGCACAGACACCAGTTGCTGCAGAAGGAAGACGCAGAGTGACTTTGTTAATCTAATCACATATTGACTCAGATTTGATTGGTTTTTGGCAGACATAATAAAAGTGTTCAGTTTTAAAGAGGATTTTTTTTTTTTTTTAAAGTCCACTAGATTGCATTATGCAACAAATTATATTGTTCTAAAATGGTGGTAGATCATTGGAAATATATTTAGCCGACTGTCCCATTTCATGATTCACATTAATGACATGGTTCGCACACACAGACACACACACACACACAGACACAGACACACAGACACACATACAGACAACCTGCAGGAAGGAGAACGCAGCTCCCTCTGAGACGTCCATGACGATGTGACCCAGCTTCAGCTCCACCTTTCCTGACTTCCTGATCTGAAGTTTACCCAGAAATCCTTCTGGGAGTTGTGACAGCACAGGACAGCCCTCCTGAGTACAGGCAGAGAACACAACCTGTCAGAACTGGCTCATTTGGGATGTCACAACATGAGATTTTGATATCATGATTACTGTCAGAGGAAATATCACAGTTTCATGGTTTTCATGATTATCAATCAGGGAAATTCTTATATGACAAAAAGAAGACACACTAGCATTCTTTTGGTCCTGCACATAAAACATGTCAGTCTGTTTTCTATTCAAAAAAGAGGGTTCAGCAAGTACCCATAGAATTAGAGTTACATCAAGGTAACTACTATATATCCCTATAAGAGTTAGGGCGTACTCATGCTGTCTATTCGTACCGTGCCCACGCACGTTTCATGGCTAAAGTCTAGTTAGTTTGACCAGTGTGAGTACAACAGTACCGTGCCCAGGCAGGGCACGCTTGCCGGTTGCGGCCCAGTTGAGAGAGGTGGGCTTTTGTAAAGCATGGATGCACTTGTACAGGGACGAGCCCGAACATTGACGTCGGTCCTGAGACTCTTTATATACGTTTGTTCCCAGCGACGGACATTTAAAAAGATGCAGCCAAATGTTTCGCAGTGGTCCAATGTGGAGGTGGAGTGTTTACTGCAGATTTGGACAGATGAAAATATTCAAAAAGAGTTGGACTACACTAAAACTCAGAGGGGTGATGACCAGGGTTCCAAATGAACTTTTTTGATCACCAGAAATCAGAATTTCCACAGCCACAGTTGAATATTTGACTTTACTAACGTTAGCTAACTCCCTCCTCTTTAGTCATTTGGTTTAATCTGAACTTTTGAATTTACTTTACTAACGTTAGCTAACTCCCTCCTCTTTAGTCATTTAGCTTAATCTGAACTTTTGACTTTACTAAAGTTAGCTAACTCCCTCCTCTTTAGTCATTTGGTTTAATCTGAACTTTTGAATTTACTTTACTAAAGTTAGCTAACTCCCTCCTCTTTAGTCATTTAGTTTAATCTGAACTTTTGACTTTACTTTACTAACGTTAGCTAACTCCCTCCTCTTTAGTCATTTAGTTTAATCTGAATTTTTGACTTTACTTTACTAAAGTTAGCTAACTCCCTCCTCTTTAGTCATTTAGTTTAATCTGAACTTTTGACTTTACTTTACTAACGTTAGCTAACTCCCTCCTCTTTAGTCATTTAGTTTAATCTCAACTTTTGACTTTACTAACGTTAGCTAACTCTCTCCTCTTTAGTCATTTAGTTTAATGTCAACTTTTTGGATTTACTTTACTAACATTAGCTAACTCCTTCCTCTTTCAGTCTATTTTCCTGCTTCGGCTCCGTTCGTTTTTCTTCTTCCTTGTGTTTTCTGTTAGACGCTCCGTTCTTTTCCATGGTTTCACACGCCGGTTTCACTGCAAACTGCGCCCAGCCAATGGGTGTATGAAACGTCATCACGTAGCATTACGGCACAGCGTTCATGGGAAATGTCGGAAGTACTGCCCCAGGGAAAAATGACCGAGAACAGAGGCTTGTATCATGCATGTAATGCCTCATATTCTACATCACCAACCAAACTGGCTAGTAAGTTATTATTAACACCTGCCAAAATGAATTTTTAGCTGCATTTGGCGGGTGTTAATTTAGAACCCTGGTGATGATGTATAAGCAAGAGGCAATCGTGCTGAGGCTCGGATCATATCATGTAATGTGAGTCAACGCGGGCCTGGGTCCGGGGGGACAATCACGCTAAAGCACGGCACAGCTCATGACGTGAACTCCTCCAGCCCAGTTTAAACTGGTTTGGCCCAGCTTAGTAACGTAACAATAGTGATGTTTCCATCACCGTCGAATACCCCAAATGAGGCAGGTCTCCCTCGCCGAAACGCCCCTAATTTGAATGTGAGTCGCTCGAGTGGCCATTTGATTACCCTGTCGCAGACCCTAAATGGACACATGCCTATTCACTAGTTCACTTTTTTTTTTACCTTGACTTAAGCATAAAGGGGTGGATGATTATCTTCAAGATGTTGGAACATATTTAAGGCGCCTTTTTTGGCTGGAATAACTCTGTCACACACTAAACAAACCACCGCCCACTCACATGTTACATGACTTGTAAGATTGATTTTCACAATGCAGGAATCAGGACATCAAGGATATTGTGGCTTCCACAGTTCTGAAACTGTCACATTATGTAACTGTGAATATTATACATTAATTATATTATTTAAATTGGTTAATCCTGTCATCACGTCGTGACACGTCACACGCATTTATTTATGTCATCGCGATGCGTCGCTTTGTTTACAAATCTTTCCATAGACCTCTGAGTTTTTGTGCGTCTTGTCCGACTGTTTTTGAATATTTTCATCCGACCAAATCTGCAGTAAACACTCCACCTCCGCATCACACCAACGTGAACCTTTCGCCGCCATTGTTTTAAATGTCTGGGCATGGTCCGTCCTTTTTTCTATGTCCAAACAGGTGCACATAAAATGATGTCAGAACCGCCGTAGGCCTGGTGCTCGTACACGTGCGCACACTCGTGCTCGTACATGTGCAAACATGCTTTACAAAAGCCCACCTCTCCCAAATGAGCTGTGACCGGCAACCGTACTGCTCCTAGGCGCGGTACGGTTGCACTCACACTGGTCAAAGGAACTAGACCTTAGCCGTGAAACGTGCTGGGGCACGTTACGGATGGACTGTGTGAGTGCGCCCTAATTGCATGTATGGAAAAGATGCAACCACTGCACATTGTGTCTAAAAGCAACTCCAGACATGTTTCCATGGCAGCATCACAGATTAGGTGTTTATTTTTTTAACTCACTTGTGCTTGTGGATGTGCAGGTCTCTTGTCTTCAGACTTGCCTTCCTTCTTGGCAGGTTTCCCTGCTGTAGATCCTAGAGGGGGGTCTACCTTCTGTCCAGACACTTTGCCGGGCATGCTGTCAGGTAACTGCATGAAGAAGAGCTCCTCTCTGCCAGACAGGCTGAGATCCTGCAGCAGTTCCACCACAGATGGCTGCTCTGGTTTGGGCAGCTCTGTTCTGCTGTGGTCAGCTCTACTCTGAGCTCTACAGGACGGATGTCTGAACAGAGGAGGGTTCTTTGGACCTGCCAACATGACAACCATAAGCACTTCAACACAAGAATGAACTCCAACAGATTACTCATTGATCATGCACATGATCATGACATGGATCCTCATGGTAGTTCAGGCAGGCATGGAAGCCATACACTGGTTTCATACACTCTCCAGTCACGTTTGTCCATTAAAAAAAATTGTGCCCATTCAGTCTGCATGCAACAAAGCATTCATGCTGTAACACTGTTGCCTGCTTTCAGATATCTAACTCCCTCCACCGCCTCCTCCTGTATTAGCATGTACTCATATGAACATTTTGCATGTTTCCTTTTTAGAGGTGGGTAGAGTAGCAAAAAGCTGTCCTCATGTAAAAGTACTGTTACTTTGCAAAAACAAGCACTGAAGTAAAAAATGACTTGAGTAGTGAGTAACTTAAGAAATACAAAATAAATCAACACTAGGACACTACTGTCTTTTCCTCCAAGTGTTTTATTTGATATGGATAAGAGTATCATTATTTAAACCACAGAAGTTCTCCTCAGGTAAAATTAAAGCACTCACACACCTGTATTTATTTATGATAAGAAGTCATCATATCCTGATCAGATTACCTCCCATATATACACCAGAAAATATTCCTAAGATATTACATACTATTATACTCTTTTGTACTACAAACCCTGATTCACATGAAGTTGGGGTGTTGCGTAAAATGTAAATAAAAACAGAATACAATGATTTGGAAATCATCTTCAACCTATATTCAACTGAATACACTACAAAATACAAGATATTTAATGTTCAAACTGATCAACTTTATAGTCTTTTTGCAAATATTCACTCATTTTAAATTTGATGCCTGCAACACTTTCCATAAAAGCTGGAACAAGGGCAACAAAAGACACCTGTTAGGAAGATGCCACAGGTTCACTCGAAACAGGTGAGTTTCATGATTGGGTATAAAAGGAGCATCCCTGAAAGGCTCAGTGGTTAACAAGGAAGGATGGAGCGAGGTTCAACACTTTGTGAACAACTGTGAGAGCAAATACTTCAACAGTTTGAAGGTTTCTCAATGTACAATTGCAAGGAATTTAGGGAATTCATCATCTACAGTCCATAATATCATCAAAAGATTCAGATAATCTGGAGAAATCTCTGCACGTGAGCAGCAAGACTGAAAACCAACATTATTCTGTAAAGGTTATGACCCCTTGGGCTCAGGAACACTTCAGAAAACCACTGTCAGTTAACACAGTTCATCACTACGTCTACAAGTGCAGTTAAAACTCTACCATGTAAAGTGAAATCCATATATCAACACTCAGAAACACCACCAGCTTCTCTGGGCCCGAGCTCATCTGAGATGGACTGACTTAAAGTGGAAAAATGTGCTGTGGTCTGAGAGTCCACATTTACAATTGTTTTTGGAAATCATGGAAGTCGTGGCCTCCAGGCCAAAGAGGAAAGGAGCATTCAGACTGTTATCAGAGCAAAGTTCAAAGCCGGCATCTTATGGTATGGGGGTGGGTTAGTGCCCAGGGAATCATGGGTAACTTGCACAACTGTGAAGGCCCCATTTATGCGGAAAGGTTCATACAGGTTTTGGAGCAACATTTGTACAACCACAACCACGGAGATCCAGGACTGTTGAGCAACATACAAAGCTTCAAGAGTTAGTGTCCTCAGTTCCCAAACACTTATTGAGTGTTGTTAAAAGGAAAGGTGATGTCACAGTGGTCAACATGATCCTGTCTTAGCTTTTTTGGAATGTGTTGTAGGCATCACATTCAAAATGAGTGAATATTTGCAACAAAATAAAACAATAAAGTTATCAGTTTGAACATTAAAAATCTTATCTTTGTAGTGTATTCAGTTGAATGTAGGTTGAAAAGGATTTGCAAATCATTGTATTCTGTTTTACACAACATTTTAGGGACCACAATGGAAATCCTTGCCATCCCTGACTATTTATGCATTTTAATGTATGAAAGAGTGCTGTTTCATATTTTATATCAATAATGGTCAAATAAGATCAATAATCAATCAGCCCAAACTTTTTTGGAATTTGGGTTTGTATAATAATCTTTCTGAAAATGTCTCATATTGGATTATTAGTTTAGGCTAATTAGGAGATCGTTCTACAATATTTCATCATTACTTTAACTTGAAGAAGACATTATATCAGACATTATATCATATTGTCTACATAAAATAAAGTAGTTTGCCTTTTTTTCCGAGTGTATAATTTGGTTAAATTTCCTGTCTCTCTTCTTCAGGCTACATGAGCATGACTAGTTAACTGAACACCGTTATTTTTGAAGTGTGATCTACTATATTATATTATGTTAAAGTGTTATTAAGACAACAGATACACTTCCTGCTCTATATCAGCTTAGTCAGCATGAGTGTACTGACTTCAGATCAGTATTAACTGGGGTTAGTGGGATTTTTTCTCTAAAAATCTACTAGTAAGTAAGAGTAAAATGTAAGCTGCATTACAACTACTTTGACAAGTACAATTTACTCAAAAAGTTACCTAAGTACATGTAACAAAGTAAATGTAACTGGTTACTACCCACCTTTAAGTAAAATATCGGCATAAAATCATCCAATGGTCTTTTTTAACACTTACACACATCAAATAAGCCATGGAGACAGTTTTTTTTCCGTGTATGAACTATTAAACTAGAAATCCGGTAGAGTCGCTAACAGCCGTGGCTAACACTGATTAGCTCGGGGCAGTACGGTGAAGGCATTCAAAGGTCTTTTTTAACCACTAGTACTGCTGAAAATAACAGCCAACCTCTGCAGCAGCATGAGAAGAGTCCCTACACAGAAAACAAAGCACAAATGGGCTCCTTCCTTTTGGACTGACTTTGGTAATCCACTTGAATGGACTTTATTATGAGAGGAGCTGGTACAGGGGCCAGTTGGTAAGTCTTTAAAACACTCTATTATTTCTCTGTATCACTCTGGGTTCGCTTACTACATTGATGCTGCTTCATTTTATATGAAGGGACTCTTCTCATGCTCCTGCAGAGGTTTGGTGTTATTTTGAGCAGTATTAGTGGTTAAAAAAGGATTTAATGCCTTCACCGTGCTGCCCTGAGCTAATCAGTGTTAGCCACGTCTAGCTGTTAGCGACTCTCTGGGATGTCTCTGTTTATAGTTGTTACAGGAAAAAAACTCTTGATGGCTTATTTGATTTGTGGAAGTGTCCCAAAAAGACCATGGGAGGATTTTACGCCGGAATCTCATATCTCTAATATGTGTTCATTAAAAGTTGTGTGTCTCAGGCTCTGTCCCGGGGGGTTGTGAACTCAGGGACAGTCTTCATCAAGCTTGCTCAGATTCGTTCCAGAGCCTCACATGAGTAGAGACACACCTACCAACCCCAAAAAACATATAGCTGCAATAAATGATTAAAACCTTGACGTGGGTTTGCTGACTGAAATGAGCTCCTAGATAACAGGCATGTATATGACACTGTTGGTGGTGAGCAATTACCAGTCAGAGATGGTGTTCTCATATGTGGTGGGTCAGTGTGCTTACATGCAGTTTAAAAACCTGATTATATTCGAGTTAAGGGCATACCCCAGTTCCTTAAACACCATGTAAACAAACACCATACCTGGGTAAAATTGGGGTTCTCATACCCCAGTTACCAGACCTAGAGAACTCCTTCAGTCCCCCAATTTTTTCTGCATGTAAACAGCATTCTCGGATTATTATCGGGTTTCTTGTTTACGCATGCTCCCCACTCCGCGCAGTGGCTTTTGATCCGGAAATAAAATAAACCAGGAAGCAATGGCGCCGAAAACAACATGAAAAAAACGCAACGACAACTAACACCACTACCAAGAAGAGCCGTTTCTGTCATAATTCTGTCCAAAAGTCGACCATTTGTGATTCTGACAAAGGTGAAGGTGAAAAAAAAAGCTGTATTCAGTCCAGCTCTATGTTGGTGGAGCTCCACCTACTGTACTGGAGGAAGAGTTACTACGTCATTTCACCATTCAACCCCTGCTCATGTATATGAGGGGAACTTCAATAATCTGATCATTCCCTAAACCTGGGTAAGGCCATTTTCGGGTTACTGATGTGCATGAAAACTCTGAGTGTTTGACTTACTGAAGCTACTGGGCTGACACAGGGGCAGCTGGATGGGTTTCAGCTTGGCATCATTCCTCAGACCTGGATCATCTATGAACTGTAGGTGCAACACATAACATTAGTTAGGACAAATGAAGAGATGGGTGATTGTTATTACTATGGATGATAATGTTGATTAAAACTCACTGACTCATCAGTGGGTCAGTCATTATAAAGTAATGCTGTACAGGTAAACACTGTGCAAAATAACAGGACTTCATTTTTCAGTTCTAGGGGAAAGAAAAGAGCTGAGACTGTCTTCCTGGAGAACAGCAGCTTTCTGCTTACAGGTGAACCAGGACACAACCACATTAAACTCCATAAAAACAACTGTCCACTTCTCTGTGTACTCCAGGTCGAGATATATACATGATAGATTTCCTACTACACAACTGACATTAATATGTTTCTATCAGTCAGAATATCTACAGCCGGATGAATCTGCCTCCAAGTTATTATCAAATGTCTTCAAATCCTCCAAAGAGAGCAGGACCTGGAGTTTCAGGTGTGTCTGTAATTAGTTCAGGTAAAGGGAGCAGCAGACTTTCTTTATTTACACTAGATTATAAACTGTCATAAGTTGGGACCTTGTGTAATTATACAATACGGTTGCACTTCAACTCTATTTTATTATTATTTTAACCATAAGAGACTCGATTAGGACTTGCTTCTTCCCTCAGAGACTTGAGACTTGCCTTGGACTTGCAAACGTGACTCGTGACCACCTCTGCTGTCCAGTCAGAGCCATTTATTGTGTAATTGATTCTTTCAGTTTTTATTAATTCAATCCCAGTCAATGGAAAACTCAAGATGTCACCAAAATCACACTGTCCCTTTAAAATCTTCAGAAAATGATGGAAGTGTATTGAATCTTATTGTGGGCTGAATATTGTGATATATATCCGATCGTGAGCTGATCGTATCGTGAGATTAGTTTTATCGCTACAGCCCTAAGTGAAACATCTTACATGCTAATACACCTGTGTGAACTCTTTAGACTACACCAGATTACACCTTAGTGGTGATTAGCCAACAAAAACCTTTATTTTGTGAAAAACAGTGATCAAAATTAGAGAACAGTAACCATTGTGTCAGAAGAGATGAGTTCAACAATGTTTTCTTCTCTAGGATTCAAAAATGAACAGGAAGTGTAGAGGCCACAGCTTTGAATGACTTCAGCACATCTGTACTCACAGGACATCACTAGTTTCTCACACTGCTCTGGTTTGATCTTGGTCCATTCTGACTCAGTCTCTAACACAGTTCAGTAACCGGAGGGGGTTTCTTAGTCATTACTCTGTTGACAAGGAATTTCCAGAGGTTCTCTATGGGGTTTAGATCTTGACTCTTGTCATTTCATTGTTTCAATGTTCTTAGCTTCAAGGAACTGCTTCACCTGTTTTACAGTGTGACGGGGACATTGTCTTCATGAAAATTGCAGCCGATGGAGAGGTAGTGGAGGTATTGCATGTTGCTGAGGGAGGTTCACATAAACATTTGCATTCACCCTGCCATGTAGCCGTACAAGAGGCCCAACTCCTGCTGCAGAAAACATCCCCCAAACCATGACACTTCCTCCTAAAATGGAACTGACTTCTTTACACACTTTGGGTTCAGTCTTTCCCTAGTCCTACGGCCAACATAATGTTTCCATCAGACTCAAATACACTGAACGTACTCTCATCACTGAAGTCACTCTGGACCAGTTCTCCTCTGTCCACACAACATGCTCCTCAGCAATGGCAAGTCTAGCCTTTGTATTCTTTCTGCTGATGAGAGGTTTGGTCACTTCAGAGTGGGCTTTCTCCAGAAAGTCTTAAACGACGAGACACTGAGTGCAGAGACAGATCCTTGCGCTGTTCAGCACTGAACTGGAGGCAAACTCCAGCTTCAGTGTTGAACTGATTCCCCATTGAGAAAAGAGATAATCCTCTCCTCTCGTGCACTTGTTTTACGTGGATGACCGGCCTTTTTGAGGGACTTAAATGAATCTGTGTCCTTGTAAAGTTTCAATCTTCTTGAAATCACAGACTGTGAACGTCCAACCTCTCTCTGATGGTCATCCCTTTGGCCTTCATCTGGACAACCTGCTGTCTCAGGGTTTCAGTCTCCTTAGAGCAGCTCACCATCTTACAAAGTAACCAGGAGAGCTGCAGATAAATAGGGTGTGTCCAACAATGAGGTCAACTGTCATTAGGTGCCAGATTAACACCAATAACTGGGAGGGATCTGAAAGTGTTGTCTAACTTTGCTCACTGTTTTGTTTTGTTTTTTACAAAGAAAATAAAAAGCTTTTGTGCCTTGGTTATTTAAAAAAAACATGCTAGTACAGCAGTGGTATAGACACAGAGGATATTCTACCAAATTATACAATAAAAAAACCAAAACAGAATTTCAGAATAAATCAAGTATTTATCATTTGTTCTATAAATTTTCTCCAGTGTATGTGAGAAAACAAATGTGGCAAAAGCTCCCTAGTACAAAGACAGCGTCATCTCTGAGTGGACTCATGTGAACAGCTGCTTTTTCTCCAGTGTATTGTTGGAGATTGAATGGACGTGTTGATGATGTGTCATGCATCAGCCAACAGCGGAGGAAAACAAAGATCCGACGGTAAAGGAGAAGGGTGATTTACAAAGATGTATTACTATAGAGACTATGAGATTTAGGAACTTCTGTTGGTAATCATGAGACAAATTCAAGGAACTGCAGGAGAGTCTTCTGTTTATGACCCAACTAAGAACCGGCGCTATCAGCGTGGTGTAATCCATGTCATGTCCTCACCACTGCACATTCTACCCAGGCACCCCCTCACCTAAACCAAATCGAGTATTCCAGTAAGTGAGAAAGATAATCCAGAAAACTCTGGACTATCTCTGGACGTGATTCTCCTGACAACGTCTGAGGTTCATATGTAAAAAAACGGAAGAACCTGTGACTGCTGAAGCCTCATATAAACCTCACTAGGAAAACTTACAGAAAGAGAAATGTTCATATGGGCAACTGACATGTTGTAAGACAGACAGTGAATTTATCCTTTAAGATGTAGCAGTGAGCAGGAAGTACTCACATCATCCCTCTGTAGTTTACTGAGTATGTCATCTTCATCCTCCTCTGAGTCTTTCTTCATCAGTTTACACACAGGAGAGGTGGGGAAGTCATGCATGTCTGTAGCACCACGCCAGCCTAAACAGAGAGGGAGAAGTGCACCTGTAAAAAATGAGGTGACCCACTCCTTTCCAGGTACAAAACTGCAGACGTGATGCAGCAGATCTCGTGTCTTCTCAGCAAACACCCGCAGGTTCGAAACATTGTTATCCACGTTAGTACAGACGATACCACCAAGCAGCAGTCTGAAGTATTAAAACAGGATTTTAACAAACTTTTTAACAAACTGAGAAAAAGTGGAAATTTACTGAGACCCACCCTCCCCTGGGTGTCATTAAATGAGCTTGCTATAATTTCAATGTAAAAATGACAAATATTATTGATGCCATTGCACCCACTAAGGTGAAAATGGTCCCAGGCAAAAAAGTCATGTTGGTAAGAATAGAAAATAGAGAGTGTCGGAAAGCTGAACGCAGGTGGTGTAAAACAAATCTCCAGGTTGACTATCACATCTACAAAGAGAGACTTCACATCTACAACTTTAAGCTGAGAAATGTAAGACAATCCTTCTTCTCAGACTTCATTGCCAAAAACAAAAATGAATGCACACGCCTTGTTTTCTACTGTGGACAGGCTAACAAACCCTCCTGTGTTAGGCGCACCTGAACTGCTTTCCACCCCTGAACTGCTTTCCACATCAGGTGCAGGACATGTGCTGTCCATGTGTCCACCTAACGCTAACTCAAATACCATGATTAACCATAGGACCATGGAGGACATCATACAACATTTGAAATCCTCCTCCTGCTGCCCTGATATTCTCCCAACAGGCCTTTTTAAAGATGTATCAAACTGCATGGCCTCAGATCTTCTACAGATTGTAAAACACGTCTCTTCTCTCAGTTTTCTTCCCACAGGCCCGCAAAACTGCTCTTATCAAGCCTCTCTTAAAAAAGAACAATTTAGACACTTCACTAATGAACAATCATAGACCAATATCAAACCTCCCATTCCTCAGCAAAATCATTGAAAAAGCTGTTTTTAAGCAGCTGAACAACTTCATGTTAATGAACAGCTGTCCTGATGTTTTCCACACCACAGCACCGAGACGGCTCTTGTTAAGGTCTTCAATGACATCCATTTAAACACGATAATGATCAAAAGTCAGCACCCATCAATGCTAAAAACCACAAACCAAGCCAGAAACCAGTGTAGTCATGGACTCAGACCTGAACTTGTGAGTGTGTGTGAGTGTGTGTGTGTGTGTGTGTGTGTGTGTGTGTGTGTGTAAATGGGAGAGAGAGGGAGCATGCAGCAAAGGGCCGCAGGTCAGAAGATGCCGCAGCACTCTTTACAAGTCCGTGCAAAGGTCACTTTCTGCGCTGCGTAGTGTCTGCCCTCTACTTCGGTCTGTTGTTGTGGTCGTCTCTCTTACCACACGTCATATCCCCCTAAGAGCTGCATCCAGTCAGCAACCGAGCTTCTCTCAGGGGTTTGAGCAGCCGTTTTTTGGACCTGCTCTCCCGCAAGAAGAAGAAAGGAGAAGCAAAAGAAGTTAAGCACCTGTTTTGCGCACAGTGTCGGCAGGTCCCTGCTCAAAGATGGAATGAGACTGGATAGTCTGAGGCTTCTCTCTCCTCCTCCCTCTGTTTTCTCTCCTCTTTTCATCCCTGTCTCTTCTCTCCTTTTTTGGAGCCACATGGATCCTCTTCTCTTCCTTTAACCTGGGGAATAATCAGACATGGTATTTATAATAAGTATACACTACATACATATTCAAAGCCTAAGCCTTACATCATTAAACAGGAGAGTCAAATTATTAATTATGATGGCCACTCACTCATCCTTACTTTTCCTCACAGCATGGACATTTGGCTCAAAGGTTTTCTTTGGAAAAAAGAGAACAGAAAGAAACATAAAACATTCTTAATATCAAGTATTTTTCTTTATTCGAATTTAAATCAAAAGGTGCTGCAAATAAAAGGTTTATCTAATATGCTATAGTTGTTGTAGCTGCCATAATCAGTGTTACAGGACTATGACTTATTCTGCATGTTAGTGATGATTAGAGCCCGACTGATATGGGATTCTGAAACCAATATGGCGGCCAGTATAGTGAATTTTTGAGCAGAAATGAAAATAGACATTTTCTATGTGGATTGTTTATCAATATGACTCTGCAAAGGTTCTCAGGAGACAGCTTTCTTAAAAAAATACTACACTGACGTTGGCCTGGCTCTGGTGTTGATAAAGATTTTTCTTTCCAACTAGCAGAATGCCTTTTTTTAATTGTGACCCTCCTAATAGCACCTGTATTAAAGCAACCATGAAATGAAATGACAGCTTGTTACTGAGACCCTGACCTCTGACCCTCCTGTAAAAGAAAGAAATGTATTCTCTCACGTGCAGCCTAAATGGTAAATGGACTTGAATTTACATGGTGCCTATCTAGTCTTCCCACCACTCAAAGCGCTTTACACCACAGACACATGTACCCATACATTCACTGATGGCAGAGGACCATCAGGATCTAAAGTAGCAATTTGGGGTTCAGCGTCTTGCCAGGAGCCAGAACACGATCTTCTTTGCGAATGATCCACTCATAAGCCACAGGCGCCTTAAACTGTGTCACATCATTTTAATCCCGTATGAAAGAACTAAACTATGCTGGCCTTAAAACAGGGTCATCCCTATGTCCCCCTATGTGCCTCCGCTGACTTAATTTAGCATTATGTCAGGGTTAGACGTTACGGTTAGGGGGTAGTGTTAGGGTCTACATAGGCCTATTTGCCAGGGAATTTGAAACTGATTGTAGAAAGAATAACAGACCAGGGAACATAGGACCTTTTCTGTGAAAAGCGAGGAACATAGGACCGTCCAATGTTGCCTGGTCACATACAAAGCAGGGAACATAGGATCCTTTCTGTGAAAAGCGAGGAACATAGGACCGTCCAATGTTGCCTGGTCACATACAAAGCAGGGAACATAGGATCCTTTCTGTGAAAAGCGGGGAACATAGGACTGTCCAATGTTCCCCGGTCACATACAAAGCGAGGGACATAGGTACACTCCCATGAAACATGGTCTTCCAGCAGTATGCACCTAAATCAGATGCCTCTCAGCTCAAGGACAACAAACCTCCCAGGTGTGAAGAAGGGACTGGAGCACAAACAAACACAACGTTCACCACTATGTGTCTTCATCAGTCAAAACCTTGGACCAGTTAGCTTTTTTTAAATAATTAGGCCTACTTTAGCTTGTCTTTTTTATATGCATCTGTATCTTAATTGATTGTATTTATCCATGTTTTGTTACTTTTGTGTAAAGCAGTTTTGCATTCATGCATGAATTGCATTATAAAAAATAAAGTTTAGATGTGAAGTTTGACAAAGCGGTGTGGAACAGGTTAGTTACCATGCCAGAGAACAGAGACAGCCTACTAAAAGCAGATTTGACTGAGACTGTTCAGAAAGAGACTCTTGAGCAGTAAGGGCAGTTTCAGACTTCTCTCTAAAGTTGCAGTCCACTTGTAGGCTATATTGCAGTGTGTATGGGAATCTCTTAACAGGACATTCACTTGGATAATATTGTTACTTGAATATAAAGTTTCAGTTCTAGTCTGTCCATGCTTTAATGTCATACAGTCAGATTCTTATTCATGGTTCCGCTCTCTTTTGTGTGTCATTCATTACCTTAGGTTTTTTCAAGACTCCCCCCAGTGTCAAGTCTCTGGTTCTGAGGGACGTCAGTCTTCCTGGTGGAGAGGGGGAGGACAGACTCCTGACCCGGCCTGGGAGTCCTCTGCCCGCGGTGTAACCGCTACTGAGGCCGGAGGGGCCTGTGGCACTTACTGTGTCCCCAGAGTCGGTCATTTTGGGCTATCTGGTCCTCTTTAATAAAATTCTAATTCTTAGTTGTTGTAAGGTGTTTCACATATACTACTACTACTACTAATAATAATAATAATAATAATAATAAGGAAACACCCTGTTTATAATGTTCACGTGATCAATAACTTACAGTTAGGGACCAACCCTCCGCCTCTACCTTGGAAGTAATTAGTGAGGTGACTGTATTTCTTGCATATCTCTCCGTTACTGTTTCTCTCTGTCCAACAAAAACATCCCGATTAGCACGAGCAGTCTAAAACAACACAGCACGGCTACACAACGTTACCCCAGACAACTTAGCAAACCACTTATTACCCTCCATTTTGTTCGCACTCGCGATATCAAAACAGACTGTGCCACAATGCAAAACTACAAACATGTTTCCGTTTAAGCAAAGCTGAATACCATTATGAGGCTAGTGTCCGAGTTAAATTCGCTCTCTCTGCAATGCACCGTACCCTCCCTGAAGGCTACAGAAAAGAGTTCATTTTATGTCTTCTTCTTCTTCTTGGTCGTAACCCAGCGGATTATCCCAGTGGTGGATGCAGAAAAGCATGCATGCTGAGTAAAAACGTTACAAATGCTCATCCGGCAACGTTGTACCGGTTTCGTTTTGTCGCGTGTTTATATTGTCCAGTTTAAAACGTGTAATTCCCTTCCGTACTACGCTCGCGCTGCTATTGTTTTTCTGAAACTGTAGCACACAAGTGGAACCACAAGATGGCGGCGTTTGTCCTCGGTCTGTGTGAGAGACAGTTTGCTATTCTATAAGCCCGCTGGAGGGGTTGGGGCTGGGAGGGAGGACAGTGAAGGGACTTGGGCTGGGAGGGAGGACAGTGAAGGGGTTGGGGCTGGGGCTGGGAGGGAGGACAGTGAAGGGGTTGGGGCTGGGAGGGAGGACAGTGAAGGGGCTGGGGCTGGGAGGGAGGACAGTGAAGGGAAATGGAGGAGGTTTTAGAGGAATTGTGTTTACCAGACTGTATGGTGTTAACCGTAGACTGTAGGCATTGGCGTCACATTATTCCTAAGTAGTGGGGATACTTTTTTCAGGTAAAAAAACCCAAACTATTATTGATAACAAGAACTAACATGCCTACCTTATGCAATGAGAGTATATTTCACCATGTTATGTCCCATAACATTGTTGAAACAGTCATCCAACATTATAATCCATACTAAGTGGATACTCTTGCGTTTTTTATTCTCCAGATAAGTTGCTCAGTATATTTTTTACAAAGCAATTCAGTTCAATGTGTTTTCATAGATTAGATAAAGGGAAACTTAGATATGAGCTCTGGGTTTACAGGAGGTGAGAGTGCACAAGAGAATGATCTACCGCCCAGAATACAGTTACTGACATAAGACTATATATTCTTGTTTATATTAAGTTATGTAAGCTGAGACACTCAAATTATGTTAAAACCTTTATAGCTAAATGGATCTCTAGGCTACAGTACAGTATCCCTTTGTAGATGTATCAAATATAATCAGCTTGAGCACAGCAAACATGAATTAAAAAATATCACTGGTTTGGGCTTGCCAGATTGTTTGACATAAAGGTATTTATCTTATCTTATATTTGGCCTACAATAAGCATACTCTAATCCAGGAATTATTATTATTATCTTTCATTTTCCCCCTTTCTTCTTACTATTTTCCAGAATTTTAAAATAAAAGTCCAAACTCATTAGGCTCTGGTCCTCTTCCACACGTTGCAGGATGTAGTTATGATGAACACAAGTACAAGAAGCCCGATCACTGCTGAGAAGCCAATCAGCAACTCCATTTGATTATTCTTCTCTGCATCTACAGACAAACAAAAACATGCATACAAGCAGACCAGTAAAGTAAATAACAGACTACAAACAGATAGGGACACTCACAGGAAACAAAAAAAATCAGCTTTACATATTTGCTTCATTGTGCAGACATCTAAGAAAGAACTCTAACCTTTTACATACTGATAAGATATGACTTTACAGCTGTTAGAGCTGTTAGATAATGCTATACAGACTGTGATGTCAGGGTTAAAGTCAGACAGTCCTTAATAAATGTTACCCTTGTGACTTGGTCAAAGTGTTGTTGTCTTCACTGTCGCTAACCACTACTGTAGAGGGAAAAGTGTCATATATACAACTATGATAATGGGAGTGGTATTTTCACATCAAATCATCCTATTTTACAAAATAACCCAAACTCATTCAGGGTCCACCTACTAGCTTTTCTGGAGCTTTAAACAAATCAGCAAAGTTTTTGGTTCAGCTTTCATGGAGATCATGGCTCAGTTGTCATCACATGACTAAAGTATGGACCTTCAGTCATATGATAATGGTTGGTGGTATATGGGGGAAATCATGCACCCATGTGAGACAATATTAACGTAGTGGCTGCACTAGGTATTGCAATTTGTGATAGCATCACGGGATGTACACTGGCCCAAGTAGCATTTTTCATCATTGAAGAAAGTGAAATTGTGAGAAAAAATGTCTGTGCTTCACAAACCGAATAAAATATCCCTCTGTTTTATCAGAATTTAATTATTTAATATTTGGAAGAAAAATATATATTTAGAAATCTATGTTCATATACAGTACCATATTTTACAAAAATATTGTTTTCTACTTTCCCCCCACTAGGGTTCCCAAGTGGTAATAATGTAGGAGACAGTCGGATACAAAACAGGTTTTCCCCAGAGCTAACGCTACCAACAACACAGGACACACTGCATTGTTTCCAAACAAACTACACAATGGATACACAAATATTTTCATGTGTACAAGTGGAATGATTCAGTCAGGCTGGCCTTCACGTCAACGTGATCGATCTAATGTAAGTTACTTGTTCATATAATATCATCGTTAGCATGCTGGAATAGCCAAGCTGCTAGCAGTAATGTAACTGCTATTACTGCTGATACTACTATTACTGCTATTTTAGAGCAAGAGACAACCACAAGAATCTCAATTTAAACCAGAAATCCCAATCTCAGTGCTATAGAGGCAGAGCGAAAAACACAGTATGATAAAGTAGAATTTGCTGTTCTGTTTCAGACAGAGCCTCCGTGTTGTTAGTTTGTTAATGTCATAAGTATAGGCCCAATTAAAGCCCTTTCATCTTCCTTTGTGCCATAAAGCGAGCCTTCATTTTGCACCCTGATCGGTGGCAGACAGGAGATTGGACCTAGTGGCAAACAGACAGGAGATAGTAACCAGTGGCAGACAGACAGGAGATTGTACCCGGTGGCAGACAGACAGGAGATTGTACCAGGTGGCAGACAGACAGGAGATTGTAACCAGTGGCAGACAGACAGGAGATTATACCCGATGGCTGACAGACAGGAGATTGTAACCAGTGGCAGACAGACAGGAGATTATACCCGATGGCTGACAGACAGGGGATTGTAACCAGTGGCAGACAGACAGGAGATTATACCCAATGGCCGACAGACAGGAGATTGTAACCAGTGGCAGACAGAATTGCATGGCGAAAGTGATGCTTATAGGGAACCTATCTAAACCAGTGGTGTCATTATTCTATAGCCATTACATTGTGCAATTAGCATTTCATCCACTGGCTCCTAGTTAATGACCTTCAATCTCCTCTCGGGTGCTGTGATGAGCTTTGATCTGGTGTTCACATACAACTGATGTCTGATTTTCAACATTTCTTTTGTAAATATTGTAAATATTCACATGATGTACCAGAGAATATCATTGTTGTATGGTTTGTCGTAAAGGCTGACTCATTGTGAAGTAAAAACTCTGGTTGGATGTTCTGGCACTCTAGGAGGTAAAGAACTCCTACAGGGATACTTCTGGTGGTCCCTGTTGGGCCTGTGTGTCCTGATCTTAAGGTCAGGGCCTGGGCCTGCAGCACCTCCATCTCCCTATCCTTCTCACCTATAAGGTGTTGTGCTCTGTGCAGGTGGGTGCTCCTCACCACTGATCTTTGCTGTTGTGTGATTAGAGTTTACATTAAGATATCATCTGTGTGAGTAGGTTTCCTGTACACTGTGCTGCTTTCATTATCAGCCGTACAGTGCATAAACATGTCTGAACAACAGAATACCATGATCCTTCTGTTTACTAGTGAACTTGATGTTTGGGTTGATATTATTGATGTGCAGGATGAAGCTGATACTGGAATCTCCATGAAAATAATCCATGACCCAGTATCAGATGCCAGGTGTGGTGTCAAGGCACAATTCTAGTAGTTGGATTTTGTGACCAAAGTTGTGGTTGATTCCATTTTGCCAGCTGAGGGCTTGTGTTAGCCTTCACATTTCCTCTGTGGGAAGCTGGTAGAGAGTGCATCAACAACTTCTGGACAAAATCCTTACTTTTCTCAATATGATGTTCTGTGCATCCCACATCCCCACAACTGAGCCCACTCCATGACAACTAAATAAAATCCATCTGCTGATGACAGTAAACAGTAAAAAGCTCAGGAATAAGCTAATAAGTGGACCAGTGGCTGAGATGCTTTTGTCAAAGTAATTACCACAAGGTCAAGAATGAACTTTCACACTCCTCACAATTAACCTTTTTAAGTTGCGTTTCATGATACAGTTGGAGATAGATTATATAGTAGCCTATGTATTATTGATTGTTTAGCACTGAATTAATGGGAATATATCACTTACTGTTGTTGTCTCCTGTGTTTTCCTTGGGAACCAGCATGTGTTTGGTATTGTCCAGATGTCCATCATTGATTTCTGGGTTTATCACCAGTAGATGACACATCAGAGGGTACACATCAACCAGGTCAAAGGGATCTACCATCATGTTTTTCTGGAAGTCAGGCCCCACCGCCCTGAAGAAGGCTTTCATGTCTGTGACTTCATTATCAAAGCCATGCTCTCCTTTTGTGTAATGCACAGGTAAGAGCTATATGGACACAAAAATCAGTAGCTTCATGAGAAACATGGTCATGTAAAAAATGTGGGGCCTTATGTGTGTTATCTTAGACAACTAATGACACCCCATGATCACATAGTTCTTTATACATTAGATACAATGGTAAAGGACAATCAAGGCATTCACATGAAAGGTACATGTGTCCTTTATGTTTGTGAGGATGTGCCCTTTAAACACATCGGAATTGTTCACTTGATTAGTGATGACATGTATAGCCGCATGCCGCAACCTGGTCTTAGTAGGAGAGATGGTATTCATCCTACTTAGGAGGGTGCCACTCTCATATCTTAGAATCTGGACGAATTTGTTAGTGGTCTTAAACCATGACAACAACAACTACAGGAAGCAGAGTTGCAGTCTTACACACCTCTCCGCGCTCCCTGTGGAGCATTTTCCATTTTAGCATTTGTTCAGTATCCTAAACAAACGCTGTCTGCCTCACGATCATTTAAATTAATTTAAAAATTAACAGAAGAGGAGCTATACCACCAAATCACCACCACCAAATCTGCGATAATGCAGCAAAGCTGTAAAATAAAATGTGGACTTTGAAACATCAGATGTGTATTAATAAATGATCTGATATCAGAAAATCATATTGATTTACTCTGTCTGACTGAAACCTGGCTGTGTCATGAAGAATATGTTAGCCTAAATGAATCCACTCCTCCCAGTCATATTAATACTCATATTCCTCAAGGCAGTGGTCGAGGAGGAGACATTGCAGCTATTTATGACTCAGGCCTATTAATCAACCCTAAACCTAAACTAAATTATAATTCATTTGAAAGTCTTGTTCTTTATCTTTCACATTCAACCTGGAAAACTGTGCAGCCAATTATACTTGTTATAGTGTACCGTGCTCCTGGTCCGTACTCTGAATTTCTATCTGAATTCTCAGAGTTTCTGTCAAATTTATCCCTTAAATCTGATAAAGTAATCATTGTAGGAGATTTTAATATTCACGTGGACATTGATAATAATAGCCGTAGTACTGCGTTTATCTCTCTATTAGATTCGATGGGTTTTAGTCAGATTGTTCATAAACCTACTCACTGTTTTAATCACACCCTCGACCTTGTTTTGGCTTGTGGTGTGGAAATCAAAGACTTAATAGTCTTTCCACATAATACTATTTTATCAGACCATTATTTAATAACTTTTGAATTCATATTACAGGACTACTCACCTCTGGGCAAAAGTTTCTACACTAGATGTTTATCTGATAGTGCTGTAACTAAATTTAAGGAAGCGATTCCATCTGCATTTAATTTAATGCCTAATCCTAATATTCTAGATTCCTGCACTCACGTTAGTTTCTCTGAAATTGATCCCCTTGTTGACAGTGTTGCAGGCTCACTACACACTCGACTCTGTTGCTCCTTTAAAAAAGAAGATAATGAAACATAGGAAGCTCTGTGGTATAACCCACAAACCGGTGAATCAAAACAAAAATTGGAAAGTAAATAGCGTTCCACTAAATTGGAGGAATCTCACTTAGTTTGGCAAGAAAGTCTAAAAACATATAGTAAGGCCCTCCGTAATGCCAGAGCAGCTTATTACTCATCTTTAATAGAGGAGAATAACAACAATCCTAGATTTCTTTTCAGCACTTCAATAGCTAAAGATATTGTTACTCTGGATGATGTTGTGTTGTCCTCCAGCACCACAGTAAGGAATCTGGGTGTTATTTTTGATCAGGATATGTCTTCATTCCCACATAAAACTGATAACAAGGACTGCATTTTTTCACCTGCGTAATATTGCGAAAATTAGGAACATTGTGTCTCAGAAAGATGCAGAAAACTAGTCCCTGCATTTGTTACTTCTAGGCTGGACGACTGCAACTCCTTATTATCAGGCTGCTCCAATAAGTCTGTAAAGAGTCTCCACTTTGGTCCAAAATGCAGCAGCTCGAATACTAACTAAAACAAATCAGAAAAGAAAAAGAGAACATATTTCTCCTGTATTAGCTTCTATGCATTGGCTACCTGTAAAATCTAGAATATAATTTAAAATACTTCTCCTTACCTACAAAGCTATTATTGGTCAGGCTTTGTCATATCTTAAAGAGCTCATAGTACTGTATTACCCGAATAGATCGCTGCGCTCTGAGAATGCAGGGCTACTTTTCGTTCCTAGAGTCTCCAAAAGTAGAATGGGAGGCAGAGCCTTCAGCTACCAAGCTCCTCTCCTCTGGAACCAACACCCAAGTGTTATTTGGGAGGCAGACACTGTCCCCACATTTAAAAGTAAACTCAAAACTTTCCTCTTTGATAAAGCTTACAGATAGGGCTCACAAGCCCTTAGCAATGTTGTTATTGGCATTCAATTTCTCTCAGAGCCTGCATGTAAGGGGCCTAAGCTGAATTTGTTCTGCTTAATTCTGCTGGTATAGGCCTAGTCTGCCGGGGGATAATACTGTTCCTGATACTATGAGCCTCTCTAACTGTATCATCCATGTCTCATCAATGCATGTTACTAATTCAACTTCATCCCCGGAGTTGTTTGTGCTTTGCCATCTCACAGATCTCTGCTGATCGTGGTGGTGCCTGCTGCCTTGGTTCCTGCATGACGCTTCCTGCTGCTATTGTTAGTTACTCATATATACAATTATTAGTCTTATAGAATATATTAGAAAATTTGTAGCCATAAAAACATCAACAGTGTTATGTCTCACTGTATCACAGCTGTAATTGCCATTACTCTTCTACTCATCATTGATCATATTTACCACCACAATTATTATTATTTCCATATTTTATCACCTAAGCTGTGCTTGTTTCTACTATTCGACTATATTTACTGCCATAACATATAAGTCATATTCACATTACTATAGATATTATTATAGTTACCGTTACTTTTGTGGTTGATTTCATCTCTTGGACTGTCCATCTGCCTGTCTTTTTCTCAATTTCTCTCTCCTATTCTTCCTCCTCAACCTGTTCAGACAGATGACTGTCCTCCATAGACCTGGGTCGGTCCGACATTCCTGCCTGTTTAGGGGAAGGTTTCCGTTGCCACTGTGTATTCAACAAGGGAATTGTTGGGTCTATGTAAATGATAAGTCAGAGAGTGTGGTCTATACCTACTCTGTAAAGTGTCCTAAGATAATTTTTGATAGGATTTTGGCATTGTAAGTCAATAAAAATGAATTGAATTGCACAAGCACGTGGAAGCTGGGAGTTGATGGGCAGGGGCAAGGGCCAGTGGTGGTTGCACTTTTATACCTCAATCAAAGCATAGCTGAGTATTAAACCCTTCTAGCAGACAAAGATGATCAAACATCAGTTCCTCAAAACTCAAATACACTCTTTGAACTCTCACCTCACTGAATATGGGCTACATACACTAAATATCACTCACTCACCCCATTGACAATATATCCAGGATCAGCGAAGAGGATGATGGGCAGGAGTCGAGGATGGTTACTGTAGTGCAGTCTAGCTGGTATCTCCTCTTTTTTATACACATGAAGGTGAGGATGGCTTCCTTTCAGAGCCTGGTAGACCTTCTCTAGCATCCCCTCTTTAGGAAGCAACATCCCAGCAGGACCATAATCCAACAGTTGAAACTGGATATCCCTGAAGCTGAAGCCAGGGATCTTAGAGAGGATGATCCTCTTAACCAGTCCACCCCGTAGAACTGTAGTCATCCCGTGGTCGGCAGTGATGATAATGTTGAGCCGGTCAGTAAGGCCATGGTCTTGGATCTTGTCCCGGATGTAGCCCACAGTACGGTCAACTTGCTGGACCATCTCACGGCGCTCTGGGGAATCTGGTCCATATTTGTGTCCAGTCTTATCTGGTTCTCCAAAGTACAAGGAGACAAAGTCCAGGTCCTGTTGGTGGAACCACTCTCCAATCACTTTGTCAATGTTCAGCCTCCAATCCGTCTCATTAGAATAATCATAGAAATGAGGTTCCACTTGCTTAACCCTCACAGTCTCTCCTTTGTAGGTGGCTGCTGTGCCAGGGAAATGCAGAGAACCCGTCTTTAGTTCCTGGAAAGAAAATACTCCTGTAATTGTGTTCCCCCACATAATACTACAGATAGGTAATACCTATCTTCAGAAATAAAATCAATGACATCAGATCGAGTCTTTTACCCCAACAGATTTCCAATGTTGACACACCTGGATCATTGATTTTACCCGAGGAAACACTGGAGAGTTTTGCCCTGGTTGATGCGGGGACACTTGGTCGAGTCCTCTCCCAAGTAAAGTCCACAACCTGCCTATTAGATCCAATTCCCACACCGTTTTTCAAAACACTTTGTGGATTCTTTGAGGATCAGCTTTTATACATGGTGAATTGCTCTCTTCAGATGGGGGTCTTCCCCGCCTCCTTTAAAACGGCGGTGGTAAAGCCCCTTCTGAAGAAGAGCAATTTAGATCCCAACATCTTTAATAATTATCGGCCTGTATCCAACTTACCGTTTTTGAGTAAAATTTTGAAAAAAACTTGTTTTCAATCAAGTAAATGACTTTTTAATTGCGAACAACATTTTTGTCAGTCTGGTTTCAGGGTGAACCACAGTACAGAGACAGCCCTTTTAAAGATTTTAAACGACATCAGGTGCAACTTGGATAACAATGAACTCACATTCTTGGTACTACTGGATCTAACCGCCGCCTTCGATACAGTAGACCATCACATTTTATTAGATAGACTGAAGAACCTGGTCGGCCTCTCTGGTACTGTTCTTAACTGGTTCATTTCTTACCTCACAGATCAACACTTCTTTGTAAGTATGGATACATGTTCCTCAGAAACCCACAAAATAAAGTGTGGTGTTCCCCAAGGGTCAATTCTAGGGCCAACTCTTTTTAATCTTTACATGCTTCCCCTTGGGGACGTCATCAGGAGGCACGGTATTAGCTTTCATAGTTATGCTGACGATACGCAACTGTATATCGCCATGGCTCCTGATGACACAGGACCTATTGATGTCCTTTTTAACTGCATTTTAGATATCAAGAAATGGATGGCAAATTTCCTACAGCTCAACAGGGACAAAACAGAGATTTTACTCATCGGTCCTGAGGTCCAGAAAGAGAAACTTTTACCAAAGTTACAGAAATTTAAACTATCACAATCTGTAAAAAAATCTGGGTGTGATTTTTGACTCTGAGCTCAGTTTTATTCCACACATCAAAAATATAACAAAAATAGGTTTTTACCATCTTAAGAACATAGCCAGAGTCCGCCCATTTCTCTCTCAGGCCAGCACGGAGGTGCTGATGCATGCTTTACATTACTACTGTAATGCCCTGCTCTCTGGCCTTCCCAAAAAAAGCATTTCAAATCTACAATTATTACAAAACTCAGCTGCACGAGTGCTGACAAGGACCAGAGGGCGGGAGCACATAACACCAGTTTGTAAAGTCGCTGCATTGGCTCCCGGTGCGTTTCAGGATTGATTTTAAAGTTCTTCTACTAGATTTTATGTGTCTTAACGGTCGTGGGCCCTCTTTCCTATCTGATTTGCTTTTACCTTATCGGCCGCCGCGGATCCTGAGGTCCTCCGGCACCGGCCTTTTAACCATACCACAGGTAAGTTAAAAAAAGCACGGGGAGGCGGCTTTCAGTTGTTATTGGCCCCGACTGTGGATCAGCCTGCCGGAGAGCCTCAGGGTCGCGGAGACTGCTGAGGTTTTTAAAAAGAGGCTTAAGACCCATCTTTTTAACCAGGCTTTTAGTTAATTGATTTCTTTTAGGCAGTGCTAATCAGAGCACTTTTTTTTATCCTTTTTTACTGTTTTAATCTCTGTGTTTTAGCCTTCATGCTTTTATTTATTTTTATGGCCTCATGTCTTATGCTCTCATGCTTTTCTTTTCTATTTCATGTTTTAGCCTCTATGCTTTTATGCTTTTATGTTTTAGTCCCTCGTATTTTTGCCTCCATATTTTAACCTTTTACTGTTTTAGGCAACAGTTTTTAATCTCCAGTGTTTCCTCAGGGGGCCTGTCAGTTTGGGAGTTGTCTCTGGTCTGGCCGCGGGGGGTGCTGTCCCGTGGACAGTTCCGGCCCGGGCAGCTAGAGGGCTCTGCACTTTGGTGCTCCTGTCTGCCTGGGTTGGGGTGGTCTCTGTGGCGGTGCTCCCTGTGACCTTGGACTGGGACCTCTCCCAGTGTGGTTGGCCCCCCAAAAGGTAGCATCCTCTAGACTCCTCTGTACCTCAGGTCTCGCTGCCCGGCCATGTCTCTGTAGTGACAGCTAGTGTTTGCGTAGGTGTGAGTGTGTGTGTCTGTGTGTCAGCGTGGCTGTGTGTTTATGTGAATGTGTGAATGAACGTATATACATTTGTGCATGTTTCAGTGCATGATTGTGGGAGGGTTGGGTTCTTTTAACTTTCTTCTCCTGATTTTATTTGCTGTTTCTCTTTTTCTGTACATCTCTGTAAGGCACTTTGCGATACTTTTCTGTATGAAAAGCGCCATATAAATAAAGGTTGATTTGATTTGATTTGAATACAGAAAATATTTGATATAGGCATGTAGAAAACAGACGGATCTAAAGTACCTGTCTCTGTGCTGTTATCCAGATGGGTAAGCTGCCATTGTCCCAGTAAGAATCAACAAACTGAGTCATGTAGTACTGCTTCTTCTCCTGAGTGGTAGTGTTGAACCAAATGTTGTGGATTACTCCGTGATTCTCAACATGACGTCCTGATGAAAGGAACCAAAAACAAATTACGAAACTAGTATATGTTTAAATACAACCTTTTTAAACTTCATCCTAAATTTCAATAAAACTGAAATGCTGGTTATTGACTCTGCTTGACACAGAAACCAGTTTAATCAAGCAACAGTAACTCAACAACTGTGATTTTTCAACATTTGATGGCCAAGAATCTTGAAATTTGATCCTTCCCTCTCTTTGATCAGAACATTACAAAAATGACCAAGATCCTTTTTTTCCACCTACACAACATAACATAGCTACAATTAGGGTTTTTTCTGTCCTTGGCTGATGCAGAGATCCTAATTCACAGCTTTGTTTCATCCATATTCCATTGTTGTGACGTTTTATGGTCAAAAAGTCTTCCCATTCCTCTGCAATAACCTCCCCTTTTCACCTTAAGGGCACACTCACACTGTCTGTCCGTACCGTGCCCTGTGCTTTAGGGTACTTGTCCCCCCCTCCCTCTCCCCCCGCTGGCCAGGCCCGTTTGTACTCACACTGCCTGGGCCTCGCGCGGAGGCTTCTTGCCTGTCTATACATCATCACGCCGTAACACGTCACACGCATTGATTGACGTCATCGCGATGCGTCACTTTGTTTACAAATCTTCCCATAGACCTCAGAGTTTTTGCGCGTCTTGCCCGACTGTTTTAAATATTTTCATCCGACCAAATCTGCAGTAGACACTCCTCCGCATCACACCAACGGGAACCTTCCGCCACCATTGTTGTTGTTGTTAAATGTCCGCGCATGGTCTGTCTTTTTTTATATTTTTATATATATATATATATATATTTTTTTTTTTTATATATGTCCGAACAGGCACGCTCGTGCACTCACACTGGTCAAACGAACTAGGCTTTACCCGTAGAACCTGTTTGGGCACGGTACGGAAGGACAGTGTGAGTTCGCCCATAGAGAATAATCAGAGTGGTCGGCCTACCACTAGTTAGTGGAGGGGCCGCGGCCGACAGGCGTCTTTGCAGAGCTGCTCATGGAAGTTTTCGGCAAAGGCATCTTGGAATCACCGCCAGAATGTGACAGGGCCCACCGCCTCAGATCATAACCTGGTTCACCTCAAACCCTGCTATGTGCCTCTGGTGAAGAGGAAGCCTACGACCACAAGGACTGTGAGGAGGTGGTCTGAGCAGGCTTATGAGACACTGCAGGGCTGCTTTAAAGGGACTGACTGGCCTGCACTTTGTGAGCCGCACAGGGAGGACATTGATGGGCTCACTGTGTGCATCACCGACTACATTCATTTTTGTGTGGACTGCATTGTCCCAGCTCGGACTGTAATCTGCTACGTCAATAATGAACCCTGGATCACCAAGGACATTAAGGCCATCCTGAATGAAAAGAAGAGAGCATTCAGAGATGGCAAACGTGAAGAGGTGAGGAGAGTGCAGGGGTACTTAAACTTAAAATCAGGGAGGCCAAAGACATTTATAGGAGAAAGCTAGAGAACAAACTCCAGCGAAATAACATGATGGACGTATGGAGTGGCATGAAAACCATCACCAGAAGACTGGTAGCACAGGGTTGGAGGACCGTGTGGGCCAGGCCAACGAACTGAACCTAATTTTCAATAGGTTTGATACTGCGGCCCATCCCCCACATGACTCTGCTACTGGCTGCCCTTCAACGACTGCCACTTTACCTCCCCCTACTCTTCCTCCTTACAGACCCCTTACCTTCCCCTCACCAACTGACTTCACACCTACCTATTCCACCCCTCCCCCCTGCTCTACATCACGTCCTCCACAAACTGACGACCTCAACCCTCCCCAACAGACACCTCTACAGTGTCCTTCACGCCTGACCTGGTTAGAAGACAGTTGACAAGACTCCACTCTGGCAAAGCTGCTGATGGTGTATTTCCCAGAATGCTTAAAGCCTGTGCCCCCAGCTGTTTATAGTACTGATTCAAGTCTTCAGCCTGAGCCTGCAACTCCAGAGGGTCTCTGTGCTGTGGAAGACGTCCTGCCTTGTGCCTGTGGCAAAGACGCAGAGTCCCAGTGGGACCTCAGGACTACAGACCGGTGGCCCTGGAGTCACACATCATGAAGACCATGGAGAGACTTGTCCTGGAGAAGCTACGGCCTACGGTCAGGCCCTTCACTGATCCACTACAGTTCGCCTACCAGCCCCGCCTGGGAGTTGAGGACTGCATTACCTACTGTACCTGCTGAACAGAGTCTACAGTCATCTGGACAAGCCTGCGAGCACTGTGAGAGTCATGTTCATTGACTTCTCCAGTGCATTCAACACCATCCGTCCGGCTCTACTGGTTGAGAAGATGGCTGCGATGCAGGTGGAGGCCCCCATCGTGTCCTGGATTGTGGATTACCTGATGGGCAGACCACAGTATGTACGCATACAGAACTGTGTGTCTGAAAGGGTGGTCAGCAACACTGGGGCCCCTCAGGGGACTGTCCTCCCTCCCTTCACCCTCTTCACCTCAGACTTCAACTATTGCACTGAGTCCTGCCACCTTCCGAAGTTTTCTGATGACTTAGCAATAGTTGGCTGCATTGGAAAGGGGGATGAAAGTGGATACAGGACTGTTGTGGGCAACTTTGTCACTTGGAGTGAGCTGAATCATCTGCAGTTCAACATGACTAAAACAAAGGAGCTTGTAGTGGATCTGAGGAGGGTGAAAACACTTGTGACCCCTGTCTCGATCCAGGGGGTCCCTGTGGACACTGTAGAGGAGTAGAAGTACCTGGGGGTGTACTTCAATAATAAGTTGAACTGGACTAGAAACACAGAGGCTGTCTACAAAAAGGGCCAAAGTCGACTCTTTTTCCTGAGGAGTCTGAGGTCCTTTAACATCTGCTGGACGATGCTGAGGACGTTTTATGAGTCTGTTGCGGCCAGTGCGATCTTCTTCCCTGTCACATGCTGGGGCAGTGGGCTGAAGGTCGCAGACACTAACAGACTGAACAAACTGATCAGATAGGCGGGTGATGTGGGGGAGGAGCTGGACAGCCTGACGATCATGGCAGAGAGAAGGATACTTTCCAGACTCCGGTCTATCCTGGACAGTTTTTCTTGTTCTGTTTTACTCCTCCTCCCCACTCTCTTCCCCCACTACACTATAGAATACTTTAGGCCATGCAGTGTCATTCTTAATCATTATTATTGTTCCTATGGCCAAGGTACTGAAGTGCGTCTAATTTCCTGGAACACTTTGTCACTTTGTCACCACTGCATCACTTTATCTAGTTGTATTGTAAACTTACTTCAGTAAGAAAGGCTGCTACACTTCACTGTACTTTACTGAAACTTACTTCAGTGAGAAATGCTGCTACACTTTACTGTACTTTACTGTAACTTAGTCTTGTAGGAAATGCTGCTACATTTTTACCCCAGTTTCAATTATCGCTCCTTATCACTTATTTAGTTTGTACTTATTTTATTTCAATATGCTGCTAAACTGCACAGTGCGTATTGTTGTATATTGTAAATACCTACGCTTAACCACAATGTCTGTTGCACTCTGTCACACTTAGTTACTGTTTGATTTATTTTATGTTAGCTTTATTTTGATTTGATTATGTTAGCTTATTGTCACTCCTTTCCCACCTTTGTATTGAAACTGTTGCACAATAATTTCCCTCAGGATAAATAAAGCTTCTTGAATCTTGAATCTTGAATCTTGAATACTAAGGGCATTAACAACGCGGTCAAAATTGCTAAGGTCTTGACACAGTTACAGCACCTTCAGGGGGATCTGATGTTTCTGCAGGAAACGGATCTCAAATCAGCTGACACCCCACGTATTAAGAGAGTGTGGATGAGCCACTTATTCCATTCCAAATTAACAGATAGAGTTAGAGGGGCAGCTATCATCATTCATAAAAGGGTCCTGTTTGAGCCAACAAATGTAATCCTAGATACTGACTGCCTCTATGTCATAGTTTCGGGCACACTTCAGAACACACCAGTGGTCTTAGTTTCGGTTTATGCGCCCACCTGGGGCGATAAACAGTTTTTTACAAGGCTATTTGCAAAAATTCCAAACGCAGACAGTCACCGCTTCATCATTGGTGGGGACTACAATCTAGTGCAGGATTTGACCCTCGACAGATCTTCCCCTACACAATTTACACTATCCAAATCAGCACATGTAGTAAAAACAGTTGGAAATTTCTGTTCCCTGGAGGTTTAGAAATCCCTGTGGGAAAGCTTTCTCTTTGTTTCCCATGTACAACACACATTCTCCCGAATTGATTTCTTTCTACTCAATAACAATCTCCACAAGATACAATTCCATGTTTACCATGGAGGTTCAGCTCACACTTACTGTCGGATAGTAAGTTTAAAGATATTGTTGTGACTCAAATCCTCTCTTACATAGAGTTTAACGACACCCCCTATGTCAGCGGTGGAATTCTGTTGGAAGCGCTTAAAGCTACTATTAAGGGAAAAGTGATATCCTATATTTCTCAAATATCCCCCTCCCTCTATAAGAAATGGCTATTACTGCATTCGGAACACGGCCTCCTAATGGCACCAATTGGCGGAGAGACAGTGCTTCTAGACTGATCTCACAAAATTTAACTACCGGACGGTAGCCACACTTCTGATCCAATGATTATCAATAAGTCTTTTCCGATTTCTATACCACACGATATACTTCTGAATGCAGCCCAATTACTGCAGCGACCCCTAATCCCTTAGACCGTTTAAAATACCCTCAGATTTATATAAATATCGCTAGAGAACTTGGTAGAATCATCTCTCTGTTGGAGGTGCATGAAGCAATTAAGTCTATGCAAAATAGGAAATCTTCTAGTCCCAAAGGTTTTACAGTTGAGTTCTTTAAGGCGTACTCAATGCTATTAGCCCCCATTCTTGTGAGAATGTTCAATGACTCTTTTACTCAAGGCAAACTAACAGCAACCTTGTATGAGGCAACAATTTAATTCGTCCTGAAGAAAGACAGGGACCCTACTTCATGTGGCAGCAATAGAACGGTCTCACTTTCAAACCTAGATTGAAAGATCCTTGCTAAGGTTCACCCTTCGCCCCCAAAGTGTGATGTCATCAATAATTTCACTGGGCAAGACAGGCTTCACATTAGGGAGAAATCCATTCTTCAACACCAGAAGGCTGCTCAACATCATATTCTCACCCTGGTCGGACACTCCTGAGGTCGTAGTGGCGCTAGATGCAGAGAATGCCTTTGACTGGGCAGAGTGGGGCTTTCTATTTTTCATTTTGGAGAAATGAGATTTGGCTTTGATTCTAATTTTATTTCTTGGGTTAAGCATCCTTATGTAACCCCGTCAGCCTCTATAACGGTGTCCGTTCAGCATATTTTCCTCTCAAACATGGGACCTGGCAAGGCTGTCCGCTCTCACCCTTGTTGTTCAACATAGCCATCGGGCCAATAGCCATCTGGTTTAGAAACCAGAATGAGTTTAAGGGGAATCCCTTGTTTTGGTCTACTCCACAAACTCTCCTTATATGCTGATGACCTTCTCTTATTGTGACGGCCCAGAGCCAGTGACTTGGACTCTGCTCTCTTTGCTTGCAGGTACCAGCTGTGCTGATTAGTTAACTGGGAGCACCTGGCCAATCCTTCAGCCTATTTAACCCCGCCTTCCAGAGACCAGAACTCCTCTCTTTGCCTGCATTTCCTTCAACAGCATGACTCCTTTGTTTATTTTTGTCCTTTGTTAGCCACTGACAACATGCAACACACATTCTTCAATGCATTCATACATCCTCATACACCACAGATTTTGACCTACATTGTTTACCTTGTTTGCACAATTATTTAATAAATGTTACTTTTGTTCATATTAAGTTGGTGTACATCTTCCATTTATGTTATGGCCTTTGAGCCGGTCGTAACATGTTGGGGGCTCGTTTGCCTTGAGTATTACCCCAGGACGTCTTTGTGTTACTCTTTGTCTGTTTCTGTTGAGAAAGTTTGTTTAGTTGAGTGTTTTGTCTGCAAGTGGGCACATGTCATTTTTGTGAGTGACTGTGTGGAGAAAGCCTTTGTGCCCTCCAGTGAAAGTGTGCGTTGTGTGGGGAATTCCCCAGACTGTTGTGACGTAAGTAGCCATATAAGGTGTTTGTTGTGCTTTGGGAGATGTACTTTAATGTCTTGAGTGTAGGCATTTAATGCAGTACAATTTTTTTTTTTTTTTTTTTTGGCTGTTTGTGGTTGAAGGTAACTTGGTTTATTTTTTCTGTCACTGTTGCTTTAACTGTAGGAGTGGTTCCCCTTGTAGGTAAAGCGGCGTCTCCCCTTTGAGTTTCGTCAGGGTGGGTTTGTAGAGTTGGGGTACGGCATGCTTCCCTTTTCCCCTTTTTCCCTAACATTGCTCAGAAGCACTTCCATGGTTTGGCAGGTTAGGCAGTCAGATAGCGGGGAAGCTCCGTTTGGAGGCTGTTTATTCCTCTGGTGCGCACCGGTGAGTCTAACACGTTGCATTGCTTTTGTTGTGTGACTAGTTATGCAATATGGAGGAAATTGTGAAGGCGTTTGTAGACAAACATTCTGAAAGGGTTTTGAACCGGTGCACAAAAGATCAGTTAATAAAGATTGCCGAGTATTATTAAGTTGATGTGGGTGAGAAAGGTAAAGAGTTGGTAAAGTCTAATTTGAAAGCTATTTTGTTAAAGATGAATGTGTTGGGTACTGCAGAAGATGTTTCTGTCCCTGGAGTCAGGAGTCAGCTCCTTCTGTAGCAGTCCCTAGTGGCTTAACATTCAAGCAGCAGAAGGAATTACTTATCTTGCGCTTTTGATTAGAAAAGGAGAAGGAACAGATGCAACAACGTATTGAGATAGAGAAAGCTGTGTCGTTGGAGAAAATATGACAAGAAACTGAGCAGGTGAAAATTGAGCTGGAAAAGCAAAAACTGAATTTGGTGAGAGATGGTATAATTTCAGCTTATGTTCTGCTCACTGATAGGCCAGCTGTTTCAATCGCAGTTCTGTGCTCTGATGACTTGAGTGATTTGAGGTTGGTTCCCAAATTTAATGAGACCCAGATAAACCTTTCTTGTTTGAACAGTTGCTCAGGCTCGGGGGGTGGCCTGATTCCACTCGCACTTTATTGTTGCAGTGTGTTAACCGACAGGGCTCTGCAGGCTTATTCTACTCTTAACCAAATCATACTGCAAACAATTAGTGTTGCTAAGTCCGCAATGCTCAAGGCATATGAGCTTGTCCCTGAAGCGTATCGCCAACGGTTTAGGAGTTGGAAGAAGGGTGACAAGTCTCATCTGGAGTTTTTGTCCACTGATCATTGGTGTAGTGCCACGAAGGTTGACTCTTATGAGGCATTGGATGATTTACTTCTTCTGGAGCAATTTCTAAACTGTCTACCTGGAAGCATTGCGACTTATGTTAATGAGCGAACGGTTAAGGCAGCAGCCTAGGCCGCTGCTTTGGCAGACGACTATGGTATGACAAATGGTGCTGAGTTTTCTTCTATTCGTTGTGGCAGCAGACACGGAGAAAATACCTTGGCTGTGGGTGAGTCTGGTTGTCTAGTAAAACCTGGTGGGTTGGAGCAGAGAAGTGATCATGGTCATTTCTATGTGAATTCTGACAAAATTTGTAATTGTCATAAATGTGGGCATTGGGAAAGAGACTGATGCTCTATAATATAGAGCTAAGCTGGCTAGAGCTAGTTATGAAATAGAATCTATGGTAGATGTTAATGTTCCACAGCAGCATGTTATACCATGTATTGATCTGCCTTGGTCGGTTTCTCACAGTGAGTTGGTGGCTGAGCAGCGGGCTGATGGTTCCCTTAAGTCTACTGGAGATAGCTTGTTCATCTGGTGACATTAAAAACCATGCTCAGTGTTATTTTGTTGACAGTGATGTGTTCATGAGAAAGTGGGGGCCTCATTGGAAGCATTTTGTTGGTGAACCTGGTTTACCAAGTCGTTGTGCCTTCTTGGTTTCGTGAAAAGGTCTTTGCAGGTTTCCCATGAGTCTGGCCACCTAGGCGTCAGGGAGTCGTATGATCGCATCCTGAGGTATTACTTTTGGCCCTGACTGAAGAGATGTTTCTGAATACAAAGTCATTCCACACGTCAGTTACCCAGAAAACCTAACCAGAGCCTAAAACCTGCTCCACTGTGCCCAACATCAGCTTTAAATCAACCTTTTGAACATCTGATTATTGATTGTCTGGGCCCATTGCTTCCCTCTAAATCAAGTGCTAGTTACATGTTAATGGTGATGTGCAAGAGCACGAGGTATCCAGCTGCGCATCCAATACGCACAATCATGGCTGTGGTGTCCCATTTGTTTGCACAGATTCTGAAGCAACTGTCAGCAGAATGTGGTGGCAGACGCATTGTCTCGGTCTCCATGTAATTGATGGCGATTGACTGTTAGTTTGTGTATTTTGCTCTTGCTGTGTATTCCATATTTTCTGTACTATGTTTGCTTTTATCTTCTTCAATACACTTCCAGGATCCAGGCTGGCACAAAAGTAAAAACACAGTAAAACACAAATGCAGTTTGGCATTGTGGTGGTCTTTTGATTCTGCTGACCACATTTGAGATTGTTCTGTTAAATCCTCTAGAATTTATGAAAAACACAATACCAGCCTAAAATGGTGGGTAGTCACATGAGTTATGACATCATTTGAGGTATTGACTATTCCTTAAAAATTTAGCGTCACATTAGTAGAAGGGTTATACCAAGAAAATATGCAATTAATCCGCTAATCTCTCTGAAGTTTCAAAGTTTGCATAAAATACATGAAAAACGCACAAAATTCAAGATGGCTGACTTCCTGTTGGGCAGAGCTAATAAAGGCTCATGTGAAATATGTCTGAAATGATTAAAGCTATGTGGGTACCAAATTTTGTGAAGATCAGAGCAATTTTTTTCAACTAAGGCTTTCCAGGCATTAGGGGGCGATATGGAGCCAGCTAAATATACATGGACCAAATCGCTGTATATTTTTACAATATAAAAGGGTTTTCATTAGGGATGAGCGAGTACAGCATTATCTGTATCTGCATCCGTTTACCATCTAAATGATCTGTATTTGTACTCGGGATGGGCGGGGCCTATTCCGGGTGTGGGCGAATTTTAAACCAGAAGTGGGTCGAGTTGTCTTGAAATGGCCAGGGCTTTAACCAGTATGTTGTTTTAAGCATGCATTTGATGTGGGCTATTCAGAAATAGTTTTATTTATTGCTGATTAGAAAAATATTCTCAGGACAGCATCAGAATTGAGCTTCAGATCAATGTTTCTGATCACGACAGCAAACAAACTATTTACACAAGTTTACAACAATGAATACAACAGATGAATGTAATGGAAATTGTTTTCATACTCAACATAACTTTCTTTTTTTTAACTTTTAATTATTTTATGATCTGTGATTTTTTTAAAGTGTGTGCAGCTTAATTAATTTGTGTTATTTATACCACTACTACCTTTATTTTTTATGGAACAGCAAGAAAGTGTCAGACACTTAGTTAAAAAAAGAAAACAAATCTCTGACAGGCATAGACCCAATGCGAGTCCCATTATACCAAGCAGCACCTCTTTGAACAAACCCACGTTTACAGAACATTAGTGTTAATAAGTACGAACCGAAGTTAAAACAAAGCTGAAGAAATTTAAAAGGTAAAGGAAAAGACCTGCGAGTCTGAGTGAGGGTGAGAGGGAGCAGGTGTGTGTTTGTGTGTGGCGGAGGGGAACACAGCAGTGGAATGGATCCATGACAAGCATATCACAGAAAGCAGACACAGTCCTCTAAAGAGGATTTTCATTCAATCCGAGCACAGATATTGACGCGTACTACTTGTATCATAGGCTTACTTGGCAAAAGTGCTTTATCTGGACCGGATACTCGTTTCAGCCTAGTATCGAGCGCATCTCTAGTTTCCATGTGTCTGCCAAGTTTCGTACGAGTGTGCTTTAAATGCGTTCAAGTGCTCAAAGTAATTGGGGGGCGCTATACACCGGACGTGCCACAACCATGTGAAATTATAACATCAAATCAAGAACATAATTGGTTTGAAAATGTGTCCACAGTTTCATGCATTTTTGTGCATCCTAAAGGCCTCAAACATGTTTGTAAAATTAAAATGAATGCACAAAATCCAAGATGGCTGACTTTGTTAGGTGAAAAATAATTTAATTAAATGTTCTTTAAGATGAGAGCAATGATTCCACCAAATTTTGTGAACATCAAAATAACTTTTTGCCAACCATGGCGTGCGTTTTAGGGTGTTATGGAGCCCGTTGGCCACACAAGCCCAATTACTGCCAAGACCCTCAAAATGCGATGAGGGTGGCATTATGACTCAATTTCAGCATGTAGATGTCTTCAGGTCTGGACTGTTATCCAGCATGTGACATTTGGGGCAGATTTGAAAAAGTGGAGCTACGATAACTTACTTTTTCAAGTTTTGGGCAAAATTCACCGCCACACCACTTTGAGGGCGTTGCATGAAGCCTCAAAAGCTTTGCAATTTAGCATCACAAAGGTCTTAAAATGCAACCTACCAGATTTGAAGTCACTCGGAATAGTTCATTAAAGTACAAGGGACTGGCTTCACTTTGCGAAAAAATGCCACAGTAAATACAATTTTTTACAAAAGTCTCCATACGTTACGCCTTCCTACCAAATTTCGTACATCTACATCAAATAAATTTAAATTTAAAAATAATTTCTTTAAATGTTCTTTAAGATGAGAGCAATGATCCCACCAAATTTCATGAACATCAAAAGAACTTTATTCCAACCATGGCATGCGTTTCGGGGTGCTATGGTGCCCGCTGGCCACGCCCAACCTCAGTGACTTTTGAACTTTGCAATTTTCGCCACTTTTGACCTGTGTGCCAATTTCTCTGAGCCTACATGCTTCCTAAGCCCCTTGAAAATGCGATGGCGCAGTGGAAAAAATGATTTCATCAAAAACAATAGGTTTCCTGGCACTTTCGTGCTCGCGCCCTAATAAAAATACATATTTTTACCTTTGTCAAATAAACACAAGCAAACACAGACTCTTGAGATTTTAAAAGATATTAAAAAATTAAGCTACAATTACAGTTAACATAATGTTGTAATTGTTTGACTGTTGACTAACTATTCAGTCAGTGAGTTTAAACAATGTTTGTTTAGCATTATTTTTTATGCATTTACATGCCATTGGCCATTGTTTAAAAAATAAAGCGCTAAACTGATGCTTTTACCTGTAAGCATTGTGAAGTGAGAAGGGCTGGTGATGGTGAGGAAGGGTGGTGTAACATACACTGCCTTCACCCCATCCTGGGCCATCTTATCCAGTTCAGGGGTTTCAACATCTCGGTCATAGTCCCAGCGGAAGCCGTCGAAGGAGATGAGCAGCAGCTTGTTTCTGGTGGACCCATTGAAAACTGGCTGAAGCTCAGAGTGCCGTGGCGGGGCAGCAGCACAGGGAGAGTTGGCAATGAGGCTGATGACAGCAAGCCAGAGCAGAAGCATGACTGAGGATTTAGAGCTTGTTGTATATGAAAATCCACTGGGTTCCACTTTTTCAGCTGTGTTTGCCTTGTCTCCAATTTAATCATTAAATGACACCTTATTCTTACCCTCTTCTTACTGCAGTAGTATAATGGACATTACCCTTGGGCAAATATCACACTGTATGGCACAATGTTAGAGGATACACCCAATATCAATGTTTGTACTAATTAAGGGACATTGGTCGGTCGGCCCTTATCTATACACATAAACTTTATTAGTGTAATGAAGTGTTGAGATAGGAAGAATGTTTGTCCAACGAAAAAGCTTATAGCAAGTGGGGAAAAGTTCCTTTTTACGTTTATTTAGAAGTATCTCATAATTTAAATCAAATCTATAATATCAAATACCATATATATATATATATATATATATATATATATAAAAGCAGGACAGTAAAAAAGCGATGAATTTGGCGTTATGTTACTTGTAGCTGTTGGGGAAGTTAATATAAATATAAAGGATAAAACTTGTATTAAAAAAATCAGGAAGAATTCACACAAAGTAAACAACAAAGCACTCAAAAGGCTGCACAATTGTCTATATTTATTATTCATATTTATATTATCATTGCTGTTATTATTTCTAATGCAATAATTGTATTGGTTGTGTTTCTAGTATTACAGCTATGTTGATAATTAACCACAGTTTGATCGAGAAGTGCTTCTGTACTTAAATTTTCTTTTTAGTTATTGGAAACATATGCCTTGGACTAGGAGAAGATAGGGGAAAAAACACAAACATCAATCAGAATTTTCAAAAACTGCTTTCCTTAATGTCTTCTGCCTTTACTTCACCAGCAGCATGTTTCAGTCTGTATCTGCGGAAAGAGAGAAAAGACCACAGAGAGGTAGAGTGTGAGAGATAACAGAATGGGGAATGACTGGTCTGCAAACTGGATTGCGCTCTATCATATTTAGACTCTCCACCTAGCTCCATATTCCATTTGTACATGGACCTACCCCACTGGGGCTGCTGATTTGGGTTTTTTTAAAGATACACCACTTTGTGTCCCATGCACGGGCTTACAAAGCCCAGGTGTGCATGTGTTTGCTGATTTATTGATTTCCACTGAGTATGAGACGTGTGAGCACACAAGACATTTGAAGCTTAAGTTTGGGAAGGAATATTATTGTGTCCACTCACTGTTGTGTAAAGTTAAGAAAGCTGGTGTGTAGGCCCCTATAGGAAAAACTGGTTTTCCTTTTCTTCATTTGTGGTAAAAGAATTCAGAGAGGTACTGTACGCCGTATTGATGTACAGCCTGCTACTGAAGCCGACCTAGTCAGCAGGAGGGGTGTGGCATCCCTCTCTGTCCAGTGTAGTGAAAGGGTACCTTACAGCGTGTTGCATGATCAGCTCTGTATATAAGACCAGATTGTCCTGGACTTGAGTGAGACACTGTATATGCCTATTGTCATGGGACGGTTTGGACCAAATGCTGATTTGAGTCCATTTTTTTGTCCCACTCCATCCCTGGTGCAAGGTGGGTAAATCTTACTCAACTTTGAGGGGAATGTTGTCAACTGTTAAGGCAGCCTGTGTTGGGCCTTGGATACTGCAAGGGTTTATTGCAACCTTATTGTTTTCGGTGCTTGTGTCACAGGACAGAGCATTTGTGTTTGGTTAGAGTTTGTTTTGCAAGTATATTTTGGGTTGTTGTGCTTTTTATAATCCTGATTGTTTTGCATGTTTATTCATTTACTTGCTGTGCTTTAATTATTGATTACGTTTTCTGTTTGCATGTTTATTAGTTACTTTTTGGATTGTTTCGGTTTGTAGGCATTTAATAGTTTTTTTTTAGTTTCTATCGTAGTGCACCTGAATGGACAATTACCTTGATTCAAGACAAAAAACTGACATCCAAACATAGCCCTATAAACAGTTGGGGTAAGTGTCTGGGGGACCAATCACAGGTGAGGAAATGGAATTGTACGTGAGGGAAGTCGGCAGAAACAAGGAAATATACGGAGAGGATGACAGGTGAGAAAGGGGAAGCAGAAGAAGAAGCACTCTGATGGAGACACAAGACGGTGACAAGAGGAAAGAAAACAGGCTGATCTGATACCATTGCGGTAGCCGACTGCTTGGAAAATGGCAGCTGCTGGAGGGAGCCACTGAACACCAGATGAGGGTTCAATGACGTAAAGTGTCACCGCCTGGGAGTTCCAGAGCAGTGTAGAAATAAAGTGTTCACTTTGAGAATGTAATGGTCATTATGGTCAGCGGAGTTTTGAACTGTCTACTGAAAGTGTTTTCCTGTGATAGTTGCCAAGGAGAGAGCAGTGGAATGCTGGGAAGAGGACTGGTCAAGACACGGATCAGCTCGCCATTTGAACTGATACAAGACAACCAGGCAGAGGCAACAAACACGTGGGGCTCCACGCAGAACAATAAAACTGCTGCTCGGCAACCAAATGTGAGTTAAAACAATGGTGATTGATCATGTGACCCACTAATGAAAGCACTTGTTGCCTCTTTGTTGAGTATTCACATCTGTGTGTCTGCGGAGACATTCCCTCTCTAAATGCAAATGCACCGTTGGTCTGCCTAGCTGGAGATCATCACCTTCGGTTATGCTACGTGCACTTCTGGGAGATGAAGTCCCAGAGGCTCGCCTGCAGTTACATCTTACTGCCAAAGCAGTCGCTAGACACAACTATCTCAATTCTTACAGATTACAACTTTAATCTTTTTATTTTTGTGTTAAAATAAATCATTATTTTATTATAAACTGTTCTTTTCATTGTTCCTTGGGGTTGCCATACATTGATCTCCCTTGTAAACAAACCTAAGCCTATCAAATAAATTGTAAGTTTTTTTAGTTTCTAGGCTCTAGTAAAACTAGGTGCCATTGTCAGACAACACTTAAAGCAATCTACAGTGCCATCCATCCACTTGGCATCTTGTCACACATAGAGTTACTTCCTACCACAGGCCAGCTGTCCCACCAAGGGTTTCGGAGGGGTGCTGTGAGCCTTGCAGTTCGAGCTATTCAAGCCTCTGGAAAAAGTTGGGGTGGAATGGCTTTCATTGCAGATGAAATTTTTGAATGGTGCTGCTTCTGTTCGGGTTTTGCTGGTCTGGTCTGAGTCTCACGCCAAAAGAAAAGAGAAAAGGAATAAAAGAAATCGAGCTGCACCCATTTCTTCCTCCTCAGGGCGTTGACGCAGGGTTGAGTGAGCGGTCACAGTTGTGTCCGTCAGGAACTTAACAGTAGGTGTCTTCATGGGACACATGCCCACAGAACAGACCAGCTCTCGGTCTCAGTTACAAACCTAACTGCCCCTGGCACCCAGTCTCCAGAAAGAGGTTATTGGGTTGTGGATGCAATCCACCAGACAAGAAGGCAGGCCCCTGTAGGAGCCTTGCTACCTCATGGGCCTTATGGCAAGATGCCCCTCTATCTGATGTATGTACGGCTCCCCCAGTTTGTGTGTAAAAAGTATTTTTTGGCGAATGGATGAGAACTCCGATGGTTATGTTACATTTGAACTCAAGTGCCATGTCAGTCTCCCACAGGAGTAGCTGTTCTGCTTGGTTTCCTTGCGGTGCTTCTTACAGCTGGGTGGAGAGATAGCCCCTTCATTCAGAGAACAATGGTAACAATGTAACTTACAGTCTCCACCTTTTGTTTGGATGAATGCATAATAATATTTGACCAGAATTGATCTCTGTAGTACGTTCATTAATTTATTGATAATTTTAAATTCCACATATGTATAAACTCAAACTGACAGAATAGAATAGACACTGTCAGGGGATAAGGGTGACTTGGCCAGAAGCAGGCAACAAAGAAATCCTAATTAATGTTCATAATATGATTACCTCACTTCTGCTCTGCTCCTTTTATACCAAGCATAGGAATTGGTCACTATGAACACCAGTACCAGAAACCCAGTCACTGCTGATAAGCTGACAACCACTTGGAACTGGGCATTCATTTCTGGATCTGCAGACAGACAGAAAAATATGAGAAAAGAGAGGGTTAACCATACAGAAGTTACAGTCTAAATCACTGATTGGGACGCTCTCTGAACAGACGAAGACGGAGACAGAGCATGATTATTTTATTATAAATGTTAGTAGAGAAGGTAGAATTCAGGGATTTCAGTGTGCAAAAAGTGCACACACAGCATTTTTATTTACTGATAAGGATTGACATATCTGCATAGTAATGTCATATAAAATGAGGTGATCATGTACAGTTAATGGCTATCATTATACAGATTGGGATCTCTTATCTAGAAAAAGTTACTTACTAGAACTTTCTGAAATGTTGCTTATCTTGTGACATACAGTATATGGCCACTCTATAGCCAGTATACCTGTATGACCCTCATGTTTTCCTTATCAGTTTACACTACTTAAAGTCATTATGTGAGGAGTTTTTATTTGACCCTAGCATTTTTAATTATTTTTGATGAGTTCAGGTTTTTTTGTTTGTTTTAAAGAGCTGTTAAGTAGAGGAGCAATTTTTGGCACCCCTGGTTCTGGAAAGTGTGTGTTCATAGACACTATTAGATGACTGAAAGTTGCAGCACATCTGTGGCTTTGGTGGGCACACAACTCTCCTGTTTGCATCATCAATACAAAAAACAAACCGCTGTGTCAGAATAAAAGTCAAAGGTATAAGACTGTCCACATAAAAAGTTAATGAGAAGTCAACAACCCCCCCCCCCCCCAGCTGCATTGACAGGTAACATCAAATTACAGAACTGAAATTTATGAATAATAATAATAATAATAATGATTGAAGTTTAATATTACATTATCACTGTCACTAGAAAAGGGAAATTATCATCTACAGATTAAATTTGTGTACTTACTGATCCTGTGCATTTCTGTGATTCTGCAATATGGCAGAGCATCATTAAAGGTCTGAAGTTGAAAACATTTTACCCTCTCCTAGAGGTGGAGACATTATCATCCCAATGCTCTGTAGAGAGGCATATTGGATCTATACTTTGAGCCTAATGGCCAAAATGAAAAACAGAATTTATCATGTTTGCTCTAGTTTATAACACTTGATTGATGTAGAACTTGTACTTTTTGTACGTCTATCTTTGTAACTATAAGATATATCTCTGATCTTTTGGTTTTAATGTGACTATAGTGCATGAGCTCAAGAAAGTTTCTTGCAATGCCATATTTTTTGCAAGAACAAAGCTGGCTTCTTTAGGAGCAAATATTCCTTAATTATTTACTAATTAGCTTAACCATTTTATGTGATATGCAATGCCAGCCATTTACAGTACTAGAAAGAAAATATCATGGGTATAGATCAAGCCCCAACCACAGCGACTTCCTGGTTGATCCAATAAGGAAGTGCCAAAAACTGCAGTTCTCTGAGTGTCCACTAGGGGCATGTTTCATAATAGAGCAGTTTCTCATTGACCCCAATGTTAAACAGGCTGTTTTCACAGCATAATTAAACCTGTTTAAGGCCTGGGACAAAAAAAACATTCTAAACGAAATCTGGAATTTCTCATAACAACATGTCTTACTATCATTATCTTCTGTGTTTATCTTGGGGACCAGCATGTGTTTGGTATTGTCCAAATGTCCATCGTTGATCTCTGGCTTTATCCCCAGTAGATTGCACATCAGTGGGTACACATTAACTGTCTCAAAGGACCCGAACACAAGGTTTTTCTTGAAATCAGGCCCCACCACCCTGAAGAAAGGCTTCATGTCCATCACTTTATTGTCAAAGCCATGCTCTCCTTTGTTGAACTGCACAGGGAAAAACTACATATGGAGAGAAAACAAGCAACTTATGGGTAGTGGAAATTTCAGATATTGTAACCATATGAAATAAACAAATAACCTGAAACCTGGATTTCAGTGGCATGAGGGGTTTTGATGCATCTACGAGACTTCTTTGCTGACAGGGTGATGACAGTGAAGGAAATATGGTTCTCATCTTCAGGTTATATCCTGAATACATTGAATGACTAATATGTGCATTCTCTCACCCCATTGATCACATATCCAGGATCAGCGAAGAGGATGATGGGCAGGAGTCGAGGATGGTTACTGTAGTGCAGTCTAGCTGGCATCTCCTCTTTTTTATACACATGAAGGTGAGGATGGCTTCCTTTCAGAGCCTGGTAGACCTTCTCCAGCATCCCCTCTTTAGGAAGCAACATCCCAGAAGGACCATAATCCACCAGATGAAACTTGATATCCCTGAAGCTGAAGCCAGGGATCTTAGAGAGGATGATCTCCTTAACCAGTCCACCCCGTAGAACTGTAGTCATCCCATGGTCGGCAGTGATGATAATGTTGAGCCTGTCAGTTAGGCCATGGTCTTGGATCTTGTCCCGGATGTAGCCCACAGTACGGTCAACTTGCTGGACCATCTCACGGCGCTCTGGGGAATCTGGTCCATATTTGTGTCCAGTCTTATCTGGTTCTCCAAAGTACAAGGAGACAAAGTCCAGGTCCTGTTGGTGGAACCACTCTCCAATCACTTTGTCAATGTTCAGCCTCCAATCTGTCTCATTAGAATAATCATAGAAACGAGGTTCTACTTGCTTAACCCTCACAGTCTCTCCTTTGTAGGTGGCTGCTGTGCCAGGGAAATGCAGAGAACCGGTTTTTAGTCCCTGGAAGAATATATAACACAATTACTTAAGAAAAAGAAAGGTGCTCCTCAAAACTGTTCCTTTAGAGAATGATACATGAATCTTTTAAGAGATACAATAAGTAGGATAACAGGAAATCATTAATAAAAATGATATATGTGTCTAAAAAACCTGTCTCTGTGCTGTTATCCAGATGGGTAAGCTGCCATTGTCCCAGTAGGAATCAACAAACTGAGTCATGTAGTACTGCTTCTTCTCCTGAGTGGTAGTGTTGAACCACATGTTGTGGATTACTCCGTGATTCTCAATATAACGTCCTGAGGAAAAGAGGAAATATACTGTAGCTGGTAAAATGTACAAGAAGAACTTGCAGTAAAAAAGAGATTGCATATTAGGGTTCAACAGATTAGATTACAGTTGATATGGTTTTCCAAATATAATATAGAGTATTAAAGGCAATTCACCTTTTAAAACACTTATCCTTTAGTTGTACCATTTTGATTCGTTAACGTGCATATGTTCAGACTGACATTAGTCAATGTGAAGTTGCCCAGTGGGAGCCAGGGATTAGAAAGAAAAATATGACATTTTGTTTTTACAGACTTTTATGGTCTGAAGAGATTGACTTCCTTATGATTTTGGTGATCCCTTGACTTCTTGCCTAGCACCACAAGGAGGTAGACATTTGCAATGATTAAGTGTCACATAAATCTACTGGATGGAACGGTACAAAAGTTTGTTAAGAAATTCATGCTTTGTGTGTTTTCGGGTTGTCAGCGTCTTTTTTCATGCAGCTTTTTACAAATTTCTATGCATATATTATATCGATATTGGTCGCTACAATACACTACACAATACACTTGCCAAGGTGAATTAGGGGAGTACTGATACTTATTTTTTTCCACTTTAAGCAGTATTACCATCAACCTAAAGAAAACTTTGTGTTTGGTATAATAAGCACATTAGCTTCCCTGGTAAAGTCTGCTCCAAGGTCATGGAAAGGAGGATTTGTCCTATAGCCGAACCTTAGATTGAAGGGGAACAATGCAGACTCCGTCTTGGATATGGAACAATGGACCAGCTCTTCACTCTCACAAGGATCCCTCGACTTAGCCTTCTCTTTATCTCTATATTGATTTATTGATTGTGCAGCAGCTAAATTATAACATGAACTTTCAATTACATTTAAAAAATAAAATAAATAAAAAATGAAGAAATATAATAATCTGGTAGCCTATTGAATACTAGTAAAATGTAAAACTAGAATGTAAATAGGTTGCGTGTAAATGTATGTATATATTTATTGAGAACAGAATGGTTGTAAACATGTTAAGATGGTGAACATGCTAAACATTGGCATGCTAGCATTGTCATTGTGGGCATATTAGCATGCTGACATTAGAATTTAGCTCAGTCTCACCAGTGTGACTTTAGACACCAATGCAAGCATGTGCTGGGATTTCTCCAGACATGAGTCCAGTGAATAATTCATGTTTTATCATAATCTAGACCTCCAATTGCTCTTCATTTTGGAGTAGTTTTTTGTCTGTTCTCATAGTTTGGATTTATCTACACTACCGTTCAAAAGTTTGGGGTCACTTAGAAATTTCCTTATTTTTGAAAGAAAAGCACTGCCTTTTTTAACAGTGCTTTAAACTAATCTAAGTTTAAACCAATCTATACATTGCTAATGTGGTAAATGACTATTCTAGATGCAAATGTCTGTTTTTTGGTGCAATATCTACATAGGTGTATAGAGGCCCATTTCCAGCAACTATCACTCCAGTGTTCTAATGGTACAATGTGTTTGCTCATTGGGTCAGAAGGCTAATGGATGATTAGAAAACCCTTGTGCAATTATGTTAGCACAGCTGAAAACAGTTTAGCTGGTTAGAGAAGCTATAAAACTGATCTTCCTTTGGGCTAGTTGAGTATCTGGGGCATCACATTTGTGGGGACGATTAAACGCTCAAAATGGCCAGAAAAAGAGAACTTTCATGTGAAACTCGACAATCTGTTCTTGTTCTTAGAAATGAAGGCTATTCCATGCGAGAAATTGCCAAGAAACTGAAGATTTCCTACAACGGTGTGTACTACTCCCTTCAGAGAACAGCACAAACAGGCTCTAACCAGAGTAGAAAGAGAAGTGGGAGGCCCCGCTGCACAACTCAGCAAGAAGATAAGTACATTAGAGTCTCTAGTTTGAGAAATAGACGCCTCACAGGTCCTCAACTGGCAGCTTCATTAAATAGTACCCGCAAAACGCCAGTGTCAACATCTACAGTGAAGAGGCGACTCCGGGATGCTGGCCTTCAGGGCAGAGTGGCAAAGAAAAAGCCATATCTGAGACTGGCCAATAAAAGAAAGAGATTAATATGGGCAAAAGAACACAGACATTGGACAGAGGAAGATTGGAAAAAAGTGTTATGGATGGACGAATCGAAGTTTGAGGTGTTTGGATCACACAGAAGAACATTTGTGAGACACAGAACAACTGAAAAGATGCTGGAAGAGTGCCTGACGCCATCTGTCAAGCATGGTGGGGGTAACGTGATGGTCTGGGGTTGCTTTGGTGCTGGTAAGGTGGGAGATTTGTTCATGGTTAAAGGGATTCTGAATAAGGAAGGCTATCACTCCATTTTGCAATGCCATGCCATACCCTGTGGACAGGGCTTGATTGGAGCTAATTTCATCCTACAACAGGACAATGACCCAAAGCACACCTCCAAGTTGTGCAAGAACTATTTAGAGAAGAAGCAGGCAGCTGGTATTCTATCTGTAATGGAGTGGCCAGCGCAGTCACCAGATCTAAACCCCATTGAGCTGTTGTGGGAGCAGCTTGACCGTATGGTACGCAAGAAGTGCCCATCCAGCCAATCCAACTTGTGGGAGGGGCTTCTAGAAGCATGGGGTGAAATTTCTCCTGATTACCTCAACAAATTAACAGCTAGAATGCCCAAGGTCTGCAATGCTGTAATTGCTGCAAATGGAGGATTCTTTGACGAAAGCAAAGTTTGAAGGAAAAAAAATATTATTTCAAATAAAAATCATTATTTCTAACCTTGTCAATGTCTTGACTTTTGACCTTGATTTTCTATTCATTTTACAACTCATGGTGGTAAATAAGTGTGACATTTCATGGAAAACACAAAATTTTCTGGGTGACCCCAAACTTTTGAACGGTAGTGTAATAAAATAGAGAACAAAGCTCACTGGATTGGCCTGCATGTGATGTTTGTCACTGGTTTCGATATTGGGCAAATTGACAACTGCACAATGTTCAGGAATAAATGTTAGTTAAGATGTAGAAATCTGTCTCATGAATAGTCTTCTGAATGAGAATATCCCTGATACTACACTTTGGTCTGGTACAACATAGAATCTTACATATAAAGTGGTCATCCTATTATTTGGCTTCATCTTTTTACTTTACTTGTATGTCAATAAAGTGTAAGCTCTACATAACCCCACAGTTCGTTGCACTTTATTCTAAACAATAACAAAACAAATACAAATACAAAACAAAATTACAAATGACTTCAATATTATATTCAATATTACTGACTTCTTTTTAGAGTGAACTTTGTTGTGCCTGTGATGTTGTGTATTCATAACCCTTTCATAACATTGTATGTTATTATTGTTTAAAATAATGATAAAAGAACAAATTAAATGAAATACTGTCAACCAGGTTAACAGTTGGAGTTTTTTTTTCAGAATACCTGTGAGCAGAGTAAAGTGTGTGGGGCTGGTGATGGTGAGGAAGGGTGGTGTGACATATTCTGCCTTCACCCCATCCTTGGCCATCTTATCCAGGTTAGGGGTGTAAACATCTCGGTCATAGTCCCAGCGGAAACCGTCAAAGGAGATGAGTAGCAGCTTGTTCCCAGTGGACCCAGATCCTGTCGTTTTGCGCGGGGGGACAGCAGCACAGAAAGAGTTGCCGATGAGGCAGAGCGCAACAAGGCAGAAGAGCAGCATCACAGAGGATTTACACCTAGACTAAAATTCTGTTTATGCAGGTTGAAAGTGCCTGCTTCCTCGACTCTTACTCGGATGGATCTGTTTACTCTCAGCGTTGCAACAAACTCTTTTGAGCACTGGAATCTATATGGTTGCTATTTTGTACCCGAGTACTGCATATCACCTGATCTGAAGCAAATCGGAAAAAGCAGAGGCAGATAATGCCAGACTTTATCTGTACTCACACCCATAGAAGATGCACCATCTTATCTTATCAACTCATAAAGAAATCTTATCTTCTTTTGTATTATATCTTGGGCTGTATGGTTTATTACACACTCAGAAAAGGAAACTGGGGGCTGTTACATTAACTAAAGTGTAACATGTGTTATGTAAGCTATAATTTCATGTTTATACAGTGAAAATGATAAAATCATGTTGGGTTTGCATGAAATCAAACAACTAAACATTAATTGGATTCATTCATGTTGCCAGAAAGTGAGGCGAGTTTTTACAGGTAGGCAAAAGCAAAGCGGAATCCTCACAGAAGATCCTCACATGCACATGGAAAAGGTGAGCGGAAATCCATAATCGTTCATCTAAATTCAGACGAAATCCTATGAATAAATATCAGCAATTAGTCCATCATTTTCAGCGACCACACACAGACACAAAAGCACACACGGGCCGTAGCATCGGAGCAGTGAAGTGAATTAACAACCTGCAGCTCACCTGAGCTGACGTGAGATATGAATGGTGTGCTGCTAATTTGTTTGACATAACTCACACATTGTTGATTTTCTAAGGGGTTTAAAGGACAGGTGTTGAGATGACTTTCCTGCTCCTCCAGGCTCGATCACTGTAATGCACTACTCATCGGAATCTCTGGCAAGAACATTCAAAGGCTGCAATACATCCAGAACAGTGCTGCCAGTATCCTGATGAGGGAACCCAAACACAACCACATCGGCCACATCCTGGTGGCAGCCACAGGTTTCCAGCGCTGTGTCAAGCGGCAGCCAGCAACAGTTGCGCTCTCTCCTTTCCGCACTTTCTAGCTATTTTATCTTATTTACTGTCTTTTTTATTAGTGCTTTTTCCTGTAAGTCGTTGTGCTAACCTTAGCCAACTATGTTTGTTAACTTTCTTACATGTTTTTTGTCCGTTTGTCTCATTCTTGGGACTATGTTTGCTGACCGCGTCTCCGTCTGGACGCAACAACGGCGGCTCCATTGTTTACACCCGCGAACAGCTGTTGTCGCTAACACCAACAGCGCTGATGCGGGAGAGGCCTGAAATCCCCACAGAACTGAGGAGATAGTACAGGGGATGTAAGGCTGGACGTAAACACCGGGAAAAGAAGAGGAGGTATAAACCATCTCTCCCTTCCATCACCATGAGGAACGTAAGGTCGCTGGCTAATAAGATGGACGAGCTGGCGGGCCTGGTGAAGACTCAGTGGATGTATCGTGTGAGCAGTGTGCTGTGTTTCACGGAGACGTGGCTCCACAAGGACATCCTGGACTCTAACGTAACTGTGGATGGCTTTCAGACTGTTCGGGCGGACAGGAGTCACCGTGAGAGTGGCAAGAGGAAAGGTGGGGGACTTGCTATTCTTATTAACAACAAGTGGTGTCATCCTGGATGTTACTGTTAAAATGCGCGTGTGCAGCCCGGACATTGAGCTGCTGGCCGTGAGTCTGCGGCCATACTTTCTTGTTGCTATGGCGCCGTACTAGGTGACAGCCTGTAACAGCAGCTCCCGTGGGTTTTTAAGTTTTTAAAAGGTTTTTGTTGTGTTTGTGTTCTGGTTTTTGCTCAACTTTTGGCGACTCTTCTCCGGAGACTGGGAGAGGACGAACGCCTTTCTTTTTTTTTCTTTTTTTGAACTTTTACGGCACTTTTTGTGTTATTTTTGTTTTTGTGATGATTTTGCTAACCCTAGCAACGGAGGGTCAGGAGCGCATCACTGAGCGCATTGTTTACACACGCGACCAGCTGATTGCGCTGTGTGAACCTGAACTGATATCCGGAGCCAGACCTGAGGTCCTGAAGGAGCTGCGGAGGAGACGCCGTGGCTGCAGGCTGTACCCCCACTCAACGAGCGCCTCCTGGCGCTCTACCGGGCCACCGACTGGACGAGGTGTCAACCGGGCCGCCGACTGGAACAGGTGTCGACCGGGCCGCAGACTGGAACAGGTGTCGACCGGGCCGCCGACTGGAACAGGTGTCGACCGGGCTGCCGACTGGAACAAGTGTCGACCGGGCCGCCGACTGGAACAAGTGTCGACCGGGCCCCTGACTGGGAGTGGTGCCGACCGGAACAGGTGTCGACGGGGCCGCCGACTGAAACAGGTGTCGACCGGACCGCCGACTGGGAGTGGTGCCGACCGGGCCGCCGACTGGAAGAGGGGCCGACCGGGCCGCCGACTGGAAGAGGTGCCGACCGGGCCGCCGACTGGAAGTGGTGCCGACCGGGCCGCCGACTGAAACAGGTGTCGACCGGGCCGCCGACTGGAACAAGTGTCGACCGGGCCGCCGACTGGAACAAGTGTCGACCGGGCCGCTGACTGGGAGTGGTGTCGACCGGAACAGGTGTCGACGGGGAAAAAGGAGAGTAGGACTGTCCTGATCCAATCATGACACTCCTAACGCATTTATTGTCATCACTGGGGATTTTCATCACGTCTCACTGGATAAAACCCTTCCAACATTTCACCAGTATGTTGACTGCCCCACCAGAGACTGTAACACACTGGATCTGTTGTATGCAAATGCTAAGGATGAATACAGTCCCACAGCCCTCCCCCCTCTCGGAAGATCTGATCACAACCTGGTTCTGCTGACCCCTAAGTATATTCCCCTTGTTCAGCGGCAGCCTGTCCACACTAGGAGCGTGAGGAGGTGGACTCAGGAGGCCGCTGACGCACTACAGGACTGCTTTGAGTCGACAGACTGGGATGCACTTGTTGAGCCACATGGAGAGGATCTGGACAGCATGACCGACTGCATCACAGAATACATCAGGTTCTGTGAATACACCACCATGCCAACCCGGACTGTGAGCTGCTTCCCTAATAATAAGCCGTGGATCACCAATGACCTGAAATCCCTTCTTAACAAGAAGAAGAGGGCGTTCAGGTCTGGAGGCAGGGAAGAACTGAGGAGAGTGCGGCATGAACTCAGGGATATGCTGAGGACCTGTAAAGACGCCCACAGGAGGAAGCTGGAGGCCAAACTCCAGCAGAACAATGTGAGGGATGTGTGGACTGGTATGAAGCAGATCACTGGGTGTAAGGTGAGCGGCAGACAGTCATCAGGCAGCCTGGAGAGGGCAAACGAGCTGAACAGATTCTTCAATAGGTTCAGTTCACAGCCTTCTGTCGTCTCCATGACACCTCCAGACCCCCACACACCCTCACTGCCCCAAATGCTTCCTCCCCACCCCCCTCAATCCCCTGCTGTGAGCTCTCCTGTGCAGCACCTCTCCTCCTCCTCCACCTCTTCCACCTCCACCTCCTCCTCCTCTGCCTCCTCCTCCTCCACCTTCACCTCCTTGTCCTCCACTGAAGACATAAGCAGCCTCCCCCGCATGACTGTGACTGCAGGCCAGGTTAGGAGACAGCTGGAGAGACTCCACCAGCATAAGGCTGCAGGTCCTGACGGTATCAGCCCCAGGATCCTGAAGACATGTGCCAGCCAGCTGTCTCCTGTCCTACAACACCTCTACAACCTGAGTTTCGGTCAGGAGAGAATACCAGTGCTTTGGAAGACTTCCTGCCTAATTCCTGTTCCAAAGAAGTCGACACCATCAGACCTCAATGACTATCGACCAGTGGCCCTCACTTCTTACGTCATGAAGGTACTGGAGAGACTAGTTTTGGTAAACCTGAGGCCGCAGGTGAGAGCCCTGCTAGACCTTCTGCAATTTGCTTACCAGCCCCATTTGGGAGTTGATGACGCTGTCATCTACCTGCTGCAACAAGCCCATTTGCACCTGGATGGTGGAGCAGGTACTGTGAGAATTACATTCTTTGATTTCTTTAGTGCTTTTAACACCATTCAGCCACTGCTACTGGGGGAGAAGCTGCGGGTGATGGGAGTAGACGACACAATGATCTCCTGGATTACTGACTACCTGACAGGCAGGCCACAGTTTGTCCGTATGGGCAATGTTCTGTCTGATGTGGTGGTTAGTGATACAGGAGCTCCCCAGGGGACTGTACTGTCTCCTTTCCTGTTCACCTTATACACGACTGACTTTCAGTACAACACTGAGTCGTGTCACCTGCAAAAGTTTTCTGATGACTCGGATCCTTCAACGTGTGCAGCAAGATGTTGGAGATCTTTTATCAGTCGTTGGTGGCCAGTGTACTTTTCTTTGCTGTGGTTTGTTGGGGAAGCAGCATCGGCGCCGCGACACCAACAGGACACTCTGGAGGCTGTGGTGGCCAGTGTACTTTTCTTTGCTGTGGTTTGTTGGGAAGCATCAATGGAGCCAGCGACACCAACAGACTCAACAAACTGATCAGGGAGGCTGGCTCTGTGTTTGGCAGCAAACAGGACACTGTGGAGGCTGTGGTGGAGAGGAGGACACTGAAAAAACTGTTATCCATCATGGATAATCCTCTCTACCCTCTCCAACTCACACTGGTCAGACAGCGGAGCACCTTCTCCAGAAGGCTGCCTCAGCTTCGCTGTCGTAGCAACAGATACAGGAAATCTTTCCTGCCACAATCCATCACTTTTTATAATAACTCTCTTACCTCCGCTCTCTCTACTGTTTTTTTTTCCGTTTTGTATATATTATTATTGTTATAGTATATTTTGCATATTTTGTTGTATATATTATTATTGTTTATTGTTTATAGCACACTGTGCACTGATATACACTATGTATATATTGGATTCTATTTATGTTATGTGCAAAGTTTATATTTGCTGACCCACTACTGCTGTTACAAAATAATTTCCCAGTCTGGGATCATTAAAGTAATTCTATTCTATTCTATTATATACTATCTGCCGAGGGAGTTTTCACATGTGATCGTCCTGGTTGTTTACATTCCTCCGACTGCAAACGTGACGCGCGCGAGTGACGTTATCCACACCGTTGTCGCGGGCCTTCAGACACGGCACCCAGACGCATTCATTGCAATATCTGGGGACTTCAACCACATCACTCTGGCTGCAACACTGCCCACTTTCAAGCAGTTTGTGGACTGTCCCACCAGGGAAAACAAGACACTGGACAGTGTGTATTGTTGTATATTGCATATACCTACGCTTAACCATAATGTCTGTTGCACTCTGTCACACTTAGTTACTGTTTGATTTATTTTAATTTTGATTTGATTATGTTAGCTTATTGTCTCTCTGATCCTTTCCCACCTTTGTATTGAAACTGTTGCACAATAATTTCTCTCGGGGATAAATAAAGCTTCTTGAATCTTGAAATCTCTTCACTGGCTCCCTGTCCCACTCAGAATCGAGTACAAGGTCTCTCTCCTCACCCACCAGTGCATTCAAGGACATGCCCCCCTATACCTGAAGGAACTCCTCACCCCCCAGACCTCCTGACACACCCTCCAAGTCCCAAGAACCAAGCTCCGCACCATGGTTGATCGGGCCTTTTCCTCGGCTGCTCCGAGGTTATGGATGCCCTCCCTGACCACCAGTCCCAGCGGCATGGGCCTGCCTACAGAGTCAGCCGTGCCCGCCCTGGACTGGAAGATGTTTATTTTATGTGGGTTTTGTTTTTTTACATCGGAGTGGCCAACGCTCTATTATTCCTATCTCAGTTTGTCGATCATACAATTCAACCAATCCAACCAACAAACAAAGGCGACGTGCTGGCCAATTACAGATGGTGGGGGCGGGTCACTGAAGGTACGATGTTAGTACTTGACGTTCATGGTTGCGGTACATTGTTACTAGTTAGCTGTGGTGTTCGGTATGGATATCCGTCATTTTTCCCCAAGAAATACGTGGACAAGCAGTGACGATGCAAACAGGAGCGAGCAGGAAGCAGCGCCATTCACTTCTGCTAGAGACATAAACACTGAAGTCAACAGTGACACTGGAGTAAACATTCATGCTAGTTACACTGCTTTGTTCTGCTCCTTGTGCGCCCTAGCTGCTGTACCTACCTCTCCCAGTATGAATGTTTCCTTCAGTGTTCAGGTTGACATCAGTGCTTCTGTTTCCAGTAGAAGTGAAGCTGTATGGTGCTATCTGCATGACACAACCCTTGTTGCTGGTCTTCTTTAATACATGCTTGAGTTGAATAAATGGACACAGCACTACACTATTCTGTTTTATTCGTTTTTTACATTTTGGGACAAACTGCTCCTTTTTGGTATGATAAATGATTTCTCCGCACTGTAGGAGTGGTCACAAAGCCATTGTTCAGCCTGTAGCAAATAAATTGTAGGTTGAAAAATTTTGCCCCCCCTTAAATGTTTTTCTGACCACCTGAGGGCCCCGCACACTACAGATGCTTTTCAGAAACGCCTGAAAACCTTCCTGTTCACCAAAGCATTTTGCTAAATGTCTTTTATATGTTCTTCCTTTTCAAGCTAGGTGTTAGCTTCACTAGGAAATCAAAGCATGCCACCAAAGAAAAGTACTCTTAAGTAAGGAGTTTAAGGACATCAGAGCCTCCTTCGAGCCCGTACGCGGGGACCTGACTGCCGTCAGAGCGCAGCAGGCACAGCTCCTTGGGCAACAGGAGCAGCTCCTGGGGCTCCTGGAGGAGGTGAGACAACTGAACAGAATGCCGAAAAGGACCGCTGTATCGCGGATCTCGAGTGGTGGGTGGACGACCTGGAGCAGTATTCCCGAGTGAATGATGTGGTCATCACCGGCATTAAAATCAGACCGCGCTCCTATGCGCGTGCGGTGGCCGCGGACAGCGGGGATCCCAGCGAGCTGGAGGCGCAACCGGTGGAGCAACAGGTGGCATCCTACCTCCAGAGCAAGGGGATAAAGGTGGACCTCCAGCACATCGAGGCCTGTCAGCCATTGCCCACGAGGAACGAGGGACCACCAACCATCATCATGAGATTTACCAACAGAAAAAACAAAGTGGCACTTCTGAGGCAAGGTAGACAACTCAAAGGCACCAGAGTTTTCATAAATGAACACCTGACAAAGCGAAATGCGGACATTGCATGGAAAGCTAGACAACTGAAATGCCAAGGCAAGATCCAACACACGTAGGTAACAAACTGTAAAATATTCATTAAACTCAATGGGACTCCGGAGGCTTCCAAAGTGTTGGTGGTGAAAAAAATGGAAGATCTGGACATATACTAAAGGTATGAGACTCTCTTCATGATCACTATGAACAGTACACCACAGAGTATGCCAAGTAATGACATGGACATGTTAACATCAATTCTCCAGCGCAAACAAATGGAACTGGAAATGTGTGAATATCATGAGCACAGTATAACGGACCTGGATGCAGACATTGACCCTGATAATAATTTCTTCTCTGCTATTGTAAACGGTTGCAAATATTTTACTCAAGAAAAATATGTAAAAGACGTAGAATCACATGGGAAACTTTCAATTATACATTTTTTTTTTCCAACATTATCTTTATTGAGTTTTCACAATGTTTCACAATTACATATATATACAGAAATAAGAGTGCTCTCACATCAAGAAAGACATCAGGAGTATGTAAATTATTGTCCAACATTTAAATTGACCTTCCTTGTAAGTCAGGTATTTATGAGGTAACACAGAGCAACACTTAAGTGAAAGTGTAAGTATAAAAGACAGAAACAACAAACACAAAAAGACAAAAAACAAAAAGATAAAAACAACAACTGGAACAATAAAAACAATAAACAATAAAGGTTTCTCTGCCTTATCAAGAGTTAGCCCAGGTTATTTCACTGTTGTGTGTGGATCAAACATACAGAATTAGAATACATTTCACACAGAATAAAGAAATCAGATATTAAAAAAAAAAAAGCAAGGGGCTGCAAGGGACAACCAACAACTACGCCTCATCAGCTTCATTCCCCACATTACTTAAATCCACACTCTCCATATATGCCATAAATTGACCCCAAATGTTTTGAAATAGTGGTAGTTTTCCTTTTATAATGTAAGTTATCTTCTCCATTGGTAAGGTTGTGGATATTTCCTTAACCCAATTGATAAGTTTTGGTTTACTGGTACTCCTCCATGAGAGTGCTATGACTCTTTTTGCAAGCAGTAAACATAAATCCAGGGCAGTGATTATTTTTCTAGACATGTGATGTCTATCAGGATATAACCCTAGGATAAATAGTTTAGGGTCAAAAACTAATTTTATACCTAATATAGTCTCTAAAGTTTGTTTAATCTCCCGCCAAAACTGTTGGACTTTACTGCATTCCCAAACACAATGAAAGAACGTCCCCTTCTCCTCTCCACACCTGAAACACAGGTCTGGGATAGAATCGTTACACTTACTAAGCTTTTCTGGTGTCACATATGTCCTCATTAGCCAATTATATTGGAGTACTTTGAGACGAGTATTGGAAGTTTGTGTTTGTGCTTCAGCACACACTTTTTCCCAGTCCTTGGAGGGCAAGTACTCCCGGAGATCTTCCCTCCAGGCATCAAGTTTCTTTAAAGAAGACTCAGGAGATCCTTCCGCAAACATGTTATATAGTCTGGAGATAATTCCCTTTCCGCAGCACTCTTTTTTCATTTCCATTTCCAAAGTAGACAACGGAGGGATCGACAGACACTGGCTCTGAGATGATCTAATAAAGTTTCTCACCTGCAGATATTTAAAATGATGCTTGTTTGGAATATCATACCTGGTAATCAACTCTTCAAATGACATCAAAATCCCACCATCTGATCCCATGAGGTCCCCTATTATTTTTAAACCTTTTTCAGCCCATTTCTTAAAACCAGGGTCTGCTCTGCCTGGAGGAAAAAACTGGTTACCCCATATCGGACTGAAGCGTGACAGAGATGGGGGTTCACCTAAATACTTCTTGACCTGATACCAAATTATAATCATGTTTCTGAGTATAGGATTTTTCGTCTTTTTTTTCAACATATTGACTTTTGCTGAGTATATGTACTGAGGGAGAGGGAGAGGAACTGAGCAGTTTTCAATATTCATCCAAGGTGGAGGGGGCTTATCTGTAAAATAATACATCATAGTCCTCAGTTGAGCTGCCCAATAATACCAAAGTGGATTGGGGCACCTGAGGCCTCCTCGATCATATGGTAGGTACAAGAGTGATAAACGTAGTCTCGGTCGTTTATTATTCCACAAAAAACGTACAAAAATTGTCTTTAAGAGTGGGAATAAATTAACAGGAGGTGGCAAAGGGATGTTCTGAAACAGATACAGAAGTTTGGGCATTATATTTAATTTAAGAACATTAATTCTTGCTATAAGCGATAAAGGCAGGGAGTTCCATCTATCCACAGAGGAAGTAATTGAGTCGATCGTGGGATTGTAGTTAGCCTCAACAATGTCTTTTATACATGGTACTATCTTAATCCCCAGATATGTAAAACAATCTACTTTTTTGAATTGAAAAGAGTTTTCGACATTATTTCTTTCTTCCGAGTTAAGTAACATTAATGAAGATTTGTCTTTGTTTACTTTATAACCTGATATCCTTCCGAATGTGTTTATTAGGTCTAACAAGGCTGGAATAGATTTTTTCAGTCTTTCCAAGAAGAGAATGACGTCATCAGCAAATAAGGCAATTCTGTGTTCCTGTTGGCCTACTGATATACCAGTTATATTTTCATGAGACCGCACCGCAATGGCTAGCGGTTCAATTGCTAAAATAAAAAGTAAGGGGGACAAAGGACACCCTTGTCTACATCCCCGTTTGATTTTAAATGATTTAGATATCACTCCATTTGTTATTATTTCAGCATATGGTTCATTATATAAAAGTTTAACCCACCGACAGAAATGATCTCCACACCCAAATCTTTTTAGTATTTCGAATAAATAAGGCCACTCAACTCTATCAAAGGCCTTTTCGGCATCCAATGATAGCAAAGCAGTATCTGGTTTTTCTTCTCGATAATGGAGAATATCTAACACACGTCTCACATTATGAAATCCCTGTCTACCCACAATAAACCCATTCTGGTCACAGGCAATTATGTTCGGTAAAATTCGCTCCAGCCTTCTAGCCAAAATTTTGCAAAGTATTTTTAAATCAACATTAAGAAGACTTATTGGTCTTAGATTTTCACATTTGTTGCAAGGTTTACCAGGTTTGGGTAGTAGAGTTATCAGAGCTCCTCTTAGTGAAACGGGAAGAATTCCTTTTTCAAATGAGTCCAAAAACATTTCAAAAAGAGGGGAGAGCAATTTGTCTTTAAATTTTTTATAAATTTCTATCGGCAGCCCGTCTGGGCCAGGGGTTTTGCCTGTTTTCAAATGATCTATCGCTATAGATATTTCCTCCTTAGTTATAGCTGCCCCCAGATCTGCACTTATTAATCCTGGAATGTTGGGTATTTGGAAAGTGTCTAAGAAAATATTTTGTTCTTGTTCCGTATGCGTTATGTCTGAGCTATATAATTTCTCAAAAAATACCTTAAAAGTTTCACTGATCTCTAGTGGGTCAACAATAATCTGTCCATCACTATTTTCAACTAAGGTAATATTTTTTTCATTTTGTAATTGTTTGAGTCGCCAGGCCAAGAGTTTCCCAGGTTTCTCCCCCTGGTCATAAAATGCCTGCTTAAGACGCAAAAGATGTGAGGCTGCTTTAGAGGCAGAGAATTCGTTATACTGTGTTCTTAGTAGCAGAAGTTTTCGATGAGTGTTTGGACATAAGGTTTGATAGTATTCCCCCTCAAGCAATTCAATCTCTGTTTCCAACTTTTTTGTTTTCTGGTAAGTTTCTTTTGCCTTATAACTCGTAAAGCTAATTATCTGACCTCTTATATAGGCCTTAAAGGCCTCCCACCTTGAAGAGGGTGGTGTTTCACCTTTATTCGTTTCAAAAAAGATATCAATTTGGTTGTCTATGAAAGATATAAATTCTGAGTCTAAAAGCCATTTTTGTTTAAGTCTCCACCGAGGGGGGTCTCTTCTTAATCTTAAGTCTTCATATATTAATGAATTTGGTGCATGGTCAGATATTAAGATGCTATCATAATTACAGTCTTTTATTTTATGTTTTAAATTAGCAGAAACTAGAAAGTAATCGATGCGCGAATATGATTTATGTGTACTTGAGTAACAGGAGTATTTTAAACCCTTGGGATTCATATCCCTCCAAATGTCTGTCAAATTAAGTTCCTCCATAAAGTGTTGAATAGTTTGTCTACTTTTGTTATGAGAGTTATCAATACTTGAGCCTCTGTCCAATTCTGGGTTCAATGTGCAATTAAAGTCCCCTGCTATAATACAGCTACCAGCCAGAGATGAGATTGTAAGAAAGAGATTATGAAAAAACTTTGGATCATCAATGTTAGGAGCGTATATATTTACCAAATTTATTTTTTCTGTAATAAGTGTGCCCTGTAAAATAATATATCTCCCAGTCTTGTCTTTAACAACCCTTGTCACGTGAAATGGTATGGATTTATCAATCAAAATCATAACTCCTCTTGCTTGGGAAGTAAACGGTGCTGAATATATATTGCCCTGCCACCTCCTCCTAATCTTCGCCTCTTGGCTAGATAACAGGTGAGTTTCCTGAAGTAGCATGATATCAGAGTGCATAGATTTCACCCTAGTCATTACCTGTTTGACCTTTTTAAGTTTTTGTAGTCCCCTGCAGTTCCAAGAAGATATTTTAATTCTTAATCCACCAGGCATAACATATAACATTGTATTGGCTTTTTAGTACATTCAGATAATTTAAAGACAGAGAAACAAAAAAACACCTGGATGTTAAAAACTACATCCATAATGAAAAACACTGAACTATATACCCCCTTAATTAAAACCTCTAAACTTTGTTACCCACCTCCCTCCCCCCTATATATAAAGGTACCTATCTAACAGCTGAGGCTGTTCCACAAAAGGTGAGGATCAACCAACTGTGCCTGAACACGCTCCCTCCTGCCCCACTCCGCTATTTACACAGGAAACTCGTTATTGTATACTTCCAGAAAAATAGGCTACAGTATTAACATGAACATCAGCTGTGGGCCACTGGGCCAGCATATGTCAAACATAAAATAAACAAATTATTTATCTCCTCCTTTTAATATTATTATTATTAGTTAACTTTAGGCTCAGTGTTTGTCTAGCCATATCCATAGGCCTACGCTGCAATGTGGTGTCTACATTAGCTTACCCAGGTCCACTTTCTTCTCTCAGATTCTTAACAAAGTCCTCTGCTTCAGCTGGCTGGTTAAAGATGCGAGACTGTCCGTTGTGTGTCACCAACAGCCGTGCGGGAGGAATCATGCCGTATCGGATCCCCATGGCTCGGAGCTGCTGTCTCACAGCGTCAAACTCTTTCTGTTTTTTGTGTACGCCGGTTGCGAGGTCTTCGTATAGTCTCACCTGGTGGTTCTTGAATAGTATCGGTCTCTTTGCCCTGGCAGCTTTTATCACGGTCGTTTTATCTTTGAAGTTTAAGAACTTCATGATGAGAGTCCTTGGTGCAGCAGTATCTGATGTACTCTTCAGGCCGACCCGGTGCGCTCTCTCCACTATCAGAGTGGTGCGTAACGGTGCCAAGTTCAGAGCCTCGGGCAGCCAGTTCTCCAAGAAGGCGCACGCGTCCTCTCCCTCTGCGCCTTCAGGTAGATTAACCAGTCTCAAATTAGATCGTCGCGATCTGGTTTCCAGATCCAGCACTTTCCATTCGAGATCGTTGTTTTTTTTTTCAAGAGCCCGAACACTGGCTTGCAGACTGGTGATGCTGTCTTCTGCTGTGGATATCCGGATTTCTGCCTCACCAACCCGTTCAGAACACTCATTGACATCTTTCTTAACATTTTCTATTGCTGACAAAATGCCATCCAGTTTGGAGGAAAAATCTGTTTTCAAGTTTGCAATTGCAGCGAGTATTGCATCTGAGCCAACTTCGGCCGTCATTCTCTCCTCGGTCAGCTCGCTGTTTTCCTCCTCCGTTGCCTGACTTGTATTAGCCTCGTTAGCGCCTTTGCTAGCTTCAAGGCTCGGTTTAGAAGTGAAGTCGGATAACTTCGACTGAACCGCTGGCTTACTTACGGATTTTAAGTTTCTTTTAGTGAAGGGCATCACAGCTGTCCTTAGGTGTCGTTTAATATGTCATATACCGAGTATTGTCCAAATTTTTACAGAAAGATAGCGGAGCCGGAGCAAACGTGTCCTCTCAGCAAGCCGCCATTACCGGACCTCAATTATACATTTTAATAGTAGGAGCATGTACACACATTTTGAGTCTATCAAGGAGTACTTACAACACTTTTCTCAACCATTTAGTATCATTTGTAGGAATTTTACACAGAATACGTTAGTCAAATCAGAAGGACCTGTTGTGGAAATGGATTCTTCAATAAAGATCAACAAACAGGATCAGCTTTTTCTCCGTGGTTTATTTTGCCAAAGCATTTTCTTCTGCAGACAAAAATACGTTCATCCCCACATCCTCACAAGTTAGAGTCTAGCAGGGAATGACGATTTGCCAAATCTCGCACAGTCTTTTAGGGAGAGGGACAGGACACGAATAGCCTTGGTTGGGTGACGTCTTTAGACCAAACAAAAACATGCTTTAGACATTATAATTCTGAACATTCTGAACCTCTCTCATCACAAGGTCTCTAACACAGGGTACAGATGCACAAATGTGCCAATATACCATCATGAGTTAGTTATTTGCATTATCCATTAAGAAGGTGAGACAGAGGAGACACTGAACTGTGTCTGACCTGACAAAACTATGATTATGAATTACAAATATCCAAAATTCCCACAACAGACCTCACAGAGTATATATTGCGTAATTCAAATTCTACAGGAGGCTTTCTGGAGTCAGCAGAGTCGTTGGTAGTTTAGTGCGCCAGCAGGCATTTATTAGCAGGAGAACATCAGAATGATACAGACGTCTGGAGAAAGGTTCTATTCTCTATCTAGAGTAACTGTGAACACACAGTACCCGTGATCAGAGTCAAGAAGTTCCGATATCTATTCTAAAAACTCCAGCATTTATGCTTGTTACAAAGGCGTGGTTATGTGTCTGCTTGTGCGTGCATATGTTTATTTCAGAAGTAGCAGTCCTCCAGCTCCATCTTCCTCGCTGCGCGTAGGAGTAGCCTCTGTATAGCAGGAGTCTTCTTCTTTATCTGTGAAGAAAGCACAACACGTACAGCAATTTCCCTAATCTCAACTAACTTTGCCAGGTGCATATTTGCAACATGGCTAGTTCATTGTCTTTGTGACCTTGGCTTGTTCCAGTGCAGAGAAAGCAGAGAAAGATTGAGTCAAAAGTTTGTGTGCTTTGCTGGAAGCAGAAAAGTTTGAGCTTGGACTAATCACTATCACACTTTTAAATGATCATACCTAATAATCACACTTATCACATTCTTATTAATCATTACTAATACACATACTAACACATGATTATTCATTCTTCAATCATTGATTTTTAATTCTTCAATTCCCCCTGTTGATCACTCACCAGAGTGATCATTCCTCCGAGACCACAAAATCCTGGATGTCTAAAGGGATGCCGGGGACGTGGCCTGCCAAGTTCCATAACTCTAACAATTATCTGACCATGCCCATATGGGATAAATTACCACTAAAATAATGAATATTACAATAAACACAATAAGTGTCCACACACACACTGTTTGTTTTTCTGCTCCTTTTTTTCGACTCTATATACTGTGGTGTTTTTACTAATGGTGTATGTGGGTCAATCATAGATTATATGTATTTACAGAAGTCCCTTAACCCTGTTCGGTTAGATCTGTTCTGACTTGGTCTAGGGACCTTTTGGGCTCCTCCCCCTGTCTACACCTTGAAAGGTGAATCCACTTGTAACTGCCCTGTATTTTTACTACTGTGGAGGTTCTCTCCACCACCTTATGGGGTCCTGTCTTCACATAGAGTGTGTCCACTTTCTTTTCAATATCTATACATATACCCAAGGTTCTCCTAGCAGAGTCAGTGGGGCGGGTGCTGGTCCTGACCCCCCTTGGCTTCCTGCCAATGTTTTTACCCAGCCTTGGAGTTGACTCACGTAAGACCGTGCTAGTCCTGGTGTGGCCCCTGGCTGCAGCGGTTCCTGTTGTCTTGGTCCGGGGATGGTGCGACCTGTAAATAACTCATAAGGGGTAAATTTCTTTTCTCTGTTCACACTATAGAGTGTAGTGCCATAGGCAAACAGTCTAATCATGATAGACCTGTAGTTGCCATCATTTTCGCTATTTTCTCTTTCCTCATTTCCTCCTCATGCTTAATAGGCAGACCTGAAGCTGTCACAAAACCTGCTCTCTCTCACTCTTTCAACTGAGAATGCACTGCTGCACTGGCATATGCAGACTGTACAATGCTGCACAGCCACGCTGAGCGACGCTCAGGGAATAAACTCACACTACTCAAAGTGACCTATCACTAAAATGCACCTTTATCTCTCTTGCACATTAAAATCCACATAGCACATTGTAATATAGTGTTTATCTGCGATACTGTACTTTTATTTTATTTTATTGTTGTTCATATTTTGTATTTTATATTTTATCTTATTTTTAGTACTTACGATTGCTTTGTACCGCTGCTACGATGAACTAATTTCCCCTCGGGGGTAAATAAAGTTATCTATCTATCTATCTATCTATCTATCTATCTATCTATCTATCTATCTATCTATCTATCATATATGTTCACTCTCTTTCCCTCACCATGCTTACAAGCTGCTGTCACTGCTATCACTTCCGCTAGCTGAGCTGACGGTTTTTCTGTCACTTCTCCTGTACTTAGTGTCTCAAATACCCCTGATCTTTGATAACCACTGCCCATGCTGCGCTTAGTCCTGCGCTAATCTTTTCTGAAACAGCAGCCGTATACATACAAGTCAATCTCTGGTCGGTCCTGTGATTTTGCATGCAAGTCGTGTCTCACTTTAATGGCTTGCGTTGTCAGTGGAATGCAGTCATTTGGGTTTTTTGCCATCTGGAACTGCTAAAGCTTGACTTCCTGCTCCTAATGCTAAGCTAATATGGGGTGCTGCAGTGTCACCCATGTTGTACCACTCTGCCTGTTCTGCAGTGAGCAGGACTTGTGCTACTACTCCTTTCTTTGATACATATGTACTATGTACTCAGGTCACTTCTGTTTTTGCACTATTTGTTCTTATTTACTTATATTTATTCACTCCATATTATATTATTACAAAACAAACAAAACAAGAACAACTGCACCATATCATGTGAATATGTATATATGTCTATTTCTATTTCTTCCCTTTTTAAATTTAACTTTATTGCTTATTTTTGCTATTTTTAATCTTATTTTGTAATATTCTGTTGCTGCTGTGACAAAAGAATTTCCCCGTCTGCGGGACATTAAAGGTTTTCTGATTCTGATTCTGATTCTGATATATACAGTCCGAAGTCAGTGTCCAAGGGAAACCCTCTACTTCCCTAAATCTTTCCTCATACACTTCTTCAGTTTGGGTGCGGTCATAGAGAAGAGTACAGTGGGGAACGTCAGGGACCGGTTCATATGGGTGCACTGAGTGAATCCACGGTTTCCATTGTTGATACAGGTTCAAAACATTGGTAATTGGCGGGTCTGGATCCTCTTTCAATCGAGCCCAGTAAACGTTGGCCGACTGTTGCTGCTGATCAGGATCTTCCCCTAGGATCCATTGTCCATTGTTACATCTTGAAGTAATTGTCTCTGAACAGTCTCTCCCCTTGCCCTTGACCCTGGGCACCCCTAGTATTGGTCTGGATACCGGGTGCCTTGGGGCAACTGGTTGCCTGGGGCCAGTTGTGGTTGCGGTGGCACATGCTGTTGTTGCTGCTGTTGAGGGGGTCCTCCTCTTGGTGGCCCTCTCTGGTTTTGTGGACAGTCTCGTGCCCAATGTCCATGACCTCCACACACGAAACACCCATTGTCCCTAGCCCCTGGTGATCCGCCCCTGCCCCTTCCATAACCTCCTCGAGGATTAAAGCCTCGTCCTCTTCCTCCTTTATAATGTGATTGTGGTGGGCCCCATGGTCTTGGTGGATACCATGGTCCCTGGGGAGGGGGTCCTGTATAAAATTGGCCTGCAATTGGGGCAACTGGAACTGGGGATTCCCATTGGCGCTGGCTCCTCCTGCTGTTGGCTCATTTGTGCTTGTGTCTTTAACTGTAATTTGGTCAGTTGTATTTTCAAATTCTCTATCTCTATTTTGCTTGCCTCTTTTCTCTCATCTGCTCTACGCATGTGATGTTGAAGTGTCCTCATCCATATGTGTAGTGGCTCTGTGTCTGCTCTGGGGTCATCCTCCATCTTTGCCTGCACTTCCTTATCTGTTCCTTTCATAACTGCAGCTTTAAACATTGATCCCTGCAGTGGATCTGACCCTGGGTTTGTTCCTGACCTTTTCCTGCCAGTCTTTCCTGCATCTAAATCTAATTGGTCTGTTGTCCCTTATCCGTATTTCTGTCCAATTAATTTTTAGTTCTGTAGGAAATGCTGCTACATTTTTAACACTGTTTCAATTATCACTCCTTATCACTTATTTAGTTTGTACTTTTTAATTTTATTTCAATATGCTGCTAAACTGCACAGTTCGTATTGTTGTATATTGTATAAACCTGCGTTTAACCACAATGTCTGTTGCACTCTGTCACACTTAGTTATTGTTTGATTTATTTGACGTTAGCTTTATTTTATTTTATTATGTTTTTATGCTTATTCTCACTCTGATCCTTTCATCTTTGTATTGAAACTGTTGCACAATCATTTCCCTCTGGATAAAATAAAGCTTCTTGAATCTTGAATCTTAATCCTCTCACATCACCTATGGTGGGATACCGTGACTCTACTAAGGAGCTTTTCATAAAACCTAATATTTTAAAATTTACGGATATAGTCAAGCTAAAAATACTTGAAATCTTATTCAGAGTTGTAAAAAAATCTTCCTACAGGTATTCAATCTTGATTTAAATTAAGAAACAATTGCTATAATTTAAGAGGACTGCTTCGATTTAAAAAGCAAGAACTTACATTAGACAAAGATGCGCATCCGTGTCCGTTATTGGTGTAAAAATGTGGAATGACCTTAATGATAAACTGAAAGTAATTACAACACGACCGATATTCAAAAAGACCTTGAAATCTGAAATAATGAATGCATCTGTATAAATGTTATAATTGGAAAAGAGAAAAATGAATTTATAAATAAAAAAGGGAAATGTTATTCATTTTGATTATTAAAAAGTAAACCTTAATTAAGCAAATATGAATTTTGATTTAGCAGATTTTGCTTTGTGAGTATGTGTATGTGTGTGTGTGTGTGTGTGTGTGTGTGTATGTATAATATGTTTAAATGTATATAAAGTAAGTAAATGATTTCATTTATTCAGGTATAAGTAAATATACTTTTAATCAAATATATGTTTAATCATAAGTAAATATGTTTTGTTTAAACAGTTAGAACTGTGATGTTAGGGTGGGATAATAAAAGCAAGTTGCTTCAGCGAAATCCTTTGTTTGGTTGAAGTTGTCAAAACATTATGTCATTTTATTTAACATCTGATGTATAACCAAAAATAAAATTCATTCATTCATGTTGAGCTCTGTGCCTACGATTAGACCAGCTAACATCTGTAACCATATTCCAGCTCCGTCACTAAGTGGTGGTAGTTGTGCATTCATGTGTTCCGTGTCTGCTAAACTAAATGGTTTGTATATCGGTGGTCCTGTCCCTTTAGAGCGCACTAGAGGCATCATGTGAGATTTACCATGTGTTCTAAACGCTACTGGTCCGTCTGCTCCATGCTGTGCCAGAAGTCGTAACTCATCTTCTAATTCTCTTTGATTCTTTTCCACTAATTCTTGCATCTCTACTAATTCCTGCATATATAGTCCCTCATCCTCCTTTCTTCCTTCATGTCTCGTCTAGTCTTAGTTCCTGGTCCTCTGCTTCCGCATTCTCATAGTATCTCCTCTTCCTCCCCCTCTGAGCCTGAACTCATCATACTGATTTTTCGTGTTTGTTTTTAAATCCCTCTCTCTTTCTCCCGTGTTTGTCGCTTTTCTAGCTTCTACAGTCATAGTCAGAGTGGTCTGAGTCAGTTAAGTCAGTCTCAGGTTTGGGTTTTCCTGCTTTGTGTCGCTGTCGTGTGTGTTGCTGCTCCCTCTATTTCTCCCTCTAACTCTTCTCCTAGTTTTCCCATGTTCCCTTTCATACTTTTTTTTTCTCTCATACTGTCTCTCCGAAAGTCCCTCCTTTCTGTTGTGCCCTCTCATGCACCCTCCTTTCCTCATATCGCGCTCCTCTCTGACGCTGTCTCTCCTTCTCCTACTGTTTTTCCTCCTCCCACTGTCTCTCCTCTTCTGTCTACCTCAGCTGCCAGTCCATTATTTCTGTTTCGCACTACTTCTTCACGTGCTCTGTCCTCCTCTAACTGAATTATCTTTACCATGTTCTCCTGCTCGCTTCACCCGTCCTACTACTCGCTGCCAGTATTCATCCCAAACTAATCCTGGGCCTGTAAATTACCTTTAATATAGCACATCATATTCCCAAAATGTGTAGTTGCATTTTCATGAGAAATCTCTTAAAATTTGTTTATTTTTACCATTACTTCCTGTTTTTGGGCTTGTGATTTTATTTTGATAGAGTGTAACCGGAAACGAGGAAGAAAAAAAAAGACAACTTTACAGTTTTTAAATGTCTTGCAAACGGGTCTATCAAAAGTGCAGAAACTTAAGGAAATATGAACCGACAAGTTTGTTTAGCACCTGGCTGATAAAGGCACAGGGTTTGTCATCATTTTGTTTTAATGTGGTGCTTAATGCGTTATCAAAACGGGATGTCCTTGTGTTGCTTTGCATCGTTTTATACAAGTGTACATTAAGCATCTAATTTAATCAGTAACGCTGTTTTGGAGCGATTCAGGGCATCTAATAATAATAATAATTCATTTTATTTATATAGCGCTTTTCAGGGACCCAAAGTCGCTTACAGAGTATGACATAAAATATATACAGACGATAAACAACAGGAGACAAGGATGACAAGGATGACAGGGAAGCAAGGCGAAGGGGGCGTGGGGTAATGGTGGTACAGACAAATAGCCAGAAACAATAGAGGTGGGGGGATGGATTGAAGAGCAGTGGGGGGGGGGTCAAGGGGAGGGGCTGAAATGGGTGAGGAGAGCGGAAGGAGGGTGGGGGGGGGAGAGGCCGGGAGTGAATGTAGTTATGGGTAGGGGAGGTTGTAGGCTTGTGAGAAAAGGAAGGTTTTTAGACGGGATTTAAATGTTGTGAGTGATGTCTTTCTGTCTTTCTGTCTTTCTGAAGGAGACAATTATTTCATTACACTGCTTGCTAGTATTTAATAAATACAACATTATTTTTGTGTGCATTAACCATCTTTGGAAGTTAAAGCTGCAAACTGAGAGTTATAATATAATTTTTTAAGTTAAATATTTTTGTTTATTGCACTCTATTCTAAGTTTGTAATTAAGATAAAATAGGTTAAAAGGAATACTTCATGATTGTAAATGACAATTCATTTTCTGTAAAAGGTTAAAAACACACTAATTTGATATTGTTGAACATGATATTACATAGATGGTATTATTAATTTATTTATTACATATTATTTTTGTTTTATTCCATAGCTTTTACTCTTATTGTTCACGGTGTGTTCACGTTGTGTTCAGAGTCTTCAAGGTGTCCAAAGATTTAATGGAGCAACTTTATCATCTATTTTGCCCAAAAATAAACACTTGTGAACCGTCAGTTAAAGAGTCCGACCATCAATCAGCCGGGACGCTACAGGGCCTGCCATAGTTATTTCAGCTGTTAAAGTACTATTCACAGGTATTTATTTATTCTTTATTCACACACACTCGTTATTCGGTCAGTGGATCTAGTCCCCAGTGATCCTCCCCTCACTCAAGCTTCTACTCTACCGTGATAGAGCGGAGTGAGACGTATAAATCACGAGTTTTAATGACCAAAAGCCGAGTGTCACAGCCCCGTTATTTATGTACCCCCAGATAAGAGAAGACCAGTGGTGAGTTTTATCGTTAGGCTTTTCTGTGATGTCTGCAACAAGCTTCTACTGACAGTGTTTCACCATCAGCTGCTCCAGACAGGGTGTATCCACCATCACAGAAACCTACTCACACTTTTATCTGTTTGTGTTCTCTATTATCCTCAAAACTTCCCACACAACAATCCCACAAATAAACACAACTTTTAAGTATTTCTTATACTTTGGTTCCCAGAACCTTAGGTCCCAGACCTACAATTTTTCTTTGGTTCCCAGAACCTTTAGGTCCCAGACCTATGGTGGCTTTCTAGGCTCACCTAGGGGCTTATCCCCCTGTGGCGCTTTTAGTCCTTAATGCCTAATGTATATTCGAGGGTCTCTACAGCCTCCGGCCTTTCTGCGTTCCCCGAACGTCTTAGTGAGCACCGTTTATGCGCCTAGGACCTGTCGGGATTTAAGATCCCAACACTCCTTTACCTTTTACTTATACTGATTCCAAATCAGTTTACCAGGCCTTTTTTTCAAATCGTCAGTCCACCGGCTAAATTTGGATCAAATTAACCTCTAGGAAACATACTGACTTTCTCCACCAATTTAGATTATAGGCCGAATCACAGTCTTGACTTCTTAAGAAGAATAGGTGACTGCTTACCTTTTGTCAGTGATGGGCGCCCTTGTGGAGAATTTCAGTCGGCCCAAGGAGGTTCCCAGTGACTCCGCTTGGTCACCGGTCCAACCTCTGCAGCTCCTTTTACCTGAGCCTCCTTGTTAGAATCACCTCCGGGGTCACCAAGTTTCTCTGTAGGAATTTTACACACAATACGTTAGTCAAATCAGAAGGACCTCACAGAGTATATATTGCGTAATTCAAATTCTACAGGAGGCTTTCTGGAGTCAGCAGAGTCGTTGGTAGTTTAGTGCGCCAGCAGGCATTTATTAGCAGGAGAACATCAGAATGATACAGACGTCTGGAGAAAGGTTCTATTCTCTATTTAGAGTTACTGTGAACACACAGTACCTGTGATCAGAGTCAAGAAGTTCTGATATCTATTCTAAAAACTCCAGCATTTATGCTTGTTACAAAGGCGTGGTTATGTGTCTGCTTGTGCGTTCATATGTTTATTTCAGAAGTAGCAGTCCTCCAGCCTCCATCTTCCTCCCTGCGCGTAGGAGTAGCCTCTGTATAGCAGGAGTCTTCTTCTTTATATGTGAAGAAAGCACAACACGTACAGCAATTTCCCTAATCTCAACTAACTTTGCCAGGTGCATATTTGCAACATGGCTAGTTCATTGTCTTTGTGACCTTGACTGACTGCCAAGAGTTTGTGTGCTTTTGGAGAAAGCAGAAAAGTTTGAGCTTGGACTTATAATCACTATCACACTTTTAAATGATCATACCTAATAATCACACTTATCACATTCTTATTAATCATTACTAGTACACACGCTAACATATGATTATTAATTCTTCAAATTGCACTAACTGAAACTTGGTTCAACATTCAAAAAGGTATACATTTCTGTCTTGAAGACTATGAACTAAAATATATGAATAGAGAAAAAAAATCAGGCGGTGGAGTAGCCTTATATATACACAAATCAAGATGTGAAACTATGGAACAGTCTGGACGCACACCACAAGCAATGCCAAAATATTCACAGATTCAAACTTGTATACAAACATCTGGTCTGGTCACAATATACAGAGAGAGGGTCTTAATTGTTCTGTACTTCTAGTGTTTATGTTATGTATTTGTCATTTCCTTACCATTGCTGGTATTGTCTCTTACCATTGCTGGTATTGTCTCTTACCATAGCTGGTATTGTCTCTTACCATTGCTGGTATTGTCTCTTATCATTGCTGGTATTGTCTCTTACCATTGCTGGTATTGTCTCTTATCATTATTGGTATTTGTCTCTTACCATTGTTGGTACTGTTTATTCATTACCATTGTTGGTAATTGTTGTTACTATGTAACTCTAATGTGTTAATATGGTAACTCCAATATGTGAATACTCAAACTGTTCCTTTTATGTTCAATATAGTGTACAACTTTGTATGGAATTAGTCGAAAGTTGTTGATAGCCCTGTGTCACAGTGAAGCTGATTTTTTGTTTAATATGTATTATGGGGGTAGGATTAAATAAGTGTTCCTCTTCCTACTCCCTTTCAGGCAACTATTTTGGTTTATTTATTTATTTTTTTCCTCTTATGAATGCAATATTTTATTCATTTTTTGTTGGAAACTATAATGGACAAGAGATGACTTGTGCCCAATGTTCAATGTGTGCCTGAAATGAATAAATAAACAAACAAATAAAACTTACTTTTTATTTGATTGTTTGTTTCTATTCTGCTCTGTAGCACTTTGAGACTGTTGAATGTAAAGTACAATACAAATATAATGTATCATATATACAGTATATACCTGTATATAATACTGAAGTACAACTTTAAGAGGAAAAAAGCTAAATATTCATAGAGACTCATGGATGGAGGTCTGATTTTATCATGATGACAGACGTAGATTTAAGGCTGCCTAATCCCTGTCACTGCAGGTAGCCTAGTACTAACTAATACATAGCTTCTGTTGTGGTGAAGCTTCATAGTTGCCTGGCTCTTTGAATGGTGTGCTGCTAATTTGTTTGACATAACTCACACATTGTTGACTTGCTAAGGGGTTTAAAGGACAGGTGTTGAGATGACTTTTCTGCTGTTAGTTTTTTGATGATGTTGCTTTACCCCCCTTGTTGCAATAATTTTAAAAAATGGTTGAATTTTTTAACATCTTGTAGCGTCTTTGTTTTTTACGCTAAATTACATATTATAGTATTAAATTATGATGTTAAGATGGTAGAGGACAGTAATGTATTGACCACATATATTAAATTTCATTCATTAATTCATCTTCAACCGCTTGTCCCTGTTGGGGTCGCGGGGGGGCTGGAGCCGATCCCAGGGCGTGAGGCGGGGAAAACCCTGGACAGGACGCCAGTCTATCACAGGGCACATAGACACAAACAGAGACAGACAAGCATGCACACCAACGGGCAATTTAGAGTCATCAATTAACCTAACACGTTACATTTGTTAATTTATTATTTGTTGTCTTGTGTTTAAAAAAGCGCAACGTAACTCGATAGGTAACTAGTTTCACTTTTTACTGTGTATGTCTGCAAATGAAACATTTAATACATACACATTTATATTTTTCTCATATTCTAATCACAAAAAGCACCTTTTTCAATACTTAAGTTTGCATGTCTGTCAATGATACATACATGCTAATTTGACCTTCATGGACATAATTAATCTTTCTCAACTATCACAGCAATTTGTCACAAAAGTATCCTGTGTCCATCCAACTGCAAGAGTGTCCTTCAGCCGACCAAAAGAAACAATTTTTGTGTTGTTGCTTGTGTAAAACATTGTTGCACTATTATTCCATTTGTGTTGCTACCAGACCATTGTTGGTCATTGACTAATTAGGAAAATACAATTTTATGGCAACTGTCTGTCTTATGTTTCTTTCTACCCTTGACACCAAGCAGTCTGTAGACTTTGTTGAAACTTAGTTTCAGTTACTTTTCACTGCAAACTTTAAAGTGTTAACACTCAAATTGTATTCTTTGAATGACCTTAATTAAATCACTAATTTCAATTTCTTTCAGCATTAAGCAATTCTTTTGGGCCAACTTATGTTATTTGGGTTGGATCAACTTAATATACTGCTGTAATTTTTACTACTGTCAAATTAGTGGGTCCAATATTATTATATTTAGCCATCCTCAGCACTTGGAAACAAGTTAAATCAACCCTCATGAATTAGTTGACCCAACACAATTAAATTGAGTTAGACCCAAACCTAGTAAAGAAGTTCAATCAACCCTTATAAATGAAGTTGAACCAATGCAAGTGCATCAAGTGGGACTAACAAAGTTGCTTAATGCTGAACTAAACCCTTTTATCAGGTGGAAATACTTTCCATGATTTTTTAAAGTTCATTCAAAGGGTTATTTTTTCGAGTGCACCAGTAAACATAGGGTCAATACAATGGATCAAATCGACACAACTGCCAAACTCTTGCACATCTGTAGTTTGGTTTATTTGGTTTGGACAATGAGAATTAATGATACATTGGCCCTTTTTATTTTCCTCTTCCTGGAGACTGATACGTTTTCTATTGATACCAGTGCTGGTATTGATTCTGCTTATCGGCCTGATTCTTTATCAATTCCCTTATTAATTCCTGATCCGTTATGTGTTAAGTCCTACAAAAGTTTTAATCATCAGTACAACTATTTTATAACCTCTGAGTCTGAACAAAGTATAGATGAAATGGGAGAATCTTTGTACAGCATGCATGTGTGGCTCTAATGTTATTACGGTATAACTCCTTGTTGCAAGTTTCCAGCAGCTTAGCATAAGTTGACCTCATAATTTTGCCATGCGCAACTTTCAGAAAAACATGCAGGAAGGAACGGATAAGCTCAGAGGCTTATGATTGTGGTTATGATTCCAATTGGTTACCAGTTCTCAGCTATAACCTGTTCTCGATTATTTTTGAGAATCGACTCGTATGTGCTCTATAATTCGAATCAGTTTTATTTAAAGTGCCAAATCATAACAAGATTAACGACATCATCTCAAGGCACTTTACATATAGAGTAGGTAAAGCCCACACTCTATGACATCCCCCATATCTTTAATGATCTTAATAATAATAATGATAATATTTTTTTACAGTATTTATCGAGCAATGTTGTGCACATAGTGGCGATGAAAACCTTTCCTTTAACAGGCAGGAACATTGAACAGACCCAGCTCTATGAGGGACGGACATCTGTCTTGGGTTATTATACCAGAGTGTTATCAATAATATAATAACCATTTTAAAAATGTGCACACCTGCAACATGAAGAATGTTGTACCATGGCCAGATTATTCTCTTTAAAGGACTTGTGGGACAAATTAGCCACAATTTCTATATGTCAATATATGGTAAATGAATTGCCTTTACTACTGATTCTAGGTGTACTGCAGTTCTGTGTTTCATTTATTTCCATTCATTTATGTAATGTTAAACATAACTTAACATTATTTAAATAATCTAGGATATTTCTAAATGCTTCAAAATGGTCCGAAGCTTTGAACTTATCTGTTCTTCAAAAAACCCTATGCCCAGAATTTCTCACCCAAGACTTGTTAAAAAAAACATATAGTGCTCCAACAGGAACATGCCAGTCAACAACAGGTCAGAATAACAATACTTTCAAAAGACCAGCAGGTGGCGACTCTACTCCATGAATCAGTACTGAGGTTCAGGCCATCATTAAAGTATTATTCTTTCTTAGTCTATGGCTTCCAACCTCCAACGACAAAGTCCTCCCTGGTTCTCTTTTTACTTCTCAGACAAGGACAACATGTACCACAGTCTAGGTTGTGGGCGGTGAATATGTATAATAATGAATAAAAAATACTCTCTCTAATAATCTATGATTTCCCTGAAACAGTGACAAACATGTTTATTGCATTAAATGTGTTTTATATTTTTTTCTTAAGTCGTTTTGGTGAGCAAAGTTATAATGAGGATAGCAAGCAGTCTGTGTCATAATGAAACCTGTGATGGTTTCTGCTATCTCACTCAACAGTCACACAAGGGCAATATAACTATAATACTATAGTGGACAGTGAAAAAAAAGTTATACAGGTGCACATGTCAGGGCTAAAGAGCATTTTAGCTAGACTACTGTGATTTTTTTATTGGTATTCATACTAAAACATGCATGACCTGAGACCTGTCAGTCTCTTCCCTCTTCCTTTGTGTGAGTTTGTCTCCCTCTGTCTTTTTCTCCTGCTTGTGTCTTTCCCGGTGTTGCTTTGGTTTATGTTAATCGTTTCTTTGTTTCTTTTGTTATAGTTTCCTGAGTCCCCGTTCTCCACCATCCGTTCATGTTTCGTCTTCTGATCCCCACGTTTGGTTTTCCCCTCGTCTTCACCCGGACCCTGTACCTGTTTTCCCGTTCCCTGGTTTTTGTTTGTTTCTTGTTTTCGTTGATTAAATATCTGTTTAAATCTTACTCGTTGTCCTTGTCTGCATTTCGGTCCTGCTCCTCTGAGTTATTCCCCGCACCGTTCATGACAATAACATTTTTAGTTTGGAATTGTCCAATGTCAGATTCATTTTAGTACAGTTCTTTGATGCATATACTGTACCTGATTGATACAATCTGATTCTCAAACACTGAAGAGACAGAAACAAATCCACATTCTTTTTTTCACCCTGGTACAAATCAATGAATGCTATTTGCACCAGTGTACAATTAGAAGTGGATGCTATTCGTACCCTGGTGTAGGTAGCAATGTGTGCTATTACACCAAGGTGTAACAATGCTACGTAATCTATTCACACCATATACCATATATTTCCACCCAAGTGATTATTTTTCCCCCCAATCATCTTCAGACAGTGTTTCTATTATTAAAGCATTATTTTGACAACTCTTATTCTGGAAATCAGAATGGTTCAATTTTAAATAAAATATGAACCATATAATTAAAGAAGAATAGTGCACCCACAACATATCCATCCATAAGCCATCCCACAAACTGTTCAGCCTCCTGGGGCCTCATGTACTAAGACTTGCGTGGCTTTCTTACTCAAACATGGCGTACGCTAGAATCCAGAAACTGGCGTAGGGACAAAAAGTGTGTGTATGAATGGATCCAAGCACTTTTCCTTTGTACATCCCAATCCACTTGGATTTGAGCGCACATGTAGAAGTGCTGAACTCCTCCCTGTCCACGCCTCCATTTAAATATGCAAATATATTTAAATTGGGCCTGCACCGGGGATTCCCTCTCTGCACCATCAGATTTAAACGATGAGTAAAGGTAAGAAGCGCAACTTCAACGAGTCTGAGCTCGAAACTTTATTAAATGAAGTGGAGACCCGAAGAGCTGTGTTATTTGGTAGCCTCTTTTCAGGGATATCCACAAAGAAAAAGACATTTGAGTGGGAGTGTGTGTGTGGGGCAGTGAACGCTGTGGGGTCGGAGCAGCGCACACCCACTGAAATTTTTAAAAAAATGGTCCGACGTGAAGGTGGAGGTGAAGCGGATGATTTCGGCCCACCGCTGAAGTATCACCGCAACGGGCGAGGTGACAGGAGGGGAGGAACTGACCCCCTTTTGATCAGAGAGTATTGTGGAGGGAACAGCTCCGGAGTTGTGGGGGGCCATGAAGGCGACACATATCATCCTCAAGGTAAATCTGTTAAACTCAGAAATGTCATTATACTGGTCGTACAATAGGCTGCTCACATTACACATGCTCGTGCGTTAAGTTGCCAGGATATAAACACATTGACTCATGTTTAATTACTTCATTTTTTTATTATTATTTCTCAATAGATGATGAGACAGGAGAGGGCTCCTCCCTCTGCACTGTGCGCCCTGGCGTCTCCACCGGCACCTCCAGCACCACGCGCCCCGGTGACTCCACCGGCACCTCCAGCACCACGCGCCCCGGCGACTCCACGCCAGCTGACGTCCGCCCGACTGGCCGTGTCCTTTCACAAGCTGTGCTGGAATCACAGGAGGAAATAGTGAGAGCAATCCTTGGCGTCAGTGATCGTCTAGATCAAATTGTCAATGCACTGGGAGATATTTATCATGCAATAAATGCACTTACAAAGTAAATTGTGTCCTTACCTCTTTACATCGTTGAAATCAGACGCTGCCGGGCCCGTACCGCTTCGCGGGGTGGGTCGAGGTTGGTGGGTCCGGCATCCGGTTCCTCTGGTGGGGGGGATGTGCTCTGGCAGTAGTATGCCATGGCGGTGTGCCAAGTTGTGCAGGACACCATAGGCCAGCACGATGCGGCACACCTTCTCAGGCTGAAGGTCACTGACCGACGATGCCATCAGGACCACATCATCTGCGAAAAGCAGAGACGAGATCCTCAGCCCACCGTACTGCAACCCCTCCCCACCACGACTACGCCTCGATATCCTGTCCATGAAAATCACGAACAGGATTGGTGACAAAGCGCACCCCTGGCGGAGGCCAACCTCCACCGGGAACGAATCCGACTTACTGCCGAGGATCCTGACAAAGCTCTCGCTTTGGGTGTACAGAGATTGGATGGCCCACAGAAGTGACCCCCTCACCCCATACTCCCGCAGCACCTCCCACAGTATCTCCCGAGGAACCCGGTCATATGCCTTCTCCAGATCCACAAAACACATGTAGACTGGATGAGCATACTCCCAGGCCCCCTCCAGGATCCTTGCGAGAATGAAAAGCTGGTACATTGTTCCACGTCCAGGACGGAATCCACATTGTTCCTCTTCAATCTGAAGTTCTACTATAGGACGAACCCTCCTTTCCAGCACCTTGGAGTAGACTTTACCAGGGAGGATGAGTAGTGTGATACCCCTGTAATTGGCACACACCCTCTGGTCCCCCTTTTTAAAAAGAGGAACCACCACCCCGGTCTGCCACTCCCTTGGCACTGTCCCAGACTTCCATGCAATGTTGAAGAGGCGTGTCAACCAAGACAGCCCCTCCAAACCCAAAGCTTTCAGCATTTCTGGACGAATCTCATCAACCCCTGGGGCTTTGCCACTGTGGAGTTGTTTGACTACCTCAGTGACTTCCGCCAGGGATATTGACAATGATTCCCCATCAGCCTCCAGCTCTGCCTCTACAAACGAGGGCGTGTTAGTTGGATTAAGGAGTTCCTCAAAGTGCTCCTTCCACCGCCCGATTACCTCATGGTTACCTCAGGTCACCAGCGTCCCGTCCTTACTGTAAACAGCTTGGACGGTTCCCCGTTTCCCCCTCCTGAGATGTCGAATGGCTTTCCAGAAGCACTTTGGTGCCGCCCGAAAGTCCTTCTCCATGACTTCTCCGAACTCCTCCCACACCCGCTGCTTTGCCTCTGACACAGCAGAGGCTGCAGCCCTTCTGGCCTGTCGGTACATTGCAACTGCCTCCGGAGTCTTCTGGGATAGCATATCTCGGAAGGCCTCCTTCTTCACTCGGACATCTTCCCTGACCACCGGTGTCCACCACGGTGTTCGAGGGTTACCGCCCCTTGGGGCACCTAAGACCTTGAGGCCACAGCTCACCGCTGCAGCTTCAGCAATGGAAGCTTTGAACATTGCCCACTCCGGTTCAATGCCCCCAACCTCCACAGGGATGCCAGAAAAGCTCAGCCGGAAGTGTGAGTTGAAGATCTCTCGGACAGGGCCTCCTCCAGACATTCCCAGTTCACCCGCACTACTCGTCTGGGTTTACCTGGTCGGTCCAGAATCTTCCCCCATCCTCTGATCCAACTCATCACCAGATGGTGATCAGTTGACAGCTCTGCCCCTCTCTTCACTCGAGTGTCCGAACATGGTGTTATTTATAGATAATCCGTGACTAGCACAGAAGTCTAATAACTGACGACCACTCGGATATAGATCAGGGAGGCTGTTCCTCCCAATCACGCCTCTCCAGGGGCCTCATGTACTAAGACTTGCGTGGCTTTCTTACTAAAACATGGCGTACGCTAGAATCCAGAAACTGGCACAAGCACAAAAAAATTCAGATGTATCAAAGTGTGCGTACACATGGATCCAAGCACTTTTCCTTTGTACATCCCAATCAACGTGGAATTGAGCGCACATGTAGAAGTGCTAAACTCCTCCCTGTCCACTCCCCCATTTAAATATGCAAATCAATGTAAATAGGGCCTGCAACGGGGATTCCCTCTCTGCACCATCAGATTTAAACGATGAGTAAAGGTAAGATGCGCAACTTCAACGAGTCTAAGCTCGAAATTTTATTAAATGAAGTGGAGACCCGAAGAGCTGGGTTATTTGGTAGCCTCTTTTCAGGGATAAACACAAAGAAAAAGACATTTGAGTGGGAGTGTGTGTGTGAGGCAGTGAACGCTGTGGGGTCGGAGCAGCGCACAACCACCGAAGTATCACCGCAACGGGCGGGGTGACAGGAGGGGAGGAACTGACCCGCTTTTGATCAGAGAGTGGCGGCTATTGTGGAGGACACAGCGCTAAGCGGAGTTGTGGGGGGCCATGAAGGCGACACAGATCATCCTCAAGGTAAATGTGTTAAACTCAGAAATGTCATTATACTGGTCGTACAATAGGCTGCTCACATTTCACATGCTTGTGCGTTAAGTTGCCAGGATATAAACACATTGACTCATGTTTTTTATTATTATTTCTCAATAGACGATGAGACAGGAGAGGGCTCATCCCTTTGCACCGTGCGCCCTGGCGTCTCCACCGGCACCTCCAGCACCATGCGCCCCGGTGACTCCACCGGCACCTCCAGCACCACGCGCCCCGGCGACTCCACGCCAGCTGACGTCCGCCCGACTGGCCGTGTCCTTTCACAAGCTGTGCTGGAATCACAGGAGGAAATAGTGAGAGCAATCTGTGGCGTCAGTGATCGTCTAGATCAAATTGTCAATGCACTGGGAGATATTTATCATGCAATAAATGCACTTACAAGGTAAAGTGTTTCCTTGCCTCTTTACATCATTGAAATCAGACGCTGCCGGGCCCGTATCGCTTCACGGGGTGGGTCGAGGTTGACGGGTCCGGCATCCGGTTCCTCTGGTGGGGGGATGTGCTCTGGCAGTGGTATGCCATGGCGGTGTGCCAAGTTGTGCAGGACAGCATAGGCCAGCACGATGCGGCACACCTTCTCAGGTGTGTACAGCAGCACCCCGCCCGACCGGTCTAGACAGCTCCAGCGCCCCTTCAATAGGTCAATTGCCCTCTCCACCACTGCCCGAGTTCATGAATGGCGATCGTTGTACCTCCCCTCTTGGTCGGTGCCGGGGTCAACAGCCACGTTCTCAGGGGGTAGCCATATATATATAAATAAATAAAAATCACACTACTGTTCGCGGGAAAACAAACAGGACAAAACAACTTCATTACAAGGATTGACAAGACTAATCACACTTATATTAATGACTGCAGAGGTGCGCCGTGGCTACTGAAGTTTACTTTACGCATGCGTTTATTGAGACAAATACTGAACACAAGGAGACAAGATAGCTCTGCCATTCTTTTTTCACCAGGGAAAAAAACAAATACACATATTTGAATGCGCGTGTCCAAACGGGCATTATGCTGGTTTAAATTCGGGGCGCATTACACGGATAAATTATTTACTCACCGAGAAGCCACCCATCGCGCACCGTGCCAGCCTCCAATCTGTTACCAACCATGCTATTGTTTAGATTGAACGAGTCATGCGTTGCCAGAAACCCCAGAGTGGTCAGCACCTGTGTGGGAACCGACAACCCCTGGCTCCTGGCTGTGTGTCGTTCTAGGGCTGGCCACAGCTCCGCGCACAGCTCCAGTAACACTGGCCTCTGCAACCTGAAACGACTCATGAGCCAGTTGTCATAATTTGCCAACAGATCTTCCCGCTCTCTAAACACCCTCTCACGTCTGATATAACCATTTGCGATGTCTTCTAACAAGGCCAAGGCTGCCATTGTTAATGCCATTTTTCATTAAATTGCGCATGTTTTTATATCCATCCTTATGATTGCAAACACATGTGTGTTAATTTTCCATTAATGTGTCTCTGATGCTCACATTACACTGAGGATGAATTGTTTTCACATAACTAACAGTTTCCCAGCATCACCTCTAAGTGTCGCCAACGAAACAATTGCTGTAGAAACGTGCGTACGACAGCCATGAAGTTTGCGAGGCGCACCGCACATTTCCACGGTCATTTCACTTTTGATTAGAGATGCTCGATATTGGCTTTTCTGCCGATATCCGATATTCCGATATTGTCCAACCCTTAATTTCCGATACCGATATCACCCGATACCGATATATGCAGCCTCTTTACACCAAAATTCATCACATATATCACCTATTATGGAATTAACACATTATGCCTAATTTTATTGTGATGCCCCACTGGATGCATACATAAATGCAACACAGCTTTTCAAATGTAAACACAGTCTGTACAAAATAAGTTATTGAAAAAAGTGCCATTCATTTATTTGTTTGTGTTTTTAGAGAGAATATTTTGCCTCAAACAACACTACAGACATTATCAAAACAAGGAAGATGCATAGCTTCAGTCCAGAGTAGTAAACAAACATAGTCCTCTTTTTCCAGACTGAGTAACTGGCCGTAACTTGGCAAATAATACCATCAATAAATTAGCAGTCAAGCTCAACATGATAACCTGTATTGGATCTCACGGATACAGCACCAGAAATTAGCTTCTCGACGTGACTGTAAACAATGCTGTACAGTTCGGGTAAGCACTGGTCTGAGAAATACTTGTGACTGGGCATGACATAACGTTACTCGAGGAACTCCACAAGTTTGGTGAATCCGGCATCTTGAACGATAGAAAACGTTTTTTTCTCGGTGTCGGCTGTTGCTTCTTTTCATCACTTTGCTGCACAGATATAGCGTATAACTCCGCATGATTCTTCTTGAGGTGGATGATCAAATTAGATGTATTAAAGGAAGACGCATTGTTTCCTCCTCTCATAACCGAGGCCTTGCAGTCATTGCATAGCGCACATTTACTGTTAGTAGGTGACACTTGGAAATACTTCCAAACCACGGACATCTCATGCACCGGGAGAGCTGAAGCTTGTTAGCCACGGTTAGCAACCTACGAGTGAAGCGTGTTGTTGTTGTTATACGTCATCAAGCACGCGCCTGTAAACGGCCCGTGTTGCATTCAGGTACACTCGGAAATGCTGAAGCCTACAGAACTAACATCGGTTGTAAAAACCCAATACCGATAATTCCCGATATTACATTTTTAACTCAATATCGGCCGATAATATCGGTGGGCCGATATTATCGGACATCCCTACTTTTGATACATCTGAACGTTGGCGTGGAAAATGGCGTACGCCACGTTTTTGTGCGTACGCAACATTGATACATGAGGCCCCAGGTGTCTCCATCATTGCCCACGTGGGCGTTGAAGTCTCCAAGCAGAACTATGGAGTCCCCTACTGGAGCCCCATGCAGGACTCCCTTCAGGGTCTCCAAGAAGGCCGAATACTCTGAACTGCTGTTCGGTGCATATGCACAATCAACAGTCAACAACAGTTTTCCCCCCTACCACCCGCAGGCGTAAGGAGGCGACCCTCTCGTCCACCGGGGTGAACTCCAACACCGCGGCGCTCAGCCGGGGCTTTGTGAGTATCCCCACACCCGCCCGGCGCCTCACACCCTGGGCAACTCCAGAGAAGAACAGGGTCCAACCCCTATCCAGGAGTACGGTTCCAGAACCGAGACTGTGTGGAGGTAAGCCCCACCAGATCTAACTGGTAGCGCTCCACCTCCCGCACAAGCTCGGGCTCCTTCCCCGAACGAGAGGTGACATTCCACGTCCCACCCGACCAAAGTGGTTCCTCCTGCAAGTGGTGGGCCCACAGGATGGAAAGGAGGGAGGTGCCACGACACTTTTTCGGGCTGTGCCCGGCCGGGCTCCGTGGCAAACCCGGCCACCAGGCGCTCGCCGGCGAGCCCTCCGTCTGGGCCTGGCTCCAGACGGGGGCCCCGGGCTTCCTCCGGGCAGGGTCTCTCTTCCTCCTCCTTGTTTGTCCATTGTATGTCTTGTTCATGTGAAGAATTGACAATAAAGCTGACTTTGACTTTGATATCAGTTCTTAAAACAGAGGTATTTTATTTCTTTCGGGGAAATTTATGTGAACGGCATTAGGCCGCTTCTTATAGTTCTCTTTATTATTATTCTAACCAGGATTAATGCAACATACAAACTTTCAAACAGCCTATTAGAATGGCACCTGTGCTGTTATTTTAAGTTTTGATAACTTTACACTTTATTGAGATATTTACAAAAACAAGCAAATTTTTCACCAGCTGAGAGCTATAGATGAGTCAACTTCCTCTGGGGCTAAAAGGGCCAAATAAGGTAAACTGGATAGTTGAACCTCTAAAATGAGGAACTGTCAATTGCTTAGACAGGAACACACTAGCCATGGTGAGGGGTGTGCGTTTCACTTAAGTGTGAATGCTAAAGCAAGTACCACATGCATGTGCTTGCCATGGTGACTTAGCATGATTTAGCATGTGTGTCATTTTAGTGTATGTGCTGATAATTGCATGTTGGTGTGTAACACAGATGAGAAAGTATATGATGAGAGAATGCAGGATTTTCCCTCGTTCTTCCTCATCACCTTCCAAAGCATCAACCATTGGAGCACAATCACAAGAGAGAGTTCCTGAGCAGCCTAACATCACGGAAAACAGTACAACAGTATTCCGATAGTTATTGAAAGACTCAAGCAAAAAGGATCAGCCCTCTTTCAACAGAGAATCACAATTCATTATGGAGTGCTTTTCTGCATAACATTGTGGACTTGGACTTGTGCCTGTTGAACTACTCCGGGACCTTTGACAGGGTCGGGAGAGTTTACTCAACAGACATTGTCTTCTACAGAAAGGCTTTAACACTCAGGCCTGACGTCTTAGCCCTCTCTACTCCCAAATTCATAGAGAGAAAGAAAATGATACAGCCTCAGCTCTAATAGTTTGATTTTGGATTTTAACAGTTTAAGTCTTAAGAGATTTTTATTGATGATTGAATGCTGAGTTGAGTGTATGCCATTGTCCTTGCTACAAAGTTTTACAATAAGTAATCAAATAGTAAGTAAAAAAGTTAGGTAATTGTGCGGCTAATATCTGATAGGTTATTATAGGTTGTTCTAGCCAAGTAAAATGAACAGACCCTTGGGACTCCCAGAGGAACCAAAAATCATATCCTAGCACCATACCAAGTGCACAGATCGATTAGAGGAGAGCTGCCGTTAACAGGCACGGCTGATTGGTAACTGACTCAAGGCTATTCAGTGAGTTGCATTATCAGAGTAAGCAGGGTCTGGAAGGAAACAGTTAGAGACTAGGCAAATCTCCTTGCCACCAGCATAAGCAGTCCCTGGTGAACTTAATTGGGTGATACTCATTATTCCTAGGAACCTAACCCTTTAAACAGGGAGCTGGACCAGTACTTCCCGTAATGTGGTGTACCGAGATCATCCCATCAACAACAATATACCATTGTAATTATAACTGTTAAATGTGCCAATTTCAGTATAAGTATATAACAAAAATGTATCTAAAAATACATTTAACTACATGTTATAACTGAAAATGTGAAAAGTTCAGCCACATTTCTGGCATATGGCGTCAGTATCAGAGTTTCACAGGGTTCTGTCCTGTGAAAACTGAAGTTATCGTACTTGGCCCCGAAGGCCTCCGAAAACTCAATATCTAAAGATATTTTTACTCTTGATGATGTTGTGTTGTCCTCCAGCACCACAGTAAGGAATCTGGGTGTTATTTCTGATCAGGATATGTCCTTCGATTCTCACATAAAACTAACGACAAGGACTGCATATTTTCACCTGCCTAATATTGTGAAAATTAGGAACATTGTGTCTCAGAAAGATGCAGAAAAACTAGTCCATGCATTTGTTACTTCTAGGCTGGACTACTGCAACTCCTTATTACCAGGCTGCTCCAAAAAGTCTGTTAAGAGTCTCCAGTTTACTAACTAAAACAAATGGAAGAGAACATATTTCTCCTGTATTAGCCTCTTCGTACTGGCTACCTGTAAAATCTAGAATATAATTTAAAATCCTTCTCCTTACCTACAAAGCTCTTACTGGTCAGGCTCCGTCATATCTTAAAAAGCTCCTAGTACCGTATTACCCGACTAGATCGCTGCACTCTGAGAATGCAGAGCTACTTGTCGTTCCTAGAGTCTCCAAATGTAGAATGGAAGGCAGACCCTTCAGCTACCAAGCTCCTCTCCTATGGAACCGACTCCCAAGTGCTGTTCAGGAGGCAGACACTGTCCCCATATTTAAGAGTAAACTTGCCGAGCCCTTAGCTACAGTATGCTGTTATTGGCATTCAGTGTGGTCTTTACCTTCTCTGTAAAGTGTCCTGAGATAACTTTTGTTATGATTTGGCATTATAAATAAAATTGAATTGAACTGAAAATTCAACTTTCCAACAGTACTTAACTTCATGTTATATCAAGCTACTTTTATTTTGTAATTTATTTTGTATTGGCAATTAGTTTCAAACATTTCCACAGCCTATATTGTAGTTACTGTGTGTGCTTACCATATTTACATGAGTGATACAGAATTTTCCTTTTCAGAGGTACACACATACAGACACAACAACCTACTTTCAAAAGCACAGTATGGGACCTGTAAGAGCAGCTTAAATCCTTATGTGAAAAATTAAGATGTCATGTGGACTGTCATGTCTTTTATGTAGATTTGAACTTTGGAGCTTATGGCTTTAATAAGGTCTCATTCTGTAATATATTTGTCATTAAAAACATCCCGAAACACCTGTGAGGTTTTGAATATGCAGAAAGTTTTAAACAACACAGGAGAATAATTTATAATATGTTAATTATGAAATCATAATAATAACTGATGCTGAAAACACACAAATTGTTGCAGAAAAATTCACTAGAATGCAGACATGTCAATATTACAATATCTGTTAGAGGTTGGAGGTGGAGCGATGATGACCTTGTTTAACAAAGTATGTAGTTTCACCATTCTCAGATCTTCCCACTCTGGGACCTGGTTACAAAAAAAAACGTTTTCAGGCTCCGATAACATCGGCTGCTGTGGATGGTCAGCCAAAACGATACTAAAGTTGTAAAATTACAGGAAAACGCGTCTCCGTGTGGATGGGCCATAACAGTTATGCTCCGTTCACTTGTAATCGGAAACTGGGAGCCTCATCTCCTGAGTCAGGCTTTGAGTCGGAGCAGTTGTGTAATAGGAACATGTGTGTGTGTTTAAGAGGGTAACATATGTTTCCATAAAATTTACAAAAGAGCAAAAATAAATAAATAGTCAACACAAAGTCACCGTGAACGTGACAAGATGGAGGGTTCTGAAAGAACAGGCTCGAAACATTTATCTCAATTCTTATGGAGTACAACTTTAAACTTCAATACAGAGCTACAATATATGGTCAATCAAAAGAGTATACACATGAGACAACAATAAAAAAAACAGATTCTTAATAAACACTGATAGCAGCTCAAGCCTAGTTTGAAGTACTGCATCCCATCTCAGTACATGTCTAAGCTGTAAACACCTGAGGGGTTCTTCATTTATCTATGGTAATGTCCCTACAATACACTTCCTCCACAACTGTCCATCATGCAACCTGACAGGAAGAGGAAGTGTTCCATTTCTTCCCTGCCTTGGTTCAAGGCTGATGTTTAATCTATGAGAGGAGATCACAGCTGCCGTTCATGTGACAGGAAACAATCCCATCTATATGCATGAAGTGTTAACAGATTCATGTTTGTTGTGAGATGAACAGAAATGATACTACTACTTTTACAGATAACGCCTATTGATCCTGAAGAATTAAAAATCATGTGTTAGTGTGTGTATTAGTAATGATTCAATTAATAATCATGTGTTAGCATGTGTATTAGTAATGATTAATAAGAGTGTGATAATCAATGATTGAAGAATTAATAATCATATGTTAACGTGTGTATTAGTAATGATTAATAATTATTAGTCCAAGCTCAAACTTTTCTTCTTACAGCAAAGCACTCAAACTTTTGACTCAATCTGTATCTGCTTTCTCTGCACAGGAACAAGTCAAGGTCACAAAGACAAAGAACTAGTCAGCGCTCGAACAGGAATCTGGCAGATAGTGTAAGAGTTAGGAGAATTGCTGTCCGTGTTTTGTTTCCTTCACAGATAAAGAAGAAGACTCCTGTGGACACAGAGGGAACCCCTACGCGTGGGAGTCGAGATGGAGGTGTCCTGACGGCTGTTTCAAAAATACACACATTCATGCACAAGCGCACACATAACCACGCCTTTCTAACAAGTTTATATGCTGGAGTAGTTAGAATAGATGTCAGAACTTCTTGACTCTGATCACGGGTACTGTGTGCTCACAGCTACTCTAGATAGAGAATAGAACATTTCTCCAGACGTCTGTAGAATCCGATGTCATCCTGCTAATGAATGCCTGCTGGCGCACTAAACTACCAACGACTCTGCTGACTCCAGAGAGCCTCCTGTAGAATTTGAATTACGCAAAATATATTCTCTGTGAGGTCCTTCTGATTTGTGTGAAATTCTGAAAGTATTGTGTAAAATTCCTACAATCCTGTACTTTAATGGTACTAGTTATCATAGAGCTGTACGGTATGGTGTAAGGGTATTATATCAAGGTATATTTTGAGTTTTGAGGACCATGATTTTGACTTGAGTATTTTCTTGTCATGCTACTTTATACTTCTACTCCACTACACTCAGTGGGAAATATTCTACTTTTTACTCCACTACATGTATCTGATAACTTAAGTTAGTAGTAACTTTACCAAATTAGATTCTTACAGAGTGAACACAAGCTTCACAGTGAAAGTAATAAACACATATTTCTCTGTCCATTCGCTTTGAATTTGAACCTTTTGTTTTTTCAAAGTAGAAAGAGAAATTGTGGTGGTGATTTAACCATCGATTTAACCAGACTGAAACCATTGCAAGAACAACAGGTGCGAAGAAGAGCAATTAAGAAGCATTCGGGGTCCATATAGTGGGAGTGTGCGGAGCGTTGTGGCCGTACACCTACAGGAAGCGCATGGAGCAGTCACAGCTGTGTAGAGATGCGAGAGAGGACAGCAGTCAACATTGGTCACTATGTTCATTCTTCACATAGGCTTCTTATCAAATGGCCAGTAAAAATTGGGCCAGAGCTGCTCTGTCCGATACATGATAGAGTCAAAATCCATACTGTTAAATTCCTACCGTCTATAATGTTTATACCGCCTATACCGTTATACCATTAACTATTCCGTACACCCCTAAGTTCTATTAGTATTAGTTCTGTTTTAGAGAAAAAATTCAAAAGATTGAGAATTGAATGAACTGCTTTTTTTTCTCGTATCTTATAATGTACTAAACAAAGTCATCTCATCACATCTTCAACTGCTTATCCAGGGTCGGGTCGCGGGGGCAGCAGCTTTAGCAGGGGACCCCAAACTTCCCTTTCCCGGGCCACATTAACCAGCTCTAACTGGGGGATGGTAGATATGAAAAGAAAGGGGTGTGGAAAAAGACTTGTCAGCTGTTAATGTTTTTTGGTTAGACTCTTATGGATGTGTTTAATATTTAGTGTATTTAGTTTATAAATCTATCAGTCACGTATTTTTTACAGAGATTGCCTCAGTATTAACGTCTATGTTTCCATATTTTGCCTTTCTGCCCATACATACAAGAGTGTTTTCAAGATTGTATTGAAAAGCTGTGTGTTTGCATGCCTGTAAACATGGGATTTAGTTTGAGTGAGGAGGGGGGAAAGAGAAGCTGTGTGTATGTGTATGTGCATGCAATCGGAGCACTGTCGCCCTAGTCTGTGCTTTGGTGACAGTGATGTATGGGTAATTTAAAAAGTCATTCTTTTCCACAGAGCGGTCTGCAGTCAGGCCAGCCAACCACAGCCCATTCCCCGACAGCACTGAGAAAACTCATCTACATCCACTCCGGCTCTCTCTCTCTCTCTCTCTCTCTCACTTTCTCTCTCTTTAATTTATGGTCAGACTTTTTATTCTCATCTGAATGTATTGGCCTGTCTACCCCTACTTCTTTAAATGTGTACTTGTACATTGTCATGTGACCACAGTGACTTACTTGGACAGCAAGTGCCAGAGGTCAGCAACGTTAACCTGGAAACCACTTTTCTCATTTGCACTGCACTTAAGCCCCTGGCACTTCAGCCCATTACTGAGAAAGAAGAGGTGTGTGTGCATTTTTCTAAGGTAGATGGCGCCATGTCATTCTAAGGGGCTGGCTACAAGCCCAGACATCGAGACAAGAATCTCTCTCTCGCTCTCTGCCTCTGTCTCTCTCTCTCTCTCTCTCACACACACACACACACACACACACACACACATACACGCACACACACACATACACGCACACACACACTGGTACAGCTTCTTTGCAAGAAAATTTTAATGTGTTAATGCACAAATTATACCTCATAGAGTATTTGAGATTGGAATACAACGTGAAAATATCTTGTTCTGATAAATACTTTTTATTGCATAATATACATATATATATATATATATATATATATATTTTTTTTTTTTTAAATATATATTTTTTATATTATTGGTTTATAATTATTGATGCATTTGTGTGTTATGTGTTCATCACTGTATTGTTGCAGCTGATAAAGGTGGAGCTCATTTTAATTTATTTGTATATATTTTATATCTTACTTTACTTACTGATGGGTAGCTTGTGAATTTGCCCCTGTGGAACAGTAAAGCCTTGTTGCTGCCGAGGTCACCAGAGTGGAACAGGAAGTCTGTGGCACAGGGGCAGCAGGGGCGGTGGACGACCTGGGAGGGTGTCGCGAGTCGCGCACTCAGCTGGGCAGACTTCTGGAAACTGCCACAAGCTCGACTTAGTTTCCTCATTAGAGCAACCTACGACACGCTCCAGAGCCCCCGAAATCTCCATCAGTGGTTTGGAACAGAGCAATCCTGCGACCTCTGTGGCACCATCAATGCCTCGCTCCAGCATGTCCTGTCAGGATGTAAAACAGCTCTGACACAAGGTCGACTCACATGGCGGCACGACCAAGTGCTCAGGAAGCTGATGGAGGTGCTGGAGAAAAGTCGGCAGGATGCCAATAACCAGAACCCAACAAGGAGCCAACAGAGGATCCACTTCTACAGGCAGGGTGAACCTGCAGTACACTCCAGCAAGAGAGCACCATCCTCCAAGCTGTTAACACCAGGGGCAGAGTGGAAGATGGAAGTGGATCTAGGTCGACAGCTCCGGTTCCCACAGGAAATATGTACCACCCCCCTAAGACCTGACGTGGTACTGTGGTCCACAGCTGCCAAGTCTGTACTGCTGGTGGAGTTGACACTGCCATCGGAGGAGGGAATGGAAGCTGCCTATGAGAGGAAGAGGGCGAAATATGCAGACCTGGTCGCAGAGTGCAGAGAAAGCGGATGGCATGCAAGGACGTACCCGGTAGAGGTGGGGGTCAGGGGCTTTGTCGGCAGTTCCACGTCACGCCTGCTGAGAGACGTGGGGCTACGGGGGGCCCGCCTAAGCAAAGCCACAAAAGAACTGTCAGAAGAAGCAGAGAAAGCAAGCCACTGGCTCTGGCTGAGACGGCGAGACACGTCTTGGGGGGGAACAACAATATAGGTTAAGCTGCAGGGAGTGTCTGGGAGACGTCCCCATGTACACTACCCCGCCACTGGGAGATGTTCTGGGCTAAGGGGCAAAACATCCGAGAACAGTGGTCCCCAGCTGAAGACCCAGCAGCTCAACCTGCTCTTTGGTATGCGGTCAGGTTTAGGCCTGGCTCAGGGAAGCGGACGCCCCTGCCATGCACAGGCCTCCATAGGCACCGTAGGAGGTGCGTCAGGCCCAAGGCCAAGCAGATATACCATCACCCTGTATGAAATAATACTATAATTTATTTATTGATTGCATCCTGTTTTGTCGACCTGAATAATCTGCAAAGTAACTAAAGCTGTAAGATAAATATATTTAAACCAGGAAAGACTTATTTAGAGTGAAGATAAATTCATTACATGGTGCACAATAAAAAAAAAAAGAAAGAGTCTTTGGTGATTAGCTCCTGTCGTCATGACCAATAGTAAATTTATGGTAGTGGTGATGTGATAAGTTGGTGGTGAAGAGAGTTGGCTGAATAGATGAAGATGGCGGCGCCCTGCTCGGCTGCGGCTGCAACGGCTCCTGAGAAGATTAGACCTTCTACAACAAATAAGGCATCTAAACTAGTCAGTTTAACAGCTAACGTTCATCGTAACATCGGTAAACTAACATACGATCGACAGTTCATGCTAATAGTACATGCATCCTGCAAAATTACGACTTTGGACACATCGATCCTGCAGACTCTGGACAGCCTCGGACTGCTTCGTCAAAAAGACCCGGCGGCCTGTGAAGCAGCGGGAGCTCCCACCAGCGCTGGCCGCTCCCAGAGGAGACGGAGACGGTGCGATAGGAAGCGGAAGCGCGGTAGCCGGGGAGGGCTAACGGCTAAGCTAAAGGCGAACCCCTGCAGAACGCCGCTTCCATCCATCCTGCTTGCCAACGTCCGCTCCCTGGAGAACAAAGTGGATTACCTGAAGCTGGATTTAACATCGAAACGGGAGATAAGAGACTGTTGTGCCATAATTCTCACGGAGACGTGGCTAAACTCCTCCATCCCCGACAGCGCTGTTAGCATGGAGGGACTGACAACTTTCCGGTTGGACAGAAGCTGCGCTCTCAGCGGTAAAACCCGGGGTGGTGGCGTTTGCATCTACAGTAACAACAGTTGGTGTAATAACCCTAATGTGGTCTCAAGTCATTGCTCTGAACTTCTGGCTATAAAATGTAGACCGTTTTATATGCCCAGGGAGTTCACCACCATCATCATCACTGCTGTTTACATCCCCCCAAGTGCTAACACCAAGGAGGCTCTGAGTGTGCTCTACCGCTCCATCAGTGACTTGCAAACTACACATCCAGAGGGTGTCTTTATTGTTGCCGGGGACTTTAATCAGGCCAACATGAAGACAGTTCTCCCCCATTTCCATCAGCATGTGGACTTTGCAACCAGAGGCTCAAACACACTAGACAAAGCCTACACCAACATCAAGGCAGCATACAAGGCAGCCCCCCGCCCCCACCTTGGCTCATCAGACCATCTCTCTGTTATGCTAATTCCTGCATACAGGCCCCTGCTCACCAGAGGACAACCCACTGTGAAGCAGGTGAGGGTCTGGCCTGAGGGATCTGTGTCAGCACTACAGGACTGTTTTGAGTGCACAGACTGGGACATCTTTAAGACAGCTGCAACTGTAGACAACACCATCGATGTGGAGGAGTATGCTGAATCTGTGTCGGCTTACATCCAGAAATGCATGGAGGATGTCTCTGCCACTAAGTCTGTCACCACACGGGCTAATAAGAAACCCTGGATGACCAATGAGGTACGTGCTAAGCTGAGGGCACGGAATGTAGCGTTCAAGTCCGGGGACGGTGAGGCGCTCAGATCAGCCAGAGCCAACCTGAACCGTGCCATCAGAATAGCTAAACGTGCCTATGGTCAGAGAATCCAGGGATTCTTCCACGACCCGACAAACACCAGGCGCATGTGGAAAGGCATCCAGACCATTACCGACTACAAAGCTGCTCCTCTACCCTGCGACGACAACACAGACTTCCTCAACGAGCTCAACTTCTACTTTGGTCGGTTTGAAGCTCGTAACCACACTCCTGCGAGGAAATCCCCACCTCACCCCGATGAACAGGCACTCAGACTTGAGACAGCTGAGGTCCGGAGGACACTGAGTAGAGTCAACGCGCGGAAGGCAGCGGGCCCTGATAACATACCGGGTCGGGTGTTCAAAGACTGTGCTGACCAGCTGGCTCACGTCCTTACGGATCTATTCAACACCTCGCTGTCACTTGCTGTCGTCCCTTCCTGTTTTAAGACTGCCACCATCATACCTGTGCCCAAAAAACCCACAATCTCATCCCTCAATGATTACCGCCCTGTTGCACTGACTCCAATCATGATGAAGTGCTTCGAGAGGCTGGTGAAGGACCACATCATCTCCAAACTCCCCTCCTCTTTTGACCCGCTCCAGTTTGCTTACCGCTCCAATCGCTCCACAGAGGACGCCATCTCCTCTACACTCCACCTGAGCCTGGATCATCTGGAGAGGAATAACACCCACGTGCGTATGCTGTTTCTGGACTTCAGCTCAGCATTTAACACGATCATCCCCCAGCATCTGGTGAGCAAACTGGCCCCCCTTGGACTCAACACCCCCCTTTGCAACTGGCTGCTAGATTTCCTCACAGACAGGCCCCAGTCTGTGCGGGTCGGCAGAAACACCTCCAGCATCATCTCCCTCAGCACAGGCTCCCCCCAGGGCTGTGTCCTGAGCCCACTGCTCTTCACCCTGATGACCCATGACTGCCGTGCCAGGTTCAGCACGAACCACATCATTAAGTATGCGGACGACACGACAGTGGTGGGCCTCATCAGGAACAACGACGAACTGGCCTACAGAGAGGAGGTGAAACATCTGGTGGACTGGTGTGACATGAACAATTTGATCCTGAATGTCAACAAAACAAAAGAGATCGTCGTTGACTTCAGGAAAAAACAGCCCAGTCACACCCCCCTCCTCATCAACAACGCCGCAGTGGAGCGGGTCAGTAGCACCAGATTCCTGGGGGTGCAGATTACCGACACTTTGACCTGGTCCCTTCACACCTCTGCTCTCGTGAAGAGAGCACAGCAGCGTCTGCACTTTCTGCGTCGGATGAGAAGAGCATTCCTTCCCCCTCCCATTCTCACCACCTTCTACAAAGGGACAATAGAGAGCATTTTAACCAGCTGCATCTCTCTCTGGTCTGGGGCCTGCAACGCCTCAGACTGGAAACGTGTAGATAGAGTGGTGAGAACAGCGGAGGGTATCATCTGTACAGCTCTTCCTGCCATCCAGGAGACTGCACGCAGACGCTGCCTGACCAGGGCAGAGTCCATCATCGAGGACCCCTCTCACCCCCATCATGTTCTGTTCTCCCTGCTGCCCTCTGGTAAGAGGTTCAGCAGCTTCAAGAGCAGAACATCCAGACTCCACAACAGCTTCATCCCCCACGTAATAAGGCTTTTAAACTCCAAATAACCCCCCCCCCCCCCCTCACACACACACTCACTTGTCACTTTACTGGACACTGCGTCACTTTACTGGACACTATGCACTACCTCATTCCATTCTGTTAATCTCTGTTTATATTCACTGTTCACTACACCGTTCACTGTTTATTTATTATTTATACTTAATATTCTACTGCTAATACTCACTCAAACAGCTGTCAACTTAGATGTTATATTATATTTTATTTTATTTTATATTTTATTTGTTGTAGATATGTATATATCTTGCCTCCTTTTATATTTTATATTTACCTTTTATATTGTATATTTTTTGGTGGTTTCTGGAGCCTTGCAACGGAATTTCGTTTGTATACATGAAAATGTGTGTGAATGACAATAAAGTTTGTCTAAGTCTAAGTCTAAGTCTAAGTCTAAGTCTAATACCTGGATGATGTGACGTGGGGCAAGACTGAGCACCAGATGAGATTGAGACTGGAGGTGAAGAAACATTGTGTCTCCGAAACATGCAGAAAAACTAGTCCATGCACAAGGCTGTGTCACAGGGTCACAAGGGAGTTGGACAACCTGGGAGGGAATCGCGAACCGGAACATCAGTTGGTCAGAAGTGTGGAAGATCCCACAGGCAAGACTCAGCTTCCTCATTCGCTCAACGTACGGCATGCTTCCCTGCCCCCGGAACCTTCACCAGTGGTTTGGTAGAGAAGAATCCTGTGCTCTCTGCCGCAAGCCTCCAACACATCTTGTCAGGCTGCAAGATCGCTCTCTCACAGGGGCGCTACAGATGGCGCCACGACCAGGTCCTCGGAAAGCTAGCTGAAGTGCTAGAGGAGTGTCGACAGAGTAGCAAACAACCAACATCAGCAGAAGACCCTACCATCTTTGTCTCGGAAGGAGGAATAAGGAGAAGCACCAGGACAAGACAAACAGCAAGGCCCTTCTCCCTTGACTAGGAGTGGAACATGAGGGTTGACCTGGACAGGCAGCTCAAATTCCCCACAGAGATAACTACCACATCTCTCCGGCCAGACATAGTTGTGTGGTCAACCAAGTCAAAATCTGTGCACCTCATCGAGCTCACACTACCACTGGAGGAGGGGATTGAGGCCGCCTTTGAACGGAAGAAGGCCAAGTACACAGAGCTTGCTGATGAGTGTCGGGAAGCTGGCTGGAAGACTGCCATCTACCCAGTGGAGGTCGAATGTCGCGGCTTTTTGGGCTTGTCGACCATGCACCTCTTGAGGGAAGCAGGAGTAACTGGAAGAAAGTTAAGGAGGGCAACAAAGGATCTGGCAGAGGAGGCTGAGAAAGGGAGCTTTTGACTCTGGCTAAGGAGGAAGGATCTGTGTTTAGGGAAGAACATCTAACCCCAGATAACAGCCACAGGGGAGAACAGCCATCAGCTGCAGGGGGTGACTGGGAGACATCCCTGCTCCGCCTACCAGGAGACGTTCCAGGATCAAAGGGGCGAAACGTCGAAGAATGGTGGTTCCTGGCTGATTACCCTACAGCTGATGACCCTGTGGCTAAAACCATGGGCACTGGAGGAGGTGCGACAGGCAGCAATGCCCAGCAGGTGGTCACATCTTCCTGTGCAATTACTATGTAAATACAGACTAGGTATAGACCACACTCTATGATTTATTTAAGATTTACATAGACTTAAGTGAAGTGCAAGTAGCCTACCTCAAATTTGTAGTTAAATCAAGTCTTTTTAAACCAATGGTAATGTTACCTAAGTTGAGACATGCCAGTAGCTAGTTACTAAGATGCCTTTAACGCTGTGTTGTTCTGGGCAGCAGCTACTGTGCTGTTACCAGTGTAGCATCTAAGACTGTTCCCTGTTCTCTGGTGGATTTAAAGAGAGCGACATAGCGGCTTCGCTTCCCTGTGTGGGATAAAAATAAAGTAATTCTTCTTCTTCTTCTTCTGCTGCCGTAAAGTTTTCTGCAAGTTAAGGGGTAAGATATTCTATATACATATGCTCTGGTTTGATATTGGTCCATTCTTCTTTAGTCTCTTCCACAGTTCAGTCACTGTAGTGGGTTTCTTAGACATTACTTTGTTGCCAAGGATTTTCAAGAAAAATTCTCTATAGTGTTTAGATCTAGACTCTCTTCTGTCCATTTCATTCTTTCAATATTCTTGCTTCAAGGAACAGCTTCACCTGTTTTACAGTGTGACAGGGGGCATTGTCTGGCATGAAAATTGCAGTTGATTGGGAGACAGTTGCAGTGAAGGTATTGCATGATGCTGAAGGAGGTTCACATAAACATTTGCATTCACCCTGCCATGTAGTTGTACAAGAGGCCCAACTCCTGTTGCAGAAAACATCCCCCAAACCATGACACTTCCTCCTCCAAATTGAACTGACTTCTTTACACACTTTGGGTTCAGTCTTTCCCCAGCCCTACTCCCAACATAATGTTTCCCATCAGATCAAAATAAATTAACGTCCTCTCATCACTAAAGTCACTCTGGACCAGTTCTCCTCTGTCCACACAACATGCTCCTCAGCAAAGGCAAGTCTAACCTTTTGATTCTTTCTGCTGATGAGAGGTTTGGTCACTGCAGATTCGGCTTTCAGTCCAAAAGGTCTTCAACAACGAGACACTGTGTGCAGAGACAGACCTTTACCTGTTCATAACTGAACTATACTGTATACTGTAATATAAAAATACAGTATACAGTATATACTGTACACTGCATACATTATTCGTCTGTAATATTTAGTAGGCAGTTCTGAATAAATCCTATTTTTAAGCTGGTACTACATCAGGATGATCCCAGGGAACCTAACTGTAAAGGTTCCTGCAGGGAAAAGTTTTTGAATTTCTGCAGATTTCATTTTGAAAACTCTCCTCCCTTGTGATTTTAGGATCTCTCTTTTTCTTGTTGTCTCTCTTTATGTCCTTTAAACATGTCAAGAGAATCAGGAGCCAGGATATTCTCTGTGTCAGACGTGTTCTCACTCACTGGAAATACTCTGTTGGGTTTAGGCAAGGGGAGGAGCTGGGTAGAGCAGCAGGAGGGAGGACATGACGTGGATTACAGCATGGCGACAGAGCCTGTTCTTTATTGGGTCATAAAAAGTCTTTTGCTGTTCTTTGAGTGTCTCTTTTAATTTTTGTGGTGACCCTTACCAACATTATGTAACCTGGACGTGTGTCCCTCTCTCTGATAAAAGAGATCTATACTGCTAATCCTAAGTATAATATCTACAATATCTGGATCTAGGCTTGTATCAAAAAATCTTAGACCTAGGACTATTCAGTTCAGGATTATCACAGGTTTACTCAGATTCACACTGATCTACTAGGTTTTGGAAGGAGATTGGCAGTAGCAGGCTGTATGAGAGATTAATAAGACCTCCAACCCACACAACACAACACACAGGACCACAGGTTTATGAAACAAAAAAATATATTTTATGTAAATATCTGTTCAGTTCCATTTACCTCATTTTACCTCCTTTAAACTAGAAAAAAAAGAAAAGGAATGTGGTACCACTTAGTGTTTACTAGTTGTCATTTCTTTATGTCAGTTCAGTTATTGTGTATCTTGGGCCCAAGAACAAAAAACAACCTGAGTCTCAGGTGGAGGAAAGTAGCAAACTAATTAACAAGGTGGCTCTCAGGTAGATTTCCTTTTGTTTTTTGTTCCTACTGCCCTCCTGGTACGGCAAACATCCACACGTCGGCATCCTGACATGCAGAAGGCATCCACGAATAGCAACGAAGTCCTGGACCACAATGGAGCAGTTCCTCACATGGCACAGACAGAATCTCCCCCAAAAAAACAGTCAGAATAGTTCAGAAATTCGGAAAAACACTCCAACAGAGCCTCTCCTGCGACCGAACTGGACGTCTTCGAGGTAGGTACCAGTTTGTGGTTCACTGCTAACGGCAGCTCTCTCGCCAATGTTCATAGAAACTCTCTTTTCATTTGCTAACTGGAAACAGCGTGCTTCACGGCAGCATGAAGTTTATCCTGCCTACTCTTTTCCTTCCTGTTTTTCTCTCTGTTGTGCACCTTCACACACAGAGCTGCAGGTGATGCGTTCAGGGCATGCTCCAGAAATTAAATTACCAGACGAGAAAACAACAACACGTGACAACAAACAACAAACCGGTATTTCTGAGTGCTGTAAATCTAACCAGGGTTAGACTCTCCCCCTCTAGACTGCATGAGTCCCTGCATGCATACTTGCCCCTACAGGTACAGACATGTGTGAAATGGCAGTTCCTAAAGCCTGAAAGAACGAACTGATGGCCAAGGTTAAATCATAAGTGAGTTTCCGAGGCGGACGTCTCTCCCTAACAGAACGCCTGACACTTGTATTCTCAGACTTTGCATTGTCAGTGTCTGCAACTACATGGTCTGTGGTACAGGTGAGATGTGTGTCATATCAGGTTCTGGAATGTCAATAACAACATGGTCTAGGGGCCTACAGTGTGAAGTAGGATGTGTAACCGAACTACTACTCTCAAAGCTGACAAGAGGAGTTACTGGTTGAAGCTCGTGGATAGGTGTCTCAGGTAAGTGTGTGGAGCTTTGGGGCACAAGGGAAGGGGTGTCTGGGTTCAATACCCTGGAAGCTGGTTGAGGCTCCCTGAAGCCACCTTCTCTCTGTAGAAAAGGACCCCTAGTGATGATTTCTGGTACCCATGAGCTAGGATACAGTTCATCGTCATCACTGTACGACTCGTCCTCCTGACAATCAGCATCCCCTTGTGTGTCTTGTGTTGTTTTATCCCTCAGTCTCATTTTCTTTGACGTGTCAGTGGGAGAACTGTGCTCTCTAATCTCTGTTACAGGTAGGAACCCGCATGGCAGAAGAAGATCTCTATGCAACGTGCAGTGCGGACCCTCCCCTGTTTAAGACCCTATCCCCCTCTAAGAGTTCGGCTGCTCTGACCTTCTTGTCAAACCTAGCCTTGTTCCTCCCTCCCATCTTCTGGAAGTTTTTAGCAGCTAAAGAGTAGCTCTAGCAGGAGCTGACGAAGGCCCTTGATGTACTCTGAGTGGGTCTAGTGGTTCCCCATATCAGGGTGGATTCCCAGGACTAGATCTATTACCAAACATTAGTTCATATGGCGAAAAGCCTGTTGTATCGTTTCTTGAGCAATTGTATGCATGGACCAAGGGTTTGACAAAATCTCTCCAATGGTATTTGTCTCTCTCTTCCAGGGTCCCTAGCATACCAAGGATAGTTCCGTTAAACCGCTCCACCGGGTTTCCCCGCGGATGGTACAGTGTGGTACGGACTTTGTGTGCTCCTATCAGTGTGCATAGTTCTCTGATTGTTTTAGATTCTAAGTCTCTGCTTTGGTCGCTGAGCAGACGACTGGGGAACCCGTAGTGAACAATAAAGTTTTCCCATAAAGCCTTTGCGACAGTTTTGGCTTTTTGATCTATTGTCGGCACTGACACAGCAAGTGGTCGGTGATTACTAAAATGTTTCTTGTGTCTCTGTGATCTGGCTCAATAAATAATCCATACAAAGAAGCTTGAGCGGGTAAGTAGCGAAAATGTTCTCCAAAGGCGCAGCTGTTTCCTCCTGAAATAGCGTTCGCACTTTTTGCATTTCTCCTCAATGTCTCTGGCCATTCTTGGCTCGTAGAACCTGGCCCGAGCAAGATTATGTGCACGCTCAGAACCAAGATGGCCAACATCATTATGCACTCCCTGCAGTGCTCTCTCTGTCTTGGTCTTACCTGCTCAGGTCTTACCTGCTGTGCACTGTGAGACAAGATATAGTGCAACTGAATAAAGCATCTGTATCCTTTGAAATTTACCCTAGCAGCCACCCCACCGCAAAGCACATCATCAATTGAGCATTTACCGCAGATAACCTTTGACTGTCAGAGCACACATACCCCGTGAAGCAGCTACAAGAGCAGTATCACCATCTCAGAGGTATTCCATTTGTTAGCTATGTCCAGGGGATTCCCAGGGAGCAGGTAGACCAACCACAGGAAACTTGGTATTTCCCACATAACATTGTTGAATACAACAACAAACACAGATTTGTATTTGACTGCTCCTTTGAGTACATGGGACAAAACCTGAACAAATACCTTCTACCTGGCCCAACACTGGGTCCCTCTCTCCTTGGAGTTCTACTCAGATAACGGCAACATGCCATAGCCATCTGTGGAGATGTCAAAGGTATGTTCCATCAGGTACACCTTTTGAATGAATCAATGAACATTGATGAGACCTTTGCGGCCCTAAGCGGCGCTAAATGGTTCTTAGTCATGGACCTTAAATCTGGTTATTACCAGGTTGAGATGGCTGAAGAAGACCAGCCTAAAACCGCTTTCACGTGTCCCCTCGGCTTCTTGGAATTCAATCGCATGCCGCAGGGTGTCACAAACGCGTCAAGCACCTTTCAGCGCCTTCTATTGTGACTGATGTTTTTGGCAAGGACACTTTACCATCTATGACTAACTCTGACTGGAGTAATGCTCAAAATAATGATCCATCTATCTCACGTGTCATCACCTTTGTGAGGAGAGCTGTAAAACCCAGCTCAGGTAAGACCAAGTGGTAGACAAGACCGCCTCATTCAGACCACTCCCTGTATAGGACATCATCCCTGAGTTCAAGTTTTTTCCATTCCCTGAGAGGATGTTCAAGGCTTGTCTCTCTGAAACTGTCGGATGGCGTGGGACGTTCGCTCCACCACCTGGTATGGACCTGTCCAGCGAGGTTCGGACCACTTCCGCTTGATGACCTTCAGCACCACCCAGTCTGTCTCCGGTGTTGCCTGGGCCTCCGCGTTGCCGAGTCGATCGGTCACCTGTTTGGCGAATGCTGAAACGAGACTTTGCAATTCACGGAAATACTCTCTGTTGGTTAGTGATTGGTCATCATTTTTCATACCAGGCAGCCTAGACTGTGGCCCTGGCAGAGCCCTTCCCGTTTGCAACTCAAAAGGCTTGAAACCTGTGCTCTGATTCACAGAGCTCCTAACAGACATCAAGGCTAATGGTAGGGCGTCAACCCAATTCATTTTGGTCTGTGCACAGATTTTGGCCAATTTGTTTTTTATAGTCTGATTCATTCTTTCCACTTTCCCTTGTGACTGGGGATGGTCAACTATACCAAACTTGTGTTTCAAACCCAACATTGATTCAACCTTCTGCAAATCCTGATTCTTGAAATGTGTTCCGTTATCTGACCTGATTTTCTCCGGGAACCCATGTCTCGGGATGTACTGGTTTATCAAAAACTTAATTACCGTCTTACTGTCTTCCTTCTTCGCAGGCCATGCCTCTGGCCATCCTGTATATGCATCCACACACAACAACACATACCTATACCCTCTTACCATGGTAACCATATCTGTATAATCGATTATGATTTCTCTTCCGACTCTGGGTTCTAGAGGATATCGTCCAGGATGTGGTTTCACCGTGGGTCTGGCATTGTACTGTGTACATATTTTGCATGTGATCACAAAGTGTTTGGCCATGTCTTTCAGATAAGGATGCCACCAATGTTCCAGATTTCTCATCATCTGAGCCACACCCACATGTCCCACACCGTGTTCTTCAGCTAAAGCGGTCTGTCTACCGTCCGGTGGTCTGCCGTCTGTGTACAAGTCTCTGGCGCCATCGATTGCTTGTGCCTGCAAGTCAGGTCGCACTTTTTCATCCCTATATATTATTTCCACGCATGTGTGAGGTTCTCCTGTTCCCATTTGATCGGCCATATTTATTCCTTCATGTGTGAATGTTAAATTCGGGGCTTTGAGTATATGACTCAATCTTCGTTGTCGTAACGCCGTTAATGTGAATGCTTGTGAGTTGACATATGCTACCACACTGTGTGACGTCAAAACGTGTAATGGATGGCCCTTGATGACATGGGCCGTTTTCTGGATGATTTTAGCCAAACCTGCTGCGTGTCGAGTGCAGTCATGATGTCGTTTTTCCATTTCGTCTAACATGACGCTTACATACATTAATACTATCCTATCTCCCCCTTTTCTCTGGAACAAAATGCCGTTGGCACAGGCATTTGTGACAGAGACATCGTGACAGAACGGTAACGAGTAGTCTGGAATGGCCAATTCAGCGGCGGACCAAAGTGCCTGTTTAAGATTGATAAAAGCTTCTTCCGCCTCCAGGGTCCAGTCAAGAGACGCTGAGAGATTCCGCATACCCTGTTCTTTCACGAGGTTGCGCAAGGGAGTCGTCAGTCCAACATAGTCAGCAATATATGACCTACTATAGCCTGTGAGTCCTAAAAACGACAGCATGTCTTTTACTAACACAGGTTTTGAATGATGCAAAATGGTGGATTTATGCTGTGGAGAGAGGCTAGTCCCCTTCTGAGAAATTACCCTTCCCAAAAAAGAAACCTGCTTTCGACAGACCTGCAGTTTGTTTTTGCTGACTTTGAATCCCCCTTTTGCCAAATGAATCAGAACGAGTTGCGTCGCTTGTAGGCATAACGCGGCCGTTGGTGCAACAAGTAGCAGGTCGTCTACGTACTGAACCAAAGTCACTTGGACGGGTAAGGGACAGTCGACTAACAGTTCCTTGAGGGTCTGATTAAACAGTCCAGGGGAGAGGGCGAAACCTTGTGGTAGGCTGGTGTATCTAAGTCGTTGTCCTTGGAAGGTAAATGAAAAAATGTCCCGTAACTCGTTGGCTAAAGGCAAACAGAAGAACGCATTAGCCAAATCAATACAGGTGAACCACTGTTGTTCCGGAGCCAAATTCGTGAGCGCAACATATGGGTTAGGAACTGGTACTGTGGGAGTACGAAGGATGTCATTTATGGCCCTCAGATCATGTGCCATGCGATATTTACCTGTCCCTTTCTTTTCAACCGGTAAAATGGGCGTGTTCCATTCGGAATGTGATTGCTCCAGGACCCCTGAGTGGAGAAGGCCCAGGATTGTGTCAGCTATGCCCTCCTCAGCTTGAGGCTTATGCGGATACTGCCTGATCCAGATAGGATTGTGGTCCTGTATCTGGAAAGTGACCGGCGAGCTTTGTACCATGCCGACTTCCGTCGGGCCATTTGCCCATAAACTAGCAGGAAGTCCGGCAAGTATGTTGGCTGCCTTTGGGCGATCTGTCTGCTCGAGACCGTGATGTCTGGACAACTGTGCATGTTCTAAGATTACCTGATCAGTTCCTGAAACTAAAATACGATAAGTGTTAGTCGTATGCGAATATTGGACTTGTGGCAGTGGTGTGTCTACCCAATCCGTTTGCAGTATTGCCCTTTTAACAATGCTCCCAAGTTCCTTGGCCTGATGTTGAGGATGCAGCGCCAGAGAAACGTGTGGCGACGCCTCGTCATCCATCATGTACCAGGAAGCCTGTTCAGGTGTTAAGTTAACCGCAGCAGCCACGCCCTCTGGTGCAACATAAATGTATTGTGTGTCAATTTCCCAAGTCTGCCCTTCAAGGCAGCTTTGATATTTATCCTGATACCAATCAGTTTGTGCTCTATCATAGAACAGTGTGACATGTGGTGGATCCGGAGGAGAGACGTAGGGCTCGATCTGAGCTATCCAGGGTTTCCAGAGAGAGTAAGCCGAAAGAACGCTACCCTGCCCCGGCGTTCGTGGTTGCATAGTTCCCCAGTATATGTTGACGCATTGTTCGGTTACAGGTTGCAGCAGATATTGTCCAGCTGAGGCTGGGCCGTTCGAGCAGGGCAGTCGAGTACCGTCCGGTAGAGTGACAACCAGTCCATCAGCACAACACAGGATGGATGCTCCCATTTTAATGAGCATATCCCTCCCAAGGAGATTCATAGGGACCATGGGAGAATGCAAAAGTCTGTGGGCCAATTTTTGTTAACAGGGGTTTGGTAATCGGCAGAGTTTGTTTTTCCCCAGAGAAGCCCAAAAGTGTGATGGTGTTTGAAGATAGAGAACCGGGAGGTAATGTTTTTATTGTTGAGCACGTGGCCCCCGTGTCAACCAAAAATGGCAATTTGGCCGTTCCTACTTGTACAGACAACATTGGTTCTGCCGTGGGATTGTTGTCCGTGTGGTTCTCGGGGGTGTGTCAATATTGGCTGGACTCCTCCCAGCCACCCTCCCACTGTGGAAACTGGCCGGGATCTTCGTTGCTGCCCTCTGGTGGGGCCTCGTCAGTGGCACGCCAAGGAGGACATGGAGGTCGTCGTCCTCCAGATGCACGGCCTCCGGCCCGGAAAGTGACGGACCGCCCTGTCCTCTGGGGCAGTCTCTGGCCCAGTGTCCTTGGTCACAGCATACAAAGCAACCCTTCCTCGACTGACCACGCCCTGTACTGCCCTTTCCATGCCCTTCTCGGAACCTGCTGCCACCCCTCACAAATCCCCTGCCACGCCCACTGCCCCTCGTTTGTTGTGGGTGTGGTGGCACCCATGGAATGTGATCAGAGTGGAATGAGTTGGGCGTATATTCTGCGGCAAACAATACCTTCCCAGAGTCCTTATTAGACTTCTTTTTGTCATTTACTTTTTGTCTCGCATCGGATAATTGTAATTTCAGTAGTGAATGAATGAAGTTATAACACTTCGCTGCTCTCGTCAACGGGGGTCAATGCCCGTAATGCCGTTCTAGTAAAGGAAGCTTCTACACAGACTCACGTCTGTGCGCCTTCACTCTCGGGGTTACCCCAGAACGTGCACCACTTTTCCCGTTTCAGATAAAAACAGTGACAGAATTATACCTCCCTCTGTTGTCCCACAGAAATGTGTATTCCTCAGAACCTGAGTCTGATGTCAAAGTGGATATACACACAAACCTCCCACACTTCTTTAAACACACATACGAGTCCCAGACTCGGCTAATAGCAAAATTGCGATGCCTCTACATATGAGTCCCAGACTCATGGGATGGGCGTTAATCTGCCTAGCAACACCTTATAACACTAAAGGCTGAGAGAAGGAAATTAGTGCATGTCCCTATATGGCTATCTAGAGAGACAGATGTGTCTGTGTTGCAACACACGAAATTGTTAGTTAATGAGTATGTGTGTGTGTGCCTAAAATGAAGAAATGAGCATTCCTCTGTTTTTTAGAATCATAACGAGGTGATGTGTGAGTGGGCACGAGATCTCTATCGTGCACACTCTACAGATCTGAACTCTCTTTTCTGTGAGGCTCTGTGATGCAAGTTATTATTTGCTCAACCAGCCAGGACTAGTCTCATTCCAGGGGTTTATGTACCATGGCCCCACTGTGCACCAACTTCAGTTTAGCCATTTCAAAAGCCACATGAAGAGAGCAGCTCATTTCTCTATCTTCTACACTACCCTCACCTATGGTCATGAAAGCAGGGTCATGACCAAAAGAACCAGCCAAAATGCGTTTTCTCAGGAGGGTGGCTGGAGCCTCTCTGAGAGATAGGGGGAGAAGTTCCGCCATCCGTGAGGAACTCGGAGTAGAGCAGCTGCTCCTTTGCGTTGAAAGAAGCCAGTTGAGGATTCGGGCATCTATTAAGGATGCCCCCTGGGCGCCTCCCTAGGGAGGTGTTCCAGGCAGGTCCAGCTGGGAGGAGGCCTCGGGGAAGACCGAGGACCAGGTGGAGAGATTATATCTCCACACTGGCGCCCCGGGATCACCCAATTAGAGCTGGTAAATGTGGCCGGGAAAGGGAAGTTTGGGGTCCCCTGCTAGAGCTGCTGCCCCCGCGACCAGACCTTGGATAAACGGTTGAAGCCGACTGTATGAGTGATTTATATTACCAAGCCCTTGAAAGTTGCTAAATTGTGTTCGAAAACAGTGACAATATACAGTAGATCTATCGATCTAATAGCCAGGTAGCTTCAGCAGCTTTCCATACACTCAGAGCGGTGTTGTAAAACGGAGGGCAGCTATTCACATGACATGTGTGTGTGAAAAGGGGATTCGGTGTGTGTGTGATTGATAGTCCTCAGTTGGCAGAGTGTGGCAGCTGTGGAGGTCCTGTAAAGGAGTCTGTCCATGAATCAGGAGGGATCAGGCAGGCCAGGCAAGCCAGATGGATGAAGGGCCAACGCATGGTTAAGTCTCATTTCATTTACAAGCAGTGGCTAACCTAGACACTGCAGTGTAACGAGGGGGGTTGACAGCTGTGTGTGTGTGTGTATGTGTTTCAGAGAGAGAGAGCAAGAAAGGCTCAGAGTAGGTCAAGTACCCCTTTACTGACCTGCTGGTTTAATAGAAAAGTAAAATCCCCTCAGCCATAGGTTCTTTAATGAATAAAAGACTGGTTGACATGGATTGATTGCTGTCCACTGGCAGGCTTGATCAACAGAGCTTAAAAAGCTCCCTTAAAACACCACTTCCCAGCAGGCTGTGGGAAAATCCACAGCTGGGAAGAGCCTGAAGGATTTGACAGTATGCTCACGTCCATACAGTCAGGGGATTAACACAAAACCAAAACCTTTTCACTCACAGTTACAGTGGCCCTCAAGGTACCGAAGTGACAAACCAGTACAAAAAACAGACTGTGAAAACGGCTGTATAGATTGATTGTGCAAGCAGATTATGACGACCCATATTTACGTTTGTTGTTAGGCAGCCACGTCTAGTGGACGTGGTATTTATGGTTGTAGCAAAGGAGTAGTATAAGGAGTGTCAAAGTCCGTGTAGGGAGGAGGTCGGACTACATCAGACTGCACGATGGGACACGCTTATTATTTCAGACAATAACGTCATTAGGCCATAAAGGAATGTTTTTGTGTAAAATATCGGAGACAAAATTGATTTAGACACATTTGAACACTTCTAAACAAAAATAAAAAAAACACGTGGTAGAGTAACGCCTACTTCAACACTCCACACCTACTTCCAACATCTATACTGCCAGGCAGTGCAGGAGCATAACAGGGGTGTTTCTACTTCTTTCTGGCATATTTCTTCATACTGGGGTCCATAAACAGTGTTTAATGTCATAAATTGGTTCTGACTGTAAAGCTGAGACTCTTGTGGATTCAATGCGCTCAGTTGTATTCATGTTTGGTGATGTTGATCTGTCGTGACACCTTCTAGGAATATTACCACAAATTATAGACTTACGGCATTCAACAAGCATCTTAACTCTAGATTTCCAACTGAGCCTTCCTGTAAAGACAAATAGTTGGTGGGCTGTCAGCAGCCTGTTGGAGTGTTAAGAGGCTTAGAAACGGACTGCCAGTGCCTGCATTGATATATCTGCTTATTGTGATGTCATTCATTGGAGTATCTTCAAATGCTTCCTATCCCTAAAATATGTACAACCTAAGCTAAAAGGATATGTAAGTAATTAAACAATTTTTACAACAAGATTTTATCAAGTTTTATAGAATAAACACACAAAAAAAGAAGCATAAAGAAAATATTTCATAATACTCTAAGTTATTTGAACTATAAACACTTATTAGTTTTTAAGATATGACAATTTTATGAGCAGAGTTTAAAGGCGTTTTGATAATTTCATCTGCTATTGCGTCATTCAACGTGATGACGTCATAATCAGTGTTCAACATGGTCACTGGAGAGACAGAAGCCTTCATATTCTGCTACAGAAACAATGATAGCTCTAGATATTATAGTTTTTATTTTATATTGTTTTATAGCGAATCATGTAAACAATGATCTCCCTCTGGCATTACGGGGTTAATACTCCGGCGTTACCACAAGTTGTCAAATGAATCCTCTAGCTATTATGGTTTTATTTTAGATTGTGTTATACATGATCATGTAAATAACAACTTGTGTGTGTTTATGTGTGCGCACACATACTTCATGCCAACCCTGCATAAGCGAGTGCCAAACAAGTTAAAATCAATCTCCCCGTGCTGCACATGGGTGTGGGTGAATGTGGATTAGATGATGGGCAGGTTGCCTCTGCCATCAGTATGAATGTCAATCTATGAGTGTTTTTTGCCTGTATTAAAAAAAATCACTTCATTTTGTGATAGCATGTAGGCATATTTAATTTAGTATGTCCATTATATGGCCGTAATAAGTGGTTCTCAGCCTCATAGATATGGGGTAGAAGGTGCTGCTACACCTACAAGTAGGTTTAGAAGGCTATGGTGAATAGATGACGGTCACCATTTGGACCCCTTTGTGTCACCTTTTAGCCACTAGAGAGTCACATTAAATAAATGAAGTGAATTAAAACAAAATTGGTGGTTAAGAAAATATCATGGTTTGGGTTAAAATACTGAAGACCGTAACATAACAAAATTAACTGTCGACTGAGCGTGTCACAAGCGCGTGCTTTAACGCCTGTGCAGCAAAGCAGCGGGTGACATATCATGTAGTTTCCCCATTGACTTATAACGGCTACGTGTGTTCGCGCACGTTCACGTGTGATGACTGCTGCACGCCTTTAATCACACTACGTGGAGTGACTACGCGTAACAGTTATGTGTTTTTTTGCAAATGCACGCATAAACGCTTGCATGAAGATAATAAAGATTTGTTACACGTGTGTGCGTTGTAACGTGTGCGCAGACTTCATCACACGTAACAAGAAGCAGCGTACTACACTTGTCTGTCACTGTTAGGGCGCGCTCACACTATCCTCCCGGACCGAGACCCGGACTTTAGGGTACTTGTCCCCCCTCCCTCTCCCCCCGCGCCCCAGCCCCGTTTGTACTCACACTGCCAGGGCCTCGGCCAATACTTCTTGCTGTCCATACGCCTTCAAGCCGTAACACGTCACAAGCATTGATCGCGTGTGTGTGGCTTTGTTTACAAATCTTTCCGTAGACCTCGGAGTTTTTGTGCGTCTTGTCGACTGTTTTTGAATATTTTCATCTGACCAAATCTGCAGTAAACACTCCACCTCCGCATCACACCAACGTGAACCTTTCACCGCCATTGTTGTTGTTGTTAAATGTCCGCGCATGGTCCGTCCTTCTATTTACATGTCCGAACAGGCGGACATAACGCTACTGCCGTAGGGCTCGTGCTCGTGCGCGTACACGTGCGCACGCTCGTGCTCGTACATGTGCAAACGGCTCCGCTAAAGCCCACCTCTTTCAAGCGGGCCGTGGCGGCCCAGCTGGCCCCAGTTGAGCGCGGAGCGGGTGCGCTCACACTACTTAAAGGTACTAGACTTTAGCTGAAAAACCGGTTTTGGCCGCGGCCAAAAGGATAGTGAGCACGCTCTTAGATGTTGTCTTTCAGGCGATTACACGCACGTGCATGTTTTGATTGTTCGCAACCAGAAGTAGATCTGGACTGTGTGCACCATTACGCGTACATGAGCGCGTGCGGTAGTTTTTCTTTGTTCCATTTTCATCCAGTGGATGCCGCCTTACTTCTAATGTTTGTCAGCGCACATTATAGCTCAACCGGTATCCCACATTTTTAATCTTTCCATCCAGAGCAACATTATTCCTGAAGTGTGGAAAACCTCCTATGTGCTCCCTCTCCTGAAAGGGGGTGACGGCACTTTATTGGATAATTACAGACCCATCTCTAAGCTCTCTATTTTAGCAAAAGTGCTTGAAAGGCTGGTGAATGACCAGGTCAAGGATTACCTGAGCCTGAACAGGTATTTTATCTCCTTTTCAATCTGGCTTTAGGAAACAGCATAGTACTGCAACTGCTGCTATTAAGGTGATAAATGATATGTTGGTAGCCATGGATGCCAAGAAATATTGTGCAGCTCTTTTTATCGATCTTTCAAAGGCATTTGATACAGTAGATCACAGGATTTTGAGTCAGCGACTGACCACCATTGGACTGTCAGACCATGCAGTTGGCTGGTTTTCTAACTACCTTTCAAACCGTAAACAGTGTGTGCAGTCTGATGGCCTTTACTCCGAGTTCCTTAACACTGTAAACGGTGTGCCGCAAGGTTCTGTCTTAGGACCAACTCTCTTTACCATCTATATAAATGAGGTGGGACAAAATATTAATGCATCTGTACATCTTTATGCTGACGACACCGTTGTCTATTGTTGTGCATCTTCTGTTGACCAGGTGTTCACTGACTTGCAGTCTGCTTTTGACACCATTCAGGCACAATTATTCCATCTAAGGCTAGTTCTAAATGCAGGTAAAACCAAGTTGTTGTTCTTTTCTAATAAAAGGAAGGTACCTGCTGTTCTACCCAGAATTATGTCTGCTCAGGGTATCCCCATTGAGTCTGTGGCCACTTACAAATATCTAGGCATCAAGGTGGATTTCTTTTAAATGTCATGTTGACCAGTTACTGAAGAAATTGAGGTTAAAGCTGGGGTTTTTCTTCAGAAATAGAGCCTGTTTCTCTTTTAAAGCCAGGAAACGTATTGTTGCGGCCACTTTCATGCCACTCCTGGATTATGGGGATGTGGTATATATAAATGCCTCTGCTCACTCCCTGCAACTACTGGATGCCGCATATCACGGGGCCTTGAGATTCATAACTGGCTGTAAACCCCTCACACATCACTGTACATTGTACTCTCTCACAAACTGGTCTTCGCTCTCCATACGCAGAACCACTCACTGGTATTTATTTGTCTATAAATCCATTATCGGGCTGCTCCCATCTAATTTGTCAATGTATCTGGTACGGAAACAGTCCCATCGCAGCCTCCGGTCCCTGGACTACATCTCGTTTGCCGTCCCGTCAGTCCGTACTGAGCTTGGCAAGAAGGCTTTTTCCTATGCTGCGCCTGCGACCTGGAACCAGCTCCAGCAGAGGCTGAAGCTGTCCAGCTTTATTTCTTTAGGGGACTTCAAACTGCTTGTAGGAAGGCTGTTGAGACAGTCTGTGGGGGTCTGCACTTGTACATAATTTAACTTAAACTTATCTTGTTCTTTGCCCTTTGTATTATTTTACTGTTTTACTGTTTGTGTTCTGTGTTGTGTCTCCTGTGTGTTCAGTTAGTCTGTAACTTTGTGTTTTGCTGCTGCTGACCTGAACAGGTCTCTCTTGCAAATGAGACCCTGGGTCTCAATGAGATTTTACCTGTATAAATAAAGGTTAATAAAATAAATAAAACTGAGAAAATAAAAACCAAACAGACTTCATTCATTGTTTTATATTTGAGCGGAAAGATGATTGAAAAATCATTAAACTACAGTTGACCAGGGGAAACATATTTCCCTGGAAACATTCATATATTTGAACACTTGTATGGGACTAATGTATGCACAACTGTCCTTAAATTAATAACAAAAAATTATAATAAAGCATCCGCTCAAATGAGGCTATTTGATTTTCTGTTTAAAAAGGTGTCTGACGTTTATTATTTATGAAAATATAAATCTTGAAATGAAAGCTAAATTATGAACAATTTTGATCCACATTGTCCTGCTCTTCTGACATCACTACACTGAATGATGTATGATTTAATAGTCTACGTCTACTAATTAGTAATGAGTAGATATTAGCTTTTACAGTTTTACAAACCTGAGTTTGATTTATAAAAATAGCCATATAAAAATCACTCAACAGATTTCTGTCTTGCTCTTCTTCTCTCTTTTACTTTTACACACACACACACGCACGCTTGGTCTAGCCTTACTATTGAGTGGAGATGAGCCTTACGGCTCCCCTACAATCTACTGACATTGATCTGAGAGAAAGATCAAACTCTGGCCAGACACTCCCAGAAATCCTGCTTTTCATTAGCTGTGTGAGTGTAGAGGAATATTGAGGGATGCACGTGGATGTGCATGACTGTGACGTGCACCTTGGAATTTTGAAGCATATCTAAATGTTTTACTATGCACCCAGAGTGAGTATGAGTGCAAATCTGCTTTGGGTAATATTTCTTCAGGGTGTGTATGCATCAGAGTGAGCCTTTCTCTTCCTGTGTGTGACGCGTGTGTGTCAGAGTGTCAAAGTGTGTGCACATGTGTGTAAGTGTGTGCATGGATCTGTGCAGAGTGGCACCTACAAACCTGATAGTGGATTGGACTGGAGAGACGGGCAGGCAATCAGACTCCATCGAGACGACCCAAAGCCCGCAGCGTCTCCTTGTTTTATCAGTTAACGGACAGTTGGACAGCTCCAGCGCTGTCTCATGTACAGCAGGATGGGCAGTGCTTCAACTCCATCACAGAGACTCTTTATGAGATGCCAAGATTTTAAGTTCAGATATTCCCACAGTCACCATTTTCATTTCAATACTAAATTATGTAAAAATAAGGAAACAGAATTCTGCCTTGAGTGCGTATTCCACATAATGTTCATACTAAACATACTGTATATACACTAGGCCTATCTAATATGTTTTGCATGGTTATTCTAACAAACATGTATCTACAACTACTTGGTTAAAATTTGGGAAAGATTGTGATGTAACACTTTATATTAAGGTACACCTATTCAACGCTAATTAGTTGCTTATTAGCATGCAAATTAGTAACATATTGGCTCTTAAATATATTATATTAAGTAAGTATTAATGCCTTATTCTGCATGGCCTTATTATACAACCAGTAAGCCATTAAATAAGAGATTTCCCTCAATAACCTCAGAATTATTGCTTATTAATAGTAAGTTAATAAGTTGTGTATGAATTACGATCTCAATATGCTTTGCTTAGTATGGACTTTATAAAGTGGTAGTACCACAAGAATAGTTATTCTCCCTTAATAACACTTAATGAATATGGTCTGTTCTTACATAACAAAAAACAAAACTACAAGTGTTAGTAGGGTCCAAATAACTCTAAATTAAGTCTTTGTTACAGAGAATATATTCCCCATACTAAAGTGACATCTTGAATATTACTAATTTACTAATAGTTGAACACTTATTAACCAACACATGTTCCCTAATCTAAAGTTGCCTCCTTTTCACACTTGGTTAATAAATTTATAGCACATAACTACTGCAATGAACAAGTGATGGGTTACACCTTTGAAAAAAATTGATCTATCTATAGGTTCCCTCTCATTCAGTGGTAGAATAATGAAGACAGCAAAAGAGCAAATAACTCATTTATTAAACCACTGGTTCAGGTTTTCCCAAGGCTGACAACAAATACTTCATTAACTTGCTGTGTAGTTTAACCTACAGGTAATGGGGTCCAGGGGTGGAGTGGCCGTCGGGACAACCTGGCGAATTCCCGGTCAGCCGGTGGCCAATAAGCTCAAGTGAAGCGGCTGGCAGACTGCCCTGCGCAGCCGCATGATGTTCATGACCAGCCCATTGAGTTAAAACTTCAGAATCAAGCACGTTCCTGTGAAAATCTCAGAAATCTCTATAAACCGCAGATACAGGGAGTCCAAACACCATATATAACACTTGTTGTGTCTCTACATCTAACTCATGTATGCTACAGTGTCACACTCACTCTCATTAAACCAGCCTACTGATTTTTGTTTAGCCTCCTATCTTGATCTAATTATTTTTATTCAGACGTTACATAACTTTCATGACCACAAATATAAAATGGCCAAAGACTGAATTTGTTTTTTTGTTCATAAATGAATGCAGAATGGTTGGAGCAAAGCCTCATGGGAAATGGGAACTGCGTATCGCTCCAATGATCGCTCCGCGTTTATCCAATGAACAAATGGGGATGAATGAGCGGCTGTCAGACAGAAAGAAAGAGGGCAAGGTTGGAGTAGTGGATTTTCTTACAGTGGAAAAGGAATCGGATTTACGTGTTGGATTTGCTCAGTTACACCTGATGAAGGGCAAGAAGAGTAAGGAGAAAGGAGGGGCTGAAAAGGCCAGAATGAAGAAGAAGCACATGCTGCAGGAGAGTGCATCAAAATGGTCAAAAATCACAGATTTATTCCGAAACAACCAGGCGTCAACCAGTGATGCAGGTGAGTTGACAGGAAAACGGTTAGCTCAAGCTTTGACATTGTTGTGAATTAGCAAAACATTTGAGCTGAGTTCTCTATAGTTCCTCACACAGACACACACACACACACACACACACGCATGCACGCACGCACACGCACACGCACACGCACACGCACACACCCCTGTCCTGGTGGAGGGGATGGGTTGGGTCCGTTGTGGGCCGGTGCAGTCAGAATTGTCCCGGTGGATTTTTGTGTCCCACTCCGTTCCTGATGGGGTCTGCCTGAAAATTAAAACACTGACAATATATATATATATAGGCCGTGTCTATAAACATGTCATACAATATGGAATCAAATGTATAAGCAGGTCATACTGTATGATAATAGAGGTACTGTGTGATCCTTTAACCAAAATCTGCCTGCTTACAGAAAAAAACAGCACAAAATAAAATACTGCACAATATTAAGTTCAAAAACTGGCTAAACTACATCAACTTGTCAACGCTTAGAACAAAATGTACTGATCTGTACAAACATTGCACTTTATAGCCTAAACCTGCTCTAGAATTACTGCATCAGGTGATTTATTTACTGCATGCACAAATATTTCACTCTTCCAATACATATAACAGAATTTTAACTGAACAAAGAAGCTTGCTTGCTTTTTAATACTTAACAACGAAAGGAATTGGCATTTGGCCTTCATCTCATCTCATCTCATCTCATCTTCAACCGCTTATCCGGGGTCGGGTCCCGGTTGTAGCAGCTCTAGCAGGGGACCCCAAACTTCCCTTTTCGGGCCACATCAACCAGCTCTAACTGGGGATCCCTAGGCTTTCCCAGGCCAGTGTGGAGATATAATCTCTCCACCTAGTTCTGGGTCTTCCCCGAGGCCTCCTCCCAGATGGACGTGCCTGGAACACCTTCCTAGGGAGGTACCTAGGGGGCATCCTTACTAGATGCCCGAACCACCTCAACTGGCTCCTTTCAACGCAAAGGAGCAGCGGCTCTACTCCGAGTTCCTCACGGATGGCTGAACTTCTCATCCTATCTCTAAGGGAGACTCCAGCCACCCTCCTGAGAAAACCCATTTCGGCCGCTTATACCCAAGACCTTGTTCTTTCGGTCATGACCCAGCTTTCATGACCATAGGTGAGGGTAGGAACAAAGATTGACCTGTAGATCGAGAGCTTTGCCTTCCAACACAGCTCTCTTTTCGTCAAAACGGTGCGTTAAAGCAACTGCAACACCGCCCCCGCTGCTCTGATTCTCCGGCAAAACTCACGCTCCATCGTCCCCTCACTCGTGAACATGATCCCGAGGTACTTGAACTCCTTCACTTGGGGTAAGGACTCATTCCCTACCTGGAGTAGGGATACAACTCGTATCTGCAAAATATAATGTAATTATAATGAAAGGTGTGATATATTTTATAACAATCTGATCTTTGTCTCATCTAGCCTCTATTTGATCAAAGCTCAACCAAAAGTATTTACTTTGGATAACAACGATGAGGATGACGATGGCAACATGGATGAAGATGATGTCATTCCCCCATCTTCTCCAGACATCAGTGAGTCTGGACAGTGATGTTGTCATCCAAAGACGGAAGACACGTCGGACAGAGCCACCTGCATCTGCAACTGTGGCTGTGCCTGGAAAAGCTCATGTGAGAAGTAAGAATGGCATTAATTAATATTAATATTTAATATTAATAAAAGTGTTGGAAGAACCGTTAAAAATATGTTCTGAATGAAGTGCCTTCAACAGCAGTTGAAGGGATGGAGAGGAAATTCGCACCTTCGTAGATGGTTGGGAATACCCCCAGGCTTTACTTCTGAGGGGCTCTACATAAGGTCGGTTCAGCTCCAGCTCCCCCTGTCCTCTGTTGTGGAGGAGTTCAAAGTCGCCAAGTGTAGGCTTTCCCTGACATATAGGGACTCTCAAGATCAACTAATCAGGGAAGCTGGAATCCAAACAAGATCCGGCAGAAAGTGGGCCGCCAGCACTGCAGTTCACCAGGTAGAAGCTTCTCTCAGGACCAAGGAAACCAACCCCTGCACTGGAAGACAAGGGCCTAGGAACATCACACTTCCGGCAGTTGTCAAAGTCCAATCCCAGGGAGAGGAGAACCATGATCCAGGACGAAGTTCGAAACCTTGAGGAAGAAAAAAGAAGGGCTAAATCCATCGAGCTTGCATCTCAAGGTGACTGGACAAGGTGGAACCTCCCCAAGAGGTCTATCACGTGGAGTGAAATCTGGGGGCTGGAGCCTTTTCGGATCTCGTTTCTGCTCCGAGCAGTGTACGACACCTTACCGGCCCCAGTCAATTTGCACAGGTGGGGAATTAGGGAGGACCCACTGTGTGGGTTGTGTGGCGGTAAAGGAACCATGGCACACATTCTTTCAGGGTGCAAAACAGCATTGACCCAGGGGAGATATAGGTGGCGCCATGACAAGGTGTTGGCACTGCTCACAGACATCTTGGAGCAAGAGAGGAGGAAGAAATACCCAGCCAAGAGAAGACCACACCTGAGTAACATCGCCTTTGTAAAAGAGGGCAACTGACCTGTCGTCCTAGGCCAAACCAAGCAAAACCTCCTACAGTCGGCCCAAGAATGGAAGATGGAGGTTGACCTGGGGCGGAAGCTCCACTTCCAAGAGTGGGACTGTCCACCACTCCGAGACCAGACATAGTTATTTGGTCTCCGGAGGGAAAGAAGATCATCCTGGTGGAATTAACGGCCCCGTGGGAGGAGGGATGTGAGGAAGCTGCAGAGCGAAAGAAGAGCAAGTACCAGTAGCTTGTCCAGGACTGCCGGGACAAGGGGTGGACAACATGGCTGATGACAGTGGAAGTAGGATGTCGAGGATTTCCAGCACAATCAGTGTGGAACCTGCTGACAAAGGTGGGACTGAGAGGCCACTTGAGGAAAACAGCCGTTTGTAAGCTGGGTGAAGCGGCAGAGAGAGCCTCCTGTTGGCTCTGGCATAAGAGAGAGGACAATAGCTGGAAGCCTGGATGAGAGGCGCCTGGCCAGTCACTGCGGACCTGCCAACTTGAGGGTGTTGTGGTTAAGGGTCAAAACGCCCCATGATGGTTGGGGACCACCTGATGATCTCTTGTCCAGGCCAAGGCTTTATCTATTAAAAAGTGGATCATATTCGTATCTCTGATGTATTTAGGAACTGAGGCAGAAATACAAATCTTCAGTTCTACATTTTGAATATACTAGTAAGTTGATGATAAATAAAAATGAAATGTGACTTTTTACATAATAAGGAGATATTTGAGGATTTCCAGTCAGGATTTAGAGCGAATCATAGCACTGAGACAGCACTGGTGAAAATGACTAAAGACCTTCTTATAGCTTCAGACAAAGGACTTGTCTCTGTACTTGTTTTACTAGATCTTAGTGCGGCCTTCGACACTATTGACCATCACATCCTGCTACATAGACTGGAGCATCTGATCTGCATTAAAGGAACCGCACTGAGCTGGTTTAAGTCATATTTATCAGATAGATCTCAGTTTGTACATGTTAATGACAAATCCTCCATGCACACTAAAGTCAGTCACGGAGTCCCACAGGGTTCTGTCCTTGGACCGATTCTATTCACCTTATATATGCTTCCCTTAGGAAATATTATAAGGAAGCACTCCATAAATTTTCATTGTTATGCTGATGATACACAATTATATTTGTCGATCAAACCAGAAGAAACCGATCAGTTAGATAAACTTCTAATGTGCATTAAGGAAATAAAAAGCTGGATGACCTGCAATTTTCTGATGTTAAACTCAGATAAAACTGAAGTTAATGTACTTGGCCCCAAAGGCCTCCGAAACTCAATAGCTAAAGACATTGTTACTCTGGATGATGTTGTGTTGTCCTCCAGCACCACAATAAGGAATCTGGGAGTTATTTTTGACCAGGATATGTCCTTCGATTCTCACATAAAACTAACGACAAGGACAGCATATTTTCACCTGTGTAATATTACGAAACATAGGAACATTGTGTCTCAGAAAGATGCAGAAAAAATAGTCAATGCATTTGTTACTTCTAGGCTGGACTATTGCAACTCCTTATTATCAGGCTGCTCCAATAGTCCAAGCTCCAAGAGTCTCCAGTTGGTCCAAAATGCTGCAGCTCGTGTACTGACTAAAACAAATAGAAGAGAAAATATTTCTCCTGTATTAGCTTCTCTGCATTGGCTACCTGTAAAATCTAGAATAGAATTTAAAATCCTTCTCCTTACCTACAAAGCCCTTATTGGTCAGGCTCTGTCGTATCTTAAAGAGCTCATAGTACCGTATCACCCAACTAGATCTCTGCGCCCTGAGAATGCAGGGCTACTCGTCGTTCCTAGAGTCTCCAAAAGCAGAAATGGAGGCAGAGCCTTCAGCTACCAAGCTCCTCTCCTGTGGAACCAACTCCCAAATAAGCCTGTGAATGTTCTCATTCGTCCAGGTCATCGTTATCCTCAAAGCAATTTCAGTCAAAAACAACTGGACTGGTTGTTTGTCTAGGAAGACGTTTCACCTCTCATCCAAGAGGCTTCATCAGTTCATGTACGCATCTGACCAGGCTGGGACTGGTCCAACTAACTGGTGTGGAGATCCAGGTATTTAACCTCTCACAAGGCCGATGATGTCACTGACACCCTTTGTGCTCCAAGTGCCCACGCCCGTCGTTAGAGTGACAGTTGTTGGTGGGCAGTTGGTTTCGACTTTGTTAGTGCTCTATTGAGTCTGAACGACAGTCGTTGGGGTCACCCGGGCCATGTGTGAACAGTTGTCCTTTGAGGTTAGATTGTTGAATCTCCTGGGAAGGGATGAAAGGGCGGCATTGTAAATTGGAGATAAGTGGTGTCTCAGACCCCCTCCTCTGTTTAGCGATGGTTTCTCCACTTTTACATAGATGGCTTCTTTTACTCCTCTTTCAAACCATCTGTCCTCTCTGTCCAAGATTTGGACATTGCTGTCATCAAAGGAGTGGGCTTTCTCCTTGAGGTGTAAGTGGACAGCCGAGTCCAGGCCTGAGGAGTTAGCTCTCCTGTGTTGGGCCATGCGTTTATGCAGTGGTTGTTTTGTTTCTCCAATGTAAAGATCTTTGCATCCCTCGTTGCATTGGACAGCATAAACCAGGTTGCTTTTGTGGTGGTGTGGTGTTCTGTCCTTCGGATGTACTAGTCTCTGTCTGAGCGTGTTACCGGGTTTGAAATACACAGGGATGCAGTGTTTGTTGAAAATCCTCCTATCCTCCTATCTACTTTTTGACTCTCACCACCCTTTGGAACACAAGCTTGGCGTTATCAGAACACTGCAGCATAGAGCTGATAACGTACCCACTAGCTCACAAGCTCAAGGGGAAGAACGCAAGCACCTGAGAGGCGCCCTCACAACTTGTGGCTAACATAGGAACATTGTGTCTCAGAAAGATGCAGAAAAAATAGTCAATGCATTTGTTACTTCTAGGCTGGACTATTGCAACTCCTTATTATCAGGCTGCTCCAATAAGTCTGTTAAGAGTCTCCAGTTGGTCCAAAATGCTGCAGCTCGTGTACTGACTAAAACAAATAGAAGAGAACATATTTCTCCTGTATTAGCTTCTCTGCATTGGCTACCTGTAAAATCTAGAATAGAATTTAAAATCCTTCTCCTTACCTACAAAGCCCTTATTGGTCAGGCTCTGTCGTATCTTAAAGAGCTCATAGTACCGTATCACCCAACTAGATCTCTGCGCCCTGAGAATGCAGGGCTACTCGTCGTTCCTAGAGTCTCCAAAAGCAGAAATGGAGGCAGAGCCTTCAGCTACCAAGCTCCTCTCCTGTGGAACCAACTCCCAAATAAGCCTGTGAATGTTCTCATTCGTCCAGGTCATCGTTATCCTCAAAGCAATTTCAGTCAAAAGCAACTGGACTGGTTGTTTGTCTAGGAAGACGTTTCACCTCTCATCCAAGAGGCTTCATCAGTTCATGTACGCATCTGACCAGGCTGGGACTGGTCCAACTAACTGGTGTGGAGATCCAGGTATTTAACCTCTCACAAGGCCGATGATGTCACTGACACCCTTTGTGCTCCAAGTGCCGACGCCCGTCGTTAGACTGACAGTTGTTGGTGGGCAGTTGGTTTCGACTTTGTTAGTGCTCTATTGAGTCTGAACGACAGTCGTTGGGGTCACCCGGGCCATGTGTGAACAGTTGTCCTTTGAGGTTAGATTGTTGAATCTCCTGGGAAGGGATGAAAGGGCGGCATTGTAAATTGGAGATAAGTGGTGTCTCAGACCCCCTCCTCTGTTTAGCGATGGTTTCTCCACTTTTACATAGATGGCTTCTTTTACTCCTCTTTCAAACCATCTGTCCTCTCTGTCCAAGATTTGGACATTGCTGTCATCAAAGGAGTGGGCTTTCTCCTTGAGGTGTAAGTGGACAGCCGAGTCCAGGCCTGAGGAGTTAGCTCTCCTGTGTTGGGCCATGCGTTTATGCAGTGGTTGTTTTGTTTCTCCAATGTAAAGATCTTTGCATTCCTCGTTGCATTGGACAGCATAAACCAGGTTGCTTTTGTGGTGGTGTGGTGTTTTGTCCTTCGGATGTACTAGTCTCTGTCTGAGCGTGTTACCGGGTTTGAAATACACAGGGATGCAGTGTTTGTTGAAAATCCTCCTATCCTCCTATCTACTTTTTGACTCTCACCACCCTTTGGAACACAAGCTTGGCGTTATCAGAACACTGCAGCATAGAGCTGATAACGTACCCACTAGCTCACAAGCTCAAGGGGAAGAACGCAAGCACCTGAGAGGCGCCCTCACAACTTGTGGCTAACATAGGAACATTGTGTCTCAGAAAGATGCAGAAAAAATAGTCAATGCATTTGTTACTTCTAGGCTGGACTATTGCAACTCCTTATTATCAGGCTGCTCCAATAAGTCTGTTAAGAGTCTCCAGTTGGTCCAAAATGCTGCAGCTCGTGTACTGACTAAAACAAATAGAAGAGAACATATTTCTCCTGTATTAGCTTCTCTGCATTGGCTACCTGTAAAATCTAGAATAGAATTTAAAATCCTTCTCCTTACCTACAAAGCCCTTATTGGTCAGGCTCTGTCGTATCTTAAAGAGCTCATAGTACCGTATCACCCAACTAGATCTCTGCGCCCTGAGAATGCAGGGCTACTCGTCGTTCCTAGAGTCTCCAAAAGCAGAAATGGAGGCAGAGCCTTCAGCTACCAAGCTCCTCTCCTGTGGAACCAACTCCCAAATAAGCCTGTGAATGTTCTCATTCGTCCAGGTCATCGTTATCCTCAAAGCAATTTCAGTCAAAAACAACTGGACTGGTTGTTTGTCAAGCTCAAGGGGAAAAACGCAAGCACCTGAGAGGCGCCCTCACAACTTGTGGCTAACATAGGAACATTGTGTCTCAGAAAGATGCAGAAAAAATAGTCAATGCATTTGTTACTTCTAGGCTGGACTATTGCAACTCCTTATTATCAGGCTGCTCCAATAAGTCTGTTAAGAGTCTCCAGTTGGTCCAAAATGCTGCAGCTCGTGTACTGACTAAAACAAATAGAAGAGAACATATTTCTCCTGTATTAGCCTCTCTGCATTGGCTACCTGTAAAATGTACCCGTGTTACCGGGTTTGAAATACACAGGGATGCAGTGTTTGTTGAAAATCCTCCTGAGTTTCTCCGATACCCCAGCCACATATGGGATGACTATGTTGTTTCTCCTGTTATCTTTTTCTTTCTGGAGGCAGCTGCCGTTTTAACAAAGGTCCAGCTGGGGTAGCCACAAGTTGTGAGGGCGCCTCTCAGGTGCTTGCGTTCTTCCCCTTGAGCTTGTGAGCTAGTGGGTACGTTATCAGCTCTATGCTGCAGTGTTCTGATAACGCCAAGCTTGTGTTCCAAAGGGTGGTGAGAGTCAAAAAGTAGATATTGATCCGTGTGAGTGGGTTTTCTGTATACCCCTATGTGGAGGCTCCTGTCATTCTCCATATGGACGTCACAGTCCAAGAAGGGCAAGCTGTTGTCCTTAACTTCCTCTCTGGTGAACTTGATGTTTCTGTCCACTGAGTTGATATGTTCAGTAAAAGTTTGCACCTCTTTGGATTTGATCTTAACCCATGTGTCGTCCACATATCTGAACCAATGGCTTGGGGTTACTCCTTTAAAGGAGTTCAAAGCCTTGCCCTCTACCTCCTCCATGTACAGATTTGCCACAATAGGGGATACTGGTGAACCCATGGCACAGCCGTGTTTCTGTCTGTAAAAAATGGCATTAAACTGGAAATATGTGGTATTCAGGCACAAATCCAGAAGTTGGCAAATGTGGTCTGGTTTGAGATTTGTTCGGTTTTGTAAGGAAATGTCCTGTGTGAGCCGTTCTCTTACCGTGGCAAAGGCCTCCATGGTTGGAATACAGGTGAACAAGGAAGTCACATCGTAGGACACCATGGTTTCATCTGGATCCATTTTTAGGTCTCGGACTTTGTTCACAAAGTCCATGGAGTTTTGGATGTGGCGTGGGGTGTTTCCCACCAGTGGTGCCAGAATATTGGCAACATGCTTGGCAATATTATAAGTGACCGAGTTTATGCTGCTGACAATGGGCCTGAGCGGGGCCCCTTCTTTATGGATTTTTGGGAGTCCATATAAGCAGGGGGTTGAGTCCTGGGGGTAAAGCCTGTAATACTGTGGTTTGCTAATGACTCCTTCTTTTTGTAGTTGCTGTAGACATTCTATCACCTTCTTTTTGTAACCGCTGGTAGGGTCTCGTTTCAGAGTTTCATAAGTGTTAGAGTCACTGAGTAATGCAGAGATCTTTGCCTGATAATCAGTTGTATTGAGAACAACTGTGCATCTACCCTTGTCTGCTGGAAGGATAGTGATGCTGTGGTCTTTGCTCAGTGCCGTTACTGCTTTTCTCTCCTCAATGGTGAGGTTGGATGGGGGGACCTTAGCCTGGGACAACGCTGCTGACACTTTCAACCTTAGCTGTTCAGCCTCAGTTCCATTAAGGTTGTTTATCTTTATAGCTGATTCCGTAGCTGTAATCAACTCCACAACGGGTACCTCTTTTGGTGTCATGGCAAAGTTCAAGCCCTTGGCTAAGACCTCCTTCTCTGGGTGGGAAAGATCTCTGTCCAACAAATTCTTAACCCATCTGTTTTGTGTTTCTTCCTTCGCTGGAAAGTCAGTTTTTTGCCTCCAAGTGAGTATTTCTGTGTTTTTGCCAGTGTCCCGGGATTGCAAATTGTGAAATTTCTTGGTTTGTCTCTCTTTGCTCTTGTTGTGCTGAGATAGTTGGGCTTTCTGGGTGAAATCCACAACTCTTTCCATGATAGAGACAGGTAGGATTGATGTCAGTTTCTGGAGTGAGAGGTCCGCTTTCTCTTTAAGCCCTTCAATGGTGAAATTGACCTGCCTTATTCGCTCACAGAGGAGTTGGTTTTGAGCCTTTTCTATGATTTTTTCCACTCTATGCCCTCTCATAGTGGAATTCAAACATAGGCTAGTTGGTGTAAGCCTTTGTTGTTTGCATCTCAGACTGAACCGTAGGTGGTTTCTGTAATCTGCAATTTTCCGAGCTAACCTTTCATGTTCCCGCACTGTTTTCAGGGTTGCCGACCCAAATTCTTGTGCAATAAGCCTGTGAATGTTCTCATTCGTCCAGGTCATCGTTATCCTCAAAGCAATTTCAGTCAAAAACAACTGGACTGGTTGTTTGTCTAGGAAGACGTTTCACCTCTCATCCAAGAGGCTTCATCAGTTCATGTACGCATCTGACCAGGCTGGGACTGGTCCAACTAACTGGTGTGGAGATCCAGGTATTTAACCTCTCACAAGGCCGATGATGTCACTGACACCCTTTGTGCTCCAAGTGCCCACGCCCGTCGTTAGAGTGACAGTTGTTGGTGGGCAGTTGGTTTCGACTTTGTTAGTGCTCTATTGAGTCTGAACGACAGTCGTTGGGGTCACCCGGGCCATGTGTGAACAGTTGTCCTTTGAGGTTAGATTGTTGAATCTCCTGGGAAGGGATGAAAGGGCGGCATTGTAAATTGGAGATAAGTGGTGTCTCAGACCCCCTCCTCTGTTTAGCGATGGTTTCTCCACTTTTACATAGATGGCTTCTTTTACTCCTCTTTCAAACCATCTGTCCTCTCTGTCCAAGATTTGGACATTGCTGTCATCAAAGGAGTGGGCTTTCTCCTTGAGGTGTAAGTGGACAGCCGAGTCCAGGCCTGAGGAGTTAGCTCTCCTGTGTTGGGCCATGCGTTTATGCAGTGGTTGTTTTGTTTCTCCAATGTAAAGATCTTTGCATCCCTCGTTGCATTGGACAGCATAAACCAGGTTGCTTTTGTGGTGGTGTGGTGTTCTGTCCTTCGGATGTACTAGTCTCTGTCTGAGCGTGTTACCGGGTTTGAAATACACAGGGATGCAGTGTTTGTTGAAAATCCTCCTATCCTCCTATCTACTTTTTGACTCTCACCACCCTTTGGAACACAAGCTTGGCGTTATCAGAACACTGCAGCATAGAGCTGATAACGTACCCACTAGCTCACAAGCTCAAGGGGAAGAACGCAAGCACCTGAGAGGCGCCCTCACAACTTGTGGCTAACATAGGAACATTGTGTCTCAGAAAGATGCAGAAAAAATAGTCAATGCATTTGTTACTTCTAGGCTGGACTATTGCAACTCCTTATTATCAGGCTGCTCCAATAAGTCTGTTAAGAGTCTCCAGTTGGTCCAAAATGCTGCAGCTCGTGTACTGACTAAAACAAATAGAAGAGAACATATTTCTCCTGTATTAGCCTCTCTGCATTGGCTACCTGTAAAATGTACCCGTGTTACCGGGTTTGAAATACACAGGGATGCAGTGTTTGTTGAAAATCCTCCTGAGTTTCTCCGATACCCCAGCCACATATGGGATGACTATGTTGTTTCTCCTGTTATCTTTTTCTTTCTGGAGGCAGCTGCCGTTTTAACAAAGGTCCAGCTGGGGTAGCCACAAGTTGTGAGGGCGCCTCTCAGGTGCTTGCGTTCTTCCCCTTGAGCTTGTGAGCTAGTGGGTACGTTATCAGCTCTATGCTGCAGTGTTCTGATAACGCCAAGCTTGTGTTCCAAAGGGTGGTGAGAGTCAAAAAGTAGATATTGATCCGTGTGAGTGGGTTTTCTGTATACCCCTATGTGGAGGCTCCTGTCATTCTCCATATGGACGTCACAGTCCAAGAAGGGCAAGCTGTTGTCCTTAACTTCCTCTCTGGTGAACTTGATGTTTCTGTCCACTGAGTTGATATGTTCAGTAAAAGTTTGCACCTCTTTGGATTTGATCTTAACCCATGTGTCGTCCACATATCTGAACCAATGGCTTGGGGTTACTCCTTTAAAGGAGTTCAAAGCCTTGCCCTCTACCTCCTCCATGTACAGATTTGCCACAATAGGGGATACTGGTGAACCCATGGCACAGCCGTGTTTCTGTCTGTAAAAAATGGCATTAAACTGGAAATATGTGGTATTCAGGCACAAATCCAGAAGTTGGCAAATGTGGTCTGGTTTGAGATTTGTTCGGTTTTGTAAGGAAATGTCCTGTGTGAGCCGTTCTCTTACCGTGGCAAAGGCCTCCATGGTTGGAATACAGGTGAACAAGGAAGTCACATCGTAGGACACCATGGTTTCATCTGGATCCATTTTTAGGTCTCGGACTTTGTTCACAAAGTCCATGGAGTTTTGGATGTGGCGTGGGGTGTTTCCCACCAGTGGTGACAGAATATTGGCAACATGCTTGGCAATATTATAAGTGACCGAGTTTATGCTGCTGACAATGGGCCTGAGCGGGGCCCCTTCTTTATGGATTTTTGGGAGTCCATATAAGCAGGGGGTTGAGTCCTGGGGGTAAAGCCTGTAATACTGTGGTTTGCTAATGACTCCTTCTTTTTGTAGTTGCTGTAGACATTCTATCACCTTCTTTTTGTAACCGCTGGTAGGGTCTCGTTTCAGAGTTTCATAAGTGTTAGAGTCACTGAGTAATGCAGAGATCTTTGCCTGATAATCAGTTGTATTGAGAACAACTGTGCATCTACCCTTGTCTGCTGGAAGGATAGTGATGCTGTGGTCTTTGCTCAGTGCCGTTACTGCTTTTCTCTCCTCAATGGTGAGGTTGGATGGGGGGACCTTAGCCTGGGACAACGCTGCTGACACTTTCAACCTTAGCTGTTCAGCCTCAGTTCCATTAAGGTTGTTTATCTTTATAGCTGATTCCGTAGCTGTAATCAACTCCACAACGGGTACCTCTTTTGGTGTCATGGCAAAGTTCAAGCCCTTGGCTAAGACCTCCTTCTCTGGGTGGGAAAGATCTCTGTCCAACAAATTCTTAACCCATCTGTTTTGTGTTTCTTCCTTCGCTGGAAAGTCAGTTTTTTGCCTCCAAGTGAGTATTTCTGTGTTTTTGCCAGTGTCCCGGGATTGCAAATTGTGAAATTTCTTGGTTTGTCTCTCTTTGCTCTTGTTGTGCTGAGATAGTTGGGCTTTCTGGGTGAAATCCACAACTCTTTCCATGATAGAGACAGGTAGGATTGATGTCAGTTTCTGGAGTGAGAGGTCCGCTTTCTCTTTAAGCCCTTCAATGGTGAAATTGACCTGCCTTATTCGCTCACAGAGGAGTTGGTTTTGAGCCTTTTCTATGATTTTTTCCACTCTATGCCCTCTCATAGTGGAATTCAAACATAGGCTAGTTGGTGTAAGCCTTTGTTGTTTGCATCTCAGACTGAACCGTAGGTGGTTTCTGTAATCTGCAATTTTCCGAGCTAACCTTTCATGTTCCCGCACTGTTTTCAGGGTTGCCGACCCAAATTCTTGTGCAATAAGCCTGTGAATGTTCTCATTCGTCCAGGTCATCGTTATCCTCAAAGCAATTTCAGTCAAAAACAACTGGACTGGTTGTTTGTCTAGGAAGACGTTTCACCTCTCATCCAAGAGGCTTCATCAGTTCATGTACGCATCTGACCAGGCTGGGACTGGTCCAACTAACTGGTGTGGAGATCCAGGTATTTAACCTCTCACAAGGCCGATGATGTCACTGACACCCTTTGTGCTCCAAGTGCCCACGCCCGTCGTGAGACTGACAGTTGTTGGTGGGCAGTTGGTTTCGACTTTGTTAGTGCTCTATTGAGTCTGAACGACAGTCGTTGGGGTCACCCGGGCCATGTGTGAACAGTTGTCCTTTGAGGTTAGATTGTTGAATCTCCTGGGAAGGGATGAAAGGGCGGCATTGTAAATTGGAGATAAGTGGTGTCTCAGACCCCCTCCTCTGTTTAGCGATGGTTTCTCCACTTTTACATAGATGGCTTCTTTTACTCCTCTTTCAAACCATCTGTCCTCTCTGTCCAAGATTTGGACATTGCTGTCATCAAAGGAGTGGGCTTTCTCCTTGAGGTGTAAGTGGACAGCCGAGTCCAGGCCTGAGGAGTTAGCTCTCCTGTGTTGGGCCATGCGTTTATGCAGTGGTTGTTTTGTTTCTCCAATGTAAAGATCTTTGCATCCCTCGTTGCATTGGACAGCATAAACCAGGTTGCTTTTGTGGTGGTGTGGTGTTCTGTCCTTCGGATGTACTAGTCTCTGTCTGAGCGTGTTACCGGGTTTGAAATACACAGGGATGCAGTGTTTGTTGAAAATCCTCCTATCCTCCTATCTACTTTTTGACTCTCACCACCCTTTGGAACACAAGCTTGGCGTTATCAGAACACTGCAGCATAGAGCTGATAACGTACCCACTAGCTCACAAGCTCAAGGGGAAGAACGCAAGCACCTGAGAGGCGCCCTCACAACTTGTGGCTAACATAGGAACATTGTGTCTCAGAAAGATGCAGAAAAAATAGTCAATGCATTTGTTACTTCTAGGCTGGACTATTGCAACTCCTTATTATCAGGCTGCTCCAATAAGTCTGTTAAGAGTCTCCAGTTGGTCCAAAATGCTGCAGCTCGTGTACTGACTAAAACAAATAGAAGAGAACATATTTCTCCTGTATTAGCTTCTCTGCATTGGCTACCTGTAAAATCTAGAATAGAATTTAAAATCCTTCTCCTTACCTACAAAGCCCTTATTGGTCAGGCTCTGTCGTATCTTAAAGAGCTCATAGTACCGTATCACCCAACTAGATCTCTGCGCCCTGAGAATGCAGGGCTACTCGTCGTTCCTAGAGTCTCCAAAAGCAGAAATGGAGGCAGAGCCTTCAGCTACCAAGCTCCTCTCCTGTGGAACCAACTCCCAAATAAGCCTGTGAATGTTCTCATTCGTCCAGGTCATCGTTATCCTCAAAGCAATTTCAGTCAAAAACAACTGGACTGGTTGTTTGTCAAGCTCAAGGGGAAAAACGCAAGCACCTGAGAGGCGCCCTCACAACTTGTGGCTAACATAGGAACATTGTGTCTCAGAAAGATGCAGAAAAAATAGTCAATGCATTTGTTACTTCTAGGCTGGACTATTGCAACTCCTTATTATCAGGCTGCTCCAATAAGTCTGTTAAGAGTCTCCAGTTGGTCCAAAATGCTGCAGCTCGTGTACTGACTAAAACAAATAGAAGAGAACATATTTCTCCTGTATTAGCCTCTCTGCATTGGCTACCTGTAAAATGTACCCGTGTTACCGGGTTTGAAATACACAGGGATGCAGTGTTTGTTGAAAATCCTCCTGAGTTTCTCCGATACCCCAGCCACATATGGGATGACTATGTTGTTTCTCCTGTTATCTTTTTCTTTCTGGAGGCAGCTGCCGTTTTAACAAAGGTCCAGCTGGGGTAGCCACAAGTTGTGAGGGCGCCTCTCAGGTGCTTGCGTTCTTCCCCTTGAGCTTGTGAGCTAGTGGGTACGTTATCAGCTCTATGCTGCAGTGTTCTGATAACGCCAAGCTTGTGTTCCAAAGGGTGGTGAGAGTCAAAAAGTAGATATTGATCCGTGTGAGTGGGTTTTCTGTATACTCCTATCCTCCTATCTACTTTTTGACTCTCACCACCCTTTGGAACACAAGCTTGGCGTTATCAGAACACTGCAGCATAGAGCTGATAACGTACCCACTAGCTCACAAGCTCAAGGGGAAGAACGCAAGCACCTGAGAGGCGCCCTCACAACTTGTGGCTACCACAGCTGGACCTTTGTTAAAACGGCAGCTGCCTCCAGAAAGAAAACCAAAGTGGTTGAGAAAGAAAAAGATAACAGGAGAAACAACATAGTCATCCCATATGTGGCTGGGGTATCGGAGAAACTCCGGAGGATTTTCAACAAACACTGCATCCCTGTGTATTTCAAACCCGGTAACACGGGTACATTTTACAGGCAGCCAATGCAGAGAAGCTAATACAGGAGAAGTAACAAATGCATTGACTATTTTTTCTGCATCTTTCTGAGACACAATGTTCCTATGTTAGCCACAAGTTGTGAGGGCGCCTCTCAGGTGCTTGCGTTCTTCCCCTTGAGCTTGTGAGCTAGTGGGTACGTTATCAGCTCTATGCTGCAGTGTTCTGATAACGCCAAGCTTGTGTTCCAAAGGGTGGTGAGAGTCAAAAAGTAGATAGGAGGATAGGAGGATTTTCAACAAACACTGCATCCCTGTGTATTTCAAACCCGGTAACACGCTCAGACAGAGACTAGTACATCCGAAGGACAGAACACCACACCACCACAAAAGCAACCTGGTTTATGCTGTCCAATGCAACGAGGGATGCAAAGATCTTTACATTGGAGAAACAAAACAACCACTGCATAAACGCATGGCCCAACACAGGAGAGCTAACTCCTCAGGCCTGGACTCGGCTGTCCACTTACACCTCAAGGAGAAAGCCCACTCCTTTGATGACAGCAATGTCCAAATCTTGGACAGAGAGGACAGATGGTTTGAAAGAGGAGTAAAAGAAGCCATCTATGTAAAAGTGGAGAAACCATCGCTAAACAGAGGAGGGGGTCTGAGACACCACTTATCTCCAATTTACAATGCCGCCCTTTCATCCCTTCCCAGGAGATTCAACAATCTAACCTCAAAGGACAACTGTTCACACATGGCCCGGGTGACCCCAACGACTGTCGTTCAGACTCAATAGAGCACTAACAAAGTCGAAACCAACTGCCCACCAACAACTGTCAGTCTAACGACGGGCGTGGGCACTTGGAGCACAAAGGGTGTCAGTGACATCATCGGCCTTGTGAGAGGTTAAATACCTGGATCTCCACACCAGTTAGTTGGACCAGTCCCAGCCTGGTCAGATGCGTACATGAACTGATGAAGCCTCTTGGATGAGAGGTGAAACGTCTTCCTAGACAAACAACCAGTCCAGTTGTTTTTGACTGAAATTGCTTTGACAACTCCCAAATGTTATTCGGGAGGCAGATACTGTCCCCATATTTAGGAGTAAACTTAAAACTTTCCTTTTTGATAAAGCTTACAGCTAGGACTTACGCTAAGATTTTCTTCTGCTTAATTATGCTGCTATATGCCTAGTCTACCGGGGGATAATACTTTTCCTGATACTCTGAGCTTCTCTCCTCTCTGTCTGTACCATTCATGTCTCATCTGTGCATGTTACTAATTCAGCTTCTTCCCCGGAGTTGTTTGTGCTTTGTCGTCTCGCAGGTCTCTGCTGATCGTGGTGGTGCCTGCTGCCGTGGTCCTAAATGACGCTTCATGCTGCTGTTATCACTGTTACTCATATAAACTATCACTAGTTTATTAACTATAAAATTTGTAGCCATAAAAACACCACCAGTCGTATGTCTCGCTGTATCGTAGCTGCTATTGCCACTACTCATCATTGATCATGTTTGCCACCATAATTTGATCATTGTTATATTCTATCACCTTAGCTGTGCTTGTTTCTACTATTCTGTTGTATTAACTGTCTTAACATATACGTCATATTCACATTACTATAGATATTATTATAGTTACTGTTAGGCATTGCTTGCTAGCCTCTCTGGAAGTGTGTCTGTCTGTCTCTCCCTGTCCATCTGTGTGTCTTTTCTCTCTTTCTCTCTCCTTTTCTTCCTCCCCAACCGGTCAAGACAGATGGCCGTCCTCCACAGAGCTGGGTCTGTCCGACGTTCCTGCCTGTTAAAGGGAAGGTTTTCGTTGCCACCGTACTCTACAGAGGAATTGTTGGGTCTATGTAAATCATAAATAAGTCATTATGTGTGGTCTTTACCTACTCTGTAAAGTGTCCTGAGATAACTTTTGTTATGATTCAACACTATAAATAAAATTGAATTGAATTGAATTGAATTGAATTTAACTCTGATTGCGAGTTTCGTATTTGTCAATCCCGGGTATCCAAAAAAAACCTGGGTTCAGCGAGCTTCGTAGTACACCCCTCTGGGATCTGTTAGCAGGCAGAGTTAAAGGGTAATTAAACAGTACAACCAATCAGTAAAGAAATGCCCAGCAGCTCGAAAAAGGCCCTCAACATCCAGTCAGAGATGTTATTCGATTTACCTCTGTTACTTCTTCTACCTCTTTCTCTCTCGCTCACTCCCTCTCCACATACTCACAATTGGTTGGTAATCAAGGGGCCAGTTGTTCAAAGGTAAATCCGATCGGATTTTGCTTATCGGATTGGATCAAATCTTGAAAATGGGTTGTTCAAAAGGGAAAGAAGGATTCTGAAATCGGATTAGATCACGGAATCCAATCCTAGTTTGAATCTGAATCCAATCTTCACTTCACTTCACTTCACTTCAACTTTGATCCAAAAAAACAGGATTATCCTGATCCCAACAGGAGGTAGGATTTCAAGGTGGATTTCAGGAAGAAAATGTAGTAAAACTGTAAAATTGGTAAAATAATACATTTGTATCATTTAGTGTATATACTTTTATTTATACTTTGCACTTGACTTGTTTAACCGTTAAAGTGATAAAGTAAATAAAGTAGACAAAAGCTACCAAATAAGCCTTTCAGTATAGTAAAGTCAAAATAAAATAAAAATGATCCTGTGAAAACAGGACCTCTCTCTCTGTTAAAGGCTGAATACCCACCCACTCATTAGCTGATGTGCTTTGGCTTGTGTTCAATTAAACAATCAAGCCCAAGGCCTATAAATTCTATGTTTACTACGACAGATGAGGGGCAACCATGGACTCAAAAGGACCTAATTTCACCGTTGCAGAAACCCATGCACTGCTGGAAGGTGTTAAGTGCCATTATACCTGAATAGTAGGAAGCTCTTTTGCAAGTGGAATGGTGACTAACAAAGAGAAGAAAGACACTTGGGTTGAAATTACCCAGCATGTTAATGCAATGGGGTCTGGCCAGAAGAGGACCTTGAAACAGGTGAAATTCAGATGGAAGAATCTGAGGGCCAGAGCAACAAAGGACCTTGCTGAAGCAAAAAACACCCAAACGGGCAACAAACCCTTTAAGAGAGGTGAATACACGTATGTGGTTCTGGACATTATTGGAGGTGATAACTCTAAAGCTCTGCATGGGATTCAAGGTGTTGTAGGGGATGGTGAGCCTATGATGGTAGAGGAAAGTGAGCCAGTTCCTCCAAATGAAGAGGAAACATTCATTCTGGATCTCAGCACTATCTCTGAAGAACAACCTGGATCCTCACTGGTAGAGCCAGCAGTCACAGTAGCTGAGGAAAGAGGCTTGAAGCATCCTTTGCCAAAAAATAATGACAATGCCTATCAATCACTTCTCAAACATGAAACTGAAAGAGCAGAAGCACAGATACTCCTAGCAGAGGAACAAATGAAGCTGACCAAACTGCAGCAAACCAAAGTGAAACTTCCGATTTCGCCTCCTAAAAGCAGGACTTGAAAATGCTGGTCTCTCCTCCTCAAATGACGAAGAACCCTGAACATTCTTTATTTTGTAACTATTGGACACTTAGCCTTTTTTTTTTTTTCATTTGATGTTTTCAAAATATCCACAATGCATTCGCATATTTGTTTTGTATTTGTTGTGGCTCAGATGAGGGGTCATAAAAGAAATTATGAATGTAAGAGGATGTTTGCTATATTTGTGTTTTGTCTGAAAATGAAAAAACACTTAGTGACCCCATGTTGGCTCTTCTACCTGTTGTTCTTTACATAGCTGTAGCCCACATTGTGATATGTTGTCCCATTGAGAGCACTGGCAATCTGGATTTGGTAATCTTGAAAACTGTGTATCTGGATCAGAGTGATCCAATCCAATGCTGCTTTGAAAAACCGGCATAAAAGTAAGACAGATTACCTGATCCTGGATAGCAAAAAATGGGATTTCCAAATCTGGATAATTTTGATCCAGATTAAATGTTTTGAACAACTGGCCCTTGATCTCATATTTACCAGAAACTGCTCTACCTATAACCTCACTGTAACTCCACTTCATGTCTCCGACCACTTCATGTCTAACTCTCTCCAACACTGACAACTCGTCCTCATCAACAGATAGAGTACCTCTTTGGCCTCATCTGTTCTTTTAGCCCTCCCTTCATCTAACTCTTTCTTAATCATGCATCCTAACTCTGCTACAGACACCCTCCTCTCTACTCTGTCCTCCTCTCTGTCCCCTGTACTGAACTGTAAAAACTGGCTGATTTTTTTGCAGGGCAAACCAATATAGACATCATAAACCTTTTCAATAGGCTTACATATCATGTTATTTGCATCTGTCAATGATGACACTTGTCCTTTATTGTCTTGTCTGTGGTAAAAAAAAAATATGTATTGCAAGCTTTTGCAGTTCAAGGTAGAGGAATAGAGCACAGAATAACAACTGTCAATACCACTGCTGTACTAGCATGTTTTCTTTAAAAAACCAAGGCGCTTCAACATAAACCTTTATTTTGTGAAAAAAAAGCAGTGATCTAAATTATAGAACAGTGTTCATTTTGTCAGAAGAGAAGATTTCAACAATGTTTTCTTCTCTAGGATTCAAAAATGAACAGGAAGTGTAGAGGCCACTGCTTTGAATGACGTCAGCACATCTGCACCCACAGGACATCACTAGTTTCTCACACTGCTCTGGTTTGATCTTGGTCCATTCTGACTCAGAAACCCACTGCAGTTAGTGAACTGTGGAAGAGACTAAGACATTACTTTGACAAGGATTTTCCAGAGATTCTCTAAGGGGTTTAAATCTGGACTCTGGCCATTTCTTTGTTTCAATATTCTCAGCTTCATGGAACTGCTTTACCTGTTTCAGTGTGACAGGGGGATTGTCTTCCATGAAAATTGCAGCTGATTGGGAGACAGTTATTGGAGGTATTGCATGTTGCTGAAGGAGGTTCACATAAACATTTGCATTCACCCTGCCATGTAGCTGTACAAGAGGCCCAACTCCTGCTGCAGAAAACATCCCCAAACCATGACACTTCCTCCTCCAAATGGAACTGACTTCTTTACACACTTTGGGTTCAGTCTTTCCCCAGTCCTACGCCCAGCATGATTTTTCCATCAGACCCAAATCAACTGTGAATGTCCTCATCACTAAAGTCACTCTGGACCAGTTCTCCTCTGTCCACACATGCTCCCCGGCAAAGGCAAGTCTAGCCTTTTTATTCTTTCTGCTGATGAGGTTTGGTCACTGCAGAGTGGGCTTTTAGTCCAAAAAGTCTTAAACGATGAGACAGCTCTATAGACTTAAGATTGTATGATGTCACTCCAGAGCAACAACTGAATGAAGGGAGATGAATTGCTCTGTCTAATTTCTGTATCAGATACCAAAGAGCTCAATGTGAACTCTGGGCACGGCTGGAATCTCAATCTACCATTGTGAAAAGGGTCATATTTGAGCACAGACTTAATTGTCTGACTCAGTGCCCCAGGTTGCAATGATATACATTCAGTTGGAGGTAGAGGGGGGCACAGACTAGGATTCGGCTGTATGGTGATACAAAGAATATACATACACGCACACACATTTTTATACAACAGTTCTGACCAAATAATGTGAATTGACAAGAGGCATTCCATGACTGCTGATTTACAGTATAGTACATCACTGGGACCTTCAACTTGTAGGGCCTTTGTCTGTAAGAAGCCATTTTGACCCCAGCCACAGGCCGCATGGGACCTCCATTTTAACAGAACAAAGAACCCTGGTCACGCCCATCTCCCAGGGGAGGAGCCACATAGCCACACCTGAGAGACCATCCCTCAGTGGTCATTGGACGAACCTGGCCTAGGACCGATGACATCATTTTCCCTATAAAACTTTGGGGAAAATTCAAATCGCTCTCTCTTCGCGAAATAGCGGCCTCCCAAAGACTGCTGACTTGCTGTTGGAGATACCGAAGCTTCCAGAAATAACTTTCCCTCCTTTTCTTAGACAAAGCAATTATAGTTATCTTATTCACCACTTGGCCAGGGAGAAGTAAGATTAACTTAGCTTTGCTCCTATTTCAAGACAATCAGTTTCCCTTTCTTCTGTTTTGGATTGTTCTGTTTTTCCACCACTTTTTGTGAATTTTGAAGGACGAGTTTAAGGCGACCAGATTCCCTTTTTCCCCTTTTCTTCAAACGTCCCTCACGGTTCCAACCAGGACGTGTTCCTTCCGCTGACGAGCGTTTGGATTAAAAGGACCAGCTGTGTGCTACTCCTGACCGCTCACTGCAACAGGAAAATCGCAACCAGCTATAGAATCCACGGAGTGATTCTCCCAAGTAAGGCTGACAATCTGGGCAGATGTAGTTAGAACTGTATATGCTATTGTTTGTTGTTTGCTGGTTAATGTTTGCTGAATGTGTTTAAAACTTCTGTGTACCCCTTTCTTGATGAGATAGCCATATCGCATGCCTTTCCTTTGTGCCTCACTGATATATCACACGTAGCCAGAGTGGTACCGATGTGGAGAGTTGACCAGGCTCAGTGTTTCCAAACTCCTGACTGTTCCTTTCCTCACATCGTACCAGCCTGAGACGAGTTTCGTGCTGTCCGTTGTCTGGCCATGTGGTGCCTGTAGTTTTCCCGCTCTCACGGATTACTAGAGCCTCCATTTTGGTTAAACAGGCAACAGGCATCAGCTAGGCGCCGTCCTACCAGCTGTGGCAGCCATTTTGTGTGTGTTACCCTTTGTTCCCTGCATGTGGCGCTCATAACCTCCCTCCCCCTCTCACTCGGTCACTGGAGGAGCCATTTTGTTCGAGCAGCTTGTTAGGCGCCGCCCTTCTTGCAGTGTCGATCATTTGGTGTTGCCCTCCTTTGTTCCAGTACAACCTCACACCTCCACACACACACACACGCACACACACACACACACACACACACACACACACACATCCTTGAAACTAGCCCACACAACCTGTATATAGAATTTCACCATTTGCTGCCATTAGTAGTGTTGTTTGCTGTTAATTTTGCTTAAAGTTTATAATAAATTCTGTTTGTTATAACAAGAAGTAATCCTGTTTGTTTTCCTTGAATGTGTAGAAGCCAACCTCTGTTAAGCCAAGAACTCCAAGGTATACCTTCAGATCACCGTGTTTGTAGTGATAAACTAACCTTTATACACTAAACTGATGATTAAATTACCTTTCATTATGCTCAACTAAATGATTAAGTTAGGTGTTCATAATCTAAGATAAATAGAGACTGGAATCAATAAGTGTGCTATCGTTCTCCGTAAAGAGTGGTGCCCCGAAGATTTTAGAAAATTAAGTTGATTAATTTTCTTTATAAAATATTTAATTTGATAGTTACATTTTTGATTCAATTGACCTAGAGTACCTACAAACTGTATTAACCACTCCGCCTTACAAGTGTTTTAAAAATGTTAGTTATATTGAGGGCAGTTAGCTTATCTACTACAAACATTTTTGTAAAGAAACATTTTGACAAATAACATTTGGGTTGAATATGAATGGCACTCCACAGATGATTTGTTCATTTCTGGATTCATTTCAACTATCATCTTGATCAAGAGAAGGCCTCGTCTTGACCAAACAAGACAAAAAAGACAGAGCCTGACTTTAACCACATAGACCTTGCTAAGACAAAGGAGCAGCCATGCTTCTCTCTACCCCACATTTAACACCTGGGTGTTCAGTCGTTAAGAGCAATCTAAATGTGTGGAGCAGGAACGGCAGAGCAACGTAACATTACTGTCTGATCAGCTGTTTGCTCTTCGGAATCACAGTCTTATTTCACTGGTTGTGCAATTGTACAGATACCCCCCCTCTATTTTTTTGAATGATTTAACTATTCTAACATTCTCAATAGACTTTACATCAAGGTGTAATGCACACTTCAGTAGTCAGTAGATGGTGTTCTGGTGCTGCTGTGTATCCATAGAGAGACTATAGCTACAAGCTCTGTTTACACGCACATCAGAAATAAACAAGCTCTGGCATAAGAAAGACGCTAACTTTGGTCCTTTTTCTATCGATCCACAGGTACTGCAAAACTCATTTTTTGACCTTTAGCTTTGTTACAGCACGATTCAGCGAGCAAAGCAGTTTAATGTTCATCTCATATCTCATCTCATCTTCATCCGCTTATCCGGGGTCGGGTCGCGGGGGCAGCAGCTTTAGCAGGGGACCCCAAACTTCCCTTTCCTGGGCCACATTAACCAGCTCTAACTGGGGGATCCCGAGGCGTTCCCAGGCCAGTGTGGAGATATAATCTCTCCACCTAGTCCTGGGTCTTCCCCGAGGCCTCCTCCCAGCTGGCCGTGCCTGGAACACCTCCCTAGGGAGGCGTCCAGGGGGCATCCTTACTAGATGCCCGAACCACCTCAACTGGCTCCTTTCAACGCTAAGGAGCAGCGGCTCTACTCCGAGTTCCTCACGGATGGCTGAACTTCTCACCCTATCTCTAAGGGAGACTCCAGCCACCCTCCTGAGAAAACCCATTTCGGCCGCTTGTACTCGCGACCTCGTTCTTTCGGTCATGACCCAACTTTCATGACCATAGGTGAGGGTAGGAACGAAGATTGACCGGTAGATCGAGAGCTTTGCCTTCCGGCTCAGCTCTCTTTTCGTCACAACGGTGCGGTAGAGCGACTGCAACACCGCCCCCGCTGCTCCGATTCTCCGGCCAAACTCACGCTCCATAGTCCCCTCACTCGTGAACATGATCCCGAGGTACTTGAACTCCTTCACTTGGGGTAAGGACTCATTCCCTACCTGGAGTAAGCAATCCACCGGTTTCCTGCTAAGAGCCATGGCCTCAGATTTAGAGATGCTGATCCTCATCCCAGCCGTTTCACACTCGGCTGCGAACCGATCCAGTGAGTGCTGAAGGTCACTGACCGACGATGCGATCAGGACCACATCATCTGCGAAAAGCAGAGACGAGATCCTCAGCCCACCGAATTGCAACCCCTCCCCACCACGACTACGCCTTGAAATCCTGTCCATGAAAATCACGAACAGGATTGGTGACAAAGCGCACCCCTGGCGGAGGCCAACCCCCACCGGAAACGAATCCGACTTACTCCCGAGGATCCGGACACAGCTCTCACTTTGGGTGTACAGAGATTGGATGGCCCACAGAAGTGACCCCCTCACCCCATACTCCTGCAGCACCTCCCACAGTATCTCCCTAGGAACCCGGTCATTTGCCTTCTCCAGATCCACAAAACACATGTAGACTGGATGAGCATACTCCCTGGCCCCCTCCAGGATCCTTGCGAGAATGAAGAGCTGGTCCGTTGTTCCACGTCCAGGACGGAATCCACATTGTTCCTCTTCAATCTGAGGTTCGACTATAGGACGAACCCTCCTTTCCAGCACCTTGGAGTAGACTTTACCAGGGAGGCTGAGTAGTGTGATACCCCTGTAATTGGCACACACCCTCTGGTCCCCCTTTTTAAAAAGAGGAACCACCACCCCGGTCTGCCACTCCCTTGGCACTGTCCCAGACTTCCACGCAATGTTGAAGAGGCGTGTCAACCAAGACAGCCCCTCCCAACCCAAAGTTTTCAGCATTTCTGGACGAATCTCATCAATCCCTGGGGCTTTGCCACTGTGGAGTTGTTTGACTACCTCAGTGACTTCCGCCAGGGATATTGACAATGATTCCCCATCAGCCTCCAGCTCTGCCCCTACAAAAGAGGGCGTGTTAGTCGGATTAAGGAGTTCCTCAAAGTGCTCCTTCCACCGCCCGATCACCTCATCGGCTGAGGTCACCAGCGTCCCGTCTTTACTGTAAACAGCTTGGACGGTTCCCCGTTTCCCCCTCCTGAGATGTCGAATGGTTTTCCAGAAGCACCTTGGTGCCGCCCGAAAGTCCTTCTCCATGGCTTCTCCGAACTCCTCCCACACCCGCTGCTTTGCCTCTGACACAGCAGAGGCTGCAGCCCTTCTGGCCTGTCGGTACCTTGCAACTCCATTCAGGGTCTCCAAGAAGGCCGAATACTCTGAACTGCTGTTTGGTGCATATGCACAAACAACAGTCAGAGTTTTCCCCCCTACCACCCGCAGGCGTAAGGAGGCGACCCTCTCGTCCACCGGGGTGAACTCCAACACCGCGGCGCTCAGCCGGGGGTTTGTGAGTATCCCCACACCCGCCCGGCGCCTCACACCCTGGGCAACTCCAGAGAAGAATAGTGTCCAACCCCTATCCAGGAGAACGGTTCCAGAACCGAGACTGTGTGTGGAGGTAAGCCCCACCAGATCTAACTGGTAGCGCTCCACCTCCCGCACAAGCTCCGGCTCCTTCCCCGACAGAGAGGTGACATTCCACGTCCCAAGAGCCAGCTTCTGCTGCCCGTGTCTGGTCAGTCGAGGCCCCTCACCTTCACTGCCACCCGTGCAGCAGCGCACCCGACCCAAGTGGTTCCTCCTGCGAGTGATGGGCCCACAGGATGGAGAGGAGGGAGGTGCCACGTCACTTTTTCGGGCTGTGCCCGGCCGGGCTCCGTGGCAAACCCGGCCACCAGGCGCTCGCCGGCGAGCCCTTCGTCTGGGCCTGGCTCCAGATGGGGGCCCCGGGCTTCCTCCGGGCAGGGTCTCTCTTCCTCTTTGTTGTTTGTCCATTGAGTCTTTGTGAACCATTCTTAGTCCGGCCCCTCGCCTGAGACCACTTTGCCATGGGAGACCCTACCAGGAGCATTAAGCTCCAGACAACACAGCCCTCAGGTTCACAGGGACACACAAACCTCTCCACCACGATAAGGTGATGGTTCCCGGAGAGTTTAATGTTGACAAGTTTTATTAATTCAGTTTAACAAACCTCATGATCGCTACAAGCTAATGTTAAAAAAGTGGTAGGCTACCCTAGGTTAAGCTAACAGGGCAGCAACAGGCTTAGTCATGATACTACATTCCATAGCAACTGCCAGCCACGAGGGCCTATTTCACTGCAAGAACGACGCTTTATGGATCACCTTTACAGCCCGCCATTCCTTAATTGACTCCCCGCTTGGCTAAAAGTTGTAATCGGTAAGATCGTCTACTGAGTTACTATCTTTCAAAGAGTGAGTTAAAAAATAGTGATGAGCATATGACCCACTACTCGTTTAAGAGAATTATACAGAAAGGAGGTCACCACGACAGTTAAAATATCAAATTAAATTGAAAGAACTTCAAATAAGACAACTTAAGCTATAAATCAGACATCAGTAATGGAGTGAGGTGGTTGAGTGCTGTGAAACTAAATACTAACCTAGCAAGCAACAAACTAAGGGCGTGATCACACTGTCCTCCCGGACCACGACCCGGACTTTAGGGTACTTGTCCCCCCTCCCTCTCCCCCCCGCGCCCCAGCCCCGTTTGTACTCACACTACCTGGGCCTCGGCCAATGCTTCTTGCTGTCCATACGCCTTCAAGCCGTAACACGTCACACGCATTGATCGCGTGTGTGTGGCTTTGTTTACAAATCTTTCCACAGACCTCGGAGTTTTTGTGCGTCTTGTCGACTGTTTTTGAATATTTTCATCCGACCAAATCTGCAGTAAACACAACGTGAACCTTTCATCACCATTGTTGTTGTTGTTAAATATCCACGCATGGTCCGTCCTTCTATTTACATGTCCGAACAGGTGGACATAACGCTACTGCCGTAGGGCTCGTGCTCGTACACGTGCGCACGCCCATGCTCGTACATGTGCAAACGGCTCCGCTAAAGCCCACCTCTTTCAAGCGGGCCGTGGCGGCCCAGCTGGCCCCAGTTGAGCGCGGAGCGGGTGCGCTCACACTACTTAAAGGTACTAGACTTTAGCTGAAAAACCGGTTTTGGCCGCGGCCAAAAGGACAGTGTGATCACGCTCTAAGTTGAGTGCAAAGAAGGCATCAGCTTTTCAGGTGGGAGAGAGAGGGAGGCATCTTGATTCACCCAGTTTAAAAAGGCTCCCAGCAGGTGCCGCCAATCCCTCAACGAGGTGGGAGGGGCCCTGAAAGAGGAAACATAGAGACAGGCCAAAAACAGTATTCAAACAGCCCAGGGCCACAAAAGGAGAATTTCTACTCAAGAGGTTTATAAATGGACCCGCCACAGTTGAAAAAATTGGGGTAGCAACTGCGGTAATACCCCACTAACTCTTTTCTGGACATGGTGCATAGTTATCAATGGCTTCCACCTAGACTTGTAGTCAAGACCGCCTAAACTGAGACCAAGACACTACCAAGACCAAGTCTACTTCCACCTTAGCTTGCACAGGACTAAGAAAAGGGAAGAGGACATCCTTACCATACAGCTAACTTGTCTGACTAGAAGAAACTTTAACTTTCAAAATGGATAAAGAAGTCATGAGGAATACAATCAATCTATTATGAGCAACGTGTCGGCATACTCTTTTAAACTGACTCAGTTGTAGGTACTTTGGGTTTAATTGGATCAATAGTGTGACTATCAAATGAAATATTTGATAACGAAAATTAATAAAGAAAAATTACTAAAAATGAATAACTTCAATTTATTAAAAATGTCACACGGAGAACCAATCAAATATATTGCCTTGACTCACGTTCAGATTATGAGATTGAGTATTCTCAATAAACTTACCGGTAAATATTAGTTATCACCAATAATTATCAAAGATAATAATAAAAATGACTCTAGTTAAACCAGAGTTCCTCGGGGCACCACCGTCATAGACGGAGTGATAACTAATATTAAAGTCTCATAAAATATATTAAACTACTAATTAAGTGTTAAACACCGATAAATATAATAGTTTAATTAGTTGAAGGATTTAAAAGTTCTTTTCTTAGTAGATGCTGGCTCATTCATCTTTGTGTAACATTAAATAATCAGACATATGGTAAACACAAACATTTATTAACAGATTAATAAATGCAACAAACAAAACACAATAAACTAACTAAAGCTAACAGCAAACTTATGTTTGTGTGTATGTGTATGTGTGTGTGCGTGTGTGTGTGTGTGTGTGAGAGAGAGAGAGACAAAGAGAAGAGGTGGGGGCTCGGAGAAGGTGTGAACATTATCTTTGTTACACAAAGGCCGGAAGCCTGATCTCTCAGTTCTTATGACAAAGTTACAATGGTATCTAGCCGTTCATACAGTCCTATAACATGTAGTAATGCCCAGTTGGTGATTAGTTACCAGTCCATGAGATGGGAGATGTTTTGCGTTGCTTGATGCCAGTGGCTGGGTGAAGAAAGGAAGCTCCGTGGTAGTTCTTGTCTGATTGTGGCTCTTAGGCAAAAGAGGAAACAGATCGCTCTGTGCTGTGCTCAGTTGAGGATAACCGGTTGGTTAATCTTTGTGGTCACGCCATAGGCCAGGTCCAGGGCCGAGGGGACAGCGGGCAGCTGGTCTCCTGGATCAGGATCACGTAGAGTTGGAGAAGAGCAGGAGGAAGATCCGGTAGAAAGTTCCAGTAGAAAGATTCAGTAGAAGGAGAGCGAGAGATTGTGTGCTTCACTTTATATAGGCCCGGATGATGTCATTGTCCGTGGTCAATTCAGCCAATGAACAGTTTGGGTGCCTTGGAGAATTCACACCTGGGTGTGACCTGTTGTGGGGGAGAGGGCATGGCAGCCAAACTTTTGAGGTCTTTGTTCCAGCAGGCTGTGGCCTACTTTAATCAAACTGAAAGTTCAGGTTTATCCAGAAAATGAACAATCATCTTTGGGCGCCGATTGCACCTACATATCCCCCCGATGTCCTTGAGGCTGCACCCAATGTGCGGTTTTAAGGGAATCTTTCACAGTCCATAGATGTACAGAGTTCATTTGTCAGTCCATTTAGTGTTTGCAACGTTTTGGGCAGTTATTTCACCAACTGGGAATTGGCTAAACACTACTAATATCTCGACTAGGCAAGAACAAAAGCTACAAAACAAAATCTAAACATGACAATGGCACTATACGAAATACATAATAAACATTGTTTCTCAGCTACTCTTCAGGTTAGTGAGAACAGAAGTGTTAGTCATGTAAATGACTTGGGGTGAGATACAGATGAGATGCAGCTGTCAGTTGCATGAGGACAGTTGTATGATTGGTGTGTCAATCCAAGATGTGTCCTAAACTAGTGTTTACCAGTGAGCTTATTACAAAATACAAGGAGTTGATCCAAAAGTATTTGCAAAGTTTGTACAAGGTGTTAAGTCCAATTACAATTTGGGTTTTATCGAGTTTGCTGCGGCTGCTAACAAATCAAAGTTTACCAATTTAACTGTAAGAAAAGTAAGGCTGCTGAGCTTGCATTAATCTTACTATCAGTGCAGATGGACTGTTACCTACAGAACCGAGAGGAGCGGACTCTGGAGCTCTGTTGTTTGAAGTTCTTCTTCACTCGTGGCTCAGGGCTGTAACGCTGCCTGTAGCCGTGTACAGAAAGACACTCAGAGGCACTGTCACTGTCGGATTCTCAGCTGCGGTCAGAGATGCTGCGGTCATCATCTGAGTGGTTCTGCAGGTCATTATGCTGGGCCAGGATCTCAGAATATGGCCTTCTACAGCTCCTGCTCTGGGCATGACTATCCCGTGGCAGCTGGCGAACATGGCGTTTACGCTCTGTGTCCCTATGCTGTGTTTTGTCCCCCCCTTTTGATCTGTTCTGAGGGTGGGGTTCTGAGACAGAAGGTCTGGTTGACCTCACGGTGTTTGAGCTGCTGGAAGCAGATGTTGTTTCCCTTGCTTTGCAATTGACAACAGTTTCCCAAGCCACCTGTGCTATTTTCCTAACCTCGTTGAGAGAGAGGTTATCTTTTCTTGTCTCAAGAATAACATGCGTACGTATACAAGGATGAAGATTCTGCAAGTACAGGGACTTAAAGGTTGGGTTCTCTTCTAAGCCTGGTGCATTCTTTCCTTGAAAGTATACGTGTCTCAAACGTCTAAAGTAGTCTCTGGGACTCTCTTGACGGGAATGTTTAATTTGACTAGCTGCAACCAAAGAAGCGATTTTGTCTGCAGTAGAAGAGAATTCTTCTGTCAGTGCATGACGGAGCTCATTGTAGTCATTTCTGACTCTGGCAGGTTGAGACTGTATAACTTTGCAGACAGCTTTTGAGCTGGTTTTCCACACAAGTTTAACTTTCTCTCTCTGTGTTGCATTAGGCAGGTCAATTAGATTTTGATCTAATTCCCTAAAATGGTCCTCAATGTTATGATCGCAGTTGTCTGGATCAAACACGTCCATATCTTTAGCTAGAAGCTCAAGCTCTTCAAGGCGGGGACATTGTGAGGTCACTGTTTGTGAAGGCGAGACTATGCTAGCTCTGTCATCACTCTCAAAGTGATGCAGTGAAGAGGTAGAGCAGGACTGAACTTCCTTGGTCTGCTCTGGAGAGGGCGTTAATCTCTCATTGAGGGAGGAATTTGAATTGGAAAAGCCAGAATCAGCAAGGCTGAACGACTTTAGGGGGGGCAAGAGTTTCTGATCTAAGCCCTAACAATTCCTTTTTGTGGGAGAAGAGCTGTGACTCTGCTGAGTGCAAATCTTCTAAATAACGCAGGACTTTGTGATTTGCTATCTGAACTTCACTAATGAGATTAGCATTTTAAGCTTTAAGGGATTCTATCTCCTTTTGTAATGCTATTTTGCTCTGACAGACAATGTTAATTTGCCGGTGAAAGTTCAGGAGCAAACATCTCAACACTGACCCTTTGGATGTGTCGCTGAGAAGTGATTCTATTTCTTTCCTGCACTCACTTAAGTTCAATGTGTTAATGAACTCAGGGTAGCCAGGTTTAAGGCTCTGTGCAAGGGAAGAAATGAAATTCTCTACACTTGGGTTCTCCATTGTGTTAAAATGGAAGGTGAGATTAAAACTTGTTGTCTAGTACAACAATGCAATTGTTATGGCTCTGGTGTTGCTGGGCAGACACCTTGTGATGTAAATTGGGTAGTACACTAGCCTAAAACAACAGTTCCTCTGATCTACACTGTGTCGGTAGCTTGCTTCCTGCACGGGGAGGGGCAACTACAGCACCATGTGATTCTGGGACCAGAATTTACACTAACTGAGATGCGGGGCCGTCAGTCAGGGAATTATATCTGTAAAGTACTACTCAAGCCACATGGAAGAAACAGCTGGGCATGTAACTTTATTTCACAGGGGCTGGTAGCACACTGTGGCTCTATCTATCTCCACTCAGGTTGAAATGCAAGGCAGTTCCAACAGTTCGAACTCTCGGGTTCATAGGGCCGGGGGTACGCTATGAGTTAAGGGGAAGGAGCAACAATTTCTGACAAGACTCATTGGATTGCATTGAATATGTGATATTCCAATGCTAAACCAGACTTCAATAGCTAGCGGCAACAGCAAAATCTTAAGGGTAACTATCAGGCTTACAGAGGTTATCAATATTCTCAAATCGCTTTAACCAAATTTGGAGAATTAATCAAATAACACCACTTTATACTTGTTTGTAAGTACAGCTGGATGTCTACTCCTGTGGAAGACAAGTGGGGTTAAATGGAACGACTTTGGAAAATTTTGGATGAAAAATCCCAAAATTGTAAAATGTCCAAAAATATGACGAATATTAATATCACACAAATATGAATTATTGCCAAGCCAACATAACTAAGCCTCACACGGGGCACCAATGTAGGTACTTTGGGTTTAATTGGATCAATAGTGTGACTATCAAATGACATATTTGATAACGAAAATGAATAAAGAAAAATTACTAAAAATTAATAACTTCAATTTATTAAAAATGTCACACGGAGAACCAATCAAATATATTGCCTTGACTCACGTTCAGATTATGAGATTGAGTATTCTCAATAAACTTACCGTTAATCAAGTAAATATTAGTTATCACCAATAATTATCAAAGATAATAATAAAAATGACTAGTTAAACCAGAGTTCCTCAGGGCACCACCGTCATAGACGGAGTGATAACTAATATTAAAGTCTCATAAAATATATTAAACTACTAATTAAGTGTTAAACACCGATAAATATAATAGTTTAATTAGTTGAATGATTTAAAAGTTCTTTTCTTAGTAGAAGCTGGCTCATTCATCTTTGTGTAACATTAAATAATCAGACATATGGTAAACACAAACATTTATTAACAGATTAATAAATGCAACAAACAAAACACAATAAACTAACTAAAGCTAACAGCAAACTTATGTTTGTGTGTATGTGTATGTGTGTGTGCGTGTGTGTGTGTGTGTGTGCGGGTGTGTGTGTGTGTGTGTGTGAGAGAGAGAGACAAAGAGAAGAGGTGGGGGCTCGGAGAAGGTGTGAACATTCTCTTTGTTACACAAAGGCCGGAAGCCTGATCTCTCAGTTCTTATGACAAAGTTACAATGGTATCTAGCCGTTCATACAGTCCTATAACATGTAGTAATGCCCAGTTGGTGATTAGTTACCAGTCCATGAGATGGGAGATGTTTTGCGTTGCTTGATGCCAGTGGCTGGGTGAAGAAAGGAAGCTCCGTGGTAGTTCTCGTCTGATTGTGGCTCTTAGGCAAAAGAGGAAACAGATCGCTCTGTGCTGTGCTCAGTTGAGGATAACCGGTTGGTTAACCTTTGTGGTGATCCCACGCCATAGGCCAGGTCCAGGGCCGAGGGGACAGCGGGCAGCTGGTCTCCTGGATCAGGATCGCGTAGAGTTGGAGAAGAGCAGGAGGAAGATCCGGTAGAAAGTTCCAGTAGAAAGATTCAGTAGAAAGAGAGCGAGAGATTGTGTGCTTCACTTTATATAGGCCCGGTTGATGTCATTGTCCGTGGTCAATTCAGCCAATGAACAGTTTGGGTGCCTTGGAGAATTCACACCTGGGTGTGACCTGTTGTGGGGGAGAGGGCATGGCAGCCAAACTTTTGAGGTCTTTGTTCCAGCAGGCTGTGGCCTACTTTAATCAAACTGAAAGTTCAGGTTTATCCAGAAAATGAACAATCATCTTTGGGCGCCGGTTGCACCTACACAGTACTTTAGCATGAACATTCACATAACACACACTAGTTCATCCTCAAAGAACTCATATTACACTTCATTCTTAATTCGGTCCCAAAAAGAAAATGAAAATAAATGCCCAGGATCCCTACTAAACCGATTGAAAACATAATCAGACCGCCATTTTGTGTTGTCGTTTTTTCTATGGGGGAAGCAGAGCTACTTCTCTTTTAAGCTTCTCACAGTTTACATCAAAATTTCTACATCAAAAACTTCATTTATACATTCAACAGGTTTTTAACAGTCCTTAAACCTGAGCTTTGGTCATTTAATACATTTACTAACCTGTTTTCATGGGAAGAGAAGAGACAGAATTCATTCCATGCGTTCCCCATGGCAGGCTGGTAGCTGTCAGAGGAACATCAGTATATCACAGCGTACCACAACAAGCGCTCACACAAGGGGATACTCCCCCTTATGGTGGAATTAGAGACCCTACACTTTGATACTATCATTAGAAAACACAATAAATCTTTTCATACAAAAAACACATACAATATAATAATTCAAAATTTGTGATCATACACATTTGTAGGCGCAACACATACATAGTTTCAGGTGCTCGGATGTTGATATTAACTAGATGTCAGCCTCGCACACTCCATGAATCACATTAGTCGGGAGCCGAGGGCATATTTAACAGTGACACACTACTCATTAGATCACAGAGGTCAGACACTCTGCGCTTGTTACTAATGATGTCCAAATGAAGCTTCATGAAGCATTTTCATTATTTTCTGTTTCCACTAGATGGAGCTCTCTGCTCAACAAAGGGTTGAAAACACACTGAATCACTATTCTTTGAGCTCTTTTCTTTAAAACAAGAGCTCCATCTAGTGGACTCAACAAATACAACTGATGCTTCATGAGGCTTCATTTGGACATCACTACTTGTTACTGGCCACATTGGTCAAAATACACATTACTAACTATCATAAAGATGATTCTAAAACACTAAACAAAAAGTGGTAATTTCAACATCGCTCTGATACACCCACCTGCGGCTTAGGTTACAGTGCCTGAGAAGGGACACTACATGCAGTTACCCGTTTAACCCACCAGGTGGCTCCGAAACACACGCACACACACACACACACACACACACACACACACACACATATATATATATATAAATGACGAACACATCATTCATAATAGGTTAGTTCTAACCCTGTTTCACAAACACAAAGCAGACACAGCTCAGTCAGAAGTCTTCAAGTTTAGCATTTAAGTTTCCTCATGTTGAGCAAGTTAACTAACTCACCTAACGAAGCTCACAGAGAAGCTTTGGTTGGCCGAGGCTTGTGCAATGATTTACGATTGGCCAGTGAGGGATCCAGCAGTGATCCATCATGGTTGGAGATGGGGATCATTGAGATGAATGGATCTACTCAAGATTCACTCCTTATCTCATTGGCAGGATTTATGCCATCCCTTCATCTTCAATTACACCAGCACTTCCACACTGTTAAGTGTTTGCATGGGCCGTGATGAATAATCATCAGTGTAGGGATTTCTAATTGCTCTTCTCAGAGTTTATTTAGGATTGTTGATGAGAAGAAGTTTTCATGGGGGCATACTGACATCGAGTTGTTCTCTGGAGCTTATGTTTTTCTTTATGAATATGCATGTGCTGGTTCTTTTAGATTTATAGGCTGGTGTCAAGCTCAAATTTGAGGAAACATCCTAGCTAAAGCGTGTTTGTTAAGCTGATAGAGCCGGTCTTTAGTTCTCAACTGAAGCTGAGGAATACCTTATAAATGACCATCTGTGATGGGATAAGTGGATTTAATGGTAAACTTAAATATTTTCAAACGCAGGTAGAAATAAAGACAGTATTCTAAGGAGACCAGAAACAAAATATTGTTAATGATATGTTTAATGATGACAACATAATTCAGTAATATTGGGCCATTCTGCAAGTACTTTTACTTTTGCTACTTTAAATATATTGTGATGCTGATATTAGGTTACTTTTACTGTATTGTGATTTTGAATGAAGAATTTTTACAATGTAGCCTAGTGTTACTTAAGTAAAAGATGTGTGAGTGAGTACCTCTTCCACCGTTACACTGAAAAAAGATTAACATGCAGTTGTTATAACATTTAAAACAGGATACAATTATTGATTTGATTGTGAAACTCATTCTTTTCGCATTTAGAACTGTCCACGGGACAGCACCCCCCGCGGCCAAGATCAGAGACAACTCTCAAGCTGGCAGGTCCCCTGAGGAAACACTGGAGATTAAAAACTGTTGCCTAAAACAGTAAAGGGTTAAAATATGGAGGCTAAAAACGAGGGACTAAAACATAGAAGCATAAAAGCATAGAGGCTAAAACATGAAATAGAAAATAAAAGCATAAGAGCATAAGACATGAGGACATAAAAATAAATTAAAGCATGAAGGCTAAAACACAGAAATTAAAACAGTAAAAAAGGATAAAAAGTGCTCTGATTAGCACTGCCTAAAATAAGTCAATTAACTAAAAGCCTGGTTAAAAAGATGGGTCTTAAGCCTCTTTTTAAAAACCTCAGCAGTCTCCGCGCCCCTGAGGCTCTCCAGCAGGCTGTTCCACAGTCGGGGCCCATAATAACTGAAAGCTGCCTCCCCGTGCTTTTTTTAACTAACCTGTGGTATGGTTAAAAGGCCGGTGCCAGAGGACCTCAGGGTCCGCGTCGGCTGATAAGGTAAAAGCAAATCAGATAGGTAAGAGGGCCCAAGACCGTTAAGACACTTAAAAACTAGTAGAATAACTTTAAAATCAATCCTGAAACGCACGGGGAGCCAATGCAGCGACTTTAAAACTTGTGTTATGTGCTCCCGCCCTCTGGTCCTTGTCAGCACTCGTGCAGCTGAGTTTTGTAATAATTGTAGATTCGAAATGCTCTTTTTGGGAAGGCCAGAGAGCAGGGCATTACAGTAGTCTATACGACAAGAGATAAAAGCATGCATCAGCACCTCCGTGCTGGCCTGAGAGAGAAATGGGCGGACTCTGGCTATGTTCTTAAGATGGTAAAAACCTATTTTTGTTATATTTTTGATGTGTGGAATAAAACTGAGCTCAGAGTCAAAAAACACACCCAGATTTTTTACAGATTGTGATAATTTAAATTTCTTTAACTTTGGTAAAAGTTTCTCTTTCTGGCCCTCAGGACCAATGAGTAAAATCTCTGTTTTGTCCTGGTTGAGCTGTAGGAAATTTCCTGCCATCCATTTCTTGATATCTAAAATGCAGTTAAAAAGGACATCAATAGGTCCTGTGTCATCGGGAGACACGGCGATATACAGTTGCGTATCGTCAGCATAACTATGAAAGCTGATGCCGTGCCTCCTGATGACGTCCCCAAGAGGAAGCATGTAAAGATTAAAAAGAGTTGGACCTAAAACTGACCCTTGGGGAACACCACACTTTAATTTGTGGGTTACTGAGGAACATGTATCCATACTTACAAAGAAGTGTCGATCTGTGAGGTAAGAAATGAACCAGTTAAGAACAGTACCAGAGAGGCCCACCATTCTTCAGTCTATCTAGTAAAATGTGATGATCTACTGTATCGAAGGCGGCGGTTAGATCCAGTAGTACCCAGTCTGTGAGTTCATTATTATCCAAGTTGCACCTGATGTCGTTTAAAATCTTTAAAAGGGCTGTCTCTGTACTGTCGTTCGCCCTGAAACCAGACTGACACTTCTCAAAAATGTTGTTTGCAATTGAAAAGTCATTTACTTGATTGAAAACAAGTTTTTCCAAAATTTTACTTAAAAACGGTAAGTTGGATACAGGCCGATAATTATTAAAGATGTTGGGATCTAAATTGCTCTTCTTCAGAAGGGGCTTCACCACCGCCGTTTGGTTATGAAAGCAATAAAAGGGTAAAACATCCAAGGGGGTGAATACTTATGATAGACACCGTAAATTCATTCATTCATTCATTCAATACCTAAAATGCTAAGAAAATAATTTGGGTCAAGGCAAATAATTAAGGTTGAGTCAAGTGCAGTATTTTTTACATCAACATGAAATAATCAGGTCATAAGAAGTTACTTACTTAGTTTGAGCAACGTTATATATAATTCAGTTTATTTATGTCCATGACTACACTCATCAGTATTCAGGCTTCTGTCCGGTACTCTCTTAAAGCTTCCTGCCACTTCACATGTAGGCTACTAAACTGAGAACCATTCACAGAAGATTGGCATGGTCCCTCACTAACTCATTAAATTGTGATTTTTATATTTTTCTTCCCATTGCTTTATAGGGACAATTGTGTATTGTTAAATCAATGCTCCCATCTGTGCATTAGTAACCATTCAGGCGGAGAGTGGTACTGCAACAAGAAAGGACGAGAGAGGCTTCCAAATAAACAAAACCCACAAAATAATCATAAATTCATCTGAAGTTCTGTGAGAAGTCGACGAGGGGAAAGCTGCTAAAATCAGGAAGACACCACAGTAACCGTAGAAAGGGCTGTGTTGTGTCAAAGTGCTGTTTCCTCTCTGTCCATTCCACGAAAGAAACATGGTGGTGTGTGGAGAGAAGAGAGGTGAATGCCTGGATATAATTGAAATAAAACATTGATACATGCCCTTTAGGGGATTATATGTTTGTAGCATGGAGGGAAGATGCTTGAACAGAAGATGAATCCAACTATATCTACATTTTGTTGGTAACTGCACGCACCGTCCACCCGATTCAATTCAATTCAATTCAATTTTATTCATAGTGTCGAATCATAACAAAAGTTATCTCAGGACACTTTACAGAGTAGGTAAAGACCACACTCAATGACTTATTTATGATTTACATAGACCCAACAATTCTTCTGTAGAGTACGGTGGCAACGAAAACCTTCCCTTTAACAGGCAGGAACGTCGGACAGACCCAGCTCTGTGGAGGACGGCCATCTGTCTTGACCGGTTGGGGAGGAAGAAGAGGAGAGAGAAAGAGAGAAAAGACACACAGATGGACAGGGAGAGACAGACAGACACACTTCCAGAGATGCAAGCAAATCCTAACCGATCTACTTGACACTTGGGGGTTGTATTGCACGCAGAGAGTCCTTGCTTTACAGTTACAGTATATTATATACTGTATATTCTCCTCCTTTTCCTCTGCAGATTAATTTGCCATTCACCAGTGTGCACCACTTCATATGAACACAATTATTTGAGGTCTGATACAAACGATAATAAGATAGGGACCCAAATAACAAACAGAAGACTTTGCAAAAACAATAGACAAATACCACTACTGAATCACTATAAACTTAACATGCTGCTAATGTAATAACAGCACTTTACAGCACAATGTAATGGACAGAGTCTTTAAAAAGTGGTTACAGGGGTTTTAGGGTGACACAGATGCATGCGATACACATGTCAGTGTGGTTACAGAGATCACTGGTTATCGCGCTTTCTGAATACAGGCTTAAATGCTTACACCCTATCTAAGCTGCACTAGTGACAATTCCAGTGTGCCCAGTGTCAAACACACTTATATTTATGAATGGATTTTCCAGGCGTGCATGGTTTTAAAGAATTCTTATCTTTTTTTCCCTGTAATCACAGAACACATGGCTTCATGTGTGGCTCCGCCGGGTTGGGGTGGTCTCTGTAATTGGCTCGCCCGTTCTTCTCCAGGAGATCTCAATCCAGGGCATCGGGTAGGCATCAAAAAACAAGGTTCAGTTTTCTAAAGTCAATGCAAATGCGAAGGGAACCATCCTTCTTAGGCACAATGACAATTGCGCTGCTCCAGTCACTTTCCAACAGTTCAGTGACATTCATTTAAATAAATCTAGATCTGAATCTGACAATGCATCCTTAAAATTCACAGATCAACACAATCAGATAAACTCAAAAGTGCACTATTCAACAATATTTATTTTACAATTGCACAAGTACCCTAAAGCGTGTCTGATTCTGTTTTATACTTAGTTACAGTAAAAAAAAACTGTCAAAAAACGTCAAAAGCCTGACCATACTGTTATATGTGTAATAATGTGGAATATGATACACATTGTATATACTGATACAATGCAGTAGTACTTCAGATATTATGGTAAGGTTTCTGCTATTCAAAAGAATCCTCAGTGGGAGGTGAATAACACTACCTCACAAATGTACAAGTGCATACACACATACTTGCTGCATGCATATACAATATTTTGCCCTTCCGCCCCAACAGGTCAGGGACTGTAATGTAAGGTTAAGCAGGCATCAGTTCTCTGTCTCCCTGCAGCCTCCTCTCAAGGCCTGTGGAGAAACTAATCTACATATTATGAATACGAATGACTTGGACTGTATGGTAAGAGCATTAGAACCAAGGCTGGCAGTGGGTAATCAGCATAGAAAGAGTAGTGATAGGAAGACTGACCTAGGTCACCATGCAGTTCAGCTGTGAAAATAGGTTTGGAGCGTTGAGTTATGCGTACAGGTATAGTATTGTGAAGTGTTTGAACCTAATTATTCTGTAATAACAGAATACATAGAGTGAATCATGTCAGGTATAAGTGTCCAATATTTCTCCAGATAGAATAAGATCCAGTTTATGTGAATCAAAAAGTGGCAGGTCAAATTAAAGCTGCAGTCGGCAAGTCTGGAAGATCGAGTTGACTCAGTCAAATGTTTACAACTTTCACGCTCTCCCCCTCTATCACTGAGCTCCTCCGCTCTTTCCAATGGAGTTCTCGTCAATGCGTGTGCACCAGGTTCCTGTGAACACGCTTGTCTCTTCTCTCATTACAGTTTTTCTCGATTGCTACGACACATTTCTTGAAAGCTTCTCTCCTTTTCTCTAAACTGTGAACACAAACCCCAATTTTCAAGCTACATTTACAAAACCTCAGACTCTTCTTGCAAAACCAAACTTTCACCTCAAAACAGTTCAATCTGTGCCCTTTGTTGTCAAATCATGCCCCAAGTCAATCAAAATTAAAAACACTACTGAGCAGCCACTAAACACTACATAAAAAAATAGAAAACACAATGCTCAGGACATGAAGCTAAATGCATGTTGCAAAACAAAAAAACTTGCATTTAGCACTTTACACAAAGACAAAAAACAAAGATCTTTTGCATTTTACATATTTATGTACACATATTATTTGTTCAAAACAAACAGAAACCGTATGCATTTGCCACTTGTGTACAGTTCGGCATTGTCCTCACGGACCGTATCAACAATTAGGGTCTCTTGGTGTGGGGAGAACATACCTGTCCTCACCCTTATGTGACAGTCTTTCAATTCTACAAAAAGAGAACATGCAGTTACAAAAAATATACATGGAATACTACAGACAGTTAGACTAACCCTCCATTACAATACTACAGTACATTGGCACAGTGATGTACTGAAATATATAATTACTTACAGTATACTGTGGTACAGTATATACTGTAATATGCCATACAGTAATTTGCTCTCAACATTTACATACTGTTCTATAATGTCAAAAAAGATAATTACCTATTCTCTTCTCTAAATCTTTGGATTATGGTGGACAGTGAATCTAGCGATGTTTGGTTGTACACTTTGTCCGGCCTCCCTCATGTTCATACCATGGACAAGAACATGGTCAATCACAGTAGCTCTGATTTCATCAGATATTACTGTTCTTTGTCTTCGCTGACCACCTTGACCACCTTGACCTCCTCGACCTCCTCTCACACAAACTCTTCCTCTTAGATTTCTATCCATTGTAGTGCCTCACAAATCAGTGCTCTCTGAACTGGCTTTATATATTCCCTCAAATCATTAGCCACAAGTGTTATCAATTTTGAGTTGTTGTGTTCAAGTAGTGACAACCGTGCTTCAATTGTGTTTGACTTTTGCCACCTGTGCTTACCATTATGCAGCACATGTGCATCACAATGAAAATGTGTTCGTAAGTTGTGTCTAAACAGGTGAAAAGTGCTCATGGTTTTGCCCAAAGAGTTATTGATTCAATCAGTGTGTTCAAGCAACAGAGAAATTGGTTCAGACAACAGGGTTTAGTGTTTTAGCAATTGAGAAAAACTGTAATAAACTACATGGGGTACATGGTACATGGAGGTAGTCTGGCTAACTTATTCATAGATAGAAACTGCTAACATAATTTAGCGTATGCCAAGCTTGAGGTGTGAGCCTGTGATATTGTGATATTGTAAAATATCACAATATCACATAAAATGCGCGAGCGGTGAGGTGGAATCTGTGGCGTGTGCATGAACTATGCCTGACAGTAAGCTCTGCGCTGAGTGGACAGGATGATACAGGGGCTGTGGATTTTTTAACAAGACTAACAACCGGCTCTACGTGCACGTAGACACGCACTTTTTTTCTCACACCGGATGATTTATGTTCTATCGGATCACAGTGTCGGCTTTAGAGAATATGATCAAATAAATGTTGCAGACATAATTCCCCAAGATAATTTATAGTGTGTTTTTTGGTAACAGCAACAGTCACCTTTTTTAGACTCAACATCTTTTAATTCCAGGATCCATCCAGAGTATTCACAAACCAAAACACAAGTCATTTTTGGTTTCGAAAGAACGAAGGTGTCACTGCAAATCATTCACCTGAGAGGACTTAGAGACAGTGGTTGACACAATGGCTGCAAGTCATTTGAGAGGCATGAGTTTCTATTTTAGAGATGCTGTCCAATACACTTAAACTTCACTGTCATTCAACATCAATCTGCTGCTCACTTCTGGCATTCTCATGGAGGAGTTGCAGGTATTTTGTGCTGATATTCTCTATGACTGGTTTTAGATCTAAAAAAATAAAAATGATCTGTACTGTGTGTATTTGGTCACCAGTCTTATTTTTGATTGAATGAATGAATTGTCTTTATTGTCATTGTACCAGTACAACGAAATTTACAGTACAATGCAGAAATAATTTAATATTAAAAGCATCAAATAGAATAGACTCGACCTTTAAAAGACATTTAAAACGACAAGCTTGCACGCACACACACACACACACACACACACACACACACACACACACACACACACACACACACACACACACACACACACACACACACACACACACACACACACACACACACACACACACACACACACACACACACACACACACACACACACACACACACACACACACACACGCACACACGCACACGCACACGCACACACACACACGCACACACACGCACACACGAAGCTTAAAGTAGTAGATTGCAGAGACGCTGAGCATCATGTACCATCATTGGTAAAGGTACAGGTAAGCTATAGGATTGGACCACAGCAATGAGAGCCCTATACACTCAAAGGAGTCACTGACTCAGTGTGTTGACCAATAGTCATGAATTTGACAAACTTGCGTTTATTCTTTAACTAATTTATTAATGCCTATTTCTGTTTGGAAACACAGTTAAACAAGCTTGTTTGCTGAATTAATATTAATTATCTATTCATGTCATGTGATTACGTAACTTCTGGTTCAACTACTTCCTGTTAGAGATGGGCTTTACGGCTCTTTGAAGGGAGCCAGAGCTCATGGATTTGTTCCTTTCAAAGAGCCATTCCAAAGTCGGATGGTAATCTAAGAGATTAGAGATGCTGGTCTTTATAAAATTCTTTTATGAATCTCAATCGGAAAATGCTTGATCTGATAAAACATGCATACTCTTTGCAATTAGAATGAAATATTCACAGACACAGCTTGGTTTTTGGTTATTTTATTTCTCACTAAGAAAATATAAATGTATATATACAAAGAATAGTCAGCTATAACATAAATGACACAACATAACCCACAAAATGAATGGGCAGATGGAAAAACCTATGATATGAAATAGCCAACAAAGCTATATTTAATTCTATTTCACAATCATACTTTTATTGAAAGGAAAACTTTGACGAAATGGCTAGTGGGCCTCCACTAGCCATTTGATAACAGAGGCCCAGACAGAGGAGCTGCGGTCCAACATGGCGGCACTCGACAGTCTCTCGAGAAGGGACGCTGATACAGTTACCTTGGCAACAGGTTTCAAAGCATCAAGGATTATTAAACCCTAAATCTTCAGCTATTAAGCCATATAAAGAGTCTTTCTGGATTCCCTATCCACCAGCTTTTAGAGCTGGTGGATAAGATTCAGCTGGTCTCTTTTCGCAAGCTCTTGGTGAACTCTGGACGTTGATATAAACTTTAAAGGGTAGGCTCATTTCGAAAAATGGCTAGAGCTTAATTTAACAGGCCAAGATTAAGCTACATCAAAAACTGTACTGACTTAAAACAACGTTTGAATGATTCATAAATTATTATAACTCAAAATATAACACGGAACTTCTTTGAAACGAAAGTCCGGCACAGCTTAGTTACAGAGGACAAAGTTAGGTTACAAAACGAAAAACAAGACTAAAAAAGAACAAAACTAGACTAAAGACAGGAGTAGACTATAACAAGAGAGAAGACGATACAAGAGAGTAAAAAAACAACTGGACAGCTTGGGTCTGCCAAACCTTTTTGTCCCATTTCAAGGTGTGGCTTAAAGGATGAGATGCATTCATTTCTTTCTGAAATAAAGAAAGAAAAGTAAAGCTGTTTACAAGTGGTAAAGCATGTTCTCCAGAATGTATTCTTACTGCTGTGTCAGGGACAAGTCCAGGGGCCTCATGTATCAATGTTGCGTAAGAACAAAAATGTGGCGTACCATTTTCCACACCAACATTCAGATGTATCAAAAGTGAATTGACCTTGGAAATTTGCGGTGCGCCACGCAAGCTTCATGTCTGACGTTTCTACAGCTAATGTTTCTTTGGCGACACTTAGAGGTGATGCTGGGAAACTGTTAATTATGTGAAAACAATTCACAGTGTAATGTGCACGTCAGAGACACATTAATGGACAGTTAACACACACGTGTTTGCAATCATATGGATGGATATAAAAGAATGTGCAAAGTGATGAAAAAATGGCATTAACAATGGCAGCCTTGGCCTTGTTAGAAGACATCGCAAATGGTTATATCAGCCGTGAGAGGGTGTTTAGAGAACGGGGAGATCTGTTGGCAAATGACGACAACTGGCTCATGAGTCGTTTCAGGTTGCAGAGGCCAGTGTTACTAGAGTTGTGCGCAGAGCTGCGGCCAGCCCTAGAACGACACACAGCCAGGAGCCAGGGGTTGTCTGTTCCCACACAGGTGCTGACCACTCTGGGGTTTCTGGCAACGCATGACTCGTTCATTCTAACCAATAGCATGGTTGGTAACAGGTTGGAGGCTGGCACGGTGCGCGATGGGTGGCTTTTCGGTGAGTAAATAATTTATCCTTTTCATTGCGCCCCGAATTTAAAGCTGCCCGTTTGGGCCCGTGCATTCAAATGTGTATTTGTTTTTTCCTTGGTGAAAAAAGAGTGGCAGAGCTATCTAGTAAGCCATTTTTTGTCTCCTTGTGTTCAGTATTTGTCTCAATAAACGCGTGCGTAAAGTTGGAAATGTCACACTGCAATAGCCACAGCGCACCTCTGCAGTCATTAATCTAAGTGTGACCAGTCTTGTCAATCCTTGTAATTAAGTTGTTTTGTCCTGTTTGTTTTCCCATGAACAGTAGTGTGATTTATATATATATTTTTTTTTTTAGAAAAGTAATGATTTAATCAAGTGGTGCATGAACAAAGGAAATTAAATCTATTTCACATGTTGTATTCTTCCTTTATTTGACTCCAGGGGACAGTGGTTACCCCCTGAGAACGTGGCTGTTGACCCTTCTCACTAACCCCGGCACCGACCAAGAGGGGAGGTACAACGATCTCCATTCCCGAACTCGGGCAGTGGTGGAGAGGGCAATTGGCCTATTGAAGGGGCGCTGGCGCTATCTAGACAGGTCGGGCGGGGTGCTGCTGTACACACCGGAGAAGGTCTGCTGCATCGTGCTGGCCTGTGGTGTCCTGCACAACTTGGCACATCGCCATGGCACACCACTGCCAGAGCACATTCCCCCCACCAGAGGAACCGGATGCCGAACCCGTCAACCTCGACCCACCCCGCGAAGCGATACGGGCCCGGCAGCATCTGATTTCAATGATGTAAAGAGGCAAGGACACATTTTACTTTTTAAGTGCATTTATTGCGTGACAAATATCTCCCAGTGCATTAACAATTTGATCTAGACCATCAATGACGCCACAGATTGCTCTCACTATTTCCTCCTGTGATTCTAGCACAGCTTGTGGAAGCACACGGCCAGTCGGGCGGGCGTATGCAGCTGGCCTGGAGTCGCCGGGGCGCGTGGTGCTGGAGGAGCCAGTGGAGACGCCAGGGTGCGAGGTGTTGGTGGAGGTGCTGGTGGAGGAGCCAGGGTGCGAGGTGCCGTTGGAGGTGACGGTGGAGCCGCTAGGGCGCACGGTGCAGAGGGAGGAGCCCTCTCCTGGTTCATTGTCTATTGAGAAATAATAATAAAAAAATGAAGTAATTAAACATGAGTCAATGTGTTTATATCCTGGCAACTTAACGCACGGGCATGTGTAATGTGAGCAGCCTATTGTACGACCAGTATAATGACATTTCTTAGTTTAACACATTTACCTTGAGGATGATCTGTGTCGCCTTCATGGGCCCCCACAACTCCGCTTAGAGCTGTGTCCCCCACAATAGCCGCCACTCTCTGCTCAAAGGGGGTCAGTTCCTCCCCTCCTGTCCCTCCTGCCCGTTGCGTTGATACTTAGGCGGTGGGCCGAAATCCTCCGTTTCACCTCCACCCTCATTTCGGACAATTTTTTTTTAAATTTCAGTGGGTGTGCGCTGCTCCGACCCCACAGCGTTCACTGCCTCACACACTAAAATGTATTTTTCTTTGTGTTTATCCCTGAAGAGAGGCTACCAAATAAAACAGCTCTTCGGGTCTCCACTTCATTTAATAAAATTTCAAGCTCGGACTCGTTGAAGTTGCGCTTCTTACCTTTACTCATCGTACTTCCTGCTTTGCTACAGTGCGGACGCTTTTCTGCCTGCTCTCGCCTTTGCTTGCATTTTTTGCTACTATCTGCTACTATTTGCTTCTCCTCAATAAGAAACAAAGAGCAACAGCTCCTGGATACTTACAAAACCAGTGGGATTATATTTCTTTTAGATAACAGAGGCATTTTTCAATATTTTTACGACTTCCTCAACGCTGGGCAGGGAGGCCTACCATTCAAGATAAGCCTGAGCCTGTGCTACAGTGCTAAAGGTAATCACCAGGGCCCAGTATTTCAAAATTTGTAATCTGGATCAGAATAATCCGGATAATGAAATCCTCCTTTTCTCAGTCATGGATCACGGTGATCCTGCTGACTTTATCTGAGTATTTCAAAACACAGGCAGGTCGGATCACTGTGATCCCTACCTGGCCGGATACGGATTTCCCAATCTCAAGTCTCCGCCTCCGGGATCTGAAACATGGTGGACTACTTCATGAAAGGAGTAGCAGAGAGCCGACTTTCACGTCAAAAGTGTAAGTTAACCGTCGTCTATTGTGTAGCGGTTTTAATACCATACGAACGGCAACCAACACATCATGCAAGCCAACTATTTGAATTGTCACCTTATTAAAAGCAGGCCGTGGCGATCTCTAATTGAGACGCGGCCGTGCTAACGGGAGCTAACGCGGCTCCATTGACTTGTGTGTTAAGCAGCTAGCGGGCTATCATTAGCGGCTATCATTAGCGTCACGTCATTTGCAACACGGCAGATTTACAGTATAAGCAGGCTGCATTGTGTACAGACCTGCTCAGTGCTTAGAAAACACAACGCAACACAGTTTGAGTATTAACTACAAGGTTTGTTCAGAAGGTTCAGAATGCTACAGTAGCCTAATGCTGGTGATGATATGTTTTTGTGTAGGCTACATAAACACAATTTGGGATTGTGGATTAAGATACTCATACACCTTCTACCTTCAGAGTCCACTCACAGCCATGGACCACTCAGCTACAACAGGGTGAGTGCTGGAAATCCTTAAATGCTTTAATTGTATTGATACATTTAAGACTTTCAAGTAATTGGAGTTTGAAAAAAGTGCTTGAAACTGCTTAAATTTGTAATGGCATTACTTTCATGGTATTGGTCAGTGACACAATTAGAAACATTTCTTCATCCTAATTCCTCTCCAACATTGGTGAGAGCTTGTTTTTTTTTGCATTTCACTACACTGTTTTTAAACCTTGGTTTTAGCTTTGCATGTGACCAATAAACTTATCTATCTACCACATCAGGCACGGGGGCGAGAGCCAGAGCCAGAGCCAGAGCCAGCGCCAGAGCGACGGCGACGGAAGAGGCATGCCGGGGATGAGGAAGCCTATGAGAGGCTCCTCAAAATGGAGACCGAAAGGGCAGTCAAACAGACTGAACTGGCCAAACGGCAAATTAAGCTGACGCTGCTTCAGCAAAAAGAGACAGAATTAACAATCAAGTTGTTAGAGAAACAGCTTGACATTTGAAATAGCATGGTCCGTAGTGGTCACATTATTTTTTGTTGGAATAAAACTTTGTTTGGACCCTGCATTCCTTTGTCTTTCTCTGTTTTGGTACATGCAAGTTACAATGTTTGGTGAATTAGAATTTGAGAAATAATTGTAATTTTATTTACAGCAGTTTTACAGTGTGGTCAAAAATTTTACTATGCTTTACATTTTTTGATATTACTTAAATTACTTGTTAGAAGTACAACACTAACACTTAAGTGTAACAAACATCTTGAGTAACAATATCTAGGAGAAGTATGCGCTGAGAGTTTGTCAATCCAAGTCAAATCCACCTCTGAGGTGGGATTCAAATGATCCTGAAATTTTGGTATCAAGTTGATCCAGATATCTGACTTAACTTTTGAAATACCCAAATCAGCCTTTTATCTGGATTCAGGGGAGGATTGGATTACCAGAGCTGAAATCCTGATCTTCAGGATCAGGATTCTCCTGATCTGTGTTGAAATACCCAGTTTTCAGATCAGATCTAGATTTAATCCAATCCGACCAGGATAATCCTGTCAGATCACGTTTGAAATACTGGGCCCAGAAGATGCCTCCCTTCTCTATGGAAGATTACCACAAACTACTACAGAAGATTTTGCTGCTGGAAACCAAAATTAATCGGTTAGAAGTATTTATAGAAGTGAATGGATATTGTGACAACAATACCACTCTAGCACTGACTGAAAACAGTGGACAGGGGCATGCCAGAACCCAGCAAACTAGCAATGATGAAGCTACAAGGAAACGGGAGGTCCCTGTACAGGGTAATAAATCTACCAGCGATAATCCTCCCTGGAACACACTTGGTGCAAAGCCAAAGAGAAGACCACCTCCGTGCGACAAGGGAGAACGGATAACCGGGAGGACCCAGCGCCCCAATATCTCTGATCTGACCGGTTGGCCTGCGCTACCATCTCTATCCAGGCATAGCGCTTCATCAACTCCCCTGCCACGTAGTACACAGCAGCGGACAGCTGAGAAGAGGAAAAGTACCAAGAAACTTCCCCAGCAAGCAAGTGTTCAACTAAAGAACAGGTTTGCTCCACTGTTGCCCGACAATGGATCCCCCCCTCTGATTGCCTGAATAACCCACCATCACCACGCAGAAGGGTAAGACCTGCTAACTTAAAACCACAGAGAAAGCTAACAAGTGGGCCTGAAAATCTGATTGTGGGTGACTTTTCTGTAAAAGATATGAAAAGCAATAATAACACCAAAGTACTCTGCTTTCCGAAGGATACGGTGTCTGACTTGGAAAAAAGAATCCTGGATATTGTGGCTGCACACCCAAATGTGAAAAATATCATTCTGCACATTGGTTTTGATGACATTGAAAAACAACAATCAAGGGAGCTGAGAGAGCAATAAACTCTTTGAAACAGTCAGCGCTGTGAATGCTGAGGTGTTTATCAGTGGTCCTCTACCCCCGATCAGGAGAGGAGCCGAGAGATTCAGTCGACTTTACTCACTGAATGAGTGGCTCTCCAGCGTCCACCTCCAGTAGTTCATTCCAGCTCTGACGCTGCCCACTCCTCCTCCCCCTCATGGCCACCCCTGCCCCGCCCTGACAGCAGTCCTGAATACTACTGATACAGAGAAGGGTTCAGCAGTAGACCACATTATCAGCTGGGCCCAAGGCTGCCTACGTCAAAGCTTGGCACCTTCTACATTCCTGTTGTGACTACCAAGAGAGAGAACATTGGGAAACGTAGACACCCTGCTAACCTAAACAATCTCATTCCTATCCTCTCCAAATCAAAGTCAACATCGAAGCCTGTCAATAACACCATCAGGATGGGTCTGCTCAATGTTAGGTCTCTGAATAACAAATCATTTTTAGTCAACGATTTTATTACTACTTCCAAACTTGATTTTATGTTTTTAACTGAAACATGGCTGGAGCAATATAACAGTGCAAGCATTCTGATCGAGACAGCACCCCCCAACTATAACTTTATTGATGTATGTAGATCTGGGAAAAGGGGGGGAGGGGTTGCTGCTATATTTAAAAACATATTTCAGGGGAAACAGATGTCACTTGGTGATTTTACATCTTTCGAATACCTGTGTGCTGTGTTGAAATGCTCTCCCAAAATTCTTCTGTTAATTATTTACAGGCCACCTAAATACTCAGCAAATTTTTTCGATGATTTTACCGAATTATTGTCTAGCATCTCCACTGACTTTGACTGCCTATTTATAACTGGTGACTTTAATTTTCATATTGACGATTCGAATGGCAAGGGTGCAAAGGAACTTTTTACTATTTTAGATACATTTGACCTGTCTCAACATGTGAAAGAGGCTACTCATTGTAAAGGACACACCCTGGACCTGATTATCACAAAAGGTCTCAATGTTTCTGATGTTCTTGTGACTGATCTTTCATTGTCTGATCACTTCTGTGTTTTCTTTAATATTTATTTAATTCCGGAGACACAAACAGAATCAAAGAATGTCAAAAAGCGCTACATCAATGAACATGCTAATGTACTCTTCAAAAATGCGATCTCCTTGCTACCACCTCTAAACCCATGCCATGCTGATGATCTTGTAAACAACTTTAATTCCAAAATTGTGAATATCATAGATGTCATTGCACCGGTTACAGTTAAAACGATTTCTGGTAAGCAAAAGGCACCCTGGAGAAAAGCTGCTGTTGTAACAGCCCACAGAAGACAGTGCAGGAAGGCTGAACGAATCTGGCGAAATACAAAACTTCATATTCACCATGACATCTATAAAGAGAGGCTCCAGGCCTACAATTTAGTCTTAAAAAGTGCTAGAGAAACATTCTTCTCCAATATCATAAACAGCAACACTAATAAGGCCAAAACCCTATTTGCAACTGTCGACAGACTGACCAGCCCCCCAACACAAATACCAGCCGAACTCCATTCCACACAGAAATGCAATGAGTTTGCATTCTTTTATACTGATAAAATTGAAGGCATCAGACGTGCCATCAATATCTCAAACAAAAAAGTTGGATCACCACCCCGTTTAGGCCAAAATAACATAGCAATGATGGCAAGCTTTAATGCCATAGACTCTAAAACTCTAGTGGAAACAGTGACCGATCTAAAGCCAACCACCTGCTGTCTCGATGCTTTACCTACCAACTTCTTTAAGAATGTTTTTGACTGCCTATCAACAGACGTATTGCAAATAGTTAATAACTCTATTCAATCGGGCAATTTCCCAAAGGCCTTCAAAACTGCAGTCATTAAACCTCTTCTAAAAAAGCGCAGCCTAGATGCCTCTATTATCAACAACTACAGACCAATTTCAAATCTACCATTCATAAGTAAAATAATTGAATTGAAAGTTGTAATCCAACAACTAAATCACTTCTTGGCTTCTACTGGCTGCCACAACAACCTCCAGTCAGGATTTAGACCTTTTCATAGCACCGAGACGGCCCTTATTAAAGTTATAAATGACATCCGTCTTAACACAGACTCTGGCAAAACTTCAGTACTAATGCTATTGGACCTCAGTGCTGCATTTGACACTGTCGACCACTCAATACCTTTGGACAGGTTGGAAAACTGGGTGGGGCTCTCAGGCACAGTCTTAAACTGGTTCAAGTCATATCTACAAGATAGGAACTGTTTTGTTTCCATTGGCGACTTTGTATCTGAACAAACCAACGTAACGTGTGGAGTCCCCCAAGGTTCAATCTTGGGGCCGACTTTATTTAACATCTATATGCTCCCACTAGGACAAATCATGCAAAATAATAACATTGACCACCATTGCTATGCCGATGACACCCAAATCTATGTAGCACTATCACCAAATGACTATCGCCCCATAGATCTACTGTGCCAGTGCATTGAGCAAGTCAAACACTGGATGTGCCAAAATTTCCTTAAACTAAATGAGGATAAAACTGAGATAATTGTTTTTGGTGCTAAGAAGGAAAGGTTTAAAGTCATCCAACACCTTCAATCACTGTCCCTGAAAACCTCAAATAAAGCCAGAAATCTTGGGGTTATTATGGATTCTGATTTACATTTCGACAGTCACATCAAATCAGTAACAAAATCGGCCAACTATCACCTTAAAAATGTAACAAGACTTAGAGGGCTCATGTCAGCTCAAGACTTAGAAAAACTTGTCCATGCCTTTATAACCAGTAGGCTAGACTACTGTAATGGTCTCCTTGCAGGTCTTCCCAAAAAAACTGTCAGACAGTTACAGCTTGTTCAGAACGCTGCTGCTAGAGTTCTAACAAAGACCAAAAAATGTGAGCACATTACACCAATTCTTAAATCATTACACTGGCTTCCTGTACGTCAGAGAATTGATTTCAAAATCCTCCTGCTCACATATAAATCACTACATGGTCTAGGGCCGAGGTATATCACTGATATGCTCCCACTACATAAGCCTTCTAGATCACTAAGATCCTCTGAGACCAATCTGTTAGTGGTTCGCAGAGTTAACTCAAATCAAGGGAAAGCATCTTTCAGTCATTATGCAACAAACAGCTGGAATAAACTTCCTGAAGATTTGAGACTTTCACCCACTCTGACCACTTTTAAAACTAGACTGAAAACTTTTATGTTCACCTTAGCTTTCTGCTAAATCTTCGCACTTTTAACGTCCGCACTGTTTTGATTATTGTCTATGTTTTTATTCTCTTTGTCTTTCTGTAATGCATTTGAATTCATGACATGTTGTGCTGTGAAGCACTTTGAGTCTGCCTTGTGCATGAAAAGTGCTATACAAATAAAGCTGCCTTGCCTTGCCTTGCCTTGCCTAAATCTGATGGTGCAGAGAGGAAATCCCTGGTGCAGGCCCTATTTAAATTGATTTGCATATTTAAATGGGGGCGTTGACAGGGAGGAGTTTAGCACTTCTACATGTGCGCTCAATTCCACTTTGATTGTGATGTACAAAGGAAAAGTGCTTGGATCCATGCGTACGCACACTTTGATACATCTGATTTTTTTTATGCGTACAACAGTTTCCGGATTCTAGCGTACGCCATGTTTCAGTAAGAAATCCACGCAAGTCTTAGTACATGAGGCCCCAGCTCTTTTTTGCATGTTGTCCTCTCTTCCCCTTTTTCCTTGTCAGTCTTCAGCTGTACCATTTAATTTAAAAGACACTGCTTGATTTGTAAAATAATGAAAGCAACTATTAAAAAATATTAAAAATGATTAAAAAAAAAGATTATTGGAATTTTAATCATTTAATGTTATACATCTTTACAATTGAAAATACAGTAACCATCTGTCAGCACTTAAATGTGTGTTAGAGCTATGGGATGTGTGAGATTTTGAGAACAAACACTGGTGAATAGCAACATCTTCATGAAAACTGCTTGCGTGAGAGATAAGAATACATTTCTTCTCAAGAATGGTGAATGAGATTGAGGAGATTTTTAACCATGAAGTGTTTATTCTTGTCACAATATAATTAAAGTTTTATTATTACTCAATGTGCATAAAAAAATGATTTAGCATGCTTTTACATTATTATCAATTAGGTGCAGTAAGATGAGAGGGGATCAGCCCCCAGAAGTGGAAAGGGGATGAGGGTTGTTTCAACATCAACAGGTTATTCATTGGAGGAATCGTGTGACCAGGGGGTGGAGGACTCAACTCATGCAGCAGCAGTTAAGGAATGTCTTTAATACATGACACTGTGTGTGTGTGTGTGTGTGTGTGTGTGTGTGTGTGTGTGTGTGTGTGTAACTGGTACTAACTCATGACCCTGGCTGCTCTCCCCCACCACAACAGTTCTTCTCCGTTAGTGAGCATCAGTAACCCGTTAAGTCTTCTAGTAGAGATGAAAACAACATGATCTGGGAAAATATTGAATAATCAATAGAAGGTAATTCTCTCTGATTACCCCAGTATGTGTGCAGAGCGCCAACATGGTAGTCAGGCCTCGTAAAGTTACCCCCTCCCCTTTTGCTCCCACTGCTTTCACAAGGCAAAAATCTATATCCAGCAAATACAATCTAATTCCTCCCTGCCCTGCCAGTTTAAATAGCCTACATTGAATTAAGTCAGTAAGAACAGAAATCGATCTGTCCGTTGGCCATCTCAATGCGGCGCCTCGCACCACTGGGCCAGTAATCACCGCTGATCCCTGGGAGAAATTAACCCTCAGAGAAAGAAAAGGAGTATATAGTATACTGTTTGTGGTGTGTGTGTGGGTGAGTGAGTGAGTGAATGAAACATAGACACACACTTGTCTGAGAGAAAAAGGGATATTGCTATATTGGTTTACAATATGTGGGCATTAAAGATATTAAAATCTTGATTTGTATAAAGTACACTGTAGTAAAAGCAGATCAATTACACTTTTACTTGGAATTCAGTCGAGTCATCTTTGATTGCACACACGGATCAATACAAGTTTGTGATGTGATTTCCCACCGAGTGCCTTTCTCTCTGCCGATTTTCCTCCTCTCTACTCTCTCTCCAGTTCCTACTCCTCTTTCTCCCCCCCAGTGCCAAACAAAAAGGCAAAACCCGACACCTTTCAGCAGACGCGCTGGAAGGGCCTGGTGGTGGCTGCAGGGTGTAACATCGCTGTTTAATTAGAGGACGATCTGCTGTAACTACGTTATTCAATCCCATCTGTAACCGGTACTGATAACATCACCTTCACTTCACGTGAACATCTGTGTTGAGACATTACATTGAATACGTACTACGTGTGTGTACGTGCTGACTGCTCGCAGAGCGGCTGCTGCAACACTGGCTATATCAGGCTGCGTAATGGAGATCTACTATATAAATGTTATTCATGGTGCAGCTGCCAGATCACCTTCGTTGCATGCAAGCCTACCTTTGTGTGCGGCAAGTTGTCTTTTTTTTTAAGAGGATGAACGAAAACAAATGTGGATTGAATCAGAATATTTTGCGGAACAAATGTGTTGTGCATGTTGGAAATGATTACATCTGTCTTTTGTCAACATTTTTTTTTGAGGTTACAACCAACTGAATACCCCTCCCCTCACCCTACCCTTTTCCAAGTGTGTAGTTGAAGCTATAGTGGCCTTCAGGTATGGTCATCTTGACTTCTCAATTTTCTTTTTCACTTTTTTTGGCGAAGAGGATTCCTTCTCATGTGGTGTGGCACAGTATGATCTTACATTATGAACAAAAGTGCAGTGCAGACTTTCGAATTTGCCGGGGCAGTGACAAGCACGTCTCACTGAGCTCCTTCTCTAGTCTTCCAAGGTCCCGCTGGCTCTAGGCCAAAACACCTTTCGCCTTACCGGTGCCACGTAGTGCTTTATGTCCCTCCCTGCCTTCATAGTTTTTTATAGACCGGATGAACATGGCAGCCTCCATAGAGCTCACCCGTCCTATGTAAATACAGATTAAGTATTCACTCAGGAGGGCAGAGGTAATTGTACACCAATAAGGACTTATTATGAATGAAGACATTGATTTGTGGTAATATATGACTTAAAACACTGCACAGTGTCACTTTAAAGTAAAGAAGACTCAAAAGCAGGGTGATCATGTCATTATCAAGTGCTCCTTACTCCAGTGAGGTTTAACCCAGCAGGTTCCCCCACTTGAAAGGGCAGCTTACTTCAGAAGATTTCAAGTGGAATGGACTGGACTCATGGCCACAAGCAGGTGAAAAACCTTAAAGAGGACCTATTTTGCTTCTCTGACCTATAAATGTTGTTAGAATGTTTTATAATCATTTTTTATTTAATACCAAAGCATCAAATAATGAAGTACTTGCATATAGACGTGAGCCCTGCTGACCGTCCCCATTGGCTGTGCTCCGCTCTGAACACTAGGTTGTCGGTCGCTATTAGAGATTTCTTCGGATTTCAGAAATTTGTCTCAGTAGAAGAATTCTGACTTCCCTATTGCTACACACAGACTCAAACTGTAAGCTGAGCCATTTTTCAGCTTTTTTTGGTGTTTATTTTGAAAGTTAACCTGTTAAAGCTAATATTAGCATGTTGCGCATCTAACGTAGCTAGCTTCCATAAAGACGGTGTATTCAGCTGAGATAACTGATACTGTATATCGTAAGGAGCATAACATTTCCTGGTACGCAGTATAAACAGCTGACCGATCACAGCAGATCAGACCAGCTGAGCAATCAGAGCACACTGGGCTTTTCGGGAGGAAGGGGCAGAAGCTCAGACAGAGCCTGCCACACAGAGGTGCTGCATGGGTTCTGCAGCAATAGACAATATGAGAGATATTATGTGTTTTTTAAAGATCAAAGCATGTAAACCTATTGTAGCTGACCAGAAAAATACAAATATGACCCTGTAAACTAGCATAATAGGGCATTTTTAAACACAAACACAAATAGATCAGGAAATATACCCCAATACTAAACAACATAACACAAGATCAAATAATTAATATTAAACTACTAGAAATTAATTTTCAGAATATGTAGAAAAAAACATGAATAAAATAAAGACGTTTTTTTTCTGTGATAATAATTTGATCATTTTAACCTTTAACCTTAGCAGCTTTAAACTCCCATGAGCACACATAATCCGCACTTGTCTTGTAAAATACATTACTTTTTAAAATGTTTTTAAACCTACATGATTTTAAATGTTTATATATTTTATATATTTTTATTATGATTTCTAAAAGACATTTTAACATGAATTTGATAACATGATTTACTACTTAAAAATACACACACTTTAATATGAATTTAAATGCAGGATTTTCTAAGAACTAAAGTCCACACAAACAAAAGCTCACCAGCTCCTTCTTCCTTGTTTGAAACAAGCTTTTAGTCCTTCATCACTTTTCCCTGTCCAGTGTCTCCACACGTCCTCACACACTGTTCACTATCCTCAGAGTGCCTTCTCTGACTCCTCTAATCACTTAATCACCTTTACCTGGTGCAATCAATCAGCTCCCCTCAGGCTGTGAGTCACACCCAGACCTGAAGCACTCAGGCAGAGACGGTGTGGCCTGTAGCTCAGTTCAACATTATTGTTCTGTTGATGCTGGTGATATTGGTGATCCACCCATATGAGAGGGAAACGACTATTAGGCTATGTATATATTGGTTTTGTATTAGATGGAATCCCTGTTTGCAGCTATTTTGGATGTGAACCAGCTTTAAATTGTGGTGGGCTTTATGAAATGATCATTTTAACAGCACAATCTAATAAATGTAGTGAACTGCAAGGGTGTAGGGACCGGGGGGACCGGTTACCTCCAATTTATGACACATTTGAATTTGTCCCACCCAAAAATTAAACTGTGGAGGAGAAAAATATTCAATTTTGAAATCTTGCTTTTATTTTGAAAACACAACACAGCGTCCTTTCACGGCCCGGACCGCCCCTTCAACAGCTCAGACTGTTTTAAAGCAGCAGTTTGCAGCTGGTGGCGAGTGGGGACTGGTTGGAGGTTAAGATGAAAAAACAGCAGCAACTCAGTTTAAGTGATTTCTTTCTCATGGGGAAGAACAGAAAGAAAGGAAATAAGAGTTGGTAATCATTCTGTCCAAGAGAATCATTCTATTTCCAGTCTAACGTTAGACTTGTTGATGTTGAGCTGATGTTGTGACTCAACACTCTTGCCAGGTAAACTTTTTTTACTATTAATGTTACTAGCGAAAATATGGCGGAATTTCCAGTAACATAACGGACAAAAGCGATTTGACACTAAAAACAGTATTTAAGATGATTTTGAAAGAACATGATTTTTCTATTCATTTAACCCATGTAACTTGAAAACGAGTAACGTTACACATCTGCCACATCTAAAAGAGTTAGTGTGTCTGTGTGTTTTTCACTTGTTCTTGACATTCTCATAAGTATTTTTTCTTTACCTTATTCATCTCCACTGCTTTCATATTAAAGATGAGATGAATTTCAGCTGAAAAGTAACAGGGTTGACAGTGGTGAGGGTGATGCAGGGAGAGCCAGCACTGCAAAGTTACTGCAGGTAGGTTCTATATGAAGGGTGAGGTGATTTTAGTTTGTTGAACATGATTAGACATGAACACGGTTTAATTTAAACAATAATATAACAAACATGATTTTCATATTGCACTAGCTTTTCCCATAAGTAGGTTTCCATATTAGAACCCTCTGGCTCTCAACGAAGGTGGATGCTTCATAACTGCTTTGGGGTTATTCAAGGTTACTCAGTTAGTTACTGAGTTACCGAGGGAATGGGGAAACCTAACGTCAACACCAGGTCGGAGGATAGCCCAGAAGCTTGGTCAGTGTTAAACGCTATGAACGAAGGCATGGCGGTGATGAGAGAGGAGCTGAAGGAAATCATGACCGAAAACCTGAAGGCGCTGAAAGGCGAGCTGAAAGATATAAAGGAGAAGATGGAACCTATCCAAAGGGTGATAGCTGAAATCAAACAGCTCCAGGAACAGAATGCAAAAAAGGACCAGCTGTAAAAGGAGCAAGGGAGACTTAACAAGGTGATTGTGACTGGCCTCAAGATTAAGCAACAGACCTACACAGGCGGTTGTGGTTACGGCAAACCGCTTGTGGGAGACTGATGAGTCAGATATCAAATCTATGGAGAAGCAGGTGTCTGAGTTCCTGGCTGACAAAGACATTGATGTGGATTTCAACAATGTGGAAGTATGTCACCTCTTACCCCGGAGGAAAGAGTCTGGAACACGAGCTGCCATGCTGAGATTCACCAACAGAAAAGACAAGAAGCAAGGCAGGAAGCTCAAAGGCTTGGATGTTAATCTCACCAAAATAATGCTGACATCACCAGAGAAGCTCGCTAACTGAGGAAAGGGGGCAAGATTCAACACACCTGGATGGCCAACTGCAGAATCTATGTCAAAACAAATGGATCCTCAACAGAAGAAGTCAAAATAATGCAAATCAGGAGTGAGGGCGAGCTGAAGAAATTCAACAATTAAGGTATAGCTCACGGACACTCCATAACTACAGCACAGCAAAGATCAAGGGTTATTACAGACTGAAAAAATGCTAGAAATATCAGAGAAGATTGCTGAGCATGAAAGTGAGGAGCTGATTATAGATCAACATGTGAACCACACCTTAACAGACCCGAATGAAGGAATTGACCCGGATAATCACTTCTACTGTAACAAGACTGAGAAATGCCAGTACTACACTGAAGAACAATACAACGAGAGCATTGAGATGGATTGAAAACTGTCTCTAATTCACTTTAATAGCAGGAGTCTATACACCAACTTCGACCACATCAAGGAAAACCTACATCACTTCAAAAATCCCTTCAACATCATTGCACTGTCAGAAACATGGATTAATGAAGACAAGGATCCAGATTTTTTCCTGGATGGATATAAGCTCATTTGTGTTATCAGGAAAACAAAGGTGGGGGAGGAGTGGCCCTGTTCATTGACATTAACATCAAGTATGAGACTGGACAACATATGTCTTAAGCTGTTGAGCACTTAATGGAATGGGTAACAATTGAAATATGTGTGAAGAAAGGTAAAAATATAGTAGTAAGCTGGGTTTACAGAGCCACCGGATCCAAAAATAGAAGATTTCAATGAATGTATGGAAGGAATATTCTCAGAATCTAGCCAAAAGTGGGTTTTTATCTGTGATGATATTGACTTACTCAACCCAAAACAAAATATGATGATAGATGAGTTCACTAATACAATGTATACAATGGGCTTACAACCTCCCATTATACGACCTAGCAGGATCACAACACACAGTGCTACTCTGATTGATAACATTTTCACTAATATTATAGGGAATGACATAACATTACTGATAAACGATAGAAGTGACCACCTACCAATCTTTGTTATCTATGACTGGAAACACACTGTGAGACAGACACCGAACATAAACACATATATAAGGGTCAGGACCGAAGAAAGGATAAATACACTGAAAAATTAACTACTGATGCAAAACTGGAACAATGTTTTACAATGAAACAGATGTGAATGGTGCATATATTTGCTAATATTTAAAACGCTGTATGACAGACACTTTCCCATGAAGAAAAGACACACAAATCAGTATAAGGAGGGGAAACCATGGCTCACAAAAACATTGATAAATGCCTGCAGGAAGAAAAACACTCTGTACAGACAGTTCATAAAATTCAGGACGGACCAGTCAGAAAAGACATATTAACGGTACAGAAACAAACAAAAAGCATCCTAAATGATCGCAAGAAAGAATATTACAGTAATCTACTAGCAGAAAAAAGGATCTACCAAAGACTATTGGATATACTAAACAATGTGATCATGAATAATTATGCAAACCTAGTTACCCTCCCTACTTCCAGCATAATAACATGAGGGAAGACAACATGGAGATTGCAGCAGAAAGAGTCAACAGCTTCTTTGTTAATGTGGGGCCAGACTTAGCCAAAGACATACTTGACTCACCCTGCACTGCGACCACTTTGATAAGGACGGGGGCAGAAATCCCAGCAAAATGTTTCTCACACCGGTGAAGGACACCTGGGGCCTCATGTATCAATGTTGCGTACGCACAAAAACGTGGCGTACGCCATTTTCCACGCCAACGTTCAGATGTATCAAAAGTGAAATGACCGTGGAAATGTGCGGTGCGCCACGCAAACTTCATGGCTGTCGTACACACGTTTCTACAGCTATTGTTTCGTTGGCGACACTTAGAGGTGATGCTGGGAAACTGTTAGTTATGTGAAAACAATTCATCCTCAGTGTAATGTGCGCATCAGAGACACATTAATGGAAAATTAACACACACGTGTTTGCAATCATATGGATGGATATAAAAGCATGCGCAATTTAATGAAAAATGGCATTAACAATGGCAGCCTTGGCCTTGTTAGAAGACATCGCAAATGGTTATATCAGACGTGAGAGGGTGTTTAGAAAGCGGGAAGATGTGTTGGCAAATGACTACAACTGGCTCATGAGTCGTTTCAGGTTGCCGAGGCCAGTGTTACTGCAGCTGTGCGCGGAGCTGCGGCCAGCCCTAGAAAGACACACAGCCAGGAGCCAGGGGTTGTCCGTTCCCACACAGGTGCTGACCACTCTGGGGTTTCTGGCAACGTATGACTCGTTCAATCTAAACAATAGCATGGTTGGTAACAGGTTGGAGGTTGGCACGGTGCGCGATGGGTGGTTTCTCGGTGAGTAAATAATTTATCCGTTTAATTGCGCCCCGAATTTAAACCAGCACAATGCCCGTTTGGACATGCGCATGAAAAAAGAATGGCAGAGCTATCTTGTCTCCTTGTGTTCAGTATTTATCTCAATAAACGCGTGCGTAAAGTAAACTTCAGTAGCCACGGCGCACCTCTGCAGTCATTAATATAAGTGTGATCAGTCTTGTCAATCCTTGTAATGAAGTTGTTTTGTCCTGTTTGTTTTCCCGCGAACAGTAGTGTGATTTTTTTTTTTTAAATATATAAATATATTTGGTTACCTCCTGAGAACGTCTCACTAACCCCGGCACCGACCAAGAGGGGAGATACAACGACCGCCATTCCCGAACTCGGGCAGTGATGGAGAGGGCAATTGACTTATTGAAGGGGCGCTGGCGCTGTCTAGACAGGTCGGGCGGGGTGCTGCTGTACACACCTGAGAAGGTGCTGGCCTATGGTGTCCTGCACAACTTGGCACACCGCCATGGCATACCACTGCCAGAGCGCATCCCCCACCAGAGGAACCGGATGCCGGACCCGTCAACCTCGACCCACACCGCGAAGCGATACGGGCCCGGCAGCGTCTGATTTCAACGACCTAAAGAAGCAAGGACACAATTTACTTTGTAAGTGCATTTATTGCATGATAAATATCTCCGGGGCGCGTGGTGCTGGAGGTGCCGGTGGAGTCACCGGGGCGCGTGGTTCTGGAGGTGCCGGTGGAGACGCCAGGGTGCACGGTGCAGAGGGAGGAGCCCTCTCCTGTCTCATCGCCTATTGAGAAATAATAATAAAAAAAATGAAGTAATTAAACATGAGTCAATGTGTTTATATCCTGGCAACTTAACGCACAAGCATGTGTAATGTGAGCAGCCTATTGTACGACCAGTATAATGACATTTCTGAGTTTAACACATTTACCTTGAGGATGATCTGTGTCGCCTTCATGGCCCCCCAAAACTCCGCTTAGAGCTGTGTCCTCCACAATAGCCGCCACTCTATGATCAAAAGGTGGTCAGTTCCTCCCCTCCTGTCCCCCCGCCCGTTGCGGCGATACTGCGGCGGTGGGCCGAAATCCTCCGCTTCACCTCCACCTTCAGGTCGGACCATTTTTTTTTTTTTTTATTTCAGTGGGTGTGCGCTGCTCCGACCCCACAGCGTTCACTGCCTCACACACACACACTCCCACTCAAATGTCTTTTTCTTTGTGTTTATCCCTGAAAAGAGGCTACCAAATAAAACCGCTCTTTGGTCTCCACTTCATTCAATACAATTTCGAGCTTAGACTCGTTGAAGTTGCGCTTCTTACCTTTACTCATCGTTTAAATCTGATTGTGCAGAGAGGAAATCCCCGGTGCAGGCGCTATTTAAATATATTTGCATATTTAAATGGAGGCGTGGACAGGGAGGAGTTCAGCACTTCTACATGTGCGCTCAATTCCACGTTGATTGGGATGTACAAAGGAAAAGTGCTTGGATCCATGCGTACGCACACTTTGATACATCTGAATTTTTTTGTGCTTACGCCAGTTTCTGGATTCTAGCGTACGCCATGTTTTAGTAAGAAAGCCACGCAAGTCTTAGTACATGAGGCCCCTGGTCAACAAATGCGTAGCAAAAACATCCACTGATGTCAATGACCTCAACCTGAGGCTAATTAAGAAAGTATTAGAGGGAATCAGTTCACCTCTGACATATTTGCAACCTGTCATTTCAAACTGGAACATTTACCACCAAAATTAAAGTAGCCAAAGTTGTGCCACAAGAAAGGTGACATACAGAAATTTACTAATTACAGACCAGTTTCAATACTGCCGCAACTATTTATTAATAGGCTTGATAACTTCATCAGAAAACACAATCTATTATATGACAGCCAATATGGATTCAGTAGAAACCAATTGACTGCTTGACTGCTAGCTTTAACTGAGACTGTGGAAATCATTACTGATGCTATTGACCATAAATTACAGTCATCAGGAGTTTTCATAGATCTGAAAAAAGCATTTGACACCATTAACCGTGATATTTTGATGGGTAAACTGGAGAGATATGGTATTAGTACTGGAATGGGTCAAGAGCTACCTACACAAGAGATCTCAATTTGTTAAATTAGGTGAAAATACATGAACTTGCTGGACAAAGTTTGTGGGTCCCCACAGGGGTCAGTTCTGGGTCCAAAGCTGTTTATACTTTATATAAATGACATATGCAGTAAGTATCTAATATTCTGAAATTAATGTTATTTGCGGATGATACTAATATTTTCTGTTCTGGGGAGGACTTGAACCAATTTGTGGAAACAGTCAATAATGAAATGGCCAAGCTTCATGTGTGGTTTAATATAAATAAACTCTCATTAAATATAGAGAAAACTAAATACATGATGTGCGTGAAAAAAGGCTGCAACAAGAGTATTAACATTAAAGTTAATGGAGTGAATATTGAAAGGGTTAGTGAGAAAAAAGTGCTGGGAGTGATTATTGATATGTTAGGTTGGAAGCCATACAAAAGACATTTAAAAAGTAAGCTGTCCAGGAGTGTGTCCATACTTTGGAAAGCACTAAAACTACTAAATCAGAAAACCCTTTATCTGTTGTATTGCGCACTAGTCTCTCTACACCTACAATACTGTGCAGGTGTGGGAACACACTTAAAAAGGCAACACAAACCCCCTGCCAATATTACAAAAAAGAGCTTTGAGAATTCTACATCATGGCAATTATAGGGCACATACAAATCAAGTATTTATCAAATCAAAAATACTCAAATTATATGATTTATTAAACTATCGCACATCACAGATGATGTACAAGGCTGCCAACAAAAGCCTCGCCCACAACCTGCAAATCCTATTTCTAGACAGAGAGGAGGGACACAGTATGAGAGGGAACATGATTGAGAAAGGTACAAACTACATTCAAATCCTTTATCGTGTCAATAACCTGGGTGAGACAGTGGAATGAACTAAGCAGCAAGGTCAAAATAAAACTGAATGTCTTCAAAAAGAAGTATGTAGTTTTGATTTTGAATCATTACAGAATGACCCAGGATGATGGCTGATAAAGGTCAAAGGCAGGAGTCAGCAGACACTGTTGAGATGGTATGGGAGAAAACAAAAACCATTTGTACCCAAACAATCGCTGACACTGAAAAGCACAGTACTAGACAAAGGTCAACTTGTGTGTAAGCAGGAGGTTTTCTTTTGTTTTTTTAGTTTTGTTTTGGCTTTTCTTTTACTCTTTTTTATACATATAACATGTAACAAGAATGTGCAGATGAAAGACTGTACTACAGCAAGCTGGTACACTGTGAGAGATCACACAGACACTACTGAAGAACTCAGCTGGGTCCTGTAAATCGAGAAACTAAGGAGAATCAACTGGTCCACGATGGAGCTGCTAAGCTGGTCAATGAATGCAATTGACAGTGTTCTCAACAAGGCGTGCAGGTTCTGGTGAACGGACGGCACCTTTCTGGCCAGATACATCCTGGATGGATGGGAAAATTGAGCGTCGTGTGCCTTGCGGCACTGAATGTGGAGGATATTGAGGATGTGTACATATTCACGTTCATGACAATTGTAATGCTGGCCTGTGGATGAGGAATGTTCATGCAACACTGGAAGCTGAGAAAGATCACTGCTAAACAGACCAGTGTGAGGGCAGACAACGCCACAGCTCGGAGTGCTGTGGTCGGGATGCACTCTGACATCTCCGCAATCTGCGAGTATGTGGCCAGGATGCGAGCGGATGCAGCCACAACTCGGGAGGATATGGCGAAGCTAACCGCAGTGAAAGCTGCAGAAGAGAGGGATGAGGATGAAATTACATGACAGGACTGTTGCTCACTCATGATGGACTAATATGGACACTGAGTCTGTTTGTCTTTCTAGAGCTAGACTGCATCTGAACCTTTGACTTTACTAACATTAGCTAACACCCTCCTCTTTAGTCATTTAGTTTAATCTGAATTTTTGACTTTACTTCACTAATGTTAGCTAACTCCCTCCTCTTTAGTCATTTAGTTTAATCTGAACTTTTAACTTTACTTTACTAACGTTAGCTAACTCCCTCCTCTTTAGTCATTTAGTCTAATCTGAACTTTTAACTTTACTTTACTAACGTTAGCTAACTCCCTCCTCTTTAGTCATTTAGTTTAATCTGAACTTTTGACTTTACTAACGTTAGCTAACTCCCTCCTCTTTAGTCATTTAGTTTAATCTGAACTTTTGACTTTACTAACGTTAGCTAACTCCCTCCTCTTTAGTCATTTAGTTTAATCTGAACTTTAAACTTTACTAACGTGAAATTATTGCCTCCTCTTTAGTCATTTAATTTATCTGAACTTTTGACTTTACTTTTCTAACGTTAGCTAACTCCCTCCTCTTTAGTCATTTAGTTTAATCTGAACTTTTGACTTTACTAACGTTAGCTAACTCCCTCCTCTTTAGTCATTTAGTTTAATCTGAACTTTAAACTTTACTAACGTGAAATTATTGCCTCCTCTTTAGTCATTTAATTTATCTGAACTTTTGACTTTACTTTTCTAACGTTAGCTAACTCCCTACTCTTTAGTCATTTAGTTTGATCTGAACTTTTGACTTAACTTTACTAACGTTAGCTAACTCCCTACTCTTTAATCATTTAGTTTAATCTAAACTGTTGACTTTACTTTACTCAACCTTAGCCTGAGTCTTGAGAAGGTCCCTGTGCTGTGGAAGACATCCTGCCTGGTACCAGTACCGAAGAAGGTGCGTCCCAGCACCTCTGAATACTACAGACCGGTGCCGCTGACGTCGCACCTGATGAAGTCCCTGGAGAGGCTGGTCTTGTCACTTCTTCGGCCCCTGGTCAGGTCATCACTGGACCCGCTACAATTTGCCTACCAGCCGAGACTAGGTGTGGAGGACGCCATCATCTTCCTGCTCCACCGTGCCTGCGCCCACCTGACAGACCTGGAACCACAGTGAGAATCTTGTTCATGGACTTCTCCAGTGCGTTCAATACCATCCGGTCTGCTCTGCTGGGACGTAAGCTGACGGCGATGCAGGTGGACCCTCCCCTGGTTTCCTGGATTACGGATTACTTGACGGGTTGACCACAGTATGTCAGACTGCAGGACGGAGTGTCTGACACTGTGGTCAGCAGCACTGGAGCTCCACAGGGAACTGTGTTCCATCCCCCTGTCTGTTCACCCTGTACACCTCAGACTTTCAGCTCCTCTCTGAGTCCTGCCACCTGCAGGAGTTTCCTGACGATTCTGCAATTGTTGGCTGTGTCAGTGAGGGGAAGGAGGAGGAGTACAGGGGCGGTGTGGACTCCGTCGTCGACTGGTGTGCAGCTAATCACCTGATTCTAAACGCCACCAAGACTAAGGAGCTAGTGGTGGATTTCCGCAGGAGTAAATCTGCCCCCACACCCATCTCCATCAACAGCGTGACTGTGGATGTTGTCCAGGATTACAAATACCTTGGAGTATACCTGGATAACAAACTGGACTGGTCCAAGAACACTGAGGCTGTCTACAAGAAGGGACAGAGTCGTCTCTATTTCCTGAGGAGGCTCCGGTCATTCAATGTATGTAACACCTTGCTGAGGATCCAGGAGGTAGCCAGTGCCATCTTCTTTGCTGTTGTGTGCTAGGGCAGCAGACTGAGGGCAGCAGACGCCAAGAGAATCAGGAAGGCTGGCTCCGTCCTGGGGGTCAAACTGGACTCTTTGGTGGCGGTGTCTGAGAGGAGGATGCTGTCTTAACTGCACAGCATCCTGGACAACAACTCTCCCCCTCTCCACCAGCTGCTGACCTCCAGCAGAAGCACCTTCAGTCATAGACTCATTCTCCCCCGGTGTAACACTGAACGCCAGAGGAAGTCTTTTCTTCCGGTGGCCATCAAACTGTATAATTCATCTCCCCCCGGTCAGGTAAGGAACAGTGGAGACACTGGCCCTCACTTATCAACGAACGTACGGCAGAAAAAACGTGCGTATGACTATTTCCTGGCAAACTTCGGCATTTATCAATTTGGACGTGAGCGGGAGCTACGATCAAATCTCACGTCTGTTTTGAGATTGTGTACGCAAATTTCAGCCTGTGTATTTGCGGTGCAGCACAGCAAAATCTGGCTGAAAATAATTAACAAACCCCAGCTGCCATTAAGCATAAGCAGTCACATATTAAGAACAGATCAAAACGGATTCTTAAAACGAATAAAAAAAATTAAAATTGTGGTTGGAGCAATTGATTGTACTCATGTGCGTCTGACGGCACCATCCATGAATGATTACGCATTCATCAATCGCCAAAACTACCACTCGATAAATGTACAGGTGATTTGTGATGCCAAGCTATTGCTTTTAAACGTGGTGGCCAGGGGGGGACACCAATTCTTTTATATTTCAAAACAGCTCGGCTCCAGCTCCCCTGTGACCCCGACAGGGACAAGCTGTTGAAGATGAATATATGAATGAATGTGTTGGTGCGCAGCTGCAGCAAGGCGCACTGCAGAGCCAAGGTCATCTCCTCGGTTAGTGGCTACCCTCGATAAATTGCATTAAATCAAACAAGGTATCAGATGATTAACATTTTGGTATGGTTCTTCTAGGTGACAAAGGTTATCCTCTCACGGAATACCTAATAACCCCGCTGGCAAACCCTGCTACAGAGCAGGAGCGCAGGCTCAGCAGTGCGCACACACGCACACAGGTCACAGTGGAGCGCTGCTTCGGGTTGACTGCCTCCGTTATTTTTTTCCACACAGCGTTTTTATGGGCCCCTTTTATTTCAATCTTAAGACTGCCAAAAAGCACATCTTTATTTTGCTCCATCTCGGATGTCAGGATGCCGATCTCTGTGTCGGAAAAGTGTCTTTTCTTCCCAGCGTTTCTCCTCTACATGTTTGACCTCAGTGGGCGAGGCCTCCGAACCAGGAATATTTAAGGGCGTAACATGTTAATGACGATCAAATTCAGCCGCCACATTTATCAAGGCCCGCTCATTCGTACGCTGAGATTGGTCAGATACGAATGTTTCATAAATCACACGTGGGTCCTTTCCTACGACCAATTCTGCGCTCAGATCTGCGCCCGTTTTCACGCAAGATTGATAAATGAGGCCCACTGTATCCTGAGAAAATGTCACTTTGTCACTTTATATCATCACTACATCACTTTATTTAGTTGTACTGTAACTTACTTCAGTCAGAAATGCTGCTACACTTCACTGTACTTTACTGTAACTAACTTACTTCAGTAAGATATGCTGCTATACTTCACTGTACTTTAGTGTAACTAACTTACTTCAGTAAGATAGGCTGCTACACTTCACTGTACTTTACTGTAACTAACTTACTTCAGTAAGAAAGGCTGCTACACTTCACTGTACTTTACTCTAACTTAGTTCTGTCAGAAATGCTGCTACATTTTTAACACTGTTTCACTTATCGCTCCTTATCACTTATTTAGTTTGTACTTATTTTATTTCAACATGCTGCTAAAATGCACGCTGTGTATTGTTGTATAAAGTATATACCTACGCTTAACCAAAATGTCTGTTGCACTCTGTCACACTTAGTTATTGTTTGATTTATTTGATGTTAGCTTTATTTTGATTTGATTATGTTAGCTTATTGTCACTCTGATCCTTTCCCACCTTTGTATTGAAACTGTTGCGAAATAATTTCCCTTGGGATAAATAAAGCTTCTTGAATCTTGAATCTTGAATCTGAAGTTAGCTAACTCCCTCCTCTTTGGTCATTTAGTTTTATCAGATTTTTTGACTTTACTAACGTAAGCTAACTCCCTCCTCTTTAGACATTTAGTTTAATCTGAACTTTAAACTTTACTAACGTGAGCTAGCTTCCTCCTCTTTAGTCATTTAGGGCGTGATCACACTGTCTTTTTGGCCGCGGCCAAAACCGTTTTTTCAGCTAAAGCCTAGTACCTTTAAGCCATGTGAGTGCACCCACTCCGCGCTTAACTGCGGCCAGCGGACCGTCCACGGCCCGCTTGAAAGAGGTGGGCTTTAGCAGAGCCGTTTGCACATGTACGAGCACGAGCGTGCGCACGTGTACGTGCACGAGCCCTACGGCAGTAGCATTATGTCCGCCTGTTCGGACATGTAAATAGAAGGACGGACCATGCGCGGACATTTAACAACAACAACAATGGTGGTGAAAGGTTCACGTTGGTGTGGTGCGGAGGTGGAGTGTTTACTGCAGATTTGGTCGGATAAAAATATTTAAAAACAGTCGACAAGACGCACAAAAACTCCGAGGTCTATGGAAAGATTTGTAAACAAAGCCACACACACGCGATCAATGCGTGTGACGTGTTACGGCGTGATGGCGTATGGACAGCAAGAAGCATTGGCCGGCCCTAGCAGTGTGAGGGGCTGGGGCGCGGGGGGGGAGAGGGAGGGGGGACAAGTACCCTAAAGTCCGGGTCGTGGTCCGGGAGGACAATGTGAGCACGCTCTTAGAGCGCCCCAGCCCCGTTTGTACTCACAGCCCGCTGGCCGCAGTTGTGCGCGGAGCGGGTGCACTCACACTGCTTAAAGGTACTAGGCTTTAGCTGAAAAAACGTTTTTGGCCCCGGCCAGAAGGACAGTGTGAGTAGGCCCTTAATTTATCTGAACTTTTGACTTTACTTTACTAACATTAGCTAACGCCCTCCTCTTTAGTCATTTAGTTTAACCTGAACTTTTTACTTTACCTTACTAAGGTTACCTAACTCCCTCCTCTTTAGTCTTTAAATTTAATCTGAATTTTTGACTTTACTAACATTAGCTAACTCTGTCCTCTGTAGTCATTTAGTTTAATCTGAACTTTTGACTTTACTAACGTTAGCTAACTCCCTCCTCTTTAGACATTTAGTTTAATCTGAACTTTAAACTTTACTAACGTGAGCTAACTTCCTTCTCTTAAGTCATTTAATTTATCTGAACTTTTGACTTTACTTTACTAACATTAGCTAACGCCCTCCTCTTAAGTCATTTAGTTTAATCTGAATTTTTGACTTTACTTTACTAAGGTTAGCTAACTCCCTCCTCTTTAGTCATTTAGTTTAACCTGAACTTTCTACTTTACTTTACTAAGGTTAGCTAACTCCCTCTTCTTTAGTCTTTTAGTTTAATCGGAATTTTTGGCTTTACTAACATTAGCTAACTCTGTCCTCTGTAGTCATTTAGTTTAATCTGAACTTTTGACTTTACTTTACGAACATTAGCTAACTCCCTCTTCTTTAGTCATTTAGTTTAATCTGAACTTTTGACTTTACTATATTATTATTATTATTATTAACACATTTTAACCCGCATTTGGTGGCTTGGCGGGTGTTTATTTAGAACCCTGAAAGTTACTCACAATTCCATTGTAAGTTTTATTAGTTTTTCCATAAATGTTACTCATGATTCCAGTGTAAGTTTTACTGCTTGCTAGTTAAGTTTACTTGACTGCTTTTGATAAAAAATTGTTCATAAATTGTACAAGTAATTGTAGCAGCAGAATGCTTTTATATCGGGTCATTAATTGAGTGCCAATGGTAGCCACCCCTGGTAGGTGGAACGGAGTATAAATAGGGCAGCTCTCCCCGGTGCTTTCTCTTTGCGCTCCTGTCTGACGCGTCACTTCCGGTCCGGAAGTTTTGGCTCTCGGCAGGTAGGATTGCACGCTGCTCGTCCTTACCACGTAGCCAGGTGTTGACCCTTTGTTCTTAGAGCACATGTATGTTTTGCTGCAGAGCGGCTGAGCTGACGTGCCCTGCTTGGTGTGCGCTGGTCCCGTTGTGCTGCGGTGGTAAGTGTCCTTTCTGTCTGCATGGTCTTAATCGATACATTTTTAAGCTAACATTAGCATGGTTGCAGGTAAATGCTGGTAGCCGCATGTGTCTCTCCCCCTCTCACTGCCATGTGTGTATTCGATAGGCCAAAAGGTACGTTGTAGTTTTACTGCGGCACTTGGAACCGGTATGGTAGGCTCATTTGAATAATGTTTTGGGCTTTTTTTTTTTTTTAAGATGAGATACGGCCATCGGACCGAATGATCCATGTGATATAAGAGAAGTCATGATCAGCTGACCGCTGCTGCTTTGCTTTGTCTCCATCTTTGTCGCTGCTTTGTCTGCTGCTTAACCGCTGCCTTGTCGCTGCTTTGCCGCTGCCTTGCCGCTGCCTTGCCGCCTGCTTTGCTGGCTGCTATGTCGCAGCCTTGCGGCTGTTCGCGGCCAGGTCACTGTTATCATGTGTGCCTTCATGGATGTGTTTAGCTTCATTTTGACCCCTTAACTTGTTTTTTTTTTTGTTAATTAGTTTTCTTTATCCCACCTGTCTTGACTTTGATATCCTTTTGGTTAATTTGATTTATTGAACTAGTGCAATTCCTTTGTTTAGGGCAGGTGGTGTTTAGTTTTGTTGGCATCCAATCGGTGCTATTTGTTTTCTTTTCTTGGTTTATCGGGGCATTAGATATTTTGTTTGGTTTAATCATTAACATTTTTTATCCTAGTTTTGTCCCACTATTTGACTATTCTTTTGTTGTTTTCTTTGCAGAGGCCGGTGGTGGTGGTGGTGCTGGTGGTGTCCTTTCCTTCCCTGTGTGCTGTGCTTCCCTGTTTTTTTTTCGTTATTCACAAAGTGTGTGTGTGAGTGTGATTGTCACGTCCCCGGGTGACTTATATTTTGTTTGGACCCCTTCCCTCACTAGTTTCCCCACACCAGCGAGCCTCACGTTGAATCATTTATTTTATAACTTGTAGGCGCTGCCTTGTTTTTATCATGTAATAATAAAACTGTATCTGATTTTGAACCACGTCTCATGCCTAGTGAGTGACCTTACTTGCGTGTCCTGAGATCAATTGACGGAGTTAAATCCTTGGGTGAAAGTCCCATGGTGGCGTTGTCACAGTCCTACCCTTTGAACACAGGCAATTTGGTATTACTGTGTCTTGTGTCCTCCCTCCGCTTGCCACATAATGTTTACTTGGGAATGTACTGTATAAAAGTTAGACATTCTGTCTGTCTAATTGTTGCCTAGCATTTTCTAAGCAACTTTCACTCCACATTTTTCTCAGGTTAGGCATACTGGTAAATTATAAGATAGTGTATGAATTTTCAAGAACAACTAGAAATGTCCTGGAAAACGATGTCTTAAAAAGTGGGAACCCTGAACAATTAAGTATTGTCAAAGTGAAGTAAGTAAAAAATCTGAAAAGCAACTAATATAATGCAAATGTGGTCTAATGTGGAGTGAAATTTACTTAGAAAAGTATAAGCAACAATTTCCTCACAGACACTCTTCTCAGCCTTTGTCACTAAATTGTACTCACTATTCCTAGTTGTCAAAAAAGTATACTTCAATGCTTTTGATAGAAACTAGCGAATAATAGCAGGTGCATGGCTACCCAGTGGCTTGATAAGTGACACCAAGGGGTCCTGAAAAAGCTGCTGTTTAGAGATCCAGAGACAATATTATCTACAGGAGAGTGCTTTGGAGGGGAAATGAAGGCAAACGGTAAAATAATTACCCAGTCATCTGTTGTAAATCTCAACACATAATATCTCTGTATGTACCAGAACACAGTGAGACACAAAGTGAGAGAAAGCCACAGTGATGGTGAGAAAGGGCTGATCCATGAGTGGTTGTCATTATAATACATGGATAATTGTTGATCTTGGCAGTTGCTGTTCAATGTTGGAGACATGTTTTGAAAGGACACACACATGCACACACACACACACACACACGCACAGACAAACACATTCAAAGCACACAGAAGTAATTAAAAGGCAGATGACAGTATTAATTATCCATGGTATGGACCTTTGTGATGGTTTTGCATTTATTTACTGACTTTACTTGATGTGCTGCCATTTGCATGGGCACCATATAATTAATGTAACACTTGGCTGGTAATGAACACGGCTTTTAGCATTTTGTCAACTGTTGAATACATGTATTGTGTATTTTTCTGTTTTAACAGTGCAAGTAGATATCCCATAGAATGTAGAATGTAGAAACCAACACAGCGATGATTATTCCTTTTTTTGGGTTTTCCTAGTTGCAGTTTATTGCCCCAAAGTGCGCTTTATGCCATGGAAATTAATTCTGTAATCAAGTTAGCATGTGCTTTGTGTATAGTTTTTCTTATTAAAAGTAGCTGACTTTAGGGAAGACTGGGAACAAGTAATGATGTTTTGATTGGTAGAGAGTGAGTGCTCATATATTCACACAAATGCTAAGACAATAACTAAGCCGATATGAGAGTCAGACTGTCAGTTAATGTTGACTTGAGGAGGCTCTAATGTTGAGGTCTCTGACAGAAACGTTATTTAGAGTTGATTTCTCCTCTTAAAAGCCAGCTCTCTTATTATCAATGTTCGCTTTCCTTCACCAGCCAGCAACTTTCACACTTTAAAAAAAAAATATTTATTGCTTTGCTGTGCCAGATACTTGCCTAAATTTGATGCAAATGCACACTTGCACTCAATTTTCCATGTGTCCGTCACCCAGGAGCTATTACAGCAACGTCAATTAGGAATAATGTGACGCGAAGGCATCATTTATAATCGTAAAAATAATCACAAAACATTCAGCCCAAGGGGGATCTGAAACACAATTTGGTTATACCACAGATCTTTCATCTTGCCCCCCCTTCCTACAACTCCAAGTACCTGTCCCTGCTCACGTCTGGGAGCTATCAAGGGCTAATTACCATGTACTCAATGTTTAATTAAAATGGGGTTGTTAATTACAATGACTGGTGAAGAGGTTTGGGACCATGTTATTCTCTCTCTGACACCACAGGGGGAGGGGGGAGGGGGGGGGGCACAGGGGTATCTACTAAACTACTAACTTTGGTTACTTCCAAAGAGAAATTGGAGCCATTAAAAGCAAACTGAAGTTAAACTTGCATGACATTGTACAGAAATTGTACAGCCAGTGATTTCATAAAACTCATAAAACTCTATCCCCGCCTTCTGCTGTTTTCAAAAACCTGACCTCAGCATTTGTTTCAGTTGTAATGGGTGTGCTCTGTGCAGGATAGACAATAGAGCAGGGGCTTAAACTCAGCTTATACTATAAATGACCTCATGGTGGAGATATTTTCTTCTGGGTGCAGTTATTCCATACTCGTAGAGGATGACGGATGGCCTTTTGACTTGTTTTTAGTGGCTTTGATTGAATACCAGCCTCGACTGCCTTGTTTCCAGTAGAACAAATGAGTTTCAGTGTGAGCAGCCACCAGCACTGGGGCTGCTCCTTCAAAATGAGGTATTTCTCCGCTGCCTCTGCTGGGAGTAAATGGAACTTTGGCAAGAGAGGGAGAGGGAAGAGGTTCCGACGTGACACACAAATACGAGAGAGAGAGAGAGAGAGAGAGAGAGAGAGAGAGAGAGAGAGAGAGAGAGAGAGAGAGAGAGAGAGAGAGAGAGAGAGAATTTGAATTTTAAAAGGACCTTTATTTCAGATTCATCCAGTCAACATAAATAAATAAATAAATAATAATAATAAACTAATTCATCCAAAGGCAAAAACAACAAAGGGAGAAGTTAAAAGTTGAGCACCAAACAACCGTCTGTGACTGAACACAGCACGTCTTTCACAGCCCACTTTTTCACAAACAGGTGTGTTTTTTTAACCAGGCTGTAGAAACCAAAGTCCACCCTGAGCCGAGCTGCCAGCTGCCCGCTCAGCACCAGCACCACGTCCTCACAGCCCTCCCCCTTCACACGGTTCTTCCTGGTTCTCCATATGGTGAGTTTGGCCAAACCAGAGAGGAAGTTGATCAGAGTGTGCACCTCCTTCTTCTGTGCAGAGTATCGTGGACCATAAATGAAAAGAGTCAACGAAAACAGTTCTCCCAACCCCTGAAACCATGAGCGCAGCCTGCTGAAGAGCGGACTCAGCCTGGGACACTCCACAAACAGGTGCTGGATGCTTTCAGTCTGTTGACAGAAGGGGCAGCTGTCCCCTGTGCCAGGATCCAGGTGCACCAGATACCTGTTCGTAGCTATGGCCCCATGTACAATCCTCCACTGGAGGTCACCCGTCCGTTTGTCAACGGGGGGTTTGTACAGGGACCGCCAACAGCCCCTCGGGGAAGATCCCCTGCCAAAAAACTCGGTCCACCTCGACACCTTCACCCCTGCCAGAGCGCGTAAGTTCAAAACCTTCACACTGATGTCATAGGCTGCTTTTTTACTCAGAGTCTCAAAGTCTCCCAGCTGTGGTGTTTTGAGGGACAGCAGAAGGTGCTCTTCATACTTCCACTGCCCCACAGCAGGAGAGACAGCCAGGGAAGGAAAAACATACTCGTGTTCATCATCCCATTGGTCAGATAGAGTACGGTCTACAGCATACGCTCTGAGGGCTCCTGGCAGGGAGGCACAGACCTCCTCCACCAGCCTGAGGAGCAGTCGGTTGGACCGTACGTCCAGCAAGTCAGCCAGTTCAGGGATGGACAGTTTCATGAGGTGACCCAGCTTCACACAGCCGGCCTCTCTCATTCTGGATCTCATGGTAGTTGAGGAGGACAGGACCTGAGAGCTGATGAAAGTACTGTAGATCAGCGGCTCCTCGAAGAGCCACATCCCCGGATTCAGCACAGGCTTCCTCTGAAACTTGAATATCTGCCACGCCTGTAAAACAGTCTGATAAAAGGAAGTCAGACCAGTCAGATCGAGGGATTGCTGATTCAGCAGGAATAGCTGCTTGTCATATCCCAGCCGTCCAGCCCTCCTCAGCAGCACACAGGCGGTGTCAATCCATGGCGGACCAAAGTTGTATAGCAGCTTTTGGGCCGTCTGCAGTCTGAAGGCTTTGATTCGAGCTGTAATGTCGATCAGGCCCTGCCCCCCTTCCTGAACCGGCAGGTGTAAAACTGCTGACCTCAGCCAGTGATGTCCCGACCAGAAGAAGTCCACGACTGTCCTCTGAATGCCCTCAACCAGGCCTCTGGGTGGAGGTAAGACTACCAGTCTGTGCCAAAGGGTCGAAGCAACCAAATTATTGACAATTAGGACCCTGCCCCTATAGGAAAGCTGAGGTAGCAACCATTTCCATTTAGACAGTCTGGCACACACTCTCTCCATGGCACCCTCCCAGTTCTTCTCTACGAAAGCCTCCGTACCCAGAAAAACACCCAGCACCTTCAAACCTTGCCTGCCCCAGCTGAGGTTTCCTGGTAACTTTGGCACCACCCTGTTCACCCACTGCCCAACCAACACTGCTTCACTCTTACCCCAGTTCACCCGTGCAGATGACGCCCTCTGGAACAAAGATAAAACCTCACCCAAGTGCTCTACATCCCTCTGACTCCTTACCAACACACTGACATCGTCAGCATATGCTGACACCACCAGTGGGGGCCGCTGCGGCATACCAGGTAACATTAGCCCTGATAACCTACACCTTAATGTGTGGAGCAGAGGCTCAATGGCTAAAGAGTAGAGCTGTCCAGAGATGGGACAACCCTGTCTGATGCCTCTCTGAACCTCCACTGGACAGCTCAGGCCACCTCCCACCTTCACCGAACACAGTGCATCCTTATACAACAACCCCAACAGTGACAGAAACCCGTCTCCAAAACCAAAGGCCCTTAATGTGGACAACAGAAAAACATGGTCAACACGATCAAATGCTTTTTCCTGATCCAAAGAAATGAGACCTGCGTCAATGTTACAAAAGTTACAGACGTCCCAGAGGTCTCTGATGAGGAACAGATTATCAAAAATGGATCTGTCAGGAATGCAATAGGACTGATCTCGGTGAATGATCAAGTCCAGGAAGTTTTTCAGTCTGTTGGCGAGCACTTTTGAAAGGAGTTTATAATCAGTGCAAAGTAAAGCCACTGGTCTCCAGTTCTTCAAAAGAGCTAGGTCTCCTTTTTTAGGAAGGAGAGAAAGTACAGCATGTCTGCAGGATGGAGGCATCAGCCCTTTCTGAGAGGACTCCTGCAGCACCTCCCACAGGTCGGCTCCTAAAACCTTCCAAAAATGTTTGTAAAAGTCTGCAGGCAGACCATCCAGACCAGGAGCTTTACCAGACGCCATCTGTGTCACAGCAGCAGTGAGTTCCTCCAGGGAGATGCTGGCGTCCAGGACAGCTCTGTCCTCAGAGCTGAGCTGAGGAAGTCCCTGCAGCAGCTGGTCCATGCTGTGCCCGTCACAGTCCTCCCTCCTGAACAGGCTGCCGTAGAAGTCAACGGCGTGCTGTCTCATCTCCGTTGGGTCAGTCGTCACTCGACCATCAGGGAGCCGGAGACAGACCATCTGCTTGGTCTGAGAGACCGACTTCTCCAGGTTAAAGAAGAAGGATGTGGGAGCATCCATGTCCTGAACACTGGTGAAGCGTGCCCTGACCAAAGCACCTTTAACCCTTTCCTGAAGGAATGACCGGAGTTCTCGTCTCTTCTGATGGAGCCTGTGACTGTCTGTGCTGTTGTCAGTGGCTATGCTATCTTCCAGATCTTTTATCTCTTTCTCCAAATCCTGGATAACATGTCTCACTCTGGTTGTTGAGTGACTGGTGTATTGTTGACAGAACACCCGTATATGTGCTTTTCCCACCTCCCACCACTGACTAATGGACTCAAAGTCCCTCCTCCTCTCTCTCCAAAGAGCCCAAAAGGTCTCAAATCTCTCACAGAAATCTGCGTCCTGGAGGAGTCGGACATTAAAGTGCCAGTATGAGCTGTGTTTAGTGGTTTGTGAGGTGTGAAAATCTAAAGTGACTAAGTGATGATCTGTGAAACCAACTGGATGAATGAATCTGTTCAAAAGTCTATTAGTGAAAGTGTGTGAGATGTAAACCCTGTCTAACCTGGCTGCACTCATGTGCCCGTCCACCACCCTCACCCATGTGTACTGCCTGGCCTTAGGATGTTTAACCCTCCACACATCCACCACACCTGACTCTGACACCACTTGTGATAATGTGGAGGATGAGAGGAGATGAGGCTCCTGTCCTGTCCGGTCTAAAGTGAAGTCTGTGGTGCAGTTCCAGTCCCCGCCCATAACTACACACTCACTCTGGTCACATTGTTTGACCGAGTCTCTGATCTGATGGAAGAAGCTGACCCTGTCAGAGGAGCGAGTTGGGGCGTAGATGTTAATGAAACAGAATGAGATGTTGTGTATTAGTGCTCTGATGACCACAGCTCTGCCTGCAACCAGCTCTGTGGTGGAGAGGATGTCCACATGGAGCCGAGGAGAGAACAAGACAGCAACTCCAGCAGACACGTTGGTCCCATGACATAGAACATGCTGTCCTTTCCACCACAGACGCCAATCTGTCTCATTGTGAATGTCACTGTGAGTTTCCTGTAGGAAAACTACATCAAGAGCTTTGTGTGTAATCATCTCTGAGATGACTGCCCTCTTCTGTCCATCCCTCCCACCGTTAATGTTCAAAGAGCCGACCCTGATCTTAGCCATGAAGAGCTGAGAGAGGAGAGCAGAGACAGGTAGAAGAGACAGTAGGAAGAGGATCGCTTCACACACAAAAATCATTTTCATTTTTAGTCTTTAACCTCTTGGATGCCTTCCCTCTGTTGACTGCTTTCATCTTTCTGAGACTTGTCATGTGTTTCTTTAGACGGAACCGCTTCTTCTCGTCTAGTAGATCGAGTCCTACTAATCTCTGCAGAGTGGAAACACTTTTAATAAACTTTTCACCGTCTGGAAAATAATCAGCTACACTGACAGACTTTCCAAACGTCTCATCCAAAAAATCATTAATCTCATGCAGAGTGTATAGCTCTGCACTGCCCAACTGTGAGCCATCAACGGACACCAGGTCAGAGTCATCCTCCATGTCTTCATCCCTCCCCTCACCTGGAGCACTGTCCACAACACCTGTCTCCTTTACCTGTCCAGCAGCAGACAGACTGACTTCACATTTAGCTGCTGCCTCTGCTTCTCTTACCTCCTCCACTGTCATCACCTCCTGTGCTCCTCTCTCCATCTGTTTTTCTCCTACCTGTTTATCTGCCTGTCCGCTGGATCCTTCTCCTGCCGTAACCTCACTCAGCGGAGCGTCGTGCCCGGCCGCCGGCGGACCGCCCGGCTGAGCGGCCGAAGCGGAGCTCAGCCCAGCGGCCACCAACGCGGCGCTCGGGCCGACGAACGACACACCGCCGCCACGGCGCTCTGTTCGGCGCCGTCCGCCGCCGCGGCGCTCGGCCCCGCGAGCGGCGCGGGCCCCTCGGCTGTTCTATGCGGACACACCATACGCTTGTGCCCCACATCTCCACATTCAAAGCACTTGATGGTACCTGTGCTGGCGTACACCATGTAAACGCCGTCTCCATGTTTAACTCTGAAGGACACCTCCAGAGTCTGTGAGGGACAGGTGAGGAACATGAACACCTGTCTCCTGAATGACTGAACGTGCTTCAACTTCTCATCCTTACAGCCTAAACCCACCGTCCTGAAGCTGCTCGCCAGCTTCCCAAAGCGTAGCAGCTGCTCCTCCAGCAGCTCGTTGGGGATGAACGGGGGAACACCGGACACAGTAACGCGGGTGGAGGGAACAGCGAGCGGGGAGACCTGCAGGTAAAGCCCGTTCAGCGTGACACCGCTCGCTATCAGCTCCGCCACAAACCTCTCCTCTTTGAGAAACACCACCACGCCACGGTTCATCCTGGACGCATAGCAGAGGTTACCGTGCCCGACACGGTCCCCCACAGCCAGGAGAACCGCCTCAACCGGCACAGATGGGTCAGGCTGAACCCGAACGGCGTGCCGGATTGAGAGGGATGGCGTCCCGGAAGACGCCATCCTCACAGCGAAAAACGGCTCTACCTCCACTAACACACCTCCGATCACACAAACAACTGTTTACTGCACAAACACAATACAACTACAACACAAACATTCAACAGGAAGTCCGAAAAAAACAAGCAAAAAGTTCGAAAACACCGAAACTCACCACCGTCCACTCACTCCCGGCACACTCACTCCCAGCACCCTCACTCCCAGCATGCACTCAGAGAGAGAGAGAGAGAGAGAGAGAGAGAGAGAGAGAGAGAGAGAGAGAGAGAGAGAGAGAGAGAGAGAGAGAGAGAGAGAGAGAGAGAGAGAGAGAGAGAGAGAGAGAGAGAGAGAGAGATTTTTGATTTTTGAATCAACTTTATTTTTCGTTCATTTTTTCAAAAACATAACGATATATTATATTCAAATCTTAACACTCTTACTCTTAGAGTAAATAAATTAGTGAAAGAATAAATAAATAAATACTTGATTCACATGAGCACATCTCCAAACTGCAGTGTGTGGTTTTCCACAGAACACAACGCCTGATTAAAACACCAAACCTGCTGAAAGGAGTCCAGATCTCCTGCTGCGTTAAAATACTTAAAATCAATGAGGAGTCTGGACTTCATCATATTAATACACACAGTCACAGGTTCAACAATAAAACCATCCTCCACCTTTCTCCTCCGGCTAAAATACACAGCCATCTTGGCCTGCCCTAAAACAAAGTTTAAAAGCTGGCATTTGTTCTTGTGTTGGCGTGTGTATTTAAAACCTAGGATAAAAAGCTGCTTGGTAAAAACCTCCCCACATTTGGTAAAAACAGTCTTTAAAAACAGAAACAAGGGTAAAAGACGAAGACACTCATAAAAACAGTGAAACACAGTCTCTCTTTGGTCGCAGTAGGGACACTTGTCCTCTACTGCAGGGTTTATGGTGGACACAAAGGAGTTTACCGCGATTACTCCATGGAGGAGTCGCCAGTGAATGTCTGCATGTCTTTTGGAGAGTGGAGGCTTGTAGAAGGACCTCCACTCTGGTCTGGCTGCAGGAGCCAGTTGCAGATAACTCCTCCATGGAGTGTCAGGTCTTCTGTCCAGTTTTGTCTTGTTTATTGCTTTTACCAGTATTCTGTAAAATGTTTTTCCTGTTGTACCATCCAGTGGTGCGGGGTGTGTGTAATCCATTAAAATCCCAGAGCAGTCTTTAAAATCCGGTGCCAGGAAAATGGCAGGAAAGGGATCGTCATCATTCACTGCTGGATTAAAGGAGGAGTTTAAAAGCAGGCGGTCGTGTCCCGTGAGTCTCTCTCTCCAGTGTTGCAGGAGTTTCTGTGTGACCCTCACTGATGTCAGTCCCAGCTGGGCAGCGAGTCTGGAGGGGTCATCCATCTGGGGCCCAGTCAGCGCCACCACCTGCCCCAGAGTAACAACCCCCCCAGTCTGCAGTCTCGTAGTTAGATTCGTACCTGCCCAGCTGGGAAGGTCCAGACGGGTCCCCCACAGGACCGGCTCCTGAAGGATCCAGTAAAGGGAGTCCGTGTTATCCCTCCTCTCCTTCTTCAGCAGGCTCCACACTCTAAAAACACTTTTATAAAAAGCAGGCAAAGGAGATGTGCTCATGTTTGGTATGTTCATTAAAACAAATTAAAATCATGACCAAGGCCTTTAAAACCCTGCAGAATGCAGCGGGACAGGGGTCTCCACAGAGTGTCCTTTGGCCCGGTCAGCAGTCTTTGAATAAACTGGAGGCGGAAAGCCGCTCCCCTGCTGGCCAGATGGACCAGGCCTTGCCCCCCCTCTTCTTTAGGTAAAAAAAGGACACTCTGTGGGACCCAGTGTAACTTGTCCCAAATAAAATCAACTAAAACCGACTGAACTTTTGACAGGAGAGAAACTGGAGGATCGACGCAGGTCAGCCGGTGCCACAAGGAGGATGAGACCAGGTTGTTGGCTATTAAGGTTCGGCCTCTATATGACATCTTTGGGAGGAGCCACCTCCACTTCTCCAGCCGACCTTTCACCTTCTCCAGGACATTGTCCCAGTTTTTATTTTTATTGGTCTCATCCCCCAGGAAGACTCCAAGATATCTGAAGCCTCCTTTTTTCCACTGTAGGCCACCAGGCAGCCTGAGCCGACCCCCCAGCTCTCCCCCAGCCATCAGAGCCTCGCTTTTCCCCCAGTTCACCCTAGCAGATGAAATAAAACCAAAGTCTTTTACAGTGTTAGTTAAAAAGTCAATATCTGTTTGTGATTTAACTAAAACAACGAGATCATCGGCGTACACAGACAATTTAAAAGACACAGGACACTGGGGGAAACACACACCTGTCATTTTAGCTCTGAGTTTGTGGAGCAGAGGCTCGATGGCGATCGAATATAACATCCCAGAGAGAGAGCAGCCCTGCCTCACCCCTCTCTGGATCTCAAACGGTGCGCCCAGTCCGCCGTTAATTTTCAGAACACTTGCAATGTCACTATAGAGAACCCGGACCATGGCTATGAAACCAGGGTTGAACCCAAAAGCAGCCAGAGTCTGCCACAGGTACTGGTGTTCAACCCGGTCAAAAGCCTTTTCCTGGTCTATTGAAATCAGACCAGTCTCTATACCCAATGAACTGGAGAGCTCCAAAACGTCTCGAATTAAAGTGACGTTGTCACTGATGAGCCTGCCGGGCACACAGTAGGTCTGGTCAGGGTGGATGATGGACGCCATCACCTCCCTCAGTCTAAGGGCCAGAGCTTTGGACAGGATCTTATAATCCGTGCACAGCAATGAGACCGGCCTCCAGTTTTTAAGCTCCTGCAGGTCTCCCTTTTTTGGCAGCAGGGTTATTGCGGCCCTCCTGCAGCTCAGAGGGAGTCTTCCAGTCAGGAGACTTTTGTTTATAACCTCCAGCAGGTCCTGTCCTATAATGGACCAAAAAGACTTATAAAAGTCAACAGGAAGGCCGTCCATCCCCGGAGCTCTGCCATTTTGTAAGCTGGTCAGTGCAGTGAGGAGCTCCTGCAGAGTCATCTCTGCTGCCAGCTGGGAGTTTGTGTCAGCACTGACCTGAGGGAGACCACTGAGGAAGCTGCTGTGCACATCTGGATTATTTGTCCACTCACTCTTAAAGAGGTCTCTGTAGAAACCGGCAGCAAACTTCCTGATCTCAGAAGAGTCTGAGACTTCAGAGCTGCCACCCGTGCGTAAAGAATGAATGGTCTTCCTTTGTCCGTTTTTTTTGCTCCAGCCCAAAGAAAAACTGGGAGGGCGCGTCCATCTGTGAGATGTTCATGAAGCGAGACCTGACCAGAGCTCCCTGTGCTGAGACACCCAGCAGGTTGGCTATGGCCGATTTTTTTAACTTGAGGGAGTCTAAATGCCCTCGATCTCCTGTAGAAGCTGCTAAAGACTGCAGTTCTCCGACCTGTCTCTCCAGATCCTTCATTGACCGGGTTAAATCTCTTGTGACATTGCGAGTGAACTGCTGGCAAAGTTGTTTGATTTGGGTTTTCCCAAAGTCCCACCACTGCTGAATGCTGGGGAAGGCAGGCCTGCTCTCTCTGTGGGAAAACCAGAACAACTTAAAAAGCAGTCCTAAAAGCCTGGTCTTTTAAAAGGTTCGTGTTAAAATGCCAATAGGCACTCTTTAAACGAACATTTTTAATAAAAACAGAGCAGGAGACAAGACAGTGATCAGTAAAACCCACAGGCTGAATAAAACACCTTTTAAAAATATTAAAATGGTGTTTAAAACAATAGAGGCGGTCCAGTCTGGCCAGAGATAAAAGGTTTCCCCTTGTGTGACTCCAGGTATACTGTCTGTGATTACTGTTAAAAACCCTCCACAGGTCAGACAGCTCGTGCTCTTCTATCAGCTGTCTGAACCTGTGGGATGAAGCAGGGTGTGGTTCCGGATGATTCCTGTCTAAGGTTGGATTAACCGTACAATTAAAATCCCCCCCCTAAAAACATAAAATCATCACTACCACCAGCTCTAACAGTATCGCTTAAAATGTTTAAAAATGCCACCCTATCCACCCCACTGGTGGGCGCGTAGACATTTAAAAACACAAGCTTCACACTATCAAACACAGCAGTGACCTTTAATAAAACACCTGGGATGATTTCCTCAGTCACACACGAAACAGGTAAAAAAACTTCTGGCAAATAAAATCCCCACCCCTCCACTAAGACTGGACTTATGACTTAAAATCACCTCCCCATTAAAAGCCATCCTCCAGTCACTCTCGTTATCTGCTGTGCTGTGGGTTTCCTGTACAAGCATCACATCAATTCTCCTCATCTCCATCAGTTTAAAAAGAGCAGCTCTTTTAAAATCAGCCCTGGCCTCCGTTCAGGTTTAAAATGCTGATGTTAAAATCACACATTGGTGGAGAAAAGCTTAAAAAGAACACAACTGTGATAAAAAACGTCAAGTAAAAGCACCTATGTTTAAAAATCATCTTCATCATCAATAATTTTTGCTTTCACTCTGACTAATAATTTTCTTAAACGATAGATTTCTTTGTCTGTGAGCACTTCTTCCGACTTTCCAGACTTCCTGGTGAGAGGCCGAGCTGACTGAATGAACAGTCTCAGGTCATCGAAGTGATCCTCCACTGCAGGAAGTCTGGCACCTTTTGTAATCTCTAAAAACTTTTTTATATTGTCAGGAGTGTACAGGTGAGTGTGCTCCTCCTCCTGAGTGAGGCAGAAGTCACTTTCTGCCTCTGCTGCAGCCTTCACCTCCTTCCCCACTCTCCTGTTCTTTGATGCAGAGGCTACACACTCATGACTTTTTCTTTTTTGTGAGATTTTAAAAATCTCCTCATCAGACATTTCCTCATCATTAAATTCCATTATTGTTGTTTCATTATCACTGTTTTCAATACAACTATCAGTTTGTTTGTTTTCTTCACTTGTTATTTGTTTTTCACTTTCTGACTTTTCACTTGAAGCAAGATCAGCGCTCATGGAGTCCACCTCGACCCCCGAAGGCTCAGCAGCCTCCGCGGGCGTCGGGGCAGCCTCCGCTCCCGCAGCGGCAGCCGCAGGCCGCCACCCCGCCCCTCCAGCCGGGCAAGAGCGGACTAAATGCCCCTCCGCTCCGCAACCAAAACATTTCATGGTCTCCGACGAAGCGAAGACCATGTAGTTAAAACCCTCCACTTTAAAAGAAAAGCTCAGGTTGAGATCACTTGTCGTGTCTTTGAGGATCATGTACACCTGTCTCCGGTGACACACGACATGCTTCAGCTGCGGTGACTTGCAGCCCAAAGACACCATTTTTATCGGGGAGACGAGCTGGCCATAGCGAGACAACTCTTTAGCCAGCACTTCATTCTTAATGAACGGCGGAGCATTGGAGATTGTTATCTTCGTGGCTGGACTAACGAGGGGGAGAACGGGAGTGAAGGTGTCGTGTAACACTACACCGTTCTCCACCACTTCGCTAACCTTAGCGGTGCTATCCAGGAAGATAACAATGGCTCCGTTCATGCGGGAGGCAGACTTAATACTGTTATATCCCACCACTTCTCCCACTGCAAGCCCAGCTTCCTCCACAGAACATTGCACAGCCGGGATGAGTTTTACGGCATGACTACGTGTCAGCCGTTCAAACTCTGAGGCAGCCGTAGCTACCACCGGCATTATGTCAAACAAAAATACACCACCACCAAACCACCAAACACCACAAAAAACACCTCTAACTAAAGACAAACTGTGAACACATAAACACACCAAACAAAAAGAAGGAATAAAGTTAGTAAAACTCACTCACACCGCTGAAAAAGTTCAGCACGCACCACGCTCTCAGCACTCACCACGCTCCCAGCACTCCGTCCTCCATTCACACACAGAGAGAGAGAGAGAGAGAGAGAGAGAGAGAGAGAGAGAGAGAGAGAGAGAGAGAGAGAGAGAGAGAGAGAGAGCCCAGCTCCTACCACCACAAAGCCCTACAATGCCAAGAGGAGAGCAAAGGAGGGAGTCCCCTCAGCCAGCTGGTCCACAGGCTGAACTCCAACAGCACCAGGCACCAAGACCGCCCTCACACCATCCAGCCCCACCAAATTATAGCAAAAGAAAAAGACGATTACATCGACTATTGGACATCCACAACCAAAACCCAGAGCAAACTTCAATGCTATTTGGCCCTAAACAGACAATACTCCATGGCAGATTATCTGAGCTCTGTAACTGAGCCCAGACTGAGGAAAAAGTTGACCATGTACAGACTCAGCGACGACAGTCTGGCCTTAGAGAGCGGCAGACACAGACAGACCTGGCTATCCAGAGAGGAACGGCTGTGTTGCTTCTGTCCACACAGACAGGTGGAGACAGAGCAACACTTCCTGTTGTACTGTGACACATACACTGATCTCAGAATCCTGATATACACTAAAATCACAGGTTCAACCCCAGACTTCCCAAAACTATCAGACCAAGAAAAACTACAACATTTACTGGGAGAAAAAAGGGGCACTGCTGTAGATGCAGCGAGATATCTGAACGCCTGCCACAGGAGAAGAGACGAGCTGCAAAACAACACCTGACAGGAACCAGACAGACAGTTAGAGAGACAGACAGTTAGAGAGATATGTGAACGCCTGCCACGCCTGACATGATTTCCTCCACATGAAGCAGCTGATCCTGACTGAGTTCTTACCTGCACACTGATATGCTGTTTATTATTGTTATTGTTATCATCATTATTATTATTATTAGTGATGTTGTTATTGTTATCATCATTATTATTATTGTTGTTGTTATTATCATCATCATCATTATTATTATCGTTACTTTTTTTCAGAATTCTGTACGCTTTGGCAATATTGTGAACCACAGTCATGCCAATAAAGCTTGTTGAAATTGAGAGAGAGAGAGAGAGAGAGAGAGAGAGAGATTTTTTTGATTTTTGAATTAACTTTATTTTTCGTTCATTTTTCAAAAACATAACGATATATTATATTTAAGTCTTTACACTCTTACTCTTAGAGTAAATACATTAGTGAAAGAATAAATAAATAAATAAATAAATATTTGATTCACATGAGCACATCTCCAAACTGCAGTGTGTGGTTTTCCACAGAACACAACACCTGATTAAAACACCAAACCTGCTGAAAGGAGTCCAGGGGCCTGTTTCACAAAGCAGGTTTAGTGAAAACTCTGAGTATGTTAACCCTGAAATGAGGGAAACTCTGAGTTTTCCGTTTCACAAAGGGAGGTAACTCAAACCAGAGACAGAGGGGTAACTCTAGCCTGTTTCACAAAGGGAGGTAACTTAAACTCTCGGTCAGTTACCATGGTAACATGCTCTCTGAAACTAACCTGGTCGGGACCAGGTTTTTCTCAGAAAACCTTGAGTTTCTCTCTGTCTCCGCCCTCTTTCAGCCACACACGGTGTTTCATTTCCTCATTCATTCAGTCAGCGGGCGAGTTTTGGCGAAGTATAGTTCTGCTATAGTTCCGTCTGTTTTTTCAGAAAATCACTGAAAACATCAGACATTAGAAGTTATATTAGGTGGCGACTATTTCACTACCATGGCGTGTCCTTCTGATAACAATCCCGTGGATGAAGCTGCAGCATTACTGCGCAGATAATTAAATATTCGTCGGGAGATGATTATCAGACTATTGATTATAGATGTTCTTGCATTTCCAGGCAATTCTCTGTTTGAGCGGTAGCGTTTCATATCACAGCAGATATTCTGTGTTGCGCTGCGTTTTTTTGCAAACGGGAGTTTTTGTATACAACGTATAAAAGTCATTCAGTAGGCCTACATTAGAAGTTATATTAGGTGGTGAATATTTACACTACCATGGCGTGTCTTTTTGATAACGATCCCGTGAATGAAGGTGACGCATTACCGCAAAGAGAATTAAATATTCGTCGGGAGATGATTATCAGACCGCGCATAGACGTCCTTAATATACTGCAGCCATAATTACAAAATGAATGAAATGGATCTTTTGAGCAAGTTGAATGTATTTGACTCAGCGTTTCCTAAACATAATCCCAGCTTTTCTTGCAATTCATAGGTTCAAAAGTGTGTGCTTTTAGTCAGGTTACCGGTATATAAACTACTCCTATATAGCCTTCTGATCCAGAATATCGCCCATAATGCGAGGGGGCTGAATACGCACAACACCGTTTCATGTCACAGTCCATCTCACCCCTCCTTACATTTCCAACATTAACAACCAGACATGCTTTCATATCACAGCAGATATTGTGTGTTGCGCTGCGTTTTTTTTTTGCAAATGGGAGTTTTTTATACAACATTGATATGTTGTATAAAAAACAGCCACTTACGGTAATATTTACTTTACGATGTAAAACCTGCTCAAAATGAGGCGTCACCATGAGATTGTGCTGAGGTTTTACCTGTTTGAAAAATGTTTTTATGTTTCATCTTAAGCTGCGCTTCGCCCCCGCGGGGTTGCACTTAAATGAAATAAATTAATAGGCTCCCACTCATGCAGTTCCCCCTGTGATATTACTGTGATTGCAACTGGACTACATTTAAACATATGCACTGACCCGAGCAGCAATGTCCTCCAGCACCGTCTCCCTCTCTTTTGCTGCTGCAGCGGTGTAAACCTGCTCAAACTCTCCGTATGAGCGCATTAATATTTCCATTTCCAGTGGTAGCGTAGCCCTTCGCTTCCCCGTTGCCATGGTGACTCGTCGAATCAGGGCTCCATTGATGCTGTCTTTTTTTACTTGTGGTGCACGTGCTTAACTCCAGGTCAAACTACTCTGAGTTGATCAACCTAACGCAAATCTGCTGTTCTGGAACCGAAAACTCAGAGTTTCCTATCTCAGAGTAGATCAACTCAGAGTTCAGGGTTAAACTCAGAGTTTTTTGAACCTGCTTTGTGAAACAGGCCCCAGATCTCCTGCTGCGTTAAAAAACTTAAAATCAATGAGGAGTCTGGACTTCATCATATGAACACACACAGTCACAGGTTCAACAATAAAACCATCCTCCACCTTTCTCCTCCGGCTAAAATACACAGCCATCTTGGCCTGCCCTAAAACAAAGTTTAAAAGCTGGCATTTGTTCTTGTGTTGGCGTGTGTATTTAAAACCTAGGATAAAAAGCTGCTTGGTAAAAACCTCCCCACATTTGGTAAAAACAGTTTGTAAAAACAGAAACAAGGGTAAAAGACGAAGACACTCATAAAAACAGTGAAACACAGTCTCTCTTTGGTCGCAGTAGGGACACTTGTCCTCTACTGCAGGGTTTATGGTGGACACAAAGGAGTTTACTGCGATTACTCCATGGAGGAGTCGCCAGTGAATGTCTGCATGTCTTTTGGAGAGTGGAGGCTTGTAGAAGGACCTCCACTCTGGTCTGGCTGCAGGAGCAAGTTGCAGATAACTCCTCCATGGAGTGTCAGGTCTTCTGTCCAGTTTTGTCTTGTTTATTGCTTTCACCAGTATTCTGTAAAATGTTCTTCCTGTGGTACCATCCAGTGGTGCGGGGTGTGTGTAATCCATTAAAATCCCAGAGCAGTCTTTAAAATCCGGTGCCAGGAAAATGGCAGGAAAGGGATCGTCATCTTTCACTGCTGGATTAAAGGAGGAGTTTAAAAGTAGGCGGTCGTGTCCCGTGAGTCTCTCTTTCCAATGTTGCAGGAGTTTTTGTGTGACCCTCACTGATGTCAGTCCCAGCTGGGCAGCGAGTCTGGAGGGGTCATCCATCTGGGGCCCAGTCAGCGCCACCACCTGCCCCAGAGTAACAACCCCCCCAGTCTGCAGTCTCGTAGTTAGATTCGTACCTGCCCAGCTGGGAAGGTCCAGACGGGTCCCCCACAGGACCGGCTCCTGAAGGATCCAGTAAAGGGAGTCCGCGTTATCCCTCCTCTCCTTTTTCAGCAGGCTCCACACTCTAAAAACACTTTTATAAAAAGCAGGCAAAGGAGATGTGCTCATGTTTGGTATGTTCATTAAAAACAAATTAAAATCATGACCAAGGCCTTTAAAACCCTGCAGAATGCAGCGGGACAGGGGTCTCCACAGAGTGTCCTTTGGCCCGGTCAGCAGTCTTTGAATAAACTGGAGGCGGAAAGCCGCTCCCCTGCTGGCCAGATGGACCAGGCCTTGCCCCCCCTCTTCTTTAGGTAAAAAAAGGACACTCTGTGGGACCCAGTGTAACTTGTCCCAAATAAAATCAACTAAAACCGACTGAACTTTTGACAGGAGAGAAACTGGAGGATCGACGCAGGTCAGCCGGTGCCACAAGGAGGATGAGACCAGGTTGTTGGCTATTAAGGTTCGGCCTCTATATGACATCTTTGGGAGGAGCCACCTCCACTTCTCCAGCCGACCTTTCACCTTCTCCAGGACATTGTCCCAGTTTTTATTTTTATTGGTCTCATCCCCCAGGAAGACTCCAAGATATCTGAAGCCTCCTTTTTTCCACTGTAGGCCACCAGGCAGCCTGAGCCGACCCCCCAGCTCTCCCCCAGCCATCAGAGCCTCGCTTTTCCCCCAGTTCACCCTAGCAGATGAAATAAAACCAAAGTCTTTTACAGTGTTAGTTAAAAAGTCAATATCTGTTTGTGATTTAACTAAAACAACGAGATCATCCGCGTACACAGACAATTTAAAAGACACAGGACACTGGGGGAAACACACACCTGTCAGTTTAGTTCTGAGTTTGTGGAGCAGAGGCTCGATGGCGATCGAATATAACATCCCAGAGAGAGAGCAGCCCTGCCTCACCCCTCTCTGGATCTCAAATGGTGCGCTCAGTCCGCCGTTAATTTTCAGAACACTTGCAATGTCACTATAGAGAACCCGGACCATGGCTATGAAACCAGGGTTGAACCCAAAAGCAGCCAGAGTCTGCCACAGGTACTGGTGTTCAACCCGGTCAAAAGCCTTTTCCTGGTCTATTGAAATCAGACAAGTCTCTATACCCAATGAACTGGAGAGCTCCAAAATGTCTCAAATTAAAGTGACGTTGTCACTGATAAGCCTGCCGGGCACACAGTAGGTCTGGTCAGGGTGGATGATGGACGCCATCACCTCCCTCAGTCTAAGGGCCAGAGCTTTGGACAGGATCTTATAATCCGTGCACAGCAATGAGACCGGCCTCCAGTTCTTAAGTTCCTGCAGGTCTCCCTTTTTTGGCAGCAGGGTTATTGCGGCCCTCCTGCAGCTCAGAGGCAGTCTGCCAGTCTTTAGACTTTCGTTTAGGACCTCTAGCAGATCTGGTCCTAGGGTGGACCAGAAGGACTTGTAAAAATCTGCAGGAAGGCCGTCCATGCCTGGAGCTCTGCCGCTCTGCAGGCTCATGGTGGCAGTGTGGAGCTCCTGCAGCGTCACCTCTGCTGCCAACTCCCTGTTGTCCGCCTCGCTGACCTGAGGGAGACCGCTGAGGAAGCTGCTGCACACATTTGGATTATTTGTCCACTCACTCTTAAAGAGGTCTCTGTAGAAACCGGCAGCATACTTCCTAATCTCAGATGAGTCTGAGACTTGGGAGCAGCTACCCGTACGTAAAGAGTGAATGGTCTTCCTTTGTCCATTTTTCCGCTCCAGCCCAAAGAAGAAGCGAGATGGGGCGTCCATCTGTGTGATGTTCATGAACCTAGACCTGACCAGAGCCCCCTGTGCTGAGACGCCCAGCAGGTTGGCTATGGCCGACTTTTTTGACTTGAGGGAGTCTAAAAGCCCTCGGTTTGCTGTGGAGTCTGCTAAGGTCTGCAGCTCCATCACCTGCGACTCCAGATCTTTCATGGAGCGGGTTAAGTCTGTAGTGACACCACAAGTGAACTGCTGGCAGAGCTGCTTTATCTGGGTCTTACCAAAGTCCCACCACTGTTGTATGTTAGTGAAGGCAGGCCTGCTCTCTCTGTGGGACTCCCAAAAAAACTTAAAAGCAGTTCTAAAAGCCTGGTCATCTAAAAGGGCCGTGTTAAAATGCCAATAGGCGCTCTTAAAACAGATGTTTTTGATAAAAACATGACAGGAGACTAAAAAATGATCACTAAAACCCACAGGCTGAATAAAACACCTCTTAAAAATATTTAAATGGTGTTTAAAACAATAAAAGCGGTCCAGTCTGGCTAGAGATAAAACCCCCTCCCTACTGTGGCTCCAGGTGAACTGTCTGTGCTGACTGTTAAAAACCCTCCACACATCACTCAGCTCATGGTTCTCCATAATTTGTTTGAGTGTGCGAGATGAAGGAGGGTGTGGCTCAGGATGGTTCCTGTCCAGGGTTGGATTTATTGTGCAATTAAAATCCCCCCCTAAAAACATAAAACCATCATCCTCACAATTTTTAACACAGTCACTTAAAATGTTTAAAAACGCTACCCTGTCCACTGCGTTAGTGGGATTGTAGACATTTAAAAACACAAGTTTTACGTTTTCAAAGACAGCTTTTACTTTCAATAAAACACCTGGAACGACTTCATCAATAGTAAAAGAAAAAGGTAAAAAGCTCTGAGCAAATAAAATCCCCACTCCTCCACTCAGACTGGACCTGTGACTTAAAACCACCTCCCCTTTAAAAGCCCTCTTCCAGTCACTTTCATTGTCTATAGTGCTGTGAGTTTCTTGAACGAACATGACATCAATTCTTTTAGTCTCCATCAGTTTAAAAAGGGTGGCTCTTTTAAAATCAGACCTGGCACCGTTCAGGTTTAAGGTGCTGATGTTAAAATCACACATGGATAAAAAAAGAACAACAGTAAAAAGAGCAGTCAGTAAAAGATAAAAACATCTAACAATCATCTTCATCATTGACGATTTGAGCTCTCACCTTCAGTATTAACTTTTTTAATCTAAATATTTCTTGCTCGGTTAAAATTTCCTCTCCATAGCTCTTCCTGGTGAGCGGCTTGGCTGAACTAATAAAAAGGTGCAGGTCGGGAAAGAACTCACCTACATTAGTCAGCCTGGCTCCTTTCGTTTGCTCCAGGAAGGCTTTAATTTTCTCTGGAGAGTAGTGAGACTGAGGGTCCAGCTGAGTCAGGAGGAGATCACTCTCTGACTCAGTGGACCTCTGTGAACTTGTTTTCTTTACTTTACTGTTTATTTTTCCACTTTCAATATTCTTTCTTTTTTGTGACATTTTGAGGAGATCGTCTTCTGACATATCCTCCTCCATCATTTCTTGGTACATATCGTTGTTCTCAGTCAAACTATTGTTTGTGGATTCATTGGTCGCAACCACAGGGACCGGCGCCGCGGGAGGATTCTCCGCGACGGACGGCCCCACCGGAGCAGAAAAAACCGGCCTTGCGACAACAACGGGGGTGCCCCACACGGTAACCGGGGCAGGGGTGACATCCGCGGGTGGATCCCCACCCGGAGCCGCAGCCGCAGCAGCAACGGGCGGATCCCCACCCGGAGCCGCAGCCGCAGCAACGGGCCGACCTCCACCCGCCGCCGCAGCCGCAGCAATGGGCGGACCTCCGCCCGGAGCCGCAGCCGCAGCAACGGGCGGACCTCCACCCGAAGCCGCAGCCGCAGCAACGGGCAGATCTCCACCCGGAGCCACAGCAGCAGCAACGGCCGGACCCCCACCCGGAGCCGCAGCAGCAGCACCGGGCGGACCTCCCCCCGCAGCAGCCCGCTGCGCTCCGCAGTCCTTCGGGCAGGACCGGACCAAGTGCCCCTCGCCCCCACAACCGAAACATTTCATCGTCTCTGATGAAACAAAGACGATATAATTAAAACCATCAATTTTAAAAGAAAAAGACAGGTTCAGATCGGTGTTTCTTTCTTTTAAGACCATATAAACCTGTCTCCTGTGACAGACAACATGTTTTAATTTAAGGGATTTACATCCCAGCGACACCATTCTGATGGGTGAGACTATCTGTCCGTATTTTGACAGTTCTCTCCCCAACAATTCATTTTTGATGAACGGGGGAGCGTTTGAAATCATGATTTTCGTGGCCGGGTTGACGAGAGGGGAGACGGGAGTGAAGGTGTCTCTGATAACCACTCCCCTCTCCACCACCTCGCCAACCTTAGCCGTACTATCTAAAAATATGACAATGGCCCCGTTCATGCGTGAGGCAGACTTCACACTGTCGTACCCCACCACCTCACCTACAGCCAGTCCAGCTTCCTCTACTGAGCATGGCACTGCGGGGAAAAGCTTTATCGCATGCCTGCGAGTAAGCTTCTCAAAGTCCGCTGCCAGGGCCTCAGCGGCCGGCATTATGCCGCAGGCAGCACGCTGCCCCTCCAAACAATTACACACACACGTTCACACACACACACAAAAACAACCCTTACACCCAAAAAGGACAAACAAATAACTCATAAACACACTCACACCGACGAAAAAGGAAATGTTTTTTTACAAACTTACGAAAATTTGAAACAAAAACCAAACGCTCTCAGCTCCACCATTCACTCGCACCCAGCACACTCACTCCCAGCATGCACTCCGAGAGAGAGAGAGAGAGAGAGAGAGAGAGAGAGAGAGAGAGAGAGAGAGAGAGAGAGACAGAGACAGAGACAGAGACAGAGAGACAGAGAGAATATAGACACTTATTCAATTCAATTCAATTCAATTTTATTTATAGTGTCAAATCATAACAAAAGTTATCTCAGGACACTTTACAGAGTAGGTAAAGACCACACTCAATGACTTATTTATGATTTACATAGACCCAACAATTCCTCTGTAGAGTACAGTGGCAACGAAAACCTTCCCTATAACAGGCAGGAACGTCAGACAGACCCAGCTCTGTGGAGGACGGCCATCTGTCTTGACCGGTTGGGGAGGAAGAAAAGGAGAGAGAAAGAGAGAAAAGACACACAGATGGACAGGGAGAGACAGACAGACACACTTCCAGAGATGCAAGCAAAGCCTAACAGTAACTATAATATTTATAGTAATGTGAATATGACGTATATGTTAAGGCAGTTAATACAACAGAATAGTAGAAACAAGCACAGCTAAAGTGACAGAATATGAAAATGATAATAATTATGGTGGCAAACATGATCAATGATGAGTAGTGGCAATAGCAGCTACAATACAGCTACAAATTTTATAGTTTATTAAACTAGTGATAGTATATATGAGTAACAGTGACAATAGCAGCAGGAAGCGTCATGTAGGACCACGGCAGCAAGCACCACCACGATCAGCAGAGACCTGCGAGACGACAAAGCACAAACAGCTCCGGGGAAGAAGCTGAATCAGTAACATGCATTGATGGGACATGAATGATTCAGACAGAGAGGAGAGAAGCTCAGAGTATCAGGAAAAGTATTATCCCCCGGCAGACTAGGCCTATAGCAGCATAATTAAGCAGAATAAAGTCTCATCGTAAGCCCTAGCTGTAAGCTTTATCAAAAAGGAAAGTTTTAAGTTTACTCTTAAATAAGGGGACAGTGTCTGCCTCCCGAATAACATTTGGGAGTTGGATCCACAGGAGAGGAGCTTGGTAGCTGAAGGCTCTGCCTCCCATTCTACTTTTGGAGACTCTAGGAACGACGAGTAGCCCTGCATTCTCAGAGCGCAGAGATCTAGATGGGTGATACGGTACTATGAGCTCTTTAAGATACGACGGAGCCTGACCAATAAGAGCTTTGTACGTAAGGAGAAGGATTTTAAATTCTATTCTAGATTTTACAGGTAGCCAGTGCAGAGAAGCTAATACAGGAGAAATATGTTCTCTTCTATTTGTTTTAGTTAGTACACGAGCTGCAGCATTTTGGACTAACTGGAGACTCTTAACAGACTTATTGGAGCAGCCTGATAATAAGGAATTGCAATAGTCCAGCCTAGAAGTAACAAATGCATGAACAAGTTTCTCTGCATCTTTCTGAGACACAATGTTCCTAATTTTTGCAATATTACGCAGGTGAAAATATGCAGTCCTTGTCGTTAGTTTTATGTGAGAATTGAAGGACATATCCTGATCAAAAATAACACCCAGATTCCTTACTGTGGTGCTGGAGGACAACACAACATCATCCAGAGTAACAATGTCTTTAGCTATTGAGTTTCGGAGGCCTTTGGGGCCAAGTACAATAATTTCAGTTTTGTCTGAGTTTAACATCAGGAAATTGCAGGTCATCCAGCTTTTTATTTCCTTAATGCACATTTGAAGTTTATCTAACTGATGGGTTTCTTCTGGTTTGATCGACAAATATAATTGTGTATCATCAGCATAACAATGAAAATGTATGGAGTGCTTCCTTATAATAATTCCTAAGGGAAGCATATATAAGGTGAAAAGAATCGGTCCAAGGACAGAACCCTGTGGGACTCCGTGACTAACTTTAGTGTGCATGGAGGATTTGTCATTAACATGTACAAACTGAGATCTATCTGATAGATATGACTTAAACCAGCTCAGTGCGGTTCCTTTAATGCCGATCAGATGCTCTAGTCTGTGTAGCAGGATGTGATGGTCAATAGTGTCGAAGGCAGCACTAAGATCTAGTAAGACAAGTACAGAGACAAGTCCTTTGTCTGAAGCTATTAGAAGGTCGTTAGTAATTTTCACCAGTGCTGTCTCAGTGCTATGATTTGCTCTAAATCCTGACTGGAAATCCTCAAATAACTCATTATTATGTAAAAAGTCGCACAACTGATTGGCAACTAATTTCTCGAGGATCTTAGAGAGAAAAGGAAGGTTAGATATAGGTCTATAGTTGGCTAGTACCTCAGGATCAAGACTGGGCTTTTTAAGAAGAGGTTTAATTACAGCTACTTTAAAAGACTGTGGTACATAACCTGCTGACAAAGACATGTTAATCATATGTAATACAGGAGTGCTAATTAAAGGTAACACTTCTTTAAGTAACCTAGTTGGAATAGAGTCTAGAAGACAAGTAGAAGGTTTTGATGCTGAATTAGTAGATGTTAATTTGTTAAGGTCGACTGTAGAAAAGCAGTCCAAGAATATTTCAGGTCGTACAGTTTGTAAGGTTCCTGGGTTTGATGAACAAATAGTGCCAAGCGAGTTGATTTTGTCTCTAATAGTTATAATTTTGTCATTAAAGAAGGTCATGAAGTCGTTACTACTGAGGGTTATAGGAATACATGGCTCAATAGAGCTGTGGCTCTCTGTCAGCCTGGCTACAGTGCTGAAAAGAAATCTAGGATTGTTCTTATTCTCCTCTATTAAAGATGAGTAATAAGCTGCTCTGGCATTACGGAGGTCCTTCCTATAGGTTTTAAGACTTTCTTGCCAAACTAAGTGAGATTCCTCCAGTTTAGTGGAGCGCCATTTACTTTCCAACTTTCGCGATATTTGTTTTAATTCACGGGTTTGTGAGTTATACCACGGAGCTAACTTCCTCTGTTTTATTATCTTCTTTTTTAAAGGAGCAACAGAGTCAAGTGTTGTTCTTAGAGAGCCTGCAACACTTTCAACAAGGTGATCAATTTCAGAGAAACTAACGTTAGTGCAGGAATCTTGAATATTAGGATAAGGCATTAAAGTAAATGCAGATGGAATCGCTTCCTTAAATTTAGTTATAGCACTATCAGATAAACATCTGGTGTAGACACTTTTACCCAGTGGTGAGTAGTCCTGTAATATGAATTCAAAAGTTATTAAATAATGGTCTGATAAAATAGGATTCTGTGGAAAGACTATTAAGTCATCAATTTCCACACCATAAACCAAAACAAGGTCGAGGGTGTGATTAAAACAGTGAGTAGGTTTATGTACACTCTGACTAAAACCAATCGAATCTAATAGAGAGATAAACGCGATACTGAGACTATTATTATCGCTGTCCACATGAATATTAAAATCACCTACAATTATTACTTTGTCGGATTTAAGGACTAAATTTGACAGAAACTCTGAGAATTCGGACAGAAATTCAGAGTAGGGACCGGGAGCACGGTACACTATAACAAATATAATTGACTGCACAGTTTTCCAGGTTGAATGTGAAAGACTAAGAACAAGACTTTCAAATGAATTATAATTTAGTTTAGGTTTAGGGTTTATTAATAGGCCTGAATTATAAATAGCTGCAACGCCTCCTCCTCGACCACTGCCTCGAGAAATATGAGTATTAACATGACTGGGAGGAGTGGATTCATTTAGGCTAACATATTCTTCGGGACGCAGCCAGGTTTCGGTCAGACAGAGTAAATCAATATGGTTGTCTGATATCAGATCGTTTACTAATACAGCTTTAGATGAGAGAGATCTAATGTTTAAAAGTCCACATTTTATTTTCTGATATTGTTGCATTGTCGCAGATTTTGCGTTGATTTGTATCAAGTTTTTCTTTATAGCTCCTCTTCTGTTCATTTTTGATCTGTTTAATTTAAATGATCGTGGGGCAGACAGTGTTTGTATACTAAACTGAGCTGGAAAATGCTCCACAGGGAGCGCAGAGAGGTGTGTAAGACTGCCACTCTGCTTCCTGGGTACCTGCGATAAGGGCAGCGCAGAGAGGTGTATTAAACTGCGACTCTGCTTCCTGATCCCAACACTGGGTTGTCATGGTTTTAGACCGCTAACAACTGCGTCCAGGTTCTTAGATATGAGAGCGGCACCCTCCAAAGTAGGATGAATACCATCTCTCCTAATAAGACCAGGTTTTCCCCAGAAAGACTGCCAATTATCTACGAAGCCCACATTATTTACCGGGCACCATCCAGACAGCCAGCGACGGAATGATGACATGCGGCTATACATGTCATCGCAAGTCAAGTTGGGCAGGGGACCAGAGAAAATTACGGAGTCCGACATAGTTTTTGCATAAGAACACACCGACTGCACATTAATTTTAGTGACCTCCGATTGACGTAATCGGGTGTCATTACCGCCGACGTGAATAACAATCCTACCATATTTACGTCTATCCCTAGCCAGAAGTTTCAAATAGGATTCAATGTCGCCCGCTCTGGCCCCTGGCCATGCCAAGAAGCTGCATTTTTAAGCTGAAGCTAATTGGATACAGAGTACAACAGTACTCTCATAAGAAAATATCCCTTTTATGCAGTCAGTGATTAACACTGACCTTTAGCTAAGGAGGAAAGGTGCTTAAGCTAAGAGAGGGAGAGCAGAGAGAAAAGGACAGAGGTGGCACAGATCACAGTAATTAATGTCTAGGGGAGACCTTAAGGCATTATGCAAATAAAAGATGAATTCCAAAGTTCAAACTTACCACGGGGTGCATGTATGTACATGCACACATTCACACACAGAGACACATAGGGTATGCAAAGGAATTAAAAGTTGTCCACTTGGTCTAAAAAATATATTTTTTTCTTGCTGATTTGTAATTTACAAATATCATTTCTACACCCCCCACTTAAAAATGAGGCCAACGAACATATCTTCAATTATTAATCCCAGACATTGCAATAATAAACATTCATAACTACTAAAAATACAACCTGCTGGGTAGTCTAATATGTACAGTAAATCACATATTGACAACTCAGTGGAAAAATAAAGTAAACACTATTAAGTTGAACATCTACATTTATAGGAACACTGTTTCAAGCAATAATAGTAATACTGCCGTAAACATCTTTAAGAATGTATGGTGGAATTTTTTTTTTCCAACAAAGATAGAACATTATTGGTTAAGCAGAGGAAAGGACTGTCCATGAAGTCAGAAATGTGTGCCTTTGTGGATAACAGAGGCAGATATTGCACATTAGTCACCACACACTAGTGATACACCAATACGGCCGAAATTTGTGTTTTTTAGGTGTATTGATCGATGCGGGCAGCTGCGTTTGCGTTTACTTCATTATTTACAGACAGGCGTCCACAGGCAGCTCTGTGATTTTTAAGTTCAATACATTTTCTTTTTATTTCAAATTGAGACTTTTAACATTGGTTATCATCATTGTGCAAAAGTAGTATCGCTTCAAATATCAGCTCAAAAAAATCGGCAATCAGTATTGGTCATCGGCCCTAAAAAATCCATATCGGTTGATCACACACCACACACACATTAAAACTCACCTATGTTCATACAACACACTGACATGGAGATAATTTTCGCTTGAATACACACCTGTCCTTTCACTCTATGGTACACAGCACACAGCCTGACCATGACCACAGGACATGTAAATGTTCCATAATGTGAAACACTGAAACAATTATAGAGGATTGTTTCCAATTATCAGTGTTCCCACCCCGAAATTCTGTTATAGTCCAATTTTTAAAAAAGGAAAAAAAGAAAAGAAAAGCTCCCACCTGCCCAAAAGAAAAGTCCAACAACTCGAAGAGGTAGGTAAAATATTGCATATGGGCAGAAATCCAGCTGGAGGGCCTGGATAGCCAGTTCACTGATAAAGTCGGTTCTTCAGGACTTGGGCTTTCTTGGACAGTGCGTTGCCTTCAAGCTCCATGACCACCTTCTGCAGCACTTCAAAGGTGTACTTGAGTTCAGCAGGGTAGTTTAAGTTCAAAGAATAAATTAGGCCAAACAATATGGCAGCAGCTAAGGGAACATTGTCCAAATCCTGCATCACAATCTGAGACTCAAGGACAATGCCAATGTCCTCTGGCATCTCTGTGTTTCAAGACGTAAATACCCATGGTTGTTTCCTCAATAGATTCCGGGAGGAGGGATTCATCTGCTGCCTGTACAATGCACAAAAAAACAAGTGGAATTAAACTGTGCCTCACATTGACTCAAACCCACACACAAACTTGGATATTAAGATCACTACCATATTATCTTACAACTTAGCTGACTAAAGTAATTACAACTAGAAAATTTCCTCTGGGAAATTTTGATAGGACCACAGGGGCTACTGCCAGGCATACTGTCTCTGTCAAAAACACAGATCAGTATCGCTGTAAGGACTTACTGAACGATTTGGTATGATTTGGTGTTCCTACAGTAAATATTTTGGAGACACTTGCGAGTTTAAAACAGGTGTCCGTTCTGCTTCTCTCAGAAAATCATTTTATTGGACTCAATAGGTGCATTTCCACTATGGTCGAATAGCCGGGAAAAGGCGGGTATATATCGCAGAAACGCCCCTTATTTGCATGTGAGTCACTCGAGGGTCTGTTTGAGCATCTGTTTTTTTTTTTTAACTTCGGGGGAGCAAGTCCAAAAAACGGACGCTCAGACCCCGAGAGAAGCGTGGTTGCTGATTGGATGTAGCTCTCAGCGGGATGTGATGTGTGGTAGTACAGATGGCAAAACTACGCAGTGAAGTAGATTAGACACTTTTATCCCTGATGGAATCGCCCCTAATGAGGAGCAGAGACAGACTTGGCCGCACTTAGAGGCTGCCAATTCAAATTCTGTAAGTCTCTCAGATTATCTGAGCACACTGTGAGAGACAGAAGAAGTTTGGCTACAAATTTGGGAAAAAAATTCACTTGTGTAGAGTGTTAATTGTGGCTGGGAGGTGTGTGGTTTCTCTCCCACTCTCACGATGTCTTCTACTCTGACACAGACAATTGTGCAATACACACCCATCTAGTTAGGTTAATTGATTACTCTAAGAATTGCCCTTAGGTGTGAATGGTTGTCTGTCTGTTCGTCTCTATGTGCCCTGCGATAGACTGGCGTCCTGTCCAGGGTGTACCCCGCCTCACGCGCAATGTCAACTGGGATCAGCTCCAGCCCCCCCGCGACCCCGACCCCGGGATAAGTGGTTGAAGATGAATGAATGAACACCTGAATATACTAAACCTAAGTAATACTTACCACATACTCTCTCAATAGATTCTCTGGGTCCTTGTTGAGTTAAACGCAGAGTGCCTTTATGACAACATCAACTCAAGGCAGGACATAGGCAGGACATAGGCAGGACATAGACATAATTACATAAAAGAGCTTATAACGTAAGTTGATAAAGCCTAGATTAAAAAAAATATATATCACAGGCCAGGTCTGCTTCAACATTATATCAGAGGGTGCATTAACATGTCTGAATGTGAGGGAGGTTAAAGTATCGGTATCAGTAGATCTTTAAAATAACAAATCACACAGTTTCCTAGCTTAAACTGGCATCCTTAGCCACTAAAAGTGTTTTGCCCCGAGACTCGCTGCATCGTTTTCGTTGCCGAGGATGGCGGTGGTGATTCTGTAGTTAACACACACAGAGCACCACAGCACAGTGACAGCAGAGAGTAACACAGTACGGTGACAGTCACGTATCGTCGTCTCAGCTCGCGAGAGCAGATCATGCGTCTCACTGAACAACACAAATGTGAGCGCACCAGCAAACTGAACGAAGCCCCGTACTTTTTCCATTTATTCCATCGAATGGGTTGCAGAAAGTGTTGAATATAAACAGAAAAATAAAATCAGTGCCCACAAAGCTTTCTTCGTCCCGAGGTCGACCAGAGAGAGAATATTGACCGTCCCGGTCTCAATTACATACCTGGACTATGGGATGTCCTTAAATTCAATCCCTGCCCCACACACACACACACACGCACACACACACACACACACACACACACACACACACACACACACACACACACACACACACACACACACACACACACACACACACACACACACACACGGACGGTATAAACTGAACTTGACTTAAGGTACACCACTGGACCTCAGCATGGCATAATTAATGTTAAGATAACTACTTTAATATTGCAGAGTCAGTTTTCCTCCATTTTGTTAACTGACCGCAGCCACGTTTCCCTAAAACCAATGTCAGTTACCCATCCCTCAAACTCATTGACCTCCGAGTGGCAATTTGAAAAGAGAATATACCTACACTATAAATTTACAGTAATCTACTGGCAGCAGCTTCTCCAGTAAACTACTGTAAAAATTACAGAATCTCACTGTATTTTAGAATCACAGTAAAGTACTGTATTTTAGAATCACAGTATATTACTGGAAATAAATATACAGTTATTTGCTGTCAATTTACACCACGTGCACACATTACCTCACCAGAAATTAAAAATAGAAAAAGAAAAGATATTTAGGGCGGCACCCATGACCGCTACCATCAGCAGGACAGTGAATGACCAAATAGTTTGCACCGAGATTAACTCGGTTTTACTCGACGTTACCGGGGCAAATAAAAAGCTCAACATTTTCAAACCTTGATTATGAACACTCCACTTATATCTCCGGCTCATGATTGATACATTTTTCATTACCTTTATTGTGTCCAGAGCAGCAGAGCAGCCCACAGCGAGGGAGAAAATGACAGAGCCTGCAGGTCTTCAACAACTGTGGAATCTGAGAAAAAAAGTCAAAATCCGGCTGATGAAACATAATTTTTTTATTTCATCTTAAAATGACATCGACATGTAGGTTTAAAATTTCTCAGTATTGAAATACTTTTAAAAGATTTATTCATGTTTTAGAGAGATCAATTATGTAGCAATATTTGCAAATTGAACAACTCTCCTTCCCTTTTTTAAGTGTGCAGCTCAAGGTAAGTACACGAGGCACACTCTACCAGGTGAGCTACTGGGTACCAGTGGAAGCAGTTGCAGCTGCTGGTCTTTTAAGGAGGGGAAGCTAATTTTTCCGGCCTACATCATAAATGTCTTTGTTTATATATATGTAAATTCTACCCTTCGTTCCTTTTCAAGAAAATGATCTGTGACCTTGTCGTACCAACTAGGCGTTTTTTCCAGGGACTTGACCAATGTCCTCTCAATGGCAGCAGATGGAGTTGCTGCGCCAGGCTAATGTGAAGTGTGACCGCCTGTGAGTGTGAGGGATCGTGACGGGGGTGGGGGAGAAGCTCCGTAGCTGCCGTTGCTTGTTGGGGAAAGAAACCACAGAGTGACAGAACAGTGTCGCCAAACACAACATTAGTCTTTTTAAACAAAGACAAAGTCTCTGGGGATTGTTAAAGTCTTCGGATCAGTTCAGAACAACGGAATGAAAAACTTGGAAAATGCTCCGCTGGATGTTTATTCTTCAAGATAGCTTATTAGCTCCCTCAGCTGTCAATCAAAAAAGGATTCCACCTCAGACAGCTCTTTTTTTTTGCTTCTTTAAAAAGATATATTGGTTTTGAGCGACAAAAAAAGAGTTCTCAACTTGTAATCCCATTTTTTTTTTATGATTGGTGTTTTAATTGAGTACTAGTTCATTCGAGACGGAATCAGATTCTGTTCAAAAGTGGCGAAGCGGCTGGCACGTGATCATGCTAAACCAATACAGTGGCCACTTTTTTAAACGGAATCCAAAATAGAATAGAATAGAATAGAATTACTTTAATGATCCCAGACTGGGAAATGATTTTGTAACAGCAGTAGTGGGACAGCAAATAAACACTTTGTACATAACATAAATAGAATTCAATATATACATAGTGTATATTCAGTGCAAAGTGTGCTATAAACAATAAACAATAATAATATATACAACAAAACATGCAAAATATACTTTAACAATAATAATATATACAAAAAAGTAGAGTAGAGTGCCTGTCAGGCAGAGGTGAGAGAGTTATTATATACAGTGATGGATTCCGGCAAGAAATATTTTACGACAGCGAAGCTGAAGCAGCCTTCTGGAGAAGGTGCTCCGCTGTCTGACCAGTGTGAGTTGGAGAGGGTGGAGAGGATTATCCATGATGGATAACAGTTTTTTCAGTGTCCTCCTCTCCACCACAGCCTCCAGAGTGTCCTGTTTGCAGCCAATCACAGAGCCAGCCTTCCTGATCAGTTTGTTGAGTCTGTTGGTGTCGCTGGCTCCATTGCTGCTTCCCAACAAACCACAGCAAAGAAAAGTACACTGGCCACCACAGACTGATAACAGATCTCCAACATCTTGCTGCACACGTTGAAGGATCTCAGCTTCCTCAGGAAGTAAAGTCTGCTCATCCCCTTCTTGTAAACAGCTTCAGTGTTAGATCTCTAGTCCAGTCTGTGGTTGATGGTAACACCCAGGTACTTGTAATCCTCAACCGCCTCCACATCCTTTCCCAGAGTGCACAGAGGTTGGAAAGCCGTCATCCTCCTCTTCCTGAAATCTGTCACCATCTCTCTGGTCTTTCTGATGTTCAGCCGCAGGTGATTCTGTCCAGTCCACTTCACAAAGTTGTCCACCAGTGCCCTGTATTGTATTGTGTTGTACTGAAAGTCAGTGGTGTATAAGGTGAACAGGAAAGGAGACAGTACAGTCCCCTGTGGAGCTCCTGTATCACTAACCACCACATCAGACAGAACAAGTGCCCATACGGACAAACTGTGGCCTGACTGTCAGGTAGTCAGTAATCCAGGAGATCATTGTGTCATCCACTGCCATCACCTGCAGCTTCTCCCCCAGTAGCAGTGGCTGAATGGTGTTAAAAGCACTAGAGAAATCAAAGAATGTGATTCTCACAGTACCTCCTCCACCATCCAGGTGCGAATGAGCTTGTTGCAGCCGGTAGATGACAGCGTCATCAACTCCCATGTGTGGCTGGTAAGCAAATTGCAGAGGGTCTAGCAGGGCTCACCTTCGGCCTCAGGTTGACCAAAACCAGTCTCTCCAGCACCTTCATGACGTAAGATATGAGGGCCACTGGTCGATAGTCATTGAGGTCTGATGGTGTTGACTTCCTTGTAACAGGAACCAGGCAGGAAGTCTTCCAAAGCACTGGTATTCTCTCCTGACCAAGGCTCAGGTTGTACAGGCATTGTAGGACAGGAGACAGCTGGCTGGCACATGTCTTCAGGATCCTGGGGCTGATACCATCAGGTCCTGCAGCCTTATGCAGGTGGAGTCTCTCCAGCTGTCTCCTAACCTGGCCTGCAGTCACAGTCATGCGGGGGAGGCTGCTGGTGCCTTCAGTGGAGGAGGAGGTGAAGGTGGAGGAGGAGGAGGCAGAGGAGGTGGAGGTGGAGGTGGAAGAGGTGGAGGAGGAGGAGAGGTGCTGCACAGGAGAGCTCACAGCAGGGTATTGAGGGGGGTGGGGAGGAAGCATTTGGGGCAGTGAGGGTGTGTGGGGGTCTGAAGGTGTCATGGAGACGACAGAAGGCTGTGAGCTGAACCTATTGAAGAATCTGTTCAGCTTGTTTGCCCTCTCCAGGCTGTCTGATGACTGTATGCCGCTCACCTTATACCCAGTGATCTGCTTCATACCAGTCCACACATCCCTCACATTGTTCTGCTGGAGTTTGGCCTCCAGCTTCCTCCTGTAGGCATCTTTACAGGTCCTCAGCATATCCCTGAGTTCATGCTGCACTCTCCTCAGTTCTTCCCTGCCTCCAGACCAGAACACTCTCTTCTTCTTGTTAAGAAGGGCTTTTCAGGTCATTGGTGATCCACGGCAGATCCATGTCTGCCTCTGTGTTCTCAGTAAGCATTGCGAAGATTAATGGAATCCTGTCAAAACTTATCTAAAGTCAAAGAAAGATCATAAACAATGCTGTTTATAGTTTTTTTTATAATGAATATGCACTTTGTTAGACTGAACAACTTAAAGAAGTTAACTGAATGTTGGTTTCCCTTACAGCTAAGTGTTTCTTGGGGGTAAACATTTGAATAAACATATAACATGTGAATAGTAGGGTTTTAAACAGTAACATAGTGTAGGTAAAGGAGTGTTTAAGATATTAATTGAATGTGAAACTCAATGCCAATGTGTGTTTCACAGGAACAGAGTAAAGAGTGTTTTATTGAAACTGAGAATACTCCATGATGGGACATAGAACTGAAAAGCTTAAAAGCAGAAATGTGTTATATTTATATGATTTACCTGCTAAGTGCTGAAACAGATGTGTTACCTTTACATGATTTATGAGTGCTGTTCATAAAGGTGATAGGACCACAAGTGCTCTTACAAGCAGAGTCATCAGCTTAGGATTTTCATTTTTTAATTAACGTTCACTACATTACACTCATTTAGCAGATGATTTTATCCAAAGTGCCTCACACTAATGCAGAGGTGAGCAAGAAAACTGCTAGTCAGACGTCATAGGCCTACATCTCAATAAACATGAGCCATCCAATGCCAGACCAGAACAAGTCTTTAAAAAATACAATGCAATATATAGGAAGAGGAACGATCAGTGTAGTAAACATATACACTACATACAGTGGAGATCAAAATTAGAGAACAAAGTATAAATACCTATTTATTCTGAAATACTGTTATTTATACTGTTCATAATTTGATAGAATATCCTTTGTGTCTATCCCACTGCTGTACCAACATGTTTTTGGAAATAACCAAGGCACTTCAACAAAACCCTTTATTTTGTTAAAAAAACGGTGATCAAAATTAGAGAACACTTTCAGATCCCTCCCAGTTATTGGTGTTAATCTGCACCTGGTGACATTGACTATATTGTTTGACACACCCTATTTATCTGCAGCTCTCCTGGTTACTTTGTAAGATGGCGAGCTGCTCTAAGGAGACTGAAACCCTAAGACAGCCAGTTGTCTAGATGAAGGCTAAAGTGATGACCCTCTCAGCTATCAGAGAACGGTTGGGCGTTCACAGTCTGTGATTTCAAGAAGATTGAAACTTTACAAGGACACAGATTCATTTAAGTCCCTCAAAAAGGCCGGTCGTCCACGTAAAACAAGTGCACAAGAGGACAGGATTATGAGAAGACTCTCAATGGGGAATCAGTTCAACACTGCAGCTGGTTCAGTGCTGAACATGACAAGGATCTGTCTCTGTACACAGTATCATCGTTTAAGACTTTTTGGAGTGAAAGCCCACTCTGCAGTGACCAAACCTCTCATCAGCAGGAAAGAATAAAAAGGCTAGACTTGCCTTTGCTGGGGAGGCATGTTGTGTGGACAGAGGAGAACTGGTCCAGAGTGACTTCAGTGATGAAAGGACGTTTAGTATATTTGGGTCTGATGGAAACATCATGTTGGGCGTAGGACTGGGGAAAGACTGAACCCAAAGTGTGTAAAGAAGTCAGTCCCCTCCAAGTCCATTTGGAGGAGGAAGTGTCATGGTTTGGGGGATGTTTTCTGCAGCAGGAGTTGGGCCTCTTGTACAGCTCCATGGCAGGGTGAATGCAAATGTTTATGTGAACCTCCTTCAACAACATGCAATACCTCCACTGCAGCTGTCTCCAATCAGCTGCAATTTTCACGAAGACAATGTCCCCTGTCACACTGTAAAACAGGTGAAGCAGTTCCTTAAAGCTCAGAATATTGAAACAATGAAATGTCCAGCCCAGAGTCCAGATCTAAACCCCATAGAGAATCTCTGGAAAATCCTTGTCAACAAAGTAATGTATAAGGGCGCACTCAAACTGTCCGTCCGCACCGTGCCCCGTGCTTTAGGGTAATTTCCCCACCTCCCTCTCCCCCCTCTCCCCCCGCGCCCCAGGCCCGTTTGTACTCACACTACTTGGGCCTCGGCGGAATGCTTCTTGTAGTCTATACGTCATCACGCCGTAAAAGGTCAGACGCATTGAATGTTTTTGTGCGTCTTGTCCAACTGTTTTTGAATATTTTCATCTGACCAAATCTGCAGTAAACACTCCACCTCCACATCACACCAACATGAACCTTTCGCCGCCATTGTTTCAAATGTCTGCGCATAGTCTGTCCTTCTTTTTTCTGTCCGAACAGGTGCACATAAAATTATGTCAGAACCGCCGTAGGCCTCGTGCTCATACATGTGCAAACGTTCTTTACAAAAGCCCACCTCTCCCAAACGGGCTGTGGCCAGCAAGCGTACCGCACTTGCACTCACACTGGTCAAACGAACTAGACTTTAGCTGTGAAACTAATTGGGCATGGTACGAATGGACAGTGTGAGTGCGCCCTAAGAAACCCACTCCAGTTATTGAACTGTGGAAGAGACTGAGTCAGAATGGACCCAGATCAAAGCAGAGCAGTGTGAGAAATTAGTGATGTCCTGTGGGTGCAAATGTGCTGAAGTCATTCAAAGCTGTGGCCTCTACACTTCCTGTTCATTTTTGAATCCTAGAGAAGAAAACATTGTTGAAATCTTCTCTTCTGACACAATGGTTACTGTTCTCTAATTTTGATCACACACACACACACACACACACACACACACACACACACACACACACACACACACACACACACACACACACACACACACACACTCATCACTGAATTTCCACCATAACCTGTGTGGACAATTCCAAGTTGATTTGGGATTCATGAAAGGAAAATGGGCACTGGTAGGCATACGCACAGTTTTAGAAAACAGACGTACCTAAATTCCCTCATTTGTATGTGCTGTTTGTAAAACATTTAGTGGAGGCCCCTGGGTGTCTCAGATAGTGTAGAAACTCTCACCAGCATGTCTGAGTAAAGAAAAATGTATGTTCTTTTCAATTAAATACATTTTGATTTTGATTCATGATATGGATTCTGATTCAGTTCGTCTGATGAATCCTGGTACTTTTGCCCAACTGTACTGACCTCATTTCCCTGACTTCCCTGCTGAATTTAGTTATCTTACTTTCTTATCGTATGTGTTAAGGTAGTTTATAAGCATGTCCACTATTCTTCTTAAGGGTACGCTCTTCCAAGAGATGGAGAAACAAAAAGGAGGTAGAGAGAACAAGGAAGAAGACAGAGCATGACTAAGAGATAGAGACGGAAGCAATGAAAAGGACAGAATTAAAGGGAGAGAAAGACAGACATGGAGAGAGGAGATGAAGGGAAAGCCAGAGCACTTCAAACAGTTCACAGCTTTATCCACGTGCAGTAATAATAAATGGGGCTTCATTATTTAGTTGTGTGTATCTGTAGTGCTGCTGCACTGCAAACCCCCTACCTACTTATCACTCCCTTATTCTCCTATTTACTAATCCAGGAGAGAGAGAGAAAACCTGTTTGAAGAGTTTGTATGCATGCCCGGTGCGTGTTAGGGTATGTGTCTGTTTGTATGTCTATTTTGCCGAAGGAGATCTATTTACAGATGCCACCCACAAACTCCCGTGACCCTTTAATGTGCGGGTTGGTGAGATAGAGGTAAAGAGATCTTCATCTTTTCTACTCTGAAACCTTCTGTAGGTAGAGTTATCAGATGGTACACCAGTTTGTAAGTTTCTTTTGATGCTAGGATGCGTGGCTCTGCTTGAAGACCAGTACAAGTACCATTAGCAGGTGTCATACATGAGTGGAAGTGTTAACACCAGCTGCTAACCTTCTGGGAGGGGAGGGTGTGAGGTGAGATGGTCTGCAGAGGGAGTGTTCAGGTGGGCTGCAGTGTCTCTCTGCAGTGTCTAAGAAATTACTTTGTAAGGTTGTGTGTCTGCACATTCTTCATGTATGCACAAAGTTTTCTGAATGGCCATTTTGTTGTCAGTCCATCGTCATGGTACTCGTGCAATAATGCTGCACTGCTATAAGGGTATTTAAGGGACCAGTTGCGTTCCTGTGAAGTTCGACCTGGAGTTTTAGCAAAATGTTGAATCACACCCTGATGAGGCAGACATCAGAGAGGTTAATGAAAAAAAAATCAAAGCTGCAGAATGGGTGAAAAACAACAAGCAGGTGTTTCAAGAAGAGGATACTCCCCAGCTGACAGAGGCCTCTGGAACAATGTATTAAAAACAAAAACATGTCTCCACAGATTAGGGAGGGGGATGTGGATCCATTACAATTTGCCAGACATGGGGAGATTTCTGCAAGAAGAGCAGGATGTCCAACATTTAAAAGTGATTACCATGGTTACTGAGGAGAGGTCCTCAGAGCAGTCCTCTGATATTACCTTCATTCAGCGCAACAGGGTCAGAGAACAGGAGGAACTGCAGATTAACCAATCAGATCAATGAAATGATTGCTGCCATCTGTGTGTGAATGGTTGAATATGCAGGTAGTGTAAAAGAGCCTTGTGTGGTTGCAAGACTGGAAAGGCGCTAAATAACAAAAACAAAATGTAAAAAATAAAGAAATTAGTTAAAGGTTGAATTTGTAGAATCTAAAATCTAGCAGCCAATAGCGTTGGGCGTTGGTGGTTGCCAGGGTTGTCTGTTGTTTGGTGCAGCTACTGTAGGCTGGCACTGGGTGAAATGGAGTTTGCCAATCCTGCAGCTGCTTCGGAGCCTCAGTGAAGGCGGCGCTCTTTGTCCCAGCAGCTGAGTGAGCGGAGACGGGCAAAAACCAGAGTCAATATAGGCCAAGCATTCACTCCATGGACTGAGAGAAAGGAGTTCTATCTAATAGAAAGTCTTTTGCATTTTTTGTGATAATTTTTATACCCATCTCCATAAAATTCAGTCTAATATATTTGGTATCTGTGGAGTTTTGAGATATATAAATAAAGCTGTGTGTTTGGAATGTTTAGCTGCACAACATGATGTTGTGATCTATTTAATTGTTTTATTCAAATACCATTTTTTAACTGAAGTGCATCAACTTCATTTTTCTTCACAGTCCCTTCAGCATACTGAAAACCAAAGAAACACAAATGTTTTGTAGCTATTATAGCTATGCTTTGTATCACATGCATTTAATATTTTTGTAGCTTTTTTTTTTTTCTTGGTTGCTATTACAGATGTTTTCTGACTACAACAGCCTACTGCAGAAGTATTTTCATTTAATGCTTGTTCAAACATCAAAAATTTCCATCTGCAAAATTATGGGGCTTTTATTACAAAACAGTTACCTGAAATCTTGTCACTGAGATTTGTTCAGGGTTTGCACACCTTTACCAAGATCAAATTCAAGCACTTTTCAAGCACTTTCAAGGTCAATTTTCAGCACCGTACAGCTGTGGTAAATTACACATTTCTAAGAATACATACACATGAAAAATTATTATTTCACCTTTTTTTTTTATCACATTAAGAGATTGTATTATGGTATAAACAACAAAAATTGTGTTTTGATATAACAGAAGGATAATACATTCAATTAAATACCTATCCTATAGCTATTGTTTTTAAAGAAATGCGAAAAAAAATTGTTTTTTCACAATACCAAAATTATGACTTCGGTAGATAAATGAGATAAATATCTCGATACTGATGGCAAAAAACTTAATCATCAAGTATAGTAATGGAATAAAATATTAGATGACCAAACGTGGAACTTTGTTTATTTGTATAAATTAAGACACTTATAACAGTCAAAATAAAAATAATTGTTTTGTAAAGCTGCTGAGCTTTATACTACTTAATGTTACGGGTACCAACTGGCACTCGAAGCAATGAAGAAGCAGCTCTTTGGTGTCATTCCAGATTGCAACTGAGGAAACAGCGTAAGTGGCGCTCTATTATCAGTCCCTGCAGCAACCAGTGGCAACTCGAACGTTCCGCCTCACTGCTGCCTTATACAAGTCAACTCCTCTCATCACCAAAAAATTATTCAAATAAATTATACATTGAGGCAATGGTGAAAATAGACATACTGGTTATTCATTAGGCTAAAACAAAACAAAACAACACAATACAAATATGACCACGCATGTGTGGGTTTTACATTAAAATGTTCAGTTCATAAAATAAGATCATCCTTTATTCGTCCCACAAAGGGGAAGTTTGCAATTTGCACTTTATGTTGATAAAGTTCAAACCCTGAAAACTACATCAGTGACTACAGTACAACACAAATGACCGAGACCTGGTGGAGGTCTGTGCTCGAACCATTTTCTACCAATATAAAGTATTATATTACCAGTACTGATGCGGACCCACGTGTGATTTATGATACATTCGTATCTGACCGATCTCAGCGTACGAATGAGCGGGCCTTGATAAATGCAGCGGCTGTTGATCGTCATTAACATGTTACGCCCTTAAATATTCCTGGTTCGGAGGCCTCGCCCACTGAGGTCAAACATGGAGAGACGAAACACTTGTAAGAAAAGAAACTTTTTCGACACACTCCCCATACCTAAAGCACTCGAAACTGCCAAAAAAAGGCTGCAAGCCCTGGTCAGCCGCCTACAGAGGTACACGAAAAACAATGAGGCCAGACAAATAAAAAGGTTGTTCACAACTCAACCTGCAAAAGTGCATGCTCAGTGGCAGGGTAATAACAGCAGAGCAGATCAACCGAGGCTGGAAACTGAACGGTTCTGGAAGAGCATATGGGAGAAGGAGGCAGCACATAACAACAGTGCACAATGGCTGGTTTCTCTGAGAGAGGAGCACAGCAACCTCCCTGAACAGAACCCGGTGACCATCACACAGGCCGACATCCAAGAACGAGTCTCAGGTATGAAAAACTGGACAGCACCCGGCCCGGACATGATCCACGGCTACTGGCTAAGGAGTGCAGATACAAAATGATCACAAAGACCAAAACTGGTGATGGGATGCAAGATAAACATGAAGAGATGCTAAATGACTGAAAATAGACACAAAACAACCACAAAAGACAAAAACAGATGTAAAATGACCACAGACAGAAACAGTCTAAAAATAAGTGCACAATGACCACAAATGGACCTGAAATAGACTCTTTGAATTTGGGTGTTTTGTTCCCACGTAGTCAGAGTGAGGGGCCTCGGACATGTCTGTGCCCGGGGGACCATTGTCTCATAATCCATCCAGGAGTATGTGAGCTTATATCAGGACACGCTCCCATGTTCTCTACACTCACCTTCTATGATAGGATGATGAGCACCTGTAATTCGTATTTTGGTCACATAGTTTAACATAGTTTATCATAGTTGAGCACTAACTTGTTGATTTAACGGTTGATGTGTTCTTATGTGTGTAACACACTTTGATGCTAACACCAATCTCTGCCCTTCATATATAAAGGCGATGATTGGCCCAGAAAGAACTGTTGACGGTAGCAGCACTACAGTAGATGTGAATGGTGTACTGATAGGCTGGGTCAGGATATTCACAAAGAAAGGGGAGCTGAGAGTTGAGCACCTCTGTGTTATGGATTATGTTATGTTAGAAAACAAACACTGATTATTTGAAATGTCAGTCTAGTGTGAACAAACACACACACACACACATTCCCTTTTTCTTGTAAATTCTTTGTACAATAGCCACATCTTCATTGCCTCATTTCCCTAAGGAGCACTGGAGCCTAACATCTCTCCACTGGACCGGTGTCTCTGCATAATGCTAGCCATACAGCTGATTTCGCCTTTGATTCAATGTGCTGGGGAGCAGCACAGAGACTGTGTATGGCCTGACTTAAACATACAGGACATGCAGCCCACTCTTCAAGATTCAATATTAACTGCATTGTCCCACGATGGCTCGATTGCGATGTTGAACAACAAGGGTGAGAGTGGACAGCCCTTGTTTCAAGAAATCTCGACCCACTTCCGGGTTAAATCCTGCCCACTTCCGGATTTAGGCATGCGGATACAGATAATTCATATGGTAAACGGATACAGATACAGATAATGCTGCACTCGCGTATCCCTAGTACTACGTGTGCTGATTTGGATAGTGTAACCTGTGTAGGAGAAGATCTGTCGAGAGTCACAACCTGCACCAAATTGAAGTCTCCACCCATGATGATGCGGTGACTCTAACTCTATCTGTTAATTTGGATTGAATTAAGTGGCTCATCCATGCCCTCCTAAAGTGAAATTCCAGTGTAAAATCATCCCAGGGTCTTTTTAGGCAAAATGGGTCATCAAATAAGCCATTGAGACCATTTGTTTTAGTGTGTGAACTATTAACGTAGATTTTCCGGAAAGTTTGCCGCAGCTAAAACGGATAAGCTCGGGGTGGCGAGTTGAACGTATTAAAACATCTTTTTTAACCACTAATACTGCTCCAAATAACACCAAACCTCTGCAGTAGCATGATAAGAGTCCTGACACATAAACAGAAGCATCAACACCGTAGTATGTGAACACAGAGTTTATTAATAGAGTGTTTTGGAAGACTTACCTACTGGCTCCGGTACCAGCTGCTCCATTCAAGTTGATTACCAAATACAATCCAAAAGGAAGGAATCCATCGATAATTAATTCCAAAAAAACACGGTGATCCCTCTGCTTCTAAAGCGGCATCTCAATGTCCAGATTCAAAACAATAAGCAACTGGTTTATCAGAGCACGGTCATCGTACCAACAATTAAGCCTGTGAAAAGTTTCTGGGTTGTAAGCTTTCATTTTTGTTTTGCAGCCTGGAAAGATACAAACCCCAACCATTCGTTCTCTCTTCACTTCAAGTTAAAGGGTCGTCATCTTGACCTGGTTGATTAGACCTCTTCTCAGGACTGTATGGGTGTGTCTACTGTGATTGATTGACATCGTCCTGAGTCTCCTGTTAGCTTAGTTTCAGCTATTAAGGTGGGACAAAGTATACCTGTATCATTCTTATTGGTAGACAGACATTTATGACCTCATAAATTCCCATCAAATTCTCATCAAGGCCCCGCCCACCTTCAACCCAAGCAGAGGTCTAACCAGCCAGAATAACTGAAAACACCTGTGTGGGTGTTCAGGGGCTTTAACAGACAGAATATCAGCAAACGCTAATGCTGCGATCTAAAAATAAACTCTGGACATTCCGGGGCTGGTTAAAGCACAGCTATGCAGTTTGAGTCACATCAACTCACGGTTATCCAGATAACATGACAGTGGCTCGTCCATGGTGAAATCAATAGCCTCCCACGGTCTCACCCGCATGGGTGGATGTTATAAAGCCTTTAGCCTCAGTGACTGAAGAGAGTTTCTTCCTCCCTCCGTCTTCATCGTGATGATCAGCAGTGCGGGTCTGAAGCCCAGCTCCAACATCACCCCTCGGTATTTCTGGCGCTCCGCCACCACTTCCAGTACATAGTCCTCGTATATGGCAATTGGGGGGCCTCTGTACTGTAGTTTCCCTCTCCTGGCGTGGGCTTCACGTATGATTTTGTCTTTCACCTGGTACCTGTGCAGCCTGATGACTGCCCATGCTCTCTGCCCTGGCTTTGGTTTCTCGGACAGTCTGCGGTGAGCCCTGTCTAATTCTGGCGGTGATTCCAGGAAGCTTTCGCTGAAAAATAACATGAGCACCTCTGCCAAGAAAGCTGTCAGCCGCAGCCCATCCACTGATTCAGACGGTCCAACCACTATGGTACTATATATCATTGCGTCTGCTCCGAGACTCCAGTTCGCCGACTTTAGCCAGCAGCTAAGCGTTGCTTTTACGTGGCACAGGAGGCCTCCAGTGTCGACAAACATTCATCTTGTAGATTTGCATTTACCTTGAGGGAGCCTATCTTCTGAGCGTGGTCGGACACTGTGGCGTGGGTATGGTCCAGCTTTGCTTCAAGCGTTGAAATGGAGGCTTTGAGATTGACGGAGAGGGCTGTAAGGTGCAGCTCCAAGAGGTTAGTAATGGCTGGCATGCTAATCACGTCACCTGCCTCCTCTGCGGTGTTAGCCTTCGCCCCCTGGTCTTTTTTAGTCTGTCTGGTCGCATACGTCGACATATTTTATTCATTAATTTTTTTGGTCGAGATGAATATTAGTATTTTTTGAGAGTTTTGGGTTCCTGAAACATTAAATTATAAAAAGTCGCGGGAGCAAGACACAACCCGTGTCTACTCCATCTCAGCCAAACCGGAATTCTTGTGACTTCACTTCTGACCAATACATGTTATTATCAGAAAAACTAAAACAAATGTGGAATTAAAGATTTGCAATTACCTTTTTTATAGGTAATATAATATGATTTAGACATATACATTTTGGTGTATACAAATGTGTGTGTGTGTGTGTGTGTGTGTGTGTGTTGTATTTATTTGGATCCTCATCAGCTAAGGTAAGTTGGCAAATCCATTACACCACAATGTAAAACAAATATGTAATTAAAATCCAAGGCAAAAGGGAACAAAAACACAGTACATTCATAATAAACAGCAACAGTGCATAACATAAAAAAAACGATAAAATTATTGACAATAATATATGGCATATAGTCAGATAGTATGTAGCAAAATACAGTATGTATTTCTTAAACATAGTGTGAGTGAGACTCTACCACACACACTCTGCTCAGTGTTTGTATTGGCGTTCATGGATGCATCCACATGAATTTATACTATGGCATGTAATCGTACAGTGTACCACTCACTCGCTGGCTTTTCCCTACTGTAGCTCACATGCTCAACCCACACCAAACATATCTCTCTCTCACACACAGACACACAGACGCACACACACACGCGCACACACACACACACACACACACACACACACACACACACACACACACACACACACACACACACACACACACACACACACACACATGCACAATGCACACAGCCTTCCTTCTCCTCTCTCTAATGCTCCCTGCTCCTCCTCTATCTCCCACTCCCTCTCTCACTCTCCATCTCAATCTCTTGCTCAGAGCAGTTCGTTCGCCAGAGCGGTACAACAGAGTAGAGTGTGTGTTTGCCGTTGCGTGTGTGTCCAGAGCAGTGATCGCAGTAAAAACTAAGAGAGAGAGATAGACAGGCAGATAGAAAGGGAGAGGGATAGAGACATCCAGAGGCAGGACTGAACAGACTGAGAGAAAGCAACACTCCTCACCACCGTGAGTACTGGACTGTATATACATGCTTTTCTCCATTTACTCACCAGCTGCTTCCTAACTATCTGAACTGGGTTGTGTGATCTACAGTAGGCAGGTGGGCACGGCATACAGCATACAGTCGGAATACAGTAGAAATGCATGGGAAGATGCACATGATCACTTTCAAACTGTTGGCTTGAGAATGTGCTCTGCGAATTAGTATTTGTGATATTTATATGTGTGTGTGTGTGTGTGTGTGTGTGTGTGTGTGTGTGTGTGTGTGTGTGTGTGTGTGTGTGTGTGTGTGTGTGTGTGTGTGTGTGTATAAGCGTTCATAAATGTGTAAAAGTGGGTATGGAACTGACTGGTACATACAAAGAAAGAAAGAAAAAGTTGTTTGTACATAAGTGCTAAAAAACCCTGCACCTAAACTCATAGGTTCACTTGTAACGCAAATGTCTTAAGTGTTACTTGTTATGGTTACATTTGCAGGCTTACCCCACAGGCAATCAATCATTCCCAGTTATGTGTGTGAAATGGATTGCATTTTGATTGGAACTACATTACATGCATCATACTATATACTGGCATGATTGAGGTCTTTCCCCCCAGGAGCTGCAGATCAACAGACACACCGCTGACCACACAGTTCCACAGTGTGGTGTGTTTGACTTTTTTTTTGTCCTTTTGCCATCTGCTCTTGTCCTGAGGGGATGCTCCTTCACTTTTTTGTCTTACATACAAGTACATGTCCCACTCGCCACAATCGACTGCTGTAACTGTCTCTGCACAGTAAGGTCAGATTTGTTCATTTTAGTGTTTCTAGTTTCTAGATAGTGTCAGACGGGAGGACAGGAGAATATACCAGAGGCATATTGTGAAGTGCAGTGTTGATGCTGAGGGCAGCAGAGAAAGAGGTTAGGGGGGTGGTGAAGAGAGAACTAAAAAGAGGGATTATGATAACCTCTTAAAAAGAGGGGATTATGATAACTGCTGCCATGACTTCTTTTTCCCCCTTCCTCACACAAAGTTATTAATTCTGGGAAGCTTCTTTCTTTCTGTGGCTTCTCAGTGGCTTTTGTCGCCTCTGTTTTCATTCGTCAGATGGCACAAAGTCAGAATCAGGCACACTTAAATGCTGCTGCAGAATTGCAAAAATTGTTTCAGAATGCCATATCCCAATGTCTGCTGGGTGACATTTTACATGCTTATTTTCTTTGTTTTCACTTGTCCATGTATTCATAACATGTGTTGTTTAATATCAAATGATTGAAGCACATTTCTCTCAAAACTCTCAATGTGTTTCCAGCTGCAAGGTGTGTGTACAGTTATCAGATCTGTATATCAAATACAGAGCAACTAGGAGGCACATGCTCCAATGACTTCCATGGGTATCTGTACAGACACAAGTGTGTATGTGTGTATGTATGAGTGTGTCTTCCTGGAGGATCAAGGATTTTCTGCTGGAGGCCGGCAGACTCTGGAGGGAAGTGTCGAGGGTAGGATATCTGTGGCTTTTGTCGGGATTTACTCTCACAATAAGGATTTAGTGGGTGTCACTTGGGCAGGGTGTATCTACTGTACATCAAAGAGCCTTCTCAGCATGAAAGCAGCAACACATCAGAAAACACCGCTGCTGCTGCTGCAGCCGCTGCAGCCACTGCTACTGCTTTGTGGAGGCAGAGCTGGGACAAAGTTTGCTTCATTGTTTTTTTGCTTTTTGAAATGGAAGACCAGGGGCCTCACTTATAAAACTGTGCGTAGAATCCTGAACCATGAACGTGCTACACAATTTTTTTGGGAGATTTCTAAAGCTGTGCCGCGCACATTTGCACGCAATCTTTCCTTTATAAATACGGATAGAATCCAACCTGCGGTGAATTGTGTGGGGATGATCTCCTCCCAGTGTCACCCACTTTTCCTCCCACTATATTCCATAAATGGCGTATGCTAAACAGAATATGGACACTAGCTTCTTTTAAAAATTCTTTTTTTGGCAGTTTTTAAAGCCTTTATTATATAGGACAAACAGGAAATGGGGTGAGAGAGAGAGGGGGACATACAGCAAAGGGCCACAGGCCGGAGTCGAACCCGCGGCCGCTGCCTCGAGGACCTTAAGCCTCCTTACATGGGGTGGCTGGTGGAACAGTGGTTAGACCTGTCTTAATGAGGATGTTACATTGACTGACGTGAGGAAAATGACACAGAAGAAAGTGGAAAAAGAAAGGTTCTCCGAGAAGGAAATGGAGCCGCTTTACGGAGGTTGAGCATCGCAAAAATGTGTTGTTTGGAAGCCTCAGTAGAGACATTTATACATTCCTAAATTTATTGTAGGCCATAACTTTGCACAAAACTTTTCACAACTTTAGCCAAACGGACACACCTGCCAATGTATGCAGTTCTAAAATTTAATTAAACATGTCATTAAAAACATGTAGACTTGAAAATTAACTGTGTGCCAACAGTATAATCCTATATTAGCATAGCTTATCCACAACTAGGCATTATACAGTGTGAATACATTGGCTGCCAATTCTTTTATAGTTAATACGTGAATGTTTTTTCTCAGCTGTATTTCATGGTGTATCCATCGTCACTGATTTCCGTTTCGGAAAAACATTACAGGAGCTCTACTCACTGGTGATAGTTGGCGTAGGAATACGCACGCTTCTCCGCAAATAATTTTTTCATAAATACCAACATTTTACCGCACATTTCTGCCTATCTACGCAAGGTTTTTATGCGCAGTAAGCTTTTTAAATGAGACCCCAGGTCCAGGCAGAGTGTGTGATGAGTGTAGACATTTCTGAGCACTGCAGCATGTGCTTTATGCTGTGTGTGTATGAACAGATGTATGGTCCTGTCTTCTGTAAGTGTGAGGGTGGAAACACTGGCATATAGACCCCCCATTGGCTCTTTTTTAGACAGAGAGATACTCAGGCTTTAAGGATGTGTGTGTTGATATCTGAACATGTGTAGTGCATTTGCAACCTTCCCACAACTCCCAGATTTTGTCGAGAATAGAGGGGGAAGAAAACAGAACAGAGTTTGATGCTAAATGAAAAATGTGGCTGTCTGCTCAAAATGAAAACTAATGGAGAATAAACCTCTGGTCTAATTGCCGACTGTTTCATCATCATCACCAAATCATTTCTACAATAACAATTTATTCTGAATGACATATTCCATTAACATCTTTCTTTTTCTCATAAACATCCATTTTCATTAGAGAACATTACACTTTACCCTTCAACTGTTTCTGCCATTTATCACACACACTTTCTGTCAGATGCTTTTCACCAACCCTTTGAAACCAGTTCCCCTCATGCATATGAAACCCACACCATTTGGAGCTTTCTTAAAAACTCCCCTGCATCTTTTTGGTAGGATTAGTGCAGTATTTCACACATTGCCTAATCTCTTTAAGCAGAGTTGTTATCCTAGCCCATGATGAATCGTATCACTACTGTAGCGTGTTGCACCTACAAGCTTTTTTCTTAGTGAGCGTCTCTGCAGATTCCAAAGTGAATGTGCTACAGCGTCGTGTGAGATTGTGTTTGTTGGTTTTGTCTGCTGTGTTGTACTGACAGCACAGATATGTCTTTTGTCCTGAGGCCTAATCCCTCCTCTACACAGGAAAGAGAGATGGAAAGAGAAAAAGATGAGAGACAGAGAGACGTTAGTGTTGAACACAGTGAAAATGAGTGTTGGTGAAGACGACGCAGCGACGGGGGCTCAAAGAAGGGAGTGAGAGATTTGCATGTGAACGAGGGCTTTAACAGAGCCGTGAACCGTCAATGCGCATTCAGAGAGGTTTCGTAGCGAGTTGCCTGAGTTGTTCAGAAACAGGTGTTCTGCAAATCACAGCAAACACAAACGCTTCCAAAATATTTTCCTCAGAAGCTCTATTCTCTGTGTTCTCTGGCGCCTTTTGCTTTGCCAGTGCCTTCGCTAGAACTTGGACTCTTGTTCAGGAAAAACATGATTTGGGAGATGGAAAATAAAAAGACTGCATCCTTTTAAATCTGTTTGGACTTTGTGGACTCATGACAAAGAATAAATGTTTGGAAACATCCAGCCATTTATTTGAATGGTTAACATGAATCATATTATATTTTTAATAATAGATGTGATTGCGTTAAAGTACAGACAATAATGCTATCCAGGGGTGCAGATCCGATGTCAGGATGGAACCTTTTGTCCCCCCCCCCCCCCCCCTAATTCATACCATGCCATCATAAATCACAACTTCATAGAGGCTCACCATCATTAAAAAGTACTGCACATGGAATCATTGACTGTTCTTAACCATCTTGTTTATTTGTCCTAACAGAGTATAACTGCTTATTAACTGTTATTTTAGTAAATCATCATTTGCTAAATGGTTTTAAATCATCATTTTACTGAACTGTTATATTAGTAAATCATCATTTGACTGAACTGTTATTTTAGTAAATCATCATTTTACTAAACTGTTATTTTAGTAAATCATCATTTTAACTGTTATATTAGTAAATCATCATTTACTGAACTGTTATATTAGTAAATCATCATTTTACAGAACTGCTATTTTAGTAAATCATCATTTTGCTGAACTGTTATTTTAGTAAATCATCATTTTAACTGTTATATTAGTAAATCATCATTTTACTGAACTGTTATATTAGTAAATCATCATTTTAACTGTTGTATTAGTAAATCATCATTTTCTGAACTGTTATATTAGTAAATCAGCAATTTACCGAACTGTTATATTAGTAAATCATCATTTACTGAACTGTTATATTAGTAAATCATCATTTTCTGAACTGTTATATTAGTAAATCAGCAATTTACCGAGCTGTTATATTAGTAAATCATCATTTACTGAACTGTTATATTAGTAAATCATCATTTTAACTGTTATATTAGTAAATCATCATTTACTGAACTGTTATATTAGTAAATCATCATTTTCTGAACTGTTATATTAGTAAATCAGCAATTTACCAAACTGTTATATTAGTAAATCATCATTTACTGAACTGTTATATTAGTAAATCATCATTTTAACTGTTATATTAGTAAATCATCATTTACTGAACTTTTATATTAGTAAATCATCATTTTACTGAAGTGTTATAGAATAGAATAGAATAGAATAGACTTTATTGATCCCACAGCGGGGAAATTCACGTGAGCAGTAGCTTACAACACAGACACAGACAACACAGACCCTTAGTTTACATAAGGTAAACAAAGATAATTAAAAAATAAAATAGAAGATAAAAATAAAGAATAAGAATAGAAAATATACTATATACAATATACAACAATTTACACTATGTGTCATAAATATGAAGTGGAAAAAACTACAGTGGATGGAAAATACTAAGTACAGATGTTACAAATATGCATTACAAAAGTGACTTGTGATGATGTGGAAGTGAATTGCACATGGGTGAATTGACAAAATAAACATAACAATCATTACAGATTATTATTGTGCAGTCTGACTGCGGTCGGGATGAACGACCAGCGGAAGCGTTCTTTTTTGCATCTCGGATGCAGCAGTCTGTGGCTGAAGGAGCTGCTTAAGGCTCCCACAGTGTCATGGAGGGGGTGAGAGGTGTTGTCCATGATCGATGTTAGTTTGGATAACATCCTCCTCTCACCCACCTCCTCAGTGGAATCCAGGGAACAGTCTAGGACTGAGCCAGCTCTTCTGATCAGTCTGTTTAGTCTCTTCCTGTCCCTCTCTGAGCTTCCACAGCCCCAGCAGACCACCGCATAAAAGATAGCAGACGCTACCACAGAGTCATAGAAGGTCCTCAGAAGTGCCCTGCACACTCCAAAAGACCTCAGTCGCCTCAGTAGATGGAGGCGACTCTGGCCCTTCTTGTACAGGGCGTCGGTGTTGTGGGACCAGTCCAATTTATTATTGAGGTGAACACCCAGGTATTTGTACTGCTCCACCTTCTCAATGTCCAAACCCTGGATGTTCACCGGTGCTGTTGTGGGAGCCTTCCTGCTGAAGTCTATCACCACCTCCTTCGTCTTGCTGGCGTTGATGAGCAGATGGTTTGCCTCACACCAGGCGACGAAGTTGGCGATGACGTCTCGATACTCCAGGTCGTCCCCCTCGGACACCCGTCCAACGATGGCTGTGTCGTCGGAGAACTTCTGGAGGTGGCAGCTGTTGGTGTTGTGGCTGAAGTCTGAGGTGTACAGTGTGAAAAGGAAGGGAGCGAGCACCGTACCCTGCGGAGCCCCTGTGCTGCAGACTACCACATCAGACACACAGCCTCGAAGCCTCACGTACTGCGGTCTGTTGGTGAGGTAGTCGATGGTCCATGCAGCCAGTTGACGGTCGACTCCCGCCCCTTCCAGCTTCCCCCTGAGCAGCGCTGGCTGGATTGTGTTGAAAGCACTGGAGAAGTCGAAGAACATGACTCTCACAGAGCTTCCGGCACTCTCCAGATGTGTCAGGGACCTGTGCAGCAGGTAGATGACAGCGTCATCCACACCGATGCCGGGCCGGTACGCGAACTGCAGGGGGTCCATCTCACTGTCCACAAGGTGACGCAGGTGGGAGAGTACGATCCTCTCCATGGTCTTCATCAGGTGGGAGGTGAGGGCTACTGGCCTGAAGTGGTTCGGCTCCCTGGGGTGAACAGTCTTTGGAACCGGAACCACGCACAATGTTTTCCACAGGAGTGGAACTCTCTCCAGACTGAGGCTCAGGTTGAAGATACGCAGGAGCACACCGCTGAGCTGATCTGCACAGTCCTTAAGCAGTCTGGAGTTGATGCCGTCAGGGCCAGTAGCCTTCCTCGCCTTGGTTTTCCTCAGCTCCCTCCTCACATAGTCTGTTGTTATGACGAGGCTAGGGGAGGGGCTGAGGGATGGGTAAGGGGGGAGGAGGTGGGAGACTTGGAGTGAGGATGGTGTAGTTGTTGCTGTTGGAGAGGCAGTGGGATGGAATGGGGGAGCCGACCAGGACAGCTGCTGTGGAGAAGGGGGCGAGGGGGAGCATGAGGGGGAGGGAAACGTGTCGCCATCGAATCTGGTGAAGAACTGGTTCAGCTCATTCGCCCAGACCTGATCACCTGATACAGGGCCCCTCCCACTCCCATATTAGTAAATCATCATTTTACTGAACTGTTATATAAGTAAATCATCATTTTAATTGTTATATTAGTAAATCATCATTTTACTGAACTGTTATATTAGCAAATCATCATTTTAATTGTTATATTAGTTAATTCACATTTTACTGAACTGTTATATTAGTAAATCATCATTTACTGAACTTTTATATTAGTAAATCATCATTTTCTGAACTGTTATATCAGTAAATCATCATTTTACTGAACTGTTATATTAGTAAATCATCATTTACTGAACTGTTATATTAGTAAATCCTCATTTTAACTGTTATATTAGTAAATCATCATTTTAATGAACTGTTATATTAGTAAATCATCATTTTACTGAACTCTTATATTAGTGAATCATCATTTTACTGAACTGTTATATTAGTAAATCATCATTTTACTGAACTGTTATATTAGTAAATCATCATTTTAACTGTTATATTAGTAAATCATCATTTTACTGAACTGTTATATTAGTAAATCATCATTTTACTGAACTGTTATATTAGTAAATCATCATTTACTGAACTTTTATATTAGTAAATCATCATTTACTGAACTGTTATATTAGTAAATCATCATTTTACTGAAGTGTTATATCAGTAAATCATCATTTCACTGAACTGTTATATTAGTAAATCATCATTTTACTGAACTGTTATATTAGTAAATCATCATTTTAACTGTTATATTAGTAAATCATCATTTTACTGAACTGTTATATTAGTAAATCATCATTTTACTGAACTGTTATATTAGTAAATCATCATTTTAACTGTTATATTAGTAAATCATCATTTTACTGAACTGTTATATTAGTAAATCATCATTTTACTGAACTGTTATATTAGTAAATCATCATTTACTGAACTTTTATATTAGTAAATCATCATTTACTGAACTGTTATATTAGTAAATCATCATTTTACTGAAGTGTTATATCAGTAAATCATCATTTCACTGAACTGTTATATTAGTAAATCATCATTTTACTGAAGTGTTATATCAGTAAATCATCATTTTACTGAACTGTTATATTAGTAAATCATCATTTTACTGAAGTGTTATATCAGTAAATCATAATTTTACTGAACTCTTATATTAGTAAATCATCATTTTAACTGTTGTATTAGTAAATCATCATTTAACTGAACTCTTATATTAGTAAATCATCATTTTAACAATTATATTAGTAAATCATCATTTTAACTGTTATATTAGTAAATCATCATTTACCTGTTATATTAGTAAATCATCATTTTACTGAACTCTTATATTAGTAAATCATCATTTTAACAATTATATTAGTAAATCATCATTTTAACTGTTATATTAGTAAATCATCATTTTAACTGTTATATTAGTAAATCATCATTTTACTGAACTGTTATATTAGTAAATCATCATTTTACTGAACTGTTCTATAAATAAATCATCATTTTAATTGTTATATTAGTAAATCATCATTTTACTGAACTGTTATATTAGCAAATCATCATTTTAATTGTTATATTAGTAAATCATCATTTTACTGAACTGTTATATTAGTAAATCATCATTTTACTGAACTGTTATATTAGTAAATCATCATTTACTGAACTTTTATATTAGTAAATCATCATTTACTGAACTGTTATATTAGTAAATCATCATTTTACTGAAGTGTTATATCAGTAAATCATCATTTACTGAACTGTTATATTAGTAAATCATCATTTACTGAACTGTTATATTAGTAAATCATCATTTTACTGAACTGTTATATTAGTAAATCATCATTTACTGAACTTTTATATTAGTAAATCATCATTTACTGAACTGTTATATTAGTAAATCATCATTTTACTGAAGTGTTATATCAGTAAATCATCATTTACTGAACTGTTATATTAGTAAATCATCATTTACTGAACTGTTATATTAGTAAATCATCATTTTAATGAACTGTTATATTAGTAAATCATCATTTTAATGAACTGTTATATTAGTAGATCATCATTTTACTGAACTCTTATATTAGTGAATCATCATTTTACTGAACTGTTATATTAGTAAATCATCATTTTAACTGTTATATTAGTAAATCATCATTTTACTGAAGTGTTATATTAGTAAATCATCATTTTAACTGTTATATATTAGTAAATCATCATTTTAACTGTTATATTAGTAAATCATCATTTTAACTGTTATATTAGTAAATCATCTTTTTACTGAACTGTTATATTAGTAAATCATCATTTACTGAACTTTTATATTAGTAAATCATCATTTACTGAACTGTTATATTAGTAAATCATCATTTTACTGAAGTGTTGTATCAGTAAATCATCATTTTACTGAACTGTTATATTAGTAAATCATCATTTTACTGAAGTGTTATATCAGTAAATCATCATTTTACTGAACTGTTATATAAGTAAATCATCATTTTAATTGTTATATTAGTAAATCATCATTTTACTGAACTGTTATATTAGCAAATCATCATTTTAATTGTTATATTAGTAAATCATCATTTTACTGAACTGTTATATTAGTAAATCATCATTTTACTGAACTGTTATATTAGTAAATCATCATTTACTGAACTTTTATATTAGTAAATCATCATTTTCTGAACTGTTATATTAGTAAATCATCATTTTACTGAAGTGTTATATCAGTAAATCATCATTTTACTGAACTGTTATATTAGTAAATCATCATGTACTGAACTGTTATATTAGTAAATCCTCATTTTAACTGTTATATTAGTAAATCATCATTTTAATGAACTGTTATATTAGTAAATCATCATTTTACTGAACTCTTATATTAGTGAATCATCATTTTACTGAACTGTTATATTAGTAAATCATCATTTTACTGAACTCTTATATTAGTAAATCATCATTTTAACTGTTATATATTAGTAAATCATCATTTTAACTGTTATATTACTAAATCATCATTTTACTGAACTGTTATATTAGTAAATCATCATTTTACTGAACTGTTATATTAGTAAATCATCATTTTAACTGTTATATTAGTAAATCATCATTTTAACTGTTATATTAGTAAATCATCATTTTACTGAAGTGTTATATTAGTAAATCATCATTTAACTGTTATATTAGTAAATCATCATTTTACTGAACTCTTATATTAGTAAATCATCATTTTAACAATTATATTAGTAAATCATCATTTTAACTGTTATATATTAGTAAATCATAATTTTAACTGTTATATTAGTAAATCATCATTTTACTGAATATTATATTAGTAAATCATCATTTTAACTGTTATATTAGTAAATCATCATTTTAACTGTTATATTAGTAAATAATCATTTTACTGAATTGTTATATTAGTAAATCATCATTTTAACTGTTATATTAGTAAATCATTATTTTAACTGTTATATTAGTAAATCATCATTTACTGAACTTTTATATTAGTAAATCATCATTCACTGAACTGTTATATTAGTAAATCATCATTTTACTGAAGTGTTATATAAGTAAATCATCATTTACTGAACTGTTATATAAGTAAATCATCATTTACTGAACTGTTATATTAGTAAATCATCATTTTAATGAACTGTTATATTAGTAAATCATCATTTTACTGAACTCTTATATTAGTGAATCATCATTTTACTGAACTCTTATATTAGTAAATCATCATTTTACTGAACTCTTATATTAGTGAATCATCATTTTACTGAACTGTTATATTAGTAAATCATCATTTTAACTGTTATATATTAGTAAATCATCATTTTAACTGTTATATTAGTAAATCATCATTTTAACTGTTATATTAGTAAATCATCATTTTACTGAACTGTTATATTAGTAAATCATCATTTTACTGAACTGTTATATTAGTAAATCATCATTTACTGAACTTTTATATTAGTAAATCATCATTTACTGAACTGTTATATTAGTAAATCATCATTTTACTGAAGTGTTATATCAGTAAATAATCATTTTACTGAACTGTTATATAAGTAAACCATCATTTTAATTGTTATATTAGTAAATCATCATTTTACTGAACTGTTATATTAGCAAATCATCATTTTAATTGTTATATTAGTAAATCATCATTTTACTGAACTGTTATATTAGTAAATCATCATTTTACTGAACTGTTATATTAGTAAATCATCATTTACTGAACTTTTATATTAGTAAATCATCATTTTCTGAACTGTTATATTAGTAAATCACCATTTTACTAAAGTGTTATATCAGTAAATCATCATTTTACTGAACTGTTATATTAGTAAATCATCATGTACTGAACTGTTATATTAGTAAATCATCATTTTACTGAACTGTTATATTAGTAAATCATCATTTTACTGAACTGTTATATTAGTAAATCATCATTTTAACTGTTATATTAGTAAATCATAATTTTTCTGAACTGTTGTATGAGTAAATCATCATTTAACTGTTATATTAGTAAATCATCATTTTAACTGTTATATTAGTAAATCATCATTTTAACTGTTATATTAGTAAATAATCATTTTACTGAATTGTTATATTAGTAAATCATCATTTTAACTGTTATATTAGTAAATCATCATTTTTCTGAACTGTTATATTAGTAAATCATCATTTTAACTGTTTTATTAGTAAATCATCATTTTTCTGAACTGTTATATTAGTAAATCATCATTTTAACTGTTATATTAGTAAATCATTATTTTAACTGTTATATTAGTAAATCATAATTTTAACTGTTATATTAGTAAATCATCATTTTAACTGTTATATTAGTAAATCATAATTTTTCTGAACTGTTGTATGAGTAAATCATCATTTAACTGTTATATTAGTAAATCATCATTTTAACTGTTATATTAGTAAATCATCATTTTAACTGTTATATTAGTAAATAATCATTTTACTGAATTGTTATATTAGTAAATCATCATTTTAACTGTTATATTAGTAAATCATCATTTTTCTGAACTGTTATATTAGTAAATCATCATTTTAACTGTTTTATTAGTAAATCATCATTTTTCTGAACTGTTATATTAGTAAATCATCATTTTAACTGTTATATTAGTAAATCATTATTTTAACTGTTATATTAGTAAATCATAATTTTAACTGTTATATTAGTAAATCATCATTTTAACTGTTATATTAGTAAATCATAATTTTTCTGAACTGTTATATTAGTAAATCATCATTTTAAGGGTCTTCATGTAATGTCTACTCAGCCCCAGTTCTTCTCTCCATCTTACTTTTCTCCAAGTGTATGGGACTACTTTATGCATGACTCATTGATATGGATGGATATGAAAATATGAAGCAAAGAAGAGAGAGAAAGAGAGAGAACTCTAGATATGAATCTAAAGTGTGAAGAATGTGAAGTCTGAAAATACATTAGTTCAATTTTGAATAATTAAGGGTATTTTTATTGGGGGGGACAATTCATTTTTTTCAGAAATTGAGGGGGACATGTCTCAGTGTATCACAAACTTCCATTCCTTTGTGACACATTTAATATTTTTGGTCAGATCTTGTTAATGTGCCTGAAGACATCATCTCTGACTGCATTTTGGAGAATGTCGGTGGCATTGCATAAAATGTTGAAACTAAGTGTAAGAGTGCAGAACAGAGCGGCTGGACGTACGAGCTGTTCCAATGATAAAGGGAGCTTGGAAAATATGGCTGTAAATTGTCAGCTGAACATAGTCATGTTCCCGTTTATTATAGAGATTTACAGAAAGTCACTTTTTGTGCAGGAGTTCACTCTGATATCCCAGGGTCAGCAGAGATTCAACATTTTATTTTAAAGCTCCGCATTTGATTCACTTTGTCAGGGCTTGTTTGGTAATAATTTCTCCTCAGACATGCAGGTCACAGGTGTGTGTCCAGGATGTCCTCTACATTGACACCAAGTAAAACACAAGGCACACTGAGCGCAGTATTATAATCTTTTCCTTTATGAAGGAAGTCTGCAGAGTCCTAGCTTTGGCTGCGGTGCTATCAGGGAGATCATTTGTACCACTTTGTTAATTTCTCCTGTTATATGTCATAGTTCATTGTAGCTCAGTTGACACCATATACTGTAAAGGCCTTTGATTTATTATTATTTTATTTATTTACTGTAGTCATATTTCAAGTTTTTGATTTTCAGAATGCATGTTGTTGCAGTCATGTCACTAACTAAGGTCAACGGAGGCTCTGGATCTTTTACAGTAACGCTTCTGCTTCTTTTTGAGCAAGTTTTTACAGAATACCAAGGGAATAATTCCAGCATTGCCTTAAGCCATGTGGTGCAATAAATCATGAGCAACACTGCTGTTTTTGATTAAAATCTGTCTACACACCCTTTGGCCATGTTACTCACATTAATAGAATTCCTGATTTTAATTCATGCCTGATATTTTTGTTGTTTAAATGCTTGGCTTTTATATATTTATGCTTTATTTAATCTCAAGGGTTGTGGAAGGCTGTGATGGTTCTGTAACTTTTTCAATGCCGCTCACTGTGGCACATATTAGGAATTTAGCTCTTCTTCTTTTCTTTCTTATTCTCAGTCATATGAAAACATCATCAGAGCAATTCATTTTATACTTAGTTTTTTATTTTGGTACTGACTGAAATGAGTCTGCAACACACAGTATTTAACTATCAAGTACTGGACATTGGCATCAAATGTTTCAGGTTCATAATCTTGTTGAATTATTTTTTAATCAGACAATTTCCCGTTTAAATTGTAATTTAATAATAGTTTTCAATTGTGTTACTCAAGTGTTATTTGGGTTTGGACAGCAACGTTAAGGGTTTTGTAGAGACGCTGACATTCTTATTTATTATTATGGTATTTCACACTAAGCCCATTCATGTGTCACAGCCAGACTTGTGGCTGTCTTCACTTCATAATGACCATTCGTGTGCCACTCTGAAACAGCTTCTTCTGCAATAAGCTCTGGGCAAACTATGCACACTTGGAAAGTGAATGATGTAATGTAATGTCAAATCCAAATCCCATAATGAATGATACTAATCATTAATATACAATTGTTTACATTAAATACATCAGGTGATTGAATGTGTTGTTGTGGATTTTTTTACCCTAAAGACAAATTTACATTTACTTTGATGAAATATTTATTATTTGACCAGTGGGTAAATATCAGACTAGATGTGTCATGATTATATTAATAAAATAGATTATTTAAACAAAAAAAAACATTAAAAAATCTAAACATATAAATACCTCTCCTTAAATAAAGCTGGTGAGCAATGAAATAAATGACTAATCAATCAAATATATATCTAAATAAATCCATTCACCCTTGCTTTAGTGATACCTGCTTATCCGAGCCAATCTCCGCTGATATTGGGCCAACAATTTTGGTTTCTCAATCACTCCCACAATGCGAAATGGACACAGAATGTGTCAACCACAGTTTTACAATAGCTGTGTACTTATTCTGATTTCTCAAGTACAGTTCAGTCTTTTGGGTTTGCAGAGACTATAAATATGTATGAAGATGAAAGGAAAATTCATTGAATAAATCGTGTGAGCGAGGGATAGAGACTGACGAGATGTTTGGCTCATCGCCGCAGACATCCTCATTATGCTGCCTCATATTTTGCTACATATTCAAATGTGTGTCCGTGTCTGTGTTTGTGTGTGTGTGTGTGCGCGCGTGTGTGATGAATTGCACTCTGAAGGATCCACTTGATTATGTTCAATGGAGAGCTTTCTCCCCTCGGCCTTATTTATGTCTGCACACTGCAGCCTGGACACACACCTATAAATCTGTTCCTGCCACAGACCACGCACACATCGCACACATCACACGTCTTCAACGTCTCTGACATCCATATTTGCTCCCATTTCTCTCACTATCTGTTTAATGGTTGCCTATCACTGGATTTTTAACAGACAATTTGAAGAGTTCCCCTTCTTTCAAATCAGAAACCCTATGTCAGGGGTTTTAGCCTCCCTGCAGTACTATGCACCTACGGACACCCTTCAAACTACTGCCCTCAACCACTCATGCATATCACCCCTACAGACTGAGCCAACACTTTTCTCTTTTTGTAGCTGTAGTCCGCTGCCAGAACTCCAGGGCTTTATTACTCGTACCCTATCATGCTTTAAAGGTTCTTCTCAAACAGAGACTCCTGAGGAGAAGGATGGAAAGGAGAAGGGGAGGGTTTTGAGAGATTGAAAATCAATCATGTCGAATGATGGGGAGAAAAGGTGAGCGAGCAGAAAGAGACATTTTTGGAGAAAAACACCATGGAGTTAGCTGAGGAGAGAGGGATGAAGGGGTGAGAGAGAAGCTGACTGTAATAATACAGACATAGACAGTGTACACCTTAAAACAATGCATGTTTTTAATCATGCCTTACAAGAAATGATATGCATTTGGATTTGAATGATAGTGTATTAAACGAAAGGGAGAACTAGTGTTGATCTTGGTGTGAAAAACAACATTGGTTGTATGTCAGTCTCAAAGTCCTCCAATCCATATGACCCACAGGATCGTTGCCTAAATTAGTATTCCTGTTGGTGGCAGCAGATCAACACGCCCTCATACCTAAACAAAGCAGTCCGTTTTAAGCATGTGATTAACATTGTGAAAATGTCACTGTTTTTTAGGTGTAGTTCACAAAATGACTTAGTTAGGTGTAGGACAATATTGTGGTTTGGGTAAGAACAGGGCTGGCAATAGGATTTTGGTGGCTCTAAACAAATGCTTACTTTATTTTAAAACAATGCATATTGAAAATATACAAACATTTAAGAAATTAAGAAGAAGTCAAATGGTTTCAGCTGTTGTGTTGCAACTGGATATTGGGAGGCAGCAGACGGATAAGTAGATGATGTGGAAGGCTGTGCTACCTCAGTTATAACCTCTGCAGATGCTGTCATGTCAGAGGAGGATGTGGAAGGCTATTATTATTATAATTATTATTATGTAAATATAAACTTGAAGACATACATAGGTATGTTCTTTGTATCTTCCAGGTATATTTATTTACCACCCAACAAATGCAATTTTATCCAAATATGAATAAGTTATTCAATCATCCAAATATGTCCAACATATTCAATTTATCATAGCTATAAAGCAGTTTGCCTAAAACTATTTGGAGCAACGTTGATATTAAATATGCTATAAATTTAACAATAATAATGATAAGAATATTAAATGTAATTATTAAAAATTAATAAAAACCCAAATTTGATGTTCAAGAAAACATTGGTAGTAAGTTAACAAGAAAGCTGCCCTTTAAAAATGACAGCATTACAGCTTGCATGATTAAAATAATTGTGGCTATGTTCAGTTTAATTTATTTAAAAAAGTGACCTTAATGAAACAAGAAAACAGGTAGCTTAAAAAAAAGTGTTATTTGATGCTCACAATCCTACAGTTCTCAGGTTAAGTAAGAAGCAGTTAAATAAAATCAAACATGTTTCTAATTCAAGAAGAATTTCAGAAGCATGCTTTACAGTACCTTTAAACTATAAAGCATTTATTGTTTATAGCTTGCCAGCTAAAATTAAAGTTGTACTCCGTAATATTTTCATCTATTTAATTGTCTTTTAAGTTCCTATCTATCACAGAGTGAGTTCAAACAGTGGTGATTGATCATATGACCCACTAATGAAATCACTTGTTGCCTTTTTTTTCAGAGTATTCACATCTGTGTGTCTGTGGAGACATTCCCTCCATAGATGGAAATGCTCCTCCATGTTAGTGACTCTGCTGACAGCGGCTGGTCTGTCAAACCAGATCGTTTCTAACAGTTATGCTGCATTCACTTGTAATCGGTAATCAGGAACCTCCAACTTGTGAGTCAGGCTTGTAGTAAGGACAGAAGTGTAATAGGAACATATGTGTGCGTGTGTGTGTGCATGTGTGTGTGTGTGTGTCTGTGGAGACATTCCCTACATAGATGGAAATAAGCCTCTGTGTTGGTCTGTCAGCCCAGATCATCACTATGGCTATGCTGCGTTCACTTGTAATCTGTAATCGGGTCAGGCTTGTAGTAAGGGCAGAAGTGTAATAGGAACATGTGTGTGTGTGTGTGTGTGTGTGTGTGTGTGTGTGTGTGTGTGTGTGTGTGTGTGTGTGTGTGTGTGTGTGTGTGTGTGTGTGTGTGTGCGTGCGTGTGTGTGTGCGTGTGTGTGTGTGTGTGTATGTGTGGATTTGCACACAACATGAACAAGCTACCAGTTGCTATGCAGTGATTTTCAACCAAAGGAATAGAGTCTACTTTCCACCAACTCGATCCACTCTTAAGAATTTCTTTTAGTATGCAGACACAGTCTGCTGTGTCTCAATTAAGCCAGATAAAACACTCCTTTGTGCTGAAGACATTGTGATTTAGGCTGAGGAAACAGATGGATTTTTGGATTCAACACAAAGTTGCCTCAAGCAACTTTAAGACTCTTTAAGAAGTGTCAACTCTGGTATAGGAATTGGACACTCCCTCTCCACCAACTTCAACTACCATCATCTCTGGCTGTGCAGCAGTTAGGGAGGCAACCTTGTTGTCATAGAATCTTTAACCCCTCTTGTTGCTCTCACAGAGAGGAACTGTGCATGGTCTTCAGACAGACACAGACATAAAAAAGACATCTTATATTATTTCAATCCAGGCAGGATGACGAGCCCAGATAAGACAGGGGTGGAGGGCAGAAGGTGGAGGGGAGGAACGGATCCTTCTTGGACACATGCTATATGCATTCTCATCATTTTCACCTCTTCTCTCTCATTGGCATCCCCTCTTGGCTCCACTATCCCTCTATTCATTCACCCTCGACTTCTCTATCCATCCACATTCGTTAAGCCTTTCTCCACCTTGTCCTCACTGTTGTCCATCTCCTATGTTCCTATTTTTTTACTCTTACCAATTTCTTTTCTGCCCATTTCCCCCACCATCACATTCTTCCACAACACATTTTTCCATCCATCGCTGTCTTTTTTTTTCTCACCATGGTCATCCTCATCCCCCCACCCTCTCCAGGCCGATTTGCTTCGCTCGATGGTGGGGTATTTGACAGGCCTGCTGCTGGAAGATAGCGCAATTGAATGCAAGTCCCCAGGATGGGAGGAGGAGGGTAAAAAAGGGTGAAGTGGTATTAGCTGGTGAAAAGGGGTTGGCATCAGGCAGTGACAAGGAGACGAGAAGAGGGGGTGGTTGGGATCTGGGCTGTAGGAGTGAGAGAGCCAGACATGGAGCTTAGGGCAAGCTGGGCATACTGAAACTACTACCCTAGAGAATGAGTTGGAACAGAAATGGACACAGGGTGAGTAGGTTGTGTCTCCAAAATGTCAACTATTCAGAAACTTTCAGCGAGATATGCAGTGTTGTTTTCAGCTACAATTTTAAGGATGGGTGTATAGAGTTTTGGCAGGCTTCTATAAGCACAAAGCAATCAAGAGCCATGTCAATGAGAAATGGAAGACGTGTGGTTTAAGGGAGGGGTACAGGTCATACCAAGAATCATGCTGCCTTATTGTCCACATCATGGACATGTGATTCCTTTAATGTTTTCTTGTAAGGTCAAAAGAGTAGATGTATTTATCATGCCAGTCTCTGTCAGGTTGGTTTGCATAAGATCAACCAGACTCAGTAAATACCACCAAACTTAATGCCAAGAAAAATAGAAACCCCTTTTCAATGCAACTCTATGCTAGAATGACTATCTGATAAATACTTCTTTATAACTTAAAGTTTGAATATGGAAAATGAGCAGAACATCGCCATCTAGTGTCTTAAGATCGAAATTATTCCAGCAGTCGGGTTGCCAGGTTCGTTGCTGAGTGTGTCAGCGATCAGCCTGTGCAATGTCAATCGATGAATCATACAGGGTAAAGACTAATTTAAACTAATCAATTAATTTGACAACAGTATTTAACGTTAGCCAGTCTTCAACTGGAAGTCTTTCTTTGAGTGCTGTGTAATCGATTAGCTAGCTCAACTCAAAATGATTCTTGTTTCTGAAGCCTGATCGGCGTGAGAAGAGCAGCAGCTTTCACAGCAGTGACAGTGAGGCTGAAGGCCGTTAGCGATAGCCGTTACAGCTAAGTAAACATGAAAGTTAGTTTACCAATCAAGGAGAAACGTAGGCATTCGGCATGTGTTTTAATGCCGTTGAACTGCAGGATTGATAAACATTTCACTCAGTGCCAGCCTACAGTAGCTGCACCCAACAACAGACAACCCTGGTAACCCACAATGCCCAATAGTATTGGCTGATACAATGTAAACAGAATGTTATTGTCAAATCTAAACCAAACCAGAATATTGTTTCTAGTCTTAACCAAGTATTTTTGTTAATTAAACTTAACCTACACATTTTTCTGCCTAAACTTAACCCTCACAGTCACCTGCTGGTTGTCGTTGCATGGTGTTGAATAGAATGGCATAATCAGGTATCATACGTACTGCTATGCATATGTTTTTGTAAGACATCATACCAACCTGTTGATGAGACAGGTACATTACATAGTTTCAGAGAGGGGATTGAGTCCATAGTTAAAGGAACATTTCAGTATATTTCAAGCTGGTGTATTGCCCAGTAATGTGATCATTGTGACTCTATGGGTCATTGTAACTTTGCACTTGGTGGTGCAAGCTGAATGGGCCTCCAACAGTCCAAATAAATATGACTTTTACATGATGATTACAAATATTTGTCACAGAAAAGTAGACCCCTGGAATTGACATCTGGTTCAACTTCACTCAACTGACCTTACTAGACTACATTGTCACTATCACTTATTTGATATACCTTATGGAAAACTAACCATTTGATTTGCTGTGTGTTTGGTTCACACAGAAGCCCTGTGAGGCAAGTGAGGGAAAATTATTTCTAAGCCTAATCTAAAATGTTTCGTCAAATGTGTTGAGTTATGGGCAGGTTTGTAAAAAAATGTTTTTTTTTCTCTTCAGCACATCTGCGCCCACATCACTAGTCTAGCCTTTTGATTCTTTCTGCTGATGAGAGGTTTGGTCACTGCAGAGTGGGCTTTCACTCCAGAAAGTCTTAAACGACGAGACACTGTGTGCAGAGACAGTTCCTTTTCCTGTTCAGCACTGAATTGGAGACCAACTCCAGCTGCAGAGTTGAACTGATTCCCCATTGAGAGTCTTCTCATAATCCTGTCCTCTCGTGCACTTGTTTTACGTGGACAACCGCCTTTTTGAGGGACTTAAATTAATCTGTGTCCTTGTAAAGTTTCAGTATTCTTGAAATCATAGACTGTGAATGCCCAACCTCTCTCTCCTCAACCTCTTTCTGATCTCGCTGAGAGGGTCATCCCTTTGGCCTTCATCTGGACAACCTACTGTCTCAGGGTTTCACCTTAGAGCAGCTCGCCATCTTGCAAAGTAACCAGGAGAGCTGCCAGATAAATAGAGTGTTATCAACAATTAAAGTGAAATTCCGGTGTAAAATCATCCCAGGCTCTTTTTAGGCAAATACACTCATCAAAAAAAGCCATTGAGACATTTTTTTTGTGTGCCTGAACAACTAACGGAAGATTCAGGACAGATGCTAACAGCCAAATGCTGCTAACACGGATTAGCTCGGGGCAGTACGGCGAAGGCACTAAAACGTCTTTTTAACCACTAATACTGCTCAAAATAACACTAAACCTCTGCAGTAGCATGAGAAGAATACCTACACATTATCCGAAGCACGACAATGTAGTTAGTGACGTAGGAGTTTATTAAAAGAGAGTTTTGAAACACTTACCAACTGTCCATTCAGAATCAGAATAAGAAATACTTTAATAATCCCAGGGGGAAATTGTTTTCGTTTCAAACTCCAGCTATACAAACAACATATTTAATAACAACAATATTATACAGATAACATATATTTATAAAAACAGAAATATAAAACAGTATATATACTATATATAACTATATATATATAAAATATCAACTTTACAATTGTAATACAGATCTACAGTACTGTAATAACGCGAAAAGAACAGATTGTTTATGATTGAGTCCGTATTACAGAGAGGGGGTGACAGACTCCTAGGGATGCATTGTATAGCTTTGGTGTTATTTGGAACATTATTAATGGTTAAAAAAGACGTTTAAATGTGTTCAACTCACCGTCCTGAGCTAATCAGTGCTAGCCGCATTTGGCTGTAAGCGACTGTTAGCTGTCAAAAACATGCTAGGACAGCAGGGGTATAGCAACAGCTCAAATTCTGAACAATAAAAAATAACAGTATTTCAAAATAAATCAAGTATTAATAACTTGTTGTCTAATTTTGATCTCTAGTGTATATACCGGTGTGTGTATGTGTGTGTGTGTGTGTGTGTGTGTGTATATATATATATATATATATATATATATATATATATATATATATATATATATATATATCCTAGCCTGTCATTGTCCATAAAGGTTTATCTGGTATCAGCCCTCAACTGTTCTCCCTCTTACACTTACTTCTCCATCCTCTTTCTCATCTCCTCTTTTATTCGTTTTTTCACCCATCAACAGAGTCACCTCCAATTACCCTTGGCGCATCTGACAGCCAAGAGAGACAAAGAGAGAGAAAAAGATGGAGAGTGTACAGGAAGAAGTACAGGGGGTCGTCAGATTGCTGTAAAGGGCCTGAGAGTTGACAGCTATTGGAAAGGACAGCTGACCCCTCTTATATAGAGAAAAAGAGAAGAGATGATGGGAGAAGGGGGAGGAGAGAGTAATATCAGCGCTATAAAAAGTCCATTCAATTTAACCATTTCAAGCTCAGTCTTGAGTTCAATCTTCTATTTCCCTGCTTGTGTGTGTTTGTGAGTGTTTGTGAGTGTCACCAGGGGCTCACTGCTACTTAGAGGTGAGATTTTATAACCTTGTTCTGTGTCAGTGCTGTAATATACTTTCAGGGACACTAGAAGTCAGTCTGAGCTGGGGGTGCTAAGACAAAGTCATTCTACTTTTCGTAAGATATCATACAAACCTGTTGATGAAAATACTTTGACCCATAACAGGTTTTTTTTACATGGTAAATGGACTTGTACTTATATAACGTCTTTCTAGTCTTCTCACTACTGAAGGTGCTTTCACACTACTTGTGCGTTGGGAGTGAGACTGTGTTGACTTGTCACCTTCACCCATTCACACAGACATTCATACTGATGGCAGTGGACATCTACATGCCATCTAATCTAATCAAACTGATCACACCACATTCACACACCCATGGGGAGCACGGGAAGCAATTCAGGGTTCATTGTCTTGCCCAAGGACACCTCGACATGTGGACCAGGAGGAGCCAGGGATTGAACCACCGATCTCTCGAATGGAGGACGACCCACACTAACTCTGAGCCACAGCCCCCGTGGCATGGCTGTACAGTGCTATGTGCTACACAAAAATCAGTCTGTGAGTTGAATGAAATTACCTCAGTAGCTGTGCAGTACAAAGCAACCAATCCTCATCCCAACTCTTCACATACGGTCGCTTCGTCGTCAGGACCCCTTGGTGCCACTTGTCAATGCCATGGGTAGAAACTATTATGCTTCACTATGGTCGCTGTTTTGAACATGGGGACATGTTGGTAACATTGTGAATTCAAACAGAACTGCGTGGTTAGTTCTCCCAGGATACGTTGCCCTATTAAGGTCTAAATAGAGCCCAAATGATAAACATATTAATGTTCAGTTTGATGAAGATGAATTATACATTGTTGTATTCCTTGGTTATTTACATTACACATAGCCCTTTTAAAGTTGATTTTATTCATTTTTACCAATCCAGTTTAGTAATTTCACAAAGCAATCTCAGAAAAAAGTGACACAAAAACGGAACATTACAGCGTGAACATATTAAACATTTTGTGCACTGAAGATTACATAAAAACAAAACACAGCAATTTCATTTTCTCAATTGATGCATACACAATTGAACACTGGAGAACACTGAACATTTTATGGGTCCAGGTTTTCCATAATGGTGGGAACTCTATGAACAATTTGCCTAATTTCCTGTGTGTATTTCATTTTTTATTTTTTATGGAACACTTGGAAGCAGTTGTGTGGGTTTTTCCCTGTGACGATGCACAGACGAACACCACATTTTGTGCAGTAGATTGTTGTCTGTCCTTCTGAGCAAAGCCTGCACTTTCCCATGTCTGCGAAAGCTGGGAAGTGATCCACTTGATCATAGCGGACATCAACCATGGGTCTTGGGGTTTTTGGCCTTTGTATGCATCTGGTGGGGCTGTGCACATTCTCCTCCCCTCCTTTGGAAGGCCTTCCCTTCTTATTTCCACTGTGGATAAGGGCATCTGCAACCTCCAGCCTGAATGCCTTGAGCTTTTTGTGCTTTTGCATTCCAATGCTTTTGGCATCTCGGCGAAACAGCAGCCATCCATTGATGATGGCTATATCAGCCATATGCCAAAAGAGGCAGAGGACTTTGCAGGGGTGCGGTACAAGGCCACCATCATGTCAGCAAGGTCAACTACTCCCATGTGGACATTGTATTGTGACACAATGTTTGGACATGGAACAGCAACTCTTCTTCTCTCCTGTCTGGAGAAACGCCTGACTTCCTTGAGAGGGCTGATTGCAGTACAGGAGCTTGCTAAGGTGACAACTTTATTGTCTGACCATTTTACAACAGCCACTTCTGCCTCATTATCCACCCTGTAGTCATAGCTGCCCCTTCCTTGCCTCATCAGAGCACGGTCATCCTCAAGTGTGCATACTTTAAGCCTGTTCTTGCGGATGGTTCCCAGACTTCACAAACCAAGGGACTCCTTCAGATGCACAATGAGTGGGAGGGAGGTGAAAAAATTGTCAAAGTAGACATCACACTCTAATGGGTTCTTGATGGTCTTGCAGAGTTGAATGACAACATTGGCTCCAACTCCAAGTTCTTTGGCTGGACCCTGGTCTGTGCCAAATGTGCTTTTTCCAGTGTAAGTCAGGAAGTCATAAACTATCCCAGTAACACCTGCTCAAACAAAGATCTTGAAGCCCCAATGGTGAGGTTTGCTCGGGAGATACTGTTGGAGAGACCCAGCCTTTGTTCCCTTGTAAGGGACCATCATTTCGTCTATGGAGAACTTGTTCTCACTCTCAATATCCAGACACTTCTTTCTTTTGTGCTCCAGTACTGGTGTCACTTTGTAGAGCCGATCTTGGGTTGGGTCTGATTTCTGATTGTCTTGAAAGTGGATGAATCGTGAGAGGCATTTAAACCTTTTAACTGACATCACATAGGCTACTTTGGCATTACGTGTGTCTTCTGCCCAATAATCATCCTTCCCTGTGCTTTCCTTTCTTTTTCCATAAAAGGACCTAGCCGAGATGCCCTGCTTGAAAATAGGTAGGTAAAATACTGTTATACTGTTGTAATGGGCACAGCTGTGCATGATTATATATAGTACTGCAGTAATTATTAAGATGCCTTCCAGTTTAAAACAAAAATTTGAATATTGCACATTGACCAAATTTCTACCCCTACTCTGGCAACGTATCTCAGGGGATACATACATTTCAAAAGCTGCTAAGTAACACCACAAACACAGTTGGAAATTTATTTCTTCATCAGAATGTTTAGACAAATGTCCTAATTAACTTTAGTAATTGATATTGTTGTTTTATTGAAAATAAGTAAGACTAATACATGATTACTTACCCCCAAGGAAGCAGCTTCTCCATCACTGGCGGCCATGATATTTTGTGATCAGGCTGACGAAAGGATGAAAGATAGCCTGAACCAAATCATGTGATCTAGATGCTAATACCAGACAAGACTTTTGATAAATGCTAACTTGATTAGTGGAAACCTGCCAGCACACTCCCTACAGGATGTTAAAGAGTGTGTATCTCCTGGTGCACGCTGCCTGTTTAAGGGTTAAAAATGTTGGGCTTTCCTACAGAGAAATTGTGAAGAAAGTCATGGTGTCAGTGAATACAGCTTCCTTCACCATCAAAAGGTATTGAGACTGAGAGAAACTCTGACAGGAAGAGGTCTTGCAGACCCAAAGCCACAACAGAATCAGAAGACACGTTTTTTAGAGTCAACAGTTGTAGTATGCAAGTCTCAGTTTCAACTGTGAAGAGAAGACTTAGAGTTGCAGGTTTGAACGGTCGAGGTGAAGAAGAAGAGGTTTGCCTGGGCCATGAAACAACGCCAATGGAGTACTGATAAGTGGCAGCTCGACTGAGCTCCAAAGGAGACAAGCTTGATATCTGCCGGTTCCATAGTGATAGCAGCTACTGCGCTTATTATAAAATGTTTTTCTGCGTAAGAAATACAATGTGTGGTGGGAGTACGTGATAAAAGATTGAAATGTGTGACTGTCACACTCAATGCGTGACACTTGAGAGCCTGAAAACATGTAACTACTGTAGCAGATAGCATGGATTCAATGTCTGGCTGGTGAGATTACTCCAACTTTCAGAGTTGGAGATCCGACTGCACGAGCAAGGGGGGTTTTGATTAGAATTCTGACTTGGAGCTCGGAAATATCAACATTTGTGCACAACTTGAACGCACCATTAGTCGTAGCACACAAACGCCGGGCTCTCAATGCGCACTTAAGTGTAAATTAGTCTAACTAACGGAACATTAATCCTCCGTATTACCGGCGTTGTTTGCCGCCTTATGTTGGGAAAGTCGGGGGTCACTGTGAATGTGAGAGGGTCATGTCCCCCCAGTCCCCAGTACCATCTGCGCGCATGTACTGTACACCAGCATTATTCAACCTATTCCACTGTACTGTTCCACAGGCTTCTTCAATATGCTCACTGTAAAAACTCACAATAGACTCACTCAGATAACCAATACTGCCACCAAAATAATCGGACTGCACACCCCAAATCTACAAGAACTGCATCGCTCATGCAATAACCCTTGACATTACTAACCCACTCAACCGCTACTTCTCACTCCTGGCCTCTGGCAGGAGGTATAGTACTATAAGGTAGAGATGAGCGAATAAAGCACTTTTGCCGAGTACAAGTACGAGTAATACATGTCAATAGCCATGCTCGGATTTAATGAAAATCCTCATTAACGGACTGTGTCTGTATCTGTTATATGTTTGACACAGCGCCGCTCCGCTGCTGTGTCCCCCTACTCTACACACATACAAACATACACACACGCACACTCACTCAGTCACTCAGACTCGTAGGTCTTTTCCTTTAGTTTTAAAGTTTCTTCAGCTTCAGGTTTGTTTTAACTTTGGTTTGTACTCACTTATTAACAGCAGAGTTCTGTAAACGTGGGTTCGTTCTGACGTGCTGCTTGGTAGAATGGGACGCAACGTCTCTGCCTGTTGGAGATTTGTTTTCTTTTTCTTTTTTTAACTGAGTAGCTGACACTTTTTTTGCTGCATTCCATAAAAAAGTAAAAGTAGTAGTGGTGGAAATATGACAAATTAATTAAGCTACACACACACACACACACACACACACACACACACACACACACACACACACACACACACACACACACACACACATTTTCTCTTTAAAAATCACACTGATCATAAAAATATTAAAAGTTAAAAAAAGAAAGTTATGTTGAGTATGAAAACTCTTGTTCATTACATTCATGTGTTGTATTCATTGTTGTAAACTTGCTGTTGTGATCAAAACCATTGATCTGAAGCTCAATGCTGATGCTGTCCTGGAAATAGTTTTCTAATCAGCGATAAATAAAACAATTTCTGATCAACCCACATCAAATGCGTGTTTAAAAAACATGCTGGTTAAAGCCCTGGCCATTCCAAGACAACTCCACACACGTCCTGGTTTAATCCCACCCACGTCTGGGTTAGGTCCCGCCCAATCCGAGTTCAGATACAGATAAAGAGAACTCATATGGTAAACGGATACAGATATAGATAATGCTGTACTCGCTCATCTCTACTATATAAAGAACCTGTGTTTTAACTAGAGTCAGTTAAACTGACTTTGCCGGAGGGATTTATACACATAATTCACATTTGCTCTGCATATACATCTGGGAACTCTCAGTTGGAGATCTTTTGGGAAGAGGCTGATTGCTGATTGGATAAACCATCTGTCTATCACCAACATACGGGCCAAATCAACCACTCAGATCAACAAAGTATATGACGTACTAACAGAGTCGAGGCAAAGCTCAGAAAGTAATCAACATGTGGGTAAAGGATATTTTCCGTTTGTGTAACATGAATTTACGGATCAAAGGCCCAATTTCAGGAGCCCGGTCCATATTCAACAGAAAGATCCAGAGAATAAAAAGTTAGTGAGCAGCCTGCTCCATAGCTGCGCAGCCTCCATGTTGTTTACACTGAACAGTCTTTTCTTGTTGAGTTTTCTTGTTTCTCTGGCCCATAAACACTGAAAGCACACCAAACAGAGCCAAAGTGCAGCTTCATGTGTTCCAGACAGGAAGGAATTATTTGTAACACAGGTCAACATTTCACAAGAGTCACAGGACTCTTTTTACTGATTTTCTGGGGTATTATCTGGCTTTGAGCATAACCAGGGGGTTTGTCTTTAAAGCGTGTGTCTAATTCTACTATAACTAAAAAACTAATAACGAAGAAAATCATAATAATGATAAAATGATGATACTGTGTGTTTGTGTGTTTGTGTGTGTGTGTGTGTGAGTGCCGGTGTGTGTGTGTAAAAGTGATATTATAGCAACACATTTTGCTGCCAGCTTTGGGTTTTGATTTTGTTCATCTAGAGCACTGTGGGATAACACCTGACTAAGAAGTACTTCAACATGATGCCTGAGTGTGTGTGAGACGCAGCGTGAGTATTTGTGTGGGGTTGTGTCATAGTAGGTATTAACACAGATGTGCATGTCTCTTGTGTATGTGTGTATTTTCATTTTGTGTATGTCGGCACCCTTGTGTTTGTGTGAGTATGTGCATTCTGCTCGACTGCGTGTGTATATTCTCCAGCCTTGACGATAATAAATAATCAAATGTTTATGGTGCGTAAAATGGCAACTGGCAGCAGTGGTGACCCTGTGTGTGTGTGTGTGTGTGTGTGTGTGTGTGTGTGTGTGTTTGACAAAGTGCTGCGTGTGCCTGTGAGTGTTGGTGTGAATGTGTGTGCAAGGTTGTTATTACCAACTCTCTACACAGAGAAATGGAGCAGAGGATATGCAGGGCCTGTCAGCCAGCAGGGAGAGAAAAGTGAGAAATATGCATATGTTTTTTTTCTTCTACTACACACGCAAATACACAACAAAAGTCTACGATTATTTAAGAAATGTCTAGGTTCAGTTGAAGGTCAGAGGCAATGCGAGCCAGATGGCTTAGCTACGCCCAAAATGAAAAAGGTTAAAATCAGACAGGATTTAGAATACGCTTTTGACTTCCACCAGAAAATGTCTAATAACTGTGGTCGAACCTTTTCAGAAGATTATTACATTTCATCATTTCTGGTTGTTTGTGGTGGAGACGGCATGACTTACAAAATCACATTAGCTTTGACAGACATTTGAGTAAACAGAAAGCTCACTTAAACAGGATGGGGTTCAAGTTCAATCAATTAAAGGGACAGCTACACCCTCGGTATGTTTTTATTTTATTTTTAAGTGTGAAAAAGTTCTTTACAGCTCTACAGCTTTATGACAACAACTATGAGTGTTAGAGTGGAAATCACATAAACATCTGGAGTCAGTAAAAATTCAAGTAACAAATTACATTTTGTCTTGTTTTTGCAGCTGATAAGCTTTTAATATCATTTTGCAACAATTTCTGAAGGTGGCCAAATATGCTGAAAACTAATGTGTTACCACACTGGCATATTATCCATTGTGTTAATTTAACATTATCAGTTGAAGAGCTTTCCACATGAGGCAGATGGCTTAATATCTGCCACAATACAGGAAAACATCAATAAGAAAAAGGTACATCACATAATAAAACACCAACTACAAATCAATAGAAGTTTAAGGAACTGGAATAAATCTGTTGCATTATAGACTCAATGTTAAAATAGATAAAAATCCATCTTATTCCTCATTAATCTACACACAATACATCATAATGACAAAGAAACATTTTGTACATTTATAAAAAAACAAATATTAAAGAAAGTATAACTAAATATGATGTGTATTTATGAAGCCTGTACTAGCCTGTATTACACTGTTGAACCAATTCCAGTCTGGAGGCTTCATAAACTTTTGCGCACATCTTGTTTCAGTTTTTTATTTTTTTTAAATGTGTTAAAATTTTCAAAAATCTTTTTTTGCTTTGTCATGATGATGTCTTGTGTGTAGATTGATGGGGATTAATATGGATTTGATGTATTTTAAGTTCAGTCTTTAAAACAACAAAGTTGATACTTAACTCATCGTATTATACCTTACTCAGGCAGTCTGTAAATATTCACACGGGAGGCATGCATGCTCTTTTGAAAACTTTATTGACACCCCTTCTCCTATCTACTTCTGGTCTGTCCCTATATGTTCCCCTCTTAAATCCATATACACAAACATATTCCTATTACACTTCTGCCCTCACCACAATCATAACTAGGATGTTTATAAAGATAGGAAGAATCTTTAGTTGTGTTTTTCCTGAATATTCAGAAATAAGAGCATCTGTTAATTTCTCTTTTTTTCCCTCAGCAGCTCTGACCTCCAGATGGTGTTTGCTCGATTGGGCACTGTGGTTGGCTGATGTGGGGAAAAATATTACATTTTTTTTTTTATCAAACTTCACCTTAATACTCCAGAATTAATTTTGTGTTAAGATATATCAAATTATATTTGAAATTATTCAGGAATTTTATGATATGATTTACAATAATATGCTTTTAGCATCCAGTCCAATTAGTCAGTTTAGTCGTATCAGACCACTCAAACAGTGAGACACACACACACACACACACACACACACACACACACACACACACACACACACACACACACACACACACACACACACACACACACACACACACACACACACACACACACACACACACATACACACACATAAAACTGAGGAGGCAGGTAGATATCCTAAAGGTCTTCAGCATCATCCCCATTCGCGGGACTAATAAAGGAATTCTTCTTCTTCTTCTTTATACAACAACAAATGTGTAAGTTGATGTTTGTCAGTAGATGACTGCCAAAATATTCCCTGCCAAGAAAACACTGACTAGATAAGGATAAGTGCCTCTTACAACCCCACTCTAAAACATCCAAACTGGTGCCAGTACTGAAAATAAAACTCAAATAAAACTTATATCTCAAGAAATTGAGATCATGAAGTCCTTCTAATCTAAATCAGACAGTGTGAAATTTCTGTAATTTCAAAGATTGCAATGCTGAGTTATTCAATTTACTGTAACAGGGATTCAGTCACTTCCACCACAGTTTTGGAGTCACAGTTAAATATTCAAATTTGATTTAAAAAATGATATTTCAGCTAATGAAGGCCCTTACTTACTCATATATTTAGCAAAAAATCTTACTTTATATAAAAAATCTTACTTTATATAATGTGAAGGGTTCCATGATTAAGAACCATTGCCAACAACTCATTCACTCACAACAGCTGCTCTGTCCAGGTTGGACTTATTTTCTGCCCTGTTACCTGACTTTTCATCTTGTTTAACATGGCATCTCTTTCACTGAGGATGGTCCTCTTGATTTAGTGTGCTATGTCTTAAAAACACGAGTGAAAACATGAGAAGCGTGCTTGGTACAGCCTTGAGTCAGTGGTTCCATCAGTGATGTGTTAAGAGTTGCATGCAGGTATATTGTCTGCAAGGGGAGGGGAATTAGGACCAATTCCTATAAGATGGGAGAGCGGCGCACCTCGTCTTGACTCCACTCGCCTTTAAGTTCAACCCTTAAATTATTTGAGCGAGTAAAATTGCTAGGTGCAACATTAACTGGACTTGCTCTCTGGTAAAATCTTTGCTAAACACACAGATAATCACCAAAGCCGGCGACAGCATGTTCATAAATCTGCCGCCAGTAGCAATCACGGATTATGGAAACTCCTGCTAGCGGGTCGGGAGCCCCACAGGGATATAGATAACATTAATATTTTGCAGCTAATTTCTGAGCTCTGGTCTGGCTACTACCGAGGGCCCTCGCTCCCTGGCCTAGTTCCTTGCTTAAGGCAAACATAGGAGCATTGAGGCTTCAAAACTTTTGACATGTAATCAGAATCCAATTCTTGTGCAACAGGAATAAAGGGAAGCCTCCTCTATGGGATTCGAAACTCTGGCCTAAGTTTTCGGGAGCAGCGGAGAGTGGTATACTAACAACACACAACGTATCCCTCCGACAGCTCCGACTCTCAAACATATTGACATTTACATTCCCAGTAGCATTGATATACAACTCCTGTATATCCATGCTGTGGTAGTAATATAATTCTCAATTATATTTACTGCCCTAACCCCTGACGAGTAACCGCCAGAGCTCACTTGCCTCCAGTGTGGTCAAGGGTCCCTACACTATACAGCTCTCTTACTCTACGGGTCAACAAGTGTTAGAATTTATACCTACAACTGCTATGACTTTGGTAGCGAGTATGGGGTTGTGTGTGAGTCATCTGTAAAGTGTAAGCCATAGTGTGGATGTGCAATGCGCTTACCTTTGGGGGCTTTCCTGGTGTCCTTTAAGTGACCAGACGGGGGTTGGTTTGGAGGAAAGACCTATTAGGTCCTGTCAGGGCTGGAGCTACTCTTTTATAGCAATAGCTATAAAGGATTCAAAGACCTGCTGGATCAGATTTAAAAGTTGTATTAACTTTTTATTCTTAAATGATTAAAATTCTTAAATGCTGATAAAATACAAAATTATCCTTGGAATTATCCAATGTTAATCCAAACAAGAAAAAATAAAACAACAGTGGAGCCTCTCTCATATCCAAATGTAGAGTCGGCATCATGCTATTCTAACAATTTACAATTAAGTTGACTTATTCAATTCAAGTAAATAAGTTTCTTCAGAGTTCATTAATTCTTCAAATTGTTATTAACTTTGATAGGTTTGGTGCCAGGGTTAAAACTGTGAGAGTAGATCATGGGTTTCCAGGCGTAACTGGAGAAATCAACAACCACATGGCCTTTAACCACCAACCTCTGTGCTGCATCTTGTTCTCGCTCCACTTGAAATATCCAACCGTGAGGACAGAATGTTCATGTTCCAGGTTCAACTGAAACACAGCATAAGTCAGAGTCATTGGGTCTGCTACTGTATATTAAACGCTAATTCACTAAAGAGGTAAACTTTACTGATTTTCAACCAGCCGACACGAGCCGGAGGTCAGCCGGCATACGTTAGTCGGTGGGTGAGAGGCATGCTCCAGTTCCAGCTCCGTTCACCTGCAGTGACACACAGCTAGTTGAAAATGTTCAAGAAGTTACCCTGTAACACTTGTGCTAACTACAATAGCTAAGTTAGAAAAGTGCAACTGAACGCTGTATTTCCAGTGACCAAAATGTTAGTGAAATGAAAACACACTGGCTGTGTAGCCCCGCCCTAAAGCATCCGCTGCTTTATGGTCTATTTGATTCTAAATGGGACCATCATTTTCCAAATGGCCATCATTGTACGGACTGTATTGAAGAAGGCTTGAAAATTGAAAATAACTCTGTGATGTGTAAGTATACTGTAAAAGTCCACCAGAGTGCTGTGATTCAGTCCCAAAGTGTTTTCATCTTGTTTCTTCCATTGCTCATCTGGACTGCTCACATGTGCCACCTGGTGGGCACTGCAGCTACTGCAGCCACTGAAACCAACAACTCAATAAATTATTTCTGCCCCCTTAATGACGCTACAGCATTCACTCAGTGATCTGGTCAAATGAACTGAGAAACACCTGTAGCAGTCTCTGCTAACTCGACTTAACCCCAGAGGGATAGATGCCCCATACACACACATTGTAAAATTTCCCTTAGAGGAAAGTACCCAATGCTTTTTACTCCTGCAACTGTTGGATAGAACTAGAGTAAACTAAACACAAAAGCGTTGGGTAAAACTACATTTGCATTACATGTCACAAAAACACATTTGCGTAATCCAGCTGAAACCTCAGCAGCCAAAAACAACAGTTTGTTCTAACAACAATACTAGCAGCTAAATTAAATGGTAAAAGGCTAACGGTAGTCAAAAACAATATAGTTAAAATGAGCTGTCACGAAATTGCAAACCTTTATTCATCAAGTTCCACAGATGTTACCCATTTACTCGGATTAACTCAGATTTCACTAAAGTCTACTTCATTTGGTTCTCCTCCAGCCCAGATAGTCAGCCGTTACACAACTCATCTATTTATTCAAGGGGAGCTTCTCTCTGACAAATCACCATCATTCTCTGTTTTGATGAGGTTCTGAATTATTATCCTCTCCACAGTGATCCATGTAGTGCTATTTTAGATTCACAGCCTTATCTGCTGCAGCTGAAGCACAGCAGATCCATCACAGCAGCACTGTTAATTCTCCCAATCTATCATTTCCTATGGAAATTAAATCCAGGCACCTGTGCGACTTATATTAAAATAAGGTATAATATTTGGTAAATAGTGTATGAGAAGGTCATTCAACAGGACATTATTGGGGACTTAGGTTTTGAGTCATCTCTGGTCAGTTTGGAAGCTGTTTGTGGCACTGAGATGTACTCAACTGATATTGTGGCCACTGGACAAAATATTAGAAGCACCTTGGAACATTACGCCGCCACAGGGTGGAATCAACACCTTGCTGACACAGTCTCTGTTAAAATGAACATGATAAGCTTTTTGAAAGCAGAGTTTTCTGCAGGGCTGCTGTATAATATTGTGTTCAGAGCACACACTTTTTGTGCAAATTGTGCTGCAGAAATACATACAGCAGGACTATTCAATTAGTTTGGAATGGGGGCCAGTTGATGAAAATTATCCAAAATTAGGGGCCGGAAAAATATGGCTTGGAAAATATTAGCATCACATTAATATCTACATATACTGTAAAATACTACAGTGACATGTGAGTGCATATATTGTCTTTATTTTTTCCAAGGTAAATAGTAGTAATAGGCCTACTTACTTAAAGTGCAAAAGCATAGCCTACTCAGAAGTGCAACAACCTTTTATTTAAAAAGAAAAAAAACCTAAAAAACAATCCTTATCTAATCAACATACCTGTCAACCAGAGGTGTAATATAACTACACTTACTCAATTCCTGTACTAAAGCACAAGTTTAGCTCTTATTTGAGTATTTTTATTTGTATGCTACTTCTAGTCCACTACAATTCAGTGGGAAATATTCTGAATTCATATTTTTAATCCACTACATTTATCTGATAACTTAACTTAGTAGATACTGGAACAATTAAGATTTTTTTATTAGTTATAAATATTGTATACTACACAAATGTATGAGGCTTACAAGCACATATAAAACATTAGTCTATTTGTCAATAACTTGACTGAATGAAATTAACGTAACTGGCATACAATAACCAAAGGCTAATTCTGCCATGTAATGAGAGAAATGGCATTTGTTTGATTTAGCAGGAGCAGTGAAATCGGGAGTATATGTCGTCATGGCAATACGCATTTAGTGATACAGGCGCTGGGCAGTGAAGGATGTGGGATTGTTAGTTTTAATGGCATTCATGTGTAAGGATATCTTTACACACCGATATACACTTGTTGCAGAGCAAACACACAGGCTTCACAGTGACAGTTATTAACAAACTCTTATCCGTCCATTCACTGTTGAATTGCTGGTTTTCTGTGTCAACCTTTGTTGTTTTTTTTAAGTAGAAAGAGACATTGTCTCGTGTGTAAAGGACACGAACATGCAAAATGTCCTTGATTTATATTCATATTTCAATGTGAGGTAGTAGTTTGTGCGACATTGTCATGAAGCCTATCAGCATTTAGTTGTCCTGATGCCCTGACATTGAATCAGAAATGGAACAAATGATTGTACCTGTCTGTGGGCACACAGAGCACTAGAACAGGCATACCTCATGTTTGTACAGAGACCCGATGAAAGGAGCTTTCTTGGAGAAAAGTAAGCAAGGAAGTTGGCCCACCTGGTAAATTCTGAACATGATGTGTCTGTTGTTGCGTTGATGGAGCAGCTACAATGTTAGCATAGCACTGATCAATCTGGATACATTCAGAAAACAAACATTAAGAGAGTTGTTAACTTGTAGTCTTGCAGACAGACCTGACGAAGTATGAATTCTGACTTTTAACAAATTGTCAGCATGATGAAGTTATCAGCTCAGTTTTTAAATGTTTATTTCAATTAAATCATGGCAAAATCAGTAAATTTTTGGTACTCACTCACCCACTCAGGGATGGTGTATACAGTATATATTGTGTGTAAGTTGAGTAGTGGGGTACCTTGAACCTTCATGACACGCTTAAGTAACATTAACAAGCATATACAAGTCAGTGACAGTGCACTTATATACAAAGACACTATTACTTATTTTGAAGGCCGGCTTTGTTTTGTTTTTACTATATATACAACGGAGATCAAAATTAGAGAAAAAAATATATAAACTTAATCACACATTAATCATAACGTTTATGTCTGTTTTTAATACTCTTATCAACATGGGAGTGGACAAATATGCTTTCTTTAGGTTTATGAATTATTGCATCAATCCAAAACAATGATGAATTCTGTCAAGATTATTCTTCAGAATCACCTCAAAGGTACTGCATGCTCAAAAATTATGCTAAAAGGGCAGATTGGCCTGAATGCTTAGCAATACTACCACAATGTTGTGAAACTATCAAGAGTGGTAGGGGAAAAGGGCTCTCTGCATCAGCTGTATGCTTGGTCAGCAAGTGGTATTTGAGACTCAGCATACTCTGGTGGTAACTCAATTCACATGGACAGTGAATGCAGATCCCTTTGGTCTTGTCCAGAGAACCATCTGGCTTTGATGCTGAACTTTCCATTCAAAAGACCTTCTTTATTTATTTCTGCTCGGCATCCACAGTGTTACTGCTGCATCGCTTCCTGATTTTTCAACCTACAGGGCGGGTCGAGGTTCATACTTACAGAACGTGTGTCACAGTTAGTTACAGTTAGTTAGTAACAGTGTTCTAAGTGATTCACTAACCCTTTGCAATGTCACAAAGACAAGGTGATATATTCAAATGGTTTGCATTCTCAGAAACCCAAAGAAATCCAATTTACAATTAGCTTAATAAAATAGAGAGAACCACCAAATTAGGCAAGTATAATCAGTTGATTAATAATAATTAATTGATCAATTATTTAAGCATATGCTGGTAGGAAAGACAGACAACCATATTGAAATAAGATGCAGCTGCTTTAACCTTTATTTCCTACTTTCATCAATCACAAATATTGTTTTTCAGTTCCAGTTTCCAGTTTGTCCCAAGCCTCCACACTAGGCATTTGAACATATACAATTGCTGATTCACCACTTCAATTTCATTGAATTTTGAGTGGTTTGGTCGACTTTAAACATCTCCACTGTTCTAGTCAAAAATGACAGCCGTAGGAAATGAATGGGTGACCCTAGATTGTGTTCATCCATCAGATAGTACACAACCACAAATCTACAACACACACACACACACACACACACACACACACACACACACACACACACACACACACACAGACACACACCACAAACCACGTGAACCACTTTAGCCACCTCGTTCCCGTGCTTATGTGCCTATCCATGTGAACCACACCTTCCAGACTAAACATATAACACTTGTTACACATTTCAAAGTAAACAATTAGGTGTTTGTTATGGGAACCCGTCTCTTTCCTGGGCTAATGTGCCCCCCGTGAACCATCCATTCATCCATCTTCAACCGCTTGTCCCTATCAGGGTTGCGGGGGTGCTGGAGCCGATCCCAGCTGACATCGGGCGTAAGGCGGGGTACAATAGGTAACAATTAGGTTTGTTATGGGAACCCTTCTCTTTCCTGGGCTTATGTGCCCACCCCCGTGAACCATCCATCCATCCATCTTCAACCGCTTGTCCCTGTCGTGGTCGCGGGGGGTGTGGGGGGGATGGGGGTGTAAGGCGGGGTTCACCCTGGACAAGACGCCAGTCTATCACAGGGCACATAGAGACAGACAGAGACACACAACCATTCACACTCACACCTACAAGCAATTTAGAGTAATCGTGCATGTCTTTGAACTGTGGGAGTAAGCCGGAGAACATTGCAAACATGGAAATGAAGTGACTAGATCGCTGAAACTGTACTGCTGTTCCAGTTAATGAGTCAATATCAGAGCCCATATCTGATCCAGTTAATGAGTCAATATCAGAGCCCATATCTGATCCAGTTAATTAGTCAATATCAGAGCCCATATCTGATCCAGTTAATCAGTCTATATCAGAGCCAATATCTGATCCAGTTAGTTAATATCAGAGCCCATATCTGATCTAGTTAATGACTAAATATCAGAGCTGATATCTGATCCAGTAAATAAGTCAATATCAGAGCCCATATCTGATCCAGTTAATTAGTCAATATAAGAGCCCAGATCTGATCCAATTAATTAGTCAATATCAGAGCCCATATCTCATCCATTTAATGAGTCAATATCAGAGCCCATATCTGATCCAGTTAATTTGTCATTATCAGAGCCCGTATCTGATCCAGTTAATTAGTCAATATCAGAGCCCATATCTGATCCAGTTAATTAGTCAATATCAGAGCTGATATCTGATCCAGTTAATTAGTCAATATCAGAGCCCATATCTGATCCAGTTAATAAGTCAATATCAGAGCCCGTATCTGATCTAGTTAATTAGTCAATATCAGAGCCCATATCTGATCCAGTTAATAAGTCCATATCAGAGCCCATATCTGATCCAGTTAATTAGTCAATATCAGAGCCCATATCTGAATCTGAATTTAAGCATATGCTGGTAGGAAAGACAGACAACCATATTGAAATAAGATGCAGCTGCTTTAACCTTTATTTCCTACTTTCATCAATCACAAATATTGTTTTTCAGTTCCAGTTTCCAGTTTGTCCCAAGCCTCCACACTAGGCATTTGAACATATACAATTGCTGATTCACCACTTCAATTTCATTGAATTTTGAGTGGTTTGGTCGACTTTAAACATCTCCACTGTTCTAGTCAAAAATGACAGCCGTAGGAAATGAATGGGTGACCCTAGATTGTGTTCATCCATCAGATAGTACACAACCACAAATCTACAACACACACACACACACACACACACACACACACACACACACACACACACACACACAGACACACACCACAAACCACGTGAACCACTTTAGCCACCTCGTTCCCGTGCTTATGTGCCTATCCATGTGAACCACACCTTCCAGACTAAACATATAACACTTGTTACACATTTCAAAGTAAACAATTAGGTGTTTGTTATGGGAACCCGTCTCTTTCCTGGGCTAATGTGCCCCCCGTGAACCATCCATTCATCCATCTTCAACCGCTTGTCCCTATCAGGGTTGCGGGGGTGCTGGAGCCGATCCCAGCTGACATCGGGCGTAAGGCGGGGTACAATAGGTAACAATTAGGTTTGTTATGGGAACCCTTCTCTTTCCTGGGCTTATGTGCCCACCCCCGTGAACCATCCATCCATCCATCTTCAACCGCTTGTCCCTGTCGTGGTCGCGGGGGGTGTGGGGGGGATGGGGGTGTAAGGCGGGGTTCACCCTGGACAAGACGCCAGTCTATCACAGGGCACATAGAGACAGACAGAGACACACAACCATTCACACTCACACCTACAAGCAATTTAGAGTAATCGTGCATGTCTTTGAACTGTGGGAGTAAGCCGGAGAACATTGCAAACATGGAAATGAAGTGACTAGATCGCTGAAACTGTACTGCTGTTCCAGTTAATGAGTCAATATCAGAGCCCATATCTGATCCAGTTAATGAGTCAATATCAGAGCCCATATCTGATCCAGTTAATTAGTCAATATCAGAGCCCATATCTGATCCAGTTAATCAGTCTATATCAGAGCCAATATCTGATCCAGTTAGTTAATATCAGAGCCCATATCTGATCTAGTTAATGACTAAATATCAGAGCTGATATCTGATCCAGTAAATAAGTCAATATCAGAGCCCATATCTGATCCAGTTAATTAGTCAATATAAGAGCCCAGATCTGATCCAATTAATTAGTCAATATCAGAGCCCATATCTCATCCATTTAATGAGTCAATATCAGAGCCCATATCTGATCCAGTTAATTTGTCATTATCAGAGCCCGTATCTGATCCAGTTAATTAGTCAATATCAGAGCCCATATCTGATCCAGTTAATTAGTCAATATCAGAGCTGATATCTGATCCAGTTAATTAGTCAATATCAGAGCCCATATCTGATCCAGTTAATAAGTCAATATCAGAGCCCGTATCTGATCTAGTTAATTAGTCAATATCAGAGCCCATATCTGATCCAGTTAATAAGTCCATATCAGAGCCCATATCTGATCCAGTTAATTAGTCAATATCAGAGCCCATATCTGATCCAGTTCATTTGTCAAAATCGGAGCCCATATCTGATCCAGTTAATTAGTCAATATCAGAGCCCATATCTCATCCAGTTAATCAGTCAATATCACAGCCCATATCTGATACAGGTATCGGATCGATACAACTCTAGTGACAGCATTGGAGTCCAAGACAAATTTCCCATCAAGGATAATAAAGTGTATCGTATCCTAAAATATAGAATTTCTTCTCACAGACCCCCTATTTGGGATACAATTTTCAATATGTGTGTGAGACATTGTTTACGGCTTAAAAGGGAGTTAAATAAAATTTGGTGATGATAAATGGTTTTTGTGTTAATGTAGGAACAGTTAAAACAGAGCGGACAAATGGGACAGGGAGCACCAAAGAAGGGGGGGGGGGGGATGCGAACACAACTCAAGGGTTAAAACATGCTGCTTTATTTGAATGATAAGTGATCTCATGGGAAGTGGAGTGCAAACACCAGCAGCAATTACTTTGAAGCAAAGATGAACAAAAAAAAACCAAAAGACAGCAGTGATTATCCCTTCAAAGGAGGTCACTCCTTTGAAGTTACTGTTCTGACATGGTTGACATGGTTGTACCATAGAGAAATGACTGCTCACTAAAGTCAACATGTACATTAGTCAAATCTGATTGGTCACATCTTGCCTACAGTCGACTAATCGTCAAATCAGTTGTTATTTTTTTTTTGCTCATGAAAGACCCTCTGATCCGGGATGGAGAGCAGTGGACATGAAGCAGACAGCAGCAGGTGCAAGTGAGTCCAGTGCTGCGCGGTTGTTGTAACATAAATGTGTTTTGTTTGTATCTTTCTTTGACAATAGCTGACGTTGTATTTAGAACTATAGTTTCACTTTCACAGCTCTGTGTCAGACTGTGTCGGATTGAACGTCTATAATGAAAAACTACAAATGGGCAAATATTCAAAGTAAATGAAACTGATGATTTAACAGTAGCAGACTGTTGTGTTTCTGACGCACAGACAGATTTAAAGCCCAGCCAAGATAAGCTCTGACGGTGCCAGATTCTGGATAGTACAACTTAGTCTAAGAGGGAGAGGGGGTTATTCCCGCACACTAAGGAGAAAGATTACTAAGTGTTATTTTCACATTTTTAGCAACAGTATTTAATAATAGGCTTGTCTTTATACTCAAATAGGCTATTTATCGCGGTTTATTGGGAGAAACCAAGCATCTATATGTAAAATCAGACATTTAGCACCCCCAGAGCCAAAATGGAATAATCCATTGTTTCATAACCACATTTTGAGCATTTTGCTACGATTCGACTGTGAGATTGGCAGTCGACTCAGGCTCCTCGGAGCGAATCATCGACTATTCGGGGTCACCCCTAATGTACATCCATGCATGCACACATGTATGAGAATAGAAGAATCTCCCTGGTTCATCTCATCCTTACCATCCTTTCATTTCCTCTTGCTCCACCCCTCCATTTGACACACGTCCACACATCTTGTATTTATTTTAAATGCTCCGAGGAGAGACTAAGCTGCCTGTAAACTCAAAGCGACAATACATTCCTTTTAATTAAGCAATTAATATTAGTTGACAACTTAGCTGGGTGCATGAGTTATTCTAATGTGCCGGAGAGATGTTCACTTTTGGCAAATTAGTCATGAGGTGAGCTTGGAGAGAAGAGAAGAGTGCTATCACACAGAGGCTTTATTCCCTCTAAAAGAGCCCATGATCTGCTGCTGCAGGGATGGGACGAAAGTTCGAGTAAAGCTATGTTTCATTGAGTGTTCATATATATATATATATATATATATATATATATATATATATATATATATATATATATATATATATATATATATATATATTTATTTATAAAAAATAATGAGATAAAGATAATCGTGTAGGATCAGACATTACATGACAGAATAAAGAAGAGCTGGATTTCTACTCCTTCTGTTGTAAATGTGGCCTAACATTCAATTCAATTCAATTCGATTCAATTTTATTTATAGTGCCAATCATAACAAAAGCTATCTCAGGACACTTTCCAAACTAGGTAAAGACCACACTCTATGACTTATTTATGATTAACATAGACCCAACAATTCCCCCGTAGAGTATGGTGGCAACGAAAACCTTCCCTATTACAGGCAGGAACGTCAGACAGACCCAGCGCTGTGGAGGACGGACATCTAACTTGACCGGTTGGGGAGGAAGAAAAGGAGAGAGAAAGAGAGAAAAGACGGACAGATGGACAGAGAGAGACAAAGACAGACACAAAGACAGAGACAGACACACTTCCAGTAACTATAATAATATCTATAGTAATGTGAATATGACTTATATGTTATGGCAATTAATACAGCGAAAAAGTAGAAACAAGCACAGCTAAGGTTATAGATTATAATAGTGGCAGGATGCGTCTTGCAGGACCACGGCAGCAGGCACCACCACGATCAGCAGAGACCTGCGAGACGACAAAGCACAAACAACTCTGGGGAAGAAGTTGAATTAGTAACATGCATTGATGAGACATGAATGATACAGACAGAGAGGAGAGAAGCTCAGAGTATCTGGAAAAGTATTATCCCCGGCAGACTAGGCCTATAGCAACATAATTAAGCAGAACAAAATCAGCTTAAAGATAACAACATTGCTAAGGGCTTGTAAGCCCTAGCTGTAAGCTTTATCAAAAAGGAAAGTTTTAAGTTTACTCTTAAATATGGAAACAGTGTCTGTACTCCGAATAACACTTGGGAGTTGGTTCCACAGGAGAGGAGCTTGGTAGCTGAAGGCTCTGCCTCCCATTCTACTTTTGGAGACTCTAGGAACGATGAGTAGCCCTGCATTCTCAGAGCGCAGCGATCTAGTCGGGTAAGACGGTACTATGAGCTCTTTAAGATACGACGGAGCCTGACCAATAAAAGCTTTGTAGGTAAGGAGAAAGATTTTAAATTCTATTCTAGATTTTACAGGTAGCCAGTGCAAAGAAGCTAATACAGGAGAAATATGTTCTCTTCGATTTGTTTTAGTTAGTAACATGGGACATCGCAAACAAAACTGACATCTAATAAAAGCACAGAACTGTGAACACAAACAGAAATAAAATGTTTATTGTATTTCACTGAACCTGTAAACCCTTGGGTCAGGAGCATTAAACCCAATGAATCAAACAGACATCACCCTCTGCACACACCATGCATGCTGGTTACACACACACACACACACACACACACACACACACACACACACACACACACACACACACACACACACACACACACGCACACACACACACACAGAGGAGGATGACTTATTTCCCCCCATCAAACAAACAGGGAAATGTACAAGAAAGCTCTGAGCAGCTAGATTTCCAGTCTTTCCCAGCAGTCGGCAGCTTTTCACTGAAACTCAACACACCGCCTCCTGCCTCAGCAGCATGCGAGAGGCTTTTTAGCACTGCAGGGCAGATTTTCAGACCCAAAACAGCATGCCTTGATTCAAAGAACTTTGAGAACTGCTAGTTTTACAATAACTAATAAAAGATACACATTCTGTTAGTCAAAGCAGGTTAAGGAAACTCTGAGTTTTCGGTTCCAGAACAGCAGATTTGCGTTAGTTTGATCAACTCAGAGTAGTTTGACCTGGAGTTAAGCGCATGCATGGGGGCATTTTTCTTAAAATAAGAATAAATAAATGGGTGACGTTAGATTGTGTTCATCCATCAGATAGTACACAACCACAAATCCACCAGACACCCACACACACACACATCACCTCCACAACCATCCATCCTTCCATCTAAAAACCACTTGTCCCTATCAGGGTTGCAGGGGGGCCGGAGGCGATCCCAGCTGACATCGGGCGTAAGGCGGGGTACACCCTGGACAGGACGCCAGAATCGATTATCTATTAGTTTCCCCTGCGACTTGACTGTGATCTCAGTGACTTCATTTCAAGATTTTTTTTACTTGTATCCAGGATTCTAAATGAACCTCCGCAACCCAGCCAAATGTGTGTAAAAAATAATTTCGGCGGGTGTTAATAATAACTTACTAGCCAGTTTGACCGGTGATGTGGAATATGAGGCATTACATGCATGATACCAGCCTCTGTTCTCAGTCATTTATCCCTGTTGTGGTACTTTCTACATTTCCCGTGAACGCTGTGCGGTAATGCTACGTGATGATGTTTCATACGCCCATTGGCTGGCCGCAGTTTGCAGTGAAATCAGCGTGAGAAACCATGGAAACGAACGGAAGGTCCACAGAAAACACAAGGAAGAAGAAGAACGAACAGAGCGGAAGCAGGAAAATAGACTGAAAGAGGAAGGAGTTAGCTAACGTTAGTAAAGTAAAGTCAAAAGTTCAGATAAACTAAATTAACTCTCTGTGCTACTCCCTAGCAAGTAGCAAGCAAGTCATTCATTCATTAGCTTGCAATTTAAAAGAATAACCAGTAATGCCTGATAATTACTACATGACTCTTTTGAATGCTGCTTTCTGATTGGTCAACCGTGACCATTGTCAAGTACAAGTAGCTGGCTACTTGCTAGGCTTGCTGCTCTGATCAGAGTAACACAGAGAAGTTCAAGAGAAGCCACACAGGGCATTTTTCTTAAAATAAGAAAAAATAAATGGTTGACGTTAGATTGTGTTCATCCATCAGATAGTACACAACCACAAATCCACCAGACACCCACACACACACACACCACCTCCCGTGAACCCCTTTTGCCACCTCGTTCCCGTGCTTATGTGCCTATCCACCTCACATGAACCACACCTTCCAGACTAAACATATAACACTTGTTAAACATTTCAAAGTAAACAATTAGGTTTTTTGTTATGGGAACCCAAAGAAGAAGAACAAACAGAGCCGATGCAGGAAAATAGACTGAAAGAGGAAAGAGTTACCTAACGTTAGTAAAGTAAAGTCAAAAGTTCAGATTACACTAAATGACTAAAGAGGAGGGAGTTAGCAAACGTTAGTAAAGTAAAGTCAAAAGTTCAGATTGAACTAAATGACTAAAGAGGAGGGAGTTAGCTAACGTTAATAAAGTCAAAAGTTCAGATTAAACTATATGACTAAAGAGGAGGGAGTTAGCTAACGTTAGTAAAGTCAAAAGTTCAGATCAACTAAATGCTGCGGTTGGACAGACTTCTGGGGGCGAGAAGAGGAAAGAGGCAGTAGATGAGGATATCGACAGAGAAACAAAACAGAAAATTTTATGTCAAATGGTTTGACGGGTCGTAGATGGCTTGTGTTTGATCACAAAAATGTTGTCATGTTTTGTCAGGATTGCTGCATGTATGCAAAAAAAAAAGCCTAAGGAACTTGGATGTATTATAGATAGATAATGTTAGAAAGATTGATAGATAGATAGATAGATAGATAGATAGATAGATAGATAAATAGATAGATAGATAGATCGATAGATAGATAGATAGATAGATAGATAGATAGATAGATAGATAGATAGATAGATAGATAGATAGATAGATAGATAGATAGATAGATAGATAGATAGATAGATAGATCCGAAGCTTGAAATGAAATGTTTGCACTTTCTATGTATATATTGTTGTATAGTTTGTCCTTAACATGTGTTTTTCATGCCAACATGTTAATATAATGATCAAATGCATTCAGTGGCACTCATAATTTCTCTTATGTTCAACAGAAAAATTTGGCTAGTGGAAATTCAGATTGGCTGGCGATCAAAGAAGTTAATTTAGAACCCAGCTCGTATCCATAAACTCAAAGTCGTATTCACAGTGAAGACTTTGTTCTCGTAGAAATTTGAGTTGTATTCACAAGACTTTGCACTCACAGTTCTTTGATTCATACTCATAAAAACAAATCCAATTTCACGGACGAATTTTGTGTGCAACGCCTTTTTTGGCACATGAATTGTGAACATGAATATGAATTATATAATTACGGATACGTCTTTCTGACAGCTGTCTTACACCATGTGTCATTCCTAATTTTTGAACATGCTCCTAAATCTAAAGTTGCGTGTGTGCTACAGTTCGGTAGCATTAAGCAACTTCACCTCCATGTACAGTATGTTTCCTACAATTTGACAACTAATTGTTGAAAGCAAGTATCTCATGGGACACAAAGAAGGAACCAGGATCTCCATGAAGCATTTTTAAAAATAGGACCATGGATGGATAATGTCTGGGTCAGCCTCAGGCAGTAGCCTCTCCCGTATCCATTTTGGGTGTGTTTTTTCCAGGCGTGCTCTGCTCATTGAAGAATGGATGCCACCTGCGACTGCCTGCTCTGATTGGTTTTGATTCCTCTCCTGCTACTGATTATATTTCATTCAGGGGAAAAAAACAACAATGTGATTGTAATGTGTAATGCAAACCTGTGTAGAAATGCAGTGGAATAGAAATATAGATATTTTCTCCATTATGTAGTGAAAGGTACACACAACTAAATCTACTTAAAGGTTGAATATGGAGAATGAACGGATCACCGCCATTTAGTGTCTCAAGATTATCGTTGCAACAACAAAAAATAATTACAGCAGTCGGGTTGCCAGGTTTGAACCCACCCCCTTCGGCAAATCACACCACAAAAACAAGTATTGCAGCGGAGTTTGACTGACAATTCATGTTAGCCGTTTGCATTAGCCATTCCAGCTAAGTAAAGATGAAAGTGATGTTAGCGATCAAGGAGAAACGTAGCCATTTGGGCGTGCATTTTAATGGTGTTTCTCTCCTTTCTCTCAGTCCATGGAGTTAATGCTTGGCCTATATTGACTCTGGTTTTTGCCCGTCTCCGCTCACTCAGCTGCTGGGACAAATAACGTCCCCTTCACTGAGGCTCCGAAGCAGCTGCAGGATTGGCAAACTCCATTTGACCCAGTACCAGCCTACAGTAGCTGCACCCAACAACACACAGCCGCGGCAACCAGCATCGCCCAACGCTCTAGGCTGCATTGGCTGCAACAATGATTGGAAACAGAACGTGACAGAATTCATTGTCAGAGGAAATATATTTTTTATGGAAAAGCAATACTTTCATTCTGTACCCCTCAAAACGCCCTGTGGGTGTATTGTTATTATTTTTTAAATATTGTTTTTAATAAAGATTCTATATTTCAACCTTTAAGTAAAGTACAGATACATGAAAATTTACTTATTTTCATCTAGTTAATTGTCTGTGAAGTTGCCATCTTTCAAAGATGGTGGTGATCAATGATGATTGATCATATGACCCACTAACTTTGCAGTAATGTGACTGTGAATTTTCCTTAAATGATTTCCTTCCTTTCATTCACAAGTTGTAAGAAGTCAGAGCTGTTGTTGTTTGCTCCTCTCTCTATCACCATGGTAACTGTAGTATGATCATTACGAGGCTTCTCCCATGGATACCTGATCATTGTTAACAAGCTGTCAGACATGGATGATCCTGACATACCTCTGAACATAATCTGGACTAGTAAGCAGTCTATATAACTCTTTTAGTTCAGTCATTTGATTTGAAACTTTATTTGGATATGGATAGGCAAATACTATCAAAACATTAATCTGCAAGCCAACAAATATGCATTAAATAGGCAGCAGTATGCATAATACAGAAGTGCTCATGTGGGAGCCATTGACCTTCGTTGGCGCCCCTGGCTCTCCTCCATCCACCCTTGACCTTAGCCTCAGCTCCGACACCTGCCCTCCCCACCCACCTAACCCCTCTATGCCCAACGCTGGCCCTCCCCACCCACTGACTAGACCTCTCCCTCCCCACTCATCCCTGGCAGCCTCGGCCCATACCACATCTGAGCAGCAGCGCTTCTGCTTAATTGGTTCCTAAATAAAGTAGCAGATTACCCAAAGTGTCCATTCACACACACAAAACTACAAACACACACTTATGACTGGTTTAAATTAGGGTGGGGTCTTTGTTCACTAATTCAAGTGTGTGTGCATGTCCACGGCTGTGTGTGTTGGTGTGAGAAGTTCTCCATTTTCTCCGTTTTAATGGGCTTGTTGGACTTTTAGATATGAAATTGCGGACAGTAAATGGATTTGGTGTAGTTTGAGTCCATTACACTGCCTCAATTTTCTCCCTGTTCCAGTTTGCAGACTCACAATAATGAAGCAGGGAGCCAAACATGCTGAGAGGAAAGTGGTCCTCTCTCCCCTCTCTCTCTGTCTCTCTCTGTCTCTCTCTGTCTCTCTCTCTCTCTCTCTCTCTCTCTCTCTCTCTCTCTCTCACACACACACACCGTGGAAGGCACTTGTAAGTGAGTGAGTAATCTAATTCAATTCTTATTATATAGTGACAGTTCATGGTAATTGCAGCTGTTCTAATGTCCTCCATTACATGTGACTGTAGCACAAGCTTGCACTGGCTTTCATTTCCTGGCCGGGGAGAGCGTGAGAGATTAAATTAAAGCTGAATGAGGGTCACTGCAGGTGACAGGGATGGAGAGAGGAGCCAATCAATGCTAGGTAGGCGGATGGAATTAACAGTGGATGGGGGTTTTCATGTTTTGGTGATTCCTCCTTCGTCTCATTGAGGATATCGAAAGACTTGAATCACTCCTTAACTCTTGGAGCGTTAAAGTGAAGAGCTGACACTGAAGTGTGATATCCTTATTATTATGCTTGATAGCTTTGAGGCAGCCTTTCATTTCATTAGTCAGCACAGTCATTCACACCTTTCTAAAGTGACAGCGTAATAAAAAATGAATGCTGTTCTTAAGTGAGCAAATACATTTTTGAGGAGAATTGAAAGTTTTGGTCTGAAAACAACTTGAGTTTGGAGGAGCTCTTGGGTCTGTTTCTCCGGTGCCTTGCAGAGTTAAATTTTTCATCTTTACATGCTGGAGAACATATTTGCTCTGAGCTAGAACATTCACCAACTTGTATTCAAGTCCCGTCTCCAGCACTCAGAGTGTACCTGTGTTTGCTATTTGGATTCTCAGCAATCAAAGCTGTAATTTTCTAGATGTAACCGCCCCATGGCTCCTACCTAGGCTTCCCTCATATCTTATGGGTGACTGTGAAATCCATTTAGAGCGTATAGAGGAGCTACAGGTCCTTGCTGTTCTGCCTGAAGCTTCAGGGAACACACAACAGCACTAATAATCCATACACAGCAGAGATTTGGCATTTTGATATCCCACGTGACAAAGTGCCTTTGATACCTGTTAGTTTCACCATGAAATTAAGAACAAAGTATGACCAAAGGCCTCGTCAACAACTTTAAGCCAAATTCCAACACAGTTTTTAGTTGTTGTGCAAATGAAGAATGTCTCATTTAAATTTCCTTTTCTATGTAGCCCCCACTGATTTCTCTCCACACCTTGTTAAAGATAAATTAATGCATTTGAAGATGTCACTTTTCTAAAGTCTTACTTCCCGTTTGGGTCCAAGAATCTCAGCTATGTTGGAACTCTTTACTGCAATCTCCGATTTACAATGCTGCCCTTTCATCCCTTCCCAGGAGATTCAACAATCTAACCTCAAAGAACAACTGTTCACAAATGGCCTCCTGTGACTCCAACGACTGTCGTTAAGACTCAATAGAGCACTAACGAAGTCCAAACCTTCTTCCCACTAACGACTGTCACTCTAACGATGGCCGTTGGCACCTGGAGCACAAAGGGTTTCAGTGACATCATCGGCCTTGTGAGAGGTTAAATATCTGGATCTCCACACCAGTTAGTTGGACCAGTGTCAGCCTGATCCTGGTCCTGGTCCAGTCCCAGCCTGGTCAGATGCGTACATGAACTGATGAAGCCTCTTGGATGAGAGGTGAAACGTCTTCCTAGACAAATAACCAAGTCCAGTTGCTTTTGACTGAATTTGCTGTGGGTATAGCAATGACCTGGACAAATGGGAACATTCACAGGCTCTTAACTGCAGTATCTTTCAGAATGGACTAAGATCAAAATATCATGTTCCCAAGAGTTTAAGATTTTCTTGGCAGTGCATCACAGTCATTGTTACAGCTATTACATTGAAACCTTTCTAAACGTGAGTCTGCCAGCCACTGGGTTGTCTCAAGCTGTCACGACGGCAGCGTTATTCTATCCAATCTGCCTAATCGCAGCTTAATCTTTTCCAAGGTAATGCCGGGTGTTGTGTTTGTCAGGGGGTGACAAAGCCTTGGCGTAGTTTTAATCTTGGTAACGGAGGCACCGCAAGTCGAGCAAATGAACCTAATCTCCAGTCAGATGAAAGGAGGGATCCCTAGCTAACACCGAGATGATGTTGTTTATTGTTTTGCCACACTTATCGGCTTAACATGTAAAGATTTCACAACGAACAGCTCAGTGGTTTTAAAGAGATAAAGACGGCTTAGTGCCAAAGCTGTGTTTTCCTCACAGTCTCACCTCCCTATGGTGTCATCAGGAAAAAAAAACTGAAATATAGAGTGAGAGTGCAGAGAAAGGTCACCAGATGTAGGTTCGGTTAGATAAACTGGATGGAGGTGGTTTGTGGATTTCCTCCTTAATTCTACCCATGTGTTATGTGGAGACAACTACAGGCTGTTGACATAAACGTTTGAGCTAATTAATGTATACATTAGCCTTATTTGCATCCTTATTAGAATAGGTGCTTATGTAAAATATATTGTTGTGATTATGGCTGGAAACATGAGAGAGAGATCTGTGTGTGTTCAAATGTCAGTGCAGGCTGAAGCTCAGACTGTTCTTCACACACCACACATCCTCTGGAAAAGAGGAGCAGAACTACTGAAGGTTGATAAGACAGACTTTTGTTGTTGTCTTGAGGCTTGCCTTGCCATTTTAAACTAGTTTAGTGATCTCACCATGTGAGGTATCCAGGGATAGAACACCAGGAGACAGAAACCCTGTCACTGTTTTGGATTTTAATCAGCACATTTGGTGCTAAATAATGCAAAGATTAAAACAAATATGAATATGAATTCTCCCAGTGTAAAGCGTCTCTGTGTGTAAGTGCCATGAACTGTGCTTATTGTTGCAAAGAGGCATTGCTTCTGGATGAAAACAATACATTTTTTACACTAAAGAATGCTTTGGAGCTCTGTGGAAAGCGTTTCTACTCACAGCTGACCCTTCTTGAAATGAAAAAGGCGTGTGTATTTCAAATGAGCTCCCTGGGAGAAATCTTATGTTGGTGGGAAATTTAAATAACTCCACAACTTACGTACAATGTGTATTAGCAGTATTTCAGTTCTACGGTAGTGTTGAGTACCAAATTAGTGAGAAATATGCAATACAGTATCAGAATCTTGATTCCTGTTTGATCAGCGCTGTCGAGTTTCACAGCAAGTGATATTCCGGCGTAAAATCATCCCATGGTCTTTTTTGACACTTGCACACATCAAATAAGCGATCAAGACAGTTTTTTTGTATAAATATATATATATATATATTTAGATATATTATTTATATATATATATATATATATAGAAACTATTAACGGATAAATCTGGGAGAGTGGCTAACAGCTGGACGTGGCTAACAGTGATTAGCTTGGGGCAGTACGGTGAAGTGCGTTAAAACATCTTTTTTAACCACTTATACTGCTGAAAATAACAGCAAACCTCTGTAGTAGCATGAGAAGAGTCCCTATACAGAAAACAACGCACCAATGGGCTCCTTCCTTTGGTATTGACTTTGGTAATCCACTTGAATGGACTTTACTATGAGAGTAGCTGATACAGGGGCCAGTAGGTAAGTCTTTAAAACCCTCTTTTAATAAACTCTGGGTTCACTAACTACGTTGTTGGTGCTTTGATTTGAGCCACATCCGGCTGTTAGCGACTCTACCGGATTTCTCTGTTAATAATTGTTACACGTAAAAAACTGTCTCTATGGCTTATTTGATGTGTGTAAATGCCGAAAAAGACCATGGGATGATTTTGTGCCGGAATTACACTTTAATCAATTCAATTCAATTCAATTCAATTCAATTCAATTTTATTTATAGTGTCAAATCATAACAAAAGTTATCTCAGGACACTTTACAGAGTAGGTAAAGACCACACTCAATGACTTATTTATGATTTACATAGACCCAACAATTCCTCTGTAGAGTACAGTGGCAACGAAAACCTTCCCTATAACAGGCAGGAACGTCAGACAGACCCAGCTCTGTGGAGGACGGCCATCTGTCTTGACCGGTTGGGGAGGAAGAAAAGGAGAGAGAAAGAGAGAAAAGACACACAGATGGACAGGGAGAGACAGACAGACACACTTCCAGAGATGCAAGCAAAGCCTAACAGTAACTATAATATTTATAGTAATGTGAATATGACGTATATGTTAAGGCAGTTAATACAACAGAATAGTAGAAACAAGCACAGCTAAGGTGACAGAATATGAAAATGATAATAATTATGGTGGCAAACATGATCAATGATGAGTAGTGGCAATAGCAGCTACAATACAGCTACAAATTTTATAGTTTATTAAACTAGTGATAGTATATATGAGTAACAGTGACAATAGCAGCAGGAAGTGTCATGTAGGACCACGGCAGCAAGCACCACCACGATCAGCAGAGACCTGCGAGACGACAAAGCACAAACAGCTCCGGGGAAGAAGCTGAATCAATAACATGCATTGATGGGACATGAATGATTCAGACAGAGAGGAGAGAAGCTCAGAGTATCAGGAAAAGTATTATCCCCCGGCAGAGTTCAGAGCAGCCATTGACACTGCATCACATACACATATGCTCTGATTGGTTGTTTTTCTTCGGGCATGGTGGAAACTAGTAGATACATTAGCAGCACACAAAGAGAGAGGGCTATGGGAGCAGACAGAAATACAAGGTGGAGGTAAAGATACATGACCTTTTCACGGGTTGTCTATCAGGATATAGTGACAGTTTCAGCGAATATGAAAAAAACAGAAAGTTACCGACTTCAACTTTAATGAAACCTATAGCATAGTTATTTAAGCTACACTTAAGGCGTCAATACCCATACAAGCTGTACACAGGTTGTTCACCCTTTGGACTTGCTATTTTAGCCTTTGTGGACTGTCAAGTCTGTCCACTTCCACCCACTGTACAAAAGTGATATCACGGATACGGGTGCTGCCATGCACAGTAGGACACAGAAGGTATCGATCACAGCTGTCAATTGACATACCACCCCGCTTTAATTGCACCAAATAACTTACTAAAACCAGATGTAACCCTGGTTAGATTTACAGCACTCAGAAATACCGGTTGCCTTGAAAGCATCATAGTTTTCACGTGTCGTTGTTTTTCGTCTTGTAATAGAATTTCTGGAGCTTGCCCTGAACGCATCACCTGCAGCTCTCAGTGTGTGTGAAGGTGCACGACAGACAGAAAACAGGAGGGAAAAGAGAAGGCAGGATGAACTTTATGCTGCTGCGAAGCACGCTGTCTCCAGTTAGCACTTGAAAGAGAGTTCTTTAAACATTGGTGAGAGAGCTGCCATTAGCAGTGAACCACGAACGAGTATCTACCTTGAAGACGTCAAGTTCAGTCGTAGGAGAGGCTCCGTCGGAGTGTTTTCCCAAATTTCTGAACTATTCTGGTGAGTTAGCTTATTGCGGCTCGATGCTTGAAAAAAAAAACAAAAACAGTCAGAATAGTCGATAAATATTGGTTAACGATGCTCAAGAAATGTTTCCATAGTATTGTGATGATGTGACGACATTGTAATGATGAATGTTTAGCACTTTTTTTCCTCCCGGCCTGCTAATTCAGCAGCGGCTGGCTAAGTGGCTATGCACAGCTCACATGTAGTAGCTGTTGCCGTAACTCCAACTGTGAGTGATAGAGTAATGCCATTTAATGTATTTAATTGCCTGCTATAGTACAAAATGCTATATATTTCTCATGTTTGTATGTTTATAATTAAAGCTAAAATGTTAATTAAATTCATTACATTTTCATTCCATTCTGTAAAATGAAGGGGGAATTATTTAATTCATATATGAGCTAACTAGTTAAAATTCAAATTTATTCATTCATTCATCTTCAACCGCTTGTCCCTGTCGGGGTCGCGGGGGGCTGGAGCCGATCCCAGCTGACATCGGGCGTGAGGCGTGGTACACCCTGGACAGGACGCCAGTCTATCGCAGGGCACATAGAGACGAACAGAGACAGACAACCATTCACACCTACGGGCAATTTTAGAGTCATCAAATAACCTAACACGTGCATGTTTTTGGATGGTGGGAAGAAACCGGAGTACCCGGAGAAAACCCACGCAAACACGGGGAGAACATGCAAACTCCACACACAAAGGCCCCAGTCGGGATGCAAACCTGGAACCTTCTCGCTGTGAGGCGACAGTGCTAACCACTACAAATGTATTCTTTTATTTTAAAATCTAGGACATTAGGGAAAAAATATATTTAAGAAGTGTGAAAGTCTAATGGTTCTGCATACTTGTGTGCAGACTGTTTTTTTTTTTGAGGGACGATTCTGTCCTTGCCGTGTGAGGAACTGCTCCATCGTGATCCAGGACTTCGTTGATATTCTTGGATTCCTTCTGCATGTCAGGACGCCGACATGTGGATGTTTGCCGTACCAGGAGAGCGGTAGGAACAAAAAAACAAAAGGAAATCTACCTGAGAGCCACCTTAATTATTTTGCTTCTTTTCTCCACCTGAGACTCAGGTTGTTTTTTGTTCTTGGACCAAAGATACACAATAACTAAACTGACCTAAAGAAATGAAGGTTGACAACTAGTAAACACTAAGTGGTACTACATTCCTATTCTTTCTTCAAGGTTAAAGCTGGCAAGCTCTTTGCTGGGTAAGAGGCGGCAGGCTAATAACTTCAATTATCTCAGCACTCAGCTTCAGGCCAGAGCTGATAGGACAGCAGCAAACATTATCTATCTTTGATAGAAACTTGGGGCCTGCACACACACACACACACACACACACACACACACCAGGAAGTGTCTGCTCACCGGGTACATACGACCGACTGAGGCAAATGTCCAAACTCAATTCAATTTTATTTACAGTGCCAAATCATAACAAAAGTCATTTTAAGACACTTTACATATGAATTAGGTCAAGACCACACTCTATGAGTTATTTATGATTTACAGAGACCCAAAAATTCCCCATGAGCAGCAACAAGTCGCACTACTGTGAAAAGACTCTGCACTCTGGCAAAGCTTTGTGGAGTACTGATTCAAGTCTCCAGCCTGAGCCTGCACCCCCAGAGAGTCACTGCGCTGTGGAAAACGTCCTGCCTCGTGCCTCTGCCAAAGACGCAGCATGGCCCTCAGGACTAGAGACCGGTGGCCCTGATGTCCCACATCATGCAGACCAAGGAGAGACTGGTCCTGGAGCCGCTAAGGCCTATGGTCAGGCCCTTCACTGATCCACTACAGTTTGCCTACCAGCCTGGCCTGGGAGTTGAGGACTGCATCACCTACCTGCTGAACAGAGGCTACAGTCATCTGGACAAGCCTACGAGCAATGGAAGAGTCATGTCCTTTGACAAAGCAACTAAAACAAAGGAGCACGTAGTGGATCTGAGGAGGGTGAAAACACCTGTGACCCCTGTGCCCCATCTAGGGGGTCCCTGTGGACACTGTAGAGCAGTATTATACAGATAATATATTTGTAAAAACAGAAATATAAAACTATATATATATATATATATATATATATATATATATATATATATATATAAAAATATCAAAATTACAATGGTTATATACAGTATACAAATCAAAAGTACTGTAATAATGTGCAAAGTATCGTAAACATTTGCAAAGAACAGATTGTTTATGATTGAGTCCGTATTACAGAGAGGGGGTGACAGACTCTTCTAGGGATGTGTTGTATAGTTTAATGACCACAGGCAGGAAAGATTTCCTGCGGCGCTCTGTGGTGCATCTGGGTGCATCCTCCTCTCTGCCACGGTCCTCAGGGTGCCCAGCGCCTCCCCAACTACATCAGCGGCCCTCCTGATCAGTTTGCTAAGTCTGTTGGTGTCTGCGACCTTCAGCCCACTGCCCCAGCATGTGACAGTGAAGAAGATCGCACTGGCCTCAACAGACTCATAAAACATCCTCAGCATCGTCCGGCAGATGTTAAAGGACCTCAGCCTCCTCATTGTACACAGCCTCTGCATTTCTAGACCAGTTCATCTTATTATTGAAGTACACCCCCAGGTACTTCTACTCCTCTACAGTGTCAACAGGGACCCCCTGGATGGAGACAGGGGTCACAGGTGTTTTCACCCTCCTCAGATCCACTACGAGCTCATTTGTTTAGTTGCGTTGAGCTGCAGATGATTCAGCTCACTCCAAGTGACAAAGTTGCCCACAACAGTCCTTTATCCACTTTCATCCCCCTTTCCATTGCAGCCAACTATTGCTGAGTCATCAGAAAACTTCTGACGGTGGCAGCACTCAAGTGCAACAGTTGAAGTCTGAGGTGAAGAGGGTGAAGAGGGTGAAGAGAAAGGAAGAGAGGACAGTCCCCTGTGGGGACCTCAGTATTGCTGACCACCCTGTCAGACACACAGTTCTGTAGGCGTACATACTGTGGTCTGCCCATCAGGTAATCCACAATCCAGGACACAATGGGGGCCTCCACCTGCGTCGCAGCCATCTTCTCACCCAGTAGAGCCGAACGGATGGTGTTGAATGCACTGGAGAAGTCAAAGAACATGACTCATAGTGCTCGCAGGCTTGTCCAGATGACTGTAGACTCTGTTCAGCAGGTAGGTGATGCAGTCCTCAACTCCCAGGCGGGGCTGGTAGGCGAACTGTAGAGGATCAGTGAAGGGCCTGACCATAGGCCTTAGCGGCTCCAGGACGAGTCTCTCTGTGGTCTTGATGATGTGGGATGTCAGGGCCACTGGTCTGTAGTCCTGAGGGCCACTGGTACGTGGCGTCTTTGGCACAGGCACGAGGCAGGACATCTTCCACAGCACAGGGACCCTCTGGAGTTGCAGGCTCAGGCTGAAGACTTGACTCAGTACTTCACACAGCTGGGGGGCACAGGCTTTAAGCACCCTAGGAAATATGCCATCGGGGCCTTCAGCTTTGCCAGAGTGGAGTCTTGTCAACTGAGGTCCTTTAACATCTACCGGACGATGCTGAGGATGTTTTATGAGTCTGTTGTGGCCAGTGCGATCTTCTTCTCTGTCAAATGCTGGGGCAGTGGGCCGAAGGTCACAGACACCAACAGACTGAACAAACTGATCAGGAGGGCGGGTGATGTTGTGGGGGAGGAGCTGGACACCCTGACGACCGTGGCAGAGAGGAGGATGCTTTCCAGGCTCCTGTCTATCCTGGACAATGTCTCCCACCCTCTCTACGACACACTCGCCCAGCAGAGGAGCACCTTTAAGGGCGCACTCACACTGTCCTTCTGGCCGTCCACGGGCCGCTTGAAAGAGGTGGGCTTTAGCGGAGCCGTTTGCACATGTACGAGCACGAACGTGCGCACGTGTACGAGCACGAGCCCTACCACAGTAGCGTTATGTCCGCCTGTTCGGACATGTAAATAGAAGGACGGACCATGCGCGGACATTTAACAACAACAACAACAATGGCGGTGAAAGGTTCACGTTGATGTGATGCAGAGGTGGAGTGTTTACTGCAGATTTGGTCGGATGAAAATATTCAAAAACAGTCGACAAGGAGCACAAAAACTTCGAGGTCTGTGGAAAGATTTGTAAACAAAGCCACACACACGCGATCAATGTGTGTGACGTGTTACGGCGTGATGGCGTATGGACAGCGAGAAGCATTGGCCGGCCCTGGCAGTGTGAGTACAAACGGGGCTGGGGAGTGGGGGGAGAGGGAGGGGGGACAAGTACCCTAAAGCCCGGGTCGCGGTGCGGAAGGACAGTGTGAGTACGCCCTAACAGAAGACTCCTTGTAGCCAGATGCACCTCCTGGGATTATTAAAGTATTTCTGATTCTGATCTGATCTTTAATAATAAAAATATTAATAATAATAATGATAATGATAAGATGTATTTCACCCATTCTTCAGAATTGGGACAAAACCTGATTTTTAAAAAGTTTTTTATTTTTAACCTTCCATTATGCTAGGAAGATATATTCTAAAAGATCACCGTCTTGGCTATTAATCCTAAAGGGCCAACCCCTAAAAAAAATTTAAATAGCATTTTTTAAAGCTGAGGACTTGAACTTTGTCAACTCCGTCAGGCACACAAAAAGTCATAGTGTTATAATATAAAACATTACGGAAAAGTTTAATTCTTTTTGTTGTTTAAATACAAGATGATTTAATTGGCTGTATAATCAAAAAGTTTGATATCTTTTTAATCAAGTAATAGATACCCCTATAATAATAATTTTTGTTGACAATTTCATTTATCTTTGTGATAAACAACATATAACATACTTTATAACACAAAATACACACATTAGGTGTACCAAAGACAATTTTTATTGACATGAACTCCTTTTATAAACCATTATGGACTAAATAACAATAACTACATAATAACCCCTTTTCTCCACCTGTTTTTCTCCCTTTGTTGTTCTTCTGCCTTTCTGTCTGGCTGATTATTTATCCTCTCCCTTCTCTTTCTCTGAGACTCTCCGTTTCTTGCCCTCTTCTCTTAGCAATTTCTACCTGAAACATTTTGTAATTAAAAAGCCTTCTTAGTCATTGGTGTGCATCCATTTAAACACTTGATCAGTGTAGTAATTATATTTAAATAATGTAATTAAAAATACAGTACTGATTTGAAAGGAATTATTCAATTATTAAAGAAAAAAAGAGAGTTATGTCACCTCCGTCAGACCCACTACTACAGCTGTTACAAAATAATTTCCCAGTCCGGGATCATCAAGTAATTCTATTCTATTCTATTCTATAGATGTCAACTCCATAAGATGCAATATCTTACTGAGTTGATGTCTTAAGGAGTTGACAAAATGTCACTTTTCCACTTCACAGCATAGTTGTAGTGACGAGCTATTTTTTTTAAAACTTGTTAAGAGTTCTCCTAATGCTAATCAAAATACATCTTTTTAAACAACAATTCATATTCTGTTTTGATTTAGAAGGGCAACGGAGTTGACCTGTTATGTTTGAGACACACCTGATAGCGGTGGTGGACCCTCAAGGCCAGCAAGGCCTTCTCTGCTGGCCTAAACATAATCAGGAATATATTTTTTAAATATATATTCTCTCCACAAATATGTATTAAATTGTTCCCTGTAGTCTATACTCTTCATTTCATAGCTTTCCTAAGTTGGTTGCTCTGCTTCCAGCCCCAGGTCGAGGTCTGGGGGGCTGGCGTTTATGTTAGAGTTTTGATGTGTTGCCAGGGTCCCAAATCTGCCCTTAGGCCTGCAGAAGCAAGAGTGCAGGCGCATGGTAGCTTAAAGTCAATGATAACGGACCTGTGGCATTAACCAATCAGCGCCATGCTGGGTTCACTGGCGCCTGCTAGCAGGCCTACAGCGTCATTGCGTGCACGCCTTTTAATTGGATACGCGCTAGAGAGAGGCAGAGCTATGCAGAGCTATGCAAAGCAGACCTGAGCACAAATGTCAATGTGATAAACGGGAAATAAGGACATTTCTAATTTGTTTAGCGCCACAAGTTGTTTTAGTTTTTTCCACCCACAATGGCTGAAGGAGGCGAAGATAACGATTTGATCGCAGATTTAATTACAACGCCATTCTCTAGAAAAAAATTTTAAGATAAGCTAGACACTGTAAAGAGAGGCCGTCCGACCCCGAAGCTAGCAAGCCTGACTCAGCATTATTCAAACACACTTGATCTGAGTGAGTACAAAGCATTTTATGTTTTATTAGATTTGTATGCCTTTTCTCCATTTTATTAACAACCTAAATTGGCAAATATTCTGTTAATTGTTTATTTTTCAATGAGCAGTGTCGTGTGTGCGTGTCTATGACACTGCGGGTTTGTGTGTGAACAGTCTGTTTGCTGTTTTGGTGAACAGACTGGTGGACTTAATAAAACTTTGTATTATACCTTAAAAGCCTTTTATTTATTTCTGAAATGATGCCTTTGTGTGATATATAATGGCGCGTGAGCCCGTGGTGGAATACATGGAGCAAATGAATGTGACAGTATAGCTTATAGTTGAGTTATTTTTGTATTTTCGTTGGGGACTTTTGCAGCTTTCTTTATTTTGCTGAGTTAATATTATTGTTGAAAAATATATTAAAGAATTTTTCTGTGACGCTGCTTTGGCTGCGACTTGATTGGTTGGTTGATTGAATTGATTTGACGGTGCGCTCTGCGCTGTTTTGTGAAAAGCTCATACTGTTGGTGGAGTGAATCAAACTCAGTAGAGTAATATAACTGTTGTACTTGACTATATGTTAAGGTGATGCAACGCCCAGTTGTACTGTGTTTTGGTCTAAATGCATAATGTGTAGAGCCATGGCATCATAATTATGGTTTGAAGAGGTGGATTAAGACTGGTAGGGCATTGCTGCAGGCGCAGGTCTGAAATGCACGGCCCGCCACTGCCTGATAGCAATATTTTTTCATGAATTTATCAGAAAATAGAAAGCTTACCAGCTTACCTAAACAGCTTTCCCGCCTTTTTTTGAAACCAGGAAGTGAAAGGGGTCCTTAGGATATAGCCTGATTATATTCTGCTTTTGTAGAAATCTGACAGAGTTGACAAAGATCTGGGACACAACTTTAAAGGGCCAACATTTAAAATATATATACAAAGATGATTATAATAATACATTTTACATCTATTTTATCAGTAGGTATTGTTATTTTTAGATTTGGAAGACTTTTAACACATTTTTTAATTGTTTGAAGTTGTGAATTCTTGTCTGTGTCAGCACTGTTTTCTGACACGGTAAATTTAGAAGTAAATTTGAGTAAAAAAAAAAACACCAATACATGTTATAAATATATTTATTTCCATTAAAAGTTAATTTTCACCCAAAAAAATGTAATAAGTGTGTTGATAATTAATAATGAATTTTTTTTGGTAGGACAGGATTTGTCACAATTCTCAAGAATGGATGGTATATAGTATTTATCCAGCAATCTTGTGCACACAGTGGCAGAGAAAACCTTCCCGTTAACAGGCGGATACGTAGAACAGACCCAGCTCTATGGAGGATGGACATCTGTCTTCTGTCCTCTCGACATACAGACTCAAAGACACACACAGAAATTGAGCATAGCTAATCAGGTCTACAAGCCTCCAAACACACAAACACACACACAGTCCCTGGAAGGACACATAAAGCTGTGTTGCACAGCACTATCAGTGGATAATTCAGCACCCTTTGCTTGTTTATGCTCCAGTCTCCTATATGAAATGAACTACATAAACAGAAAATCAAGACAGGGACAATACTTTTTTGGACATCTGAGAGAGGTAGAAAGGGCATGCAGGAAAGCCTGCTGGGCTAGATTTTAACCCAGGTCACTGCTGTAAGGACTCAGCCTTAATAGTACGTGCTCTACCCAGTGAGCTACCAGGGTGACCCATGGGACAATACTTTTACTGCTTTCACCTCCCAAGTCAAATTTTATTACCCTGTGTAAGCTTGGTATTTAAGTATCGTGCCATTTAGGATGGCAGTGAATTGTAATAGGGGAAGAGTGAGAAAAATGATTGGGCCTGCTGGTACAGAGTTAATGGCTGCTGTCATTTACACTGTATAACTGGCTTTATTAGAGAGCCAATGGACTCTTTGGTGTGCAGCTATAATTTTACTACGCCAGTGCAGTACTCACTCACTGTTTAGTTTTCATTCTTTTTCTGTTGATTTGTAGCCACAGTAGAGTTTGTATGACAGGATCAGTTGGCCCACCACACATACATCTGTAATTATTTTCTTGTTTTTTTTAATACAGCATATTTAATGATTATTAAAATAAAAATTATATCCCAATCATTTCTACATGCGCAGATTTTTTTTAAAGTCTATCAAACGAGTCTTATCAAATTGTTATGAGCTCCACAATATTCTTGTTTAAAATGTACCCATGTGCCTCTGTGATATTTTTTTGTATTTAAAAATAAGTTGAAAATGATCAGAACAAGAAAGTAATGAAAGGTGTACGTATTTTAACAAAGGAAAATAAGAAAAACTAAATTAGAAGCTTTCCCAAATTAAATAACCGTTGTGTCCATTCGAGTATAGATTTCAAAGGTGCACCTGAATGCCCCATTATGTCCCTGTAAATATAGTTAATATAGTTTGACAGGCTCTCCAGAAGGAGTTCAAGTACCTCTTGATCTTGTTCACGAGTGAGGGGATGATGGAGCGTGAGTTTGGCCGGAGAATCAGAGCAGCGGGAGCGGTATTGCAGGTGCTTTTCCGCACCGAAAAGAAAGCTGAGCCGGAAGGCAAAACTCTCGATCTACCGGTCAATCTTCGCTGAAAGCTGGGTCATGATCGAAAAGAACCAGGTCGCGGGTACAAGCGGCAGAAATAGGTTTTCTCACGAGGGGGGCTGGAGTCTCCCTTAGAGATAGGGTGAGAAGTTCAGCCATCCGTAAGGAACTTGGAGTAGAGCTGCTGCTCCTTTGCATTGAAAGAAACCAGTTGAGGTGGTTCGGGCATCTAGTAAGGATGCTCCCCCGGCACCTCCCTAGGGAGGTGTTCCAGGCATGTCCAGCTGGAAGGAGGCCTCGGAAAGACCCAGGACTAGGTGGAGAGATTATATCTCAACACTGGCCTGGGAATGCCTCAGGATCCCCCAGTTAGAGCTGGTTAATGTGGCCCGGGAAAGGGAAGTTTGGGGTCCCCTGCTAGAGCTGCTGCTCCCGCGACCCGACCCCGGATAAGAGGCTGAAGATGAGATATATGAGTGCAGGATTCCTGACCAGAGTTAAACCAGCAGGTTGATAGCCCAGCATGCTAGAAACCAGCATGAGAAGCTACTGACCAGCCAAGCCAGTAGCCGATCCAGTGGGTTGTATTGTTGCACTGTACCAAGCCGTTTTGCCGTTACTATTTTACGTTTTATTAGGACTTCATAAACTTTGTGCGACAGCGGGCAGCATGTCTGTGTACAGCAGCTCTCTGCTTCATCACAGCCTGCAGTCAGAGTGGGCATGGTTCCATAGTGACAGACAGTCACAGACACAGACATGGCTGACGGTGGCATGAGAGCTCCTGCTGACAGGCCTAGGATTGTTTATAAGCAGACGCACTGAGCAAATATTACGTAGCCAACAGTAAAGGGCAGGCCCCGGGCACAGCAAAGCCCGTCTGTACACGATGCTTTAAATCGATAAAGACCAAGGGAGCAAACATGACCAACTTGGAGAAACATGGAGCTGACAGACATGCAGACTTGTTCAAAGAGTTCAGAGAGCTGCAGGTTAGAGATAGACAACATAAATATCCGCTGCTTGTAATGTTAACTCAGGCGAGTGTCAAGCGAGGGCTTGAAAAACTGCCAAAAAAATTATCTTTAAAAAAAAAAAAGATTAAATAATAAGATACTTTTGTATCAGGCTAAGTGTTGCGGCCCTCTGTACGTTTGGACCGTCCTTCTGAAGTCAATTTCCAGGTTTACTAACAAGAGTTTTCTTTTACATCTAAGTTTTGTGACAAGTGAACTTTTTTCCCCATCAGAGTTGATCGAGGCAGTCAGGTCTAAAGCGAACTGTTTAACTGTCTGATGTGGTTCCACACATCTCTGTATGCAAACAGTTCACATTGGAGACATTAACTTGACCAAAGTCATCATCTCAGTAAGTGGCTACCCTCGATAAATTGCATTAAATCAATCAAGGTATCAGATGATTACCATTTTGGTATGGTTCTTCTAGGTGACAAAGGTTATCCCCTAACAGAATACCTAATAACCCCGCTGGCAAACCCCACTACAGAGCAGGAGCGCAGGTTCAGCAGTGCGCAAACACGCACACGGGTCACAGTGGAGCGCTGCTTCGGGTTGACTGCCTCCGTTATTCTTTTCCATACGGTGTTTTTATGGGCCCCTTTTATTCCACTCTTAAGACTGCCAAAAAGCACATCTTTATTTTGCTCCATCTCGGATGTCAGGATGCAGATCTCTGTGTCGGAAAAGTTTCTTTTCTTACCTCCCCAAGTTTGACGTCAGTGGGCGCGGCCTCCGAACCAGGAATATTTAAGGGCGTAACATGTTAATGACATTAACTTTACCAGAACATGAGCTGGAGACAATAACTTTACCAGAACATGAGCTGGAGACATTAACTTTACCAGGACATGAGCTGGAGACATTCACTTTACCAGAACATGAGCTGGCATTCACATCTATGATCAACACCACCAGTTAAATCATTTAAATGATGTATTTTAACTCAATCGGTACTGGTAATATAATCATAGCATGTAAATTTTAGTCAGTAATGTATAATATATATTGTAATTTATATCAGCAGAAAATAGTCTGATTAGAGCACAGACCTCCAACAGGTCTGGGTCATTTGTAGTGATGTCCTACTGAAGCCCCATGAAGCATCAGTTGTATTTGTAGACTCCACTAGATGGAGCTCTTGGTTTAAAAAAAAAGGGCTCAATGAATGGTGATTCAGTGTGTTTTCAACCCTTTATTGAACAGAATGCTCCATCTAGTGGAAATAATGAAAATGCTTCATGAAGCTTCATTTGGACAATTGAATCATCAATATCAATAGTCATCTAATATTTTATTCCATTCCTTCTGATAATGTTTTAGTTTTCGGCTGTGGTATCGTTTCAGTATCGGTATTGAGATATTTTAGGCAGGTATCGTGCTGGAGTCATAATTTTGATGTTGTGACAACACTAGTGGGTTGCTAGGTCAGACCCATGAGGAACCACCTTGGTTGAATGAATAGACTTCTTAGTTTTCAAATTCTCTGTCTTCAGGAAACCCTGCGGCAAGATTGGTCTTAAGTCACGCCGTGCTTTAGCCTGTAGTGTGGGACGAGGGAGAGAGAAATGCTGTGAGTGAGTGCGAAGAGATTTACAGAAAAAACACAACACAACCCTCTCTGCACACACAAAGTAGTTCCGCTGTCCTGTCAACAGCAGTGGCATTAGTGCAGACGCTATCCTGATGTTTAACTCATTGTCAGGGAGGACAACAAGAAATAAAGAAAAGGGGATGGTGGGGAAGAAAAGATTAACATTTCTTTCTTTTGCTGCATTGTTTTCAGCCATGATAGTGAAAGTGAGATGAAATGCGTGTGTGGGAGGGAGAGATGGAGGGAAAAACAATGAGAAACGGATACAGAGAGAAAAGGCACAAAGCTATGTTTGGTGATCATGGAGGCTGACTGCTGTTTGCTTTTTCTGTGGAGACAGGTGTGTGTGTGTGTGTGTGTGTGGGGGGGGGGGGGGGGGGGTGCGTGCGTGCTTGCATCTATATGTGTGTATTATGTGTACCACCTCCTCATACCCACCCACATTAATCAGAGCCTGTTTAAATATAGAGCAGGATTAGGGGGAGTCCCATTAGACCTGGAGCTGCTGACATATGTGTGTGTGTGTGTGCGCGTGTGTTTGTGAGTGTGTGTTCAGAGTGCTCCAGCTCTTGATGGACATGATGCTGTTTAAATACATGATGATTGTGTCATGTGTCATGAGAACTAATAGAATATATTAATTAAAACAAGAAGAAATAGTTTCTTGAATAGATCTTTTTCATTAAAAAAAACAATGTAACTTCAGTTCTTCAGAGATATCCTGATATATTGTTTTTTTCCAGTCTCAATTTGATTATGTCGCATATTGTCCATTCCAGAAAAAATTACAGAAATTAAATTAATATTAAATTGTAATTTACTGTATATTGTTCAAAGAGTTTTCTCACTGGCCAACAGAAAATGTGTTGAGCGTTTTTGAAGATTTGTAACTGTTCAAAGAAATCAATGACACTGAGACTTTGAGAAAAATTAACACAGTTGATGGACTTCATTGTCTTCCCAGAAAGCACAGTCAAAAAGCATCCTCAGATCACTTACCACATAGTTTTATAGACTTTTTTTTCTACACACACTCTTTCTCGTCAGTCTTGATGTCAGCATTTCTGTAACATACTGTCAGGAATTGGTGACGGGGAATTCACAGAGGAGGGGACCCAAGTGCAGACACGGAACTCAAGAGTCAGTTTTAATAAACTTACTTTAACAAAAAGGTGCACAGAGAACAAAGGCAAACACGAAGAAAACTGATACAAACTTGACACGGGGCATGAACACGATTTATTCCATTTCCGAGTCAAAAGCCACTGCCGCCCACGGAGCATGTGCAGACACGTAACATGATATTACATTGGGAATGCTGTTTACATGCATGAATACTAGTGATGTCCAAATGAAGCTCCATGAAGCATTTTCATTATTCCACTAGATGGAGCTCTCTGTTCAACAAAGGGTTGAAAACAAACTGAATCACCATTCATTGAGCCCGTTTCTTTAAACCAAGAGCTCTATCTAGTGGAGTCTAAAAATACAACTGATGCTTCACGAGGCTTCATTAGGACATCACTAGTGAATAAACATAATAATCATAAACAAAATTAACCTTCTTTAGAGATACAATTCACTCTTTTCTTTAAAGAAATATTGATTTATGTGAAGTCACTGGAATGATTAAAGATGACAAGTTTCTAATTTCTGTTTTGGGGTTTGATGGTAGTGTTTTACAGTGTGTCCATGAGGATTGTTCAAAGTGTTTCGCTGCACTGAGCCTGTTTGGAGACATGTGAAGAGTTGTGTTGTTTGGAGTGAATTTTGCAGGTGCTGTGATTGGTTTAGTTCAGGTGATTGTTGGTGATGCAGACTGTGGTTAGAGTTTTATACATTTGGCATCAGTTGTGACCACTGTCATTTAGCAATCGAAAAAAACTGTAATCAGGCCTTTCTTGAGGAGGAGAGCCTGTAAAAATAAAGGTTGAATAGAAAAAAAAAATGTGTTCACTGACTGTCTAAATTCTGGCACTGAGGAGTAAAATCCAGTTTCTTGTAATTGTTTTATATTTTTTGGCATGAAAATTGTCCATTGATTAAATAATAGTCATTATTTTCAGTTCAAAAACACTGTTGTCAACACAATTTAACAGATGCTGTGAACAGCTGAGAAATGTATTTTACATATAAGAGCATGTCATGCCTGACAGACAGTTCGACGTATGGATGTAGAGATAAATCTTGCCTTTGACCTCTGGATTCAGCTGGTATTACTTGGGTCAGGTCAGAGTTTTATGAATTAGTGTCATTAGGTGACATGCTTCAGATTAAGTCGGCATTAAATCTAATAAACACAAGGCCAATGTGATGGACCACACCAGCCCAGGATGTGTCAGGCTAATTGTTGCTGGCACTGTGTTTGTGTCTGCTCTGCTCAGCTAATGTAACTGAAACTGTAGCTTGATTTGGGCTCAAATGTAGCCGCAGGCAGCTGATGCCAACCAAGACAACAGCAGACTCTCTAAATGATTCACAAAACACATGGCTGCTGTTTTGACTCTGATCATTAAGCTGAAAACTAAATTGCAGCTCAGCCTGTGACATACCAAGACAGAGCAGGAGGATGCTGGAGTAATTGGGCAGATTTGTTGTTTGAGGAGAATCTTAGTGTGACTCATGAGCTCTCAGGTAGGCCCTGATTATAAGACAACGCTCGCTGGGGAAAACGACAAAATATATTTATCAGATGTGCCTCTACTGAGTAGGTTAATGTTTCTGTTAAGAAAGGTTAGCACAGACCCCAGCAGCCAGAATGAGACATAAGAACAGCCTACAGCCTCAGAAATACCGACATGCACCGACCTGATGTCAAGTGGACCGGGCTGAATCCACTGCAGGTCCTGAAACTGCAATCTAGAAGACATCACTGCTCCGACGGACGTTGGCTCTCCCGGCCCGGTGTTTGGGTTTAACCAGTTACCTGGACACTTTCAGCAGAAAGAGTCAGTGGTTGCCATAGTGACGGCAGATGCGTAGCTGTCCTTATGAATGCCTCTATGTTTAGTTTTTCATTTTAATGTTGAACATAACGTCACCTCCCTGATCAGTCTTTATAGTTTTGTTTGAGTAAATGTGTCTGTCATGTTTAGCTTGTTGCTTGTTGTTACATTAAACAGGAGGAGCAAGTTCTTCCTAATAATTTCTATCTCTAATTCATTTTTTAAATTAATCATTTGTCTTCGAAACCTGCCTGTGTAAAGACGTGTGCATAGAATTTTATTCACCACTCAATTTGTAGTTATGTCGTTGTGGGAAAATAAATGAAAGTCAAGAGATTAACCCGGTGCAACACCAGCCAGTACCTGTCCCCCTGGTGAAGTAAAACAGATCTCAGAGTATCTCCTTTTATTTTATTAGCATCTTTGTTAAAATCATAATCCTGTTTTCATCATCTGCAGTCACTACGGCAACAGCAGAGGCACTCAGCTGAAAGTCTCCAGTTGAGTCATTGTTAAACCGAAACACGGGCAAGTCAGTCTGCTTTAAGTTTGATTGTAAAGTTATAAAGTCAGTCTGCTTTAAGTTTGATTCTGAAGTTATCAAGTCAGTCTGCTCTAAGTTTGATTCTGAAGTTATCAAGTCAGTCTGCTTAAAGTTTGACTCTGAAGTTATCAAGTCAGTCTGCTTTAAGTTTGATTCTGAAGTTATCAAGTCAGTCTGCTTTAAGTTTGATTCTGAAGTTATCAAGTCAGTCTGCTTTAAGTTTGATTCTGAAGTTATCAAGTCAGTCTGCTTTAAGTTTGATTTTTAAGTTAGCTTGTTAGTGTGGACACTTGCAGTTGCTGTTTTCACTGCTACAGTGTTGCATCTGTGGCTGCTGGTAATGCAACCATATAAAAGTCTACTGTACTGGGTTATTTTCATCATCATTTTGTTTTTTTTTGTTTTTTTGATGGAACAGAGGTCCGAGGCTTCAACCACGACAGCCCAGGTCTGAAGACCCGACTGGCAAGCACCAACCTAGAAAAGCACTTAATTATTTATTATGGTCTACTTATCAAGCATTCACCAGGACTTCTTTCGTTAGTTTTAAAGTTTCTGACTTTGCAACAAACGTCTGTCCTCTAAAAAACTTTGATTACCAGCTGCGCATCTTGTCACAAGATCTGGTTAAGCCGTACACGCCTGAGAGAGGTGGGCTTTTGCAGAGCGTGTTTGCACATGTACGAGCACGAGCGAGCACACGTGTACGAGCACGAGCCCGAGGCCTACGACGGTTCTGACGTAATTTATGTGCGCCTGTTCGGACATAGAAAATAGAAGGACGGACCATGCGCGGCCATTTAACAAAAACAACAGTGGCAGTGAAAGGTTCACGTTGGTGTGAAAGATTTGTAAACAAAGCGACGCATTGCGATGACGTCATCAATGCGTGTGACGTGTTACGACGTGATGACGTATAGGCAGGCAAGAAGCATTGGCCGAGGCCCAGGCAGTGTGAGTACAAACGGGCTGGCAAGCAGGGGGAGAGGGAGGGGGGGGGCAAGTACCCTAAAGCCCGGGGCGCGGTGCGGAAGGACAGTGTGAGTGTGCCCTAAGTCTTCTAGAGCATTGTCTGATTCTGCTTGCTCATCCTGTCCTGACAGACATTTTGAGCAAAGGCATCTCCTTCCTCTGTGTTCATACGGCATGGTAGATGTATAATTGATAAAACCACAAACCAATGTGTGGATAAACAGTGCTTGCTCCTGCATTTGCTGGAAGTTTTATCTGAATTATTCACAAGCACATCATCATCAAGGTGACACAATATCCTATTGACATGGGGTTTAAACCTGGCCGCTGTTGAAAAGCTGCTCCAGATTTGTTGAAGGGAAAGGCCCTCCGAGGGCAGCAGTAGAGAATCACTGCCCTCAAATTCTTCTTGTTCTGCTCCAGAACAGGCTCCTTGCTGTCCCGCAGTTACAAAGACGCTCTGTCAGCTGGTACACCTTGATACCAGGATCACCCAGATGAGAAATTTTATCACATTTAAACAAATAAGGGTCATTTTTATTTAAAAATTATTGATTTATTGTCAACTGGTTTCTCATCAATTTGATAAACTGGAGTTTTCCCAAGGATTTCAGAAAGGCCTGTAAATTCCTACTGCGGTAGTCAATCTGCAGTGTGTGAGCTAGAGTTATACCTTAAACCGTCTTCACACATTGATTATGTAACAGTGGAGCTTGTTTGAATGAAACACAGTGAGGGCACGGTTGCAGTGTTCCCGGACGAAAATAAATGCACAGTATGAACATGCAATTAGTCCTTTCCCCTCTGATGTTATGTATGTGCAGTTAGCCACGCTTTTAATGAGTGTGTTACTAATTTTGCTCCTGGGTCCTTAGCATGGCGTACTGCTGTAAATTCTATTATTTATCCTGGGACAGTTCTTTACACACACTTGCACACCATACCTTTTATTTTTCTCCCTTTGCCACCACTATGTCCCTCTGTGGAACATAATAAAACTAGATCAACATAAACATAGATAGAACAAAGTATATAAAAACAATCCAATGAGCCTCTAGTTTCTCTGCAGTGGAACAACTCGCTCTACACTTCCCCATTGAAGTCAGTAGAAGCTGAGCGTCCGACTGTGTAAAGCGCTGTGGAACTGTGGGGGTGAATGAGAAGGAAGTTGTGCCGGTTACCTGTGATAAGTAGCTGATTCTGAACAAAAGATGAAGGCTTTCTAGTGTGTATTTAGTCAATGAAATGTACACACAGCAGTAAATATTTCACTTTTTGGTGACATTTTAGGGGAAGCTGAGCTTCCCTTGCACTCTTAGAGTAATCACCACTCTCTGTGTCTAACCCTAACCCTAACCCTAATTTTTGTAAAATGTCACCTTTTGTTTCCTAAACTTAACCATCATGGTCCACATCTGGACGCTGTTTCATGGTGTTAAATAGAATCATAACCCGTTTCATAATCATATGTCATAAGATATCATACATACCCATTGATGAGAATATGTTAATATATTAGTGACCTGGTAAGTTGATGACATCATTCACAAAAGTGATTTGGTCACTTCAACATATTTGTACTTTTAGAAAAAAACAAATCAAATATCCATGTGTATATAGATGTGTATATACTGTATGTTAACTTCAGTTTCTCTGTATATAAAACTTCTATTTATTTGTTTTCATCAAAAGTCGAATGTGATGTTGGATTTCTGAGATACATGTGATAGTATTACAGTTGTTTCAGATGCTTTTAATAATAAAGTTCAAATCCTATAATGATGCACCATGACTCAAATTTCTACGAATATGAAGTCTTCACTGTGAATACGACTTTGAGTTTATGGATACGAGTAGAAAAATGCTGAAATGTGTGTGTGCGTGTGTGTGTGTGTGTGAGAGAGAGAGAAAGATCAATGTGGCTTTAAAGAGGCTTATCTGTGAAGTGATGTGTCAATACCATCTTTGGCCCTTTAGCTCTCTGATAAACAACACCTCAGTGCTTCCACAATGCACCAACACACCTTCAAGCACATAAAAAACTTTTCACAGATCAGAGGGCTGGACAAATATATTGAATTTTGCGAAACCATTTTAAAAATCAGTCACTTTGTTCCATCAAAAGGAAGCAGAGGATGGTATGAATGAAAAAGAGGGCATTTTAAAAAGATGGGAGTCCTTGATGGCAGTGCTTTAATCAATATGAGGCTGCACGCCTGCACTGTATGAGAGCCTCAGGGGGGGGGGGGGGGGGGGTCAGGAGTCTAACAGGTTAGGAGGGTTTCTTCAAGAATTCAGAAGGACAAACTTTTGCTTCTGACTTTCTAACTGCAACCTTCACTCAGCCTTCACAAGAGAGAAGAGGGGATAGATGGATGGTTCTACAGAAAATGTGTATGTGTGTGTGTTGAGAAGCTGCCTGCAAGCACTAAACGTTATGACAAAAACAAACTTTCTGCCTGGTCAGAAATTTAACCAATGATGTATTAAATGAGGAAAAAAATACACAAAAGTGAACAAAGATAATTTTGCATGAATATTAAAAAGTTGTGCTTTTTAATTTTATGTGATCTTTCTTATTGTTGTTGATAGTTTACAGAGGGGGGTATTTCCCAAACTGTTTGCCAAAAGCTTTGTATTGTAAAATACTTAATGAAGTGTGAAATTAAAAAACCCTTAAAAAGCACCCTCAACACTGTTGAAACGGTGTGGTAGCCACTAGTGATATTCATGCTTGGCCACCAAAAATGAAGCCTATCCATTCTGGAGATGGGCTGTTGCTGACAGGACAGGAGGGATGGTGGGGGTCCAGGGCTGGAGATGGGGGTACACTGTAGATTAGTATTTTGAAAAGCAGGAGCCCTGCCTGATGTTTCCACTGTTGCATGTAGAATATTTATGTGTTTTGGTACTGCTTATAGGGAATATTAATAATCAAAGTCTTTTTTATTGAATTTCCTGTTCAAGCAACATGCATCCCATTCATACAGACAGAACTCAAGTCATACATCACAAGTACAGGACAAAAACACAGACACACAGTAACAAGTCTAGATATGTCTGATACTAATATCAGACATAGCTGGACATTCTTGGGTGAAAATAATTACATATACAGGTTAGAAGATAGAAAAACTAAAAAATAAGGCGTGGCCGGTGGCACAGTGGTAAGAGCAGTAGCCCAATATAAAGAGGCTGAAGGTCCTCGAGGCAGCAGCAGGTTTGACTCCGACCTGTGGCTTTAAAAATAATCTTAAAAGAATATGTGTATGTATACAGTATATACGATTATATATATATAATTCATCATTCACACAGTGTCATTTGGTCCAGGGGAGCTTTATATATATACACACATATATATATATGTGTGTATATATAAAAGAGGGGGGTTAAAAAGCTGCCAGTTATTTTGGAGCAAACAAAAACCCATGTTCAAAATAAACTACTTGATTTTGCCCTGTACAGTAAGATGTTCTAATTTGAGGTGTGCCATAACTTCTTCGACACACAGTCTACGTGAAGGCGGTGTTGTTTTTTATCTAATTAAATAGGGTCAATCTCCTGGAGAGCAGTGAAGTGAATGCTATTGCTATCCTTTGAGAGATTGTTAGTTGAACTTCCCTTGGAGCCATACTGATGATGGCCATTAGAGTACCTGGATCTATATCTTTGTTCTAAATAAATAAGAACGTTCTAAAAATTTTGGGCTGGAACTCTTTCAGCTTAAAAAATGCCAGAACATGTGGCATAAGTCAGCTGGCACTTTTACATCTAGGGCAAGTCAGATCAGCCCCCTGATACATTCTTGCCAGTTTGTCCTTTGATAAGTGAAGTCTGTGCACTGCTTATAGGGAAAATAGAGATGGTGTCAATTGTTACACCTTTAGTCAGTGCAAAGCAAGCTGAACATGCAGAAATGTTATGTTTTGCCTGCAGGCAAGCAAACAGTTCAACATATATGGAGAATAAAGTTTCCATAATAAGGGAATAATGAATTAATTTACCTGACTTCAAAGACTTCACTGATATGAACAACTGCTTATAAACTCAACAAACCAAACTAAAGTCTATTCTCAGAGGTTTGTCTCTGTTTTCCTTAGAACTAGCAAGTAATTACATAGTTCTCTGAAGCTGGAAACATAAACATTCGAAATGTGCCCCAGTTTATTTCTGCTTGCAGTGTGTGTGAATAACATCAGCTAGCAGGGAGGACCGAGGTTGCTGCCTAGCAATGGAATTACATTGCGAAGGTCTATGCTTACCGTATTTTCACGACCATAAGGCGCACCGTACTAAAAGGCGCAGTCTCAGTTATGTGTGCCATTACTGTATTTAACACACACATACGGCGCACCGGATTATAGGGCGCGGGTTTTATATACCGGTACATATTCTCTACTACGTTTAAATACCTCTACTGCGTATTTAAAAATAGAGCGGGAGCAAAACTGAGTATGTATTTCATGTATTTATTACATGTATTTATTACAAAGTATTAATCAAAGCCATCAAAGTCATCATCCTCTGTTTCTGAATTAAACAGCTGCGCTAAATCAGACATGCCAGTTTCCCCTTCTTCGCTGTCAGAGTCACTTTCCGTGCCGTGCGGCTCCTCGGAAATGATGCCGGCTTTTGCGAAAGCTCGAACAACAGTGCCAGCAGACACGTTAGCCCAAGCATCTACAATCCATCCGCAAACTGTGGCGTAACTTGCCCGGCGCTGCCTTCCACTTTTCGTGAAACTGTGGTCTCCGTCGGTCATCCATCGCTCCCACGCCGCTCGCAGCCTTACTTTAAACAGCCGGTTCACACCGATGTCGAGCGGTTGAAGTTCCTTTGTCAGACCTCCCGGAATAACAGCAAGCACAGCGTTCATTTGTTTCACCTTGTTTTTCACATCGGCTGTGAGATGGGCACGCATGTAGTCACAGATTAACAGCAATGGTGATGCGCGGAAAAAACCACCTGGTCTCCTTACATACACCTCCCTCAGCCACTCTTTCATCATCTCCTCATCCATCCAGCCCTTTTCATTTGCCTTAATAACGACTCCAGCTGGAAAAGTCTCTTTAGGCAAAGTCTTTCTCTTAAAAATCACCATAGGCGGCAGTTTCTGTCCATTTGCGTGGCAGCCAAGCACAACAGTAAACGAAGCTTTTTCATACCCCGTTGTGCGTATCGCTACCGTTCTTGTCCCCTTCTTCTCCACCGTGTGATTCAACGGGATGTCGAAAGTGAGCGGCACCTCGTCTATGTTGGTGATGGGGCTTGGCTGGATGCTTTTGTCGGCGATGTGTTTGCTGCAGAAGGAGTGGAACCTCGCCAGCTTTTCATTATAATCCGCCGGACGTTGCTGCGCTACTGTAGTCCTGTTCCGGACGGAAAAATGGCACCGTTTCATAAAACAAAAGCACCACGACGGACCTCTTTGAAAATGTTCAATTTTCATTTCTTCCGCTAGCGTTATTGCTTTTAGTCGAACAGTGACCGTCGAAACGCTCGCCCCACTCGTTCTTTGCTCGATGATCCACCGCTCGAGTCTTTCCTCCAACTCGGGCCACCTCGCCTTATGTCCGCGGAAACTCAGCAGCGTCTTCTTCACCTGTCGGAGTTCGTTTTCCATCTTCATCCACTTGCGAACCATCGATTCATTAATCTTGAATTCTCTCGCGGCTGCTCGATTTCCATGTTCCTCTGCGTAGCTGATAGCCTTCAGTTTAAACTGTGCTTCATAGGCGTGTCTCTTTGCCATTCTCAGGGTTGTTAATACAACAATGTTCTGCATAAAGCACATACCTGTTCTTTTATACACAATCCACGCCCACTATCCCCCTTGAACGTTCTCACGGTGGTCTCAACAACGTCCGCAGTAACACACAAAGGGCGCACCGCACTATAGGGCGCGCCGCACATTTTAAGGAAAAAAAAAGACGTTTATATGCGCCTTATAGTCGCGAAAATACGGTACCTTTCGAGGAAGGAAGACACTCAACCCTGATATGGCCACTCCCCTGACTTGTTTTAGAATCAGTCTAAGTTTCTGCCAGGTGAGTTACTATTTGGTGTACAGTTTGAGGTCACACATAAGATTTGAGATACGTTGTTTACAGCGTCCTCTTTGGCAGTAAGATGTAACTGCAGGTGAGCCTGTTTTCAGAGCCTCCATCTTGTCATGTTCACGGTCACTGTGTGTGGTTTTTTTTGCTCTATTTTAAACTTTATTGAAACACATTCACCTCTCTACTTCTAGTCACCTTGTTGTTATATTATTGGACTAGTATTTTACAGATGTACTCTTCAAGTTTCAAGGTTCAAAGTTATCTTCATTCTCCTACTAGGGGTTACACAGAAGTCAAAGACAACATCAATGACACAAAAACACAATAAACCACAGAGTTGAGGCAAAGAAAATGGAAATCCAGTGTCTATGACAAACATTTACAGATGTGCAAATAAGCAAGGGAAGGGCAAGAAACCCAGACAAAGTGCTATTTGCTGTTAAGAAATTTAATGGCACATGGGATGAAACTGGTGGATTCCCTACTCTGGGTGAATGAGTTCAAGTACCCCCGGATCAGCAGTTGCTTTACTGCACCGTTGAATTGAAACGAGAGCTGAGCCAAAAGGCTAAGTTCTCAATCTACCGGTTAATCTTCGTTCCTACACTTAGCTATGGTCATAAAAACTGGGTCATGACCAAAAGAACAAGGGTACAAGCGGCCGAAATGGGTTTTCTCAGGAGGGTGGTTGGAGTCTCCCTTAGAGATAGGGTGAGAAGTTCAGCCATCTGTGAGGAACTCGGAGTAGAGCCGCTGCTCCTATGCATTGAAAGGAGCCAGTTGAGGTGGTTCGGGCATCTGGTAAGGATGCTCCCATGCACCTCCCTAGGGGCACGTCCAGCTGGGAGGAGGCCTCAGGAAAGACCCTGGACTAGGTGGAGAGATTATATCTCTACACTTGCCTGGGAACACCTCAGGATCCCCTAGTTAGAGCTGGTTATGTGGCCCGGGAAAGGGATCCCCTGCTGGGGCTGCTGGAGCTTCTGCTCCCGCGACCCGATCCCGGATAAGCGGTTGAAGATGAGCAAGCAACTCCTTATGGGTGCCCTGGAGAGGTGTCCTAGGGCAAAAGCTTAAACTCCTCCAGCAATGGACAGACTGGCAGTCTAATATTACATGAGCCCTGCTTAGGACCTGCATGTTACAGATGTCCGGGAGCTTGGTCTGATTTCACCCTGAAATCTTACTGGCTGTTTCAACAAGACTTCTTGAGACTGCTCAAGACTTTCAGTTCATAGTAGTGAAGTATGTTGTGTTGTTCACAAAGTGGACAGCACAGAGGAGTCAAGATGTGTTTTTTTGAGGAGGGGCCTAACCATAGCGTGTTTGAAGGCAGCTTGGACACACCCTGAGCTAAAACAGGTGTTTATAAAAACCAACAAACTTGATCCAATAGAACTAAAAACCTCCTTAAGAAACTTGGCTGGAATAATGTCTAATGGACAGTTAGTGGGTTTAAAGCCACTTAGCACCTTAGTGAGAGATCACTTACTCATATTCAACTGCTTGTACCTATCAGGGTCACAGGGGGGCTGGAGCCAATCCCAGCTGACATTGGGCGTGAGGCGGGGTAAACCCTGGACAGGACGCCAGTCTATCGCAGGGCACTTAGAGACAAACAAAGACAATTTAGAGTCATCAATTAACCCAACATGTGCATATCTTTGGACTGTGGAAGGAAGCCGGAGAACCCAGAAAAAACCCATACAGACAGAAGTCGGGGAGAAATTGGACATTTTTTGACAATTTTTGCAATTGGCTCAACATAAAAGCTTCACTTCCTAGGTACCCACTACAGCAAATAATAATAATGAAGAAACGGAAGACTCTTTCACACATGAGTATGTGTGTGTGCGTGTGTGCGTGTGTGCGTGAATGCGTGTGTATGTGTGAGTGTGTGTGTGTGTGTGTAAACATGTGAGGATGTACCTCTTAGCTGCTTTGCTGTTCAGTATGTGCTTGTATAATCAGTATTATGGTAACAGGTTGCAGTGAAGTAAGCTTTCCTGTTGTTGTTGATGTTTTCATCTTCGACAGGACCTCAGGCTTAATACTAATTAGAGTTAGAAGTGTAAGAAATGTAACACTCCTGGTTCCCTCTTCTCAAAGTCAACAGGATCTTTGAATGAGTCTTTGGTTAGATGCCTTTAATAAGGTCTGTGGTTAACACAGGCTTATGAGATTTTAAAATGTTATTGTACAAGATTAAATATGTCATATGTCAATATGCTGTTTGTGAATTTTAAAGCTTGCATATGTCTTTAAAAGGGCGATTGCTTACAAGTGGCTAAATGAGACTACAAACGTCATCACTTCGTATAACAATAAATCAGTCAGAAGCCAGTGGGTGGTGAAGTTTGTTCATAGCCAAACGTTAGCTTTTTAGTTCTGGAGTCTTCCTGATGACCTGGTAGAGAATAATAAATTAGTAAACTACATAAGTAATTCCCAAAGCAATTTCAGTCAAAAGCAACTGGACTTGGTTATATGTCTAGGAAGACGTTTCACCTCTCATCCAAGAGGCTTCATCAGTTCATGTACGCATCTGACCAGGCTGGGGACTGGTCTAACTATCTGGTATGGAGATCAAAGTATTTAACCTTTCACAAGGACGATGTCACTGGAACCCTTTTTGCTCCAAGTGCCAAGACCGTTGTTTGAGTGACAGTTGTTGTTGGGAGGTTGTTTTCGACTTCATTAGTGTTCTACTGGGTTATAGCAACAGTTTTTGGAGTCATAGGAGGCCATTTGTGAAAAGTTGTTATTTGAGGTTAGATTGGTGAATCTCCTGGATGAAAGGGCAGCATTGTAAATTGGAAATAAGTGGTGTCTCAGACCTCCTCCTCCGTTTAGCGATGGTTTCTCTTCTTTTGCATAGATGGCTTCTTTTACTCCTCTTTCAAACCATCTGTCCCCTATTTCCAGGATATGGACATAGTTGTCCTCAATGGAGTGGGCTTTCTCCTTGAGATGTAAGTGGACAGCAGAGGCCAGGCCTGAGGAGGTAGCTGTCCTGTGTTGGGCCATGCGTTTATGCAGTGGTTGTTTTGTTTCTCCAATGTAGAGATCTTTGCATTTCTTGTTGCATTGGACGGCATAAATCTAACCTCAAAGAACAACTGTTCACAAATGGCCTCCTGTGACTCCAACGACGGCACTTAGAGCACAAAGGGTTCCAGTGACATCATCTGTCTTGTGAAAGGTTAAATGCCTGAATCTCCACACCAGATAGTTGGACCGGTCCCAGCCTCGTCAGATGTGTAAAATAACTGATTAAGCCTCTTGGATGAGACGTGAAACATCTTCCTAGACAAATAACCAAGTCCAATTGCTTTTGACTGACATTTCTTTGGTGATAACGATGACCTGGACAAATGAGAACATTCACAGGTCAGATAAATATTTCTCCCTTTTGTGGTGTCTAGCCATGCAAAGGCCCATATATACTGTAGGTTAATAAAATTTAGTTTGTGGTGCTCACAGGGAAAAGAAAGAAATCAGTATACAATCATCATAATAATACAGTTATATGAATGCAATTGTTATATTCCATCATGGACCTCCAGAGCAGGCTGTTCTCATGCAGTTTTTCGCACATGTAAAAACGATAAGTAATTTGTGCGTATTCCACATATTTATTGTGTGTGTGTGTATTCCCCATAGTGAAAGCATGTGACGAAGTATAAGACAATGAGCCGTCGTGTAACAGACAGGGTGGTGGCTGGCCTAAAACATAGGACTTTAAGCCAGGGGTGCGGGTTCAATTACCGTCTATACTAAAACAATGAACAAAATCTAATCTTAACCAAGTGTTTTTCATGCCTAACCCTAACCGTCACCTTTTGTTGGCTAAAATTGGTCATGAGTTGTTGGCGTCTTTTGACTTCTGGTTCTGGGTCAGTGTGTTTTTTCATACAAATTTCTGTGCATAATTTTTTGGGAGAATTTGGTATGGACCTGTTCATGAGAACACAATGCCAGAGTTATGACTGAAGCTGATGAAATTAATTCAGCTATATTTTCTGCAATTCTTTGATATTATTTCTAGAAAAAAATGAAAAGTGAGGGCTTGTACTGTAAAATCCATTAGCCTGGTCAGCCAAAAAGTTAATTTCCAAACCTGTGCGTGTGTGTGTGTGTGTGTGTGTGTCTGTGTGTGTGTGTGTGTGTGTGTGTGTGTGTGTGTGTGTGTGTGTGTGTGTGTGTGTGTGTGTGCGCGCACTGCCCCTCAGCAGGTCCAGGGATTGATCCCTAACACTGGGCCAGGAAAATGAGTCCAAGCCTTCTATGACCTCTGGGTCATCCATCTCTCCTTCCTCCAACTCCATCTCTCCCTCCTCCTCCTCCTCCTCCTCCTCCTCCTCCTCCTCTGCAGGGCCTCTTTTATCCCTCTCCATTCCTCAATCCCCTCAACTCTCTTTGTGCTCCTGTTACAAGCAGCATAATCCCTTCCTCATCCATGCCTCCTCCTTCGCTACTTTCTCCACTTTCTCTCTCACATCATACTGCCTCTGCTTGTATTAAGCCTCTCCTTGCTTCACTTTTACCCATCTCTCTCTCTCTCTCTCACACACACACACACACACACACACACACACACACACACACACACACACACACACACACACACACACACACACACACACACACAGTGGCGGCCTGAGCTATGTTTTATGTTTTACCCGTTTCAGCTGAAACCGGCCCCGCCCTCACAAGGGCCCAGACTGGCATACAAAGATATATAATAATCCACCCACTTTTAAAAAAAATTTCTGGCAGTTATATTTCAGACAGAGGACTCGCCGGCGAGCACCTGGTGGCCAGGTTTGCCACGGAGCCCGGCCGGGCACAGCCCGAAAAAGTGACGTGGCGCCTCCCTCCTCTCCATCCTGTGGGCCCACCACTCGCAGGAGGAACCACTTGGGTCGGGAGCGCTGCTGCACCCGGGGAAGTGAAGGTGAGGGGCCTCGACGGACCAGACACGGGCAGCAGAAGCTGGCTCTTGGGACGTGGAATGTCACCTCTCTGTCGGGGAAGGAGCTGGAGCTTGTGCGGGAGGTGGAGCGCTACCAGTTAGATCTGGTGGGGCTTACCTCCACACACAGTCTCGGTTCTGGAACTGTACTCCTGGATAGGGGTTGGACACTATTCTTCTCTGGAGTTGCCCAGGGTGTGAGGCGCCGGGCGGGTGTGGGGATACTCACAAACCCCCGGCTGAGCGCCGCAGTGTTGGAGTTCACCCCGGTGAACGAGAGGGTCGCCTCCTTACGCCTGCCGGTGGTAGGGGGGAAAACTCTGACTGTTGTTTGTGCATATGCACCGAACAGCAGTTCAGAGTATTCGGCCTTCTTGGAGACCGTGAATGGAGTCTTGCATGGGGCTCCGGTAGGGGACTCCATAGTTCTGCTGGGAGACTTCAACGCCCACATGGGCAATGATGGAGACACCTGGAGAGACGTGATTGGGAGGAACGGCCTCCCTGATTCAAATCTGAGTGGTCGTCAGTTATTAGACTTCTGTGCTAGTCACAGATTATCTATAACTAACACCATGTTCAAACATAAGGATGTTCATAAGTGTACTTGGTACCAGAGCACCCTAGGCCAAAGGTCGATGATCGATTTTGTGATCGTATCATCTGATCTGAGGCCGTATGTTTTGGACACTCGGGTGAGGAGAGGGGCAGAGCTGTCAACTGATCACCATCTTGTGATGAGTTGGATCAGAGGATGGGGGAAGATTCTGGACAGACCAGGTAAACCCAAACAAGTAGTGTGGGTGAACTGGGAACGTCTGGAGGAGGCCCCTGTCCGAGAGATCTTCAACTCACACCTCCGGTGGAGCTTTTCTGGCATCCCTGTGGAGGTTGGGGGCATTGAACCGGAGTGGGCAATGTTCAAAGCTTCCATTGCTGAAGCTGCAGTGGTGAGCTGTGGCCTCAAGGTCTTAGGTGCCTCAAGGGGCGGTAACCCTGGAACACCGTGGTGGACACTGGTGGTCAGTGAAGCTGTCCGACTGAAGAAGGAGGCCTTCCGGGATATGCTATCCCAGAAGACTCCAGAGGCAGTTGCAATGTACCGACAGGCCAGAAGGGCTGCAGCCTCTGCTGTGTCAGAGGCAAAGCAGCGGGTGTGGGAGGAGTTCGGAGAAGCCATGGAGAAGGACTTTCGGGCGGCACAAAGGTGCTTCTGGAAAACCGTTCGACATCTCAGGAGGGGGAAACGGGGAACCGTTCAAGCTGTTTACAGTAAGGACGGGACGCTGGTGACCTCAGCCGATGAGGTAATCGGGCGGTGGAAGGAGCACTTTGAGGAACTCCTTAATCCGACTAACACGCCCTCTTTTGTAGAGGCAGAGCGGGAGGCTGATGGGGAATCATTGTCAATATCCCTGGCGGAAGTCACTGAGGTAGTCAAACAACTCCACAGTGGCAAAGCCCCAGGGGTTGATGAGATTCGTCCAGAAATGCGGAAAGCTTTGGGTTTGGAGGGGCTGTCTTGGTTGACACGCCTCTTCAACATTGCGTGGAAGTCTGGGACATTGCCAAGGGAGTGGCAGACCGGGGTGTCGGTTCCTCTTTTTAAAAAGGGGAACCAGAGGAACAATGTGGATTCCGTCCTGGACGTGGAACAATGGACCAGCTCTTCATTCTCGCAATGATCCTGGAGGGGGCCTGGGAGTATGTTCATCCAGTCTACATGTGTTTTGTGGATCTGGAGAAGGCATATGACCGGGTTCCTCGGGAGATACTGTGGGAGGTGCTGCGGGAGTATGGGGTGAGGGGGTCACTTCTGTGGGCCATCCAATCTCTGTACACCCAAAGCGAGAGCTGTGTCCAGATCCTCGGCAGTAAGTCGGATTCGTTTCCGGTGGGGGTTGGCCTCCGCCAGGGGTGCGCTTTGTCACCAATCCTGTTCGTGATTTTCATTGACAGGATATTAAGGCGTGGTCGTGGTGGGGAGGGGTTGCAGTTCGGTGGGCTGAGGATCTCGTCTCTGCTTTTCGCAGATGATGTGGTCCTGATGGCATCGTCGGTCAGTGACCTTCAGCCCTCACTGGATCGGTTCGCAGCCGAGTGTGAAACGGCTAGGATGAGGATCAGCACCTCTAAATCTGAGGCCATGGGTCTTAGTGTGTATTATTATTACTATTATTAGTTAGTAGTCTACTACTACTGTTGATATAAAACCATACAGTCTATAAACACTACTGTAGATATAAAACCATACAGTCTATAGACACTACTGTAGATATAAAACCATACAGTCTATAGACACTACTGTAGATATAAAACCATACAGTCTATAAACACTACTGTATATAAAAACCATATAGTCTATACACTACTGTTGGTATAAAACCATATAATCTATAAACACTACTGTAGATTTAAAACCATACAGTCTATAAACACTACTGTAGATATAAACCATATAGTCTATACACTACTGTTGATATAAAACCATACAGTCTATAGACACTACTGTAGATATAAAACCATACAGTCTATAGATACTACTGTTGGTATAAAACCATACAGTCTATAGACACTACTGTTGATATAAAACCATATAGTCTATAGACACTACTGTAGATATAAAACCATACAGTCTATAGACACTATTGTAGATATAAAACCATAGTCTGTTGACACTACTGTTGATATAAAACCATACAGTCTATAGACACTATGCTGATATAAAACCATACAGTCTATAGACACTACTGTAGATATAAAACCATACAGTCTATATACACTACTGTTGGTATAAAACCATACAGTCTATAGACACTACTGTAGATATAAAACCATAAAGTCTATAGACACTACTGTTGATATTAAACCATATAGTCTATAGACACTATTGTAGATATAAAACCATAGTCTGTTGACACTACTGTTGATATAAAACCATACAGTCTATAGACACTATGCTGATATAAAACCATACAGTCTATAGACACTACTGTAGATATAAAACCATACAGTCTATATACACTACTGTTGGTATAAAACCATACAGTCTATAGACACTACTGTAGATATAAAACCATAAAGTCTATAGACACTACTGTTGATATAAAACCATATAGTCTATAGACACTACTGTAGATATGAAACCATACAGTCTATAGACACTATTGTAGATATAAAACCATAGTCTATTGACACTACTGTTGATATAAAACCATACAGTCTATAGACACTATGCTGATATAAAACCATACAGTCTATAGACACTACTGTAGATATAAAACCATACATTCTATATACACTACTGTTGATATAAAACCATACAGTCTATAGATACTACTGTAGATATAAAACCATAGTCTATTGACACTACTGTTGATATAAAACCATACAGTCTATAGACACTATGCTGATATAAAACCATACAGTCTATAGACACTACTGTAGATATAAAACCATACATTCTATAGACACTACTGTAAATATAAAATCATACAGTCTATAGACACTACTATTGATATAAAACCATACAGTCTAAGGCAGGGGTGGGCAATTCCGGTCCTGGAGAGCCACTGTCCTGCATGTTTTAGGTTTCTCCCTACCCTAACACACCTGAGTCTAACAATAATCAAACTGTGACAAGCTTCAGCTGCTTGATAACGAGCAAATCATTAGAATCTGGTGTGTTAGAGCGGAGAGAAACCTAAAACATGCGGGACAGTGGCTCTCCAGGACCGGAACGGCCTACCCCTGGTCTAAGGACACTGTTGCTGTAAAACAGTGGATAAATAGTTTTGAGCGTCAAAACCTTTGGTGAAATAATAAATTTCACTGTCAGAATTTGATTCGGTAAGGAAGTTTGGAAGAGCCACATGATTTAATTATTATATCCTTTTTCATGTTAGCATTAGGCTAAACCGGAAGTTAGCAGGAACTGTGTAAGTCTCATATTCATCAACGTTAAATGACTTCACAAGAAATGTACATTCTGAACTAAACCTGTTTCCTTAAAATACCTATTTACTGGAATTGGGTCCCCTTTAGCTCTTGAAATGGGCCCCGGATGCTTAAGGCTGCCTCTGCGTGCCCCCACGTGTGTGTGTGTGTGTGTGTGTGTGTGTGTGTGTGTGTGTGTGTGTGTGTGTGTGTGTGTGTGTGTGTGTGTGTGTGTGTGTGTGTGTGTGTGTGTGTGTGTGAGTGAGTGAGTGAGTGAGTGAGTGAGTGAGTGAGTGAGTGAGTGAGTGAGTGAGTGAGAGAGAGAGAGAGAGATTTTTGATTTTTAAAATCTACTTTATTTGGCATTCATTTTTCAACTGTAAACAATGTACAAGTTAAAAAATTCAAATGCAACCTTGATAAATAAATAAATAAATAAATAAAACATTTAAATGAGGAAATCTGCAAACAATAGTTCTCCAGCTGTGACCGAACACAACACATTTTGGAAACACCATATATCTTTAAAAGAGTCTAGGTCCCCTGCGGTTTTATAAAAACTAAAATCCACCAGCAGTCTGGCCTTAATCATGTTCACACACACAGGGACCGACTCCACCTGCAGGTTTTCCTCCACCATTCTCATCCTGGTCACATACACTGCCATCTTAGCCTGCCCTAAAACAAAGTTTAAAAGCTGGCTCTTGTGTTTTTGCTGGCGAGTGTATTTAAAACCACAAATAAAAACCTGCTTACTAAAACTCTCTTTAAAACTGGTAAAAACAACTTGTAAAAACAGAAACAGTGCTGACAGACGGTGACACTCATAAAAACAGTGGAAAATTGTCTCTCTTAAGCCACAGAATGGGCATTTGTCCTCCACAGCATCATTTATCATGGACACAAAGGCATTTACCGCTATGATGCCGTGGAGCAGCCTCCACTGTAAGTCTCCGTGTTTTTTGCACAGTGGAGGCTTATAGAGAGACCTCCACTGAGGCCTGGATCCCAGGTCCAGCTCTAAAAAAGTCCTCCAAGGAGTGTCTGTTCGTCCATCGAGTTTATTCCTGTTAAGTGTCTTTACCAATAGTTTATAAAGAGTTTTTCCCTGTGCTCCCTCCAGGGAAACCGGGTGTGTTGCCTGCAACAGAGGCCCAGAGCAGTCTTTTAAGTCCAAAGCCAGAAAGGTGGCAGGAAAAGGGTCCTCCATGCTGGGGGGGGGGGGGGGGGGGGGGGATCTGTGTGTGATATTTTTTAAAAGCAGGGTGTCTTGACTGGTCAGTTTGTTTCTCCAGTGGTCAAGAACTTTTTGTATAACCCTGGTGGATCTCAGGCCCAGCTTAACAGCTAGCCCAGTAGGGTCCTCCAGCTGGGGCCCAGCTAGCTCCACCACCTGACCCAACGTGGAGACGCCTGCAGTCTGCAGCAGCCTGGTCAGGGAGGGTCCTGCCCAGCTTGGGTGGTCCAGCACCGCCCCATACAGGACGGGCTCCTGCAGTAGCCAATAAAGGGAGTCCCCCTGCTGCTGCCTCTCTTTTTTAAGCAGGTTCCAAACACTAAAAACACTTTTATAAAAACCAGGAAGAGATGGTGAAAGGACCTTTCCATCATTCATTAAAAACAAATTAAAATCAAGACCCAGGCTGTTAAAATGTCTCAGGATGCACCGGGATAAAGGTCTCCACAGAGTATCCTCTGGCCCAGTCAGTAACCTTTGTATGAACTGTAGTCTGAAGGCAGCGCCTCTGCTGGCCAGATGGACCAGGCCCTGGCCACCCTCCTCTTTTGGAAGGAAGAGGACACTCTGTGGGACCCAGTGCATCCTGTCCCAAAAGAAATCAACTAAAACCCGTTGTACCTCTGCCAGGAGAGAAACTGGGGGATCGACACAGGACAGCCGGTGCCACAGGGCAGACGAGACCAGGTTGTTCAGGATCAAGGTGCGACCTCTGTATGACATTTTTGGTAAAAGCCATTTCCACTTGTTGAGGCGCCCCTTCACCTTCATGACAACGTTCTCCCAGTTTTTCTTTTTATGGGTCTCGTCTCCCAGAAAGACCCCAAGATACTTGAGTCCTCCTCTTTTCCAGTGTAGGCCCCCGGGCAGCCTGAGCCGACCCCCCAGCTCCTCCCCAACCATCAGAGCCTCGCTCTTCCCCCAGTTCACCTTTGCAGAAGAAATAAAACCAAAATCATTCACAGTATCAGTTAAAACATCAATGTCTCTTTGTGTATTGACCAACACGATAAGGTCATCAGCATAAACAGACAGTTTAAAAGACACATCACACTGGGGGAAACACACACCGTTTAAATTATTCCTAAGTTTATGGAGCAGAGGCTCGATGGCCAGAGAGTACAACATCCCAGAGAGAGAGCAGCCCTGCCTCACCCCTCTCTGGACGCCAAACGGAGCACTCAACCCGCCATTTATCTTCAGGACACTCGCAATGTCATTATAGAGAACCCGGATCATGGCTATAAAGCCTTGGTTGAACCCAAAGGCAGCCAGAGTCTGCCATAAATACTGGTGTTCAACCCGGTCAAAAGCCTTTTCCTGGTCTATGGAAATAAGACCAGTTTCTACAGCCAATGAACTGGAGAGGTCCAAAACATCCCGAATTAAAGTGACATTATCACTTATGAGCCTGCTTGGCACACAGTAAGTCTGGTCAGGGTGGATGACGGACGCCATCACCTCCCTCAGTCTCAGGGCCAGAGCTTTGGACAGGATTTTATTATCCGTGCACAGCAGCGAGACCGGCCTCCAGTTTTTCAGGTCCTGTAGGTCTCCCTTCTTCGGCAGTAGGGTGATGACGGCCCTCCTGCAGCTCAGAGGGAGTCTTCCAGTCAGGAGACTTTTGTTTATAACCTCCAGCAGGTCCTGTCCTATAATGGACCAAAAAGACTTATAAAAGTCAACAGGAAGGCCGTCCATCCCCGGAGCTCTGCCATTTTGTAAGCTGGTCAGCGCAGTGAGGAGCTCCTGCAGAGTCATCTCTGCTGCCAGCTGGGAGTTTGTGTCAGCACTGACCTGAGGGAGACCACTGAGGAAGCTGGTGTGCACATCTGGATTATTTGTCCACTCACTCTTAAAGAGGTCTCTGTAGAAACCGGCAGCAAACTTCCTGATCTCAGAAGAGTCTGAGACTTCAGAGCTGCCACCCGTGCGTAAAGAATGAATGGTCTTCCTTTGTCCGTTTTTTTGCTCCAGCCCAAAGAAAAACTGGGAGGGCGCGTCCATCTGTGAGATGTTCATGAAGCGAGACCTGACCAGAGCTCCCTGTGCTGAGACACACAGCAGGTTGGCTATGGCCGATTTTTTTAACTTGAGGGAGTCTAAATGCCCTCGATCTCCTGTAGAAGCTGCTAAAGACTGCAGTTCTCCGACCTGTCTCTCCAGATCCTTCATTGACCGGGTTAAATCTCTTGTGACATTGCGAGTGAACTGCTGGCAAAGTTGTTTGATTTGGGTTTTCCCAAAGTCCCACCACTGCTGAATGCTGGGGAAGGCAGGCCTGCTCTCTCTGTGGGAAAACCAGAACAACTTAAAAGCAGTTCTAAAAGCCTGGTCTTTTAAAAGGTTCGTGTTAAAATGCCAATAGGCACTCTTTAAACGAACATTTTTAATAAAAACAGAGCAGGAGACAAGACAGTGATCAGTAAAACCCACAGGCTGAATAAAACACCTTTTAAAAATATTAAAATGGTGTTTAAAACAATAGAGGCGGTCCAGTCTGGCCAGAGATAAAAGGTTTCCCCTTGTGTGACTCCAGGTATACTGTCTGTGATTACTGTTAAAAACCCTCCACAGGTCAGACAGCTCGTGCTCTTCTATCAGCTGTCTGAACCTGTGGGATGAAGCAGGGTGTGGTTCCGGATGATTCCTGTCTAAGGTTGGATTAACCGTACAATTAAAATCCCCCCCTAAAAACATAAAATCATCACTACCACCAGCTCTAACAGTATCGCTTAAAATGTTTAAAAATTCCACCCTATCCACCCCACTGGTGGGCGCGTAGACATTTAAAAACACAAGCTTCACACTATCAAAAACAGCAGTGACCTTTAATAAAACACCTGGGATGATTTCCTTAGTCACACACGAAACAGGTAAAAAACTTCTGGCAAATAAAATCCCCACCCCTCCACTAAGACTGGACTTATGACTTAAAATCACCTCCCCATTAAAAGCCATCCTCCAGTCACTCTCGTTATCTGCTGTGCTGTGGGTTTCCTGTACAAGCATCACATCAATTCTCCTCATCTCCATCAGTTTAAAAAGAGCAGCTCTTTTAAAATCAGCCCTGGCTCCGTTCAGGTTTAAAATGCTGATGTTAAAATCACACATTGGTGGAGAAAAGCTTAAAAAGAACAAAACTGTGATAAAAAACGTCAAGTAAAAGCACCTATGTTTAAAAATCATCTTCATCATCAATGATTTTTGCTTTCACTCTGACTAATAATTTTCTTAAACGATAGATTTCCTTGTCTGTGAGCACTTCTTCCGACTTTCCAGACTTCCTGGTGAGAGGCCGAGCTGACTGAATGAACAGTCTCAGGTCATCGAAGTGATCCTCCACTGCAGGAAGTCTGGCACCTTTTGTAATCTCTAAAAACTTTTTTATATTGTCAGGAGTGTACAGGTGAGTGTGCTCCTCCTCCTGAGTGAGGCAGAAGTCACTCTCTGCCTCTGCTGCAGCCTTCACCTCCTTCCCCACTCTCCTGTTCTTTGATGCAGAGGCTACACACTCATGACTTTTTCTTTTTTGTGAGATTTTAAAAATCTCCTCATCAGACATTTCCTCATCATTAAATTCCATAATTGTTGTTTCATTATCACTGTTTTCAATACAACTATCAGTTTGTTTGTTTTCTTCACTTGTTATTTGTTTTTCACTTTCGGACTTTTCACTTGAAGCAAGATCATCGCTCATGGAATCCTCCTCGACCCCCGAAGGCTCAGCAGCCTCCGCGGGCGTCGGGGCAGCCTCCCCTGCCGCCGCGGGCAGCGGAGCGCCCCCCGGCTCCCCGGTAGCCACCGCGGCCGGCGCCGCCGCCTCAGACGGCGGAGCACTCGGCGCGGCAGCCCCGGGTGCCGGCCGGCGCTCCGCTCCCGCAGCGGCAGCAGCAGGCCGACCCCCGCCCCTCCAGCCGGGCAAGAGCGGACTAATTGCCCCTCCGCTCCGCAACCAAAACATTTCATGGTCTCCGACGAAGTGAAGACCATGTAGTTAAAACCCTCCACTTTAAACGAAAAGCTCAGGTTGAGATCACTTGTCGTGTCTTTGAGGATCATGTACACCTGTCTCCGGTGACACACGACATGCTTCAGCTGCGGTGACTTGCAGCCCAAAGACATCATTTTTATCGGGGAGACGAGCTGGCCATATCGAGACAACTCTTTAGCCAGCACTTCATTCTTAATGAACGGCGGAGCATTGGAGATTGTTATCTTCGTGGACGGACTAACGAGGGGGAGAACGGGAGTGAAGGTGTCGTGTAACACTACACCGTTCTCCACCACTTCGCTAACCTTAGCGGTGCTATCCAGGAAGATAACAATGGCTCCGTTCATGCGGGAGGCAGACTTAATACTGTTATATCCCACCACTTCTCCCACTGCAAGCCCAGCTTCCTCCACAGAACATTGCACAGCCGGGATGAGTTTGACGGCATGACGACGTGTCAGCCGTTCAAACTCCGAGGCAGCCGTAGCTACCACCGGCATTATGTCAAACAAAAATACACCACCACCAAACCACAAAACACCACAAAAAACACCTCTAACTAAAGACAAACTGTGAACACATAAACACACCAAACAAAAAGAAGGAATAAAGTTAGAAAAACTCACTCACACCGCTGAAAAAGTTCAGCACGCACCACGCTCTCAGCACTCACCACGCTCCCAGCACTCCGTCCTCCATTCACACAGAGAGAGAGAGAGAAAGAGAGAGAGAGAGAGCAAGACCCCAGACTTTAAGAAAGAGTTGAAAAACGCAGATATCATTGTTTTGCAGGAGACTTGGAATAGAGGAGACATGCCCACTGGTTGTGCTTTAGGATACAGAGAAATAATATTCCCATCAACCAAACTGAGAAGTGTAAGCCAAGGCAGAGATTCAGGAGGGATGTTGATCTGGTACAAGACGAACCTCACTCACTCAATTGAATTGCTCAAAAAAGGAGATTTCTCAATTTCGATCAAAATAAAAAAAGAGGTGGTCTCCACAGACAGAGACATATTCATGTGTACAGCCTATATCCCCCCATCAGAGTCCCCTTACTATAATGAAAACAGCTTCTCCATCCTTGAAGATGAGATCAGCTTCTACCAGACAAAAGGAAACGTGCTGATCTGTGGTGATCTTAACGCCAGAACAGGCCCAGAATCAGATCTAATCAACGCACAAGGAGACAGACATATACCTGGCCAGATCAACATCCCCTCTCCTTTGCACTAAAACAGGAACAACTTCGACAAAACTGTCAACAGAAATGGGCAGCAACTGCTGCAGTTGTGTCGCACGCTGGGTCTGTACATCGTCAACGGTCGGCTTCGAGGGGACTCCTTTGGTCTCTACACTCACAGCTCTCCTCTTGGCAACAGCACTGTGGACTACAGTATTACAGACCTGGAGCCTTTCAGTGTAAGAGCATTCACCGTCAGCCCCCTCACACCCTTATCCGATCACAGCAAAATAACCCTATACCTTAGGAAGACACCAACTGACCCCCATGTAGCGGAGCCTCAACCCCTCCAAACAACCCTATAGATGGACGAGTAATAGTAAGGATAACTACCACAGAGCCATCGGTCATCCAGCAGTCCAATCCCAATTAGATCATTTTATCACCACCTCCTATCCCCACAGCACTGACGGCCTGAACCAGGCTGTGCGGGATATTAACTCCATATTTGACAGCACAGCATTGCTCTCCAATCTGAAACAATCTGAGTATCAAAGTTCAAATTCAGCTAACGAAAAGTGGTTTGACTCTGACTGCAGGTGTCTGAGAAAAACACTCCGGAAATTATCCAACGAGTAACACCTAGAACCTGACAATCATGAGCTCCGCCTCCAGTACTGGGAAACATTGAAATCCTATAGAAAAACACTGAGAGCTAAAAAGGAGCAGCATGAACAGCGTCAGCTTGAAGAAATTGAGGAGTCCATTGACTCAAACAATTTTTGGAAAAAATGGCATTCATTCAACAAACCAAACAAGGAAGAATTGGCTATTCAAAACGGGGACATATGGAAGAAACATTTCGAAAATCTATACAGTGCAATCACACTGGATTCAGACCAAAATCATCTGCTTAACAAATTAGAAAACCTGGAATCAATCATTAAAGATAACCAAAATCCTTTAGATTATGAGATGAATGAAGGGGAACTGCTGGCTAAGATCCAGAACCTGAAGCCCAGGAAAGCAAGTGGCCCTGATGGCATCTTAAATGAAATGCTCCAGTTTAGCAGCCAGAAAATCAAGACTGCCATGTTAAAATTATTCAATCTCATACTCAACATTGGACATTTTCCTGACACCTGGAGCCATGGGCTCATCACTCCAATATTCAAAAGTGGAGACAAATATGATCCAAACAATTACAGAGGCATATGTGTCAGCAGCAACCTGGGGAAGTTATTCTGCAGCATCTTAAACAGTCGACTGCAAAACTTCCTCAGGGAGCACAAAGTCCTGAACAAGAGTCAGATTGGTTTTACACCACAACACAGAACCACTGACCACATCTACACCCTGCACAGCCTCATCCAGAAACACGTCCACCACAACAACAACACCATCTTCTCTTGTTTTGTAGATTTCAAGAAAGCATTTGACTCAATTTGGCATCATGGTCTGTTTCTGAAATTACTAGAAAAAGGTATTGGAGGAAAAATCTACGACATTATCAAGACAATGTATATAAATAATAAATGTGCTGTCAAAATTGGAACTAGGGAAACAGACTTCTTCCCACAACATAGAGGAGTGAAGCAGGGCTGCAGTCTGAGCCCCACCCTGTTTAACATTTCCATCGACGAACTGGCCAAATCCCTGGAAGAGTCAGAGATCCCTGGTCTCACCCTCTCCGACACAGAAGTCAAATGTTTACTGTTTGCAGATGACCTAATACTGCTCGCTCGATCAAAATATTTCAATCCATAATTGAACCAATCATATTGTATGGTAGTGAAGTGTGGGGCCCGCTCATGAACCAAGACTTCCAAAAATGGGACAAACACCCAATCGAAAGCTTGCACACTGAGATCTGCAAAAGCATCCTCAAAGTTCACAGGAACACCCCCAACAACGGATGCAGAGCTGAACTGGGCCAATTCCCCCTTTTAATTCGGATCCAAAAAAGAGCAATAAAGTTCTACCAACACCTCAGAGCCAGTGAGCCCAGCTCCTACCACTACAAAGCCCTACAATGCCAAGAGGAGAGCAAAGGAGGGAGTCCCCTCAGCCAGCTGGTCCACAGGCTGAACTCCAACAGCACCGGGCACCAAGACCGCCCTCACACCATCCAGCCCCACCAAATTATAGCAACAGAAATAGACAATTACATCGACTATTGGACATCCACAACCAAAACCCAGAGCAAACTTCAATGCTATTTGGCCCTAAACAGACAATACTCCATGGCAGATTATCTGAGCTCTGTAACTGAGCCCAGACTGAGGAAAACGTTGACCATGTACAGACTCAGCGACCACAGTCTGGCCTTAGAGAGCGGCAGACACAGACAGACCTGGCTATCCAGAGAGGAACGGCTGTGTCGCTTCTGTACACACAGACAGGTGGAGACAGAGCAACACTTCCTGTTGTACTGCGACACATACACTGATCTCAGAACCCTGATATACACTAAAATCACAGGTTCAACCCCAGACTTCCCCAAACTATCAGACCAAGAAAAACGACCTGCACAACAACACCTGACATGATTTCCTCCACATGAGTTGACCTGCACACTGATATGCTGCTTATTATTGTTATTGTTATCATCATTATTATTATTATTGTTGTTGTTATTGTTATCATCATTATTATTATTATTACGCTTTGGCAATATTGTGAACCACAGTCATGCCAATAAAGCTTGTTGAAATTGAAATGGAAATTGAAATTGAGAGAGAGAGAGAGAGAGAGAGAGAGAGAGAGAGAGAGAGAGAGAGAGAGAGAGAGAGAGAGCAAGAGACAGAGCCTTGCTGCCGCCTGGCCTTCCCTCAATATGACTTAAGTGCAGCCATGCAGAACCAGCAGACAGCTCCCTCTCCTCCTCCTCATCCCTTCATCCCCAACTCCTCATCTCTTTCTCGCCATCTCCTCCTGCTCTTCTATACACACACCACACGCACGTATACACGCACACACACGTACACACACTTTGGCTTTTGCTCATTTCTGAAAGAGTATTTAATTTTATAGAAGCCTTATGATCTCAAACAAAGCTTTCAGAGGCTTAAATTTGTGTCTGTAGTTATTCTTTTTTTCTTGTCAACAAATCCCATGAATGTGTTACAGCATAATAAGATGTAAATCTTGAATAATAGCTCACAAATATATAGTTTAATTAAAAAAGCAAGTCACTGTTCTTCAATTGGATATCCTTAATATTAGCGTGTAGCCACCAGTAATAGAACATTGTACAGAGACAGAACTGTTGCAACTTTGTGAACCATGACACAGGTCAAAGTTGTCTTTTTGATGCAACATTATATATAACGAGGATGCAATTTGCCATAGGGGATTTCCCCTTTCTGCTTTTGATACCCCCCCCCCCCCCGGCCCCCACTACTAAGCAATACTAGGGGTACGTCCACAAGATCGAAAAATACCTTTTCTCTCCACCGTTCTTAAAAAGTTTTCCATCCACACAGACACCTCTCAAGAAACATCTGCATCCACATGAAACCTGGTGCAGCGACTCCAAACTCTGTAGTACACATACCAGGCCTGGATGTGGTGCTGTAACTGCCACAGAAATACACCAACAACAGAGAAGAAGAGACGGGGAGACGCTGTGGAGAATACAAACACCGGAGATTTTCTCCCCAAATCTGGAGACTTCCCAAATCCTCCTCCATCCTAGAGAGAAATGTGTCACTGTTTCTGGTGTTAGTGGAGACTTTTGTGCTGTTCTGGACTCTGATGCACCAATCACTCTGCAGTTAGTGTCCTCAACGAGCACAGGGTGCTGCTAGGAGCCCCTTCCCCGTCCCAAAGCACTCACAGGCGGGCACTTTCTCACTAGATATAGAGACTTTTCACACCTCAGAACTTTATTTTAAAAAGGGCCTAGAGAGCAGTTTAGCTCCTTATTCAGAGCATCAGGGAAAAGGGAGAAATCTGCAGCCTAATTCATTCCAATGCAGGTGGCTCAGAGTCCAGTTCAGTAAACAGTCTATGGGTCCGTCTCTCTCCTCTCACGCAGCAGCACTGTTGTTGTTATTTGACGCCGCAGGGTTAGAGGTTGGAGGTGGGCAGATGACGTCATCCTTTAACAAAGTCTGAGCTTTCACCGTCCAGACCACAACGTCATGGGTGCGTTTTTAAATCTTCCCACTCTGGGACCTGGTTAAAAAAGATACCATTTTCAGGCTCCGATAACGACGGCTGTGTGTGGATGGACGGCCAAAACGATACAAAGTTGTGCGGTTACAAGGAAAACATGTCTCCGTGTGAAAAGATAGTGTGGATACCCTCCCCTGCTCTTCCCAAGAACTTAGACAGAAAGACAAAACACATTGCATGACTCTCCTCATTTCTGATCCTTCTTCCCCTCATGATTTTTGTACAGTCCCTTACGCTGTAGATTTGGTGCTCCAGTGAGCATTTCTCAGGACATGTATTGATAAACAACAGAACTGTTAAAAGTACATCAGTGAGTCACACTGTTGCACTGGGTTACAGATAGATATTGGATAACAATGTAGCCCAGTGGTACAAAGGAATACGTTACTGTACAAACTATATCAGGCTCTGATACACACAACATACTGGTTAGTGGGATTCATTCACTGTTATGTTGGCTCTTTGGCACTGTTTGAACAAAGCTTGCATTTACACTTACTTTTCAACAGGAATGGGAGTGGCTTATGCTTACAGCTAGCACTAACAGCTAACACATGACCTGTGTAGATGTGTTTTGATTCACTGTCACAAACCTGTGGCTGGCACATGCACATTGAGAAATAACTATAAACGAGAAATGCAAGTCAAGTATAGAATATATTTATATGAGAGTCAAGTTGGAAACTCAAGTTTCCTTCTCTGATGGACAGACTCAGCAGATCAGTTCCAATATAGAGACTTGGTGAGAAATGATATTTGCTGCAGAGACGAAAAGTGTAATTCCAGCGCAAAATCATCCCATGGTCTTTTTTGGCACTGACATACATCAAGTAAGCCATCGAGACAGTTTTTTCGGCCATGTCCGGCTGTTAGCTACTCTCCCAGATATCTTCGTTTATAGTTGTTGCACGGAAAAAAATTATTCTGAGCTTAGTCATTGTATATAAATGCCGGAAAAGACCATGAGATGACTTATCGCTAGAATTACACTTTAAGGTTTAGTTAACCTATGTCCCATTGTGATTTTATGGCACATCAGAAGCAATTCAGTTTATACAGACATGCTGAAAAGCCCCCCCCAGATGTGTCCCAGGCCAGAGGTGCAGGTGTGGGAGGTATTGAAGGTGGTCGGCGCCGGAGGTGCTCCCCAGGCAGACGCAGGGTGTCAGGTTGGCCCTGTCAGCAGTAAATGATCCAGGGATCACAGTGGGATGGCATCTGATTCAGACATGTACACCTGTCATGGTGGGCTATTACTAAAAAAAGGAAGAGACTGATCTATTTTCTTGGTGCCTGAAGTGAAGGCAATACTGCTCTCATTAAATACCAGACTACTGCACACCTCTGATTTGTTGAATGGGATGTACTTTGACTGATTATTGATTTTCAGTGTGCTTGATTAATATTACCAAAGATCTGTTGTTGAGGTATGATAGAAATGTTGCTATATGAACTTGTGAATTAAAGTCAAGTTGGATAATGGCAATAAGATAAAGCCAGTGTAACATTGTTCAACCCTACCAGATGTGCTATGTGCTGTATATATTTCTGGTGCATGGACAACGCTGACAGCCATTTCTTTTGAATCAAACCCACCTTTTTTTAGCAAGTGTACAAGTCATGGACCCCTGAACAACAGCTGGTACACTGAAAAACATTTCAAGTCAGTTAAACTTGCAAATGAAAGTCCAGCTACTGCCTTAAAAACACAAGTTAACTCAACTTGAGGTTTATCATTGTTTCAACTCAGAAATTAAAGTTTAAAAAGTTGATTGTACTACGTTATCATAGTTGTTTCAACTCGGTTTTAGAAGTTGTCAAAGTTGATTTAACGTTTTATCACTTGCTGTCTCAACTTAATACTTTGAGTTATCAGTATAAGAAAACTGTTAATCACTTGTTGTTTCAACTTAATAATGCGAGTTAAAACAAATACATATTCAACATCACCACTACAAGAACTTTCTTTAGCTAGTTAAACAAACACACATTTCTGCATTATTTTAATTATTTATTTAAATGTGTTATAAATGATATGGTACATGACAGAACACACAATTCTTGCATTTGTCCAAAAATACATTTATTATTAAAACATGTATATAACTTTAAACACTGGGTTCATACATTGTTAACATGCCATCCAATCCATGAGTGTGTCTCTTAACTGAACACACTTTAAATCTTTTAGTTCCCATGGGGTTATCGAAGCAGTTTGTTTCTTAGTCCATGGACTCTTGCTGAGCATTGGTCTGGTTTAATGCTCATGATGACCTTTTGAAGGAACTCAAAGAAGGTGTACCTCATATTTCGTGGGTACTCAAGATTAAGGCAGTAGATGGCTCCCATTAGCATGGCAAAGCCAATGGGCACATCTCTCATGTCACTTAGGATGATCTTCTCCTCTGCTACCACAGCCACATGAAAGACTTCCAAAGGAAATGCATCCTGTAGAGGGCCTCCATGCCCAATCAGCAGTCCAACTTCCATCCCTCCCATTATCACATTGAGGGTTTCGCCATGAGCCTGAAGACATAAAGACATACACATCTTAACTTACCATTCTAATAAACGAAGGCTCTGTCTAGTGAGTGAGTGATAAAATAATGGGACTGAAAGGCTGTGGTATCAACCAATGATAAATAAAATAACTCCTGCAAATGTAATAAAACATGTACTAAACTTGATTGAAAATGTAATAAAACCCAATAATGTCATAACTTGACTAATAATGTAATAAAATTAATAATATAATAATAATGTATTTTCAAAAATGTAATACCGCCTGACAGTGTTATAGTTTGTGTTTTAAGAATTTAATGTTATATACATTGCATTTGAAATGAAAGAACATTGTGAGGGAAATTATTACATTATTGGGTCAAGATTCTAAGGATTTCTTCCGTAAAAATTATTATTGCTTTGGCTATGTTAATACCTCTTATGAACATGCTAAGTGTGCCTTAGCCACATTTAAAATTAATTTAAGAGAGTGTACTATAAAATGTGTGAATATAGTGTCTTACATCACACATCCTGATGGTGTTGGAGGAATCATCTGAAAGGTAGTGTTGGAGACCAAGTAGGGCAGCTGTTCTTGGGTTTTGGTTATGGTCCTAAAAAAAAACAGGTAATAGTAGGTGAATGTAATACACAAGTTAGAATCCGAATATTAGTACTCTTTGGAAATATTCATCCAGACCGTACATACCTCCTTTTGAAGACAGTTCAGAATGCTGCTCAGGGCCAACCTCCTGCCTGATGCAGCAGCTGCTTTGTACAGTTGTAGAAGACTGAGCACAAACTCATTTAGTCCTCCCAGAAAAGACTCCAGCAGGTCTTTGGCTACAATTCTTCAGAACTCTGCGATTAACTGAAGCAGATAGAACCAAAAAAGCAGAGAAAAGGGCATGAGTAAGGGAAAAATAAGAGCAGTATAGAGCTGTAGGAATAGAAAGACAAATAAATAAATATTATTGCAGCAAAGACAACATGACTACATCAGTGCTCAAATAACAAAATATAGGATTTCTATGCTGTACTCAGTTGGCAAAGTCGCTCACTGAACAATGCAGGCCATCAGCAGCATTGACCTAAATGCTGTTCAAAGAGAGAGAAAGAGAGAGAGAGAGAGAGAAATGGCCTCAGAAATGAGTTTAGTCCACTGCATGTTTCGCACCACAACTACTAACAATGCATGAGCAGCTTTCAATCTGAATACATTCATTGACTTTTTGGGATAAATAGCGTTGTTTGAACTTGACCCTCCAATGTAACATAATGCCGACGTTACCCTTGGACTGAAAGTGGCTAACTAGCTAACTCCTGTTCAGCTTGAAGAGTGGAGGGGAATTAAGTGAGAAACTTCAGCACCACATGGAATGAACGACGAATATAACGGTCAAATCTAAACACTACACCAGTTAGTTATATATTTAACACACTTTTTAACCAAAGGGGGCCGTTAAAGTTTGTCCAACATAGCAGGGGTGTTATTGTTAACTCATCAATGCCACGAATTTAGCCTTTCCAGGCTCTTAAAAAGCCTAACCCGTATGGTTACTGTTTTTACTTTACTGCACCTATGATTAATGGGAAAATATTAAATTAAAATAGAGAAAAACTCACCTTGCAGGGCTCTGTCCACCTAACCGTCACCTCCACGCAGATCAAAGCCAGTGTTGTATTGCTCCGCCTCCGTTAACAGGCTCAGCGAAATAGTGTCGTTCCGCTGGTGGAAGTTGTTCTTATTTGTTAACTGCAAAATGTCTATATTTTAGATGGATTTCTATGTGCAACCTAGCTGCAGTTTTTAAATGATTATTCCCGTGCTTCAACCTTACCTTGGTTTAAGGAAGACATTTCAACTAAAAAGTCACAGCAAATAGATTTTTCTGTGTCATTCCCGCTTTTTCCTCTCCTTTTTTTTACCCATCTGATGACTTACAAACCCAAGTTTGATCAAAAGTCAAAAAGATAGTCAACATAATGAGTAACTGTAAGTTTAGCTTTCCCGCCTTTTTCCTCTTCTTTCTTTTTTTAACTTATGACTTATAAACCCAAGTTCAATCAACACACAGAAATCTGACAAAATTCTCAAAGAGTCAACTCAATGAATAACTGTAGGTTTAACTTTCTAAAACTTTTAAAGTTGCGTTCAAAATCCAAAACTTGTCAGAGCTCTTTGTGTTAAAGCGAGATAGAAAGTGGACATAACTAAACAAGGCTGCAATGTTTTAGAGTGTACATGCAGCCGAATGAGTCCCAATAACAAAGAGGTCCGATATAGATCATGCTTTATTTCGTTGATAAATTTCAGTTTGCATTGGCTGTTATGTTAGTAACATCCTGGTTAAATGAGAGCTCTTGTGTGATTATTGCTGTTATAAAATCTTCTCCACTCTGACAAAGAACCATGTTAAGCCAAAAACTGATTTTACTTTCTGACTGCTGCTCAGAAACAGCCCATGAATGTGTCCCTCTTTAGAAGACAGTGAAGGAACAGAAAAAATAAATTTTTGTCCAATCCAATGCTGGTGAAATATCAGAAGCAACTCTCAGGAATATGTGTGTGTTTTTGCTGGAGCATTTTTCCCAATCACGATTTCACAAACATACTGTGTCGAGCTCCAACTCAAAAAATGAGCGGGACGATTTGGGAATAGCCCTGATTTCTGTGTGGAACCAGAAAGAAAGGGGAGCAAGGGAAGGGCGCAGAGAAAAGGGGGCAGTCCCCGCAGAAGAGGAATGAAACAAATGGATTTGAAATGCTATTTGATGCATGAGGTTTTTTTTTAGTGAAAACTGAACACACAGAGCTTTTCAATGTGCTGGGCTTCTCTACCCAAAAGGCTGGCTATGGGCTCTCGCTTTCAACACAGCCCTCTCATGCTGTACAAAACAACAGCAGCTCAAATGGGAATCCAAGCTGGCTGCTCCTCTTCATCCCCCAGCTAATTGCCTGCAGGGTGACCGTATGCTTATTAACCAGCTAGCTAAGAGTTGTTTTCAACTGCTACAAGGCAGCAGAGAACCAAAGCAGCTCAAAGAAACAAATCACCTCGAAAGTTTGCTTTTTTTAAACATTTGGGAGAGAAGAAATTTATGAAAATGTTTCACAGGGAGAACAGCGGTGGCCTGACATTGTCTTAATCTGGTGTAAAATTGGCTGAAATTGTGAATTCAGAAATAAACAAGGCACATGTGAGAAATGATAAGGCTGCAGTGGGCTGTAATGAATAAGTCCACAGTCTGTTTCTCATTCTGTAAAACGGATCAGCGGGACACCCCCGCTCCCTGTCCTCATTCCTGACAGTGGTAATTCTGACCTAGTATCCAGAATTATGGCAAGTAACGTTTCTGCTATTTTAAGTTTTGCAGGAATGCTCTTTCACACTCATTATCTGTGTCCAGATTTTAAGTTATATATGCCGACTTAAAAAAACAACTTTTAAACATTTAAAAAAAATCCTGTCCTTCCCTCTGTGTAGACCACACACTAAACTCCACGACAAGATTTATTCATCGTAGTGAAAAACCTTCTCAACAAGGCGCCTTTTATGATGACCCTCCAACCTCACAAAATGTCTGACAACAGTGTTAAACTTATCTCTTCCGAGCTCTTTATAATAGAACCGGTGATTTATTACACGGATCAAAGAAACTGTGGTTTACAATTAATTTCATGTAATAGTTCTTTAGTACCGTGGTTGAAATATGTCCCTTTAGTAATAGGGGCTGCATGAATTAGAATTAATTCCTGTTTAATTGTTCCTATATCTCAGCGGCTGTGATGGTGTCAGTCGAGCTGAGGTAATTTATTTCCTGCATAGGATGAGAGATGGTCCACGGCCGAGGCCACCAGGGGAGGAGTGGTTAATTGCAGTAGATTGCCTTATCCCCTTGTAATTATGCCTGTCTCTTTGCACTTCCCTGCCTCCAAATGGCCAATCGATACTATCAGACCACAGAGAAGGGGGAGGAGGTGGAGGCGGAGATATGGGTCCCAGGCCAGAATTGGGGTTTATGGGAGGGTAGGGCTCCAGATCATAGATAGCAAGGGCTTAGGAACTAAATCATATGAAAGGCACAGAGAGATGCTGCGATCACACTGCACGGGATGGACGCGATAGAAGCAGCGAGATCAGTCTACAGAGGCAAAACTCAGGGTCAAAATCCCACAGGGTCAGGAGGAAATGATCACAGTGTGGAGGTCAATATGACATGGAGGGGGAGGCAAATATTCAGGAGCATCGGTTGGTCACGTATCACTGTTTTGCTATCAATCAGGCTGGGCCTGTTGGTCAAATGCAATTTGTAAGGTAAGTATGTGTAGGTAGAGGGTCGACCAGAGACAGGGAGAGAGGGAGAGGGAGAGAGAGAGAGAGAGAGAGAGAGAGAGAGAGAGAGAGAGAGAGAGAGAGAGAGAGAGAGAGAGAGAGAGAGAGAGAGAGAGAGAGAGAGAGAGAGAGATCAATCGTACCAAGGCATCCTATTGACGGGACTGTATTGGTATGGAGCGGTCCAAGCAACAAAGACCTGCACTCACAGGGCTGTCACCACAACCACATCCAAGCCATTGCATCTGGCTTACACACACGTTCATGCACTTTAACAGTAACTCATACACACCAATCTATGTTTCCTAACCAATTGGCTAAATGAGTGCTCCCTGAAAAGTTTGGTTTCCCATTTGTCTTTTGAGTGAACTTGAGAATTGCACAGCGCACTCTAAGAAGTGTTAGAGGACAAGTAGAGATCAGAAATCTGTGAAAAGGCTAACTGGGCCTCTGGCTGGCTCCTTTTGTCTCTCTTTTCTTCTTCCCTCTCTCCTCTCTTGCCTTTCATTTTCTTTCATTTCTTTTTTTTTAAGCATTTTGTTTTCTTACATCTCAATGTTTAAAGCTTAGGATCTCTTGGTTGATGATGATAATTTCAACTCTGCCCTAGATATGTCCTTGATGATAAGGACTGTGCATGTGCCTGTGGTTGTCATGTGGTGTATGTAGTAGATCCTGTTGCCTGTTGGGCTTTTTAGTGCTAAATCCTGATCAATTTCCTGTAATGAAAGCAAATACCCTTGAAAAACAGATGAAAGTGCTGTGGACTAAGCTGCCAACAGACTTCTAGTGGGCACATGCACTTGTAAACGCTAAATGTTTTGAAAGCTGACTCGTCTGTCTGGATAAATAAGGAAAAACGTTCTTGTGCATTATCGATGCTGTTTCTTGCTCTGTCAAAAACTCTCATCCCCCCTTATCTGAACAGACAAGGACAAAGCACCTGGCTTTTAAAATAGTGTTACCCACCACAGGACTCAATTCGCTCATGTTTCCACAATCATCTCCATTACCACTCTCCAGCAGATAATTGACTTCTAGTCACATTTGCTTCAGCATTAACTCTGCTTTAGCTCCTTTCTACAGAAGAGGGGTCTGGAGTCCTTTGAAGTGGCTGCAGGTTTGGGTTTAAAAGCTCTCTGCTTCCCTGCGTCTGATTAAGAGTCAGATTCGGAGTGGAGGCGGGTGCTGCACTGGGAGCCGCCGCTGCCTTTATCACTAGGCCTCCTTCAAAGAGCAGATAGGGTTTTGTGATAATGAGAGGGTGGCGTGGAGCTCCCGAGGTTCAGGGACTCAGCAGTTGTCAGTGATGCCATCCAGCAGATAGTAATTTCAAGAACATTCTCTCTGTCTGAGGTGGCACAAAATGGGTGTGCCAGTGTGTATTTGTAAAAATTGTGCTCAGAATTCAATCCATATCTTTGAATCTTCTCAGTTCTTTGTCAATAGAAACAAAGAAATTGGCTCTGGATGGAAATCCTTTGCAGCTATTTTCTTAGGAATACAGTACTAGTGGTAGCCTGTTTGTGTGTGTGTGTGTGTGTGTGTGTGTGTGTGTGTGTGTGTGTGGTTGGCCTGGTGTGGTGGCTGTCTCCATGGCCCTGGCCTCGTTAAGCTGAGAGCAGTAATGGGTGTCAACAGGGTGGCCTCTTCTTACTGTGTCAACATTAATCACCAGGCCCGGACGCCACCACCCTACACCACCCTGCTTAACATTCACAACACTGCACCCGAGTCAGCCAACCACTGCAGATACACACACACACAGGCACACAAACACACGCGCACACATACCGCACACACAAACACACACACACACTCTCCTTTTCTTAACAAGTTTCTTCTTCCCGTCAATGTTCTCTATCTTCAGTTGTATCTCCGCCTCTTTTTTCTTCTCCTGCATTCCTCCATATTTGACTCTTCTTTGGCTCTCCCTCATCTCCCCCCTCCCATATTGCCCCAGTCTGTGACCCCCTCTCCACTTGCCACTTAATCACTGCTGCTAATTACAAGCCCAGCCATTGCTCCACCATTGCAAATTTGGTTTTTTTTTTTACATAAAAGCAATGGCAGTACTTCCATGTGTGTGCACACAAACACACACACACACACACACACACACACACACACACACACACACACTCACACACATTTTATTTTGTCTGTCAGGACTAAATTTAATTTAGAGTGAAAGTTTCCCTAAACTGTAACTGTGACACTGACCTGAAAGAGCAACTTGACATTAAATGGTGTTTGGAGGGAAGGTTAAAGTCGGCTGCTGAGAAGAAGAAGAAAAATAATTCCTTTATTAGTCCCGCGAATGGGGAAATTCAATTTTCACTCTATTATTTTTCATTTTACACACAAATGCACATCCCGAGATACACACACATGCACAGACAGGACCTATATACATGCAACCAATGGAGAGATGTTGGAGCGAGGGGGCTGCCAGGGACCGGCGCCCCGAGCAGTTGGGGGTTCGGTGCCTTGCTCAACAGCACCTCAGCAGTGCCTACCGCCCCATGAGAGGTCTGTATAACAGCATACAGTACATTGTTACAGGGTAACAAATAGGCAACACATTGCAAAGATGCTAGTTGACTATTCTGTAAATAATGTAACAGTTCACTCTAAGTAGCCTGGCTATTTCCCAGTGACAGGCTGGGGTGTAACGCGTGATTCTTTCTCTTGAAAAGGGAATGGCTCACAAACTAGTAAATGGTTTGTTTGATAGGAGTTTTGAAAATTGATATTCATGCAGCAAATTCCAAATTTATACTGAATTTGAAATGTATTTCAATCTGTACATAATTAAACACAATAAGGCAAAAAAAGAAAAGAAAAAGAAGAGAGAAAATGTTCTCACAGCACAGTAAAACAGACACAAACAAGTCTCAGAGTCAAATAAAAGCCTGCTGTTGAGTAATGGTTGGGGTTGCAGTGGCCCCAAACAAATAAAGGATGAGGAAAAAACAACAAACTGTTATCATTGAGATAACAGTATTATATAGCAATATATGCTTAGTAAAGACACCAAAGTATTATTTATAAATACATTTGAATATTATTACTTGAATTTCAAAATATTGCAAATTGAAAACTTTAACAGTGCAAAAGTTTGACAAAGGAAACACACATTAGTTACTCAGAACTACAGATGGGACCGATCCAATCCAGTCTGAATTTCTAATCAGAACTCCTCATCATCACTGTCTATCAAAATATTATCCAGTATTAAATAAAATGCTTCACCATCATATCACTGGGACATCTGTTTTATTGATAATAACAGTGTGACAATGAATTTCCGGTGTAAAATCCTCCTCTCCTCTTTTTGGGGCAAATACACTCATCAAATAAGCCTTCGAGACAATTTTTTTGTGCAAAAGCTACTTACGGAGAAAGTTACAGCCTCTGACAGCCGGAAGAAGCACAGCATATGTGTAGGTACAGGTAAAGAGCAGCAGCCTGCAATTTGAAGTGAAGAGAGACAGAATGGTTTGTGTTTGTATCTTTCCCAGCTGCAAAACAAAAATGAAAGCTTACAACCCAGAAACTTTTCAACTTTATTAATGGTTAAAAATAACGTTTTAATGTGTTCAACTCGCTGCCCCGAGCTTATCAGTGTTAGCCGCATTTGAGTGTTAGCAACTATCCCGGATTTCTTTGTTAGTTGTTCGTACACAAAAAAAATGATCTCCATGGCTTATTTGATGAGGGTATTTGCCTAAAAAGAGCCTATGATGATTTTACACCAGAATAACACTTTGAGAGTTAACAGAAATATAATTATTGACATCAGTTGTCACTCTTGTCATTTTCAATAATTTACTACTTGCTTACGTACTATCAGGTACATACAAGTACATTTGTAAGGTCACACAACTCATAGTCACTTCAAAATAAAATACTTAAATTCCATGACAAATATATAAAAATACATTCTTAATGAAATATTCTAACAAACATTCTTACAATTTTCTGAAAAATACAATTAACTCACTTTCACTCCAGTGTGCAGCCTGTGCTCCAAGACACAAACACAAAACACATATATCTCCCCGCTAAATTAGGCAGACAACATACAAATGGACATAGCTTATTTGAATAGTCTACATACATTGAAAAGAAATAATTCTGTTTATCCCTGTGCTTTAGCATTACTCTCGCTAAAGCCCGCTGTTCCGTGTTGCCCTCAGCATGGCAGAGATACGCACACAAACTAATTTATAGATCTACAGCAATTGTCAGGAATACAAAACCATCATGATTCAACCTTAAGCCTTCTAACTTAATTCTTATCTCATCTGCTGACACCTTTTTTCATATTTTACTGAAATTTATAGGGATATTTATCGTGTACAAAAATACAAACCACGCAGTCAGTTAACTCCTGTTACACCCACTTCCTTGTTCCTGGTGTCTCGGCAAAATTATGTACTCGCGCGATTTGCCTAGTGTGCTACTCACTGCGTAACACTGTCCCCTTGAGGGAAAAAGACTGCTACTGCAGTACTAAGCCCACAAGCAAACTACATAACACTTTAGGGAGCCCAAAACCCCTGTGTAAACCTTGTTCACCTGGTTACATATATTACACCATTTAAAAATCCTTTATTTATCCATTTTACTTCTTTATCATGTTTATACATTTAAAGGTGTGTGTGTGTGTGTGTGTCTGTGTGTGTGTGTGTGCGCGCGTGCGTGTTTGTGTGTGTGTGTGTGTGTGTGTGTGTGTGTGTGTGTGTGTGTGTGTGTGTGTGTGTGTGCGTGTCCTGACATTATTGGTCTTCCTGCGGAGCCCCAGGTACTGTGCATAAACACCAGGCTGATGGATCTACTTGGCATTCAGGGGTCTTTTGGGCTGACCCCAACCCAGGAGACCCTTAATGCACCCCGGGCCTGGCCCTGCTTACAACATTACTTTTTTTCTGCAGCTCTGGCAGACCTACACCTCCTTAGCTTCAGATGATTGGTTTGCACCATGTTGCATTCATCTCAGTTGTTTTTCATGCACACTATATTGATGAATTGGCTTTCCTTGTTCATCTTGAAGCACGGAAGGTTGTGGTTTCTGGCAGTGTTATGTGATTTTTTTCTCTCTGAATTTCTCTCCATCACGCTCACTCTCACTGTGTACTACTGCTCTGCCTGTAGAATTTGGAGGCAGACAATGGGCCATAGAAAGAAGCTATGTACACACACATTTTCTCTTTTTTTTTTATCAACAATGTTGTTCTTATATTGTTAGTAGAGGAGAGCCGGGTCGATTGAAACACGTTTCCAGTTAAACGTCTTTTTCAAAGATAACGTTACGTTTACATTAGGGTGACCAGGCATCCCCGGTTCTACTACCCCTGAAATGAATATTAGTCTTTACATTGCACAAGCTGTTTGAAATAATTCAATGAAATGGTTTAAGTGCATAATAGTTGTTGTATTATGAATATCAAATGAATGTTGAATATCAAACTGACTTCATACTGGTCATGTTTTGGAGGTTTTTACGCCTCTGAACAAAAAATGTGCCCGGATTTTGTCTCAGAAATCTGGTCAACTTAGTTTACAAATCATTTTGTCATGTGCTGAATGATTCACATGTGTATTCTCTTAGTTACAAGTGTATATTAATACATAAGTCGGATGATCGCGTTGTTTTTTAACTTTGAACATAGGTTGACATTTGTTTCAAATGCCCCCAGCCGGGACATCAACATTTAAACCTTTCTTGCCTCTAAACTTCAAAACTCTGCATACCTAACCTAACACATGCATGTCTTTTGGATTGTGGGAGGAAACCGGAGAACCCGGAGAAAACCCATGCAGACACAGGGAGTACATGCAAACTCCACACAGAAAGGCCCCAGCTGGGATGTGAACCTGGAACCTTTTCACTGTGAGGGGACAGTGCTGACCCCTACAACACTGTGTAACCCTTAATTCATCAGTTGTTTAGTCATATTATGATGTCATGTTTAAGTACTGATTCATCAGTTGTATAGTCATATTATTATGTCATGTTTAAGTACTAATTCATCTGTTGTATAGTCATATTTTTATGTCATGTTTAAGTACTAATTCATCTGTTGTATAGTCATATTATTATGTCATGTTTAAGTATTAATTCATCTGTTGTATAGTCATATTATAATGTCATGTTTAAGTACTGATTCATCCGTTGTATAGTCGTATTATTATGTCATGTTTAAGTACTAATTCATCTGTTGTATAGTCATATTTTTATGTCATGTTTAAGTACTAATTCATCTGTTGTATAGTCATATTATAATGTCATGTTTAAGTACTGATTCAACCGTTGTTGTTACATTCACTGCTCCTATATCCTCCATCACACAGTCAACTGATCCCTGGAGTTTTAAGCACCACAACCAAAGAGTGATGGTTTTTCTTTCATGCAACTGTTTTATGGATGCATATTACAGGGTTGCTCCTGAGAGGGAAAGAGGGCGGAGAGGCCTTAGGATGGAAAGGCATGCTGGGGATTCATCGTATGTACATGCTCACTAGCACTGACAAGCTTGCAGCTCCGGCTGTTAAATATCCCAACTAGACATGCAGAGATGTTGCCTGCATGTGTGTGTGGAGAATGTTCAGATTGGACTATTACAGCAATTGACCTTGTCTATGAGGCCTGTCTAGACGAGTACCCACTCTCTCCTCGGCTCTACCCCACAGTTCATTAGGTGCCCATCATGGCAGGTGTTTTTGTTTGCTGTTCACTGACTGGACAGTAAGAAGACATTTCCAGCCACTGCTGAATTCTTTTTGGCACTGTGGCACACACTCTAACTGGTCAAAACATATGTTTATTGATTTTTAACAAATCACATCACAGTACATTCAAACAAAGCAGAAAACAGTCAACGTAAAGCAAAACAAAACCCCCCACCCCAAAAACAAAACACAAAGAGGGTAACACAACATTACATAAATGAGATATTAGAATAGCTTAGCATCAAGCATGCAAACTTCAGGGCAGTCAAGGTCATATGAGAAATAAATTTCACAACTTCATTCCAGAACTTTTGTATCTCAGGGCAGTTCCACAAGCAGTGAAGGGACCTTTTTCTGTATTGCATTTGACACAGATCTCAGGGATATTTGGATTCATCTTATTTAGTCTAACTGTGGTAACATGTCCTCATAATCCAGTTGTACTGGATTAGTTTGAGATGGGTGTTTTTTGTTAGTATATGAGCTCATAAGCATATAGCCCTCCAATCATCCTCAGAGATATCTTTTTGCAAGTCCTGTATCCATTACATTCTCTTATGATCAGTAGAGTCGTTGTGATTTTTAACCAGTGTTTGTAACGACGGGCCGCCGTTACCAGGTCGGGACCTGTCGTCTTAATAATTCTATAATGTTAACATTGTGTCACATAAGGGTAAATAACTCTAAAATACATTTATTGATTTGTTTATATATTGCAGTGCGCAGAGTCGGGTGGTTCGCGCCGTGGGCGTCCACCTGTGACATGTATACATATATTAAAACATATAACATATAATTGATTTGTAGCCTGACAGTAGTGTTTGTCCAGTATATGTATAAAAATAGCCGCAATAACAGCACAGTGAAACTCATGTAACATGTAAACTTACCTCTGCCGTCTTATCTTCTCTTCCTCCCAGGGTGTTCGGGCAAAAGAGTTCCCTGGGGGCACGTGCACATATATATAGTTCCGGATGGGTAACAGCATGTGGGACGCCAGTAGAGGGGAGTTATGGTTATGGTTAAGTGTATTACATGATGTATTAAATTATATGATGGGTTAATTCTAACCCTCCTCTTTCATATGGAAAATAAAGAAGTGATAGCCGCAACCTTTCCCCTCTGTTTTTCCAAATAAACTTTGTGAACATTTGCTTCATTTTTTGAAAAGAACGGAGGTGGGGGTAAAGGGACAGATTGGAATAAATATAGGAAGAGTATACTCATTTTGATTATGTTTATACATCCTATAAGAGAGATTGGCTTAGATGACCTGTTCAAAGATCCGGTTACTTCAGAAGTCATAGGTTCATAGTCACAAAGTACTAAGTCTTTTATGGCTGGGGTAATGGTAATACCGAGGTATATAAATCCGTTCACAGCATTGTTGAAGGGGTGGCTTATCACTGGATTTAACCACTCCTGCTTATTCAAAAACATAACAGAGGATTTTGTTTTTCGGACACTTTGATCTGCCCCTGTGTTTGTATGTTTGTTTGCACAGTACACAGGCATCAAAACTATGTGGTTAGGTTTAGGGAAAGATGTGCTTGGGTTAAAAAGGTTAGTATGTTACAGTATGTAATTAAGGATACGTCCACACAAAAAAAATGTATCTGTCGTTCTTAAAAAGTTTTCCGTCCACACGGCCTCGGCTCAAGAAATATCTGTGTCCACACAAAACCATTGAAACTGACTCAAAACGCTGTCATACACATGCCAGGCCTGGATGTGGCGGAGGTTGGGCAATGATGACATCGTTTAGAAAAGTATGAGGGGCATTTTCAGATCTTCCCACTCTGATACCCGGTTTTCAGGCTCCGGTAACTCCGATGTCAACTAAATCAGACTACAGTTGTGCGGTTACAGGAAAACGCGCCGTTGGTTTAAAAAAAAGGCCTCAATGAATGGTGATCCAGTGTGTTTGCAATCCTTTGTTGAACAGAGAACTCCATCTAGTGGACTCTGGAAATAATGAAATGGTTCATGAAGCTTCATTTGGACATCACTAGTAAACAGGACACCTACACCTAGTAACTTACTCATGATACAGCAATGTGGGCAGTGTCCTCATATAGGATATTAGTAGCCTGATGGTAGAAGCTCCTCCTGAGCCTCTCAGTGCTGGCCTGATGTACCTGGTACCTTCTTCCTGAACAGGAAGAAAGGGCTTTTTTAAACTCTGGGTACGCTAACTGCATTGCAATGGTGGCTGCTGGTCTTTCAAGTAGGGGAAGTTCATTTTTCCGGCCTACATCATAAATGTGTTTGTTTATTTATATGTAAATTCTATCCTTCCTTCCTTTTCAAGAAAATTATCTGTGACCTTGTCGTACCAACTAGGCGTATTTTCTAGGGACTTGACCAGTGTCCTCTTAATGGCAGCAGAGCTAGGCTGCTTAAACGGCCTTGGCCCAGCTGGAGCTGCTGCGCCAGGCTAATGTGAAGTGTAACCGCCTGTGAGTGTGAGTGATCATGACGGGGGAAGCAGTTCTGCAGCTGACGCTGCTCGTTGGGGCAAGAAACCTAGTTTGGCTGCAGTGGAACAACCCGCTCTACGCTTCCCCACTGAAGTCAGTAAAAGCTGAGCGGCAGACTGTGTAAAGCGCTGTGGTGCTGTGGGGATGAATGAGAAGGAAGTTGCTCCGGTTACCTGTGCAAAGTAGCTGATTCTGAACAAAAGATTAAAGCTTTCTAGTGCCTATTTAGTCAATGAAATGTACACACAGCAGAACATATTTCACCACTTTTTTTTTTGGTGACATCGGCATTCCTTGTGAATAGATCACCTTAAGAGTTCCATAGTTTCCCCCAGTTCACAGTTCTCCAAGAATGAAAGAAAGGGGTTCCAGATCTCTGTCCTCTGGTTACAAATTAAGAATGCAAACTTCAGGGCAGTCAAGGTCATATGAGAAATACATTTCACGACTTCATTCCAGAACTTTTGTATCTCAGGGCAGTTCCACAAGCAGTGAAGGGACCTTTTTCTGTATTGCATTTGACACAAATCTCAGGGATATTTGGATTCATCTTATTCAGTCTAACTGTGGTAACATGTCCTCATAATCCAGTTGTACTGGATCAGTTTGAGATGGGTGTTTTTTGTTAGTATATGAGCTCATAAGCATATAGCACTCCAATCTTCCTCAGAGATATCTTTTTGCAAGTCCTGTATCCATTACATTCTCTTATGATCAGTAGAGTCTTTGTGATTTCTAACCAGTGTTTGTAACGACGGGCCGCCGTTACCAGGTCACCACATTTACCAGGTCACCACATTTTAGGGGAAGCTGAGCTTCCCTTGCAGTCTTAGAGCAATCGACACTGCAGCTCGTTTTATGTGGAGGCACTCTTTTCATGCTACTGAGGATTTGGTGTTATTTTGAGCAGAATTAGTGGTTAAAAAATGCTGTTTTGGATGAGTTCAACGCACCGCCCCCAGCCAATCAGTGTTAGCCCTTTGGGGCTGTTAGCGTCTCTCTGGGCATTTTCTATGGCTGATCAACGAAAGAAACTCTTGCGATGGCTTATTCGATGAATTTTCATGCCGAAAAAGACAATGGGGTCAATTTTCTCCTGACTTACACTAACCACTCTTTGCTGGGCCTTGCAGTCTAGTTCGGTACTGTTTCTGTACAAAGCATTAATGTTCCCCGTCAGGACACCCTCAATGATGCAGCAGTAGGAATTTCTGTGTTAGTGCTGAGAAAGACAAAGGAATCCCTTCTGAGTCAGTATGAAGCACACAGCTCAGACACTCAGTAATGTGCACACCAAATTACTTGAAGTTCCCCGCCCTCTCCAGTGAGAATAATAAGGGGGGTATAATTCCTTCCCTGCTTCTCCCCACGGACAGCTCCTTAGTCTTACTGACGTTCATGAGTCGGTTGTTCTGACATCAGTGGGTCATTTCCTTTGCATGGTTATCTGTGATCGGCCAACCAAAGCTATTTCGTCAGAAAACTTGATGATGGTGTTGGAGTCGAAAGTGGCTACACTGTGTGTACAGGGAGAACAGAAGGGGGCTCAAAGCGCAGCCTTGGGGTGTTCTGGTGTTAAGGATTATGTCAAGGAATCAGGAAGTCAAGGAGCTTACAAACATTCCCTACTTTTCAAGGTGAGATAGGATGGTGTGGAGATGTGGCCTCTAGGTTCATTTTGAACATGATTGATTCAGTATGTTAAATTAAGACAATATGCACTGTTCGAAGTGTGTTTGTACGTGTGTGTGCGTGCGCGCGTGAGTAACACAGCAGAAGCAGGGGCGGCAGTAGCTCAGTCCATTGGTGACTCGGCTGTGAACCGTAGGGTCGCCGGTTCGAGTACCTGGTAGCTGTAAAGAAACACTGCTGAAGTGCTGCTGAGCAAGGCACCGAATCCCCAACGTCACGGGTGCTGATCCATTTGGCCATTTCGCTCTGACATCTCTCCATTAATTGCATGTATATAGGTCCTGTGTGTAACATGAATAATATAATAACAGTAAAAAAATTGAATTTCCCCTTGCGGGATGAATAAAGGCATTCTTTCTTTCAAGCTGTGTTGTTCTGATATAGCCGACTTTTCTGACCCTACTGTGTGAGAAAATTTGTGTTTTCCCATGGCCTCTTACTTTAATTAAACTTCAATCGCCCCATGACAAGAAGGACTGGTGCAAACCTCTTTGTGTACTAGTGTGTGTGTGTGTTTATACATGTAAGTGTGTTTACCAAGTTTATCGCCTACGTAGGAAGTACTATCATGTATGTCAGAGATAAACGTTGAGGCTTTATTAGTCTGTTTTGAAAGCATTGCCTGATGCAAGATACAGAGGTAAGTGGAAGAGTTCAGCAGTTCTGCTGTTGTTTTCAGATGATTTAAGAAGATAAACACGAGATCTACAGTACCAGGGAAAGTTTGGACACGCTTTTCTCATGACTGTATGCCTAATGGATGTCTGTGCGACAAATTACAGACAGACGGAGCTGGAAACTAGCTGTGAGGACTCACTTCACTACCGGCGTTCATCTTTATTTATCACACTTATAGGCTATATTGTAGGGTTAGTTGTGAAGTCAGATGTGCGTTTGTGTCTGAGTGTGTGTGTGTAACCCGGACATCGCCCATGATGTGTGATCAGTGAACTGTGAAACCTATTTTCCACACAGTCAAGATCAACTGTCATTTTGACCCATTACCTAAAGCTTTTCATCAGACCTTCAAATGGTGAGAGACCTCAGAATGTCCTAATTTGGGACAGGAGCTAATGTTGACAAAATAAGCACACTTTGTGTATCTCCGCGCCACACACACAAACACCCAGACACACACACACCAGTGAAGTGAACGTGACAGCTAACGTTATAGCCTATAAATGCAATTAAACCTGAACACCACTAAAGTTTTTGACACACGATTAAAGGGGGATGTGAACTGAGCCAGCTCCCAGCTCCCAGCTCCCAGCTGCTCAATGCTCAATTATGTGTGGACAAAGACAGTATTACCCAGTCAGGAACAATCCCTGAGCAATAACTCTGTTGCACCATGCATCCACCCACAACTTAACTTTTTTTTTTATTCAACAGCTTTATTCAAAAGGAGTTGGCATAGATACAAATAGTATACAGGGAACAGTATACAAGGAAAATCCAGAGAACATGTCTACAACTGAGCTAAGGTCTATATTCATAGTTTAAATACTCACTGTTCTTTGAGTATTGCTGCATACACCAACTAAAGAATCCGTCACATCCACCTACTTCATGTATATAAAGCAGCCTGGTAATTTAATTGTTCCATATTTATACTCGCACCCTTCGGATTCTGTACTTTTAGTCATGTTTACAATTTAATTCTCCTGTGTTTAAAAACACAAGATCTTGAAAAATAAAAGTTATAAAAACCAACAAAAAAGCATGAGATCTGTGTCCAGCGTCAAAACAGACTTATTAAGCCTCAAAGTTTATCTTGTACCTACGAGATGCTATCTACTGTATAGGAGATTAACCTAGGTTTTGGCCAACAATGCCTGAAAAAATTGTTTTTCACCGTGCCTTTCAGGGCTTCCGTAGTAAACCCTTGCATAAGCACCAGTGTTTATCCGCCCAATATAATGTACCATAAACTTCACTTCACCCGCATGCTCTTACAGCAGAACTGTTTGTTATGGAAACAAACCAAATTTCAAGCTACAACATAACTGCACACACACACACACACACACACACACACACATCCACCAACATGGACAGCCTAACTGGCCGTCAAATAGCGGAGATGAATGGAACAAAGATATGTCGTGAGCGTGACGATCAGCTCCCCCTGCCTGACCATCTGCAGCGGGCTGGGCTCAGCAGGAGTATGGGGAAATGAGGTCAGCTCAGCTTTTGAAGCCAGCAAGCTGCAGGCAGACGAGGCACCATGCCGGGACTGGAAGCTCACATGAAAGGCAATCAACCAAAATAGCCAAATATTGTAACAACTGTAGACGTGTGTGTTGCTGAGTCTGGGAGCTGAGAAATCCAAATTAGAATTCAGAATTTTGCCAAAACTCTCCCAATTTAATGCACAATGTACAGAAAAAAATAACGGATAGTCCTGTGGCTGTTATTTTTTTTTACTTTGGTTCTATTGTACAATTACAAAAGAACAAAACATCTATTAACAAACCTCAGATATCTCAACTGAGCTTCAGACAGAAGATGGCAAATTATGTATATGCAAAAAAGCAAAAACAAAAATTCACCACTTTCTTTTATCAGACTGCACAGCCTTTATAAATACTGCATCTATACTATGTAGGCTAGACTGATGTTTTCATAAAACTCTCAGCAGCAGTATTATGATATGTCCCTGAAGAGTTAGCAGTGTCTGTCCTGGTCTGCCATACTTGGCATTCAGAACTTTGATAAAGCAGGAAACAAAAATTTGCTATGTTACGATACAGTGAACGTTAACGTTACCACCGATCTGAGCACTTGTCTCCCGTGGATACCAGGTCGCTCCGGTGAGTGTAAGCTAACCATGGAGCTAACCAATACTCTGCTTGCACTGTAGCCATTCAAGCTGTAAGTGCTCCCCATTTCTTCTGCCCTCTCTCTCCCTTTGTGATCTGCTGATCAGGGGTATGAGCTCCGAATGAGCACAGATCCAACATAGAAAGTCTGTGTAGAGAAGTAGCATTCAGCTAGCCACTGGGTGCACCCTCATCTTTATTATGCTATTATGGCTCAGCTACCTACATGGTAGCTTGTCACATCAGAGGCAAAAGCAATGTTCAGCCATTCCTGACCCAGAATCTAAATGTCAATCAAACTCTGTAAAGATCCGTTCTGAGGTAATCCCAGAACAGGCTGATAAGCGGATGAAGATGAGATGAGATGAGACATACATGCTGTTAAATTCAGGTGGGATTCTCATCTCTCATCCTCCTTCTACACAGGTCACTTGAACCTTATTCACTGATGAAGACCGTGTGCCAGTTGAATGCTCATTACCTATCACCAATGTAGACTTTGGTAAGATGAATGATGGTGCTTTAGTTTATTGGTTTAGATTAGGAGGTGATTTTGGTGATGGATAAGGATTTGGGAAAGACTGTCTCCATTGGTAATAAAAGGGGTTGTATTTAGCCAGTGTACACCATGCCTGTTAAACAGAAGAGAAAGATTGGAATGTGTACAGTTGTGGAAAAAATAATATTGGCCCAGTTAAAGTTCAGTTCAGACCAAAGATTCGCAACGAGACAGGTTGAAACTTGCAACTACTTGCAACGTTCAGGTCTGCAGCGTTCTGACACCTGCCAGTTCACACCAGTGAGACGAGGCGAGACAGTGTTTCATCTCCATAGCAACGCCTCTCTGTACTTCTGTTCTAACCTCTGACTCTTCAGGCTTTTTTTCGTAGCTGGATCTAATTTGTAGCATTATTAGCTCCGTTGAAACAAAACAGACAATAACGGCCGAACATGGGAACAATTACAATCACCTCTTTCATCAGTTAAACATCTTTTTCATTAATAAGAAAGAGGTCAATGACAATAACAATGTTTTTTTGAAAACTCAGATCTGTTCAAACAACAGGGAACATGGCACTGTGGTTTTGGAGAAATACGAGACATGGACCGGCTTGGACCTGGAAATCATATTTTGAAAGGGTGTTACGTCACGACTTAAGAGCCAAATAGAAAGTGTTCAATTTTTATCAGCAGTAGCTTAACACATCCTGAGCCATGAGCAAAGACTCATGTCTTGTCTCACCTCACCTACGCCTTGTTTCAATCATTTTTCTTTTTGAAAGAACATCTTATATTTTTTAGTTTTGAGGGTCACACTAGGTAGAGGACAGGACCAAACCATGACTTTTAAATACAGGGGGGTGTATAAAGGTTTAAAAATTGTTACTTTTTGTCAGAAAACAGTGAAATTAACAGTTAATTTTATTTATTTCACACTACATAAAAGGTTTTATTATTGGAAATTATTAATCAATGATTACATTTAATGTTCATTTAATGAAATTTCCTCCTGTTTTAATATTTTTTGGACCTTACCTTTCCCCCCATTATGGCACCCCTGGTTGTTCATCCTACTTGTGAACACCAGTGCATGTTCTGGTAAAGTTAATGTATCCAGCTCATGTTCTGGTAAAGTTAATGTCTCCAGCTCATGTTCTGGTAAAGTTAATGCCACCAGCTCATGTTCTGGTAAAGTTAATGTCTCCAGCTCATGTTCTGGTAAAGTTAATGTCTACAGCTCATGTTCTGATAAAGTTAACGTCTCCAGCTCAAACGAACGTACAGCAGAAAAACGTGCGTACCACCATTTCCTGGCAAACTTCGGCATTTATCAATTTGGACGTGAGCGGGAGCTACAATCAAATCTCACTTCAGGTCTGAGATTGTGTACGCAAATTTGAGCCTGTGTATTTGCGGCGCAGCACAGCAAAATCTGACTGAAAATAATTAACAAACCACAGCTGTCATTAAGCATAAGCAGTCACATATTAAGAACAGATCAAAACGGATTCTTAAAACGAATAAAAAAAATAAAAATTGTGGTTGGAGCAATTGATTGTACTCTGAAGGCACCATCCATGAATGATTACGCATTCATTAATCGCAAAAACTACCACTCATGTACAGGTGATTTGTGATGCCAAGCTGTCGCTTTTAAACGTGGTGGCCAGTTGACCAGGGGCCTGTTTCACAAAGCAGGTTTAGTAAAAACTCTGAGTCTGTTAACCCTGAAATGAGGGAAACTCTGAGTTTTCCGTTTCACAAAGGGAGTTAACTCAAACCAGAGACAGAGGGGTAACTCTAGCCTGTTTCACAAAGAGAGGTAACTTAACCTCTCGGTCAGTTACCATGGTAACATGCTCTCTGAAACTAACCTGGTCGGGACCAGGTTTTTCTCAGCAAACCTTGAGTTTCTCTCTGTCTCCGCCCTGTTTCAGCCACACACGGTGTTTGATTTCCTCATTCATTCAGTCAGCGGGCGAGTTTTGGCGTAGTATAGTTCTGTCGTCTGTTTTTTCAGAAAATCACTGCAAAAATCAGACATTAGAAGTTATATTAGGTGGCAACTATTTCACTACCATGGCGTGTCCTTTTGATAACGATCCCGTGGATGAAGGTGCAGAATTAATGCGCAGAGAATTATATATTCGTCGGGAGATGATTATCAGACTATTGATTATAGATGTTCTTGCATTTCCAGGCAATTCTCTTACCGCGGTACCGTTTCATATCACAGCAGATATTCTGTTTTGCGCGTTTTTGTATACAACGTATAAAAATCATTCAGTAGGCCTACATTAGAAGTTATATTAGGTGGTGAATATTTACACTACCATGGCATATCCTTTTGATAACGATCCCGTGGATGAAGCTGACGCATTTCGCAAAGAGAATGAAATATTCGTCGGGAGAGGATTATCAGACCGCGCATAGACGTCCTTAATATACTGCAGCCATAATTACAAAATGAATGAAATGGATCTTTTAAGCAAGTTGAATGTATTTGACTCAGCGTTTCCTAAATATAATCCCAGCATTTCTTGCAATTCTAAGTTCAAAAGTGTGTGCTTTTAGTTGGGTTACCGGTATACAAACTACTCCTATATAGCTTTCTGATCCAGAATATCACCTATAATGCGAGGGGGCTGAATACGGCACAACACCGTTTCATGTCACAGTCCATCTCACCCCTCCTTACATTTCCAACATCAAGAACCAGTAATGCTCTTATATCACAGCAGATATTGTGTGTTGCGCTGCGTTTTTTTTTGCAAATGGGAGTTTTTTATACAACATTTATATGATGTATAAAAAACAGCCACTTACGGTAATATTTACTTTACCATGTAAAACATCCTGAAAATGAGGCGTCAACATGAGATTGTGCCGATGTTTTACCTGTTTGAACAAAGTTTTTATTTTTCATCTTAAGCTGCTGCCAAGTGCGATTCTCCCCCGTGGGAATGCACTTAAATGAAATAAACTAATAGGCTCCCACTCAAGCAGTTTCCCCTGTGATATTACTGTGATTGCAACAGGACTACATTTAAACTTATGCACTGACCCGAGCAGCAATGTTCTCCCGCACCGTCTCCCTCTCTTTTGCTGCAGCAGCGGTGTAAACCTGCTCAAACTCCCGTATGAGCGCATTAATATTTCCAGTTCCAGTTGTAGCGTAGCCCTCCGCTTCCCGGTTGTCATGGTGACTCGTCGAATCAGGGCTCCATTGATGCTGTCTTTTTTTACTTGTGGTGCACGCGCTTAACTCCAGGTCAAACTACTCTGAGTTGATCAACCTAACGCAAATCTGCTGTTCTGGAACCGAAAACTCAGAGTTTCCTATCTCAGAGTAGTTCAACTCAGAGTTCAGGGTTAAACTCAGAGTTTTTTTAACCTGCTTTGTGAAACGGACCCCAGGTGGCAAGGGGACACACACGATTCTCTTATATTTCAAAACCGCTTGGCTCCAGCCCCCCGCGACCCCGACAGGGACAAGTGGTTGAAGATGAATGAATGAATGAATGTGTTGGCGCGCGGTTGCAGCAAGGCGCACTGCAGAGCCAAAGTCATCTCCTCGGTTGGTGGCTACCCTCGATAAATTGCATTAAATCAAACAAGGTATCAGATGATTACCATTTTGGTATGGTTCTTCTAGGTGACAAAGGTTATCCTCTAACAGAATACCTAATAACCCCGCTACAGAGCAGGAGCGCAGGTTCAGCAGTGCGCACACACGCACACGGGTCACAGTGAAGCACTGCTTCGGGTTGACTGCCTCCGTTATTCTTTTCCATACAGCGTTTTTATGGGCCCCTTTTATTTCACTCTTAAGACTGCCAAAAAGCACATCTTTATTTTGCTCCATCTCGGATGTCAGGATGCCGATCTCTGTGTCGGAAGTTTCTTTTCTTCCCAGTGTTTCTCCGTTCAATGTTTGACCTCAGTGGGCGAGGCCTCTAAACCAGGGAATATTTAACATGTTAATGACGATCGAATTCAGCCGCCGCATTTATCAAGGCCCGCTCATTTGATGAGATTGGTCAGATACGAATGTTTCATAAATCACACGTGGGTCCTGTCCTACAAACAGTTCTGCGCTCAGATCTGTGCCCGTTTTCACGCAAAATTGATAAATGAGGGCCAACGTCTCCAGCTCATGTTCTGGTAAAGTTAATGTATCCAGCCCATGTTCTGGTAAAGTTAATGTCTCCAGCTCATGAGAATGTGAACCACATCAGACAGTTAAACAGTTTGCTTTAGCCCTGACTGCCTCGATCAACTCTAATGGTGAAAAAAGTGAATTCTTTACAAAATAAACACTCGCCTGAGTTAACGTTACATCCGGGGGGCTATTTCTGTTATCTATCTCTAACCTGCAGCTCTCTCAACTCTTTGAGCAAGTCCGCATATCTATCATCTCCATGTTTCTCCAAGTTGGTCTGTTTAAAAATTTGAAAGCATCGTTTACAGCTTGATACTGTCGGCTAAGTTTACACTTGTGTGCGTCTGCTTAAAAACAATCCTAATTCGGTCGGCAGGAGCACTTGAGCCACTGTCAGCCATGTCTGTCTCTGTGACTGTCTGTCACTATGGAACCACACCCACTCTGGCTGCAGGCAGTGATGAAGCAGAGAGAAGCTGATCACAGACATAATGCCCCACTGTCACATAAAGTTCATAAAGTACTGATACTGATAACATGTGAAATAGTATTGTTTCTAACGGCTGGGTACTGCAGTACCTTTCTAGTATCTGTTTGCTGTGCAAAATTAGCTCGCGCTTTTTCACAGATTGTCTGTCTCATTGTGCTGTCAGGATATAGCGACAGTTTTAGCAAATATGAACACATCATTTTTTATAGGAAGTAACGGAATTCAGCTTTAATGGTTCAAGGGTCTCCTAGAATGTCAAGTCTGATCAATTTCTGTCATCCAGAGTTGACAGAAATCCGTGCAGTCTCATTTTTTCGGTATAATGAATTATGTTAATGTCCATTCTTGAATACCTAGTAGTATGAAAGCTTCGCATTGATACCCAGCCCTATTTGTGTGGAATCAGTGTAAGCTCAGGTGATTTCACGTTGAATTACCATTGCTGTCACTAAACATGTAATAAACCTGTTTCGAATCCAACATATCAGACTGACGACAGACTGGACCACATCAGATTCAAATTAAAACATGAGCCTTTTACAACAACAACAGTCAACAAGTAGCATACACACAGATACATAGTGCTGTCTGTCTGTCCACTGCCCTCTCGCCCTCTCTCTCCCTCCCCTCTGGCGTACAAGACAGCAGCAACGACGACAAGCTGTTTTCCCTGCTGATAAATATTCGGACACATCCGCCTGACAGGCCGGGTACACTAGATAGGAATTGGGATGGACAGGTTGTGTTTGTGGTAAGCTTTGTGGATGCGCGTGTGTCTGTACATGTGTGTGTGTGTACGCGTGTGTGTGTGTGTGTGTGTTACAGGCCTTTTGTTTCCATGGTGCCAGGGCAGCATTCTGAATCGGCCTGAGACACTCCCTCTTGTCGGAGCCTCGCAGACTCTGTGTAACGAGACCTATGTTGTTCCCACCCCTCCAACCTTCCACTTCTCCACCCCTCTGCTCCCTGCCTCATCAACTCACCCAGAGGAGGAGGGCTGGGTGCTGCTTTCTTGCCAGCCTGGAAATGCTGACATGCATAGGCTGGCATCCCTTCACTTGGAACAATCTCCCTCCCTTACACTCCTCTCTCCTCCCTCCCTCCTTCGTCTCTGTTTTCCCTTGCCTTTCCTTTGCTGTCTAAACTCGTCCAGCCAATGCAGAACACAGAGCGTGATATTTATAGAAAGATAAGACAGAGGGAGGATAGTGCCTCTTTTTCACCGGACACGGGGGATTGTGTTTTATTATTTATGTCTCTCTTTCTTCCCTTTTTCCAGCTCCCTTTCTTCCCCTTTTCTGCCTTTCTCCCATTTCCCTTGTTTATCTGCTTTTTTTCATTTCTGTGAGCAGGCAGTTGCCAGTTCCTGTCCCTTAATTACTGTTCCTCTATGGATGGCTGTCCTCTTTCAAACTAAAGAGGCTTAACACAACACAACACAGCAGAGGGAGGGGGAGTGTTAAAGATGAAGAGTAAATAACGTGCCACGACCAGTCCGGCTAACATTGCTGCGTGTTTGCCAGCCCCTGAAATTCATTGATTAATGGATGTGCTAATTTTAAGAGTGATGTGCGGGAAAACATGTATGGATTGGAAAGTGCTGGGAGTGAACATGTTCCCTAATGAATGAGTGAACATGTTCCCTAATGATTCAGAAACGGTAATGAAAATACATTAATATGCTATGTTTATTCTCCATATATGCATTCACACACAGGAAATGTGTCCTCAGGGAAGGGGTGTGTATCTTTCCCCAACATACTTATTTTAATCCAAACCACTATCTTTTCCTAAACCTAACCATGTAGTTAGTTTGTAATGCCTAAAACTAACCATGTAGTTTTGTTGCTTAAACCTAAGCAGAGACTGAAGACATATTTCAATTTCAGTTGTCAGTTACAGTCAGGGACGTATTAAAACAAGTGATGGTACGGCCGTCAGCCGCGGCACTAGTTGACCTGGATTTCGCATCCACAGACAAAACAGAGCTTGACTGGGCCAAAGCTCTGTTTTTTTTCATTTTTAATACTGGACCATACTGTTTAATATTGGGCCAGTTGAATACTGGACCATACTGTTTAATACTGGGCCAGTTTAATACTGGGCCATACTGTTTAATACTGGGTCAGTGTCACTTTTTAATACTGAGTCAGTTTAATACTGAACCATACTGTTTAATACTGGACCATACTGTTTAATACTGGACCATACTGGTTTTTTTTTTTTCCAATTATCTTTTTATTTATTTTTTACATATTTTTTTACATTTAAGTGACATAACAGACAATCAAACAAAAAAAAAATAAGGGAAGAAAAACAAACAGCCAGAAAAACAATAACAACAACAAAATACAGCAAATCAAATCAAATCAGTCCATGGTCACAGTTCACCTTTCATCCTTGTGGATGTTATGTAGGCATGTCAAACCCTATTATGGTATAATAGTGTCAGAGGTCCATAAACGGTTCCCATATCCTCTGGAAGGCATCCCCCTTATTTTTTAGAGCGTATGTGCGTTGTTCCAGTCTTAAAGTTTCATTTAAGATTTGTTTAAACAGATTAAACGATGGGGGTCTTTGTTGATTCCAGTTAAGCAAGATGCACTTCTTTGCTATATAGGACATTATGACAATCCTCTTCTTGCGTGTGGTGTCCAGTGTCTTGTCCAATTCCGTACCAAAGAGGTACCGTGTAAGGTCCAGCTGGGTTTCCACAACCTTAACAGTTAGATCATGTACCGCTTTCCAGAAATGTTTTAATTTCTTGCATTCCCAAAAGACATGCATAGTTGAACCTGTACATGTTTTACATCGATGACATCTGGGGGATGAGTTGGAAAACATTTTACTTAAGCGGAGTGGAGTAAGGTACATCCTGTGCATGAATTTATAATTTTGTTCGATTATTTTGTTACATGACAGTGAGGAAAAAACATTTTGACATATGGTATCCCATTGATCTTCATCAAATGCACATCCCATATCCTTCTGCCATATATTCCTAAGTGGGGTCAAGGAAGAGCTGTAATGGTTCAACAAAGTACTATAAATTACAGAGATTTTTCCTTTTAATGATGTGGATTTCACCAAAATCTCTTCAAGATTTGTCAGCCCCAAGGATAGGCGTTTTTCCTTTTTTAGAGTATTTATTAGATGGCGAATTTGTAAGTATTTATAAAGGTCCTGTTTTGGGATTTTGTATTCTGACATTAAGTCTGTAAAGGACTTGAGCGTGTCTTCGGCAAACAAATGTTGGAATTGATCTATACCATTGTCTCTTGTAGGAATTTTACACAATACTTTTCAGAATTTCACACCAATCAAAAGGACCTAGCAGAGTATATATTGCGTAATTCAAATTCTACAGGAGGCTTTCTGGAGTCAGCAGAGTCGTTGGTAGTTTAGTGCGCCAGCAGGCATTTATTAGCAGAAGGACATCGGATGATACAGACGTCTGGAGAAATGTTCTATTCTCTATCTAGAGTAACTGTGAGCACACAGTACCCGTGATCAGAGTCAAGAAGTTCTGATATCTATTCTAAAAACTCCAGCATATAAACTTGTTACAAAGGCGTGGTTATGTGTGCGCTTGTGCGTGCATATGTGTATTTTAGAAGTAGCAGTTGCTCCAGCCTCCATCTTCCTCCCTGTGCGTAGGAGTAGCCTCTGTAGAGCAGGAGTTTTCTTCTTTATCTGTGAAGAAAGCACAACACGTACAGCAACTTCCCTAATCTCAACTAACTTTGCCAGGTGCATATTTGCAACATGGCTAGTTCATTGTCTTTGTGACCTTGACCGACTTACTGTTCCTGTGCTTTTGGAGAAAGCAGAAAAAGATTGAGTCAAAAGTTTGTGTGCTTTTGGAAACAGAAAAGTTTGAGCTTGGACTAATAATATCTATTATCTAACTATCACACTTTAAATGATCATACCTAATAATCACACTTATCACATTCTTATTAATCATTACTAATAAACTCGCTAACATATGATTATTAATTCTTCAATCATTGATTATCACACTCTTATTAATCATTACTAGTACACATGCTGACACATGATTATTAATTGAATTATTACTAATACACACACTAACACATTGATTTTTAATTCTTCAATTCCCCCTGTTGATCACTCACCAGAGTGATCATTCCTCCGAGACCACAAAATCCTGGATGTCTAAAGGGATGCCACGGACGTGGCCTGCCAAGTTCTATAACTCTAACAATTATCAAACCATGCACATATGAGATAAATTACCACTAAAATAATGAATATTACAATAAACACACTAAGTGTCCACACACACACTGTTTGTTCTCTACTCCTACTTAACCCCTTTACCCTATTTATCAACTCTATATACTGTGGTGTTCTTTACTATTGGTGTATGTGGGTCAATCATAGATTATATGTATTTACAGAAGTCCCTTAACCCTGATCGGTTAGATCTGTTCTGACTTGATCTAAGGACCTTTTGGGCTCCTCCCCCTGTCTACACCTTGAAAGGTGAATCCACTTGTCACTGTCCTGCACTTTTACTGCTGTGGAGGTTCGCTCCACTACCCTATGGGGTCCTGTCCATCTACAATTGTGTCCACTTTCTTTTCAATATCTATACATACACCCAAGGTTCTCCTAACAGAGTCAGTGAGGCGGGTACTGGTCCTGACCCCCCTTGGCTTCCTGACAATGTCTTTACCCAGCCTTGGAGTTGAGTCACCTGGGACCGTGCTAGTCCTGGTGTGGCCCCTGGCTGCAGCGGTTCCTGGTGTCTTGGTCCAGGGATGGTGCAACCTGTAAATAACTCATAAGGGGTTAATTTCTTTTCTCTGTTCACACTAGCCCTCTTAGAGTATAATGCCATAGGCAAACAGTCTAATCATGATAAACCTATAGTTGCCATCATTTTAGCTATTTTCTCTGTCCTCATTTCCTCCTCATGCTTAATAGGCAGACCTGAAGCTGTCACAAAACCTGCTCTCTCTCACTCTTTTAACTGACAATGCACTGCTGCACTGGCCTATGCAGAGTCTGCATATGCCTGCCATCAGACTGTACAACGCTGCACAGCCACGCTGAGCGACGCTCAGGGAATAAACTAACACTACTCAAAGTGACCTATCACTGAAATGCACCTTTATCTCTCTTGCACATTAAAATCCACATAGCACATTGTAATATAGTGTTTATCTGTGATACTGTACTTTTATTTTATTTTATTGTTATTTTGTATTTTATATTTTATCTTATTTTTAGTACTTCTGATTGCTTTGTACCGCTGCTACGATGACCTAATTTCCCCTCAGGGATAAATAAAGTTATCCATCCATCTATCTATCTATCTATCGTATATGTTCACTCTCTTTCCCTCACCATGCTTACAAGCTGCTGTCACTGCCATCACTTCCTCTCGCTGAGCTGACGGTTTTTTCTTTCACTTCTCTTGTACTTAGTGTCTCAAACTTTCCCTGATCTTTGATTACCACTGCCTATGCTGCGCTTAGTCCTGCATTATCTTTTCTGAAACAGCAGCCGTATACATACAAGTCAATGTCTGGTCGATCCTGTGGTTTTGCATGCAAGTCGGGTCTCACTATAGTGGCTTGCGTTGTCAGTGGAATGCAGTCATGTGGGTTTTCGTCATCTGGAACTGCTAAACAGCTCGCTGCATTAACTCCTTTGTGTGTGTACATTATATTTGCATCTAAGCCGTCCTCTACTTTTCTCAGTCGAGAGTCTGATAGAGTAAAAACGGATGATGAGATTAACGCTATTACACTATGCCTGGTCAAAATTTTGAGGTGATGCCTGGATTACATTTTTCTCTAATTCTGATTGTGAGGTGATGTGATGAGTGATCTTGTACACCTGTCCTTCTTTAGAGTATGTGACTGCCGGGATTGTGGTTTGTTCCCAGTCCTGTAACTGAGATGTTGTTTTTGCCATGGGCCCTAAATCTTTAGCTTGACTTCCTGCTCCTAATGCTAAGCTAATATGGGGTGTTGCAGTGTCACCCATGTTGTACCACTCTGCCTGCTCTGCAGTGAGCAGGACTTGTGCTACTACTCCTTTCTTTGATACATATGTACTATGAACTATGGTCACTTCTGTTTTTGCACTATTTGGTCTTATTTACTCATATTTATTCACTCCATATTATATTATTACAAAACAAACAAAACAAGAACAACTGCACTATATCATGTGAATATGTATATATGTCTATTTCTATTTCTTACCTTTTTAAAATTTAACTTTATTGCTTATTTTTTCTATTTTTTATCTTATTTTGTAATATTCTGTTGGTGCTGTGACAAAAGAATTTCCTCGTCTGCGGGACATTAAAGGTTTTCTGATTCTGATATATACAGTCCGAAGTCAGTGTCCAAGGGGAACCCTCTACTTCCCTAACTCTTTCCTCATACACTTCTTCAGTTTGGGTGCGGTCATAGAGAAGAGTACAGTGGGGAACGTCAGGGACCGGTTCATATGGGTGCACTGAGTGAATCCACGGTGTCCATTGTTGATACAGTTTCAAAACATTGGTAATTGGCGGGTCTGGGTCCTCTTTCAATTGAGTCCAGTAAACGTTGGTCGACTGTTGCTGCTGATCAGGATCTTCCCCTAGGATCCATTGTCCTATGTTACATCTTGAAGTAATTGTCTCTGAACAGTCTATTTTTACCCTATTAGGGAAATGAACTTGCACCCCCTGTGGGCCACATAGGATAGATGCTTTTAATCTGACTAGGACGTCTCTTCCTAGCAGTGAGATTGGGCATTGTGGCGAATATACATAGCTTTGATGAAACTGGTAACCAGCTATTTTAGTGGTGAGGGGTTCTGTGAAAGGGAGTGGCATTGGCTGTCCTCCAAATCCCACAAGGTCTATGGAATATTTGGAGAGCTGTTGACCGAACTGAGGTTGTATCAGAGTCGAATGTGTTGCTCCTGTATCGACTAAAAAGTTCACTTTTCGTTCGTTCACTTCTCCCCGTAGCAAGGGGTCAGCCTCTCCCCTTGCCCTTGACCCTGGGCACCCCTAGTATTGGTCTGGATACCCGGTGCCTTGGGACAAATGGTTACCTGGGGCCAGTTGTGGTTGTGATGGCACCTGCTGTTGTTGCTGCTGTGGCGGGGGTCCCCCTCTTGGTAGACCTCTCTGGTTTTGTGGACAGTCTCGTGCCCAATGTCCATGACCTCCACACACGAAACACCCATTGTCCCTAGCCCCCGGTGATCCGCCCCTGCCCCTTCCATAACCTCCTCGAGGATTAAAGCCTCGTCCTCTTCCTCCTCTATAATGTGATTGTGGTGGGCCCCATGGTCCTGGTGGGTTCCATGGTCCCTGGGGAGGGGGTCCTGCATAGAATTGGCCTGCAACTGGGGCAACTGGAACTGGGGATTCCCATTGGCGCTGGCTCCTCCTGTTGTTGGCTCATTTGTGCTTGTGTCTCTTACTGTAATTTGGTCAGTTTTATTTTCAAATTATCTATCTCTGTTTTGCTCACAGCCTTTCTTTCATCTGCTCTACGCATGTGATGTTGAAGTGTCCTCATCCATATGTGTAATGGATCCATGTCTGCTCTGGGGTCATCCTCCATCTTTGCCTGCACTTCCTTATCTGTTCCTTTCATAAGTGCAGCTTTAAACATTGATCCCTGCAGTGGATCTGACCCTGGGTTTGTTCCTGACCTTTCCTGCCAGTCTTTCCTGCATCTAAATCTAATTGGTCTGTTGTCCCTAATCCGTATTTCTGTCCAAATAATTATTAGTTCTGTAGGAAATGCTGCTACATTTTTAACACTGTTATCACTTATCGCTCTTTACCACTTATTTAGTTTGTACTTATTTTATTTCATATGCTGCTAAACTGCACAGTGCGTATTGTTGTTTATTGTATATATCTACGTTTAACCACTATGTCAGTGCACTCTGTCACATTTAGTTATTGTTTGATTTATTTTACGTTAGCTTTATTTTATTTGATTATGTTTCTATGCTTGTTGTTACTCTGATCTTTTCCCACCTTTGTATTGAAACTGTTGCAAAATAATTTCCCTCAGGATAAATGAAGCTTCTTGAATCTTGAATCTTAATCCTCTCACATCACCTATAATGGGATACCGTGACTCTACTAAGGAGCTTTTCATAAAATCTAATATTTTAAAATTTACGAATATAGTGACGCTAAAAATACTTGAAATCTTATTCAGAGCTGTAAAAAATCTTCCTACAGTTATTCAATCTTTAATTAAATTAAGCAACAATTGCTATAATTTAAGAGGACTGCTTCGATTTGAAACAAGAAAAGCAAGAACTAACATTAGACAAAGATGCGTGTGCGTGTCCGTTATTGGTGTAAAAATGTGGAATGACCTTGATGATAAACTGAAAGTAATTACAACACGACCGATATTTAAAGGACCTTGAAATTTGAAATAATTAATGCATATGTATAAATGTTATAATTGGAAAAGAGCAAAATAAATAAATAAATAAAAATGGGAAATGTTGTTCATTTTGATTATTGAATACATGGAAATGAGAAAAAAGTAAAACCTTATTTAAGCAAATATGAATTTTGATTTTGCAGATTTTGATTTTTGCTTTGTGAGTATGTGTATGTATGTTTACATGTATAATATGTTTAAATGTATATAAAGTAAGTAAATTCTTTCATTTATTTAGGTATAAATAAATATACTTTTAATCAAATATATGTTTAATCATAAGTAAATACGTTGTGTTTAAACAGTCAGAACTGTGATGTTAGGATGGGCTAATAAAAGCAATCCTTTCTTTGGTTGAAATTGTCAAAACATTATGTCATTTTATTTAACATCTAATGTAGAACCAAAAATAAAATTCATTCAGTCATTCATGGTGAGCTCTGTGCCTACGGTTAGACCAGCTAATTTCTGTCACCATGTTCCAGCTCCGTCACTAAGTGGTGGTAGTTGTGCATTCATGTGTTCCTTGTCTGCTAAACTAAATTGTTTATATATATCGGTGGTCCTGTCCCTAGTCTTAGTTCCTGGTCCTTCACTTCCGCATTCTGACCATAGTATCTCCTCTTCCTCCCCCTCTGAGCCAGAACTCATCATACTGACTTTTTAGATTTACGTGTTTGTTTTTAAATCCCTCTCTCTTTCTCCCGTGTTTGTCGCTTTTCTGGCTTCTACAGTCATAGTCAGAGTGGTCTGAGTCAGTTAAGTCAGTCTCAGGTTTGGGTTTTCCTGCTTTGTGTCGCTGTCGTGTGTGTTGCTGCTCCCTCTATTTCTCCCTCTAACTCTTCTCCTAGTATTCCTGACTTCCCATGTTCCCTTTCATACTTTTTTCTCATACTGTCTCTCCGAAAGCCCCTCCTTTCTGTTGTGCCCTCTCATGCAATCTCTCTTCCTCACATCGCGCTCCTCTCTGACGCTGTCTCTCCTCCTCCCACTGTCTCTCCTCTTCTGTCTGAAGTCTCACCCTCTCAGAATCACCTGTTATTATACTATAGTCTTTCTTCCCTCTTTTTGTATCCTCATATTCTGCGTTTCTTCTCATTCTTACCTTCATACTTCCTTCTGCCTCAATTGTAGGTAACTGTAAAGACAAATCTGGATAAATTCTACTTGCTGAAGGGGCTGATGGTGACGGGGGTGGGTGTGGATAGGGTGGGGGTACTGTTTCTGCCTCCTTCTCTTCTGCCCTATTTCTCAGCTGTCTCTACACTCTCAGCTGCCAGTCCGGCCATATGCAAATCTGCTCTTCGCTCCTCCCTCTTCTCCTATTCCTTCTCCTCCTTCTTTCTCTTATGCCACAACCTACTCAGACCATTATTTCCCACTACTTCTTCACATGCCTTGTCCTCCTCTAACTGAAGTATTTTTTACCATATTCTCTGGCTCGCTTCACCCGTCCTACTACTCGCTGCCAGTATTCATCCCAACCTAATCCTGGGCCTGTAAATTACCTTTAATATAGCACATCATATTCCCAAAATGTGTAGTTGCATTTTCATGAGAAATCTCTTACAATTTGTTTATTTTTACCGTTACTTCCTGTTTTTAGGCTTGTGCTTTTATTTTGATAGAGTGTAACCGGAAACGGAAAAAAAGAACAACTTTACAGAAAGTTAAGTGTATTGCAAACGGGTCTATCAAAAGTGCAAAAACTCAAGGAAATGTAAACCGACAAGTTTGTTAAGCACCTGGTGGATAAAGACACAAGGTTTGTCATCATTTTGTTTCATGTGGTGCTTAATGCGTTATCAAAACGGGATGTCCTTGTGTTGCTTTGCATCGTTTTATACAAGTCTATTTTAAGCTTTTAATTTAATCAGTAACGCTGTTTTGGAACGATTCACAGCATCTGTCTTTCTGAAGGAGACAATTATTTCATTACACTGCTGCTAGTATTTAATAAATACAGCATTATTTTTGTGTGCATTAACAATCTTTGGAAGTTAAAGCTGCAAACTGATATAATAACTGTTATAATATCATTTTTTTAGTTAGATATGTTTGTTTATTGCACTCTATTCTGAGTTTGTAATTAAGATAAAATAGGTTTAAAGTATATTTCATGATTGTAAATGACAATTCATTTTCTGTAAAAGGTTAAAAACACACTATTTTGATATTGTTGAACATGATATTATATAGATGGTATTATTTATTTATTTATTACATATTATTTTTGTTTAATTCCATAGCTCTTACTCTTATTGTTCACGTTGTGTTCACGGTGTGTTCAGAGTCTTCAAGGTGTCAAAAGATTTAATGGAGCAACGGTATTATCTATTTTGCCCAAAAATAAACACTTGTGAACCATCAGTTAAAGCGTCCGACCATCAATCAGCCGGGGACGCTACAGGGCCTGTCATAGTTATTTCAGCTGTTAAAGTACTATTCACAGGTATTTATTTATTCTTTATTCACACACACTCGTTATCCGGTCAGTGGATCTAGTCCCCAGTGATCCTCCCCTCACTCAAGCTTCTACTCTACCGTGATAGAGCGGAGTGAGACGATATAAATCACTACTTTTAATGACCAAAAGCCGAGTGTCACAGCCCCGTTATTTATGTACCCCCAGATAAGAGAAGACCAGTGGTGAGTTTAATCGTCAGGCTTTTCTGTGATGTCTGCAACAAGCTTCTACTGACAGTGTTTCACCATCAGCGGCTACAGACTGGGTGTATCCACCACCACAGAAACCTACTCGCACTTTTATCTGTTTGTGTTCTCTATTATCCTCGAAACCTCCCATACAACAATCCCACAAATAAACACAACTTTTAAGTATTTCTTATACTTTGGTTCCCAGAACCTTTAGGTCCCAGACCAAATTTTTTTTTCTTTGGTTCCCAGAACCTTTAGGTCCCAGACCTATGGTGGCTTTCTAGGCTCACCTAGGGGCTATCCCCCTGTGGCGCTTTTAGTCCTTAATGCCTAATGTATATTCGAGGGTCTCTACAGCCTCCGGCCTTTCTGCGTTCCCTGAACGTCTTACTGAGCACCGTTTATGCGCCTAGGACCTGTCGGGATTTATGATCCCAACACTCCTTTACCTTTTACTTATACTGATTCCAAATCAGTTTAACAGGCCTTTTTTTCAATCGTCAGTCCCCCGGCTAAATTTGGATCAAATTAACCTCTAGGAAACATACTGACATTCTCCACCAATTTAGATTTTAAGGCCGAATCACAGTCTTCACTTCTTAAGAAGAATAGGTGACTGCTTACCTTTTGTCAGTGATGGGCCCTTGTGGAGAAGTTCAGTCGGCCCCAGGAGGTTCCCAGTGACTCCGCGTGGTCACCGGTCCAACCTCTGCAGCTCCTTTTGCCTGAGCCTCCTTGTCAGAATCACGTCCGGGGTCACCAAGTTTCTCTGTAGGAATTTTACACAATACTTTTCAGAATTTCACACCAATCAAAAGGACCTAGCAGAGTATATATTGCGTAATTCAAATTCTACAGGAGGCTTTCTGGAGTCAGCAGAGTCGTTGGTAGTTTAGTGCGCCAGCAGGCATTTATTAGCAGAAGGACATCGGATGATACAGACGTCTGGAGAAATGTTCTATTCTCTATCTAGAGTAACTGTGAGCACACAGTACCCGTGATCAGAGTCAAGAAGTTCTGATATCTATTCTAAAAACTCCAGCATATAAACTTGTTACAAAGGCGTGGTTATGTGTGCGCTTGTGCGTGCATATGTGTATTTTAGAAGTAGCAGTTGCTCCAGCCTCCATCTTCCTCCCTGTGCGTAGGAGTAGCCTCTGTAGAGCAGGAGTTTTCTTCTTTATCTGTGAAGAAAGCACAACACGTACAGCAACTTCCCTAATCTCAACTAACTTTGCCAGGTGCATATTTGCAACATGGCTAGTTCATTGTCTTTGTGACCTTGACCGACTTACTGTTCCTGTGCTTTTGGAGAAAGCAGAAAAAGATTGAGTCAAAAGTTTGTGTGCTTTTGGAAACAGAAAAGTTTGAGCTTGGACTAATAATATCTATTATCTAACTATCACACTTTAAATGATCATACCTAATAATCACACTTATCACATTCTTATTAATCATTACTAATAAACTCGCTAACATATGATTATTAATTCTTCAATCATTGATTATCACACTCTTATTAATCATTACTAGTACACATGCTGACACATGATTATTAATTGAATTATTACTAATACACACACTAACACATTGATTTTTAATTCTTCACTCTCCACTTTGTAAACAAGGAGCCACCAATTGATGGTGGTAGATCTGGGTTTAAGGATAAGGGAGAGAGCCTGGAGATTTTGCCAAAATTCCCACAAAACTTATTTACATCTTGCCAAGCCCGAAGAGTGTTGTAAACTACATATGTTTTTGTTATTTGGTGTAGTGCATTTATATTGTTAATGAATGGTAGCAAGGTTGTAGAAATGGGAGTACAAAGTTCTTCTTCTATGTCTATCCAGTGTGCATTAATACGTCTTTGCACCCAGCTAATCAAGCCCTTTGTCTGGGCGGCCCAATAGTACATCTGCAAGTCTGGTAATACCAGTCCCCCCTTCTCTCTGGACTTTGTTAAAGTTTTAAAAGCTATTCTTGGCAAGGAATTTTTCCAGATAAAAGAGGTCAAAATTTTGTTTATAGATTTAAAGAATGTTTTATCCAAGTAACAGGGCAGTGACTGAAATAAATAACTAAAGCGGGGCAGGACATTCATTTTAATTACATTGATTTGTCCGAGAAATGAGATAGGGAGCATTTTCCAATGTTCTAATTCTTCCTTAACCTTTTTAAGCAATGGAACATAATTTATGAGGTAAAGATTTTTAAGTTTTGAAGTCACATTCACACCAAGATATTTGAAACTGTTCTGAGCCCAGGTGAACGGTGAGATGGCCTTGAGTCTGTTGGAAACTGATGAATTAATTAATAAAGCATTGGATTTTGTGAAATTGACTTTATAGCCTGATATTGTTCCAAATTCAGTAATAAGGTCTAGGACCGCTGGGATTGATTGTTCTGGACTGGTTAAGTAAAGAATTATATCATCAGCGTATAGTGAAATTTTGTTCTTTGTTTTCCCAATATTGATACCAGCAATTTCTTCATCAGCCCGTATAGCTTGCGCTAGTGGTTCAATTGCCAAATTAAATAAAAATGGAGATAAAGGGCATCCCTGGCGACATCCTCTAAACAGATTAAATTTTTCAGTAAGGGTACCGTTTATACATATTTGGGCTTGTGGATCGCTATACATAGTTCTAACCCACCCAATACATTTTTCACCAAGGTTAAATTTCTCCAGAACGGCAAACAAATATGACCACTCGACCCTATCAAACGCTTTTTCTGCGTCAAGCAAAAGTAGTAGGGCTGTTGTGTTGTGTAGGGTCGAGTGGTCAATTATATTTAACAATCTCCGGATATTGTCAGATGCATAGCGTGCTTTCACAAAGCCGGACTGGTCGGAGTTTATAATCTGGGGCAACAAGTCTTCTAGCCTGTGTGCAATTAATTTTGACAATATCTTAAAGTCAACTGAAAGTAATGAAATTGGGCGAAATGATGCGCATTCAGCAGCATCTTTGTCCTTCTTATGTATTAATGATATTATTGCTGTCTTCATAGTGTCAGGAAGAACACCATTTTCAAAATAATCTGTTACCATGGGCATAAAAAGTGGCTGGATTTGTGGCCAAAAAGCCTTATAGAATTCTATAGAATACCCATCTAAACCTGGGGTTTTTCCGGAGGGCATTGACTTAATTGCTTGTAGCACCTCTTCTGGGGTGAACGGAGCACTCAATTGTTCCTTTTTGTCCTCTGAAATAGAGGGTAGGGATACTCTTTCCAAGAATCTCTGAATATCCGTTTCGGAGGGATTTTCTGACGCGTAGAGCTGTGTATAAAAATCAAGAAATGAGGACTTAATTGATTGTGTATCATATTTCAACTGGCCTGCTGCATTACGTGTACACTTTATTGTATTTTCTGTACGTTCTTTTTTGAGTTGATAGGCTAGAAGTCTACTTGGTTTATTACCATATTCATGATATTGCTGTCTAGTAAAGAATAGAAGTTTTTTTATATGCTCTGTTTGGATGAGATTGAGACTAGTTCTGACTGCATTTAGTTTTTTCAAGTTTTCCTCGGTAGGAGATTGTTTATGGCATTGTTCCAAATTTATTAACTCTTTCTTAAGTTGTTCTGTTTGTTTAATGATAGATTTTTTCTTTGCAGATGTGTAAGAGATCAGCTGGCCCCTAATTACTGCTTTAGCTGCATCCCACATCACTGCCGGGTTAACTGGGGAGGACGCATTATCCTGTCTGTACTGTTCTAGCCATTTTCTAATATTATTACAAGCTTCAAAGTCTGTAAGGAGTGAGGCATTGAACCTCCATTGTTTAGCTTGATATGTCTGCTGGGGAAGGGATAACCGCAGGTAAACTGGTGAGTGATCCGATATAAGAATGGGGCCTATATCACATGAAACTACAGATGAGAGATGATCCTGAGGTTAAAAAAATAAATCTATTCGAGAGTATGATTTGTGTCTAGCCGAGTAGAAAGTATAGTCTTTTATTGTAGGATTAAGTTCTCTCCAGATATCGACCAGGCCTACATCAACCGAGGCTAACCTCAGAGTTTTAGAAGCATTGGGATTAGACAGTATAGTTGAGGATTTGTCTAAGTTACTATCCATACAACAATTGAAATCTCCGGCAACTATTCCTAAGTCTGTATTATAATGATTAAATAAGGTGATCATATCCATCATGAATTTAGGATTGTCCTCATTTGGTGCGTATACATTCAGCAATGTTAGTTCTTGTCCATATAGCATCCCCCGAATTAGTATGTGTCTGCCCTCATTGTCACTATATTGTTCCTTGAATATGAAAGGTATTTTTTTATGAATGAGTATTGCTGTTCCCCTTTTATTGCTGGTAAAGCTAGAGAAATAAACCTGCCCTACCCAGTCTCTCTTGAGTTTTTTATGCTCCTCATTGGACAGATGAGTTTCCTGAAGGAAAGCTATGTCTACTTTTTCCTTTTTTAAGAATGTAAGAACTCTCTTCCGCTTAATTGGGTGGCCAAGGCCTCTGACATTGAAAGTTATAACATTAAGTGTACTAGACATACCGGGTTTTGCATGTTATATTGGTTTTGTGTGACCATGGTACAGTAAAAGTAAAGAGAAGAACAAAAAAAGACTAACAAACTAATAGAAAAGAATGTAACATAGGTAGAGCATGAGGGGCCCCCTCTACCAACCCCCTCCCCTCCTCCCCAAAACCCCAGCCTAGTCCCCAAACGACAAGGCAACCCCACTGGAACAGGTAACACCGTCAAGTTGACCGGCAAGTAACAATTATCCGTCAACAACGCACATCTTGTTTAGAAAAAGTGCATCTCTGTGCAGGAGAGCAGGCCAGAAAATAGTTTAGGCTTATTATTCTTGTGTGGTACTTAATTCAGCTTAACAGCAAATATGCAGGTATAAATGAAATAAAAATATTTAAGTAAATAATAAATATAGCATGGTTTTTATATACATATTATGAAGGGAAAAAAAAAGGCAGTGTGTGCTTCAGATTGAAGCCTATACACATGCTGCTCCCATGTTAATGCCGTTCCTCTCATGCTTTTTTTTTTTTTTTTTTCTCACATATCCAAAATAAAGTGACAATCATAGACTGCAAGTGTTCGAGGAAGAGTAAATAAATAATATAAAATGACATGAAAATAAAACAGAAATTTCTGTTTGTTATAACCAATATGTCTCTGCTGTTAATTGTTCATATTTCCCACTGTTGTAGAGCAAATTGGTTTAAGTGACCACCGCCGAGCCCGGTGCTGAGCCTATTTCTCTGCACAAAAGTCACTGCACTCACCCCTCTCCATGTATATGAAGCGATTCAAACCTGGTCATATAGGTTATTTGGCGGAGATTCTGCGGTAGAATTCCTCGGCCTCTTGTGGGGAGGAAAACATCTGGATCCTCCCGTTGTGTAGCACTCTCAGCCTGCACGGTTGGAGGTGAAATCCTCGGAAGGTCCCCATGTCAACAAACAGTTTTTTTACAGCGTTGAACTCCCGTCTTCGTCTGATCGTCTCTGCTGAAAAATCCTGGACGAATGCAAGTTTGGATCCGTCGTGAGTGATGTCCCGCTGTCTTGTGGCGCGTAGGACGTATTCTTTATCTTGGTAGTTGAGAAAGCGAAGTAAGACGGCTCGGTTCTGGTTGGGAACTGCTGGAGCCAGGGTACGGTGGGCCCTTTCCAGCGTAAATGCTCTGTCGGTTTCAGTGTCGAGCCACTGGGGTAGCATATCATTTATAAAGTCCAAAAGAGGACGCGTACCTTCAGCTCCCTCCTTAAGACCAAACAGCCGGATATTCTTCCTCCTCCCGTGGTTTTCCAAGTCCTCTGTCTTTTCTTCCAGGTATGTGAGCCGCTTTGTTGCTCTAGCCAGAGCCGTCTCGGTCTTGTCCAGCGCGCCCTCAGTAGCAGCTATGCGGACTTCGGCCTCCTCGATTCGTTGTTCATTAGCTGTTACATCTCGTTTAATGTCACCTAAATTATTCTCCATCACTGACATAGAGTGCTTCAGCTCCCCAAGTTGGTTGTTAATTCCGTCCAGCTTCGAACTGAACTCGGAGCGGAGTGATCTGAGCTCAAGTAGCACGTCGGCGACATTAGCCATGTTGCTGGTACCACTAGCAGTGTTGCTAGCTACCACCGGAGTTGGAGTCGGAGTCGCCGTCTTCGCGCTGCTTCGTGTGTTTGTTTGGCGAGCGTTCGAGAATATGGCGCACTCCTTTGCTGCTTGGGGTTTAGACATCATTTGTTTTATGTAGTTGACCAGGTTTATAGAGGTTCGGGGCAGTTTTGTGTGCGAAGTTGCAGGGAGCCGTCACGCTATGCTGCCATCTTGTTCGGGCTCTCTAGCGCCCCCTCTGGACCATACTGTTTAATATTTGGCCTGTTTAACGTTTAATGTTTTAACGTTGGGCCAGTTTGGTTCTATATCACATTTTGTATATGGCAACATGCTGCTTCTCTCCCCGTGTGAGGTGCATCTTGTCCAGCAGCCCTTCTAACTTTTACCCACCAACCCAACTCCCTTCAATATCCAAGATAGCGGAGAAACTGGTTGCAGAACAACTCATATATCATCTAAACACTAAAACAAAGTCCATATATGTTAAATGATCTCCAATTTGGCTTCAGAAAACACCATTCTACAGAGACAGCTGTCTGTTACTACTTTAAAACTATAAAATCAAAGCTTGATACAGGTGGGTTGGTTGGAGCTGTGTTCCTCTACCTGAGTAAGGCGTTTGACACAGTCAACCCCAAGTTACTAATAACAAAGTTGACTCAATTCAATATCTCCGAGAAATCCCTAAAATGGATTTACTGTCCACCAACAGTGACCTTTCAACTGTATGCAGATGATGTTGTGTTATATGTACACACTAAGGACAAATCACAAGCAGCAAAACAACTTACAGCTGTTATGAGTAATGCGTGCAACTGGTTAGAGAGCTCTTACCTGCACTTAAATGTGTCCAAAGTCTGACAAAGATCTAAATGTTTTTGTAAGAGAGCAAAGTCTTGAAGTAGTTCAAAAGTTTAAATACTTAGGTGTGATCTTGGATTCACAACTGAATTTTAATCAACAAATAGAAATTTAACTTGTCCAACTTTAGATATAAAAGAAACAATCTTACCTTTGAAGCAGCTAGGCTATGCTTCGATACAATGATCATTTTCTCACATGACCTATTGTATAACCAGTTGGCCTCAGCCTGTAAGGCAACTAGAGTCAACATATAAACAAGCTATAAAAGTTTTAGATAGAAAACCTAAAATGTATCATCACTGTCAGAATTATTATTTTTTTTAAACTTGAGTTTCTGGACATAGAAAACACTGTGAAATACACTGACTCTTCTTTAGCTTTTCAAATCCTTCATGGTCCAGCTCCACCACCTTTACAACAATGTATAAAAAGGAACATAAACAGCACAACCAGAGCAGGTTCAAGCGGTAATTGCACTGTTCCCTTCAGGAGAAGTGCTTTTGGCCAAGCAATTTTTTCCTACAGAGCAACCAATACCTGGAACTCTATAGCTATAGTGCAATACACAACCTATCCACTCTCACCTCATTTTCCAAACATCTTAAAGAATGGCTTCGGGAAAATCAAACCTGTTGTCGCTAGCTGGGATCATTTTTAATTCGTCCAGGGCTGCTGATCTACATCTTCATCTACCTGTCATGGACTAAAGGTGTAAATTAGCCTTTGGCTATAATCCAGTATATTTACATTTTTATTTAAAAAAAATGTTTATCAATATACTTTGTGCGTTTGTGAATATAAATAAACGCTAACTTATTGGGGGGCCCTGTGCAGATTTTTGCAACTTTTTCTGAGGGACAGCAGTGTTGTTGCCAACTTGGCCTTTGTTTTGGTATGACTGATTTAACTCTAGTTTCTACTATTTTAGATATATTTCTATAAAGGTTTGATGATGGATGGTCTAATTATTTGTATGATGTTTTACCAAAGATCACTTTAAATTCTTTTAAAAAATGATTATGGAGAAAAACAAAATTTTGAAATTCAGGACAGTCCACATCATTTGTAAGATGACATTTTGCAGTTTTCTGCTAGTGTAACATCACATAAAATAAATCAATAAAATAAATGTGGCATTGCATGCAACCTAAGGTTTTTCTCTGGGTTCTTCGACTTCCTCCCGCAGTCCAAAGTTAGGTTAATTGATTACTCTGAATTTCCCGTAGGTGTGAATGTGAGTGTGAATGGTTGTCTGCCTCTATGTGCCCTGTGATAGACTGGCGTCCTGTCCAGGGTGTAACCTGCCTCACGCCCGATGTCAGCTGGGATCGGCTCCATAACTATGGGGCTTTTTGTGTCTGCAATTGGCTCATGGGCCATCACAATAAGAGCTGGCAAAACGATATGTTAATTCAACTACATGAGAGACTTGTTGTTCTCTGCAATTAGGAGGAAAAAAAGAAGTGCATATCGGGAAGCAGCCAAAACAACTTGGAAAATATCAGCAAAAAATCCAATATTGTGCATCCCTACATCACATGACAGTGCCATCTAAATTTACATTATTGTATTCACTGAATAATTCAGTAAATTTAACAGGCCGGCAGCAAGACAAAAAAAAGAGGCTACATATTCTAAGTCGCACTCCAGACACATAAAAAAAAAAAGAAAAATACCTGCATAGGTAATATATTGTTTAGTATGGGTTTAGCGCAACGCTGCTCGTGCCCTCGCTCATGCCTGCGCCCGTGCTAGGTTAATACTCTTTGGTGACTACATTCTATTAGCTTCTACTCGAGGTTGACGAGCAGGCCTAAGGTGAAAGAGAAGACAAACTGCTCATCAAGGTGGGAAGGACTGCTGCAGAAAGAATAAATGCTCTAGATATTTTACTTGTTCTTCTTGATTGTTTTATACATGATCATGTACAGGAAGATCTGCCATGCCGTTACAGCAGGGGCGTAGGAACGGATTGGTTAATGGTTACAGAAATATGTCATAAATTAACTATACTTTAGTTTATTTTGCTCCATCTCAGATGTCAGGATGCCGATCTGTGTGTCGGAAAAGTGTCTTTTCTTCCCAGCGTTTCTCCTCTGCATGTTTGACCTCAGTGGGCGAGGCCTCCGAACCAGGAATATTTAAGGCTGTAACATGTTAATGACGATCGAATTCAGCCGCCGCATTTATCAAGGCCCGCTCATTCGTACGCTGAGATTGGTCCGATACGAATGTTTCATAAATCACACGTGGGTCCTGTCATACGATCAATTCTGCGCTCAGATCTGCACCCATTTTCATGCAAGATTGATAAATGAGGCCCATTAACTTTACCAGAACATGAGCTGGAGACATTAACTTTACCAGAACAAGTATGATCAACAACACCAGATATAAATGAACTATTTTAACTCAATCAGTACTGGTAATATCATCACAACATGTACATTTTTGTCAACAACATTTATAATACTTTATAGTGGTAGAAAATGGTTTTGGCACAGACCTACTCCAGGTCTGGGTCATTTGTGTTGTACTGTAGTCACTACTGTAGTTTCCAGGGTTTGAACTTTATCAACATAAAGAGCAAATTGCAAACTTCCCCTTTGTTGGAAGAATAAAGGATTATCTTATTTTATGAACTGAACATGTTAAGTAGTATAAAGCTCACCAGCTTTCAAAAGAAAATACTTTTATTTTGACTATTATACATGTTTTAATTAATACAAATAAACAAAGTTCCATGTTCTGTCATCTAATATTTTATTCCATTACTATACTTGATGCAGTTTTAGTTTTTTGCTGTCAGTATTGGTATCGAGATATTTTAGAGATATGTTCAGTTACATTCCAGCTGAACTTCATCTCATCTCTAATATGAAAGCAGTGGAGATGAATAAGGTATAGAAAAAGTACTTATGGGAATGTCAAGAACAAGTGAAAAACTCCTTTAGATGTGGCAGATGTGTACACATTACTCGTTTTCAAGTTACATGGGTTAAATGAATAGAAAAATCGCTTTTGTCCGTTACGATACTGGACAGTGTTGAGTCACAACATCTGCAACACCTCAGAGTGCTGCTTTCAAACAGTCTGAGGCGATTGCGCTTCCAAAATAAAAACACATTTTCAAAATAGAATATTTTTCTCATCCGCGGTATCATTTTTTGATGGGACAAATGCGACTGTCTCCAATATTGAATACTCTCATGCTGAATACTCTGGAGCCTGTTGGAGCAAAATCTGACTAACTTTAATTAATAACTTTACTCAAAGGAAAAAACAATGAGGCTCTCGGGAAACACAGTCAAAAAAGCCATGAAGTTCCTTTACATGAATAGTTTTTAATCATGCACAAACAACCATGACATCAGTCTTGACGTCAGCCTTTTGTAACAAATTATTCCTTTTTTTGGTATGACTTTACCACTGACCAGCTATCCAACACCCTGTCCAAGTAAGGACCTTCCTGGTCTGGCCGTCTGAACTGAGTGTTCCAGGAATTCAACATCCAGTTTTTTAATCAATGTTCTCCTATTGCCTAATCCTTCTTAGCGGTTATCCCATTCTTGGCCTGGACATAACGTCCTTTTTCCTGTTTTTTCAGCACCACCAAGCACAGAGTCAAACAGATATAATATATAGATACAAAATAACACATTTATAATCTATAACCCCTGCAAGTGGCACCGTTTCAACGTCATCGCAGACGTAAAATGCGATGGCATGAAAGCCATGAGCTTTAGCTTTCTGCTGTGAAAAGAATTGACTTTAACAAAACAAAGGTAAAGGGACTCCAGTATGTTTAAGTTAAGAGTTTTAAGTATATTTGGATTATTATATTGATTATTGGGATAATATCGTGAATCACAGTTATTTTGGTCAAGATAATCATAACATGACGTCACCCCATTTCTACTCCACAACTAGCCCCAGAGCTGTCAAATGCACTGCTGCACCCTCAGGGGAGACTCTCCACTATAAATAAGACCCGTTATTGGCACCTCACTATCATCATCTTGCTTCGGAAAGCAAGAAATATGGTCTCATATGAGCTGCAACAAAAGAACCCAACAGCAGTAAGGTTATTTTCCTGAACAATAATCCCTCAAATAATCACACTCAGACAAAGCAAGATGTCTCATAGTCATGTAAAAGAGAATCTTCTTAATTTTAAGTACATTTTTTTTTATTTTAAGTATTGTACCAGAAACATTGCAGAAAATGATTACTATCACACTAGGAGTAGTAAACATTTTGACCATTCCTCCAAAAAAACACATCTCACTGAAATGCTGCTAAAAGTGCATTGTTTACATCATTAGGTGCTAATGCTAGCAGTATTTCCCTCTGGTTGCCTGTTCCTGGAGAGAACTTTACTGTCAGCACTTCGACTATGAACTCAGTGTGAAATTTTCTGGCAACAGTGAAAACAATGGTGGACACGATGGAGTCTGACATTTCCATCTAGAGAGTTTTTCACAAAGTTGTTGGCTTGGAAGAAGTATGTGATTAGAGAAAGTAGCTTGTTGGTAGAAGAGGGGCTGGTTGAACACACTGAAACACAGACACACACACACACACACACACAAACACACACAGGAAGAGGAACACAGACACATAAGGTGACTTGACCAGGTTTTGACCACCGTATTGTTTTAAACAGATTTCATACTAACTGAAGTGAACAATAAAGTCAAACTTCTGACTTCTATCAGTAGAAACGTAAGAGTATGTGTGATTGACAGACTAGGTATGTTCTGTACACTCTATGCACTTTTGCCGCAGACTTATTGTTCATACTGCTTAGATGTTTTCAACAAGATCAGTCGTACCTTGGGGCTATAATTAAATACACACACACACACACACACACAAACACACACGAGATGCTGGCCATGATGTTTCTCTGAGCCTGTGGAATATATCTCTACTGTCATATTGTGTCTGTGTGATTGTGTGGGTGGACCAGTATACCAACACACCGGCATACACAGACTTATGCCTCCTTCACATACACACTAACATTCTGTAGTCAGAAGAGTTGGGTGACTCTCATGAACACATTTTGATGATGTTGACAGTAGTGATGCTGTTGCACTGTCAAAGTGGTGACGCTGTTGTGTTTAGAGTCATTAGTTTCACAATGGCTGGCTCCTTTAAAAAAGGTCAGCCACGATTCAGCTAACAGCAGTTGATTTGCTGTCAACAGCATACAGGTTCCACAGTGAGTGATGATTCCTGACTGAATCACATGTCTGAGTCTGTGTGCATTTGTGTCTTGTGATGCAAGGGTTGGGTACCGAACTTGGTACTTTTAAAGGTACTGACCGAATTACTACCCAGAACCGATTCATATTAAATCACTTGGTGAAAACTTTCGATACCTGAGAGTACATAAGTAAGAGCTTCCCTGTCCTCTCCTCTGCATGTTTGACACACTCTCACACACACACACACACACACACACACACACACACACACACACACACACACACACACACACAGAGTTCCTCACAAATGGCTGAGCTACTCACCCTATCTCTAAGGGAGACTCCTTACACTTGTAAGGAAACCCATTTCCGCCCAGAGCTTTGCCTTCCAGCTCAGCTCTTTTTTCATCACAACGGTGTGGTAAAGCAGATGCAGTACCGCCCCCGCTGCTCTGATTTTCAAGCTTATCTCACGTCTCACCGTCCCCTCACTCGTGAACACGATCCCAAGGTACTTGAACTCCTTTACTTGGGGTAAGGGCTCATTCCCTACTCAGAGTAAGCAATCACCACTTTTCTTGCTGAGAGCCATGGCCTCACACACACACACACACACACACACACACACACACACACACACACACACACACACACACACACACACCCCTAACCTGCCAGGAGCTGATGCCAGAGAAGAATCCTCTCAACCAGCTGGTCACAACATGCCCCAGGCAGCCTCAGGACAACACCAACCCAAGCAAATGATCAACCAACCAAAAGAAAACTATATCACATACTGAACGGAAACAACAGAGAGTAAATAAAATTGTTGTCTGACCCGAAAAAGAGACTTCACAAATGCAAATGATCTGAGCACAGAAAAAGATCCCAATTGAAGACTCTACAGACTAAGCGAGCACATCCTTACCATCACCCCATGCACCAAATACCAGCCTCTTAGAAAGCAATACATCACAATAAAATAAAAATATAGACATTGAGAAAGTCCCATAATTACATGGAAAAATGCCCAAACGTGAGATGATGGCAGCAAAATATTAGGGTGGCATCACCAGACCAATGACAAATATGTATTAGTCTGGACCCTCTTTCAAAAGTGCAGAGCAAAATGCTTCTAGACACAATTGGATAGACCTACAACCAATCACAGAGACAAAGTCTGACCTAAAACCAATGACAGCGATGAAACAGCGGTGCCATTAGCCAAATTCTTTCCGGTGAAAATAAGAGAAATTATGAGTGTCACTAAATGCATTTGATCATTTTATTAACATTGTTGGCATGAAAAACACATATCAAGTACAATACATGCAAAAAAGAGTATGCATCACAAAGACCAATTGATATAAACTGTACAATTAACCCACACAGTGAACTGTAGGACGTCTGTGCAAAATTGACATTTTGGGTGATTTTTTAATTATTAATAGTTTAGTAGTAATTTTAGTTATTAATTTTAGGACTTTTAAATTCAATCATCCGTATAATGTTTCATTTTACAAGTTTTAACCAACATACTTGTATGACAAATTCAGTGTTTTGTTTTTTGTGTCTTTAATGAAGGTAACGTATTGTTAGGTTACAGTGTTTCATAAACTACACTCTGTGTGCCTGTTGCTTATATATTTGAGTGCACACGTTCACAAGCATGAATGTTCAGTGCTATTTTTTTGATCCCACCATCATTATCTTAGTCCTGAAGTCGAACTCCTAACTGCTAATTCAGCCGGTGTGGGCTCTGGAAAGGTAATTGTTGAGCTTGTTGTGTTTGACAGTTTGCCTTGGTCCAATGGCAACATTTATAACACAACATTTATGACCAGGAGCACATGGTGCGGATATTGGACAGGGGAGGGAGATCCCAAATAAAATAGGCATGTGATCAGAATACACTGCATCACGTTGATGCATCATCATGTTAAAAACAGGTAAACCACATGATAAAATGAGATCCAGTGTGTGCCCATGCTCCTGTGTGGGGCCTGACACAGACTGTTCGAGATTAAAAAAGTCAATAAAATCAAGAAAGTCTTTAGCCAGGTTCATCCAGGTCAAGGACATCATACTGATTCCTCAGCTGGATATCCTGGGCCATGGGAGATATGCTAAGAATGGAGCGTCTCCCCGTTATTCGGTTTCCAGCAGCAGCAGCAGCCCAGGGCTCTGGATACAGTGAGGTGGAGTTAATCGGCGGAACTTTTGGTCTAGCCTCAAGCTGTAGCCGGGGGCCCTCAGGGATGGCAGCTGGAATGGCAACAGGCAGAGTAGAGGCAGCAGTGGGGAGGGTGACCAGGGCAACGGCACCAGTGGCCGGAGCAGCAGCGGCAGTCCAAGCAGCGGTGGCAGTGACCAACGAGGCTACAGGTTGTGTCGATGTTTGCTGGGCCTAACATGGTGTCCATCAAATTTTCTGCTTGGTGGATCTGGTAGAGTGTTGATATTCTGTCTTTTAACTCTAACTTCTAACTATTTTTTTCCCTGCAAACCGGGCACAGCCAACACAGCCAGACAGGAAGGTGTGTGGAGCCATGTGTTGTTGTTATCGTGGTGGCTGGGGAGCAGAGATAGAAAGAAGGCCGGCGTAAGGTCCAGAAATGCATATACACCTGTATAAGAATGGTGCGGCGGGCACAGCAAGTGAGCCCGATGCAGAGATTATAGTGAGCTTGGTGGCAGCAGGTAGCCGGCAGCAGGAAGCGATCAATTATGGTTAAAAAATGTACCAAACTAGATAAAAAAGTCGGTACGAAGGAGCGTCTGTGTTACTTTTTTTTAAAACTCATGTGAATAAATCTTATTGAATCGAGAGAGAGACAAGAGGAGAGGCTAAATCTCCTGGAAGAAAGAAAGAAAGAAAGAAAGAAAGAAAGAAAGAAAGAAAGAAAGAAAGAAAGAAAGAAAGAAAGAGAGAGTCATTAGCTACCTCATCTAATTGTTGCAACTGCACTGCTATTGTGCTCATGTTTTTCTTCTTTTGGCATTTTTTGTCAGTTAGCAACCAGCTTCAGGTGCATTAGCACCACCCGCTGGACTGAAGTAGGGCAGACCATGATTTGCATGTAGCCTAGACCACCCAATCGGATTAGTCATCTGGATAATAGAGACACGTATCTGTGAGTGTAAACCAGAGAACTTTAAATGTTATCTGGATTTTATATTGGATATGAGACACTTTAAATGAAATGAGGCGGGGTGTTGGTTAGCACTACAGCATAGGGTTCTTGGCTCAATTGCGTTGTCAAGCTTGGGCCCTTCTGTGTGGAGTTTGCATGTTCTCCTCATGTCAGCATGAGTTTTCTCAGGGTGCTGAGTCATCCTCCCAAAGACATGCAGGTTGGGATTGTTTAATTTGTGACTGAATTGCTTATTGGAATGAAGGTGTCCCCCCACCTCTTGCACAATGTCAGCTAGGATCGGCTCCAGCACCCCTGCAACCCTTAAATGACAAGTAACAATTTACTGTGTTTTTATGAATGTTTTTGTCATGATGCTATGTTATGAATGTATACTACAGTATGTCTACAGGATGTCTTTTCATCACTGTGTATGTTACTTCCTCTCTTTATTCAAACTGCCAGTTGTCAGTGTCCCGTCAGTGTGACTTGTGTGTGTAAATCATCACTGACTGTGATTCTACATAGTGTGTTCAACTGAAGTGTGTGTTGAGATTGAAGTTGAATACACAAATAACTTGAGGATAGAGCATCTTCAGCCTTGTGTGTGCGTGCGTGCGTGCGTGCGTGCGTGCGTGCGTGCGTGCGCGCGTGCATGCATATGTGTGTGTGTGTGTGTGTGCGTGCTGAGAGTTGCTGTAAAACATGTCGAGATGTTGAACTCATTGGCATGGAACTGATTGCCCTGCCAAACTCTGACAATTACCATCCGGGCTTGGAGCCATCACCACACACATACACACACTTTCCAATTCCAGGCTGCAGTTTTTTCTCTCTCTCCAGCCCAGCACCCTGTGGTGCTTGTCGTTCTCTGACCATCTTGTCATGGAGGAAATTATGTTGAACAGGAAGATATACTGTGCTGCTGATGTCTTTTCTCTGCATCTCTACATACGGTTGCTCTTTACACATTTGTAAGGCCTTTCTCAGAATACACAGCACTACCAAAGTGTCTCATTTACCGTACTGGCATTAGACACTGAAGTTCCAGGTGTTATCTATGGGGAGGGGGAAGAGACTGGGGTATTGCACTGCTTTCATGTGCTGTCAGAATTTAACCATTCAAAACATGCACAACCTGACAAACAATACACCTGGAAATAGGAAGTAGGAATTTTCTATGAAACTCAAGTTACTGTGAGATGACAGCAATGTAAGCCATTTCATTAACTAAAAGTGTTTTGGGTTAATCTTCTCCATCCAACATGCTTAACAGACTTTGTAAGAGAACTGATGGTCCACATTGAAGAACTTATTGGAAGGGAGTTATGTTGGGAGGGCCTCACAGTAAGAGAGTTCCTGGTTCAAATCCAGGCTGGGGCCCTTCTGTGTGGAGTTTGCATGTTCATGTATCTGCGTGGGTTCTCTGTGGGTTCTCTGGCTTCCAAAGACATGCAGGTGTTAGGTTAATTGATTACTCTATAGTGACTGTGTTGAATGGTAGAAGCCCTGTGCATTTATGTGTGTAATTTCTTTTTTTTTTAATCTTGTTTATTTTTGCAGAACTAAATAAATGAACCATCTTTCGCCGTGAAAAAGGAAGTGGTTGTAACTTCACCATACATTGTCCAATCTGCAGTCCAGGCCTGAACACATCTGCATCTCAATATGCAGTCCTAGTCATAGCACCCCCTACTAGCATCAGGAAAAATGACAAACATACACAGACTTTCATGAAAAAAAGTTTTTGTGCCACCCACCATTGAAACAGGAAGTCTGACTAATTTCAGCATGGATTGCCCAATCTGCCCCAAATTTCCCTTGCATGAATTTGATTTACATGAAATCAATGTCTGAACCACACTGCCGTGACTGCGGGTGTCTGACTGTTCCCTAGCGCACGTAGGGCTTGCACCTTTAATTTTAAATGTATGTATCTTGGATTTTGAGCATTGATTTTAATTTTACAAACTCATGTTTTAGGCGGCACAGGGTTGTGGTGGTTAGCACTGTCGCCTCACAGCAAGAGGGTTCCTGGTTCGAATCCCAGCTGGGGCACTTCTGTGTGGAGTTTGCATGTTCTCCCCGTATCTGCGTGGGTTTTCTTCAGGTTCTCCAGCTTCCTTCCACAGTCCAAAAACATGTACGTGTTAGGTTAATTGATGACTCTAAATTGCCTGTAGGTGTGAATGTGAGTGTGTCTTTGTTTGTCTCTATGTGCCCTGTGATAGACTGGCATCCTGTCCAGGGTGGACCCTGCCTCATGAACAATGTCAGCTGGGATCGGCTCCAGCCCCCTGCGACCCTGTCAAGCGGAAAATAATTAACAACGCGCTGAGCAGATATGGGACGTTTCCCATCACTGCTGTCCAGGGGCAGAGTGGGACACAAAAATCAACAAGGATAATTCTGACTGCACCGGCCCACAATGGGCCCAACCCATCTCTCCACCAGGACAGGGGTGTGCATGTGTGTGTAAAACTTGCGATACAGACCGTGATATGACGACACTTCCCCACTGAGGAAGAACTATAAAGAACTCAGCTCAAAGGTTTTGCTAATTCACAACAATGTCAAAGCTTGAGCTAACTGTTTTCCTGTCAACTCACCTGCATCACTAGTTGACGCCTGGTTGTTTCGGAATAAATCCGTGATTTTTGACCATTTTGATGCACTCTCCTCCAGCATGTGCTTCTTCTTTATTCCTCTTCTTCATGCCTTTTCAGCCCCTTCTTTCTCTTCTTGCCCTCCATCAGGTGTAACTGAGCAAATCAAACACGGAAATCTGATTCCTTTTCCACTGTAAGAAAATCGACTACTCCAACCTTGCCCTCTTTCTTTCTGTCTGACAGCTGCTCATTCATCCCCATTTGTCCATTGGATAAACGTGGAGTGATTATTAGAGCGATACGCAGTTCCAATTTCCCATGAGGCTTTGCTCCGACCATTATGTAACGTCTGAATAAAAAGAATTAGATCAAGATAGGAGGCTAAACAAAAATCAGTAGGCTGCATTAATGAAATTGAGTGTGACATTGAAGCAACCATGAGTGAGATGTAGAGACACAAGTCTTATATATAGTGGTTGGACTCTGTAGCTGCGGTTTACAGAGATTTCTGAGATTTTCACGGGTGTGCTTAATTCTGAAGAGTTTTAACTCAATGGGCCGGTCATAAACATCACACGGCTGTGCAGGGCAGTCTGCCGGCCAGTTCACTTGAACTTATTGGCCACCAGCCGACCAGGAAATCTCCATCTCCAAGAGCTGAACCCTGAAACCAGCCCCCTCAGTCAGCTGATAGTGAAGCTGACCAACCAGGCTCCCGACAGCACTGTTTCAACAGAATCAAAGTCATTATGAACCAGTCAAAAGATTGATATTTGGAACATTGGACAAATGTATCTAAAACCCAAAGTAGACTCAATTGTTATCTGACTCTAAACAGAGAATATAAATATCTCCACTCTGTCAGATATACAAAGCAGAGGCAGATCCTGACCAAATACAGGCTCAGTGACCACCAACTGTCAGCAGAGACAGGAAGACACAGACAGACATGGCTGCCAACAGAGGAATGTGGATGTAGTCACTGTGTGACGGGGGAAGAAGAGACAGAGATGCATTTTCTCCTTCACTGTGAGAAGTTCTCCTCACTGAGAGACCTCCACTACAGGAGAGAGACTTTAGTTCTGAGTTGCTAGATGAATAGATGGAGGTGGAGGCTAAAGTCACCTATGTTTCTTGTCTCTGCTATTAAACGCATGTGTCCTCTACACCTTCCTGCCAAATGTCTCCTTAAGATCTACCCTTATATTGATGAAAAATAATCACCATTGAATGTCAGCGGTCAAGCTACCATCGAGCAAGTCACTAAATACGTGAATTGAATTAGAAAAATAAAAGTAAATCTATTGATGAGTAAGTCTTTGTCTGTTTATCTTTCTTTGTCAGACAGTTGGATAGACGGAGAAATGCTGACAGTCTAACACAAGTTCATCACATTTCTTCTGCATTCCAGCCACAGAAGACCACAGCTGTTTTTACAGGTAGGCCTCATCTACACGGATCTGTTTTTTCTGTATCTGACAAATCTAAATGGGATTCCAGCAATGTTTCCATTCAGTCTTAAGGCATAACCTGCAGTGTGTGTGTGTGTGTTTTGTCAACTGCAGACAAAAATCAAAGAAATGATAACTCCCTAATTGGCTTCATCAGTTCAGAAACTGCATATCAGAAAAGATAGCTGTCACTCGTAAACATGCTTTTGATACAGAAAAAAATTAATCCATCACGTGGACCATGCACAATATAATCGGTGAAAACGCATCAGTTGAAGTTGTAATCCGCAAGAGTTAAGATATGTTGTTTCTAGAGGCAGCTTTGGCAGTAAGACGTAACTAACATTCCCAGAGTTCCTTTGGAAACTGAATAGTGTTGACTGTCTGATGTCAGTAGATTGGCCGCCACACACACACACACGGCATAGGGGTAAAGAGACATGCACCTTTGAGGCTCTGGAGGCTCCTCACACCTGTTCATGACCTTGAGAAAGTATTATTGTACAGCGGCATGCAACGGCAAAACAAATGTATATATATATATATATATATATATGTGTGTATATGTAAATATATGTGTACATATATGTGCGTGTATATGTACATATATGTGTACGTATATGTATATATGTACATATACGTACATATTTATGAATACATATACGTACATATATATGTGCACACACATACATACATACATACATACATACATACGTTTGTTGAAATTGAATTTCCCCATCGCGGGACAAATAAAGGAATTCTTCTTCTTCTTCATATATATATGAGACTGGATACAGTGTGAGTTTCTAGTTTAAGTTAAGTTTAAAGAGTGAATAAGTTAAACTGAAACTGCCTCCAGCAGCGTGGTGTTGGTGTTAGCTCCAAGGAAGTCTGCGGTGAGCTCCCGGTCCTACAGCCACAGACTAACACAGCTGATAAGCAATGCGTCTCACTCATTTACTGACGTAGAATGCACAGATTTCATAAGCTAATAGCATCACGTGAGGTGACATAACAGTGTCATAAATTATATAAAAGCTGTGCCAGTTGATATAAAAGTAATGCTCTGTCAAATATAACAATAATCAGTACTTTCCTGGTTTCATTTTTGTTCTCTGCTCTCACAGAAAATATTGCCGCACTGCGCTAAAGCACCAAGGGGGTCTGAGGACTTGCAGGCGTGTGTGTGTGTGTGTGTGTGTGTGTGTTCACATTCTTACTGATTTAGGTATTTAAAATGCAGCGCAAATTCTTTAGCTTTGGGGAAAGTTCTTGGAAGAACATCCCCACCGCTTTCCCCCCTTCTAACCTTAACTTATCTGCCTCCTCATTTGCTCTGCAGAAAAATTCCCTCAACAGGTGTGCATAATATATTAATATGCTATTCAAAAATAATAACCCCCTTTCCTAGATCTCTGGACTACTATAAAATTGAAATCCCACCATTCATTGTATTTAGTGACGACTGCACAGATTCTAGAAATGGTTAATTGTTAGCTGCGGCCTCCAGAGGGAGATCGAGAGCTCAGGGCTCTAGAGGAGGTCTCAGAGGGTAACGTGCCTGGCAAGGTGCTCTTTTGTGTGGGGAGACGAGGCAGCCAAGTGGCCCTCAGATCCAGGCCACAGGCACAGACAAGCTGAGATGATAAGCTCAGCAGTTTATTTACTGTATTGTGGATTTAATACCATATCTGCCAACATTTTACCTTTACTCCAAATGACCTCTAGTATAAACTCCTACTAGACTTTTCAATAAAAGTGTTTAGTTTTGCCAGTATGAAATGGAAAAAAAGAAATCAGACTTCACCTGCATAATTTAATGTTGATTATTATTATTTCATATGCATGCATTTATATCATTCGATCCTGTAATTATATCTACGGCCCTCAACAAACAAATGCAGATCAGTGAGTCTGGGTGAAGCACTCCAGTCCTGCACCACTTCCATTGAAAAAACAGTTGGAAAAATGTCATTTTCAAAATTCAAGAGCTAAAATTTTAGTGAGCTATAGTGTTTTGACCTAACAAGGTTTAAGGCTGTTGTCTGGTCACTTTGCTCTCTTAATGCATTTCTTTTTTTATGCCATCCAAATTTATGTACACTCTTAAAGTGTAATTCCGGCATAAAATCATCCCATGGTCTTTTACATAAATCAAAGAAGCCATCGAGACAGTTCTTTTTTGTGTATAAACTATTAACGGAGAAATCTGGTAGAGTCGCTAACAGACGTGGCTAACACTGATTAGCTCGCGGCAGTACGGTGAAGGCAATAAAACGTATTTTTTAACCACTAGTACTGCTCAAAATAACAACAAACCTCTGCAGTAGCATGAGAAGAGTCCTTACACACAAAGAAAAGAGCTAATTAAACTACAACTCAAAAAATACTCAAAGAGGAGGAAAAACAAAGGCACTATGAAATTAAACCAGCTTCTCAAGCTGACCAAAAAACTTTAGAAACAAAAAAAAAAATCACTCTTCTACAGAGGTGTTCGAGGAAACGGAAATATAAGCGAGGCAATACTTAGTGACTTTACAAGGCTGGGGAAATGGCAGGAGGTTCACGACGAGATGATATAGTCTTGCAACAAATCAGGGGAAGACGAGGACCATATACACATGAGGGAGAAAAAGCCAAAACAGGAAACCTCTCACCGCGGTGTGACACCGACGACATTACCACATAATCCCACATCATTAATAAGCAGTCACAGCAATCTAGATTTATACAGCACATTCCAATATACAATAACTTAGTATTTATCTATGGGTTTGTTCTCGTAACTAGTGTAGCCTATTCTGCGTCATGTCGTGTCGTGTCGTGTCGTGTCATGTCATGTCATATTCTGATTGATTGGTTTGTAGATGTGTGCATTGTCCTGCAGCAGTCACATTGTGAGAATTTGATCCTACATTTCTGATAATGCCAGGGTTTTAATGCAGGCTGTGTTTGGAGTCCAAAGCTGTGGATCAGTCATCTGTGGACATATTTCACAGTGAGATTGAGGACCAGTGTGTTGGATTTATGAGCAAATGTTTCATCATGTTTCTCACACACACAGGGTCATCTTGCAATAAGGCCATTAGTGGATCATGACTTTTTTCAAAAAACACTTAGCAGTCATGTTGTATTGTAGTTGTTGAGTATGATTGATAGTGAGTAGTTGAAATTGCGATTTAACTTTAAAGCTTACATTTTTTAAGATTACTTATCTTAAAAGCTTTGATTGGGGGTCTACAGGATTGAGATTAGTGATACAGTTTGTCTGGGAAAATGTCATTGGCTAAAGCAGATATGGTGATGATTGGTGAGCAGTATAATTTGTGTCATCAGTCAGATATCATTTAGCTAACTATTGCATTGGCAGTTGTTTGTCATTAATACAATGGTTACAAATCTGTTATTAATAGATACAACAGCACTTTTGAATGTTAGTTACAATAAAATTAAGAAAAATAAAGTAAGCTCTTTTGAGTTAGTTAACCACTAATACTGTATATCTTACTAGTTATTTGTTTTATTTTGGCTGCTTTAGCCATTGCTTCAATTGGTTCTGCTAACATTGTACTCACTACAGTAATTTCTCAGATCTGCAACATTAGTTAAAAAAAAATGTTCCAATGGGTCAAGAAACACCATGACAACCATCACACTCAAGATGGCACATCTAGTGAGAGCAACCGCAGCCTAGTCCAGCCCTGCATGTTTGACCCGTCTGATACAGAATCAGAGGATGAAGCAGAAGCCCTGCCGGATGAAAAATATAAATCTCTACCAGTCACTGAATGGTGAGTCACAAAATGTTGTGCTTTACATATTAGTCCTGAGTAACGTTTGACTAGTTAGCATACACAATCAATGTTAGCTTAACGTCAGATGTCCCCATTCGTTCTCAAAGCTACGAATGTAATTTTGTGTAAAATTATGTCCTTAAATATGATATTGTTGTTGCAGGTTTTGTAAGATACAGCAATATGTCGTCGGCATACATTGAGATTTTATGCTGTTCTCCGTTTATCATAACCCTCCTTATATTATCATTATCCCTAATCAACTGTGCTAATGGTTCAATACTGATAGCGAATAATAAAGGAGATAGTGAACAACCCGTCTACAAGTCTACACCCACGTTCCAGAGTGAAGCGGTCCGAGAGAAATCCGTTCACCTTTACTGCGGATTGTGGATCCGAATATAAGGTTTGTATCCATTTGATGAGGTTCGGGCCAAGTTGGAATCGTTTCAGAGTTTGAATAAGCTATTACCAGGATACTTGATCGAATGCTTTCATGACATCTAAGGATAATATCATTGACTCTTCTTCTTTTACCTTTGGGTGTGTCATTATATTTAACAACCTTCTGATCTTGTCCCCATAGTATATTCCATTTATAAACCCTGTCTAATCGGGATGGATAATTTCTGACACGTCTTGCCAGAATAGCTGTTAAGATTCGCAGATCTGTATTCAGTAATGAGATTGGTCTGTATGATTGGCATTTGGTGATTTGGTGGGATCTTTGCTGTCTTTATGCATCACTACTATAATAGCCTCTCTCCAAGAGGTGGTCATGGTTCCAGATTTTAATGCATAGTGGTAAGCGTGTAGTAATAAAGGTGATATAATTTCTATAAAAGCTTTGTAAAATTCGTTAATATAGCCTTTGGGCCAGGGCTTTTATTATTTTTCAGTGTGGACATTATCTGATGAATTTCCAGGTCCTCGATTGGCTCATCCAGTGCTCTCGCCATAGATTCAGGTAGCTATTTCAATTTGATGTCTTTTAAGAATTGTGCCTGTTCCTCATCATTTGTGCAAGTGTCTGGTCTTTTTGTACAAAGTCTTGAAAAATTCTGCGAAGGACTGTGATATTTCATTTCTCTGTGAGAGTTGAATTATTCTCCTTTAATTTCGTTACTATGTTTGATGACTGCTGTTTTTTAAGTCTCAATGCTAGTAACCTGCTCACCCTATAACCATTTTCATAGTATTTTTGTTTATTGAACCTTAAATTGCCCTCTACTTTCTCAAGCTGTTTAGATCCCTGCGTGCCTCTTTCAAATTATTCAATAAGCTTGTGGTTGAGTTTCTATTGTGTTGCTGTTCGAACTGCCTTATTTTTGTCTTCCGTCTCTTGCTGTTTTTCTTCCTTTTTTCTTTTTCTGGCACATGTAAAGGAAATGATTTGGCCTCTGATATATGCTTTTGCACAGTCCCATAGAGTAAGGGGTGATATTTCAGGCAAAGTATTAGTGTCAAGATAGTTTTTTAGTTCAGCTTTTAGAAACGGGATGAATTTTCTGTCATTGAGGAGGGACGCATTTAATCGCCAATGTTTAGTTGGTGGCCTGTTACCAATGTTCCACGACAGTACAAGCGTGATCGGATAATGTAATTGGGAGGATGCTTATGTCGACTACTTTATAAGATTCTGCTTTGGGGTAAAAAAGAGGTCTATTCTGAAGTATGCAAGAAGTATGCCTATGCGAGAAAAAGTAAAGTCTTTGCCTTTAGGGTGTTTGTTTCTCCAAACGTCCACCAGACCAGCTTCTGTCGATAAGTGTCTAAGCATATTGCTCATCCTAGAGGGTGAAGTGCTAGACACAGGTTGTCTATCCAAATGTTGGGACATGACACAATTAAAATCTCCTCCTAACAGTAAAGCACCAGAGCTATGCCGCAATATTATAGAGAAGATTGTACGAATAAAGCCAGGCTCATACTCGTTTGGAGTGTATATATTCATAAGACAGACTTCCACTCCATCAATTTATCCATTCACCATTATAAAAATCCCTGCACAGTCTTTATGAATTTTGGTTAATGTGAAATTGTCTGTGTATCATAATAAAGGCACCTCTTTTCCGACCAGATGGTGTTATGAATAAAATACCTTAGGGCTTCTTTAGTTTCTCGTGTTCCTTGTCTGAAAGGTGAGTTTCTTGCAAGAAGGCAATCTGGCAGTTATTTCTCTTTAGCTGATTAATAATTTTCTTTCTTTTGATTGGGCTATGGAGACCTTTTACATTGTAACTTGTTACCTTAAGGGATCCCATAACTCAAAAACAGGGTGAGATGTAATGAAAAGAAAAGAAAGGGTAAAATAATGTAAAATAAACAATTAAAAAAGGTGTGGAAAATAAAATCAATCAAATAGTAAAGTGGGTGTTCATAAAGAGACAGAAAGCTACATGAAAAATACCTGAGAGTTACCAAGTTATCAGCAGCACATATTTTGTAGCATTGCAACTTTAACAAATGATTCTTATCCTGAAAGAGTGTGTGGGTGGGAAAGTTCACTGTTGCTCTTCTTAGATCCCTGTGTAACGAGAGAATCGTCACAGACCAAAACTACAATAGCCAAGAACACGGCTGACATAAGTGTCAGGTTGATCCTGTGGGGCCCAGTTTCAGGCTGCATCTCGAGCATGCAGCTGTGCGAACAGTCCGTGAAGAATAGAGTACGCGTTGGTTTGGACAGAAGCCAAACTATATTCAGTCAATAAGTATGCACATCGAGCTGTCCCATAACCTCATATGAAATAAAGACATCTTAAACTCGGTAACTTATGTTTCCGATGTAACTAGGTTGTAGTAAATTACTTCCATGTACTTTGAATAGGCTGCTGATTGTCCCTCAATTATTCGTTACTCAATGTACGGATGACAAATCCCCCAATTCAATCAGCTGGCTTAATAAATAACATATTCTCTCATATTGCCATAAAGGTCGCAGTTTTAGCGTACCAGGTTCCCTTTTTTCAAACCTGATGTCAGTAAAGGATACTGTTGCTTAGTGCTCCGATCCATCTGCTGGAAGAATGTGTTTCTTTAAATAGTCCATTGCCTTAGCCGCGTCCACGAACTCCCACTCATCGTTGTTGTTGGAGATACAGAACCAGGCCGGATACAGAAGGCCATAGCGGACCCCAGGTTTTCCCTGAAGCATCTTCCTGGCGGGTGTAAATGCTGCCATGCCCCTGGCGACGTTTGCAGTGTAGTCCGGAAATATAGCGATCGTGTTTCCCTTATAATTGAGCTGGCCGCTTCATTCCTTGGCTTTCCTCAAAATGTCCAAAGCATCTCCCTCGTTGTGTAGCTTCGCAATAATTACACAGGGCTTATCATCGGGTCTCCTCTGTGTCAGGCTGCGGTGTAAGCGTTGGATTAGTACCTCTCTGTCTAGGTGTAACGTCAGTAAGGAGTTTGGAGACCGCGGTGGGAGAGCTTGACCCCGGCTCCTCATCCTGCCCTCCATGTCCTCGCACTTTTCTTTTAAATATTCGACTTGCTTCTTGAGGTCCGTTACCGTAGTTTGCACCGAGACAACACGCTGACAGTCCATCCTCGACAGCCTTCACTTTAGCTTGCCCCTGCTCAAGCTCAATGCGGATAGCTGCTGTGTTGTTAACTAGCTCCGTTTTCACATCAATAATTTCTTTCTTCAGCGATTCAAAATCCTTCCCTAGCGCACTCTTCAGTTCTTCTCCAATAACTGACGATATTTCTTTTCTCAATGAGGAGAGGATGTCAGCTTTGATTGTTTCGGAGTTCATGCTTGTACTTACTCCAGGTACAGGTGAGCGCGGGCCGGGTTCATCTGGACTCTTATCTGAGGAGGTTCCGGGCCTTGTGTTAGAGCGAGCTACGTGTATTTTCAGAGATTTACTGCCATCAGCGTCGTTTCTTCTCTTTTGACCTTACCGGGTAGTGGTAATTATACAGTTACTACATTTAATTTGTGTTCTTCTTACTCTATTGCGGCTCGCTAGCATATATTAACTATTGCCATGGAAAAGGTCCTTGATCGAGGAAAGGATAAATAAAGGGGTTTTCTGCAATCGTAAGATGTTCTTTTTTTATGGAAAGGGAAATTTTAAGTATTTTTCATAATAAAGTGCTAAAACGTTTTTTTTTTTTTTTTACCCAATTAAACAGCATTTTCTCGCCTGAGAGCAAGGCATCCATTTCTGAATGAATATTCTGAGAGACTGGGGACCAGATTTAAATGTTATACGGTAGATTTGCATTTAGGACCTTTTGAACTATCTAAAAAAGCTGTAAACAACTGTTCCCTCAAACATTTTTACATCAGCTTTACTTTAATTAACTCAAGGGCAAGACAACAGAAAATTAGCCTATGGCATTTTCAGTGTAATAGAACACCATTTTCAGGACCCAAATGTAATGCAGTAATGACTTCTAAAAAGTGTCAAAGATTTTCTGATTCTTTGGTCCAAAAATATATAGTTTTACAAATTCGCAAAAAAAATGTAACGAACTAATTGGTCTGAACATAGTGTCCTTGACTATCTTGTACTATATTTTATTTGTATGTTGCTATATTAATATTAAAACTAACACTAAGTATCATTACTGAATCACAGTGAAGCCTATATAATGCAGGTGTACAATGTTTACATGTATACTAGACTTGCTATTAATCATACTGTCAGTTTACCTAGTAATCATGTCTTGGATTGCTTACATATCTATTCATCTGTACTTATTTGTTACTTCCCCTGTGAGGATCAATAAAGGCTTATCTCATAACAAATGCTCTTATTTCACTCAAACCTTATATTCAGTCAATTCTCTGTGATGGCTTACTCAGTTAGTTGGGCAGAGGCACAGAATACATTTCTTTGACTGAAGTGTTTCCTGTAAAGTTTGGACAATCTCATCTCATCTTCATCCGCTTATCCGGGGTCGGGTCGCGGGGGCAGCAGCTTTAGCAGGGGACCCCAAACTTCCCTTTCCTGGGCCACATTAACCAGCTCTAACTCGGGGATCCTGAGGCGTTCCCAGGCCAGTGTGGAGATATAATCTCTCCACCTAGTCCTGGGTCTTCCCCGAGGCCTCCTCCCAGCTGGACGTGCCTGGAACACCTCCCTAGGGAGGCGCCCAGGGGGCATCCTTACTAGATGCCCGAACCACCTCAACTGGCTCCTTTCAACGCTAAGGAGCAGCGGCTCTACTCCGAGTTCCTCACGGATGGCTGAACTTCTCACCCTATCTCTAAGGGAGACTCCAGCCACCCTCCTGAGAAAACCCATTTCGGCCGCTTGTACTCGCGACCTCATTCTTTCGGTCATGACCCAACTTTCATGACCATAGGTGAGGGTAGGAACGAAGATTGACCGGTAGATCGGGAGCTTTGCCTTCCGGCTCAGCTCTCTTTTCGTCACAACGGTGCAGTAGAGCGACTGCAAAACCGCCCCCGCTGCCCCGATTCTCCGGCCAAACTCACGCTCCATCGTCCCCTCACTCGTGAACATGATCCCGAGGTACTTGAACTCCTTCACTTGGGGTAAGGACTCATTCCCTACCTGGAGTAAGCAATCCACCGGTTTCCTGCTAAGAGCCATGGCCTCAGATTTAGAGATGCTGATCCTCATCCCAGTCGTTTCACACTCGGCTGCGAACCGATCCAGTGAGTGCTGAAGGTCAATGACCGACGATGCCATCAGGACCACATCATCTGCGAAAAGCAGAGACGAGGTCCTCAGCCCACCGAACTGCAACCCCTCCCCACCACGACTACGCCTTGAAATCCTGTCCATGAAAATCACGAACAGGATTGGTGACAAGACGCACCCCTGGCGGAGGCCAACCCCCGCCGGAAACGAATCCGACTTACTCCTGAGGATCCGGACACAGCTCTCACTTTGGGTGTACAGAGATTGGATGGCCCACAGAAGTGACCCCCTCACCCCATACTCCCGCAGCACCTCCCACAGTATCTCCCTAGGAACCCGGTCATATGCCTTCTCCAGATCCACAAAACACATGTAGACTGGATGAGCATACTCCCAGGCCCCCTCCAGGATCCTTGCGAGAATGAAGAGCTGGTCCGTTGTTCCACGTCCAGGACGGAATCCACATTGTTCCTCTTCAATCTGAGGTTCGACTATAGGACGAACCCTCCTTTCCAGCACCTTGGAGTAGACTTTACCAGGGAAGCTGAGTAGTGTGATACCCCTGTAATTGGCACACACCCTCTGGTCCCCCTTTTTAAAAAGAGGAACCACCACCCTGGTCTGCCACTCCCTTGGCACTGTCCCAGACTTCCACGCAATGTTGAAGAGGCGTGTCAACCAAGACAGCCCCTCCCAACCCAAAGTTTTCAGCATTTCTGGACGAATCTCATCAACCCCTGGGGCTTTGCCACTGTGGAGTTGTTTGACTACCTCAGTGACTTCCGCCATCAGCCTCCAGCTCTCCTCTACAAAAAAGGGCGTGTTAGTCGGATTAAGGAGTTCCTCAAAGTGCTCCTTCCACCGCCCGATCACCTCATCGGCTGAGGTCACCAGCGTCCCGTTTTTACTGTAAACAGCTTGGACGGTTCCCCGTTTCCCCCTCCTGAGATGTCGAATGGTTTTCCAGAAGCACCTTGGTGCCGCCCGAAAGTCCTCCCACACCCGCTGCTTTGCCTCTGACACAGGAGTTTAACATTTAAATATGTGTTCATATAAAAACAATACACCTTTTAATCAGTCTTATGAACCCTTTTATTGGGGAAGTACTTCAGGTTTATGTGTGCAGATTCTGCCTCAGTCTCCTTTATTTTAAATATTTCATTCCTCAACCAGTGCCTTTGCATGGCCATGTACAATAATAATACTTTCTCAGGGCCGTGAACAGGTGTGAGGAGCTTCCAGAGCCTCCAAGGTATCACATCTGTGGACTTGTTTAAGTCCTTCACCATTTTGTACATCTGGTTCTGCAACTATGGGTGGAAGTGCGTTCGTGCTGGAAGTCCGTAAAATGCAGTGTTCTGCATTTATCCAGTCGCGCCCTCAAAAAAACAGCCAAACCGTTGAGTGTGGATCGATGGACACTCAACGCACTCAATCGCCATTTTGTATACGTAGCGGAAGAGGCGAGACTAAATTCAAACTGGAAAATGGCTGAACAACAACGGAACAGATTGACAACACCTAGATTCCCTTTATAAATGTAAAAAGAGGATCACAAGGATTTTTGGCTGTGTGCTGAGTCAGAAGAATTGCTGGAAAAGCTTTTTGGAAAAACAAACAGAAGAAGAAATACGATTGTCATTCCCGGTAAGTGCAGGGCAGCAGTGTGTGATTTAAGACAGCACCTACTGGGGAATTTGTAAATACTGTGTTCAATGGAAAAAAAGTTTTTTTACCCAGACATTTCAAAATAATATATTTTAGAGCTGTAATTCTGTGTTTTGCACTTGTAATTGACAAGTAGTGTGATAGCGCCTTGAGTAGTCAGAAGACTAGAAAGGTGAATGATTTATTATTTATCATTTATTAATGAAAGAAGTACGCATACAAATTCTCAACTCACAACATGTTGATGGAGTCTTAACTGGCTCAATGGAAAGTCCCCCCTTCTTGGCCTTGGGGAAGCGGACTTTGTACTGGAGGTCTTCTTTGGCAGTCCTTGCCTGGCAGCGTCCAGCATTCGCATTGAAGTGGAATGCGGCTGGGTAAAGCCTGAGGTAAAGGTATTTTATTAAGAGTATCACAGAGTTTAGTGGACATTTGGATATTTGTTCAAATCTACCTGCACAGCAACCCAATGAATCAAATGGGTGCGAACTTCAAGGTGACACTGCCCGCTAGGTCTGGTGCAGTGGGCTGAGCGTTGCGATGTCTTTGAGAAGACGCTTTTTCTCAGACACTTTTTCTAGACTGAAGTAAAGCTTGGTAGCTAGATTTTTGTAAATACATGAAAACAAAGGAAATATCCAAAACAAGCATAGAAATGCATAACATAAAAGCATGTGTGTAAGCGATATTTAATTAACCCTCCTGTTGTCCTCATTTTCTGTATACACCCCGTGTCCTCCGGGTCAAAATGACCCGTCTTCACTAAACCCCTAATATAAGCAGCCTAATTGAATTTAAACATCAAATTTCATCTTGCTTGAAGAAACAACTTGTCATTCACCACAAAATGTGTGAATAACTGAGTTTTCCCTCTTCACTTCATTTCTATACCTTAAGAAAAGAAAAAAATGTGCAAAACGGAGTTTGAATGCATTTTCATCCATCCCAATGACTCAGTTTGAACAATTGAAGACAATGTACAATACAAGATATGAGAAATAACATAACCCATTGCTCTGGGTTGTATTCCTCCCCATCTTCTTCTTCTGATACATCCTCCACTTCCTCTTATGAATCACAGTTGTCTTGCTGGACCTCTGAAAAATGCGATCTAGAGCCTCTTCAGCGTTGTAACACACACTCATGGCTCCAGCACAGACAGAGTTCAGGGCCCTGTCGTCTGCAGCACCTTTATAATCTCTGCAGTCTGCGATAACACCTGTGTGTTGTTTACGTCTGCTACTGTCTCGTTCAGGTCTGCTACTCATTGATCTGAGACTGATCAAAGGCACGACAGTCCGTGAGAAGACCCCATGATCTGTCTTGTTACGTCTGCTACTGATTAAAACAACTCAAACATTGTAACATTCTGTGGTTTGTAAATAACTCTGTGACCTTGAGTTCAACTCTTTTTGTCTCACGGGTCATTTTGACCCCAAGACGACCTTTGTACCTTTTTTTGTACAGCTTACATGGAAATGTGAATAAAAGCAACATTTCACTTTTTCTACTGTTGGTGCCAATCCAGGAAAAGTCATAAAATTTCAGGTTAAAGAAATATCGTTTAGGGGATTTTTGTTTGGTTTTTAACACAGTGGCGGGTCATTTTGACCCAAAGACAACAGGAGGGTTAAAGCAATTCTTAGGTTTCTGGCATTTTTACAAGTGTGTTTTGTAATCTTAAAATGCTCCTAATAAGCGTACCGCACACTAAAATGTAAAAGAAATCATTTTAGTTGCAGAGCTTCCTGCCTGTCATCTTCGCTTTGTTTCACTTGCGCTGCTCATGCTGTGTTCCAGTGTCATGGGAAGTCCAAAGTTTCGGACCTCCAACTAAGCAAAGTGCATTGGAATGGCTGTCAAAGTGGAGCCTCCTACTAGTGAATTCAAGGGAGATCAACCTAACCCGAATTGGCTAATAGTAGGCAGCTAAGCGATGAGACATTTTTAAGTGACCAAAGTTCTCAGAGGAAAACACGTAGAACACCCAGAAACAAGTTCACAGCGATTTTAATGCATGTGTGTATATGTATTGCTAAACCTATATCCTGTCATTTCATGGCGACCTGTCACGTCACAAAGTAACCACGCCCCAAAGCATCATCTGCTTTATTATTTTTTTTTCTTTAAATGGGATCATAATTTAGCAAATGAGCAAGAAGATGAAGAAGATGAAACTAGTGACTGAGGGCATTAACTTATTAGGAAAATCTTTCCTCTACAAAGGAATTGTTGGGTCTATGTAAATCATAAATAAGTCATAGAGTGTGGTCTATACCTAGTCTCTAAAGTGTCCTTAGATAACTTTTGTTATGATTTGGCACCATAAATAAAATTGAAATAAATTGAATAAATACATAAAGTGAGAAATAGGCTAATTTCCTCATTGATTTCTATACAAACAAACTTGGACAACTGGGGTCCGTTTCACAAAGCAGGTTCAAAAAACTATGAGTCTAACCCTGAACTCTGAGTTGATCTAGTCTGAGATAGGAAACTCTGAGTTTTCGGTTCCAGAACAGCTGATTTGCGTTAGGTTGATCAACTCAGAGTAGTTTGACCTGGAGTTAAGCGCGTGCACCACAAGTAAAAAAAGACAGCATCAATGGAGCCCTGATTCGACGAGTCACCATAGCAACGGGGAAGCGGAGGGCTACGCTACCACTGGAAATGGAAATATTAATGCGCTCATACAGTGAGTTTGAGCAGGTTTACACCGCTGCTGCAGCAAAAGAGAGGGAGACGGTGTGGGAGAACATTGCTGCTCGGGTCAGTGCATAAGTTTAAATGTAGTCCTGTTGCAATCACAGTAATATCACAGGGGGAACTGCTTGAGTGGGAGCCTATTCGTTTATTTCATTTAAGTGCATTCCCACGGGGGAGAAGCGCACTTGGCAGCAGCTTAAGATGAAACATAAAAACATTGTTCAAACAGGTAAAACATCAGGACAATCTCATGGTGACGCCTCATTTTGAGCATGTTTTACATGGTAAAGTAAATATTACCGTAAGTGGCTGTTTTATATGTTGTATAAAAAACTCCCATTTGCAAAAAAACGCAGCGCAACACATAATATCTGCTGGGATATGAGAGCATGACTGGTTGTTAATGTTGGAAATGTAAGGACGGATGAGATGGACTGTGACGTGAAACGGTGTTGTGCGTATTCAGCACTCCTGCCGTGAAATTCACCCCTTCGCATTATAGGTGATAGTCTGGATCAGAAGGCTATATAGGAGTAGTTTATATACCGGTAACCACATTAAAAGCACACACTTTTGAACCTATGAATTGCAAGAAAAGCTGGGATTATATTTAGGAAACGCTGAGTCAAATACATTCAACTTGCTTAAAAGATCCATTTCATTCATTTTGTAATTATGGCTGCAGTATATTAAGGACGTCAATGCGCGGTCTGATAATCATCTCCTGACGAATATTTAATTCTCTGTGCGGTAATGCTGCACCTTCATCGGGATCGTTATCAAAAGGACATGCCATGGTAGTGGAAAATATTTACCACCTAATATAACTTCTAATGTAGGCCTACTGACTGATTTTTATACGTTGTATTAAAAAAACGCAGCGCAACACACAATATCTGCTGTGATATGAAACGGTACCGCTCAAAAAGAGAATTGCCTGGAAATGCAAGAACATCTATAATCAATAGTTTGATAATCATCTACCGACGAATATTTAATTCTCTGCGCAGTAATGCTGCACCTTCATCCACGGGATCGTTATCAAAAGGACATGCTATGGTAGTGAAATAGTCGCCACCTAATATAACTTCTAATGTAGGCCTACTGACTGATGTTTGCAGTGATTTTCTGAAAAAACAGACAGAACTATACTACACCAAAACTCGCCCGCTGACTGAATGAATGAGGAAACACCGTGTGGCTGGAAGAGAAGAGAAAAGAGAAACTCAAGGTTTTCTGAGAAACAGGCCCCTGGAGTTGCCGCTGCTATCCTTTAGAACTAGTGATGGTTTTAGGTATTTCTGCATTGGCTTCATATTTCAGACCTGGAAGCAATTTCCACTCATTTTATACAGTACATTCAATGGTTAGCTCCTGCTACCTTCAGGGAAAAGTTGGAAGTGGGCTTTGGATTAATGGATATATAAAATTAAAAATTAAAAAGAGTACATAACTAGATTTGGCAAAGATTGTCATATAAATATAATAGACCACTGACTAAGACTAAGACATGTCTGATTTAGAAAACCTTGTCTGTGACAATGTCTTTTGGTCTTCTTTATATTGCTTATTTGCCCCATCTCCCTTTTCAATTTGGTGCTCATCACCATTAAAATTCTGTGATGTTTTTCTGCAGCCTTGGCTGAGTGGATGCCTCAGCAGGTAACTGACACAGCCATCTTGTCTTCAGGCTGCAGGGCTGAAAATCCAACAGAGGTGCTATCCTGCACCCAGTGGGAGACCCTATACCCGACCACCCAAACTTTCAATTCCACTTGTGGCCAACCCTCTAAACAGAATGGTGCTCTCTCTCTGTGGGCGTTCGACTTGCCTTTATCTTCTCCGGGAGTCCAGGATACAACCAGAAAAACAGGAAGGCTTATTCCTCACACTCAAACACATATGGCAGATATTCATCCCAATACATCTTTGAACTCTCGCGTACGTCACTTCCCAGCCATAGCATGCAGAGAAGCAAGAACTCAAGCACAGGATACCAAGGGCAGTCGTGCAAGAAAGAGGGCTGATCCACAAAAGCTGATCAACCTTCATGTTGTGTCTCATACCTCTCAGTGCTGAGGATTAACCATTCTGTGCACACTGCAGATCAGTGCCTATGTATTCGTGTCACTAAAAAGGTGTAACAAGCTGGTGTGTGTCTTCTCTTGAAATGCTCTAGACAGATTTTGGGTCTAAAAAGGCTTTCTTCCCTGAAAATGCTATCTCTTTCTACTTTTAGACTTCATCATAGTTTCTGGAGCCTACTGTACATTTGCCTCTCTATCCTTGACAACCTGTCCACACACACACAAACAACCAGAATTCCTAGGTGTAAATGTGTCATGTGGGCAGGCCCCTGCGTGTTGAATGGCCATGTTCAGGGTAATGACAACATGCTCAGGGTCACACTGCCTCTTAGTGTGTGTGTGTGTGTGTGTGTGTGTGTGTGTGTGTGCAGCACAAGTGTCATTGCAGGACCCATAATCTCAAGGGTAAAGGCCAGATGAGTCAGTCACTCTCCTGTGCCCCACTGCACAACATGTGTACATAGATGTGTACCTCTCTACCTGTTATGTCTCAGAGGTAAGCCTATGCCGTATTCACATTGACAGAAAGTTGTGTTGTTAACATTACAGAGAACCATTCTTAATTTAGGATTATGATTAATAATTAATTTAATAATAACTATTAAAATCACTATGTCAATAGCTAGTCAGTTGAAGGATTTTGGAGTTCACATTTGGCATCATTCACATTTGTGTTATGTTAAATAAACAGACATATTTGTAAACGCAAACATTTATCATCAAATTAATAAATGCAAACAAAACACACAATAAATCTAACTAAAGCTAAATAATTAAACTAATTACATCCACAGAGGTGTGTGTGCGTGTGTGTGTGTTTGTGTGCAAGAAGCAGGTGGGCTGTTTGGATTCTCTCAGGGCCCGTCCACACGAATACGTGTTTCCCTGTAACCAACAACTTTAGTAATGTTTTGGCCGACCGTCCACACGCAGCCAGCGTTATCGGAGACTGAAAACAGTTTCTTTTGAAACCGGGTCCCAGAGTGGGAAGAATTGAAAATGCCCCCCATGGCGTGAAAATCACATACTTTGTAAGACCCAGTCCCCAATTTATTAATCTTAGCCACCATATGGAGTGATAACGCGTCCAACTTCATCCCAGTTAGCAGCACCTGGCTAGGCTGGGTGAGGTTGTGGTCTAACCACACAGGGGTCTCAACCATAGAACTCCTGCACACCTCATTTACAGCGTCCAGCAGAGCACAGTCCAATGCAGTGCATGACACCCTGTAGGGCTCAAGTATAAAACACATCCGTCCTCTCACAGGTCCTTTGACCCTACAGTGAGCACAGACCTGGAAAAGGAACCTGAAATTTCCAAGAGATAGAACCTTATGAATGGGCAGAGTGAAAACCACAATACTGCCGTACATATGTCCTTAAACACTCACACCACTGAACAGGGCCGTGACGTAGCCACACTTGTGGAGTGCGCCCGGACCACAATGGGCGGCTCTTGACCCGCTTGACTTTAGGCTGAGAAGAAACATTCACACAGCCACCTTGCCACGCGTTTCTTGGACAAGGCTCTGCCAGCTGTCCCATCACCATAACACATGAACAATTGGTCGGTGTTCCTGATAGTGGCCGTTTGGTCAACATAGTATTTACAGGGCATTAGAGATGCAGTTTCGCCTCCCCGAGTCCTCATGAGGGGGATGGCGATTCTGGACCGAAATGAGCCCCTTATGTTCTTCGGAACAAAGGAGGGGTTCGGTTTAAGGATGGCACCTCTGCGGTCCCAGCGAAGGAGTTAACAACTTGGGGCACACAATTTGGGGCACACAATTTGCTCACTCTCTTGGCTGACATCAGAGAAAGCAGCAACGCTGTCTTGAACGACAACACCTTTAAGGAGGAGCGTTCCAAAGGCTCATAGGGTCCCTCCTGAGAGCCTCGAGCACCAATGGCCATTCTCACTGTGGTACAGAAGTGCATGCCACTGGTCATAGCCTTCTGACCCCCTGCAGGAACCGTTTTACCAGAGGGTGGGCGCCAAACCCCTCGTGGCAAGATGAGATGGCTGCAGCGTAAACCTTAAAAGTCGCGTGGGATAGCCCTCTATCAACCAAAAGCTGTAGAAAGGAAATAGTGTCCCCCAGTGAACAAGTCAGTGGGTCCACTTCCCTCTCTTCGCACCAATGCTGGAAACCCAACCACTTAACCTTGTAAAAGGCAATGGTGGATCCAGCCCTTGAATGGTTTTCACCACCTGCGGAGTCAGCATTAGCCTGTCCCTTTCAGGGGCCAGGCTTGAAGTGGCTGGCCCAGGATCGGCAGTGCCCGTATTGCGCCTTCCTCCTGTGAAAGTGCCCCCCGGAATTGTGGGATGGGCCATGGTGGAGCTGCTATCATTGTGGTCAGCTCTGCGCAGCGCCAGTCGAGAGCCACCATGTGTGACCCTCAGCCGCTCCACTCTCACTCTCTCCAGTAGCTGGGAGGATGAGATGGAGGGGGGGGGGGGGGGGGGGTAGATTAGCCTTCTTGGCTTCAAACGCGTCCACCCTGGTGGTCCTGGGGGCTCAGGGAGAACCAATGGGGGCAGTGGGTGTCCAGATCTGCTCTATCACTTCTGGTTGCAGTCTCCTCTCGTCTTCCAGGGGGACCCCTGTTCTCAATTCCTGGAACATGGAGGGTTCTCAGGGATTGCAGGTGCTCTGAAGCCCATGACTACAGGTTCTCTGCCATCGCTAACATGTACACCACCCTGTCTGTTGATGTAAGCGACTACGGTGCGATTGTCGGTCCTCACCAACACGTGTCTCTCCTTTAATAGGTGACTGAAGTGTTGGAGAACCAGGAACACTGCCTATAACTTGAGGAGGTTGATGTGAAGGTTCTCCCCCTTAGGCCACACACCGCCTGTTGCCCTCCCCCGGTGAAAACCAACATGAATGAGGTCACTTGTCCTAATGGTGTCCCGGTCAAGTAAATGATGTGCGGACCCAAAGTACTGCAGCTTTCCCTGCCCTGTTGGAGGGACCATCAGCAGCTGAAACTTCTGCCTCTTGAGGTTTAAGCTTAGGCTGGCGAACCATCTTTGCAGGCGACACATGTGCAGCAGTCCTAGTGGAACCACTGGGTGAGCTGAATGGCTGACAGAATCAAGCACAATCCCCGAAGTACTCGGTTCGCTGGCTCGGTTGGGGGGTGCTATTTGTCCAACTTGGTCAGGTGAAGTATCAACTGAGCTGTGTGAAAAATGGCCCATTATTTGGACCTGGCTATCACAATGAGGTTGTCCAGATAAGAGAAGACCCTCATCCCCTGGCTGTGCAGCGGTTGTAACGCTGAGGAAGAGCCGCTCCTACGTTTTCATCAGGTGTGAAGTGAGTGCCACCGGTCAGAAGTCAATCAGCTTGCTGGGCCTGTTCTTCTTGGGAACCGGAATGATGCAGGATGTCCTCCAGAGGGTAGGCACTCTCCCTACCTGTAGGCTAAGGTTGAAGATCCGTTGTAGTGGTTCCCCCAGTTCTGCAGCGCAGGTCTTCAGGAGTCTCGGACACACTTTATCCGGGCCTGCTGCTTTCCTGGGCCGGAGCTTCCTCAGCTGTCCTCTGCCCTGGTTTTTTTGTGATGTGAGGCGGGGATTGTGTTGAGGTGGAGGAGTAGGAGGGGGGTGTCAGGGGGGAGGTGTGTAGAGGGAACAAGGAGAGATGGCTGCGGTGGGGGTGGGGGGGACAAGGGCTGGTTAAATCATACACTCATACAATCATCATTCATATCATCACAAAGGCAATGTCAAGTCGAAATAGTCAGACAACACAAATGTCCTGTATAAAAAGGGCAAAAGTCGTCTTCATCTGCTGAGGAGACTGAGGTCCTTTGGAGTGTGCAGGACACTGTTAAACACTGAGTCAGAAAGAGACTCAATAAACGGGTTAAGAGGGCTAGCTCTGTCTTTAATTCCATGGAGGTGGGTGAGAGGAAGATGTTAGCCAAGGTCAATCATCACCCCCTGTATCACACCTTAAGCAGCTCCTTTAGCAACAGGACGCACTACTGCAGGTCAATCCCGAAGACACTCACTTTTTTAACCCAAACAGAAAATAATGTAACACTGTTGGTGTCTCTGTTACCATCACCCATGACTTACAATATGACAGATGATCCTGTTTTGTATTATGTGCAATATATAATTTAGTAATATTCTACACACAATCCTAAAGCTTAGAGAAGCGAGCTTGTGATCAGAGGGTCTCCTGTTCAGTCCCCAGGACTGGCAGGATAAACCTGGGTGGGGAAGTGGAGAAGCAGCACTTGCCTTTCCCTCATTACCACCAGTGAGGTGCCCTTGAGCAAGGCCCATCCAGTGGAGCTGCTCAGTGGCCAGCAGAGCAGACTGTGGTTGTACTGGGCAGCTTCCAGGTGTGAATGTGTAACTGTGTGAATGTGATCAGGGCGTTCCTGAAAAAGAGAACATTGCTCTCACTGTGCTATCCCTGAATAAATAAAGGAAAAACAAATAAAAATTGCAGTTAGACAGGGTATGTGTGTGTGTGTGTGTGTGTGTGTGTGTGTGTGTGTGGGTGTGTATGTGTGTGTGTGTGCAATCATGCACAGGGGGTTAACATGGGGCAGAACAATCTAGAACATGTGACCCCACAGAATAATAAATAAAACCGATCAGTGATGCTGTTTTTCCCTCATTGTTCTCCTTGGAGTTTGTTGGACGAAATGTAATATAGCCACAGTGTATTTTATGTGGAGCCTGTGTGAAAAAGTAAATCTTTTTTTTTTGACAAGGTTGTTGCACTTTGAAGCTTATGACTACTATTTACATTGATAAAATAAAGACAATATATGTACTCTTATGTTGCTTTACAATATCAATTAATGTGATGCTCATATTTTTCAGGCCTTTCATTTTGGATCATTTTTGAACATTGGCCCCAATTTCAAAGTAATTGAATAGCCCTGCACTGCACTGTTCCCCCACCTGCCAAATCCCCAGTAAACCCGATTGCCATCGTATACATATCTGCATAAGTGAAAGGTGTATGTAGTCGGTATCGCTATTTTATTTGCATTTTTATGTACAATTACTTCTCTCCTTTCCCTTTTTTAACTCTTGAGCTGTAACAAGTGAATGTCTCTGCTGTGGGATCAATACGATATATTTATATGATATCTTATCGTAAGTAATATGTCCATGGCAAAATTGTAAAAGCACAATTTTTGCACAAAAAAGTAGTAAATCTAGATTAATTAAAGACAGACAGCACCTGGGAACAGAGAGAAGAAAACCATTGTGGCATTTACTGTTTTGCTTTCTTCCACTGAGAAGCAGAAAAACCTCACCAAAGTACTGTAAGTATTTATTTAAGAGAGTAAGAAAATAATAGGGTATCCATCAACGTAGTTGCTGTTTTTGGTAAATTCTTTGTGTTAGCACTCATGTACTCTGCTGAATATCCGGTGTTGGTGCGTCTGCTCTCCTCTTCTCTCTCCTTTCATTGTTGTGAGGGACGGTTGGAATCAGCTCCATGAATAGTGATGTCATCACTGACGGCAGTCGCTTTGTCTGCACTGCGTATCCCATCAGGTCCAATCAGGATAGCTGATTTACTTTAATTCGGTGATTGAGACAGAAAAAAAAAATAGATAAAAGAGAATAACAATTACACAGCAAGAGAGTGGAGGACCACAGTTGTGAAAACCCCTAACAGCAGTGACTTGCATCTGTAATTGGCGTATGGTGCCGGTGGGATGTAAAAAATGTGTTTCTGTGTTAAACCTCCCTCTTACTGTGAAAGCTCTGTACATCCTTCTTGTGAGTTCCTTTATATACACCTGTGCCAAAGCTTTATGGTCTTTGATTTACAGTCAGAAACATATCCAATGCAAAAAATGAAATTCTGTAGGAAAGGTTGGAGGAAAAATGACTGAAGGAGTTGTGTTCACGGTGACCTCTGTAGAAACAATAAAATAAAGAGATAAGGCTGACGGGGTCATATTTCTGAAGTTGTTTTCTCCTTTTCACCCCCTTCCTCTTCCTCAGGAAAATCAAACAGATGACAACTTTATTAACCTGAGACTGATTTATTCAGTGATACACTTCATTTTAGAAATGGATGCTTGTTTTTTAAAAGGACAGGAACACTATCACTCTTCTAGATTGTTTGTTGCGTTGTACTCTCTTGCCTCTTTCCTCCAGACCTCCACCTCTTGCTCTGTCTCACTTGTCGTTATTTCTGAAAAGGCGGATGGTGGGGATAAATCCGTGAGGTTGTCATAAAGGTGCTTTTACCTTGTTCTTTCCCAGACTTGAGAAGTTGAGTACCTCCTCCGTCAAACTGATTACCAAGGCAATGTGCGTCAAGCTTACACTCCGTTTGACCTGCTCCAAACTACATCTGAGGGTCTTCGAACAATAGAAGTCTTCTGTAGAGAGTTAAAGAAACAACCCGTAGCAATGCATGACCACATACACTATATGTCGACTACATACACTATCTGCCGTTGACTTTAAAGCATCCTTTGGACTTTGTTGACAGAGTATACAGAAACATCTCATTAAGCTGGGAGCTGAAGCAGTGGCCTTACTGTTAATTATCCGGCGATGGATTGGTTAAGGCTGAGCTGATTCCTCACCCCTCCTTTCCCCATACACAACTTCAAAGGCTACCTGACAGGGCAAAGATGAAAGGCAGTGGGAGGTGTGGCGAAGCAATGAGTGCTGGGTGAAAGGTGTAGCAGGAATTAAAACGAAGAGAAAAAGGTATGAGAGGTGTGTGAGGGGCAAAACGGGGTAGAGCACCCCACTTAAAGGTTCATGTGTTTCGATAGCGTATGTGCAAATGCGCGTGTGTTTATGTGTGTTTGAATGCGTATGTCTTTATCTACGTTTGGCCAAGGTCTATGGGCCCGTCCACACGAAGGCGTGTTTTCCCTAACAACACAACTTTAATATCTCTTTGGCCGACTATCCACACACAGCCGGCGTTATCGGAGTCTGGATACTGTATCTTTTGTAACCAGGTCCCAGAGTGGGAAGATTTGAAAACGCCCCCCCTTGGCGTTGTCGTCTGGACGGTGACACCTCGTACTTTGTTAACAATGCCGTCATCGCCCCACCTCTGGCGTCTAACCCTGCAGCGTCACATAACAACAACAGTGCTGCAGCGAGAGCGGACTGAGACGGATCCATAGACTGTTTACTGAACTGGACTCTGAGCCACATGCATGGGAATGAATTAGGCGGAGCACAGATTTCTCCCTTTTCCCTGATGCTCTGATTAAGGAGCTAAACTGCTCTCTAGTCTCTTTTTTTAAATAAAGTCGTATGTAGTGAGAAAGTGGCGCCTGTGAGTGCTTTGGTACAGGGAAGGGGCTCCCAGAAGCACCCTCTGCTCGTTGAGGACACTAAGTGCAGAGTGATTGGTGCATCAGAATCCAAAACAGCACAAAAGTCTCCACTTACACCAGAAACAGGGACAAATTTCTCTCTAGGATGGAGGACGATTTGGGAAGTCTCCAGATTTGGAGAGAAACTCTCCGGTGTTTGTATTCTCCACAGTGTCTCCCCGTCTCTTCTTCTCCGTTGTTGGTGTATTTTGTAGGAATTTTACACAATACTTTTCAGAATTTCACACCAATCAAAAGGACCTAGCAGAGTATATATTGCGTAATTCAAATTCTACAGGAGGCTTTCTGGAGTCAGCAGAGTCGTTGGTAGTTTAGTGCGCCAGCAGGCATTTATTAGCAGAAGAACATCGGATGATACAGACGTCTGGAGAAATGTTCTATTCTCTATCTAGAGTTACTGTGAGCACACAGTACCCGTGATCAGAGGCAAGAAGTTCTGATATCTATTCTAAAAACTCCAGCATATAAACTTGTTACAAAGGCGTGGTTATGTGTGCGCTTGTGCGTGCATATGTGTATTTTAGAAGTAGCAGTTGCTCCAGCCTCCATCTTCCTCCCTGTGCGTAGGAGTAGCCTCTGTAGAGCAGGAGTCTTCTTCTTTATCTGTGAAGAAAGCACAACACGTACAGCAACTTCCCTAATCTCAACTAACTTTGCCAGGTGCATATTTGCAACATGGCTAGTTCATTGTCTTTGTGACCTTGACCGACTTACTGTTCCTGTGCTTTTGGAGAAAGCAGAAAAAGATTGAGTCAAAAGTTTGTGTGCTTTTGGAAACAGAAAAGTTTGAGCTTGGACTAATAATCACTATCACACTTTAAATGATCATACCTAATAATCACACTTATCACATTCTTATTAATCATTACTAATAAACTCGCTAACATATGATTATTAATTGAATCATTGATTATCACACTCTTATTAATCATTACTAATACACACGCTAACACATGATTATTAATTGAATTATTACTAATACACACACTAAGACATTGATTTTTAATTCTTCAATTCCCCCTGTTGATCACTCACCAGAGTGATCATTCCTCCGAGACCACAAAATCCTGGATGTCTAAAGGGATGCCACGGACGTGGCCTGCCAAGTTTTATAACTCTAACAATTATCAAACCATGCACATATGAGATAAATTACCACTAAAATAATGAATATTACAATAAACACACTAAGTGTCCACACACACACTGTTTGTTCTCTACTCCTACTTAACCCCTTTACCCTATTTATCAACTCTATATACTGTGGTGTTCTTTACTATTGGTGTATGTGGGTCAATAATAGATTATATGTATTTACAGAAGTCCCTTAACCCTGTTCGGTTAGATCTGTTCTGACTTGATCTAAGGACCTTTTGGGCTCCTCCCCCTGTCTACACCTTGAAAGGTGAATCCACTTGTCACTGTCCTGCACTTTTACTGCTGTGGAGGTTCGCTCCACTACCCTATGGGGTCCTGTCCACCTGGGGTGTGTCCACTTTCTTTTCAATGTCTTTACATATACCCAAGGTATAGAGTCAATGGGGCCGGTACTGGTCCTGACCCCCCTTGGCTTCCTGCCAATGTTTTTACCCAGCCTTGGAGTTGAGTCACGTAGGACCATGCCAGTCCTGGTGTGGCCCCTGGCTGTAGCGGTTCCTGGTGTCTTGGTCCAGGGATGGTGCGACCTGTAAATAACTCATAAGGGGTAAATTTCTTTTCTCTGTTCACACTAGCCCAGAGTATAATGCCCAGAGTATAATGCCATAGGCAAACAGTCTAATCATGATAAACCTATAGTTGCCATCATTTTAGCTATTTTCTCTGTCCTCATTTCCTCCTCATGCTTAATAGGCAGACCTGAAGCTGTCACAAAACCTGCTCTCTCTCACTCTTTCAACTGACAATGCACTGCTGCACAGGCCTATGCAGAGTCTGCATATTCCTGCCATCAGACTGTACAACGCTGCACAGCCACGCTGAGCGACGCTCAGGGAATAAACTAACACTACTCAAAGTGACCTATCACTGAAATGCACCTTTATCTCTCTTGCACATTAAAATCCACACAGCACATTGTAATATAGTGTTTATCTGCGATACTGTACTTTTATTTTATTTTATTGTTGTTCATATTTTGTATTTTATATTTTATCTTATTTTAATACTTTTGATTGTTTTGTATCGCTGCTACGATGACCTCATTTCCCCTCGGGGATAAATAAAGTTATCTATCTATCTATCTGTCTGTCTGTCTGTCTGTCTGTCTGTCTGTCTGTCTGTCTGTCTGTCTGTCTGTCTGTCTGTCTGTCTGTCTATCTATCTATCTATCTATCTATCTATCTATCTATCTATCTATCTATCTATCTATCTATCTATCTATCTATCTATCTATCTATCTATCTATCTATCTATCTATCGTATATGTTCACTCTCTTTCCCTCACCATGCTTACAAGCTGCTGTCACTGCCATCACTTCCTCTCGCTGAGCTGACGGTTTTTTCTTTCACTTCTCTTGTACTTAGTGTCTCAAACTTTCCCTGATCTTTGATAACCACTGCCCATGCTGCGCTTACTCCTCCATTATCTTTTCTGAAACAGCAGCCGTATACATACAAGTCAATGTCTGGTCGATCCTGTGATTTTGCATGCAAGTCGGGTCTCACTATAATGGCTTGCGTTGTCAGTGGAATGCAGTCATGTGGGTTTTCGTCATCTGGAACTGCTAAACAGCTCGCTGCATTAACTCCTTTGTGTGTGTACATTATATTTGCATCTAAGCCGTCCTCTACTTTTCTCAGTCGAGAGCCTGATAGAGTAAAAACGGATGATGAGATTAACGCTATTACACTATGCCTGGTCAAAATTTTGAGTGGATGCCTGGATTACCTTTTTCTCTAATTCTGATTGTGAGGTGATGTGATGAGTGATCTTGTACACCTGTCCTTCTTTAGAGTATGTGACTGCCGGGATTGTGGCTTGTTCCCAGTCCTGTAACTGAGATTTTGTTTTTACCATGGGTTTTAAATCTTTAGCTTGACTTCCTTCTCCTAATGCTAAGCTAATATGGGGTGTTGCAGTGTCACCCATGTTGTACCACTCTGCCTGCTCTGCAGTGAGCAGGACTTGTGCTACTACTCCTTTCTTTGATACATATGTACTATGAACTTTGGTCACTTCTGTTTTTGCACTATTTGGTCTTATTTACTTCTATTTATTCACTCCATATTATATTATTACAAAACAAACAAAACAAGACTATATCATGTGAATATGTATATATGTCTATTTCTATTTCTTACCTTTTTAAAATTTAACTTTATTGCTTATTTTTGCTATTTTTTATCTTATTTTGTAATATTCTGTTGCTGCTGTGACAAAAGAATTTCCTCGTCTGCGGGACATTAAAGGTTTTCTGATTCTGATTCTGATATATATATACAGTCCAAAGTCAGTGTCCAAGGGGAACCCTCTATTTCCCTAACTCTTTCCTCATACACTTCTTCAGTTTGGGTACAGTCATAGAGAAAAGTACAGTGGGGAACGTCAGGGACCGGTTCATATGGGTGCACTGAGTGAATCCACGGTGTCCATTGTTGATACAGTTTCAAAACATTGGTAATTGGCGGGTCTGGGTCCTCTTTCAATTGAGCCCAGTAAACGTTGGCCGACTGTTGCTGCTGATCAGGATCTTCCCCTAGGATCCATTGTCCATTGTTACATCTTGAAGTAATTGTCTCTGAACAGTCTATTTTTACCCCATTAGGGAAATGAACTTGCACCCCCTGTGGGCCACATAGGATATGTGTGTATATACATAGCTTTGATGAAACTGGTAACCAGCTATTTTAGTGGTGAGGGGTTCTGTGAAAGGGAGTGGCATTGGCTGTCCTCCAAATCCCACAAGGTCTATGGAATATCTGGAGAGCTGTTGACCGAACTGAGGTTGTATCAGAGTTGAATGTGTTGCTCCTGTATCGACTAAAAAGTTCACTTTTCGTTCGTTCACTTTTCCCGTAGCAAGGAGTCAGCCTCTCCCCTTGCCCTTGACCCTGGGCACCCCTAGTATTGGTCTGGATACCCGGTGCCTTGGGACAACTGGTTACCTGGGGCCAGTTGTGGTTGTGATGGCACCTGCTGTTGTTGCTGCTGTGGCGGGGGTCCCCCTCTTGGTAGACCTCTCTGGTTTTGTGGACAGTCTCGTGCCCAATGTCCATGACCTCCACACACGAAACACCCATTGTCCCTGGCCCCCGGTGGTCCGCCCCTGCCCCTTCCATAACCTCCTCGAGGATTAAAGCCTCGTCCTCTTCCTCCTCTATAATTTGATTGTGGTGGGCCCCATGGTCCTGGTGGGTTCCATGGTCCCTGGGGAGGGGGTCCTGCATAGAATTGGCCTGCAACTGGGGCAACTGGAACTGGGGATTCCCATTGGCGCTGGCTCCTCCTGTTGTTGGCTCATTTGTGCTTGTGTCTCTAACTGTAATTTGGTCAGTTGTATTTTCAAATTATCTATCTCTGTTTTGCTCACAGCCTTTCTTTCATCTGCTCTACGCATGTGATGTTGAAGTGTCCTCATCCATATGTGTAATGGATCTGTGTCTGCTCTGGGGTGATCCTCCATCTTTGCCTGCACTTCCTTATCTGTTCCTTTCATAACTGCAGCTTTAAACATTGATCCCTGCAGTGGATCTGACCCTGGGTTTGTTCCTGACCTTTCCTGCCAGTCTTTCCTGCATCCAAATCTAATTGGTCTGTTGTCCCTAATCCGTATTTCTGTCCAAATAATTATTAGTTCTGTAGGAAATGCTGCTACATTTTTAACACTGTTATCACTTATCGCTCTTTACCACTTATTTAGTTTGTACTTATTTTATTTCATATGCTGCTAAACTGCACAGTGCGTATTGTTGTTTATTGTATATATCTACGTTTAACCACTATGTCAGTGCACTCTGTCACATTTAGTTATTGTTTGATTTATTTTACGTTAGCTTTATTTTATTTGATTATGTTTCTATGCTTGTTGTTACTCTGATCTTTTCCCACCTTTGTATTGAAACTGTTGCAAAATAATTTCCCTCGGGATAAATAAAATAATAAATAAAGCTTCTTGAATCTTGAATCTTAATCCTCTCACATCACCTATAATGGGATACCGTGACTCTACTAAGGAGCTTTTCATAAAATCTAATGTTTTAAAATTTACGGATATAGTCAAGCTAAAAATACTTGAAATCTTATTCAGAGCTGTAAAAAATCTTCCTACAAGTATTCAATCTTTATTTAAATTAAGAAACAATTGCTATAATTTAAGAGGACTGCTTCGATTTGAAACAAGAAAAGCAAGAACTAACATTAGACAAAGATGCGTGTCCGTTATTGGTGTAAAAATGTGGAATGACCTTAATGATAAACTGAAAGTAATTACAACACGACCGATATTTAAAAAGACCTTGAAATTTGAAATAATTAATGCATCTGTATAAATGTTATAATTGGAAAAGAGAAAAATAAATAAATAAATAAAAATGGAAATATTATAAGTAAACCTTAATTAAGCAAATATGAATTTTGATTTTGCAGATTTTGATTTTTGCTTTGTGAGTATGTGTATGTATGTTTAAATGTATAATATGTTTAAATGTATATAAAGTAAGTAAATTATTTCATTTATTTAGGTATAAATAAATATACTTTTAATCAAATATATGTTTAATCATAAGTAAATACGTTGTGTTTAAACAGTCAGAACTGTGATGTTAGGGTGGGCTAATAAAAGCAATCCTTTTTTGGTTGAAATTGTCAAAATATTATGTCATTTTATTTAACATCTGATGTAGAACCAAAAATAAAATTCATTCATTCATTCATGGTGAGCTCTGTGCCTACGGTTAGACCAGCTAATTTCTGTAACCATATTCCAGCTCTGTCACTAAGTGGTGGTAGTTGTGCATTCATGTGTTCCTTGTCTGCTAAACTAAATTGTTTATATATATCGGTGGTCCTGTCCCTAGTCTTAGTTCCTGGTCCTCTGCTTTCGCATTCTGACCATAGTATCTCCTCTTCCTCCCCCTCTGAGCCAGAACTCATCATACTGATTTTTTAGATTTACGTGTTTGTTTTTAAATCCCTCTCTCTTTCTCCCGTGTTTGTCGCTTTTCTGGCTTCTACAGTCATAGTCAGAGTGGTCTGAGTCAGTTAAGTCAGTCTCAGGTTTGGGTTTTCCTGCTTTGTGTCGCTGTCGTGTGTGTTGCTGCTCCCTCTATTTCTCCCTCTAACTCTTCTCCTAGTATTCCTGACTTCCCATGTTCCCTTTCATACTTTTTTTCTCATACTGTCTCTCCGAAAGCCCCTCCTTTCTGTAGTGCCCTCTCATGCAATCTCTCTTCCTCACATTGCGCTCCTCTCTGACGCTGTCTCTCCTCCTCCCACTGTCTCTCCTCTTCTGTCTGAAGTCTCACCCTCTCAGAATCACCTGTTATTATACTATAGTCTTTCTTCCCTCTTTTTGTATCCTCATATTCTGCGTTTCTTCTCATTCTTACCTTCATACTTCCTTCTGCCTCAATCGTAGGTAACTGTAAAGACAAATCTGGGTAAATTCTACTTGCTGAAGGGGCTGATGGTGACGGGGGTGGGTGTGGATAGGGTGGGGGTACTGTTTCTGCCTCCTTCTCTTCTGCCCTATTTCTCAGCTGTCTCTACACTCTCAGCTGCCAGTCCGGCCATATGCAAATCTGCTCTTCGCTCCTCCCTCTTCTCCTATTCCTTCTCCTCCTTCTTTCTCTTATGCCACAACCTACTCAGACCATTATTTTGTTTTATGTGGTGCTTAATGCGTCATCAAAACAGGATGTCCTTGTGTTGCTTTGCATCGTTTTATACAAGTCTATTTTAAGCTTTTAATTTAATCAGTAACGCTGTTTTGGAACGATTCAGAGCATCTGTCTTTCTGAAGGAGACAATTATTTCATTACACTGCTTGCTAGTTTTTAATAAATACAGCATTATTTTTGTGTGCATTAACAATCTTTGGAAGTTAAAGCTGCAAACTGATATAATAACTGTTATAATATCATTTTTTAAGTTAAATATGTTTGTTTATTGCACTCTATTCTGAGTTTATAATTAAGATAAAATAGGTTTAAAGGATATGTCATGATTGTAAATGACAATTCATTTTCTGTAAAAGGTTAAAAACACACTATTTTGATATTTTTGAACATGATATTATATAGATGGTATTATTTATTTATTTATTACATATTATTTTTGTTTCATTCCATAGCTCTTACTCTTATTGTTCACGTTGTGTTCACGGTGTGTTCAGAGTCTTCAATGTGTCAAAAGATTTAATGGAGCAACGGTATCATCTATTTTGCCCAAAAATAAACACTTGTGAACCATCAGTTAAAGAGTCCGACCATCAATCAGCCGGGACTCTACAGGGCCTGTCATAGTTATTTCAGCTGTTAAAGTACTATTCACAGGTATTTATTTATTCTTTATTCACACACACTCGTTATCCGGTCAGTGGATCTAGTCCCCAGTGATCCTCCCCTCACTCAAGCTTCTACTCTACCGTGATAGAGCGGAGTGAGACGATATAAATCACTACTTTTAATGACCAAAAGCCGAGTGTCACAGCCCCATTATTTATGTTCCCCCAGATAAGAGAAGACCAGTGGTGAGTTTAATCGTCAGGCTTTTCTGTGATGTCTGCAACAAGCTTCTACTGACAGTGTTTCACCATCAGCGGCTACAGACTGGGTGTATCCACCACCACAGAAACCTACTCACACTTTTATCTGTTTGTGTTCTCTATTATCCTCGAAACTTCCCACACAACAATCCCACAAATAAACACAGTTTTTAAGTATTTCTTATACTTTGGTTCCCAGAACCTTTAGGTCCCAGACCTACATTTTTTTCTTTGGTTCCCAGAACCTTTAGGTCCCAGACCTATGGTGGCTTTCTAGGCTCACCTAGGGGCTATCCCCCTGTGGCGCTTTTAGTCCTTAATGCCTAATGTATATTCGAGGGTCTCTACAGCCTCCGGCCTTTCTGCGTTCCCTGAACGTCTTACTGAGCACCGTTTATGCGCCTAGGACCTGTCAGGATTTATGATCCCAACACTCCTTTACCTTTTACTTATACTGATTCCAAATCAGTTTAACAGGCCTTTTTTCAATCGTCAGTCCCCCGGCTAAATTTGGATCAAATTAACCTCCAGGAAACATACTGACATTCTCCACCAATTTAGATTTTAAGGCCGAATCACAGTCTTCACTTCTTAAGAAGAATAGGTGACTGCTTACCTTTTGTCAGTGATGGGCCCTTGTGGAGAAGTTCAGTCGGCCCCAGGAGGTTCCCAGTGACTCCGCATGGTCACCGGTCCAACCTCTGCAGCTCCTTTTACCTGAGCCTCCTTGTCAGAATCACGTCCGGGGTCACCAAGTTTCTCTGTAGGAATTTTACACAATACTTTTCAGAATTTCACACCAATCAAAAGGACCTAGCAGAGTATATATTGCGTAATTCAAATTCTACAGGAGGCTTTCTGGAGTCAGCAGAGTCGTTGGTAGTTTAGTGCGCCAGCAGGCATTTATTAGCAGAAGAACATCGGATGATACAGACGTCTGGAGAAATGTTCTATTCTCTATCTAGAGTTACTGTGAGCACACAGTACCCGTGATCAGAGGCAAGAAGTTCTGATATCTATTCTAAAAACTCCAGCATATAAACTTGTTACAAAGGCGTGGTTATGTGTGCGCTTGTGCGTGCATATGTGTATTTTAGAAGTAGCAGTTGCTCCAGCCTCCATCTTCCTCCCTGTGCGTAGGAGTAGCCTCTGTAGAGCAGGAGTCTTCTTCTTTATCTGTGAAGAAAGCACAACACGTACAGCAACTTCCCTAATCTCAACTAACTTTGCCAGGTGCATATTTGCAACATGGCTAGTTCATTGTCTTTGTGACCTTGACCGACTTACTGTTCCTGTGCTTTTGGAGAAAGCAGAAAAAGATTGAGTCAAAAGTTTGTGTGCTTTTGGAAACAGAAAAGTTTGAGCTTGGACTAATAATCACTATCACACTTTAAATGATCATACCTAATAATCACACTTATCACATTCTTATTAATCATTACTAATAAACTCGCTAACATATGATTATTAATTGAATCATTGATTATCACACTCTTATTAATCATTACTAATACACACGCTAACACATGATTATTAATTGAATTATTACTAATACACACACTAAGACATTGATTTTTAATTCTTCAATTCCCCCTGTTGATCACTCACCAGAGTGATCATTCCTCCGAGACCACAAAATCCTGGATGTCTAAAGGGATGCCACGGACGTGGCCTGCCAAGTTTTATAACTCTAACAATTATCAAACCATGCACATATGAGATAAATTACCACTAAAATAATGAATATTACAATAAACACACTAAGTGTCCACACACACACTGTTTGTTCTCTACTCCTACTTAACCCCTTTACCCTATTTATCAACTCTATATACTGTGGTGTTCTTTACTATTGGTGTATGTGGGTCAATAATAGATTATATGTATTTACAGAAGTCCCTTAACCCTGTTCGGTTAGATCTGTTCTGACTTGATCTAAGGACCTTTTGGGCTCCTCCCCCTGTCTACACCTTGTGTAGACAGGGGGAGGAGAAGTAGTTCTACTTCTAGTAGAAGTAGTTCTACTTCTAGTAGAAGTAGTTATTGACACAATACAGTGTGTCCCATACATAGACTAATGTGTGGCGCTGCTCCACAGAATCAACACCGAGCGCAACAAATTAATTCCAGTTGTTTTTTTTCAAAGCGATTTTTAAATATAAATATTGTTCCGTTTATTCACCTCCCGTAGCACTCTTTCTCATTGTCAATATTGTTTACACACACACACAACCTGTGGCGACTAAGGTCGCTACACTGCCTTAAAAGGAAACCCTGTCCAAATCTGTTTGAGCCAGTAAAGCTGTGTTTCCAAGTACTTTTGATACATAATTGAGATCATTATTAGAGAACAAATGATAAATACTTGATTTATTCTTAAACACTGTTATTTTGTATTGTTCATAATTTGATAGAATACCCTCTGTCTATACCACTGCTCTACTAGGATGTTTTTTTAAATAACCAAGGCACTTCAACGAAAATCTTTATTTTGTGAAAAAAAACACTGAGGAAAATTAGAGAACACTATCAGATCCCTCCCAGTTATTGGTGTTGATGTGGCACCTGTTAACAATTGACCTTATTGTTGGACACACCCTATTTATCTGCAGCTCTCCTGGTTACTTTTTAAGATGGCGAGCTTCTCTAAGGAGAGTGAAACCCTGAGACAGCAGGTTGTCAAGATGAAGGCCAAAGGGAAGACCATCAGAGAGAGGTTTCAAGATTTCAAGAATACTGGAAAAAAAAAGGTCGGTCGTCCACATAAAACAAGTGCACCAGAGGACAGGATTATGAGAAGACTCTCAATGGGGAATCAGTTCAGCACTGCAGCTGGAGTTGGTCTTCAGTTCAGTGCTGAAAAGGGCAAGGATCTGTCTCTGCACACAGTGTCTCATCATTTAAGACTTTTTGGACTGAAACTCCACTCTGCAGTGACCAAACCTCTTATCAGCAGAAAGAATAAAAAGGCTAGACTTGCCTTTGCTGAGGAGCATGTTCTATCTATCTATCTATAGAAATCACAGAATTGTTTGTGATCAAACAGAAGCCATTCACGACCAGTCAGCCATTTGGCATTCCATTTTCTGTTCTTCGTTTCTCTGTCGATATCCTCATCCCCTGCCTCTTTCCTCCTCTCGCCCCTAGAAGTCTGTCCCAACCACCGCCACCTTTAATTTATCTTAACTTTTGACTTGACTTTACTAACGTTAGCTAACTTCCTCCTCTTAAGTCATTTAATTTAATCTGAACTTTTGACTTTACTTTACTAACATTAGCTAACTCCCTCCTCTTTAGTCATTTAGTTTAATCTGAACTTTCATTCATTATTCATTGTCGGATTACAGTTTTCTCTTTATATTGTTGTAGGTATGGAGAGGTAAATCACAGAAGGTTGATGTATACCTTTGACATTTGATTTTTGGTGTTATTAATCATGAGAAAATAAAATAGAAATCAAACTTTAACATACAACACCACAATTCAGTTTGTGTTTTGTGTCGTAGGTCTCTTTGCTATGCCTCAGAGCAAATATGGGATGTTGTTATTGAGCACTTTCCTCAAATCAAACTTGAAGATACATTTTATCCTAAACATTTTGGGTATCTTAGCCATTGCTCTATTTATTAGAGCAAATTTAGGATTGTTGAAAAAAATTTGTTATTTTTCTTTGTTAAATCAAACAATCTAGCACAGCTTCACATAATACAATGTGGCTCTGGGTATTATTGTTTTAGCCAGTTTCTGAGGCAAACACGTTGAGATTTTCTGAAAGTAAGGCTGATCTTTTTTGCAAAGTGACGCTCTTCTGTTTCAATGTCGTAAAGAAACGTTGCATGCTGCCTGTTGCTACTCCAGCCTTTGAGTTTGCATTTTTAAAGCTTTCCTAACTTTTATTCTCCTTTTGTTCGTTATGTTTCTTCACCCTAACTTCTGTGAAGTTCTGCCCTCTACAATGAGATTACTTTCAATTTTTTTGTGTTTCTTTTCGTGCTGTTCTCAATGCCACTTCCACCGGGACACGCTGCCTTTGTTTACTCCGGAGAACAGCTGATCGCCTTAATGCCGGCTGGCAGAGCGGCCAGACCAGCTGATATCCCACCCGAACTCTGGAGAAAAACAGACCGGGGATGCAGAGTTGGGAAGCAACGTCGAGGATAAAGACGGGGGTCGAGACTAGAAGGGCTCATGGAGAGGAGAAGATTAAAGCTGGGTCTCCCCTCTGTTGTGATGGGAAATGTATGGTCTCTGTACAATAAAATGGATGAAGTGACGGCGCTAACGCAGAGCCACCCGGAGTACCGTGAGTGCAGTTTGATGTGTGTCACGGAGACATGACTGCACAGGGATATCACGGATCAGAACCCGACATCTGCCTGCAGCATTATACACACCACTATCTCCAGACTCCATATATACTGTTTATATATATAGTTATATATATTTATTATGTTTTTCTAATATATGTTGTCTGTATAATATTTGTTGTTTGTATATCTGGAGTTTTGCAACGAAAATAATTTCCCCCTGGGATTATTAAAGTATTTCTGATTCTCTTTCTAATTCTAATTCTGATTCAACTTCAGCTCCCATGTCATATGATGTGCAGTTACACCCAGATAATTGTTGATACTGACACAGGTCTAGTGGTCTCCTGTTAGGGCGACATATTCCGCTACAGCCAATTTCTCTTCTTTCGTTTTCTTTTCAGTTTCAAAGAGGTCATGGATTTTAGTCATTACTGGGCCTATTGACAGTGGCTTGTAGAAACTTTTAACACTTTAACACCCTTGAACTCGACACTATTAATCAGTCGACAGTCTCCAGACAATCCATTTGGCAATTTTGTTATTCAAGTTGTCAGAGGTAGACTTAGTTATTCACCTGCATTCGGTGAGCAAGCCCGGACTTGCACCAGAACTTGAATCCCTGACAAACGCATGCTTAGCATTGAGGTGGTACTATAGGCTCGGTAAAACAAAAACTCCTTTGTGCAGTGTCCAAATCACTGCATGTTTATTGAATTTTCCATCTTTGTTTTTTTATACTCAAACTTTCCATCCAGAGGGCCAACAACTTCTTCAGGTTCTTTTTCCATCTTTTGATCTCAGCCTTAATGCTAGAGCGACGAGTGAAGAGCTGGTGGAATTGTGGGAAATATGGGGCGAGTCATTAATGGGGCAGTGTTAATGCATTAAAAACATAATGCTACCTTCTGTCTGAACATGGGGTTCTGGTGCTAGCTCCCACTTGTGGTCACCTAAATGTGATGCAGTCTAGTGTAACTTTAACCTGGATGGCTAATGCTGCTGTGTCAGAAAATCCCAACTCACCAATCAAATTGTACTATCTGTTATGGGCGGGTCGTAACCGATGACAACAGTGATGCGCTATCTAAGATAGCTAGATACGTCATCCAGGGTATCTAAGTGCGTGCAGTGGTATTTTGAACCGCATGCATTGGTGCTGCCCCATCAGTTGGGAAGGTCAACTCCTTGTCATCAGACCCTATGTCTGGAAAGATGTGGACCAGTCGCTCCTCTCTTGCCATCTAATTCTTTCAAAACAAAATACACACACACACACACACACACAGACACACACATATTGGATGCAAGTATTGCCCACAGCTTAGTGAGCCCACTCTCTGTGGGGTAAGAGCGTGTCTCACACTAGGCTTTGGCTGGCATACTGAGACATGGAAACACACACACACACACACACTTGAACTCACTCACCCTGCAGTGTACAGATGGACACATGGACAGGCCTTCAATGACCAACAGTCTCCAAGGACAAACTGATGGCCCAACACACTCTTTACAGATGGACTTGCAGTGCAATTAGGAGATATGAGGAGACATGGCATCATTAATAATACAGCCAACAGCCTGCTCCAAGGGCCTGGGTTCAACATTAACAAGCCACGAGCATGGGGCACACACACACAAACACACACACACACTGACTCCACATGTTTTCGACGTCACTTTAGCTGACACAACGCCGCATGGGGATTTAGACAATCTTTTTTAATGTCTTGCTTTAAAACACACACATGTATGTTTACTACATGCGTAAGAACACTGCTGTGGGGTTCAAATTTATATTTTTCAGCGAGCGGCTGCACATGGAGTTTGATTGGTGCAGGGTGACTGGGATCGATGGTCAGAAACGAGCCTGTCGATGCAGGTCAGACTGTACATGGCCATTTTGATACTGTTGCAAACAAGCAAAAATCTGGTTCAATAGTCCCTCATGGTTTAGAGGCTGCTGCACAAGAGTCATGCAACACAGCAGTGTTCATTATTCCAACTGGCATGTTGTGTGGGGGATATCGATGGCATCATAACTGAACCTTGAATTCGAGGAATATATGCACGGTTGGTATTTGTTGTCTGTTATCTTGTCCAGCTAGCTGTCTTGGTGAACTCAAATACCTTGAAGCAATGCAGATAAAGAACTAACGTTCAAGACCATACACTGCTGTGCTACACTTCCACAGGTGTTTTCACTTCCACTCGACTTTTAATACATCTGCTCTGGATCGTATCCACCGTATTCCTCAGACTGCCAACAGCGAAAGTAATTACCCCTGAATTTAGCTAATACTACTTTGTATTTTTAAAATATTTTTAAAAGGGATTGGGTTTGTGAAGTGTGGTTGTATTATCCATAGTCAGTGCATTGCCTTTTGAAGTTAAGCAATATACTAGTGCGGATGTACTATAGGCAGGGGTGCAGAACTGATGTCAGGATTGGAGGGGGACACCAAAGTGATTTTCTTTTTTTTGGCTCGCCATATCATTCAAAGAGTACTGCACAGGGAATTCAAAAAGTACTGTACAGGGAATCATTTACTTTGCTTACCTTTCTTGTTTAAACAGCCAACATGTCACTGCTTACTTATATTATTAAATTACTTATATTAGTAAATCATCATTTTAAGGGTAGGGAACGTCTACTCACCCTCAATTCTTCTCACCATCTTTTTTTATCTCCCAGTGTATGGGACTACTTTATGCATGTGTAACCCAGGTGAATAAGGTAATAAACTGATAGAACCTAAGATCAAACCTTAATGTAAACTAAATGACTGTGTTTAATGTAAAAGAATGTCATAAAAACAGTTACTGCTCAGTTTATCATTTATTTTGTGTGTGTACTGCTCCTTTAGCAAGTGCAGCGGTAACAGCCAATCAGTTGACTGCAGCGCCGCTTGTTGGAGAGAGGGAGAATAATTAGAGCAAGAGCAGAACGCTACAGAAGGCAGATGGAAAAGACTAGAACAAGAGGAAAAGAGGAACTAAATAGGAGTAAAAGGAGTGTATTTTGAGGTTTTACACCTTGTTTCTTCGTATCGTACTCAGCTGCTGTTCACGTTGCTGGGTTCTGTTTCTTTCATTTTTGAACAAGTATTTGGTGAGTGGAAAAGTATATTTTTTTTCCAGTGCATGTGTTAGCAGGTATCCCTTTGTCGTATGAATTCAGTGTGAAGGAGATATTACTCGCAGCTAAGCTAAAGCAGTCTGAATAACTGTCATGCCTTATTGTGTGCCAAATTGGTATTACAGGGATGGGTTGTATAAAATGAGTTAAAGTTTAAACAGAGCTGGTTAAGCAAACCAAAGAGAAAACAGAAACATAGAACTAGGCCTAACTAAGATAAAATGAGAACTTGAACTGAGTAAACTCGAAATAGATATCAGGAACTAAACAACCAACCAGTACAAATTTATCTCAGCTCAAATAGGCTGGATTTAATCCAAATAACAAATAGGGATAAATAACCTTATTTTTCCGAACTTCGGGTTTCATTCTGAATGGTTGAGGGGAGATTTAATAATTCATGTCTTGTATGTGTGTGAAAGTGTTTGGTACCAATTGTTCTGACGTTCTCTACATATAAAAAGCCGGCAGTTGAAATCCCCTCACTGGTCTGTGGTCTGTTATTCTTACACTAGGACCAACCACTCACCTGAACCTAGACTCTGGTCCTATACATAAAGTGCTACACATGGTTCATTGATATGAATGGGTATCAAAATATGAAGCCCTAACCAAGTTGTGTAAAGTAACTGATCATGTTTTTACAATACCAGTTATGCTGGTAAACAGTCTTAAAAAAAAACACAGTTCTAAGAGCACAATAAACTCAAATAAATAAAACACAAGTTGACCCAACAAAATTATTTTTTCCAACATTTAAATAATTTCTTTTTAGATGTGAATCTAAAATGTGAAGTCTGAAAATACATTTGTTTAATTTTGAATATTTTGGGGTATTTATTATGGGGGGGGGGGGGGGGGGCGCAATTCATGTCTTTCAAAAATGGAGGGGGACCTAACCAAGCTACACACTTCTTTCGCCAGGAGAAAAATAAACGAGAATGTTCAACAAGAAGCCTGTTAGTTGCTACATGAATGACGATGAGGATAAAGGTAAAGTGGATGCCTCGTGGGAGTACGCACGCATGAGTAAGCCTGCTGAGAAGCTATGTTAGTGACACAACAAGGATTGTTTGTGTAACAAGCCTACTGTAGAAAATGGTGGCAACCATGATAGGAAGCACTACTCCTCTTGATAGTTGAATCCAGATGAAGGAGGACTATTGTGATGTTCTCCACCACCTCTTTGAAGTTAATAAGATCAAAGATGCATGTCGGCATAGAGCTATTTTACTCAATGGGCAGTCAGACTTACAGTCTTATGACAAACCTCATCAGCCCCGCCAGGACAGGAGACAAGACGTGGACAAGAGAGCTTGTTAAGCTGTTTAAGGGCCATTTTAACCACAAAACCCAGTAAAATTGTGCAGTGCTACAAATTTAACTTAAATGAAATTTTAAAGTGAAATTCTGCTGTAAAATCATCCCAGGTTTCTTTTAGGTAAATTTGCGGCGGCGAGTTGGACGCATTAAAATGTCTTTTTTAACAACTAATACTGCTCCAAATAACACCAAACCTCTGCAGCATCACAAGAAGAGTCCTGACACATTGACCAAAGCACCATCAATGTAGTTAGTGAACACAGAGTTTATTAAAAGAGTGTTTTAAAAGACTTACCTACTGGCTCCAGTACCAGCTGCTCCATTCAAGTCGATGACCAAATACAATCCAAAAGGAAGGAACCCATTGATGAGTTATTCCAGCAGAACACGTAAACATTGTGGTTTGTGGCAGACACGGTGGAAGACGCACAGGGAAAGCCTTCACTTTGAAGTGAAGAGAGACAGAATGTTTCATGTTTGTATCTTTCCTGGCTGCGAAACAAAAATTAATGCTTACAATCCAGAACTTTGAACATTTTTGATCACCTGCCAATCAGAATTTCCACCAGCCACAGTGAATGCATTTGATAATTCATTTAGTTTTATCTGAACTTTTGACTATACTTTACTAACGTTAGCAACTATTTTCCTGCTCCAGCTCTGTTCGTTTTTCTTCTACCTTTTGTTTCATGTTAGACGCTCCGTTCGTTTCCATGGTTTCTCATGCTGGTTGTCCCCGTCAACTCTGTAGATCCACTGTATATTCTTCAGCGGTTGTATTCACACGAGAGCCTACCCTGTCTTTGTACTAGGGAGCTGGTAGAGTAAACTCTGTTGGATGCCTGATCTGACTGAATTTGATATTTGTGTTCACACATACATCCCTCCCATTAATGTTGAGATTTCAGGTCTGCAGGGCATGTGTGAAAGGGACTTTACAGTCGCTGGAGTCTGCACCATTGCAGTCAAGGACAATCCACTCATCCAATAGGTGTCACTGACATTGAAGTTGTTGCCAGTTGAGAGTTAGGCACTTAAGGTGCGTTTCTATTAGGGTCCAATACCTGGAATGAGGCGGGTCTACCTCGCCGAAACGCCAGCCATTTGCGTGTGATTCTTTTGAATGGCCATTTTTTTACCCTTAGGTAGAGAAGTGCGGTTGCTGATTGGATGTTGCTCTCAGCGGGATGTCACACAACACTTTTACACTTCCCAGCATTTTTAAAATGGAGTGTTTTCTTTCATGTTACCCTTACATAAGTTGACGTTGTGAATCATACGGGCCACCACCTTAAATCAAACTGCTACTATTCTGCGGCACACTGCTGTATCACTGAACTGTTGATCATCCGAACCCATTCAGAGTGATAAGTCACCTCCGGAGTCTGGTAAATTCCTTTTGGGGCCTTTTTTCGTAATGGAAATACGGCGAGTGAATGGCCATATGAGAGGGCGTGCCCTAAAAACTTTCCGAGTGGGCACATTTTACCCTAATGGAAATGCACCTGTAGAAGTAGTTCATGCTGAGTAATGCAGGGAAAATATAGTGGAACCAAGCTGCACACTTCTCCTGCCAGGAGCAAAATAGAAAACTTCCCAGTGTTCAATAAGAAATGTCCCATGAGCTACTACAGTCTGATATTTTCCTCACTCTCCTTTTTATTTGTTGCACCTGTTAACTCTTAACTTCCCCATATATTATACATGGACTTAAGAGACCAGTTGTGTGGAATTGCAACACATGCTGTAGCAGTGTGAATAACTTGGGTAGGTGCATTATGTGCAATTATCTATAATTATAATGTAAAAACATTCCTTAAAAAAACAACTGAGTAGACCCGACAAGCTGCTGAAATCACTATCTGAAGTTCATCAATTCCATGCAGTGAAGTGGATGCTTTCTCACTTGCTGCAACTTCCTCTCCCTGTCTCTCTCCCTCTTCTCCAGACATCTTTCTTCCAAACACTTCGTTTGCTTGTGCCAATCCTGACCCCTCAGACTCCGGATTGAGAATTTCACCCTGTAGAATCAATACTAATCTTCCTCCTCGGCCCACAGTAGATATGCCTGTCTAGGCTTTCTGCCGGACCTTCCTCCCCTCAGAGCCAAGCCCGGTGTCTGTCATCCTCAGGATAGGTCAAGCTTCTTCCAACCCAAGGACATCAGGAAAAAGGGCTGTGAGGAAGCTTTAATGATGGCTGTTATGGTATAGTGTAATACACACACAAGGTTTGGGTGATATGGTCAAATGAGTGTGGTCTATACCTAATATGTAAAGTGTCCTGAGATAACTTTTGTAATGATTTGGCACTATAAATAAAATTGAATTGAATGATAAAACCTTGATATTCTTTTTCAAGCCTGTGAAAGATTCATAATTGCAGAGTTGATCTTGGTTTCAATTCTGTGTTTGGTAGATGTGTTCTCCCAGGCTGTGAATAGTAATAGTATGATCGGCTGGCAGTGCTTTTTAGTATAAAACAAGATGACACACCTTTTATAGAGAATGTGGCTCATGTGGAAACCATTCTCACTCCAACTTCCAAAACCAACGCCTGACCCACCAACCAACAAAACAAGGATGGAGAATTCATCTATCTCATTCAACCCATAGTTTTGATGGGGAAAATGACTATATTATTATTATTTTAGGATGACACATGGTAAATACGATGATCTGTTGGAGCCTGTCTGACCTTACATCATATAGCAGTGGCTCTCCAGTTTGCCCATTTGTCTCAGCAACAAAGCTTTCCCCCTCAAAACGCCTGGTACATCTGTGTTTGGGCCCTAATTAGTGTCAGTCACAGGTCAGACGGCCAATAGAAACACGTTACTACTGTAGGCGACACATCAGAACTTTCAAAAAATTCTATCCAGGTCAAACTATTTTTTTTTTTTTTTTTTTTTTGTAATATGAAGTCTGTCTGGTCTGTGAAATATCGATGACATCACACTTTGGAGGCGGGGGTGAGGACCTTAGCAAGGATCTTACAATCTAGGTTTAAAATTGAGACTGGTCTGTAGCTGCCACATGAAGTGGGGTCCCTGTCTTTCTTTAGGATCAATGAAATAGATGCCTCCTACATGGTCGCTGGCAGTCTGCCTTCAGTAAAGGAGTCATTGAACAGCTTCATGCACCTCCAAAAGAGAGATGGGTCTACCAAGCTCCCCAGCGATGTTTATATCAATCTGAGGGTACGTTAGACAGTCTAAGGGATGGGTCGCTGCAGTAATTGGGTTGCATTCAGAAGTATATAATGCAGTGTAGAAATCAGAAAAAAGATTTGTTAATCGTCACTGGATCAGTGTGGCTACTGTCTTGTAGTTGAATTTTAGAGATTAATCTGGAAGCACTAGCTGGGCAGGCCTGCTACGTCAGGAGTGGAGAGGTGGAGTAAGTTTCATTGAGTTTTACCAGTTCCTCCGCAATTTCCACCAGACTAGCCCGTTCAACCCTTCTCATTTGAGAAATATAGGATATCACTTGTCCTCAAACAGAGGACAAGTGTGCTTCCCACAGAGTGCCGCTGCTGACATCCGGGGTGTCAATAAACAAAATCTTTAAACTTTATACTATCCAACAGTAAGTTTGAGCTGAACCTCCATGGTGATGGTGGAATTGTATCTTGAGGAAAACTAATGTCAACTGTGGTAGGAGCATGGTCATGGTCATCGGGTGATATTCACATGCATTCACGCAGTCTGGGAGGTTGTTATCGAGTAAGAAAAAATCAATTCGGGAGAATGTGTGGTGTACACGGGGAAAAAAGGAGAAAGCTTTCCCATTTGGGTTTCTAAACTTCCAGAGATCAGAAATTCCCAACTGTATGCAAATGTTTTTACTATGTGTGCTGCATTTGATAGCATAACCTGTGTAGTAGAAGATCTGTCAAGAGTCACATCCTGCACCAGGTTGAAGTCTCCGGCTTTGATAATGCGATAACTGTCGGCGTTTGGGATTGTGGCTAATAGCCTTGTAAAAAACTGTTCATCGTCCCAGGTGAGGGCATAAACCGAAACTATGACATAGCGATCGTCAGTATCTAGGATTACATTTGTTGGCTCAAACAGGACTCTTTTATGAATGATGATAGCTGCCCAACTAACTCTATCTGTAAATTTGGAATGGAATAAGCGGCCCATCCACGCCCTCTTAATACATGAGGTGTCGGCTGTTTTGAGATGTGTTTCCTTAGGAAACATCACATCCCCCTGAAGGTGCTGCAACTGTGTCAGGACCTTACCGATTTTGATCACTTTGTTCATTCCCTTAGTATTGCAGGAGATCAGACGCACTCCAGTACCTGTCATTACGGCATTAGCCATAGGAACAATAATAATAAGTTAGAATGACACTGAATGACCTTAAAGTAATCTGTAGTAGTGGCGGAAGAGAGTGTGGAGGAAGGGTAAAAAAATAAATTAAAAAAAGGCCCAAACGCACATAAAACAGAACAAAAACAACATGAAACAAGACAGTAACAATTTAACCAATCTGAGGGCTACTCCCATATGAAAAACACATTCTGAGCTCACTAGCTCGAACTAACAACTAAACTGACCTTCTGGGGTCACCTCCCTAAACAAACAGTGTTTGACCCCTTAAAGTCACATGAGAATAATATTAAAGAATAAAACATAAAAATAGTTTTAATTATTATTCTAGAAAAGACATTAAATTAAATTAGTCAGCAGAGGGCGCAAAGATGCCATGGGGCAGGCAGGCCATGAGGGTATTTTTCTACCTCAGCTCAGATGAATAGGATGCATTTATGAAACCCTCCACCCTGCATTAGAATGCACACTGTATCGATACAGGTCACCTCTGCACATCAGACTATAAAAAGTGTCAGTTTATATTTCACTGTCAGATTGTTGTTATGATCTTGACATTTCGCACTTGAAGGCAGCTTCATTCAGGAGAAAAACAGAAAGAAAAGAGATGGAGGAAGAAGAACTTTATTTTTTCACTGTTATTATTATACATGTTACACAGACAGACCCGAAATACACACATGCACAAACAGGGCCTATACGTGCAATTAAGGAGAGATGTTAGAGCGAGGGGGCTGCCAGTGACCAGCGCCCTGAGCAGTTGGGGGTTCAGAGCCTTGCTCAACAGCACCTCGGCAGTGCCCAGGAGATGAACTGGCACCTCTCCAGCCACCAGTCCACGCTCCATTCATGGTCCACACGGGGACTTGAATCAGCGACCCTACGGTTCCCAGCCAAGTCACCTATGGACTGAGCTACTGCCGCCCCTAAGGGACTGAGCGACTGTGCTTGTTGAAGGAAACAATTAGTTGTTACACAAACTCCAAGCTGATCAGTATTTGTGTTTTTTTTAAAGCACAAAGAGCTTAAAGTCAGCAGAGGGCGCCAAGATGCCATGGGGCAGGCAGGCCATGAGGGTATTGTTCTACCTCAGCTCAGATGAATAGGATGCATTTATGAAACCCTCCACCCTGCATTAGAATGCACTCTGTATCGATACAGGTCACCTCTGCACATCAGACTATAAAAAGTGTCAGGCTTTAGTCCTTTGGCCAAACAGAAAACAAGACTACTTCAGATAACACTGTGGCGGTGGGTGATAAAAAGTTTAAATAAAATAAAATAATAAAGCTGTGAAACAAATATATAATAACAAACTGAAATCCACATGGGCCTGTGAATGTTCTCATTCGTCCAGGTCATCGTTATCCGCAAAGCAATTTCAGTCAAAAACAACTGGACTGGTTGTTTGTCTAGGAAGACGTTTCACCTCTCATCCAAGAGGAATCCACATGCACACGCTTGGCACAGAGGCCGACCATAGACAAACTGAATCCACATCAACTTCACAAAAACAGGATGAAGAAACGTCAATTTACAAAGCATCAGAAAACACCGGACCTTGAGTCAACATGTCCACAGTGCGTTAAAGTGACCACTTAGCAATTCCTGTTCAAAATTTTAACAGACAGAAAATTGGCAGCCTGTCAGAATTTTAACGTTAACGAGGCGGTCTAAAAAATAATATAAAATATATAAACTCCGGTCAGTCCGGGGCTGTTATAGCACAGCTACACAGTCAGCACCACACCAACTCACGGTTATCCAGATAACATTACAGCGGCTCGTCTACGGTGAAATTAACAGCTCTCCCACGGTCATCAGGGCTCCTCTGTGCAGGTGGATCTTATGAAGGACCATAGAGAGCCTTTTCCTGCCTCCATCCTTCATCGTGATGATCAGCCTCGCAAGCCCAAGTTGTAAAGCTCCGACATCACCTCTCTGTATTTCTGGCGCTGCTCCACCACCTCCTGAGTGTAGTCCTCGTAGATGGCGATGGGAGACCCTCTCTATTGTAGCTGGCCTCTCCTGGCGCAGGCTTCTTGTATGGTTTTCATCACTTCAATCACTCTGATGTTATTGCGCCGTCTCTGGGACTCCAGGTCGCTGACTTTAGCCAGCAGCTTAGCGTTGCTCTCTGTTAGCAAGGCACAGGAGGCCTCAAGCGTTAGCAGACGCTCGTCCTGTAAATTTGCGTTTACCTCAAGGGAGCCTATCTTCTGAGCGTGGTCGGACACTGGCGTGGACGTGGTCCAGCTTTGCTTTGAGCGTTGAAATGGAGGCCTTGAACTCGGCAGAGAGGGCTTTGATCTCGGTGGAGAGGGCTTTGTTCTTGGTGGAGAGGGCTGCACGGTGATGCTCCAAGAGGTTAGTTATGGCCGCCATGCTAATCTCGACACCTCCCTCCTCTACAGGGCTAGCTTTTGCCCTCTGGTCTTTTACAGTGTGTCTGGTCGAATGTGTCGGCATATTTAGGTGGTGTATCCGTTAAACGAGACGAATATAACTATAATTGTGACTTTGGGGGTCCTGTAACGTAAAAATTATCAAAAGTTGAAGGAGCAAGACTGGACCCGTGTCTACTCCATCTCAGCCAAACTGGAAGTCAGCCGTATCTTGACTGTCTTTTGATATTTTATTTGCTTGCACAGATGTTAAATGCCGGGTGCTTCAGTTCAATCTGCTGTTTCAGGTTTGCTGTTGATGTGACTGAAGTGCAGATTTTTTTTTGAAAGCTGGCAGGAAAAGTTTGCACAGAAATCTAAGATTGTTCCCATCCTCACAACCTTATCGTAAAACTGATAAAACTTGTTTAAACGAGAATACGACCCCTCCTTGCTGCTTTGTCCCCTACACGTTGCTGTCGCTTCAGTGCTGTTTTTTGTTTTGATGACGCATGCGGCTGTGAGACACTGGTGGCTGGTGTTGCCAGATTGGGTGTTTTTTTGCTCCAAATTAAGGCCCATTTACGTTATGTTTTAGCCTGGGTTTCTCCTGGAAGGCTCTGTGACCTACCTACCAACACGCACCAGGGTGACTTATAACAGTGACAAGCCCTGGTTCACACCCAGACTGAGACAGTTGAGGTCTGACAAGGAAAGGGCATTCAAAAGTGGCAACAGAGCAGAGTACATAGAGGCCAGGTACAGGTTTAGCAGGGCGGTGAGGAAAGCTAAACAGCAGTACTCCAAGAAGCTCCAACATCAGTTCTCGACTCTGCCTCTGTCTGGAGGGGGCTCAGGCAGATCACCAACTACAAGCCAAGAGCCCCCCCTGCTGCTAACGATCAACGCCTTGCCAACAACCTCAACAACTTCTACTGCCGATTTGAAGATCACCTGGACAGTACTCACACCACCCCCCACCACACTACCCACCAGCTCCAGCCCACCAGCCTTTCTCCCCCCACCACCACAATAGAGACTGTACACCTCTTACCACTACAGCTGCCCCTCCCCACCTCCCCTCCACCGACACCTCTGTCTGTCCTTGAAAGAGATGTTAACCGGCTCTTCAAGAGACAGAACCCCTGCAAAGCTGATGGGCCAGATTCCGTGTCTCCATCCTGCCTGAAGCACTGTGCAGACCAGCTGTCTCCTCTGTTCACGGACATATTCAACACCTCACTGGAGACATGCCGTGTGCCAGCTTGCTTCAAGGCCTCCACCATCATCCCAGTCCCCAAAAAACCAGGACCCACTGGACTAAACGACTACAGACCTGTCACCCTGACCTCTGTGGTCATAAATCCTTTGAGCGCCTGGTTTTGTCCCACCTCAAATCCATCACAGACTCACTCCTGGACCCCCTGCAGTTTGCCTACAGAGCCAACAGGTCTGTAGACAATGCTGTTAACCCGGCCACACACTTCATCCTCCAGCATCTGGACTCTGCAGGATCCTACGTCAGGATCTGGTTTGTGAACTTCCGCTCTGCATTCAACACAATCATCCCGGCTCATCTGCAGGACAAGCTTTCACAACTCAACGTGCCCGACTCCACCTGCAGGTGGATCACTGATTTCCTGATGGACAGGAAGCAGCACCTCACCTCGGACTCCAGGATGATCAGCACCGGCTCTCCGCAGGGCTGTGTTCTTTCTCCCCTGCTCTTCTCCCTGTACACTAACAACTGCACCTCCAGTCACCAGTCCATCAAGCTCCTTAACTTCGTGGATGACACCACCCTCATTGGACTCATCTCTGGTGGGGATGAGTCTGCCTACAGATGGGAGATCGACCATCTGGTGACTTGGTACAGGGAGAACAACCTGGAGCTCATTGCTTCGACAACAGTGGAGATGACTATAGACTTCAGAAAGAGCACAGCCCCACCCTCCCCCATCATCCTGTGTGACTCTCCAGTGGAAACTGTGGAGTCCTTCTGCTTCCTGGGCACCATCATCTCCCAGGACCACCGTCTGGTACGCTGCTGCCTCTGCCAAGGACAGGTGCAGACTGCAGCGTATCATATATTCTGCAGAGAAGGTGATTGGCTGCAACCTCCCTTCTCTCCCAGAACTCTACTCTTCTAGGACCCTGAGGAGAGCAAGGAACATAGCTGCTGATCCCTCCCACCCTGGACACTATCTGTTTGAACCTCTCCCCTCTGGCCGGAGGCTGAGGTCCATCAGGACCAAAACCTCCCGCCACAAAAACAGTTTCTTCCCCTCTGCCATCAGGCTTTGGAATTCTGTTAAAGACACCTAACTGTCATTCGTTATATTAACGACATCTGGAACTCATACGTTATACTAACGTACCTAAATCACAGGTGTTATATTAACACCCCCCCTTTTTCACTGGACACTTTAACTTGCACACTACCACCTGCACTGGTCATGCAAATACACTCACTTATATGTCATATATATAATTCAATGCTAAATGTTTAGTTTTGTTGAGATCAACCTGCAGTTGCCTCCCCGGGTCCGTTGATCGGAGGATAGAAGAAGAGATCTAGAGACGATGGCTTGAGATCACACCAATATCTTTATTGGCGCACTTTGCAAAGCGGAGACAAGTTCTGATACAACACAAACCAGGTCATACATCAGACGAGTCTGTTGTGGTCTAAGAGTAGCGGCTTTAAATACACTGGTGGGCTGATGGTAACGCCCCCAAGGTAAAAAAAGGTGGCAACAGACGTTAATCTGCCTAGCAACATCTTATAACACTAAATGCTGAGAGAAGGAATTTTGTGCATGTCCCTATATGGCTATCTAGAGAGACAGATGTGTCTGTTTGCAACACACAAACTTGTTAGTTAAGGAGTATGTGTGTGTGTGCCTAAAATGAGGAAATGAGCATTTCCTCTGTTTGTTAGAATCTTTACGAGGTGATGGGTGAATGGGCACGAGATCTCTTACCTTGCACATTCTAGGCTCTGTGTTGCAAGTTTATTATCTGCTCAATCAGCAAGGAATAGTCTCATTCCAGGGGTACTGTGTACCAACTTCAGTTTAGCCATTTCAAAAGCCACATGAAGAGAGCAGCTCATTTCTCTTACTTCCACAGTTTGCTTGTGTTCATGTTTATATTTATGTAGGCACTGTCAAATTAAGTCAAATTCCTTGTAATGAAAATTGCCTGGCAATAAACCTGATTCTGATTCTGATAAAAACAGCAAAGAAGATTCTTCTTGGCCAAGGGGTCTCTCTGGGGACTAGAAATCACAGTCATCCTGACTTTCAGTCAAGCTGTTGCTGCAACCAATGAGCCAGAAAGAGCCCAGAGCCCTCCCTTCAAAAATAATTTATACAGCAATAAAGTTCATTGGGCTGTTGTGATTGGTTCAGAATCCTGTAGAAAGAACCCCCCCTACTGTGAAACTTCCTGGGGCTGGTCCCCTCTCATCTTACTGCACCTAGTTTCAACCTGGAACTCATCTGAAACATCCTTTAATTATGACATCTGTGTTGCATGCTAAATCATTTTAATTTACCTTATATATGTACACCGTGAGTAATAATAAAACTTCAATTATATTGCGAAAAAAATTAACACGTCATGTTTAAAAATCCCCACACCTTATATACATTCACTTTACAGTGATGTCACGTTAACCAAATCGGGCCTTCATCATGAACCTGTAGAATTTTCATGAATTGCACAGACTAAAGTTAATAGCAGTAAGACATTTAACTGCATCATCTAATCATATAGATGAGCCTTTTATACAATATTACAGTACAATAAATCTGTATAGTATTGATTAATGTACACAATTCACAAGAATAATTCCAATCTTTACATCCTTGGTCAAAGACTTACAGATGAGGGTTGAGAAGTGATCACTAGTTGGACTAATGCTGGACTTGGCTGATAAAAATATGGGGGACAGGGTGGGGTGTTCTGAAGGGACAGGGTCCATTGTTTGTACCACAGAAGAGTCTTCATTCTACCCTGACTCCTCTGTGATTTAGTCATCACAAATTTAACAACCAGCCCTGTCGCCTTCAATATCCATCATAGGTTATGAAGTGAGAAAAATTTGCCTGTTTTGACTGAGGAAGCAACTGTGCCTTCTTCTGCTGATTTTTACCCCCTTGTGACCACCCCCCCCCCCACACACACACACAAACACACCTTAGCTGTCCATCGTTTCTGAAGATGACGCTTGCTCCAAGGATTGGGTGGGAGGGGGGGGGGGGGGGGGGTCAGTGACGTTGCCGCTGGTGCCACTTCTCGTGGGCGAAGAGACCAATCCTTGAGCCGCACACTCGCCCGCAGATGGGACACGGGAACACCAGCCGCCCGCTGGTGTCGCTGGGTGCGCCTCTCAGATCTTCTGTCTTGTTTGGTTTTGTGTATCTGAGACACTGCCGTGGCACAGGTTCCCTGCCAGGCAGATCTGTTGGTGGCCAGGTTTTCAAGCTGAGTGAGGGGGATATTCGCTCGCTTTAGGATGTCCCTGGTGTAGTCCGTAAAGCGCCACTTTTGCCCTCCAGCGGAGCGCTTTGCGCCCAGTAGTTGGCTGTAGAGGACTTGGTGGGGCAGGCGGTGTTCAGGCATACGTATAATGTGCCCTATCCAGCGCAGGTGTCTTTTGGCCACAGCTGCTTCCATACAGACAGAGCCAGTGTTGTGGAAGATGTCTGTATAGGGCGTTCGATCCTCCCAGGACAGACCCTGGACCTTCTGTAGGCAGCGGATGTGGAAGGCCTCTAGGTTGTTGATGTGCTGACGGTATGGGGTCCATGACTCTGCCCCGTAGAGCAGAGTGGAGAGACAAACAGCATTATACACAGCAACCTTGGTGCTGACCTTCAGGTTGCGGTTTTCAAAAACCCTGCTGCGCAGGCGTCCAAATGAAGATGAGGCTTTATTGATCCGGGTGTGTATTTCTTTGTCAAGGGAGCAGCATGAGGACAGAGTGGACCCAAGGTAGGTGAAGTGATCCACTGTTTTAAGTGGGACACCATGTATGTGAAAACTGGGGGGTGTGGGGGCGGGAGTGGTGAGATGGGACATGACCTCGGTCTTTTGAGTGTTAACCTGTAGGCCAAAGGATTGATACAGACTGGATATTGTGTTGAGGGCATGTTGCATAGAGTCTGGGCTGTGAGCTATGACGGCACAGTCATCAGCATACTGAAGCTCACAGATTTGGCGGGTTTTTGTCTTGGTGTGGGCCTGGAGCCTGCGGTTGTTAAAGAGGCTTCCGTCAGGGCGGTATTCCACATGGACACCGTCTTCTTGTCCCATGACCCGGTGGAAGAGGCAGGTTACGGCAGAGAGGAGGATGTTAAAGAGCACCGGAGCCAAGACACAGCCTTGCTTTACCCCAACGTTCACCTTGAAGGACTCTGATTGGAGTTCTCCTGTGAGCACTCTGGCTTGCATCCCATCGTGCAACTGCTTTAGGATTCTGAGAAACCTGGGCGGAACCCCAAGTTTGGTGAGATGTTGCCAGAGCAACTCACGGTTGACGGTGTCGAAGGCTTTGCTGAGGTCGATGAAGGCTATGTAGAGGTCTTTGTGGTGTTCCCTGCTCTTCTCCAACAGCTGCCTCAAGACAAATACCATGTCTGATGTTGATCTGGTCTTCCGGAAACCACACTGTGTTTCTGGGAGCACAGCTTCTGATATGTGCTCAACCAGTCTGCTGAGCATGACCTTGGTCAGGACCTTCCCTGCGATGGAGAGGAGAGATATTCCGCGGCTGTTGCCGCATACTGCTCTGTCTCCTTTCTTTTTATAAATTAGCACAATGTTTGCATCCTTCCAGTCCTGTGGGATTGTCCCATGTTGTCGATCAGGAGGTGCAGGCGACGTGTGAGGATGTATCCTCCGTGTTTGAACACCTCTGCAGGGATTCCATCGGGTCCAGCGCTTTTATTGTTCTCCAGCCCTGCAATGGCTTGCTGGATTTCTGAGTAAAGTGGTGGGGTGTCCAGGTGTGTGGTTGTTGGCAGGTCTGGGAGATTATCAAGGATATGTAGGTCGACTGGGTTGGTGTGGTTGAGGAGATTCTCAAAGTGATTTGCCCAATGGGCAAGAATCTGGTGCCGGTCCTTGAAAAGCGTGGACCCATCAGCTGATCGAACCGGGGCAATCGCCCACTTCCTGGGGCCGTACAAGGCTTTTACGGCATCATAAAAGCCTTGGGTGTTGTTGCAATCTGCCAGGTTCTGGATTTCTTGCGCCTTTTGCACCCACCAGGTGTCCTCCATAGTCCGGAGGGCGCGCTGGGCTGCTGTTTTTGCTGCAGCGAAGGTGGATTTGAGGGTGGGAGATCCAGGGCAGGAGAGGAGAGCTTTGTGGGCCTCATGCTTGTTTTTAGGAGTGACTGTATCTCAGCTGAGTTACAGTCAAACCAGTCCTGGTGACGTTTCCTTGACTGGCCGAGCGCCTCTAAGGCTGAGCTGTGAATAGCCTGGCGCAGAGCTGGCCAGTCGGCTGATTCCTCCGGGATGTTGTCGAGGTTTTCAGCAAGGAGCCGTCGCAGATTGTCTGTGGTGGTGGGGCTGTTGAGAGCTGTGCGGTTGAGTCTCTTGTGTGGAGCTGTCCTCGGGCCACGGGGTTGAATGCTCATGAGGAGTTTGGTTCTGACCATGAGGTGGTCAGTCGAGCACTCGGCTCAACGCATGACACGGGTGATGAGGACATCTCTTCTGTCCTTTTGACGGACAATCACGTAGTCAAGGAGATGCCAATGTTTTGAGCGGGGGTGTTGCCAGGTGGTCTTGAGCTTGTTCTTCATCTGGAAGATGCTGTTGGTGATGACCAGCTGGTGCTCTGCACAGAGGGAGAGGAGTCTGAGCCCATTGTGGTTCATTTTCCCCACTCCATGCTGGCCAAGAACCTTATTCCATACCAGGTGCTCTGTGCCCACTCTAGCATTGAAATCTCCCATGAGTATGAGCCTGTCCGTAGCCGGGGTTTTCTGTAGGATGGCATCAAGAGCTCGTTAGAAATCCTCTTTGGTGTTGTGATCGGCATCAAGAGTTGGTGCATATGCACTGATGAGGGTGGCGAATCATTCCTTTGCCAGGGGAATGCGCCACGTCATCAGCCTTTCATTGATGCAGATGGGGGATTCCGGAATGCGCTGCAGCAGTTTGGTCTTCACAGCAAAGCCTACTCCATGGTTGCGTCGAGTGCCTTCGGGGACCCCCCTCCAGAAGAAGGTGTACCCAGCACCATCCTCTGACAGGGACTCCTCTCCATGTAGGCTGGTCTCACTGAGAGCTGCAATATCGATATATTATCTTGCGAGCTCCAGGGCCACCAGTGCTGTCCTGCGGTGGGGCCTGTCAGGAGTTGCAGTCAGGTCCAGTAGTGTGCGAACATTCCATGATGCTATTCTTAGCATACACACACATACACACACACCGATTCTTCTTGAAGTCTCAGTCGGAGAGTTGATTGACTTCGAGAGGGTGATAAAGCTCGGAGGACACGATAAGCTCCTCGTCTGTTGTTGTGGGTCCCAGTAGTGAGGCCCTGTTCACTCTGAGCAGCCACTACCACTAGCAGCCTCCTTTCAGGAGCACACTGCAGCGAGGCTTCATGTGTCTTCTCTCAACAGTTACCAGGCTATTTGGATTGTCCCTCTGCCTTTGTCTGTGTTGGTCTGTCCACTGGGGCTGATTCTTCAAATAACCAGCTGTAACCAAAAGGAATCTCCTCACAGACCCAGGTTACAAACAACCAACCTTGCTAATCTTTAAATTACAACCAGGAAGACTTAGATGAGCAGGCCGAATGGGACACACACTGCAACTGTGTGTGCTTATATATGTGACTTGTCTGTGTTTTTTTTCTGTGTATGTATACCTGTGCGTACAGAGTATGGACAATTGTATTTTTATTTGTGTGATACTCAATGTTTGCGTGTATGTGAGTAGAATTCCAACCATGATAATGTGTGTGATGAAGTGAGTTATTTAGCTGTAAGTGTGTTAATATGGCAGCCTGCACATTATTTCAGACAGGGATGGAGTGTGATGTGTTAGTTGCGGCTAATTTGACTTCAGTTGACTTGACATTTTCACACTATTTGACAAGAGGCTACGCTGACAATCTTTTATTTACTGGCTGCAGATAAAACCATCAATTCCTGTTAATTAATGAGTGTGTGAGCCCAGAGGGGAGAAAGTGGGGGTGAGGAGAGACATCAACATCCGCTAGGACATGAGCAACAAGACACTATTCATCACCATTAGAAACACTGAGACTGTTTCTGTCTCTGTCTCTCACCCTCACATATTTGTTGTCAGTACAGGTCTTTATTTAGAACAACATGATTCTTGGATCTGGTGAGGTTGGTGCACATTTTCTGATATTGTTAGATATTGTATATTTTTTACACTTTCATTTAGATTTCATAAAACATTTTACTTGTTAAAAATAGTCCATCATCTCACAGAGGGACAACATCATGTTTTGTACCAACACAATAATGTAGTTTAGAATCATGAAATGTACTTGATAATGCCATCTTGAATAGCACTTTTTCACACTATCTCTCTCTCTCTCTCTTTCACTCTCTCTGTCAATTGACAGCGTGAATTCATATACCTTCCTATTAATGATGAGTCCCTTAATTTCTTACATGCCGTGGCACCACTCTCCTTGTCATTTGTAATGCCTTCTCATTTTTGTTCTTCCTCTGCCAGTGAATGGACAGCACATTTGACTAGTCTCTTAACTTGATTGTTTTTGCCTCTACATAGCATTTTGACATTGCAGTGTAGAATTTGCAAGAAAAGAGAGACGAACAACTACTTCGACGGAACTACATGTCTCAGTTAAAAGAACTGAACAAATGTTGAAAAATGAACGTTAAAACTCAAACGTCCTCCGTTGCTATAGTAACACACTAACACTCTAAAGGGATAAATATATACTGTATATATAAATCATTGTGCTTGCATATCTAAATTTTGAGTTGAAAGCCTGCTACATACATTCCCCCAGACCAGTTCTCCTCTGTCCACACAACATGCTCCTCAGCAAAGGCAAGTCTAGGGTTTTTATTCTCTCTGCTGATGAGAGGTTTGGTCCCTGCAGAGTGGGCTTTCAGTCCAAATTTTCTTCAATGACTGAGTGCAGAAACAGATCCTTGTCCTGTTCAGCACTAAACTGGAGACCAACTCCAACTGCAGGGTTGAACTGATTCTCCTTTGAGAGTATTCTCATAATCCTGTCCTCTGGTGCATTTGTTTTACATGGACGACCAGCCTTTTTGAGGGACTTAAATGAATCTGTGTCCTTGTAAAGTTCAATATTCTTGAAATCACAGACTGTGAACGCCCCAACCTCTCTCTGATGGTTAAGAGGGTCATCCCTTTGGCCTTCATCTGGACAACCTGCTGTCTCAGGGTTTCAGTTTCCTTAGAGCAGCTCGCCATTTTTCAAAGTAACCAGGAGTGCTGCAGATAAATAATGTGTGTCCAACAATGAAGTCAATTGTCTCCAGGTGCAGATTAACACCAATAACTGGGAGGGATCTGAAAGTGTTCTCTAATTTTGCTCACTGTTTTTTTTTTTCATTAAATAAAGGTTTTTGTTGAAGTGCCTTGGTTATTTAAAAAAAATGTTAGTACAGCAATGATATAGCCGCAGAGGATATTCTAAAAAATAACAGTATTTCAGAATATATACAGTATTTATTAATTGTTCTCTAATTTGATCTACAAAATTAGAGGTGGAGATAGTTTGCAATATCAGTTTGTATCATAGATCATAAATACTGGCTTCCTGCTCCCAGAGCCGGTGTGTTTTCCACTAGACTGACACAGGAATGCCTGAACTTGACTCGTGGAGCCAGTGTAAACTCCGCTAGAGACACAGAGTTCTGTGTGTCTCTACCCTCTAAAAAACCTCAACACTGACTCCCACCCCTGTTTATCTGGCAGAGTGTTCTGTTAGGCTAGCTCGCGGGCGGTGGAACTTATGTGGCTAATTCAGTAGACGTCACCTAGATGGACGTATCTCCCTCCCCCCAGCGTCACATCAATGCTCTATTTTGGTAAGAGGAAATGAGGAGTCAAAGCTCCCAGAGGCGAGGACGATTGGATCAAGTTGAGTGAATAGACCCCAAGGCAGAGGCTACGTCCATTTTTTATGCAGTCTATGATTATGACTTCACAATTTGGTCAATTGCAACCTGTAGCACCCTCTCCAGTGCATTTCCATTTGTATTCTCTGCATATCTCCACCATGTGATTATCACCCAGAATGCAGGTTAATGCCAGGTGGAAAGTGGGATTACTGAAGTTCACACACTCTCATTTCCCCTTCCTCTGTCTTCGCCCTCATCCCCTCTAGAGACATCAGACAATGGGTGGAGGTGTGAAGATAAATTAGATGTGATAATTAAATTAACATGCTTCATTTTTGGCCTCTGAGACACAGGTACTGAAAGACATACAGAATATCAAATAAGACATGTATGTACACAACCCCCCCCCCCCACACACACACACACACACACACACACACACACACACACACACACACACACACACGTACACACCACCGGTGGCCAACACTGAAAAGCTTCATACCAGCATTTTGCAAATGCTATACTGAAAAATGAGAGCAGCCTATAAGGAGTAAGGTGTTTTAATAAAAATGCAAGAGAGAAATTAAAAGGGTAGTTTGAAGTGTGGTTGAATGAGGTACTTATCCACAGTCAGTGTGTTACCTACATACACCCAGTTTGGAGAAGCAGACAAAAGCTCTGACACCGAAGCTAAACAATGCACTGCTTTGGACGGGGCCATTAACAGCAAAATGTATTTTACTTTAAAAAATCAATATCTTTTAATGTGTGTGCTATCTCAAAAGTTTTTGTAACACTTTACCTTGCTGTCAGACAGCCCTTTCCAATGAGGAACTGAAGCTGTTATATCCATTATGTTCTCTTCAAAGCCACCAGACTCCTTTGACAAAAATAGTCATTTTACCTCAGAGAACACGGGAGTTGTTGGTCTACCACTGCCTTGATCACGTTGTTCTGGGAATCTGAACTTACCTTTTAAAACACAAACAAATCACACTTACAGCATTTATACTTCTGCATGCTTCTCCAAAGTGGGGGCGTGCCGACCGCCATCTACTGTCGATAAAACACTGTGTATGGGTAAGTACCTCATACAACCACATACAAATATCCCTATCAAGGAGTGAGAGTGATGGAGAGGCTTAGGATCAGAAGTGGGCTGAATCATATTAACGATTAAGTCAGTGAGTATCTCACTGAGTTTGTGTGTGTTTCAGAAAGGTATACATAAATATTACATACTGTACTGTATGTGCCCCTTGTGTATCAATCCAGGTTGTTCATTGAGAGAGAGAGAGAGAGAGAGAGATAAAGAGAGAGAGAGAGAGAGAAAGAGAGATAGAGAGAGAGAGAGTATTTAGTGTGTACATGTCAGTCTATTTGGTGTGCATTAATAATGTGTGTACTGAGTGTGTGTGAGCAGGTTGATCTGGATGCAACTCGGGGCTCTGGTCCAGTCACTGCTGCTGATTTATCTGTTGTTTTCTAAACCACTGACAGGAGAAAACAAATTCATGTGAACATTAAAAAAACAGCGCTGGACTCTCTCACACACATAATTTATGTTTACATTAAAAAAGAGCATAAACACTGAGCGATGCAGAGTCTTTGGACATGTGGCTGTCATGCTTACAGTAACGCCAAGTGTGCAGAAAGAAGTATCAAATAAGACACATCCAAATGCACACACACAGACATGTAATATGTATGTGAGCATATGCAGGACCACATAAACGATGAATGACATACACCCTTCCAAATAAACACATCCCCCTGGAGGGCCTGTGAGTGGGCAGGTCTTAGTTGTCCAACATGCTGCCATTAAGTTGATTAGAAATCCAATTTTGGATGGAGAAAGTGCACACCAAGGACCAAAGGTAGGAATAAAGAAAGGAAACAACAAAAGAGGACTGCAATTAATGTTATAGCTAGTGTGGTTGTCTATAAATACGTACATACAGACTTGAACAGTGCTGTTGTCTATAGAGTCATGAATTGTTGACTGGATGTTTGGATCTCCATTGCTCTGGTCTTTGTGTTGTGACCTGTGATGGTCCTTACACCTTCCCAGACCTCCTTCATGTTGTTTCGCTTTCAGCTTCTGCTCCACCTTTCTCCTGTAGCTATCCTTAGCTTCCCTCACACAGTGTTTCATCTCCTGCTGTGCTGCCTTCATGGTCTCCCTGTCCCTGCTCCTGAAGGCAGCCTTATTTTTGTTGAGGACAGCCTTAGGGTTAGGGTTAGGGTTAGGGGTTAGGGTTAGGGTTAGGGTTAGGGTTAGGGTTAGGGTTAGGGTTAGGGGGTTAGGGTTAGGGTTAGGGTTAGGGGTTAGGGTTAGGGTTAGGGTTAGGGGGTTAGGGGTTAGGGTTAGGGTTAGGGTTAGGGTTGGGTTAGGGTTAGGGTTAGGGGGTTAGGGTTAGGGTTAGGGTTAGGGTTAGGGTAACAGCGGACAGTCTTGACAGGGGAGACCACGTCTGTACAGAAGTTCAGGTACTCCATAAGACAATGTGTCATGCCCTCTATGTCCTCACCGTGCCGGTCGATCAGCACATCCCAGACTGTGGTGTTGTAACAGTCTCTCAGGGCACTTTCCATCTCCGGATGTGTGTCTGGGGGGGGGGGGGGGGGGCACAGGCCAGGCATTGTACACCTGAGAGCCTCAGGGTGCACTCACACTGTCCTTCCGCACTGCGCCCCAGGCTTTAGGGTACTTGTCCCCCCTCCCTCTCCCCCCGCGCCCCAGGCCCGTTTGTACTCACACTGCCTGGGCCTCGCGCAAATGCTTCTTGCTATCCATACGTCATCACACCGTAACACGTCACGCGCATTGATTGACCTCCTCGCCATGCGTCTCTTTGTTTACAAATCTTTCCATAGACCTCGGAGTTTTTGTGCATCTTGTCCGACTGTTTTTGAATATTTTCATCCGACCAAATCTGCAGTAAACACTCCACCTCCGCATCACACCAACGTGAACCTTTCGCCGCCATTGTTGTTGTTGTTAAATGTCCGCGCATGGTCCGTCCTTCTAACTTCCATGTCCGAACAGGAGCACATAAATGAAGTCAGAACCGCCGTAGGCATCGTGCTCGTGCTCGTACACGTGCGAACGGGCTCTACAAAAGCACACCTCTCTCAGACGGGCCGTGGACAGCCCGCTGTCCGCAGTTATGCGTGGAGCGGGTGCACTCACACTGCTCAAACACACTAGGCTTTAGCTGAAAAACCGGTTTTGGCCCGGTACGGAAGGACAGTGTGAGTGCGCCCTTAATGTGTATATCTATTCATTATTTATTTCCTATTGTTACATGCTGCTAGCTCCGGTTGCCTCTGCCAACCTACAGTACTGACAGAGTGGATGCCGTATGAGTCTTTGTTTTTGTTGTTGTTTCTTGTTTCTATGTGACTGAGGCTGCAAACTGAATTGCCCTGTGGGAATAAATGTTTGAATTGAATTGAATTGCATAATGTCACACTAAAGAGGCTTGAACCCACTGCACCCATGGTATAACCTACCACTACAGCTTATGGCTGACATAATGTACTTAATATGATCAAACTATTCATAAAGGCTGGTTAACATTTAATCATCAGTTATAGTTGACTAATCTACGTAAACCTGCCACAGAACAATGGTTACTCTGGATAATACGGATGATGACGACATAAGAGGGCAAATGAGATGCATTTATGTTAGTCGATCTGGAGGGCTGTGTAATAAAAATGATAATTTTGATGAACAGTTTTATGTAGACAGCTGTGGAATAGAGAGAAAATACATCTGCTGCTGCAACTGCATGCATGTGACATACTGTACAGTATGTGCAACATCCGTATATCATTTTGAATGGAACAGACAGACACACTGGCCATTTATCAAACGAACGTACGGGAGAAAAACGTGCGTACGACCATTTCCTGGCAAACGTCTGCATTTATCAATTTGGAGTGAGCTGGAGCTACGATCAAATCTCACGTTTGGTCTGAGATCGTGTACGCACATTTGAGCCTGTGTATTTGCAGTGCATCACAGCAAAATCTGGCTGAAAATAATGAGCAAACCTCAGCTGTCATTTAGCATAAGCAGTCACATATTAAGAACAGATCAAAATGGATTCAAAAAAAGGAATAAAAAATTTTGGTTGGAGCAATTGATTGTACTCATGTGCGTCTGAAGGCACCATCCATGAATGATTACGCATTTGTGATGCCAAGCTAGCGCTTTTAAACGTGGTGGCCAGGTGGAGACACACGATTCTTTTATATTTCAAAACAGCTCGGCTCCATCCCCCCGCGACCCCGACATTGAATTAATGAATGAATGTGTTGGCGCGCAGCTGCAGCAAGACGCACTGCAGAGCAAAAGTCATCTCCTCGGTTGGTGGCTACCCTCGATAAATTGCATTAAATCAAACAAGGTATCAGATGATTAACATCTTGGTATGGTTCTAGGTGACAAAGGTATTCTCTTACGGAATACCTAATAACCCCGCTGGCAAACCCCGCTACAGAGCAAGAGCACCGGTGTTTTGCCGTATTCAGCACTCCTGCCGTGAAATGCACCCCCTCGCATTAAAGGTGGTAATCTGGATCAGAAGGCTGATGTTTCCACCTATAGGAGTAGTTTATATACAGCTAACCCACAACGGTCAGAACATTGGTTACTTACAGTCTTTAAACTATTTTAAAGAGTTTAAAATTACAAACTTGGATAATAGCGAACACAAAACAACACCTTGTTGTATGTTCTGTGGAAATATACTGCAGCCATAATTACTAAATGAATTAAATGGATCTTTTGAGCGAGTTGAATGTATTTGACTCACCGTTTCCTAAATATAATCCCAGTTTTTCTTGCAATTCATATGTTAAAAGGTGTGTGCTGCATGTTAAACACTCCACGATCGAATTCAGCCGCAGCATTTATCAAGGCCCGCTCATTCGTACGCCGAGATTGGTCAGATACGAATGTTTCATAAATCACACGTGAGTCTTTTCCTACGACCAATTCTGCGCTCAGATCTGCGCCCGTTTTCACGCAAGATTGATAAATGAGGCCCACTGAGAGAAAGAGACTATCATGTCATGTGTGAAGTTCTTTCGGGTGGCCCACGATTTAATACAAATTTACTATGAAGTGTTACACAATGTATATGAACAACATGGACAATGTTTTTATGTGTGTAAAAATACTGTCCACACTTGACTGCTCATACAGCAACATTACATAGGGTTGTCGACAAATGGTCTTTATTCAAAAACATTTTGAAAACAAAAAACATACATTCTAATATGAAAATTAATATTTGAAGTACTTATTTCGTTTGCCAAATAAATCAGAAATGAGATCATCTGTTAGGACATGACCTGAGTTCCGTAGAATCAGAATTTTGTATTGTTATTATCAATGTTTAGCAGCTTTCAAGTATAATGCCATAAAAATAGTAAAAAACATAAAATACTTGAGTATTAAATGAAAGTGTGTGTGTGTGTGTGGGGGGGGGGGGCAGGATTTGTGCATCTTAGAGCCTACTCACACTGTCCTTTTGGCCGCGGCCAAAACCGTTTTTTCAGCTAAAGCCTAGTACCTTTAAGCAGTGTGAGTGGACCCGCTCCGCGCTCAACTGTGGCCAGCGGACCGACCACGGCCCGCTTGAAAGAGGTGGGCTTTAGCGGAGCCGTTTGCACATGTACGAGCACGAGCGTGCGCACGTGTACGAGCACGAGCCCTACGGCAGTAGTGTTATGTCCGCCTGTTCGGACATGTAAATAGAAGGACGGACCATGCGCAAACATTTAACAACAACAACAATGGCGGTGAAAGGTTCACGTTGGTGTGGTGAGGAGGTGGAGTGTTTACTGCAGATTTGGTCGGATGAAAATATTCAAAAACAGTCGACAAGACGCACAAAAACTCCAAGGTCTATGGAAAGATTTGTAAACAAACACACACGCGATCAATGCCTGTGACGTGTTACGGCGTGATGGCGTATGGACAGCAAGAAGCATTGGCCGGCCCTGGCAGTGTGAGTACAAACGGGGCTGGGGCGCGGGGGGGAGAGGGAGGGGGGACAAGTACCCTAAAGTCCGGGTCTCGGTCCGGGAGGACAGTGTGAGTACGCTCTTAGTGCCAGTGGGAAGAAGCTGTTTTTAGCTGTTTTTCAATCGGTTGGTTCTAGTTTTGGTTGACACCAAGGGACTTAAAGCTCTCTACTCTCGCTACCTCTTCCCCATTCAGATAGAGGGCAGAGTGCTCAGTGCGCTTGGATTTTCTGAAATCCATAATCGGTTCCTTGGTTTAAGTCCAGGTTATTGAGAGAACACCATCCTGGCAGATGCTGAACCTCCTCCCTGTAGGCTGACTCATTGTTGTCTGTTATCAGTCCTACGACAGTGGTATCATCAGCAAATGTGATGATGGTGTTGGTGGAATCAATGGAGGAGCAGTCGTGGGTAAAGAGGGAGTATAGGAGTGGGGTTGAGGACACACCCCTGTGGAGTGCCAGTGAAGGTGGATGATGTATGAACTCCCATCCTGACGTTTTGGGATCTGTTGCTCCGGAAGTCCCGTATCCATGTGCACAGTGAACTGCCTAAGCCCAGGTTGCTCAGTTTTTTGACCAGTTTGTAGGGGATAACTGTATTAAACTCTGAGCTGAACGCTAACATATGTGTTTACCCAGTCCAGGTGTGTAAGGGCTATGTGGAGAGCTGTGTTGACTGAATCCTTATAGTTTAAGTGTGCATGCGCGAAAAGTTGCATGCTGCCTTTTCTACTCTAGCCTTTGAATTCGCCTATTAACTTTATTAACTTTAATTCTCCTTTTGTTCATTCTGTTTCTTCACCCTAACTTCTGTGAAGTTCTGGCCTCTACATTGAGGTTACGTGCTTTTTTTTAACAATGCCGCTTCCACCGGGACATGCTTTGTTAACGCTGGAGAACAGCTGATTGTGCTAATGCCAGCCGGCATGGGGGGGGGGGGGGATTTTCTAGTAAGCAGCAGATGGTGTAATCTTGGTCATATCCCTGTTAAAGAACGACGCTGTAGCCCAGATGTTGGACTCCGTCCATACCGGCTGCCTAGAGAGGTCCCGCATGTCGTCACCGTTGTTCTGTATATCCCTCGTTTGGAAACCCAACATCTGCCTGCAGCATCATACACACCACCATCTCCAGACTCCAGACTCAACACCCCAGTTCCCTCATCATCATGTCAAGAGAATTTAACCATGTCACCTTGGATAGGAGTCTGCTGACCTTCCAACAGTACGTGAGCTGTCCTACCAGAGAGGACTCTGGACCTGAAGTATGCTAACATTAAGCATGCATACATCTCCTCTTCTCTCCCCCCTCTGGGCAGGTCAGATCATATCCTGGTTCACCTCAAACACGCCTATGTGCCTCTGGTGAAGAGGAAGCCTACGACCACAAGGACTGTAAGGAGGTGGTCTGAGGAGCCTTATGAGACACTGCAGGGTTGCTTTGAAGGGACTGACAGGCATGAAAAGAAGAAAGCATTTAGAGATGGCAACTGTGAAGAGGTGAGGAGAGTGCAAGGGGTTCTCAGACTTAAAATCATGGAGGATTAAGGGATTAAAGAAGAAAACTGGAGAACAAACTCCAGCAACATGAGGGATGTTTGGAGTGGCATGAGAACCATCACCGGGTTCCTGAAGACTGGTAGCATAGTGTTAGAGGAGGTGTGAACCAGGCCAACTAACTGAACCTATTTTTCAATAGGTTAGATACGGCTGCCCATCCCCCACATGACTTTGCTACTTACCTCCCCCTACTCCTCCTCCTTACAGAACCCTTAGCTTCCCCCCACCACCTCACTTCACACCTACCTAATCCACCCCTCCCCCCTGCTCTACATCATGTCCTCCACAACCTGACAACCTCAGCCCTCCCAAGTGGACACCTCTACAGTGTCCTTCACGCCTGACCTGGGGCCTCATGTATCAATGTTGCGTACGCACAAAAACGTGGCCTATGCCATTTTCCACACCAACGTTTAGATGTATAAAAAGTGAAATGACCGTGGAAATGTGCGGTGCGCCAGGCAAACTTCATGGCTGTCGTACGCACGTTTTTACAGCTATTGTTTCGTTGGGGACACTTAGAGGTGATGCTGGGAAACTGTTAGTTATGTGAAAACAATTCATCCTCAGTGTAATGTGCGCATCAGAGACACATTAATGGACAATTAACACACACGTGTTTGCAATCATAAGGATATAAAATAAGGAGAAGGATATAAAAGCATGCGCAATTTAATGAAAAATGGCATTAACAATGGCAGCCTTGGCCTTGTTAGAAGACATCGCAAATGGTTATATCAGACGTGAGAGCGTGTTTAGAGAGCGGGAAGATCTGTTGGCAAATGACGACAACTGGCTCATGAGTCGTTTCAGGTTGCCGAGGCCAGTGTTACTGGAGCTGTGCGCGGAGCTGCGGCCAGCCATAGAACGACACACAGCCAGGAGCCAGGGGTTGTCCGTTCCCACACAGGTGCTGACCACTCTGGGGTTTCTGGCAACGCATGACTCGTTCAATCTTAACAATAGCATGGTTGGTAACAGGTTGGAGGCTGGCACGGTGCACGATGGGTGGCTTCTCGGTGAGTAAATAATTTATCTGTTTAATGCGCCCCATATTTAAACCAGCACAATGCCCGTTTGGACACGCGCATTCAAATATGTGTATTTGTTTTTTTCCTTGGTGAAAAAAGAGTGGCAGAGCTATCTTGTCTCCTTGTGTTCATTATTCGTCTCAATAAACGCGTGCGTAAAGTTGGAAATGTCACACTTCAGTAGCCACGGCCCACCTCTGCAGTCATTAATATAAGTGTGATCAGTCTTGTCAATCCTTGTAATGAAGTTGTTTTGTCCTGTTTGTTTTCCCGCGAACAGTAGTGTGATTTTTTTATATATATTTATATATATGGTTACCCCCTGAGAACATGGCTGTTGACCCCTCTCACTAACCCCGGCACCGATCACGAGGGGAGGTACAACGACCGCCATTCCCGAACTCGGGCAGTGGTGGAGAGGGCAATTGGCCTTTGAAGGGGCGCTGGCGCTGTCTAGACAGGTCGGGCGGGGTGCTGCTGTACACACCTGAGAAGGTGTGCCGCATCGTGCTGGCCTATGGTGTCCTGCACAACTTGGCACACCGCCATGGCATACCACTGCCAGAGCACATCCCCCCCACCAGAGGAACCGGATGCCGGACCCGTCAACCTCGACCCACCCCGCGAAGCGGTACGGGCCCGGCAGCGTCTGATTTCAACGATGTAAAGAGGCAAGGACACAATTTACTTTGTAAGTGCATTTATTGCATGATAAATATCTCCCAGTGCATTGACAATTTGATCTAGACGATCACTGACGCCACGGATTGCTCTCACTATTTCCTCCTGTGATTCCAGCACAGCTTGTGAAAGGACACGGCCAGTCGGGCGGACGTCAGCTGGCGTGGAGTCGCCGGGGCGCGTGGTGCTGGAGGTGCCGGTGGAGTCACTGGGGCGCGTGGTGCTGGAGGTGCCAGTGGAGACGCCAGGGCGCACGGTGCAGAGGGAGGAGCCCTCTCCTGTCTCATCGTCTATTGAGAAATAATAATAAAAAATGAAGTAATTAAACATGAGTCAATGTGTTTATATCCTGGCAACTTAACGCACGAGCATGTGTAATGTGAGCAGCCTATTGTACGTCCAGTATAATGACATTTCTGTGTTTAACAGATTTACCTTGAGGATGATCTGTGTCGCCTTCATGGCCCCCCACAACTCCGCTTAGAGCTGTTCCCTCCACAATAGCCGCCACTCTCTGATCAAAAGGGGGTGAGTTCCTCCCCTCCTGTCACCCCGCCCGTTGCGGTGATACTTCGGTGGTGGGCCGAAATCCTCCGCTTCACCTCCACCTTCACGTCGGACCTTTTTTTTTTTATTTCAGTGAGTGTGCGATGCTCCGACCCCACAGCGTCCACTGCCCCACACACACACTCCCACTAAAATGTATTTTTCTTTGTGTTTATCCCTGAAAAGAGGCTACCAAATAACACAGCTCTTCGGGTCTCCACTTCATTTAATAAAGTTTCGAGCTCAGACTAGTTGAAATTGCGCTTTTTACCTTTACTCATCGTTTAAATCTGATGGTGCAGAGAGGGAATCCCCGGTGCAGGCCTTATTTAAATATATTTGCATATTTAAATGGAGGCGTGGACAGGGAGGAGTTCAGCACTTCTACATGTGCGCTCAATTCCACGTTGATTGGGATGTACAAAGGAAAAGTGCTTGGATCCATGCGTACGCACACTTTGATACATTTTTTTGTGCTTACGCCAGTTTCTGGATTCTAGCGTACGCCATGTTTTAGTAAGAAAGCCACGCAAGTCTTAGTACATGAGGCCCCTGGTGAGAAGACAGCTGACGAGACTTCACTCTGGCAAAGCTGCAAGCCCCGATGGCATATTTCCTAGGGTGCATTAAGCCTGTGCCCCCCAGCTGTGTGGGGTACTGAGTCAAATCTTCAGCCTGAGTCTGCACCTCCAGAGAGTACCTGTGCTGTGGAAGACGTCCTGCCTCGTGCCTGTGCCAAAGATGACGCGTCCACGTGGTCCTCAGGACTAGAGACCGGTTGCCCTGACGTCCTACATCATTTAGACCATGGACAGACTCATCCTGGAGCAGCTAAGGCCTATGGTCAGGCCCTTCACTGATCCACTACAGTTCGCTTACCAGCCCCACCTCGGATTGAGGACTGCATCACCTACCTGCTGAACAGAGTCTACAGTCATCTGGACAAGCCTGCAAGCACTTTGAGAGTCATGTTCTTTGACATCTCCAGTGCATTCAACACCATCTGTTCGGCTCTACTGGTTGAGAAGATGGCTGCGATGCCGGTGGAGGCCCCCATTGTGTCCTAGATTGTGGATTACCTGATAGGCAGACCACAGTATGTACGACTACAGAACTGTTTTCTGACAGGGTGGTCGGCAACACTGGGGCCCCACAGGAGTGTTGTGGGCAACTTTGTCACTTGGAGTGAGCTGAATCATCTGCAGCTCAACGTGACTGAAACAAAGGACCTCGTAGTGGATCTGAGGAGAGTAAAAACACCTGTGACCCCTGTCTCCATCCAGGGGGTCCACGTGGACACTGTAGAGGAGTATAAGTACCTGGGGGTGTACTTCAATAATAAGTTGAACTGGACTAGAAACAAAGAGGCTGTCTACAAAAACGGCCAAAGTTTACTCTTCTTCCTGAGGACGCTGAGGTCCTTTAACATCTGTTGGTCTATGCTGGGGATGATTTATGAGTCTGTTGTTGCCAGTGCGAACTTCTTTGCTGTCACATTCTGGGGCAGTGTGCTGAAGGTCGCAGCCATCAACAAGCTGATCAGGAGGGCCGGTGATGTCGTGGGGAAGGAGCTGGACACCCTGACGATCGTTGCAGAGAGGAGGATGCTGTCCAGGCTCCGGTCTATCCTGGACAATGTCTCCCACCCTCTCTATGACACACTGGCCAAGCAGAGTAGCACCTTCAGCAGAAGACTTGCACCCAGATGCACCACAGAGCGCCACAGGAAATCTTTCCTGCCTGTGGTCATTAAACTATACAACACATCCCTTGGAGCGTCTGTCACCCCCTCTCTGTAATACAGACTCAATCATAAACAATCTGTTCTTTGCACATTTGTACGGTACTTTGCACATTATTACAGTACTTTTTATCTGTATATACAGTAAATTACCCTTGTAATTTTTATATCATATATATACTGTTTATATAGTTAGTTATATATACTGTTTTATATTCATGTTGTTGTTTAATATGTTGTTTGTATAGCTGAAGTTAGAAACAAAAACAATTTCCCCCGGATATTATTAAAGTATTTCTGATTTTGATCCTATGTCAGTCTGTTTGTTCGATATGCAAACAATGTTCAAAACATTTGGTGATGATAGGGGTTAGAGCAACTGGTTGATAGTCATTAAGGCAGTCCACTGTGCTTTTGTTTGGTACTGGGATGATTGTGACTGAAATAAGGCAGGTGGGGACCACAGACTGTAGTAGTCTGTAGACTTTTTTTTAAACATTTTTTTTTTGGCAGGAAATAGGGTGAGAGAGAGGGGGAGACATGCAGCAGGTCGGAGATGAACCCGCAGCCACTGCCTTGAGGACCTTCAGCCTCTTTACATAGGGCGACTACTCTAACCACTGTTCCAACGGCTGCCCCTTGAGGATCTTTCTTGTGACTCCATCTGGATCAGCTGTCTTCCTCGTGTTGACTTTGCGAAGGTTGGATCCACCTGGTGTCGGTGCAGCTTTATGGGGTCGTCCTCTCCTGGTAGTGGAATAAGGGTGTCAACCATGTTTTGATGGTCAAAGTGGAAGAAGAAGTGGTTCAGGGTGTTTGGCAGAGTGGGGTTTGTGGCTGTGTAATTATTCTTGTAGCCTGTGAGAGTCTTGATCCCCTTCCACATGCATCTGGAGTTGTTGCTGGAAATGTGTTCCTCTATGTGTTTTTTATACCTCCCCAGGCTACTTTGTGCCTCTTTGTAGGCCTGCAAGTCTCCAGATCTAAATGCAGAGTCCCCTGTTTAGAGCAGGGTCCTCACCTTGCTGTTCAATCACGGTTTCTGGTTGAGGAACACTTTGACAGTCTCAGAAACAGGTGGCTTCTTCAGTCTATACTTTCACTCATGCTGGGATCAGGGAGAGAGGCAGATGGTCTGAGAGTCCCAGGTGTGACAGAGGGCTGGCTTTGAAGACTTCTGTGATGTTACAGTAGACTTAGTGTAAAGTGTTCCTTTCTCTTGTGGGGACGTTTACATATTTATGGAATTTGGGCAGAACAGACTAAGCTGGCATGATTAAAGTCTGCTGCTATTACAATGTCCGTCTTGTTGTGCAGACATATGCTGACTAATGGAATTATGTAGCTTCTCCATAGCTAACCTAGCATTAGCTTGCGGTGGACATAGACAGCTGTAATAATGACCGATGTAAACTCCCTTGGCAAGTAGAAAGGTCTGCACTGTAACATTAGATACTCGGTGTCCGTAGAGCAAACGCAAAGTAGATGCCAAAACTTGAAGTGCGGTGGGCTGCTGCATCTAGACGCGCTGCCATCTTTATTGAGTCCTAGTTGGGGCACATGATGACATACGAGTAACTGAGACTCCATCCCCTGAGGAAGATCAAGAGATTCTTGTTCAAAGGTCTGACAGCTTTTAAGTGAACATACTCTTCCGTAGTCGTGGTGGGGAGGGGTTGCAGTTTGGTGGGCTGAGGATCTCGTCTCTGCTTTTTGCAGATGATGTGGTCCTGATGGCATCATCGGTCAGTGACCTTCAGCACTCACTGGATCGGTTTGCAGCCGAGTGTGAAACGGCTGGGATGAGGATCAGCACCTCTAAATCTGACACCATGGCTCTCAGCAGGAAACCGGTGGATTGCTTACTCCAGGTAGGGAATGAGTCCTTACCCCAAGTGAAGGAGTTCAAGTACCTTGGGATCATGTTCACGAGTGAGGGGACGATGGAGCGTGAGTTTGGCTGGAGAATCGGAGCAGCGGGGGCGGTGTTGCAGTCGCTCTATCGCACCGTTGTTACGAAAAGAGATCTACCGGTCAATCTTCGTTCCTACCCTCACCTATGGTCATGAAAGCTGGGTCATGACCGAAAGAACGAGGTCGCGGATACAAGCGGCGTAAATGAGTTTTCTCAGGAGGGTGGCTGGAGTCTCCCTTAGAGATAGGGTGAGAAGTTCAGCCATCCGTGAGGAACTCGGAGTAGAGCCGCTTCTCCTTTGCGTTGAAAGGAGCCAGATGAGGTGGTTCGGGCATCTAGTAAGGATGCCCCCTGGGCGCCTCCCTAAGGAGGTGTTCCAGGCACGTCCAGCTGGGAGGAGGCCTCGGGGAAGACCCAGGACTAGGTGGAGAGATTATATCTCTGCACTGGCCTGGGAACGCCTCGGGATCCCCCAGTTAGAGCTGGTTAATGTGGTCCGGGAAAGGGAAGTTTGGGGTCCCCTGCTAAAGCTGCGGCCCTCGCGACCTGACCCCGGATAAGCGGATGAAGATGTGATGTGATGATGATGAGACACCAGGGAGGAATGCTGGAGCAGGATAAAAAGAGCAAGTGAGGTAACAAGTAGGAGGACTGGAGGAGAGAGAGAGAGAATAGCTTGTTTTGCAGTGACAGGTACACGGAGGTCAGGCCTTAGCAGGTGTTTAGCCATCATGCTGATACCAATAGCACATAATGAGACACACACACACACACAACCTACTGGAGGTTAGCGAGACACATACAGTCATACACACTCTCTCTCCCTCTTTCTGTTACACACTTTATTTTATTGAATTACTCAATTCAGGTGTTAGCCAACATTTATTACAAAGTTAGTGAAAAAATTGTCATCTGATTAGTGATGAAACCTTATTGTACTATCCAGCCTGATTAAAAACTTCCATCAGAGTGTTTTATTTATTATTAAGGCCTAGGCCACACAAACAAGGCTATTTTTGAAACCAAACTTTTATGGCCCCTGGTTAAAAAAAATTCCTGTCCACATGAAACCGAAAATCCGCCTCAAACAATGTCATGCACATTCCAAAGCAGTGGGTGGCGATAGCACTCCTATCAGGAAGGCCATTTTAGCCAATCACACGGCTGGAAAAACTCATACTGATAAAACAACAATGTTGAACTGACTTCTTAATTCTCACTGTCACTCATGAAACACAAAGTGCTGATAAGTTGCTAAATAGCAGCAGCAGGTCTTCCATAACAGCAACTCCCTCCACAAGTATCCATGGATACAACTGACTGTTTACTGTTGCACAGTGTGACGTCAAAGAATGGTTTTCCTGTCCACACATGACTGCTGAAACTGGACTTACAAAAAGTTCACCCTGGACTCCGATTACAAAAAACTCAGGAGCCCACAATTATGTTTACGTGTGGATGAAAGGCCAAACCGTGCAGAGAAACACATGGTTTAGAAATACCCACGTTTGTATGTACTGCCACTTAAAACAGTTATATAGTTGTATAATTTACAAAATGCTCATTGAGAATTCTTCCAAATATATAATAATAATAAATATGTTGATGGAAACAGCCATGATGTGTGGACTGAAGTTTTTAATAATCTTAATATCTGTTGCTAGTTTAAAATGATAATACATGTCATCCAAATGCTAAGCCTAGTTGCTATTGACCATTTGCTAAGCCCCCCCCCCCCACTGTCTAATCCCTCATCAGCAACTGTAACTAGGTGGAGGAGGCCTGTCAAGCCTTGCAGCAATGGAACAGTGTGCATATGAAACCTCTAAAGTCTGCTTAAAAGCAGCGGGATAAGTAGTTATGTGCCAGGTTGTTCTTCCCTCATCCCAGTGGTTGGCACCTGCTCAGGTGATGCTGTCGAATGTTCGTTAGTGTATTGGATATGTTTCCATCACATCTCCTACAATGGTGCCTGGTCTCTTTAAAATTAAGTTCCCATACAACCAATCTGCTCGCAAATGTCACATCCCTCTTGTAGACATGCCTGTGAACACTCCTGACCTGATCAGTCCTGATCTTCCTAAGAGGACATTGATCCTAATTGGTGATTGGCATGGCCATTTAGTTTGTGGTATTGTTTTGACAACGCCATTGCCATGTGGCATTTATTTGCATGCTGTTTATGTCTCCAGACATAAATCAAGTGTTAGCGCTTGTGATAGCTGGTGTCACAGCAGCTCTCAGTTGACATCACAGCACATCAGGTCTGCAGTCATTTTATTTGGCGTCACATAATGTCAGGTTGTCAAGGTATTATTGATATCTTTTGCAACTAACACAGCTGAATGAAGAAAAACTGCTGTCATGTGCAATAAATACAAGTTACATGTCTAATAATTATGGATATGTTCAAGTAAACAACACTTAATGGCAAAAACTATTCACTTTTTATTTGAAAGTGAAGTTCAATTTTAGGATTTGCTAATTCAGTTAAAATACAAGGTAGTTCAACATTTAACAACATTGCAACAACATTTTTTATACTGAAAATGAAAACAGAAGCAACAGCTAAAACCACTGTTCATACAACCTGGAGAAAAGTTGACTGTGCAATCATCTACTCAGCAGGATGTATGAACTGCTGTTACTTCTAATCTAGTTTTCAAAATAAACAGTAGAGCAAAAGTATTTAACAAAAATGTGCAACCAACATTTCTTCAGGTTGAGTATAAAGATATTTGGTGCTGTTGTAAGCAATCCCATGTTGCCTCAGTATGTGGATCAAAAGTTTGGTAGTATTGCATCTTATGTCTCAATCTGATTCATAGGGCTTACAAACCCTACACACAGTGAGCCATTTATCTGGTTAATCCCCTTGATATATGTCCCAACTTGCGGAGCGCTTATGGATGTAGTTGGATCGTAGGAATATAAATTGATACATTGATGTAGTAGATGACTGCACATATACTAGTGTAGCAGAATGCAGCAGGATTCATTCCTTCGCTGACACCTGCTGAGATCCATAAAGGACAAACAAGGACGTTTTCTGTTAATCAGTGCAAACTTATACAAATCATATGTACACAGTGTACCCACATATGAGACGTATTCTCATGAACAGGTTCGTACAATATCGTACGAAAAGTTATGCACACAAATTCTTATTTGGGAGTGTCTTGTCAGATTTTGACTCAGCCTCATTTCCTCTTACCAAAAAAGGGCATTGATGTGACGTTTGGGTGAAGGAGATACGTCCATCTGGCTGACGTTTACTGAATTAGCCACATTAGCATCACTGCCCTGGAGCTAAAACACCAGGTAAAACACTGACCCTCACACAAATCCTCCGGCTGCTCCAGATTAGCACCTAGTGTATGTGCCTTCGATTGTAGGCTGTACTGCAAGTCATGGTGCATATGCTCATATTTAATAAGCATAACAGAACTAACACATTGTGTTCCTAAACCATCTGTTTGTACAGTTGATCGAAGAGCAAACCATCTTGTAACTTATAGTAACACCACGACATGAATGGCCAAAAGGCCGCGATCCGAATTATTCATAAACTCATTCAATAAAATAAAAACTAGCCTGATACAAAAAAATTCACCCCCCTCAGTGTTGTTATGGGGATTGTAGGAATTTTACACAATACTTTTCAGAATTTCACACCAATCAAAAGGACCTAACAGAGTTATATATTGCGTAATTCAAATTCTACAGGAGGCTTTCTGGAGTCAGCAGAGTCGTTGGTAGTTTAGTGCGCCAGCAGGCATTTATTAGCAGAAGAACATCGGATTCTACAGACGTCTGGAGAAATGTTCTATTCTCTATCTAGAGTAACTGTGAGCACACAGTACCCGTGATCAGAGGCAAGAAGTTCTGATATCTATTCCAACTACTCCAGCATATAAACTTGTTACAAAGGCGTGGTTATGTGTCTGCTTGTGCGTGCATATGTGTATTTCAGAAGTAGCAGTTGCTCCAGCCTCCATCTTCCTCCCTGTGCGTAGGAGAAGGCTCTGTATAGCAGGAGTCTTCTTCTTTATCTGTGAAGAAAGCACAACACGTACAGCAATTTTGCCAGGTGCATATTTGCAACATGGCTAGTTCATTGTCTTTGTGACCTTGACCGACTTACTGTTCCTGTGCTTTTGGAGAAAGCAGAAAAAGATTGAGTCAAAAGTTTGTGTGCTTTTGGAAACAGAAAAGTTTGAGCTTGGACTAATAATCACTATCACACTTTAAATGATCATACCTAATAATCACACTTATCACATTCTTATTAATCATTACTAATAAACTCGCTAACATATGATTATTAATTCTTCAATCATTGATTATCACACTCTTATTAATCATTACTAGTACACATGCTGACACATGATTATTAATTGAATTATTACTAATACACACACTAACACATTGATTTTTAATTCTTCAATTCCCCCTGTTGATCACTCACCAGAGTGATCATTCCTCCGAGACCACAAAATCCTGGATGTCTAAAGGGATGCCACGGACGTGGCCTGCCAAGTTCTATAACTCTAACAATTATCAAACCATGCACATATGAGATAAATTACCACTAAAATACTGAATATTACAATAAACACACTAAGTGTCCACACACACAATATTTGTTTTTGTGCTCTCTCTTTTTTTTTTTTTTTTTCCAACTCTATATACTGTGGTGTTTTTACTAATGGTGTATGTGAGTCAATAATAGATTATATGTATTTACAGAAGTCCCTTAACCCTGATCGGTTAGATCTGTTCTGACTTGATCTAAGGACCTTTTGGGCTCCTCCCCCTGTCTACACCTTGAAAGGTGAATCCACTTGTCACTTCCCTGTATTTTTACTGCTGTGGAGGTTTGCTCCACTACCTTATGGGGTCCTGTCCACCTGGGGTGTGTCCACTTTCTTTTCAATGTCTTTACATACACCCAAGGTTCTCCTAGCAAAGTCAGTGGGGCTGGTACTGGTCCTGACCTCCCTTGGCTTCCTGCCAATGTTTTTACCCAGCCTTGGAGTTGAGTCACGTAGGACCATGCCAGTCCTGGTGTGGCCCCTGGCTGTAGCGGTTCCTGGTGTCTTGGTCAAGGGATGGTGCGACCTGTAAATAACTCATAAGGGGTACATTTCTTTTCTCTGTTCACACTAGCCCTCTTAGAGTATAATGCCATAGGCAAACAGTCTAATCATGATAAACCTATAGTTGCCATCATTTTAGCTATTTTCTCTGTCCTCATTTCCTCCTCATGCTTAATAGGCAGACCTGAAGCTGTCACAAAACCTGCTCTCTCTCACTCTTTCAACTGACAATGCACTGCTGCACTGGCCTATGCAGAGTCTGCATATGCCTGCCATCAGACTGTACAACGCTGCACAGCCACGCTGAGCGACGCTCAGGGAATAAACTAACACTACTCAAAGTGACCTATCACTGAAATGCACCTTTATCTCTCTTGCACATTAAAATCCACATAGCACATTGTAATATAGTGTTTATCTGCGATACTGTACTTTTATTTTATTTTATTGTTGTTCATATTTTGTATTTTATATTTTATCTTATTTTTAATACTTCTGATTGTTTTGTACCGCTGCTACGATGACCTCATTTCCCCTCGGGGATAAATAAAGTTATCTATCTATCTATCTATCTATCTATCTGTCTATCTATCTGTCTGTCCTTCTGTCTGTCTGTCTGTCTGTCTGTCTGTCTATATATCTATCTATCTATCTATCTATCTATCTATCTATCTTTCCCTCACCATGCTTACAAGCTACTGTTACTGCCATCACTTCCGCTAGCTGAGCTGACGGTTTTTCTGTCACTTCTCCTGTACTTATTCAATTCAATTCAATTCAAATTCAATTCAAAAAACTTTATTTGTCCCCGGGGGGCAATTCAGGAAAGTGTCTCAAACTTTCCCTGATCTTTGATTACCACTGCCTATGATGCGCTTAGTCCTGCATTATCTTTTCTGAAACAGCAGCCGTATACATACAAGTCAATGTCTGGTCGATCCTGTGGTTTTGCATGCAAGTCGGGTCTCACTATAATGGCTTGCGTTGTCAGTGGAATGCAGTCATGTGGGTTTTCGTCATCTGGAACTGCTAAACAGCTCGCTGCATTAACTCCTTTGTGTGTGTACATTATATTTGCATCTAAGCCGTCCTCTACTTTTCTCAGTCGAGAGTCTGATAGAGTAAAAACGGATGATGAGATTAACGCTATTACACTATGCCTGGTCAAAATTTTGAGGTGATGCCTGGATTACATTTTTCTCTAATTCTGGTTGTGAGGTGATGTGATGAGTGATCTTGTACACCTGTCCTTCTTCAGAGTATGTGATTTGGTTTGTTCCCAGTCCTGTAACTGAGTTGTTGTTTTTACCATGGGCCCTAAATCTTTAGCTTGACTTCCTGCTCCTAATGCTAAGCTAATATGGGGTGTTGCAGTGTCACCCATGTTGTACCACTCTGCCTGCTCTGCAGTGAGCAGGACTTATGCTACTACTCCTTTCTTTGATACATATGTACTATGAACTATGGTCACTTCTGTTTTTGCACTATTTGGTCTTATTTACTTCTATTTATTCACTCCATATTATATTATTACAAAACAAACAAAACAAGAACAACTGCACCATGTCATGTGAATATGTATATATGTCTATTTCTATTTCTTACCTTTTTAAAATTTAACTTTATTGCTTATTTTTGCTATTTTTTATCTTATTTTGTAATATTCTGTTGGTGCTGTGACAAAAGAATTTCCTCCTCTGCGGGACATTAAAGGTTTTCTGATTCTGATTCTGATATATATATATATATACAGTCCAAAGTCAGTGTCCAAGGGGAACCCTCTACTTCCCTAACTCTTTCCTCATACACTTCTTCAGTTTGGGTACGGTCATAGAGAAAAGTACAGTGGGGAACGTCAGGGACCGGTTCATATGGGTGCACTGAGTGAATCCACGGTGTCCATTGTTGATACAGTTTCAAAACATTGGTAATTGGCGGGTCTGGGTCCTCTTTCAATTGAGTCCAGTAAACGTTGGCCGACTGTTGCTGCTGATCAGGATCTTCCCCTAGGATCCATTGTCCAATGTTACATCTTGAAGTAATTGTCTCTGAACAGTCTATTTTTACCCTATTAGGGAAATGAACTTGCACCCCCTGTGGGCCACATAGGATGGATGCTTTTAATCTGACTAGGACGTCTCTTCCTAGCAGTGAGATTGGGCATTGTGGTGAATATACATAGCTTTGATGAAACTGGTAACCAGCTATTTTAGTGGGGAGGGGTTCTGTCCTCCAAATCCCACAAGGTCTATGGAATATTTGGAGAGCTGTTGACCGAACTGAGGTTGTATCAGAGTTGAATGTGTTGCTCCTGTATCGACTAAAAAGTTCACTTTTCGTTCGTTCACTTCTCCCGTAGCAAGGAGTCAGCCTCTCCCCTTGCCCTTGACCCTGGGCACCCCTAGTATTGGTCTGGATACCCGGTGCCTTGGGGCAACTGGTTACCTGGGGCCAGTTGTGGTTGTGATGGCACCTGCTGTTGTTGCTGCTGTGGCGGGGGTCCCCCTCTTGGTAGACCTCTCTGGTTTTGTGGACAGTCTCGTGCCCAATGTCCATGACCTCCACACACGAAACACCCATTGTCCCTAGCCCCCGGTGATCCGCCCCTGCCCCTTCCATAACCTCCTCGAGGATTAAAGCCTCGTCCTCTTCCTCCTCTATAATGTGATTATGGTGGGCCCCATGGTCCTGGTGGGTTCCATGGTCCCTGGGGAGGGGGTCCTGTATAAAATTGGCCTGCAACTGGGGTAACAGGGATGGGGATTCCCATTGGCGCTGGCTCGGCCTGTTGTTGGCTCATTTGTGCTTGTGTCTCTAACTGTAATTTGGTCAGTTGTAATTTCAGATTCTCTATCTCTGTTTTGCTCACAGCCTTTCTTTCATCTGCTCTACGCATGTGATGTTGAAGTGTCCTCATCCATATGTGTAATGGATCTGTGTCTGCTCTGGGGTCATCCTCCATCTTTGCCTGCACTTTCTTATCTGTTCCTTTCATAACTGCAGCTTTAAACATCGATCCCTGCAGTGGATCTGACCCTGGGTTTGTTCCTGACCTTTTCCTGCCAGTCTTTCCTGCATCTAAATCTAATTGGTCTGTTGTCCCTAATCCGTATTTCTGTCCAATTAATTCTTAGTTCTGTAGGAAATGCTGCTACATTTTTAACATTGTTTCAATTATCGCTCCTTATTACTTATTTAGTTTGTACTTATTTTATTTCATTTGCTGCTAAACTGCACGCTGCGTATTGTTGTATATTGTATAAACCTACGCTTAACCACTATGTCCGTTGCACTCTGTCACATTTAGTTATTGTTTGATTTATTTTACGTTAGCTTTATTTTATTTGATTATGTTTCTATGCTTGTTGTTACTCTGATCTTTTCCCACCTTTGTATTGAAACTGTTGCAAAATAATTTCCCTCTGGATAAAATAAAGCTTCTTGAATCTTGAATCTTAATCCTCTCACATCACCTATGGTGGGATATCGTGACTCTACTAAGGAGCTTTTCATAAAATCTAATATTTTAAAATTTACGGATATAGTGACGCTAAAAATACTTGAAATCTTATTCAGAGCTGTAAAAAATCTTCCTACAGTTATTCAATCTTTAATTAAATTAAGCAACATTTGCTATAATTTAAGAGGACTGCTTCGATTTGAAACAAGAAAAGCAAGAACTAACATTAGACAAAGATGTGCGTCCGCTTTTGGTGTAAAAATGTGGAATGACCTTAATGATAAACTGAAAGTAATTACAACACGACCGATATTTAAAAAGACCTTGAAATTTTAAATAATTAATGCATATGTATAAATGTTATAATTGGAAAAGAGAAAAATAAATAAATAAATAAAAATGGAAATGTTATTCATTTTGATTATTAAAAAGTAAACCTTAATTAAGCAAATATGAATTTTGATTTTGCAGATTTTGATTTTTGCTTTGTGAGTATGTGTATGTATGTTTACATGTATAATATGTTTAAATGTATATAAAGTAAGTAAATTATTTCATTTATTTAGGTATAAATAAATATACTTTTAATCAAATATATGTTTAATCATAAAATATCTTGTGTTTAAACAGTTAGAACTGTGATGTTAGGGTGGGCTAATAAAAGCAAGTTCCTTTCTTTGGTTGAAATTGTCAAAACATTATGTCATTTTATTTAACATCTGATGTAGAACCAAAAATTTAAATTCATTCATTCATTCATTCATGGTGAGCTCTGTGCCTACGGTTAGACCAGCTAATTTCTGTAACCATATTCCAGCTTCGTCACTAAGTGGTGGTAGTTGTGCATTCATGTGTTCCTTGTCTGCTAAACTAAATGGTTTATATATATCGGTGGTCCTGTCCCTAGTCTTAGTTCCTGTTCCTTCACTTCCGCATTCTGACCATAGTATCTCCTCTTCCTCCCCCTCTGAGCCTGAACTCATCATACTGATTTTACGTGTTTGTTTTTAAATCCCTCTCTCTTTCTCCCGTGTTTGTCGCTTTTCTGGCTTCTACAGTCATAGTCAGAGTGGTCTGAGTCAGTTAAGTCAGTCTCAGGTTTGGGTTTTCCTGCTTTGTGTCGCTGTCGTGTGTGTTGCTGCTACCTCTATTTCTCCCTCTAACTCTTCTCCTAGTATTCCTGACTTCCCATGTTCCCTTTCATACTTTTTTTCTCATACTGTCTCTCCGAAAGCCCCTCCTTTCTGTTGTGCCCTCTCATGCAATCTCTCTTCCTCACATCGCGCTCCTCTCTGACACTGTCTCTCCTCCTCCTCCCACTGTCTCTCCTCTTCTGTCTGAAGTCTCACCCTCTCAGAATCACCTGTTATTATACTATAGTCTTGCTTCCCTCTTTTTCGTATCCTCATAATCTGCGTTTCTTCTCATTCTTACCTTCATACTTCCTTCTGCCTCAATCGTAGGTAACTGTAAAGACAAATCTGGATAAATTCTACTTGCTGAAGGGGCTGATGGTGACGGGGGTGGGTGTGGATAGGGTGGGGGTACTGTTTCTGCCTCCTTCTCTTCTGCCCTATTTCTCAGCTGTCTCTACACTCTCAGCTGCCAGTCCGGCCATATGCAAATCTGCTCTTCGCTCCTCCCTCTATTCCTTCTCCTCCTTCTTTCTCTTATGCCACAACCTACTCAGACCATTATTTCTGTTTCCCACTAGTTCTTCACGTGCTCTGTCCTCCTCTAACTCCTCCTCTAACTGAACCATATATTACATACATATACATACATATTTTACCATATTCTCTGGCTCGCTTCACCCGTCCTACTACTCGCTGCCAGTATTCATCCCAACCTAATCCTCGGCCTGTAAATTACCTTTAATATAGCACATCATATTCCCAAAATGTGTAGTTGCATTTTCATGAGAAATCTCTTAAAATGTGTTTATTTTTTACCGTTACTTCCTGTTTTTAGGCTTGTGCTTTTATTTTGATAGAGTGTAACCGGAAAAGAGAAAAAAAATAACAACTTTACAAGAAATTAAGTGTATTGCAAACGGGTCTATCAAAAGTGCAAAAACTTAAGGAAATGTAAACCGCGTTTGTTTAGCACCTGGCTGATAAGGGCACAAGGTTTGTCATCATTTTGTTTCATGTGGTGCTTAATGCTTTATCAAAACGGGATGTCCTTGTGTTGCTTTGCATCGTTTTATACAAGTCTATTTTAAGCTTTTAATTTAATCAGTAACGCTGTTTTGGAGCGATTCAGACTATCTATCTTTCTGAAGGAGACAATTATTTCATTACACTGCTGCTAGTATTTAATAAATACAGCATTATTTTTTGTGTGCATTAACAATCTTTGGAAGTTAAAGCTGCAAACTGATATAATAACTGTTATAATATCATTTTTTAAGTTAAATATGTTTGTTTATTGCAGTCTATTCTGAGTTTGTAATTAAGATAAAATAGGTTTAAAGGATATGTCATGATTGTAAATGACAATTCATTTTCTGTAAAAGGTTAAAAACACACTATTTTGATATTGTTGAACATGATATTATATAGATGATATTATTTATTTTTGTTTTATTCCATAGCTCTTACTCTTATTGTTCACGGTGTGTTCACGTTGTGTTCAGTCTTCAAGGTGTCAAAAGATTTAATGGAGCAACGATATCATCTGTTTTGCCCAAAAATAAACACTTGTGAACCATCAGTTAAAGCGTCTGACCATCAATCAGCCGGGGACGCTACAGGGCCTGTCATAGTTATTTCAGCTGTTAAAGTACTATTCACAGGTATTTATTTATTCTTTATTCACACACACTCGTTATCCGGTCAGTGGATCTAGTCCCCAGTGATCCTCCCCTCACTCAAGCTTCTACTCTACCGTGATAGAGCGGAGTGAGACGATATAAATCACTACTTTTAATGACCAAAAGCCGAGTGTCACAGCCCCGTTATTTATGTACCCCCAGATAAGAGAAGACCAGTGGTGAGTTTAATCGTCAGGCTTTTCTGTGATGTCTGCAACAAGCTTCTACTGACAGTGTTTCACCATCAGCGGCTACAGACTGGGTGTATCCACCATCACAGAAACCTACTCACACATTTATCTGTTTGTGTTCTCTATTATCCTCGAAACTTCCCACACAACAATCCCACAAACAAACACAGTTTTTAAGTATTTCTTACACTTTGGTTCCCAGAACCTTAGGTCCCAGACCTACAATTTTTTCTTTGGTTCCCAGACCTATGGTGGCTTTCTAGGCTCACCTAGGGGCTATCCCCCTGTGGCGCTTTTAGTCCTTAATGCCTAATGTATATTTGAGGGTCTCTACAGCCTCCGGCCTTTCTGCGTTCCCTGAACGTCTTACTGAGCACCGTTTATGCGCCTAGGACCTGTCGGGATTTATGATCCCAACACTCCTTTACCTTTTACTTATACTGATTCCAAATCAGTTTAACAGGCCTTTTTTCAATCGTCAGTCCCCCGGCTAAATTTGGATCAAATTAACCTCTAGGAAACATACTGACATTCTCCACCAATTTAGATTTTAAGGCCGAATCACAGTCTTCACTTCTTAAGAAGAATAGGTGACTGCTTACCTTTTGTCAGTGATGGGCCCTTGTGGAGAAGTTCAGTCGGCCCCAGGAGGTTCCCAGTGACTCCGCGTCACCGGTCCAACCTCTGCAGCTCCTTTTACCTGAGCCTCCTTGTCAGAATCACGTCCGGGGTCACCAAGTTTCTCTGTAGGAATTTTACACAATACTTTTCAGAATTTCACACCAATCAAAAGGACCTAACAGAGTTATATATTGCGTAATTCAAATTCTACAGGAGGCTTTCTGGAGTCAGCAGAGTCGTTGGTAGTTTAGTGCGCCAGCAGGCATTTATTAGCAGAAGAACATCGGATTCTACAGACGTCTGGAGAAATGTTCTATTCTCTATCTAGAGTAACTGTGAGCACACAGTACCCGTGATCAGAGGCAAGAAGTTCTGATATCTATTCTAACTACTCCAGCATATAAACTTGTTACAAAGGCGTGGTTATGTGTCTGCTTGTGCGTGCATATGTGTATTTCAGAAGTAGCAGTTGCTCCAGCCTCCATCTTCCTCCCTGTGCGTAGGAGAAGGCTCTGTATAGCAGGAGTCTTCTTTATCTGTGAAGAAAGCACAACACGTACAGCAATTTCCCTAATCTCAACTAACTTTGCCAGGTGCATATTTGCAACATGGCTAGTTCATTGTCTTTGTGACCTTGACCGACTTACTGTTCCTGTGCTTTTGGAGAAAGCAGAAAAAGATTGAGTCAAAAGTTTGTGTGCTTTTGGAAACAGAAAAGTTTGAGCTTGGACTAATAATCACTATCACACTTTAAATGATCATACCTAATAATCACACTTATCACATTCTTATTAATCATTACTAATAAACTCGCTAACATATGATTATTAATTCTTCAATCATTGATTATCACACTCTTATTAATCATTACTAGTACACATGCTGACACATGATTATTAATTGAATTATTACTAATACACACACTAACACATTGATTTTTAATTCTTCAGGATATGACCTAAACATACAGACTATAATGTTTTTTTGTTCCAGGCCTTAAACAGGTTTAATTATGCTGTGAAAACGGCCTGTTTAACGTGGGGGGTCAATGAGAAACTGCTCTATTATGAAACCTGCCCCTATTGGACACTCAGAGAGCTGTAGTTTTTGGCAATTCCTGATTACCGTATTTTCACGACCATACGGCGCACCGTACTAAAAGGCGCAGTCTCAGTTATGTGTGCCATTACTGTATTTAACACACACATACGGCACACCGGATTATAGGGCGCAGTTTTTATATACCGGTACATATTCTCTACTACGTTTAAATACCTCTACTGCGTATTTAAAAATAGAGCGGGAGCAAAACTGAGTATGTATTTCATGTATTTATTACATGTATTTATTACAAAGTATTTAATCAAAGCCATCAAAGTCATCATCCTCTGTTTCTGAATTAAACAGCTGCGCTAAATCAGACATGCCAGTTTCCCCTTCTTCGCTTTCAGAGTCACTTTCCGTGCCGTGCGGCTCCTCGGAAATGATGCCAGCTTTTGCGAAAGCTCGAACAACAGTGCCAGCAGACACGTTAGCCCAAGCATCTACAATCCATCCGCAAACTGTGGCGTAACTTGCCCGGCGCTGCCTTCCACTTTTCGTGAACCTGTGGTCTCCGTCGGTCATCCATCGCTCCCACGCCGCTCGCAGCCTTACTTTAAACGGCCGGTTCACACCGATGTCGAGCGGTTGAAGTTCCTTTGTCAGACCTCCCGGAATAACAGCAAGCACAGCGTTCATTTGTTTCACCTTGTTTTTCACATCGGCTGTGAGATGGGCACGCATGGAGTCACAGATTAACAGCGATGGTGATGCGCGGAAAAAACCACCTGGTCTCCTTACATACACCTCCCTCAGCCATCTTTCATCATCTCCTCATCCATCCAGCCCTTTTCATTTGCCTTAATAATGACTCCAGCTGGAAAAGTCTCTTTAAGCAAAGTCTTCCTCTTAAAAATCACCATAGGCGGCAGTTTCTGTCCATTTGCGTGGCAGCCAAGCACAACAGTAAACAAAGCTTTTTCATACCCTGTTGTGCGTATCGCTACCGTTCTTGTCCCCTTCTTCTCCACCGTGTGACTCACCGGGATGTCGAAAGTGAGCGGCACCTCGTCCATGTTGGTGATGTGGCTTGGCTGGATGCTTTTGTCGGCGATGTGTTTGCTGCAGAAGGAGTGGAAGCTCGCCAGCTTTTCATTATAATCCGCCGGACGTTGCTGCGCTACTGTAGTCCTGGTCCGGATGGAAAAATGGCACCGTTTCATAAAACGAAAGCACCACGACGGACCTCCTTGAAAATGTTCAATTATCATTTCTTCCGCTAGCGTTACTGCTTTTAGTCGAACAGTGAGCGTCGAAACGCTCGCCCCACTCGTTCTTTGCTCAATGATCCACCGCTCGAGTCTTTCCTCCAACTCGGGCCACCTCGCCTTATGTCCGCGGAAACTCAGCAGCGTCTTCTTCACCTGTCGGAGTTCGTTTTCCATCTTCCTCCACTTGCGAACCATCGATTAATTAATCTTGAATTCTCTCGCGGCTGCTCGATTTCCATGTTCCTCTGCGTAGCTGATAGCCTTCAGTTTAAACTGTGCTTCAAAGGCGTGTCTCTTTGCCATTCTCAGGGTTGTTAAGACAACAATGTTCTGCATAAAGCACATACCTGTTCTTTTATACACAATCCACGGCCACTATCCCCCTTGAACGTTCTCACGGTGGTCTCAACAACGTCCGCAGTAACACACATAGGGCGCACCGCACTATAGGGCGCGCCGCACATTTTGAGGGAAAAAAAGACGTTTATATGCGCCTTATAGTCGCGAAAATACGGTATATCAACCAGGAAGTCACTGGGGTTGGGGCTTAGCCATGACCCGGTAAATTAAAATCTTGAGTTTTACTACATCTAATGCTTACACATACAATAAATACCTGGAACAAACACAAATTAGGGCACATTACTTGTTGTTATATGTATAAAAAATGCATGAGAACATCTTGATTAGGGTAACATAAATCTGGCTTAACAGATGTACAGCGCTGGGATAAAGCATTGGATGTCAGGCCCCTTCCGCTATCTCAGCTGTTTTGCAAGGGTACTGTCTGCTTCCGTTTCACAAAGGGAGGTAACTCAAACCAGAGACAGAGGGGTAACTCTAGCCTGTTTCACAGAGAGAGGTAACTTAAACTCTCGATCAGTTACCATGGTGACATGCTCTCTGAACCTAACCTGGTCGGGACCAGGTTTTTCTCAACAAATCTCGAGTTTCTCTCTGTCTCCGCCCTCTTTCAGCCACACACTGCATTTGATTTCCTCATTCATTCAGTCAGCAGGCCAGTTTTGACGTAGTATAGTTCTGCTATAGTTCAGTCTGTTTTCTTTGAAAATCATTGCCAAAATCATTCAGTAGGCCGATTAGAAGTTATATTAGGTGGTGACTATTTTCACTAGTATGGCATGTCCTTTTGATATGATCCCATGGATAAAGGTGCAGCATTACTGCACAGAGAATTCAATATTCGTCAGGAGATGATTATCAGACCGCGCATAGATGTTCTTTGCATTTTCTTTTTGAGCGGTACCTTTTCACGTCACAGTCATCATTTACATACACAACCTCATCCGTCCTTACATTTCCAACATTCAAACCGAAGTCATGCTCTCACATCCCAGCAGATATTGTGTGTTGCGTTGCGTTTTTTTGCAATTGGGAGTTTTTTATACAACGTATAAAACAGCCACTTACAGTAATATTTACTTTACAATGTAAAACATGCTCAAAAAGAGGTGTCACCATGAGATTGTGCCGAGGTTTTACCTGTTTTAACAATGTTTTTATGTTTCATCTTAAGCTGCTGCCAAGTGCGCTTCTCCCCCGCGGGAATGCACCTAAATGAAATAAACTAATAGGCTACCACTCAAGCAGTTTCCTCTGTGATATTATTGTGATTGCAAAGGACTACATTTAAACTTAGACATTGACCCGAGCAGCAATTTTCTCCCACGCCGCCCCTGTTACACTTTTGTCCAAAAACCTGCTCAGACTCACCGTATGAGAGCATTAAAATTTCCAATTGCAGTGGTAGCGTAGCCCTCCCCTTCCCCGTTGCCATGGTGACTCGTCGAATCCGGGTTCCATTGATGCTGTCTTTTTATACTTGTGGTGCACGCGCTTAACTCCAGGTCAAACTGCTCCGAGTTCATAAAAAATCTCAAATCAGCTGTTCTGGAACCGAAAAACTCAGAGTTTCCTAACTCAGAGTAGATCAACTCAGAGTTCAGGGTTAGACTCAGAGTTTGTTAAACCTGCTTTGTGAAACGGACATCAGGGGCCTGTTTCACAAAACAGGTTTAGTGACAAAAAAAGTGAGTCTGTTAACCCTGAAATGAGGGAAACTGAGTTTCCGTTTCACAAAGGGAGGTAACTCAAACCAGAGAGAGAGGGGTAACTCTAGCCTGTTTCACAAAGAGAGGTAATTTAACCTCTCGGTCAGTTACCATGGTAACATGCTCTCTGAAACTAACCTGGTCGGGACCAGGTTTTTCTCAGAAAACCTTGAGTTTCTCTCTGTCTCCACCCTCTGTCAGCCACACACGGTGTTTGATTTCCTCATTCATTCAGTCAGCACGCGAGTTTTGGCGTAGTATAGTTCCGTCTGTTTTTTTTTCAGAAAATCACTGCAAAAATTAGTCATTAGAAGTTATATTAGGTGGCGACTATTTCACTACCATGGCATGTCCTTTTGATAACGATCCCGTGGATGAAGGTGCAGAATTACTGCACGGAGAATTAAATATTCGTCGGGAGATGATTATCAAACTATTGATTATAGATGTGCTTGCATTTCCAGGCAATTATCTTTTTGAGCGGTACCGTTTCATATCCCAGCAGATATTCTGTGTTGTGCTGCGTTTTTTTGCAAAAGGGAGTTTTTTTTATACAACGTATGAAAATCATTCAGTAGGCCTATATAGAAGTTATATTAGGTGGTGACTATTTCACTACCATGGCATGTCCTTTTGATAACGATCCCGTGGATGAAGGTGACGCATTACCGCAAAGAGAATTAAATATCCGTCGGGAGATGATTTTCAGACCGCGCTTTGACGTCCTTAATATACTGCAGCCATAATTACAAAATTAATGAAATGGATCTTTTGAGCAAGTTGAATGTATTTGACTCAATGTTTCCTAAATATAATCCCAGCTTTTCTTGCAATTCATAGGTTCAAAAGTGTGTGCTTTTAATTGGGTTACCAGTATATAAACTACTCCTATAGGTGGAAACAACAGCCTTCTGATCCAGAATATCACCTATAATGCGAGGGGGTCCATTTCACGGCAGGGAAACACCATTTCATGTCACAGTCCATCTCATCTCTCCTTACATTTCCAACATTACCAACCAGTAATGCTCTCATATCACAGCAGATATTGTGTGTTGCGCTAAGTTTTTTTGCAAATGGGAGTTTTTTTTGCAACATATAAAACAGCCACTTACGGTAATATTTACTTTACAATGTAAAACATGCTCAAAATGAGGCGTCACCATGAGACAGTGCTGAGGTTTTACCTGTTTGAACAATGTCTTTATGTTTCATCTTAAGCTGCTGCCAAGTGCGCTTCTCCCCCGTGGGAATGCACTTAAATTAAATAAATTAATAGGCTCCCACTCAAGCAGTTTCCCCTGTGATATTATTGTGATTGCAACAGGATTACATTTAAACTTATGCACTGACCCGAGCCGCAATGTTCACCCGCACCGTCTCCCTCTCTTTTGCTGCTGCAGCGTTGTAAACATGCTCAAACTCCCGTATGAGCACATTAATATTTCCAATTCCAGCTGTAGCGTAGCCCTCTGCTTCCCCGTTGTCATGGTGACTCGTCGAATCAGGGCTCCATTGATGCTGTCTTTTTTTACTTGTGGTGCACGCGCTTAACTCCAGGTCAAACTACTCTGAGTTGATCAACCTAACGCAAATCTGCTGTTCTGGAACCGAAAACTCAGAGTTTCCTATCTCAGAGTAGATCAACTCAGAGCTCAGGGTTAAACTTAGTTTTTTGAACCTGCTTTGTGAAACGGACCCCTGGTGTCCTTGTATTGATTGCCATTACATGTTCTCTTTCTCTCTCTCTCTCTCTCTCTCAAAAAAAAAACGTTTAGAAAAGGTGAAGGAAATCTGGCGTGAAATACTTGCACTTCTTGTGTTGAAACAAGACAGAATTAGTAAGACAGTCCTGTCCAGAGAACAGACAGTATTGGTTGATTGTTTACTTAAAATAACTTATGTTAATATAGTAGGGGTGGAACGGTTCACAAAATCTACTGCTCGGTTCATATCACGGTTTTCGGGTCACGGTTTTTCGATTCGGTTCAGTTCAGTTGTTTTTTCTATTTTTTTTTACATTCTAAAAATACCATGTATTAGATCTGTAGCCTAAAAAATTTTTAATCAGCTATTCTTAAGGACATGTCATGCAATCATGCAAAAACTGAAATAATAAGGCAGCTTGCTTAGGGATTACTGTAACAATCTTAAATGAAAGTGAAGTGAGATTTTGAAACAGTAGGAGACACATTGCTACATTTACGTGTTTATATATTTAGTTGGCAAAAAGGTAAACAATTGTTTGCCTTCTAGGTAAGAATATAAATACTTTTACATTATCAAATCTTTAAAGAAATGAAGAAAATAGGTTTTCTTTCACTAAGATACGCACAAACAGCATCACTGAACTGACTGAAATAGGCTACATCAGGGTTATTCAAGTAATTTGGAATTGGGACAGGTTGACGAAAATTATCCAAAACGAGGGGCTGGAAAAATATGAGCATCACATTAATGGATATTGTAAAACAATGCGGCATAGGAGTGCATACAGTATATTGTCTTTATTTTATCAATGTAAATATTAATCATAGACCTCAAAGTGCATCAAGCTTGTCAAAAGACAATCCTTGTTAAATGAACAAACCTGTTAACCAGATGTTTTCACTTAATTATTGGTATAAAGTACAAGTTTTAGGCTCTTCTCCTTAACTGAGTATTTTATTTACATGCTACTTTATACTTCTACCCCAGTACAAATCAGTAGAAATATTCTACTTTTTACTCCACTACATTTATCTGATTACTTCAGTTACTAGTTACTTTACCAGGCTGACAAGCACATATGAAACATTAGTTTATTCATCAATAACTGGACTGACAGAAATGAACGTAACATAAATGCAGAGCAGCATTATCTTTCTGAAAATGCCTTATCAACTTATCCTCTTTACACACCAATATGGCTGTAAACACAGGCTTCACAGTGACAGAAACTAAAACTTATCTGTCCATTTTCTGGGGAACTGACGGTTTTCTTTGACAACTTTTCTTTTTTTCAGAGTAGAAAGAGACATTGATGTGGTGATTTAACCACGGATTTAACCAGACAGAAACGAACAAACAGAGCGGAGCTTAGTGTAGGTATTTTACACAATACTTTTCAGAATTTCACACCAATCAAAAGGACCTAACAGAGTTATATATTGCGTAATTCAAATTCTACAGGAGGCTTTCTGGAGTCAGCAGAGTCGTTGGTAGTTTAGTGCGCCAGCAGGCATTTATTAGCAGAAGGACATTGGATGATACAGACGTCTGGAGAAATGTTCTATTCTCTATCTAGAGTAACTGTGAGCACACAGTACCCGTGATCAGAGGCAAGAAGTTCTGATATCTATTCTAACTACTCCAGCATATAAACTTGTTACAAAGGCGTGGTTATGTGTGCGCTTGTGCGTGCATGTGTGTATTTTTGAAACAGCCGTCAGGACACCTCCATCTCGACTCCCAGGCGTAGGGGTTCCCTCTGTGTCCACAGGAGTCTTCTTCTTTATCTGTGAAGGAAACAATACACGGACAGCAATTCTCCTAACTCTTACGCTATCTGCCAGATGCCTGTTCGAGCGCTGACTAGTTCTTTGTCTTTGTGACCTTGACTTGTTCCTGTGCAGAGAAAGCAGATACAGATTGAATCAAAAGTTTATGTGCTATGCTGGGAACAGAAAAGTTTGAGCTTGAACTAATCACTATCACACTTTAAATGATCATACCTAATAATCACACTTATCACATTCTTATTAATCATTACTAATACACACGCTAACATATGATTATTAATTGAATCATTGATTATCACACTCTTATTAATCATTACTAATACACACGCTAACACATGATTATTAATTGAATCATTACTAATACACACACTAACACAAGATTTTTAATTCTTCATTAGCGAGTTGTTGCCAAGAGAATTTTTAAAAAACATGAAGAAGAGCATAGCGAGATTGTGCGTAGTGTTGTGGCCGTGTTCGCGGGACGCGCAAAATTACGCACGAATTGTGGCACATTCGGCCTGCCATACATGCTGTGATTTGACGCACTGAGATGTAGCGCTGAGATGGATACGAGAAAGGACAGTGGTCATGAAGGCTTACGCTAAATTACACCTCATAAACCGAACGGTACACACGTGTACCGAACCGCGACAAGCGTACCAAACGGGATAGATTTTTTTAATAAACCGTTCTACCCCTATAATAGGAAACTCTGAATGAACTCTGTTTTTGCGTCCACTTTGTCTTTGCATTGATTGGATGTGCTATCATGTCAGCTCTAAGATTTAAGTTGCATGCAGACTCAACACCCCTTTTGGAGGAGGTTAGGTTGGATGGTTGGACGTTCAAAGTTTCTCCTTTCTCATACAGTACCGTAACACAGTAAACATTTGTTCATCTTGACCACTGCCACCATCAATAAGCTGCTTATTGAAAGTACTAGCGTGCAGATGTAGTGGATGACATTAAAGCTTCTTCAGGCTGTGCTGGATATGTTCGTCAGCAGTGTGGGAAAGAACATACCTCAGGTGTGAGGTGTGGCAGGGAGGCTAAAACTCTTAACCCTCCTAGAAGGAGAGGATAAAAAGTGGTGTGTGGCATCATCTTGTAGAATCACACTGTGCTCTGTCGCTCTCTCTTTCTTTACAGGCACACATATACACACTCAGACAGCATATGGCCCCAGAAAGTCTTCTAGGGCTCCACAGAGGGCTGTCAAAGCCTAATTAATGGCGGGTGCAGTTATTTTTTACGATAGGACATAATCAGGCTCTAATTAGTGTGAAACTGGGCCCAGTGGTCTGATTTATGACCAGTTAGGATGATCGCTGGGCGGTGATTTAAGAGTTGACATTTGCATCTCGAATACTTGTAGTTACACTTCAGCCTTCACAACATGTTCTGAGGACTCTGGGGAGAACATGGGATCAGTTCTGCACTGGTCTGTGTGCTAGTTCTACTTAGACCACTGCTTTGACTCACAACATGAGGTTTAGGTTGCAGGCTCATTTAACTGATCTAATATTATATTGCTAATATCACTATTCTTGACAACTGTACGGTTGAATTTTTCAATCACTCACCTCATAAGGTGCGTTTCCGTTAAGGTCAAATGTGGCCGCTCGGAAAGTTTCAGGCCACGCCCTCTCAAATGGCTGTTCACTCGCCGTGTTTCCATTAGAAAAAAAGGCCCCAGAGGGATTTACCAGACTCCAAAGGTGACGTATCACTCTGAATGGGTTTAGATCACTGGTGATTAGCTGATCAGTGATCCAACTGTATGCCGTTTTTTCTCAAAGTGAGAAATACAGAATAGTTGCAGTTTGATTGAAGGTGGCCCGTATGATTCACAACGTCAACGTATGTACAAGTAACATGAAAGAAAACCATGAGAGAGAGAGAGAGAGAGAGAGAGAGATTTGATTTTTAAAATCTACTTTATTTGGCATTCATTTTTCAACTGTAAACAATGTACAAGTTAAAAAATTAAAATGCAACCTTGATAAATAAATAAATAAATAAAACATTTAAATGAGGAAATCTGCAAACAATAGTTCTCCAGCTGTGACCGAACACAACACATTTTGGAAACACCATATATCTTTAAAAGAGTCTAGGTCCCCTGCGGTTTTATAAAAACTAAAATCCACCAGCAGTCTGGCCTTAATCATGTTCACACACACAGGGACCGACTCCACCTGCAGGTTTTCCTCCACCATTCTCTTCCTGGTCACATACACTGCCATCTTAGCCTGCCCAAAACAAAGTTTAAAAGCTGGCTCTTGTGTTTTTGCTGGCGAGTGTATTTAAAACCACAAATAAAAACCTGCTTACTGAAACTCTCTTTAAAACTGGTAAAAACAACTTGTAAAAACAGAAACAGTGCTGACAGACGGTGACACTCATAAAAAACAGTGGAAAATTGTCTCTCTTAAGCCACAGAACGGGCATTTGTCCTCCACAGCATCATTTATCATGGACACAAAGGCATTTACCGCTATGATGCCGTGGAGCAGCCTCCACTGTAAGTCTCCGTGTTTTTTGCACAGTGGAGGCTTAGGGCGGACTCACACTGTCCTCCCGGACCGAGACCCGGACTTTAGGGTACTTGTCCCCCCTCCCTCTCCCCCCCGCGCCCCAGCCCCGTTTGTACTCACACTACCTGGGCCTCGGCCAATGCTTCTTGCTGTCCATATGTCATCACGCCGTAACACGTCACACGCATTGATCGCGTGTGTGTGGCTTTGTTTACAAATCTTTCCATAGACCTCAGAGTTTTTGTGCGTCTTGTCGACTGTTTTTGAATATTTTCATCCGACCAAATCTGCAGTAAACACTCCACCTCCCCATCACACCAACGTGAACCTTTCACCACCATTGTTGTTGTTGTTAAATGTCCGCGCATGGTCCGTCCTTCTATTTACATGTCCGAACAGGCGCACATAACGCTACTGCCGTAGGGCTCGTGTTCGTGCTCGTACACGTGCGCACGCTCGTGCTCGTACATGTGCAAACGGCTCCGCTAAAGCCCACCTCTTTCAAGCGGGCCGTGGCGGCCCAGCTGGCCCCAGTTGAGCGCGGAGCGGGTGCGCTCACACTACTTAAAGGTACTAGACTTTAGCTGAAAAAACGGTTTTGGCCGCGGCCAAAAGGATAGTGTGAGCACGCTGTTATAGAGAGACCTCCACTGAGGCCTGGATCCCAGGTCCAGCTCTAAAAAAGTCCTCCAAGGAGTGTCTGTTCGTCCATCGAGTTTATTCCTGTTAAGTGTCTTTACCAATAGTTTATAAAGAGTTTTTCCCGGTGCTCCCTCCAGGGAAACCGGGTGTGTTGCCTGCAACAGAGGCCCAGAGCAGTCTTTTAAGTCCAAAGCCAGAAAGGTGGCAGGAAAAGGGTCCTCCATGCTGGGGGGTAGGGGGGGGGGGGGATCTGTGTGTGATATTTTTTAAAAGCAGGGTGTCTTGACTGTTCAGTTTGTTTCTCCAGTGGTCAAGAACTTTTTGTATTACCCTGGTGGATCTCAGGCCCAGCTTAACAGCCAGCCCAGTAGGGTCCTCCAGCTGGGGCCCAGCTAGCTCCACCACCTGACCCAACGTGGAGACGCCTGCAGTCTGCAGCAGCCTGGTCAGGGAGGGTCCTGCCCAGCTTGGGTGGTCCAGCACCGCCCCATACAGGACGGGCTCCTGCAGTAGCCAATAAAGGGAGTCCCCCTGCTGCTGCCTCTCTTTTTTAAGCAGGTTCCAAACACTAAAAACACTTTTATAAAAACCAGGAAGAGATGGTGAGAGGACCTATCCATCATTCATTAAAAACAAATTAAAATCAAGACCCAGGCTGTTAAAATGTCTCAGGATGCACCGGGATAAAGGTCTCCACAGAGTATCCTCTGGCCCAGTCAGTAACCTTTGTATGAACTGTAGTCTGAAGGCAGCGCCTCTGCTGGCCAGATGGACCAGGCCCTGGCCACCCTCCTCTTTTGGAAGGAAGAGGACACTCTGTGGGACCCAGTGCATCCTGTCCCAAAAGAAATCAACTAAAACCCGTTGTACCTGTGCCAGGAGAGAAACTGGGGGATCGACACAGGACAGCCGGTGCCACAGGGCAGAACAGACCAGGTTGTTCAGGATCAGGGTGCGACCTCTGTATGACATTTTTGGTAAAAGCCATTTCCACTTGTTGAGGCGCCCCTTCACCTTCATGACAACGTTCTCCCAGTTTTTCTTTTTATGGGTCTCGTCTCCCAGAAAGACCCCAAGATACTTGAGTCCTCCTCTTTTCCAGTGTAGGCCCCCGGGCAGCCTGAGCCGACCCCCCTGCTCCTCCCCAACCATCAGAGCCTCGCTCTTCCCCCAGTTCACCTTTGCAGAAGAAATAAAACCAAAATCATTCACAGTATCAGTTAAAACATCAATGTCTCTTTGTGTATTGACCAACACGATAAGGTCATCAGCATAAACAGACAGTTTAAAAGACACATCACACTGGGGGAAACACACACCGTTTAAATTATTCCTAAGTTTATGGAGCAGAGGCTCGATGGCCAGAGAGTACAACATCCCAGAGAGAGCAGCCCTGCCTCACCCCTCTCTGGACGCCAAACGGAGCACTCAACCCGCCACTTATCTTCAGGACACTCGCAATGTCATTATAGAGAACCCGGATCATGGCTATAAAGCCTTGGTTGAACCCAAAGGCAGCCAGAGTCTGCCATAAATACTGGTGTTCAACCCGGTCAAAAGCCTTTTCCTGGTCTATGGAAATAAGACCAGTTTCTACAGCCAATGAACTGGAGAGGTCCAAAACATCCCGAATTAAAGCGACATTATCACTTATGAGCCTGCTTGGCACACAGTAAGTCTGGTCAGGGTGGATGACGGACGCCATCACCTCCCTCAGTCTCAGGGCCAGAGCTTTGGACAGGATTTTATAATCCGTGCACAGCAGCGAGACCGGCCTCCAGTTTTTCAGGTCCTGTAGGTCTCCCTTCTTCGGCAGTAGGGTGATCACGGCCCTCCTGCAGCTCAGAGGGAGTCCTCCAGTCAGGAGACTTTTGTTTATAACCTCCAGCAGGTCCTGTCCTATAATGGACCAAAAAGACTTATAAAAGTCAACAGGAAGGCCGTCCATCCCCGGAGCTCTGCCATTTTGTAAGCTGGTCAGCGCAGTGAGGAGCTCCTGCAGAGTCATCTCTGCTGCCAGCTGGGAGTTTGTGTCAGCACTGACCTGAGGGAGACCACTGAGGAAGCTGGTGTGCACATCTGGATTATTTGTCCACTCACCCTTAAAGAGGTCTCTGTAGAAACCGGCAGCAAACTTCCTGATCTCAGAAGAGTCTGAGACTTCAGAGCTGCCACCCGTGCGTAAAGAATGAATGGTCTTCCTTTGTCCGTTTTTTTGCTCCAGCCCAAAGAAAAACTGGGAGGGCGCGTCCATCTGTGAGATGTTCATGAAGCGAGACCTGACCAGAGCTCCCTGTGCTGAGACACCCAGCAGGTTGGCTATGGCCGATTTTTTTAACTTGAGGGAGTCTAAATGCCCTCGATCTCCTGTAGAAGCTGCTAAAGACTGCAGTTCTCCGACCTGTCTCTCCAGATCCTTCATTGACCGGGTTAAATCTCTTGTGACATTGCGAGTGAACTGCTGGCAAAGTTGTTTGATTTGGGTTTTCCCAAAGTCCCACCACTGCTGAATGCTGGGGAAGGCAGGCCTGCTCTCTCTGTGGGAAAACCAGAACAACTTAAAAGCAGTCCTAAAAGCCTGGTCTTTTAAAAGGTTTGTGTTAAAATGCCAATAGGCGCTCTTTAAACGAACATTTTTAATAAAAACAGAGCAGGAGACAAGACAGTGATCAGTAAAACCCACAGGCTGAATAAAACACCTTTTAAAAATATTAAAATGGTGTTTAAAACAATAGAGGCGGTCCAGTCTGGCCAGAGATAAAAGGTTTCCCCTTGTGTGACTCCAGGTATACTGTCTGTGATTACTGTTAAAAACCCTCCACAGGTCAGACAGCTCGTGCTCTTCTATCAGCTGTCTGAACCTGTGGGATGAAGCAGGGTGTGGTTCCGGATGATTCCTGTCTAAGGTTGGATTAACCGTACAATTAAAACCCCCCCCTAAAAACATAAAATCATCACTACCACCAGCTCTAACAGTATCGCTTAAAATGTTTAAAAATACCACCCTATCCACCCCAATGGTGGGCGCGTAGACATTTAAAAACACAAGCTTCACACTATCAAAAACAGCAGTGACCTTTAATAAAACACCTGGGATGATTTCCTCAGTCACACACGAAACAGGTAAAAAACTTCTGGCAAATAAAATCCCCACCCCTCCACTAAGACTGGACTTATGACTTAAAATCACCTCCCCATTAAAAGCCATCCTCCAGTCACTCTCGTTATCTGCTGTGCTGTGGGTTTCCTGTACAAGCATCACATCAATTCTCCTCATCTCCATCAGTTTAAAAAGAGCAGCTCTTTTACAATCAGCCCTGGCTCCGTTCAGGTTTAAAATTCTGATGTTAAAATCACACATTGGTGGAGAAAAGTTTAAAAAGAACAAAACTGTGATAAAAAACGTCAAGTAAAAGCACCTATGTTTAAAAATCATCTTCATCATCAATGATTTTTGCTTTCACTCTGACTAATAATTTTCTTAAACGATAGATTTCCTTGTCTGTGAGCACTTCTTCCGACTTTCCAGACTTCCTGGTGAGAGGCCGAGGTGACTGAATGAACAGTCTCAGGTCATCGAAGTGATCCTCCACTGCAGGAAGTCTGGCATCTTTTGTAATCTCTAAAAACTTTTTTATATTGTCAGGAGTGTACAGGTGAGTGTGCTCCTCCTCCTGAGTGAGGCAGAAGTCACTCTCTGCCTCTGCTGCAGCCTTCACCTCCTTCCCCACTCTCCTGTTCTTTGATGCAGAGGCTACACACTCATGACTTTTTCTTTTTTGTGAGATTTTAAAAATCTCCTCATCAGACATTTCCTCATCATTAAATTCCATAATTGTTGTTTCATTATCACTGTTTTCAATACAACTATCAGTTTGTTTGTTTTCTTCACTTGTTATTTGTTTTTCACTTTCGGACTTTTCATTTGAAGCAAGATCAGCGCTCATGGAATCCACCTCGACCCCCGAAGGCTCCCCGGTAGCCACCGCGGCTCCGCTCCCGCAGTGGCAGCCGCAGGCCGCCGCCCCGCCCCTCCAGCCGGGCAAGAGCGGACTAAATGCCCCTCCGCTCCGCAACCAAAACATTTCATGGTCTCCGACGAAGCGAAGACCATGTAGTTAAAGCCCTCCACTTTAAACGAAAAGCTCAGGTTGAGATCACTTGTCGTGTCTTTGAGGATCATGTACACCTGTCTCTGGTGACACACGACATGCTTCAGCTGCGGTGACTTACAGCCCAAAGACACCATTTTTATCGGGGAGACGAGCTGGCCATAGCGAGACAACTCTTTAGCCAGCACTTCAGTCTTAATGAACGGCGGAGCATTGGAGATTGTTATCTTCGTGGACGGACTAACGAGGGGGAGAACGGGAGTGAAGGTGTCGTGTAACACTACACCGTTCTCCACCACTTCGCTAACCTTAGCGGTGCTATCCAGGAAGATAACAATGGCTCCGTTCATGCGGGAGGCAGACTTAATACTACTATATCCCACCACTTCTCCCACTGCAAGCCCAGCTTCCTCCACAGAACATTGCACAGCCGGGATGAGTTTGACGGCATGACGACGTGTCAACCGTTCAAACTCAGAGGCAGCCGTAGCTACCAAAGGCATTATATCAAACAAAAATACACCACCACCAAACCCCCAAACACCACAAAAAACACCTCTAACTAAAGACAAACTGTAAACACATAAACACACCAAACAAAAAGAAGGAATAAAGTTAGAAAAACTCACCCACACCGCTGAAAAAGTTCAGCACGCACCACGCTCTCAGCACTCACCACGCTCCCAGCACTCCGTCCTCCATTCACACAGAGAGAGAGAGAGAGAGAGAGAGAGAGAGAGAGAGAGAGAGAGAGAGAGAGAGAGAGAGAGAGAGAGAACACGCAGCAAAGGACCACCGGTCAGAATAGGGTTATATACAGTATGATCAAATGATACATGCATACAGACTGGGATAAACCTAAAAGATAATCCTTAGTTGATTCCTTAATGTCAGTACTTACATGATCAGGTTAATTATCACCACATTTCTGTAACTTTGGCAATCTTGATCATAGAATGACCAGAGTCGTTCTAAACAACAAAATACAGAATAAAATACACATTATAACAGTTTATACTTTCTATAATAGTTTTCTTTAAGAAAATATTAAAGTGTGAGTCTCTGGTCTTCTTATCAGATCAGGTCTGTGGGTTTATCAGAGTCGTAAAAAAGGTTTTCTGATCAGACTGGCATCTAGGGGCATCATCACAAAATGTGTCCCCATTCTTTTGATGACTACATACTGTATAAGGGCAATGTTTCCTACATAGGCTACCTGAAATAAATAGCCTATTTTCATTAATGGGTTTCTAACACCTCTACTGTCTCAGTTCCATTTAACTGTCTATCAGTGTAACAGTGGTCATACAGTGCAGTACAGTCCTGCACACGCCCAGACTCATAACCCAAGTTTGCGGGTTATCAGTTCAATAACCAATAAAAATGTAGGCTACACAATTCACTGTGACATATTCAACTTTAATAAACACATCACAATCAAACATGGCAGATAGCAAGAAAAGTACAATGCCAATTACATGCCAGTGCCAGTTACCAAGGTCACTGGTTTATGCCAATGTATATGTACATTGCAACGTTGCAGGCAGAGATCCATTCGCACACTGATGTCAAATATGGATCACTTCAAACATGATTATGAACAGTCTAGGCAGAAAGATCAGATCTGGGTCCTGTAATTTGAATGAAGCCTAAAAAAGCCTGAAAAAAGCCTGTGTGTTGAGGATTTGAATCATCCTATTAACAGACACAAAGTACTCTGTTGTCTTTTCTGTTGCTTTAGTTTTGCTTATTCTACTCTGTTGTCAGTGAAATCCCAAAGCTGTGCTACATTAAGATACAAGCATGGCAACTTCTCCACTTGTTACTTCTGTATGTTCTCATATCCAGAGATCAAACACTGCGCACAAGACATAAAATGCGTGGGTCGAGTGTGTGAACACAGGCATCCAGCAGGGAAGAAAGCCATCAAGTTTTTGATCAGCTGAGGATGAAAGTTTGACATAACATGGTGAAATTCCTTTGAGCACTCATGGATTCTTCATTTATGCCGAATATATTTTCATAGAGAATATCTTTGATGAAAAAGATATTTCAGACTTTATTTTGTAGTGCGGCCCCAACTTTTTTTCTGCAGGATAAGACGTGGATCTGCTCTGTCTTGATTTCATTACTCACAGCTCTGTCTCGGATCTGAGAAGAAAAACTGAAAGTGTGATACTGTGTTAAGAATGTTTGTGGGAGGACTGGGATGAGCTGGTAAGAGAGGTCTTTTCATATGGATAAGGTTCATACATTGTGGAGAACACCACAGCAAAGCCCATGCTTAGAGAACAAAACAGAAGAGAGGCGAGGGTCTTTCGCCTGTGTGTGTGCTCACATGCGTGTGTGTTGATTGTCTTTATTTTTGTTTCCCCTCTGTCGTCTCCCTGACTTTTAAACTACCTTGAACGGAATTATGTCTCCAACTTGAGAGAGCTCATAAAGTAGCAGTTTGGAACAGCACTGTAGATCCTATTTACACACACACACACACACACACACACACACAGAGTCCCAGTCAGTGTGTTTACATGTAGTTTAGAAACCTGATTATATTCGGGCTGAGGGCATACTCTGGTTTCTCAAACACCATGTAAACACCATAACTTGGGAGTTCTCATACCTCGGTTAACAGATCTAGATAACTCCTTTCGTACCCTTTTATTCGTGCATGTAAACAGCCTTCCTGGGTTAGTATCGGGTTTTGCGTCTGAACATGCTCCGTGGGTGTAACTCCCCCTCCCCACTCCGCGGCAGTGGCTTTTGACCCGGAAATAGAATAAACCAGGAAGCAACAGTGCCAAAAACAACATGAAAAAACAACAACAATAGAGCGTTACCATTAAACCGAGGTAGGTTTTCGCCATGGAAAGTAACACCACTACCAAGAAGAGCCGTTTCTGTCATAATTCTGTCCAAAAGTCGACCATTTGTGATTCTGACAAAGGTGAAGGTGAAAATAAAGCTGTATTCAGTCCAGCTCTATGTTGGTGGAGCTCCACCTACTGTACTGGAGGAAGAGTTACTCGGTCATTTTCCCATTCAACCCCTGCTCATGTATACAAGGGGAACTTCAATAATCCGATCATTCCCTAAACCTGGGTAAGGCCATTTTAGGGTTACTGATGTGCATGGAAATACACTGACAGTCACACAGAGAAAAGTAAACCGAATCAAACAGGAGAATATGTTTGAATGTGCAAACCGGTCCATACCTGGCTTGGCCTGATTTTTCAAAAATTAAACTCTTCCTCTTTTTATTTGTTTTATTTGAATGACCATGTGTAATTTCATTTTTTATGTATACTGTCGAAAATGTTTAATGGCTAGTTGCAGGGCTGTACTGTCATACTTTTAAGTGGTAGAACTGCTGCTAGCAAGTAAAACAATTTAAAAGTTACAAAATTGAAACTTCTAGCTGCAAAAAATCTTACCCAATCCCGTTTTCATGAGTTACGAAACAGTTACATGCTTATGAACATGCTCAATTTTAAATTTGTACATTGTCGTGTTCTTACTCAAGGAAAACCCTATTGTCCCATTTAAAAATCAGATTCCCTGTTACGCCTAAACTGTGTCATCACCATAGGCATCATTAACTGACACATGGCTGTGAGATGTAATGGATGGCACACAGAGATGGTGAGAGTGAGCCCACTGCTGTTCTGAAGTTAACCAGCATCTAATTAGTAGGTGAAAACGCTGAGGCTCTCTGTACTTTATCTAAATGTGTGTGAGTGTGTGTAAACGGACTGTGTGTGTAATTTATTTGTAGTCTGTCTACCAGCACTGCAAAGAAAGAAATTATTGTCTTTTCATCCTCATAAACGGGCAGACCTCTCTCATTCCTGTAGGAAACACACAGTGAAGCTGCTGTACTGGGAGTCAACGACTGGCTCTAGAGAATGAGGTTTTCTTTATTAGTATCACATTATTATCACAATTTGATGTGATGTCAGTGTGACTTGGAATCACCTGGCATTCCATCTGCCATGACCATAGACTGTATAAAAAATGGACGCTCTCCATCGAGGTCTGTTCTCTCAACGTGACCCAATCTTCCTCGCCTACAGGAGTCGCCATCTTGTCAGACTTTTACACCGCCTCATTCCCTGACGTATACTGAATTAGCAACATTAGCAAGGCTAACAGAGCACGTTACTAGACAAACTCTAGCGGAGATTATAACAGCTCCGCGAGTCAAGTGCAGGCAGCCAGCATTTATGATCTATTATCTAAACTGATATTCAACACAGTACCATGCCCATAGACTGTAAAACACTGACCCTCACGGCCCAAGGCTGAGGCTCAAAACCAGAGATGATCATGCCTACTCCGTCAGAGCGCCTTGGCTTTGGAATCACCTGCCTGTGGAGATAAGGCTCATTGAATCAGTATCCTCTTTTAAATCACTTCTTAAAACACATTTTTATAGACTTGTCTTCTTGTGATGTCATCCTTTAATCGTCTTTTATCATATTCTTTCTTTTAATCTTTCTCTGCAAGCACCTTAAGCTAATAATAATTTCCTTTGTCCATTAATGATGCCCCTTCTTTCTATTTAATGATGTGTAAAAATGGTTATGTTGTACCCCACTGGATGTCACTATTTTAATTATTTGCTTTGTTAACACTGTATATATACATTATATATGTATTTTGATTTGCGCTGTCAAAGCACTTGGTAAACTGCTGTTTTTAAAGGTGTTATACAAATAGCGTTCATTTTTTTATTATCTTGTCACTATGGTAACACCACCACACAAATTACCACAGTCCAAGTTGAGATGATGGAGTTAGCATGCTAATCCTGACAACTAGCCTCTGAGGAGAAGTGAGGGCTAGAGGCTCACTGTCACTCAAGAGGCCACACCCTAATTATTCATAAACTTTAACCTCCAATAAAATAAAAACTAGCCTGGTACAAAAACATTCACCCCCCTCAGTGTTGTCATGGAGATATGACCTAAACATACATACATACATAAACATACTAGAACTTTTTTTGTCCCAGGCCTTAAAGAAGTTTAATCATGCTGTGAAAATGGCCTGTTCAACATAGGGGTCAATGATAAACTGCTCTATTATGCAAACTGATCGTAGTGGCCACTCGACGAACTGCAATCTTTGGTACTTCCTAATTGGAACAACCAGGAAGTTGCTTTGGTTGGGTCTTGGTCATGAAGTGAGGAGCAGGTGAACCTAAACACAGGAGACAGCAGGCAACATGAACATGAAGAAAACTCCTTACTCAAGGTTTGTTCAGGCAAGGCAAAAATTGGTCTCAGAACAAAACCTTGAGCCATTATTATTAAAGCAGAGAGCTCCTAATGTAGCTGTTCTACAAGGACTCCTAGTGTAGAAGAGATTTAGGAACATTCTCAGAGCAACTCCCCCCTTTCATGATATCACCCTTTTTCCTGAAAACATCTTTGTCTTAGCACCTCTATAAAAGCTGGGTTTTTCCAACAGGGTTTTTCATATTGGCCGAAGGCTCTCCAAGTTCCAGATACTTGAATAACACTGTAATTTTTTGTAATGAACATATTTACAGTGTATGCAAATGGACATGTCAGTGGGTAGCTCTCCAACACATCTCCATATCATCATATGCACCAATATACTACATGGTATATTCACATCTTGAGTGTTCCAAGATCACAAACAACCGTCTTCACTGAATGCCCTGGTACTGTGAGGTGTGTAAAATCTTGAAAACCTCAGATCCGTTCGGTTTTCTCTGCCACTTTACACTCTGTCTGTCCCTCACAGTTCATGAGTTCAATGGCAGAAGAGAAACCCTGCAGGCAAAAGAAGGGGGAAGCTATCAAGAAGAAAAAAATGCAGTCAATCAAACCACAGCAAAAAACATTGGAGCGAGCATGATTTAATATGAGGAGTAAAATTGTCTTTCATTAATGGGATGTTATGAAGAGGTTAGCTTAGCCTTCTGTCCGACTGTGGGACAACGCTGAGCTGCTTCTAATTGGGGATAACAGTATTTGGAGTCTGGGATTCTTGGTGTGCCATAATGTCATATATTTGGCAAGAACTATGTCACTGTTAATCTCCTGTCCTTTTTGCGTCTCCTTTTCTCTCAGTCTCTTGTTGATTTGAAGATCAAGACCCTTAATTCTCATTACAAAGTCTGTTCTCCTTTCACCAGAGCTCCTTTCCTCACACAGCTGTCTATCCAACCTCATTGGCTTTTAATTGACTTCTAGATCATTATTTAGTTAATTATACCCCAAGACAGATTGCTAATAAATATTGATATGAATTATTCAAACCATATGTCCGGCTCTGATTGCTACACCAGCCTGAGTGGCACAAGGTGAAGTCTCTAAATCAGAAAAGAAAAAAAACACATGACTTTAACACCAGAGACCACACTTTGCATCCTAAGAAGGTCTCAAGATGTGGTTGAAAGACGACTTGAGCTTTGAACAAAACCAGAAATTTGGACCTTGTGTTTAGAAATTGATTTTTTTTGTCAAAACAGCCTAGTTGGTTGTTGGAGTATGTCATAGTATGAGTACTACTAGTTTTAATTGCCAAAACCTGCTATATTGGGAGATAATACACATTTATGGACCCCAGGAATGTTTTTATACTTTTAAGAACATCGTTCTAAGACCCTCTTTTTTATTATATCCACACCACAAGAACTAGGAATGATTGTAGTTCTTAGAACATATTTTCAAGTGGTGTCATCCTGGTCATGTTACTGTAAAGGAGCGTGTGTGCAGCCCGGACATTGAGCTGTTTGCAGTGAGTCTGCGGCCATGCTATCTGACGAGGGAGTGACATCATCCACACCGTCGTCACGGGCCTTCAGACACGGCACGCAGACGCATTCATTGCAATATCTGGGGACTGCAACCACATCACTCTGGCTGCAACACTGCCCACTTTCAAGCAGTTTGTGTAATGTCCCACCAGGGAAAACAAGACACTGGACCTACTGTATGCCAATGTTAAGGAGGCTTACAGCTCCACTGCCCTTCCTCCTCTTGGAAGATTGGACCACAACCTCATCCACCTGAAGCCCCTGTATAAGCCCCAAGTCCAGCAGCTTCCTGTGACCACCAGGACTGTGAGGAGATGGTCAACATCCCCCCCCCCCCCCCCCCCCCCACGGCTCCTCCACAACCATCCACCTCCAGCCCTGCTGACACCCCCCCCCCCTCAATTCCTTCCTGACTTTGCCCTATCTGTCCCCTCCCCCCCGCCATCACCTCTCTCCACCCCCACCAACGCACACGGCAGGCAGACCTTCACTGAGGAAGGAGCTGTGCAGAGTCCGCCCAGGCAAGGCAGCAGGTCCAGACAGTGTCAGCTCGAGGGTCCTCAAAGCATGTGCGACACAGCTGAGTGGATTCCTGCAGTACATCTTCAACCTCAGCCTGAGTCTTGAGAAGGTCCCTGTGTTGTGGAAGACATCCTGCCTGGTACTAGAAACGAAAAAGGTGCGTCCCAGCACCTCCGAAGACTACAGACCGGTGGCGCTGATGTCGCGCCTGATTAAGTCCCTGGAGAGGCTGGTCCTGTCACTTCTTCTGCCCCTGGTCAGCTCATCACTTGACCCTCTACATTTTGCCTACCAGTGCTATCATCTTCCTGCTCCACCGTGCCTGCACTCACCTGGACAAACCAGGAAACACTGTGATAACCTTGTTCATGGACTTCTCCAGTGCGTTCAATACCATCTGGCCTGCTCTGCTGGGAAGTAAGCTGACGGCGATGCAGGTGGAACCTCCTCCTGGATTACGGATTACTTGACGGGTCACCTGCAGGAGTTTCCTGACGATTCTGCAATTGTTGGCTGTGTCAGTGAGGGGAAGGAACCCCACCAAGACTAAGGAGCTAGTGGTGGATTTCCGCCGGAGTAAATCTGCCCCCACAACCATCTTGCTAAAACGGCGTGACTGTGGATGTTGTCCAGGATTACAAATACCTTGGAGTATACCTGGATAACAAACTGGACTGGTCCAAGAACACTGAGGCTGTTTACAAGTAGGGCCAGAGTCGTCTCTATTGAAATTGAAAATCTCAGTTCTTATCCAGGTGATGACAAACTTACAGTTCTATCTAGCCGTTGGTGATTAGTTACCAGTCCATGAGATGGGAGATAAGTTGCATTGCTTGATGCCAGTGGCTGGTTGAAGAAAGGAAGCTGGTTGCAGAAAGGTTCTTGTCTTGGTTGTTGCTCTTAGGCAAAAGAGGACTCGGATCGCTCTTTGTTCTGCTTAGTTGAGTTGGTAACCGGTTGGTTAACCTTTGCTGGTGATTCTATGCCATAGGCCAGGGACAGCGGGCAGCTGGTCCCTGGATCCAGCAGTGTGCGTCGAGTTGAGTTGGTAGGTTTAAAGAGAGAGATCCGAAAGAGAGGGGAAGTGGGTGTCCTACAGTTTTATAGACACCGATGATGTCATCACCAGAGGTCAGGTTAGCCAATGGACAGTTTGGGGGTCCCTTGAATAATTCACACCTGGGTGTGACCTGTTGTGGGGGAAGGTCGCTGAGGCCTTTGTTTCAGCAGGCTGACCTTCTTTTAATCGAACTGAAAGTTTGAGTTAATCAAGAAATGAACAATCATCTTTGGGGTGCCGTTTGCACCTACGCCTACGTTTAACCACAATGTCCATTGCACTCACATTTAGTTATTGTTTGATTTCTTTTATGTTGGCTTCATTTTGATTTGATTTATGTTAGCTTATTGTCACTCTGATCCTTTCCCACCTTTGTATTGAAACTGTTGCACAATAATTTCACTTGGGATAAATAAAGCTTCTTGAATCTTGAGAATTAGCGGAACTTGCTAGGTCTCTGCAAGCACCTCAGACAAAAGAACCCAGAGCCTCACTTGTGCAATGTAATTATACAGTTTTTGGCTTGTTGCCAGACAGTGATTGGTTCAAAAAACTTATTGGAACATCCCCAATTTAAATTTATGGCCAACCATACCACATACACACTAACACGTACACCCGCATGCACACTTCTCATTGGTTCAGTGGTGGTTTAGAGGCAAGCCTCCGCCTCTTTGGCGTGCAATGGTTAACTTTGATTATATTGTGATAAAAATAAACACTATGTTTAAAAACCCCCACATCTATCAGTTAAATATTTTAAACTTGTTGGCTTTTCCTTTGTGTGAATTAGACAAGTTCCTTCCCTTATTGCTATCCCACCTGCTGGTGTCACCTGACAGGCTGCTTGTGCTTGTTAAGATGTGTTAGATCAGCACTGCCATTATATGCAGAACAATTTTGAAGCAGAAAATGCCAGGACAATGACATGCCAATCAGGCCAATTAGTAAAAAAATCTACTATAGAAAGCAAGCGGGCGTAGACTGAGTCAAGGTAAGGAACAATAAGGAAAGACGAATGAAGGCATTAATGTTGAGGGTAATTTTCACAGACAACTGAGAAAATAGGTCAAGCTTCTACAAAAAGTTGGGGTTGGGGGGTGGATCTAAGCTCTTAATTGACTTGTAATGACTTGAAAGTGTGAGCTGGGAGAGGAGTAGCCCTGAGTTTGTAGTTAGAGTGTTTGAGTGGCAGAGAGAGAGCAGTCATTTAAAGAGGGGAAAGAAGCGACAGAATTCAGTTGACACGACTAATTAGTGTGTTTGTTGAAATGAGTGGCAATGCTGGCTGTCGGGCTGAGGTGGATATGTTTTAGGGCTGGGCTGTAGGCTTCATTTTTTGTAGTTACTATTTGACACCTTTCGGACTGTTCACCAGGTTTTGTGGTATAGGACAGTATTTGTGAAAAAGAAGAAAACTCATTAGAGCTGAGCTTTTGATGTTAGAAGTCATTGCTGCATGTATGACATTGTTTAGCCTACAGTGATTTGTGTTTATTATCTACAATTAGCCTATTTAGACAGGGTTTATGACATCTGTTGGTGTGTGCTGTATGTACACTACAGTACATCACCTACAGTATCTCCACACCAGTTGCTGTAGATGCTCATTCATAGAGAAAGCAGCGGCTGTATTTTTGCTGGTTTTGGGCATGCAGGTTACTTTTGGCTGTGCATGTACATGTGTGTGTGTGTGTGTGTGTGTGTGTGTGTGCAAATGTAGGTTTCCTTATGTGTGTGACTTTCCAGAACTACGGCCTGGGGCTGATGAAGCCATTAGGGCTCAGTCTCACAACCAATCAATCACTCTGACACCTCAATAGAGGAGCTGGATGGTCATTCTTCAAAACACAGCCAGCCCACTTCGCCCACTCCAATAAACGCTCCAATCATTCAGTAGCCAAGCCTGAACCTTCAACCTCCGACCGCTACAACCCTTTTTCTCATTTGCTGGTTTATTTTTGCTGCTACTTTCTGGCCAGTGCAGTTGTTCAGGGAACAAACCTACATGTATATGGTGCATTAACCAGGATCTGAGTTCAGCTGCATGTTGATGTGAGGAAGACCAGCTGAAGTCGGATAGCAGGTTATTTTCCTGCAACAGCATACCGGTCTTCTCTGGATATTTAATGTCTTATGTTCTCATTTAAGAGTAAAAAAGCACCAGAGCAAGCCCATTCTGAGGCTTAGAGGCCAAAGGAGCAGTTCTACTGTGTCTCCATTTAATTTTTTAATCATATTTGTCATGACTTTGACAGCAAAAACTAACAGCTTTTGTCATTTCAGTTGGACATTAAACCTAGTTTAAAACAAAATTTTGTAGTACATGGTAGTCATAAGTGTAACCCAGGTCCCATGTAGTTAAAATAAAACTAGAGTGGTTAATACTATGAGACTGGGCCTGGGCTCGTTGTAGGAAAATACAACTTTTTTTATGTTAATTTTAGAATGTGTACCTTTAATAATGTTTATTACTTCACTAATAATGACCACCACAACTACATTTTAAATGCAAAAATAGTCCTTGAACAGGTATTTATTTACAGAAGATGAAATAAGAGTGAATGCTTTTTAGGAAAGATATATATAAAATAAAAAAAAAACACAGAATTATCCACAACAACACAAAACCTCAAAAATTGTACCTGTGGGCCCACACACTCATATGACACACTTTAAATGAGTTAAACCCGTTGCAGGCCTGTTTACTGAAGCTTGTGTGCGGTGGGGCCTAAAAACTGAAATGGCCGCTTCACTCAAAGCTGAGCACAAAAATAAAAGCACGTGCATGTGTATGTTACTACTCACGATTTCAGAGTTTCAGTTAGTAGGGGTAGAAGGGGAATGGGGGATGAAAGTCTCACGGTGATAATGGCAATGGCGGTGATGATCCAAACACACACTCGCGGGCAATGGCGTAGCGAAGGAAAAACACGCAGCAGCAGCAGGACTCGGCACGACACAGCCGAACGCAGAAACAGGGCAGAAGAACACACACACAGCACAGCACAGCACAGCACAGCAGGGCCATCGGCTGGAAACCCGTCTCTCTCTCCAACGTCCGTGTCCTTGAAGCATATTATCTGGATTGAGCCACAATATCAAAAGCTATTTCATGGCGAATTAGCATTAGCTTAGCGTCAGAAATATCACGATGCAAAAGCTACGATATGCAGACACATTAGCACTGAATGCTACCGCTAGCTAGCATGTCGCTAACCTCGTTACACATTCAGTCTCGGTTCACTATAACACTTAGATATAGCACAAAATACAGGCATACACATTATATTCACCTCTTGCAGGTCACACAGAAGTTTATATCAGGACCACGAGTAGTCGACCTCCACGATAAAACTTAATGCTTCCCACAACACGATGCCTCCTCTCTTTAGCTCTCTGGTCAATAGGTTCTGGTCCTTTTTTTCGCGCGCGCTCCGACTTCCCACACTAACCTGCGGCACTAGTCCCGCCCCTTACACGGTGACTTTACTCTGATTGTCTCGTGAGTTTTAACCACCAAAGGTAAAACAGGAATGAAATGATTGACAGGTAACAGGTTAGGTTACAAATAAACACGGCTTCTTCCTCTCTCTTTTTATCTCGGATCACAGATATTTTACAGATTTACTGAACTTAAAGACCTTTATATGAATATATCTTTTAACTGTAAATAGTCTTATTTATTAAACTGTACATATTATATTTATGCTTTTAACCAGAACACATTTTAACAGTTTTTAACTATTATAAACTCTATTTATTTATGAACTTATATTATACTGTTAGTTATTTTTTATGCTCTGTAACTTATATGATTTTTGTACAGGGCTACATAAGGGATAACACATATCAATGTGGCCTAGCATTCAGGGCAATGCACATTAATATGGACGAACAAAGGAGTGTGTGGAGAGCTTTGAAGCATTGTGACTAACAGGATTCCTTAGATACACCTCATCATCACAGAGAGAAAGACTAAAAGGGAGGGAAAGGGGGAAGGCCTCCAGCTCCTCGCCCCTGTAATCACACCCAACCAGTGACCCAGGTAGCCCAGAGATACAACTTCTCTCTCTCTCATACTCACCACTCCAATTGTGCCCAGCATTTTCTCAATGGCTTTCATTTTGGCATGCTTTTTCCACTCACTGGTTTCTTTTATTTCATTTCTTCACAGTGCTTTTTTGTGTGTGTAGTGTAGCCTTTGCTGCTGTATTGATTAGCATTGCTATTGTCACACTTGGGGTGTGTAGCTTCTTGGAATGTGGTTTTATCACAGATATGATATTTGCTTATGCTCCACAAATTGCTGACTTTCTGCTGGTTTGCATGTAGCCTTCATCTTCTCTCGCACCTTTCCAACCAGTGCACTCCTTTCCCCACACATAGCAGGCGCACCATCGGTCATCAGACCCACAAGTTTATTCCATGGCAACCCTGTTTCACTGAGGAACCCTTTCATCTGTTTTGAAATGTCCTGGCCTGTGGTTGTGCCGTGCATTGGTTTAAAATCCAATAGGTCTTTAGTAAAAGACAACTGGGCATCCACTCCACCCAGGATTAGCATACAGTTTTTTAGAAACTCCCCCTTGGTGAATGGCCACCCTGGTTTGGCTATTGTCTCTGCTATAATCAAACTTGCCTTTAAGGCTCCCTCAGTTAAAGATTTGGCTCAAAGTTACATGTTTTGCTGTAGTTGCATGCCTCTTTTGAGTTCGGTGACTTTCTAAAGCACCCTGTCCATAGTGCCATGGCGCTGCTGGTGTGTTGTTAAAAAAATGACAACGCAAATGATATTCTTTGAAAATGGCTATCATCTCATTACAAATAAGACACACAAGCTTAAATCTACACTTGGTAAAACGTTTCCCACCTCACTTGAAATTGTCTGCCTTCAGCAGCAACTTTTCTTTTTTGTGCCATTCTGTGTTAACTCCCTTGCTAGCTTGCAAGTGCAGTGGACGGCAGCAGACCATCCGGTGTTAGCTGCACACATACACTGTGTCTAAGGTTGCATAGCCTAGCTGTAAGCTACGTAAGTGTCCATTGGGAGCATGTGCCACTTGCGTAGCTTAGGGCATATGCTCCACGTGCAGCAAATTAATAAATAAAAATAAATAAATCTGTACCCACTCAAAATCATTGAAACTGGCTAAAAACATGCCAGGCCTATATGTGGCACTGTAACTCTGCCACAGAAATACACCAAAAATAGAGATAGCTTGTGCTGTATACAAACTCACACACAACATGAAGAAGTACTAAACTGTTTTAAACCTAATAGGCTCAGTAGCTTCTGCAGTACAAACACAAGCATGTAGTCCGCCATTGTTGTCGCGTTGTTATGTGACGTTGCGGGGTTAGAGGTGGGCTCAAGAGGTGGGGCAATGATATCATTGCTTCACAAATTAGTCTGATTTCGCTGTCAACATGACAGACAACATGACACAAGGCCAAATTTAGTTTTTTTTAATCCACTCTCGGACCCGGTTTCAGAAAAGACCGTTTCAGGCTGCCATAACGCTGCATCGTGTAGATGATGGGCCAAAACGTTAAAAATATTTTGCAGTTACAGCAAAATGCGTCGACTATTTAGGACAGCCAAAGACATTAACAGGCCAAAATTGTAAAGCATTGGAGTTTCTTAGAAGCACTCTGACTTTGGTTCCTTTGACATCTCCAAAAAACATTTCTCAGCTGTACTCTTCACGGTCTGTGTAGAATTAGTTCTCTTTCAACTTCTTTAACTTCAGTCTTTGTTGAGAGGAAACTCAAAAAGCATATTGTGTAATATTTTCTTGTCTTAAGTTCTTAAGTGTGGGCTGAATGTACTCTGATTTAGGTGTATTTTCGTTTTTTCCTGCCGTGAGAAGATGAATAAATGAAATTAAGAGACGGCAGTGCCTGCATTGATAGTCTTGTTACCTGATCTTCCCTCTCAACAAATCATTTTGATGCAAACAATAAAGAACGCCCACATTAGTCAACACTGCAATAAAACAGAAAGAATGCTGCCAAATGAGAGACAAAAGGACTGCCTTTGTTTCGTGTCCTCGAGCAAAACAACAAACTTCTAGCGTTGATGTGGGAAATGAAGACTCTTTATTAGTCTTAACTTCCTGGTGATTGAAGAAGTGAGACTAGCACTATAACTCATCTCTGGAGGATGGGAGGTGGGTTGAACATTATACTCTTGTCTACTTATCATGGTGAGAAGGTATAAATGACTTCTTCCATCGATCACTCCCTCACCCTGTCTAATCCCTTTTTCCTTTCCTTTTAATATGTGTATTTATCTCAGGAAAGTGTTTTCTCTTGCTTTTTAAATAATTTCATCCCTATTTCGTCACTCCATCCTTCTCTTCCTGTCCATCTATTTCCAAACCTTTTTTTTTTCATTAATCTATTAAAATCCAATAATATAATATTCTGAAACAGGAATTTCTGCGTAATGAATAGTTTTATTTTTTGTACTTTAAGTTTGGATCATTCATTCATTCATCATTCATTCATCTTCAACCGCTTGTCCCTGTCGGGGTCTCGGGGGGCTGGAGCCGATCGCAGCTGACATCGGCCGTGAGGCGGGGTACACCCTGGACAGGATGCCAGTCTATCGCAGGGCACATAAGTGCTTACCTTCATGTCAGAGTTTTATACTGCAGAGTGAGACAGAATGACAGTAAAGTGCTTACCTTCGTGTCAGAGTTTTATACTGCAGAGTGAGACAGAGTGACAGTAAAGTGTTTACCTTTGTGTCAGAGTTTTATACTGCAGAGTGAGACAGAATGACAGTAAAGTGTTTACCTTCATGTCAGCTCCTCTGAGTAGTGTCAATGCATTTACTATACATTGTGTGCTGTTTCTATAGTTATATACAGTGGGAGTATACAGCAGGAGCTGGAAATAGAGGAGGCATCAGTGGGTCGTCTGAAGTACAGTACAGTAAGTACAGTGGTAGAAGGGACCGTATTGTTTGAACAGTTAGGCCTTCCAGTTCTGCAGCCATGTGGTCCAGTGGAGATAGCTTCATGAGTAGGGTGGACATACGGTACACACAGGCAGCTTTATTGTGTGTATTAGTGATGGTGTGTGCATGTGTGTGCATGCACGTATGTGTAGGCTTATGTTTTTGTTTGCCTCTATTTAATCAATTCATTTTTTTTCTAAAGTTGCTGTACTCACAATACTTCAGACTGGGCTGGAATTGCCTTCCTACTGCTCTCACCAGAGTGTCATTGACAGTCAGAGTCGAGGCCAAAAATGGCTACGGACAGCCTTCACCTCTGATGTGACAAGCAAACATGGAGGTGACTGGGCCGAACAGCGCACTACCCAGGCCGGCATCCGTGGGAGAACGGTGCTCACATGGAAGAGGGGAGAGAGAGGGTGGAGGAGAGGGGGACCGCTAACAGTGCTAATGGCTGTAGTGCAAGCAGAGAATGAGTTAGCTCCATGGTTAGCTCACAAGGAAAAGCTGTCCCCATGCATTTACTTTGGCATTATACAATTTCTCTGTTGAAATAAAAAGTGTTCCTTAAAGCATCACACAAACTCCTACATGATTAAGGAGTATCAACTGTGTAACACAAATAACATTGTCTGGAAAGTAGTCAGGCTTGCAACAACTCCAGTGTGTATTTTTTGGACTGTCACAGTTTCAAATTAATGCTGTTGGAGAGACTACCCAGACAGGGACACCACCACGCTGGTGTTGGTGAGTTTTCTGGCATTTATTTGCTAGCTTACCAGCAGCAGTGATTCACCTGTGTTGTGGATTGCTGGATGGCATTAACTGTATTCCAGTATAGCTGTTTTAAGTTACAGGAGTCTGAGTCTGTCTGTCTAGAACATGAATACTACAATGCGAGAGCTACACCCTGAAAGCTTATGCAGTGGAGCAGTTGTTGTTTGTTAACTAAACCCTGCTACTCACGTTATCCTGGATGAGAACGCTGGAGAAGCCTGCAATGTCACTCAGTGCGTTTACATGCAGTTTAAATATCCGGTTACAATTGGGTTAATTCAAGATTCAATTCAAGATTCAAGAAGCTTTATTTATCCCGAGGGAAATTATTGTGCAACAGTTTCGATACAAAGGCGGAAAAGGATCAGAGTAACAATAAGCATAAACATAAATCAAATCAAAATAAAGCTAACGTCAGATAAATCAAGCAATGAACCAAGTGTGACAGAGTGCAACAGACGTCGTGGTTAAGCGTAGGTATATACAATATACAACAATACGCAGCGTGCAGTTTAGCAGCAGATTGAATAAAATAAGTACAAACTAGATAAGTGAGAAGGAGCGATAAGTTATAAGTGTTAAAAATGTTAAAAATGTAGCAGCATGTCCTACAGAACTAAGTGACAGTATGGCACAGTGGAGTGTAGCAGCATTTCGTACTTAAGTAAGTTACAGTAAACCACAGTGAAATGTAGCAGCATGTCCTAAAGCACAGTAAGTGTATCAGCAGATAGTTACAGTAAACCATTAATAAATAAATAAAGTGATGTAGTGGTGGTATAAAGTGACAGTGTCGTATAGCAGCATTACTTACTGAAGTAAGTGACAGTACAACTGAATAAAGTACAACTGAATAAAGTGGTGCAGTGATGGTATAAAGTGACAAAGTGACATTTTCAGGATACCGTGTCTCCACTGTTCCTTACCTGACTGGGAGGAGATGAATTATAAAGTTTGATGGCCACTGGAAGAAAAGACTTCCTCCGGCGTTCAGTATTACACCGTGGGAGAATGAGTCTATGGCTGAATGTGCTTCTGCTGGAGGTCAGCAGCTGGTGGAGAGGGTGAGAGTTATTGTCCAGGATGCTGTGCAGTTGAGACAGCATCCGCCTCTCAGACACCGCCACCAAAGAGTCCAGTTTGACCCCCAGGACGGAGCCAGCCTTCCTGATGATCTTACCGATCCTCTTTGCGTCTGCTGCCCTCAGTCTGCTGCCCCAGCACACAACAGCAAAGAAGATGGCACTGGCTACCACTGACTGGTAGAACATCCTCAGCATGGTGTTACAAACATTGAATGACCGGAGCCTCCTCAGGAAATAGAGACGACTCTGGCCCTTCTTGTAGACAGCCTCAGTGTTCTTGGAAAAGTCCAGTTTGTTGTCCAGGTATACTCCAAGGTATTTGTAATCCTGGACAACATCCACAGTCACGCCATTGATGGAGATGGGTGTGGGGGCAGATTTACTCCTGGGGAAATCCACCACTAGCTCCTTAGTCTTGGTGGCATTTAGAATCAGGTGATTAGCTGCACACCAGTCGAGTGCCGAGTCCACAACGCCCCTGTACTCCTCCTCCTTCCCCTCACTGACACAGCCAACAATTGCAGAATCGTCAGCAAACTTCTGCAGGTGGCAGGACTCAGAGAGGAACTGAAAGTCTGAGGTGTACAGGGTGAACAGAAATGGGGAAAGAACAGTACCCTGTGGAGCTCCAGTGCTGCAGACCACGGTGTCAAACACTCCGTCCTGCAGTCTGACATACTGTGGTCGACCCGTCAAGTAATCCGTAATCCAGGAAACCAGGGGAGGGTCCACCTGCATCGCCGTCAGCTTCCGTCCCAGCAGAGCAGGCCGGATGGTGTTGAACGCACTTGAGAAGTCCATGAACAAGATTCTCACTGTGGTCCCCGCTCTGTCCAGGTGGGTGCAGGCACGGTTGAGCAGGAAGATGATAGCATTCTCCACTCCTAGTCTCGGCTGGTAGGCAAACTGTAGAGGGTCCAGTGATGAGCTGACCAGGGGCCGAAGAAGTGAAAGAACCAGCCTCTCCAGGGACTTCATCAGGTGCGACGTCAGCGCCACCGGTCTGTAGTCTTCGGAGGTGCTGGGACGCACCTTCTTTGGTAATGGTACCAGGCAGGATGTCTTCCACAGCACAGGGACCTTCTCGAGACTCAGGCTGAGGTTGTAGATGTACTGCAGGACTCCACACAGCTGGATCGCACATGTTTTGAGGACCCTCGGGCTGACACCGTCGGGACCCGCTGCCTTGCCTGGGCGGAGTCTGCACAGCTCCTTCCGCACCTGCTCTGCAGTGAAGGTCTGTCTGCTGTGTGTGTTGGTGGGGGTGGAGAGAGGTGATGGCGGGGGGGAGGGGACAGGTAGGGCAAAATCAGGAAGGAATTGAGGGGGAGGTGTCAGCAGGATTGGAGGTTTGGAGGTGGGTGGTTGTAGAGGAGCCGTGGGGAGGTGGTCCAGAGCCCTTTCATCAAATCTGTTGAAGAACAGATTTAGCTCATTGGCACGTTCAGTACCACCTCATACCGTCTGGCTACCAGATGGTTTGTAGCCAGTGATGCTCCTCATGCCGCTCCACACGTCCTTTAAGTTGTTCTGCTGGAGTTTGTGCTCCAGCTTCCTCCTGTAGGTGTCTTTGCCCTGTTGGATCCTCTCCTTCAGCTCCCTCTGGACCTGCCTCATCTGCTCTCTGTCCCCCTCTCTGAAGGCCCTCTTCTTCGCATTCAGCAGGACCTTGATGTCTCTGGTGACCCACGGCTTGTTATTTGGGAAACAGAGTACAGTCTCTGTAGGAACAACGCTGTCCACACAGAAATTGATGTACCCTGTTATGCAGTCCGTGAGATCATCAAGGTCCTCCCCATGTGAATTACAGAGCAAATCCCAGTCTGTGAGTTCAAAGCAACCCTGTAAAGCTTCGTCAGTCTCCTGTGACCATCTCCTCACAGTCCTGGTGGTCACAGGAAGCCGCTGGACTTGGGGCTTATACAGGGGCTGCAGATGGATGAGGTTGTGATCTGATCTTCCAAGAGGAGGAAGGGCAGTGGAGCTATAAGCCTCCTTAACATTAGCATACAGCAGGTCCAGTGTCTTGTTTTCCCTGGTGGGACAGTCCACAAACTGCTTGAAAGTGGGCAGTGTTCCAGCCAGAGTGATGTGGTTGAAGTCCCCAGATATTGCAATGAATGCGTCTGGGTGCTGTGTCTGAAATCCCGCGACGACGGTGTGGATGACGTCACTCGCGCGCGCCGCGTTTGCAGTCGGAGGAATGTAAACAACCAGAACGATCACGTGTGAAAACTCCCTCGGCAGGTAGTATGGCCGCAGACTCACGGCAAACAGCTCAATGTCCGGGCTACACACACGCTCCTTTACAGTCACGTGTCCAGGATGACACCACTTGTTGTTAATAAGAATAGCAAGTCCCCCACCTTTCCTCTTGCCACTCTCACGGTGACTCCTGTCCGCCCGAACAGTCTGAAAGCCGTCCACAGTTACGTTCGAGTCCGGGATGTCCTCGTGGAGCCACGTCTCCGTGAAACACAGCACACTGCTCACACGATACATCCACTGAGTCTTCACCAGGCCCGCCAGCTCGTCCATCTTGTTAGCCAGCGACCTCACGTTCCCCATGGTGATGGAAGGGAGAGATGGTTTATATCTCCTCTTCTTTTCCCGTTGTTTACGTCCAGCCTTACATCCCCTGTACTTTCTCCTCAGTTCTGTGGGGATTTCAGGCCTCTCCCGCATTAGCGCCGTCGGTGTTAGCGACAACAGCTGTTCACGGGTGTAAACAATGGAGCCGCCGCATTGTTGCGTCCAGATGGAGACGCGGTCGGCAAAAATAGTCCCAAGAATGAGACAAACGGACAAAAAGCACGTAAGAAAGTTCACAAACATAGTTGGCTAAGGTTAGCACTACGACTTACAGGAAAAAGTACTAATAAAAAGACAGTAAAATAAGATAAAATAGCAAAAAAGTGCGGAAAGGAGAGGGAGCAACTGTTGCTGGCTGCCGCTTTACACAGCGCCGGAACCGGAAGGTGAGGACATACTCCGGTTTCACAAACACCATGTAAACACCGTACCCCGGGTAAAATCGGAGTTCCCATACCCCAGTTAACAGACCTTGATAACTCCTTCAGTACCCAGATTATTTGTGAATGTTAACAGCTTAACCAGAGTATTATCGGGTTTCCGGTGTGCGCATACTCTGTTTGTTATAACGGTCCCTCCCCTCTCCGCGGCGGTGGCTTTTGACCCATAAATAGAATAAACCAGGAAGCAACGGCGCGGAAAACAACGTGAAAAATACAACAAGAGAGCATTCGGCCTACCGTTGAACTGAGGGAGGACTTCGCCATTGCAAGAAGCATCACTACCAAGAAGAACTGTTTCTGTCTTAATTCTGTCCTTAAGTCGGCCGTTTGTGATTTTAACAAAGGCGAACCGGAAAAAAAGCTTAACCATAACCCTTAACTGGGGAAGGACTATTTTCGAGTTACTGATGTGCATGGAAACGCACTGATTTAGATCTATTATAACAGTTACACTGGGAAATTAGTTGAACAGATGAAAACTGATTCCAGACACACAATGCCTGGTCGGATAATATTGGCACACAAAGAGTCAAACATAAACCATTTGATGGCATCAAAGCACATACTGTTAAGTTATATGCCCAAAATCTCAAACTGTACTCTGGCTCTAAAAGTTAAAATGAGTGAATTATGGATGATATAAATGATAGTGTTTAACTGACATTTCTGTTTTGTTTTAGTTTTTAGTCAGTACATTTATTAAAGGTATAATATTTAGCATCATTCTGAAAAATACAATGTATAAGCTGATACAAAAGTGATCCCCCGTAATCATCACAAATGACTAATAAGAAGTGTGCATGGTGTCTGTATCAGCAGAGACCCTGCCTTCTGCCTTGATTTTCTCTGTATGCCTCTGTGCCGGGGACAGCTATGGCTGTACGCAAGTTCATTCGTCACAACCTTGTCAACACGATATCTAATGAAGGCCTTGTAGGGTCTTGACTCACGGTCAGGTTATGATACTTCTCAATAAACTTATCGTTAATCAATTAATATTAGCTTCCACCAATAATTAGCATAGATAATAATAAAAATGACTGAAGTCAAACCAGAATCCCTCTGGCTTACCACTTCCGATTTATGAAAGAAGTTATAACTAATATAAAAGTCTCATGAAATAAACTATTAATTCACTGTTATGCACCAATTCATGTAATAGTTTATTCAGTTAGTTAGTTATTTTCTTAGAAGGCAGGCACTTTCATCTTAGTGTAATTTCTAAATAAACAGACATATTGTAAACACAAACATTCAACAAATTAATAAATGCAAACTCTTTGTAACGGAAGAAGAAGCAGTCAGGCTGATTGAATGTCTCTGTTTTAAAAGGCCAAATTGAAGTTATATATGTGTGATCTGTTAAGATACAGTTATAGTAAAGAGGGTTAATTAGCATGCAAAGACCTTGTGTCTGTGTGTAGCACTGTTAACAAAAACATCCTCAACCTAACCAACTCAACACGATCATACCGTAAGTATCATCAAAACACCATAACAGTTATGTGCTTAGCTGTTCATGTAAAGTTGAAACATGTACTAGAGCCCAGTTTCAGTTTAGTTACCAGTCCATTGAAAGACGAAGTTGCGTTGTGGTTGCTCTCAGACATGTTTGTCAGGAAATCCTTCCTGCGTTGCCTTTAACGCAGGAGAAAACCAGGTCACTCATGTGGTGCAGAGGTGGTCCTTGTGAAGGAAGTTGTTGGCGGGAAAAACGGCAGGCACTCTCTGCCGGTCTTTCGTCAGGTGGCTCTGCTCTGTGCAGGTCACTGAGGCTTCAGGATTTAGTCCAAAATGGTGTTCCAGTATGCGAGTTCAGGAGAAGAGTGGAGAGGAGATCCAGGAGAAAGAGGCCAGAAGGAGAGAGAATGATGGCTGCCTTCTAGTTTTATTCACATGGTGATGTCATGGTTCAAGTGGTCAGGTCAGCCAATGGGCTGATAGTTAGGATCTTTTTTTCACACCTGTGTGTGACCTGTGTAATCCTGCTCACATCCTGGTCACATCGCAATTCTCTGTCTTTGCCATGTGGTCAGGAACAAAGGGCTGTCAGCAAGGTCTTGGTCTTAGGGCGCACTCACACTGTCCATCCGTACCGTGACCCGTGCTTTAGGGTACTTGCCCCCCGTACCGTGACCCGTGCTTTAGGGTACTTGCCCCCCCCCCCCCTTCCTCTCCCCCCGCGGCCCAGGCCCGTTTGTACTCACACTACCTGGGCCTCGGCGTAGTGCTTTTTGACTGCCTATACGTCATCACGCCCTAAAACATTGATTGACGTCATCGCGATGCGTCGCTTTGTTTACAAATCTTGGAGTTTTTATGCGTCTTGTCCGACTGTTTTTGAATATTTTCATCCGGCCAAATCTGCAGTAAACACTCCACCTCCGCATCACACTAACGTGAACCTTTCGTCGCCATCGTTTTAAATGTCCGCGCATGGTCCGTCCTTTTTTTTTTTCTTTGTCCGAACAGGCGCACATAAAATGACGTCAGAACCGCCATAGGCCTCGTGCTCGTACATGTGCGCACCTTCGTGCTCTTACATGTGCAAACTGTAGGAATTTTAGACCTGTAGTTGGTGCTGGCTCCCCTTGTTGTTGGCTCATTTGTGCTTGTGTCTTTGCTTTAGCTGCTTGTTTGTGGCTTGTGCCTTCCTCTCTGGCTTTTGCTAACTGTAATTTGGTCAGTTGTATTTTCAAATTCTCTATCTCTGTTTTGCTCGCAGCCTTTCTTTCTCTATGCATGTGATGTTGAAGTGTCCTCATCCATATGTGTAGTGGCTCTGTGTCTGCTCTGGGGTCATCCTCCATCTTTGCCTGTACTTCCTTATCTGTTCCTTTCATAACGGCTGCTTTAAACATTGATCCCTGTAATGGATCTGACCCTGGATTCGTTCCAGATCTCTCCTGCCAGTCTTTCCTGCATCTCTCCACATAGTCTGCTGGTCCCTCTCCCTCTTTCCTCACAAATGCTACGGTGTGATGACTACCCTGCTGTAGGAATCTTTTCCTCAGGGCCCCTCCGTATGCTGTGGCGTGGTGGCTGTAAGGGTCTTCGTTAGGAACGTGGATGGTTCCTGCATCTTTATCTAATTGGTCTGTTGTCCCTAATCCGTATTTATGACCAATTAATCCTCTCACATCACCTATGGTAAGCTCTGTGCCTACGGTTAGACCAGCTAATTTCTGTAACCATATTCCAGCTCCGTCACTAAGTGGTGGTAGTTGTGCATTCATGTGTTCCTTGTCTGCTAAACTAAATAGTTTGTATATCTGTGGTCCTGTCCCTTTAGAGCGCACTAGAGGCATCATGTGAGACCTTTTACCACGTGTTCTAAACGCTACTGGTCCGTCTGCTCCATGCTGTGCCAGAAGTCGTAACTCTTCTTCTAAATCTCTTCGATTCTTTTCCACTTATTCTTGCATCTCTACTAATTCCTGCATATATACTCCCTCATCCTCCTTTCTTCCTTCATGTCTTGTCCAGTCTTAGTTCCTGGTCCTCTGCTTCCGCATTCTGACCATAGTATCTCCTCTTCCTCCCCCTCTGAGCCAGAACTCATCATACTGATTTTTTAGATTTACGTGTTTGTTTTGAAATCGCTCTCTCTTTCTCCCGTGTTTGTTGCTTTTTTGGCTTCTACAGTCATAGTCAGAGTGGTCTGAGTCAGTTAAGTCAGTCTCAGGTTTGGGTTTTCCTGCTTGGTGTCTGTGGATGTTAGTAGGTGTTTTTTCATTAAAGGGCAGCCTTGTTACTCCCCCTGTTGCTCCCACTGTCTCTTCCTCTTCTGTCTGAAGTCTCACCCTCTCAGATTCACCTGTTATTATACTATAGTACTCCTCTCTTTCTTCCCTCTTTTTTGTATCCTCATAATCTGCGTTTCTTCTCATTCTTACCTTCATACTTCCTTCTGCCTCAATCATAGGTAACTGTAAAGACAAATCTGGGTATATTCTACTTGCTGAAGGGGCTGATGGTGACGGGGGTGGGTTTGGATAGGGTGGGGGTACTGTTTCTGCCCTCCTTCTTTTCTGCCCTATTTCTCATCTGTCTCTACACTCTCAGCTGCCAGTCCGGCCATATGCAAATCTGCTCTTCGCTCCTCCCTCTTCTCCTATTCCTTCTTTCTCTTATGCCACAACCTACTCAGACCATTTTTTCTGTCTCCCACTACTTCTTCACGCGCCTTGTCCTCCTCTAACTGAAGTGTTTTTACCATATTTTCTGGCTCGCCCTTCACCCCAACATTTACACATCTTTAAATATTCCTTCAAATCCGTCAATCTAGTCTTATGAGTAGGCCTTCCGGAAATGGCCTGTCCTACTACTCGCTGCCAGTATTCATCCCAACCTAATCCTGGGCCTGTAAATTACCTTTAATATAGCACATCATATTCCCAAAAATTGTAGTTGCATTTTCATGAGAAATCTCTTAAAATGTGTTTATTTTTACCGTTACTTCCTGTTTTTAGGCTTGTGTTTTTATTTTGATAGAGTGTAACCGGAAAAGAGAAAAAAAAAAAGACAACTTTACAGGAAGTTAAGTGTATTGCAAACGGGTCTATCAAAAGTGCAAAAACTTAAGGAAATGTAAACTGACAAGTTTGTTTAGCACCTGGCTGATAAGGGCACAAGGTTTGTCATCATTTTGTTTTAATGTGGTGCTTAATGCGTTATCAAAACGGGATGTCCTTGTATTATTTTGCATCGTTTTATACAAGTCTATTTTAGTTTAGTATTTCAGTATTCAGAGCATCTGTCTTTCTGAAGGAGACAATTATTTCATTACACTGCTTGCTAGTATTTAATAAATACAGATTTATTTTTGTGTGCATTAACAATCTTTGGAAGTTAAAGCTGCAAACTGACAGTTATAATATAATTTTTTTAGTTAAATATGTTATATATTTATATTTGTTTATTGCACTCTATTCTGAGTTTGTAATTAAGATACAATAGGTTAAAAGGGATACTTCATGATTGTAAATGACAATTCATTTTCTGTAAAAGGTTAAAAACACACTATTTTGATATTGTTGAACATGATATTACATAGATGGTAACATATTATCTTTGTTTTATTCCATAGCTCTTACAGTGTTTTCACTGTGTGTTCACGTTGTGTTCAGAGTCTTCAAGGTGTCAAAAGATTTAATGGAGCAACTGTATCATCTATTTTGCCCAAAAATAAACACTTGTGAACCATCAGTTAAAGAGTCCGACCATCAATCGGCCAGGGACGCTACAGGGCCTGCCATAGTTATTTCAGCTGTTAAAGTACTATTCACAGGTATTTATTTATTCTTTATTCACACACACTCGTTATCTGGTCAGTGGATCTAGTCCCCAGTGATCCTCCCCTCACTCAAGCGTCTACTCTACCGTGATAGAGCGGAGTGAGACAATGAATCACCAGTTTTAATGACCAAAAGCTGAGTGTCACAGCCCCGTTATTTATGTACCCTCAGATAAGAGAAGACCAGTGGTGAGTTTAATCATCAGGCTTTTCTGTGATGTCTGCAACAAGCTTTGACTGACTAGTGTTTCACTATCAGCGGCTGCAGACAAGGTGTATCCACCATCACAGAAACCTACTCACACTTTTATCTGTTTCTGTTCTCTATTATCCTTGAAACCTCCCACACAACAATCCCACAAATAAACACAACTTTTAGGTATTTCTTATACTTTGGTTCCCAGAACCTTAGGTCCCAGACCTACAATTTTCCTTGGTTCACAGAACCTTTAGGTCCAAGACCTATGGTGGCTTTCTAGGCTCACCTAGGGGCTATCCCCCTGTGGCGCTTTTAGTCCTTAATGCCTAATGTATATTTGAGGGTCTCTACAGCCTCCGGCCTTTCTGCGTTCCCTGAACATCTTACTGAGCACCGTTTATGCGCCTAGGACCTGTCGGGATTTATGATCCCAACACTCCTTTACCTTTTACTCTTATACTGATTCCAAATCAGTTTACCAGGCCTTTTTTCAAATCGTCAGTCCACCGGCTAAATTTGGATCAAATTAACCTCTAGGACACATACTGACTTTCTCCATCAATTTAGATTATAGGCCGAATCACAGTCTTTACTTCTTAAGAAGAATAGGTGACTGCTTACCTTTTGTCAATGATGGGCACCCTTGTGGAGAAGTTCAGTCCGCCCCAGGAGGTTCCCAGTGACTCCGCTTGGTCACCGGTCCAACCTCTGCAGCTCCTTTTACCTGAGCCTCCTTGTTAGAATCACGTGCGGGGTCACCAAGTTTCTCTGTAGGAATTTTACGCACAATACTTAAGGCAAATCAGAAGGACCTCACAGAGTATATATTGCGTAATTCAAATTCTACAGGAGGCTTTCTGGAGTCAGCCGAGTCGTTGGTAGTTTAGTGCGCCAGCAGGCATTTATTAGCAGGAGGGACATCAGATGAAACATACGTCTTGAGAAATGTTCTATTCTCTATCTAGAGGAACTGTGTGCAACACAGTACCCATGATCAGAGGCAAGAAGTTTCTGATCTCTATTCTATCTGCTCCAGCATATAAACGTGTTACAAAGGCGTGGTTATGTGTCCGCTTGTGCGTGCATATGTTTATTTCAGAAGTAGCCGTTCCTCCTGCCTCCATCTTCCTCCCTACGCGTCGGAGTATCATTTGTATAGCAGGAGTCTTCTTCTTTATCTGTGAAGGAAGCACAGCACGGACAGCAAATCTCTAATCTCAACCTAGTTGCCAGGTGCATATTTGCAACATGGCTAGTTCATTGTCTTTGTGACCTTGACTGAATGCCAAAAGTTTTTGTGCAGACAGAGTAGAAAAGCTTGAGATTTGTAAACAAAGCGACGCATCGCGATGACGTCAATCGATGCGTGTGACGGAGTGATGACGTATACACGCAAGAAGCATTTGTGGGAGGCCCAGGCAGTGTGTGTACAAACGGGCCTGGCCCGCGGGGGGGGGTAAATTAGGGGGACAAGTACCCTAATTCCCGGGGCACGGTACAGACAGACAGTGTGCCCTTAGAGCCTACTCACACTGTCCTTTTGGCCACGGCCAAAACCGTTTTTTCAGCTAAAGCCTAGTACCTTTAAGCAGTGTGAGTGCACAGTGTGAGTGCACAACTGCGGCCAGCGGGCCGTCCCGCTTGAAAGAGGTGGGCTTTAGCGGAGCGGTTTGCACATGTACGAGCACGAGCGTGCGCGTGTGTACGAGCACGAGCCCTACGGCAGTAGCGTTATGTCCGCCTGTTCGGACATGTAAATAGAAGGACGGACCATGCGCGGACATTTAACAACAACAACAATGGCGGTGAAAGGTTCACGTTGGTCTGATGCGGAGGTGGAGTGTTTACTGCAGATTTGGTCGGATGAAAATATTCAAAAACAGTCGACAAGACGCACAAAAACTCCGAGGTCTATGGAAAGATTTGTAAACAAAGCCACACACACGTGATCAATGCGTGTGACGTGTTACGGTGTGATGGCGTATGGACAGCAAGAAGCATGGGCCAGCCCTGGCAGTGTGAGTATAAACGGGGCTGGGGCGCGGGGGGGAGAGGGAGGGGGGACAAGTACCCTAAAGTCCGGGTCGCGGTCCGGGAGGACAGTGTGAGTACGCTCTTAGTTTCATCAGGCTGAGGCCTTCATTAAATCACAGTGGAATTTCAAATTAATCCAGAAATGAACAATCATCTGTGGAATGCTGGTTGCACTTACACTGTCCACCTGGACTCAAAGATGCACTGATTAAATTTCGGTCTATTTTATGTTGGTATTTTTTGTACCGGGCTAGTTTTTATTTTATTGGAGGTTAAAGTTCATGAATAATTAGGGGCACGGCCTCTTGAGTGACAGCTAGCTCTGGCCCTCACTTCTCCTCGGAGGTATACATCAGCCAGAGGGACGTATCTCCTTCCCCCCAAAGTCACATACATGCCCTTTTTTGGTAAGAGGAAATGAGGAGGAGTCAAAGGCTGACAAGATGGAGACTCCCGTAGGCGAGTATGATTGGATCAAGTTGAGCGAACAGACCCTGATGGGTATGCCACGTCCATTTTTTATACAGTCTATAGTAAACAAGAGAACATTTTTTACATACCTTATAAAGATTTAAAGAATTGTTACTGTCAAAAATGACTGTTATCTTTTGTTGTTTTTGTCGTTTCCCCTACTGTATGAAAAACATATCAAACATACCAAATCGTGACAATGGATTTTGTGTACTGTTACACTCCATTGGTGAACTGATTTATCAGTTTAATTCTTAAATTTACTCTGTGCGCCCTTTTTAATGTCCACTCTGTCTCCAACAGAGAAGAAAAGAAAAACCTCAAAAAATCTCATCTCCTCCTCTGTCTCTTTCTAAGATTTATGACAAACTTGTTCTCTTTCAGTCCACAGCCTGGTGGGTCTCAGGGTGTGTTCCCTCTCTTTTGTTTATCACTTTTTCATTTTTAAGCCCCAGGCATGGGCACACAGTAAATCAGAGAAGCCCGTACCATGTCATCCTGCGATTACCTGCAGCAAAATAAAGTGACTGGATGCCTGACCGGGAAAATATAAGCTACACACAGACAGCAGTGTATGTGTGTGTGTGTGTGTATTTGGCTCCAGCACCTTGCAGCCATTCTTTAAAAGCATCAATTCTGATGGCAACCAATGCAATAACTGAGTTTCTGGATGTGCGAGCATGTTTACAGCTCTGCTTCACATTCACATGCAACATCGATGTAATTGATGAGTCTCTGCAGCTTTTTACTAAGTGTGTGTTTTCCCTTCAAAGTGCATGGCACACCCACCTGTGCTGATGCTAATTGCAGGCTAAGCTTGGCAGTCCTCTGTTTTGATCAAGGAAACATACGGGAACTGCGGCACTTGGAAAGAAACATTAGGCAGGCACACAGATATTGCACATCGTGTGTTAACCCAATACAGGCATTGCAGTTCTAAACTGTCACACAGAGTACTTTGTTTAAATAGCATATCTTTCCCTAAGCAGGTTTGCGCAGCACAATGCAGGTCAGTGTGACACATGATACCAGGGTGTGTGTGTATGTGTGGTTGGGTGAATGTGTGTGCCTGCTGCGAGTGAGGCTCAAGTGGGGGAGGTGCCATATATAGTGATAAGTAGCTGCACTATCAGGAGTCACGAAGGCTTGAGTGTAGGAATCATTTCTAATTATGGCTAGGCTTTCCGGGCCTGAGTTAATGTTTATGGCTCAATACACACATAAGATCTCTACCCATGAGGTTTATCAGCAACAGTTTTGACAGAAGGAAAGAGTGTTTAAAACTGCCCCTCTGCTCATCTACACATCTCAGTTGAACAGTGTATCGTTCTGTCACAGCAGTGCCCGAGGCCCCGATAGTTTTTACACATCTCCCGCTCATTTTGGGTGTTGAATGTTGTATGTGTTGTGTCGTATAACAGATTCTGTCGCTCCGCAATCTACTAGGAATGTGAGGGGTACGTCTGCAACAGTGAATGTTAGTGTGGGTAGATTCTTATGGGCAGCAGAGTTAAGTGAAGCATACATTCCTGCAAGTTTTTGTGATGTGTGTGTGTGTGTGTTTTCAAGAATTGAACTTGTTGTCCGGCCAGTCATTCACCCCCGTGTAGGAATCCCTGGCAGTTGGTCTGCCATTGTTCACGCTCTGGGCAGTCGTTTCGCCAGTGTCCATGCTTTCCGCAGATGAAACAGCTGTCATCTTGCCCCCTTTTCCCCTGGTCCATGCCCTCTGCCTCTTTCGCAACCTTCGTGGTGATTGTCTCTTCCGTTCCAGTTGTCTTGTTTACCGGGCAGGGCTTTCTCTGGTCACGTCTCTGTCTGTTGGTGTTGTAGCCAGTGTACGCATTCAGTTGAGCCATTTGCAAATTGCCTGCTGTTTGCTCTGTCTTGGCTTTCTTCTTATTGGCGGCGGGTGTCTCAGCATGAATGGCGTGCAGCTCGATTGTGTTCAGCCGTCTGGTTTGCCAGCCGACACACGTCTTTCCCCTTTTCTCTGATTTCTGGCCTCAGTCCGTTGATGAAAGCGATCTCGAAGATGAGCTTTCCATGCAGAGAGGGACTGGTCTGCTGAGCCTGCTGTTGGTTGGCTAGTTGGGGAACCGGCCTGGTAGGAGGAGCCGAGACGAGGTCGAGGTTCGCATCTACTTTGAGACACAGAGAAGAAGGAGGGGTAGGAGAGGTTACCCTTTCCCTGCCTGTCTGCTGCCTTCTGTCTCTCAGCTTGGCTTCCTGTAGCCAGCTATCATAGGCGGCCCAATCAGCTTTGAAAGGCTCCTTCCTTCTGCCCCTCCTGCTCTTTTGCTTTTCCCTGTCATCTTTTCCTTTTGCCCGAGGTTCACTTTCAGAATTTCCAATTGTCTGAGACTAAAACTGCCTGTATTGGGAAAACCACACTCAGTGGCCCAAAATTTGAACTGGTCAACGTAAGATTCACCATAGTTTGTGATCATATACTGGAGATTTGGGCTTAGAGCTATGCCTTTGTCGCGTTCGCTTCGATCTGACCCCATCTCGCGTAGTTTAGGTCTGTCTAGAGTCGCACTGGCGTGTCAATTTTGTGATTTATTGCTCCTTTTAGGATGCTATTTCTATGTTTTACTGGTAGTAAGTTTAGGCCTAGCTTACCTTGGTTATACTAAGCTCGTCTTTAGTGATTTTTGAAATCAATTGAACTCTTTAGCTTTAATGCTAGCTAGTTTAGCCTTAGCTATTTTGGTAATGCTAAGCTAGGCTATGGCAATACCCACAGTCTAATTTGATATGCTAATTATGCTAAGCTAGTCTATAGTCATATCCAAAGTCTAATTTCGTATGCTAGTTTTTCTCAATGCTAATTTGCTTAGCATTAGCGATGCTAGTTATGCTAAGCTAGGCTATGGTAATAGCTGCAATCAATCGTAAATGCTAACACTTAAACTTTCTGGTAGCTATGTTACTTGGGCATATAGCTAACAAGGTCATCTCAGCTGGTGCTATCTGTTGCACTCCCCTCCTGTCTGGTGGTCTGCCAAACTACTCCTGGCAAAAATTACGTGTACCAACAATTTAAACTGCACAAACGGTTGATTCAAAATGGCGCCCAATACTTAAATTTGAACTGCACCCCAACTTCAAAATGACGATTGATAGCACAACCACACCTATTTCCGATTTTCTTCTGCGCCACTGCTCCAAAATGGCGATTGGCCTTTAAGCCACACCCAACTTTTGAATTTCAATTGTCAAAGTGACAAAGCCCGAAAACTTAATTTGTTTGATTCACAGCATGTTTTTACACAATTCTATTTTGCTGTTTTTCCTCTGAATTTGGATCACAGCTGAGTCACATTAACTTTTCTACTCGGAACCATTAAAGCCAGCTGCTCAACATGCAGATAGCAGTTTGCCAAGGCACATACAGTATCTAAATTGTTCCTCTGCTCTGTCAAAACATGTCTCACACACACACACAGGCCTGCAACATTCAACCCCTACAAACATCCTTGTTAAAAGTGGGTCAGTCAGTGGTTAACCCGTTCAGTCAAAGATTTTCTAGAATCCAGTTTATGGATCTACATATAGGTTTATAGGTTATAGATAGATTTTTACAGATCTATATATTTATTTATTTTTCGACAGTAACTTTACCTTATTAATTGGTGCTTTACATATCATACATGCAGTGGTTATATGAGTATATATATATATATATTTCTGTGGGAGATTTCACAAGCGGTGTTTTCACCTTACCGACTGAATTACTTTATTTTGTTTCTAGTTATTTATTGCTGTTAAAAACAATCTCTCCTTATATTATCTTATGCTCCCTGTTCCCTCAGCGCGAAGGAGAGGGAGGATAATACTGTTGATGTGACCTTGGTCTAAAGCAAAGCCTTTACACACAATCCTCTTTCCACAGCTGTCAAACACGCACGCACACACACAGATGGGGTAGAGAGGGAAAGAGAAAAAGAGACGCAGATGGGAACAACACACACACCCAGACTTACAAACACAAACGCTCTAGCATACTGTCCGGAATCATCTCTTACTTTGCTCATGAGCTAACCAGAAATTGTGCTGTAATTCACCTCAAACAGACGTCAACTACAACCAAAAGAAACTCACAAGAGATTATTGAAGAGATCCTCCACCAAGTTCAGTAGGCACCAGCAGTGAGAGGACACGCGGGCTGTTGGACATTAGGCCCCCACCTCTCAGCTGGATTTGTGACGAGGTTGAGGTAGGAGCTTCACTCCACTCTGCACAGATTTCACCATCAGTCCTGGGGCCTGTTTCACAAAGCAGGTTCAAAAAACTCTGAGTCTAACCCTGAACTCTGAGTTGATCTACTCTTTCGGTTCCAGAACAGCAGATTTGCGTTAGGTTGATAAACTCAGAGTAGTTTGACCTGGAGTTAAGCGCGTGCACCACAAGTAAAAAAAGACAGCATCAATGGAGCCCTGATTCGACGAGTCACCATGGCAACGGGGAAGCGAAGGGCTACGCTACCACTGGAAATGGAAATATTAATGCGCTCATACGGAGATTTTGAGCAGGTTTACATCGCTGCAGCGGCAAAAGAGAGGGAGACGGTGCGGGAGGACATTGCGGCTCGGGTCAGTGCGTAAGTTTAAATGTAGTCCTGTTGTAATCACAGTAATATCACAGGGGAAACTGCTTGAGTGGGAGCCTATTAGTTTATTTCATTTAAGTGCAACCCCGCGGGGGAGAAGCGCAGCTTAAGATGAAAATAAAAACTTTGTTCAAACAGGTAAAACATCGGCAAAATCTCATGGTGACGCCTCATTTTGAGCATGTTTTACATGGTAAAGTAAATATTACCGTAAGTGGCTGTTTTTTATTCAACATATAAATGTTGTATAAAAAACTCCCATTTGCAAGAAAACGCAGCGCAACACACAATATCTGCTGTGATACGAGAGCATTACTGGTTGTTAATGTTGGAAATGTAAGGAGGGATGAGATGGACTGTGACATGAAATGGTGTTGTGCCGTATTCAGAATCCCTGCCGTGAAATGCACCCCCTCGCATTATAGGTGATATTCTGGATCAGAAGGCTGTTGTTTCCACCTATAGGAGTAGTTTATATACCGGTAACCCAACTAAAAGCAAACACTTTTGAACCTATGAATTGCAAGAAAAGCTGGGATTATATTTAGAAACGCTAAGTCAAATACATTCAACTTGCTCAAAAGATCCATTTCATTCATTTTGTAATTATGGCTGCAGTATATTAAGGACGTCTATGCGCGGTCTGATAATCCTCTCCCGACGAATATTTAATTCTCTTTGCGAAATGCGTCACCTTCATTCACGGGATCGTTATCAAAAGGACACGCCATGGTAGTGTAAATATTCACCACTTAATATAACTTCTAATGTAGGCCTACTGAATGATTTTTATACGTTGTATACAAAAACTCCCGTTTGCAAAAAACCGCAGCGCAACACAGAATATCTGCTGTGGTATGAAACGGTACCGCTCAAAAAGAGAATTGCCTGGAAATGCAAGAACATCTATAATCAATAGTTTGATAATCATCTCCCGACGAATATTTAATTCTCCGTGCAGTAATTCTGCACCTTCATCCACGGGATCGTTATCAAAAGGACACGCCATGGTAGTGAAATAGTCGCCACCTAATATAACTTCTAATGTCTGATTTTTGCAGTGATTTTCTGAAAAAACAGACAGAAATATACTACGCCAAAACTCGCGTGCTGACTGAATGAATGAGGAAATCAAACACCGTGTGTGGCTGAAAGAGGGCGGAGACAGAGAGAAACTCAAGGTTTTCTGAGAAAAACCTGGGGCCTGTTTCACAAAGCAGGTTCAAAAAACTCTGAGTCTTACCCGGAACTCTGAGTTGATCTACTCTGAGATAGGAAACTCTGAGTTTTCGGTTCCAGAACAGCAGATTTGCGTTAGGTTGATCAACTCAGAGTAGTTTGACCTGGAGTTAAGCGCGTGCACCACAAGTAAAAAAAGACAGCATCAATGGAGCCCTGATTCGACGAGTCACCATGGCAACGGGGAAGCGAAGGGCTACGCTACAACTGGAAATGGAAATATTAATGCGCTCATACGGTGAGTTTGAGCAGGTTTACACCGCTGCAGCAGCAAAAGAGAGGGAGACGGTGCTGGAGGACATTGCGGCTCGGGTCAGTGCACAAGTTTAAATGTAGTCCAGTTGCAATCACAGTAATATCACAGGGGGAACTGCATGAGTGGGAGCCTATTAATTTATTTCATTTAAGTGCAACCCCGCGGGGGAGAAGCGCAGCTTAAGATGAAACATAAAAACATTTTTCAAACAGGTAAAACCTCAGCACAGTCTCATGGTGACGCCTCATTTTGAGCAGGTTTTACATCGTAAAGTAAATATTACCGTAAGTGGCTGTTTTTTATACAACATATCAATGTTGTATAAAAAACTCCCATTTGCAAAAAAAAACGCAGCGCAACACACAATATCTGCTGTGATATGAAAGCATTACTGGTTGTTAATGTTGGAAATGTAAGGAGGGGTGAGATGGACTGTGACATGAAACGGTGTTGTGCCGTATTCAGCCCCCTCGCATTATAGGTGATATTCAGGATCAGAAGGCTATATAGGAGTAGTTAATATACCGGTAACCCAACTAAAAGCACACACTTTTGAACCTATGAATTGCAAGAAAAGCTGGAATTATATTTAGAAACGCTGAGTCAAATACATTCAACTTGCTCAAAAGATCCATTTCATTCATTTTGTAATTATGGCTGCAGCATATTAAGGACGTCTATGCGCGGTCTGATAATCATCTCCCGACGAATATTTAATTCTCTTTGCGAAATGCGTCACCTTCATTCACGGGATCGTTATCAAAATGACACGCCATGGTAGTGTAAATATTCACCACCTAATATAACTTCTAATGTAGGCCTACTGAATGACTTTTATACGTTGTATACAAAAACTCCCGTTTGCAAAAAAACGCAGCGCAACACAGAATATCTGCTGTGATATGAAACGGTACCGCTCAAACAGAGAATTGCCTGGAAATGCAAGAACATCTATAATCAATAGTCTGATAATCATCTCCCGACGAATATATAATTATCTGCGCAGTAATGCTGCAGCTTCATCCACGGGATTGTTATCAGAAGGACACGCCATGGTAGTGAAATAGTCGCCACCTAATATAACTTCTAATGACTGATGTTTTCAGTGATTTTCTGAAAAAACAGACGGCACTATAGCAGAACTATACTTCGCCAAAACTCGCCCGCTGACTGAATGAATGAGGAAATGAAACACCGTGTGTGGCTGAAAGAGGGCGGAGACAGAGAGAAACTCAAGGTTTTCTGAGAAAAACCTGGTCCCGACCAGGTTAGTTTCAGAGAGCATGTTACCATGGTAACTGACCGAGAGTTTAAGTTACCTCCCTTTGTGAAACAGGCTAGAGTTACCCCTCTGTCTCTGGTTTGAGTTACCTCCCTTTGTGAAACGGAAAACTCAGAGTTTCCCTCATTTCAGGGTTAACATACTCAGAGTTTTCACTAAACCTGCTTTGTGAAACAGGCCCCTGGTCCCGACCAGGTTAGTTTCAGAGAGCATGTTACCATGGTAACTGACCGAGAGGTTAAGTTACCTCTCTTTGTGAAACAGGCTAGAGTTACCCCTCTGTCTCTGGTTTGAGTTACCTCCCTTTGTGAAACAGAAAACTCAGAGTTTCCCTCATTTCAGGGTTAACAGACTCAGAGTTTTCACTAAACCTGCTTTGTGAAACAGGCCCCTGTCCAGCCCGTGCCTCTCACTCCGGGGGCCAACCCAGGGCTGCCAAATTGTTGTGGAAATGGATTTCTTCAATAAAGATCAACAAACAGGATCAGCTTTTTCTCCGTGTTTATTTTGACAAAGTATTTTCCTCTGCAGACAAAAATACGTTCATCCCTGCCTCCTCACTGTTCCCAGAGTATAGCAGGAATGACCCCGATCCAACTCGTGCCCAGTCTTTTAGAGGAAGAGACAGGACGCTAAGCCTTGGTTTGGTGTAATACCAAACAAAACATGCCTCAGACATTCCAATTCTGAACATTCTGAACCTCTTTCATCACAAGGTCTCTAACACAGAATGCAGATGCACACATATGCCATTATACTATCAAGAGTTAGTTATTTGCGTTATCCATTAAGAAGGTTAGACAGAGGAGACACTGAACTGTGTCTGACCTGACAAAACTATGATTATGAATTACAAATATCCAAAATTCCCACAACAACATCAAAATCACTTGGTAACATGCATGATCACCTGCCCGCCAGGGTAAAAGTCCTGTGGTTAGGACCACCACCCAACTATTATAGCCACATATGTTGTATATACACAAATTACTATGCATTGCTTTTGTACAAATAATTCACAAGAACAGCCTCTATATTGCAGGACTTGTTGCTCAGTTTTCAAGAAGACCTTGACAGCGCTCCCATTTATTGTCATCGCCTCAAACGCGGTCCATTTTAGATTAAATGGTTGTGATTGACCCGTCAAAAGTTGCTAGAAATCTGTCCAAAGCAGAGGGTACCATAATAAAGCAAATTTGTCTGGGTCCCAGGCAAGCAGTCAGCCTTCACACAATCCACAATCACAGTCTGCTATTTTCTTTTGATCTTAGTCATATTAAGTTAAATTCAACAATTTCTTTAAGTCAGTCTCGTCTACCCAAAACCAATAACTTTGTCATTTTAGTCAAACTCATTTCACATAAGATCCAATCCTATCATGATCTGATGAAAAACACTGGTTGAATGATTAAGAATGCAGCTTTGCAGTAACTCAGAGTCCTCCTGACTTTGCTCGTGATTAGCAGGTCAGCAGCACGCACCCAACCTGTTATGAGAGCCAATAGTCACTGCTCAGCCTGCAAAAAATATGCATTAATCAACCAACCAAAACTGCCCCGACTCATAAACTGCAATCTTGCATTATAAAAGCACAATTGTCAGGACTGAGACAAGGACAGAGACAGAGACATCAGTGTAGCAACCAAGCACTACACACTTGTGGTGCTGTAGAATGAAAAGAGCTGCTATCACAATGTGGTATTTCATATCCTCATGAAACAATTGCTGTGACCTAAACTCTGAGGGAACAAAGAAAATATTGTCATTCCTGTGTGAAGGAAACAGAAAGCAGACAGGAGGGGGAGTGTGTTCTTTTGAGACTACCAGGTTTCCTTCCACAAGCCTGAGAAAGTTAGAGAATAATGTGCCTGTAGAGAAGGGTACACACATATGCCATGATAATGTTCTATTGGATTTATTTAAAGGACAGATACTGATATTTTAGTTTAGTAGGTAGTAGAAAACACAAATTATTGGTTACTGCTTTTTTTTCACAAAAAAAGGTTTTTGTTGAAGTGCCTTGGTTATTTTAAAAAAAACATGCTAGTACAGCAGTGGTATAGACACAGCTGATATTCTATCAAATTCTGAACTGCAAAAATAAAAGTATTTCAGAATAAATAAAGTATTTACAATTCGTTCTCTAATTTTGAACTCCAGAGTGTATGCATTTATATCTCTACATCCACAGGATTAAAATGGAGGCTCTGCCTTTTATTTACATGTTGCCATGGTGAATCGTAGTATCAGAGCTCCATTGATGATGGCATTTAAAAGATTTTTTTTTTTTGGCAGTTTTCAAGCCTTTTATTAGATAGGACAGACAGGAAATGGAGTGAGAGAGGGGGAGACATGCAGCAAAAGGCCGCAGGTCGGAGTTGAACCCGCTGCCACTGCCTCGGGACCTTCAGCCTCTTTAGATGGGGCCACTGCTCTAACCACTCAGCCAGCAGCTGCCCCGCTGATGGCTTTTTATGTTCAGCGTTAACTTCTCAGAGTTGAGTGAAGTAACTGTGATCAACTGTTCTGGAACAGAAAACTCAGAGTTTTTTTCCATCTCAGGATAGATCAAATCAAAATTCAGCCTTAGGCTCAGAGTTTGTTGAGCCCGCTTTCTGAAATAGTTCCCCGGTCGGTTTCAGTATCTTTGATGGCCTCTACGTATAAAAAAACATGTAAACATGTAAAATCCTTTTCTCAGGTATGAATTTTTGCTGTTTATATAGATACTTCTATACTTTAAAACATGTAAACTGTTTTAAACTGTCAGGTACTGTTAAAGATTTTTAAAAAGTTATTTCGTTATCTTTTCTTATAGTAAACATAAGTAAACAGGGGACTTATCCTAATGGACATTTGATTATTAATCATTCTATCAAAGTTACCATGAACAGCTGGTAAAATACACAAAATGTTGATACATGCCATCTCTGAGTATAACGGTGTGGCTGTATAGTCCAGTTTCCAACCACATAATAAAAGTAAAAAATGCTTCAGTTGTTCAACTGAATAATGCCTCTTCAAAATGTAAACTGAAATTCCTGAAGGAAGTGAAGACTTTTGAGAGTGTAAACTAGACTAATATACCTATGTATTTGATTATACATTTCCTTCCTTGTGTTTCTTTTCAGAGACACTCACACTCATGATTTGCATTTGAGTAGATCACAGCATGGTCATTAACATGTGAAAACCTTACCCAGTCCCAGGAGCTTTAAGGAAATTCTTGACAGTTATCTGTAGCTAACTGAGGGCGCACTCACACTGTCGTTCTGTCCCGGGCCAAAACCGGTTTTTCAGCTAAAGCCTAGTACGTTTAAGAGCGTGATCACACTATCCTTTTGGCCGCGGCCAAAACCGGTTTTTCAGCTAAAGTCTGGTACCTTTAAGTAGTGTGAGCGCACCCGCTCCGCGCTCAACTGGGGCCAGCTGGGCCGCCACGGCCCGCTTGAAAGAGGTGGGCTTTAGCGGAGCCGTTTGCACATGTACGAGCACGAGCGTGCGCACGCGCACGAGCCCTACGGCAGTAGCGTTATGTCCGCCTGTTCGTACATGTAAATAGAAGGACGGACCATGCGCAGACATTTAACAACAACAACAATGGTGGGGAAAGGTTCATGTTGGTGTGGTGCGGAGGTGGAGTGTTTACTGCAGATTTGGTCGGATGAAAATATTCAAAAACAGTCGACAAGACGCACAAAAACTCCGAGGTCTATGGAAAGATTTGTAAACAAAGCCACACACGCGATCAATGCGTGTGACGTGTTACGGCTTGATGGCGTATGGACAGCAAGAAGTATTGGATGAGGCCCTGGTAGTGTGAGTACAAACGGGGCTGGGGCGCGGGGGGGAGAGGGAGGGGGGACAAGTACCCTAAAGTCCGGGTCTCGGTCCGGGAGGATAGTGTGAGCGCGCCCTAAGCAGTGTGAGTGAACCCGTTCCGCGCATAACAGCTGACAAGAGGTGGGATTTAGCGGAGCCGTTTGCACATGTACGAGCACGAGCGTGCGCACGTGTACGAGCACGAGCACGAGCACGAGCTCTACGGCGGTAGCAGTATGTGCGCCTGTTCGGACATAGAAAATAGAAAGACGGACCATGCGCGGACATTTAATAACAACAACAATGGCGGTGAAAGGTTCACGTTGGTGTGATGCGGAGGTGGAGTGTTTACTGCAGATTTGGTTGAATGAAAATATTCAAAAACAGTCGGCAAGACGCACAAAAACTCAGAGGTCTATGGAAAGATTTGTAAACAAAGCCACACACACGCGATCAATGTGTGTGACGTGTGGACAGCAAGAAGCATTGGCCGAGGCCCAGGCAGTGTGAGTACAAACGGGGCTGGGGCGCGGGGGGAGAGGGAGGGGGGACAAGTACCCGAAAGCCCGGGTCGCGGTGCGGCCATGGACCGTTTGAGAGAGGTGGGCTTTTGTAGAGCGTGATTGCAGATGTATGAGCAAAAGCGTGCACACGTGTACGAGCACGAGGCCTACAGTGGCTCTGACGTCATTTTATGTGCGCCTGTTCAGAGATAGAAAAAAAAAAAAGGCAGACCATGCGCGGACATTTAACAACAACAATGGTGACAAAAGGTTCACGTTGGTGTGATGCGGAGGTGGAGTGTTTACTGCAGATTTGGTCAGATGAAAATATATGCAAAATACGCATCGCGATAATGTCAATCAATGCGTGTGACGTGTTACGGCGTGATGACGTATAGGCAGCAAGAAGCATTCCGCCAAGGCCCAGGCAGTGTGAGTACAAACGGGCCTGGCCAGGGGGGGGAGAGACAAGTACCCTAAAGCCCGGGGCACGGTACAGGCGGACAGTGTGAGTGCACCCTAAATGAAGTGAGAAAGTGGCGCCTGTGAGTGCTTTGGGGAAGGGGCTCCCAGCAGCACCCTCTGCTCGTTGAGGACACTAACTGCAGAGTGATTCGTGCATCAGAGTCCAAAACAGCACAAAAGTCTCCACTAACACCAGAAACAGTGACACATTTCTCTCTAGGATGGAGGAGGATTTGTGAAGTCTCCAGATTTGGAGAGAAACTCTCGGGTGTTTGTATTCTCCACAGCGTCTCCCCGTCTCCTCTTCTCTGTTGTTGGTGTATTTTTGGTGGCAGTTATAGCTCCATATCCAGGCCTGGCATGTGAACCACAGCGTTTTTAATTGGTTTCACTGGTTTCATGTGGACGCCGATATTTCTTTAGCTGAGGCAGTGTGGACAGAAAAAACTTTTTAAGAACAGACGATGAAAAAAAAAAAGGTTCAAAAAGTCCAGTTAATTTTGGTTACAAAGTAGCGCTCTGTGCATTCATCTCCAGCAGGCCACTCTCGTGCAAGACTGGTAGAAAGAGGCTAAGTCACTAATCAAAGATGGCGGTGTTTTGGGGGTATGACACATAAAATCTGGTTTGCAATTGCCATGATTCCCAAAAGGTGGCACACTATTATAGAAAGAGAACAGCACAGCTCCAGTTCCGCTGAGCATGTGTCACACCTCCAAAACACAGCTATCTTTTATTGGTGTCCTTGCCTCTTTCCATAGTCTTGCTCTTGTCTTGGCTCTTAAGACACGCCATCTTGGAAACGGCCAAAAAGACAACCTGTGACTGTGACACATTCCATATGTATTTTGAAAGATGTTTATTGTAATCATCTGTCCTCAGCCTGGGAAGTGATGCCTTCCTAAAGACACTACACTGCAAGGTAAAATCAACAGGCAGAAGATGCAACTAAATGATGATACAACTGTTTATTTATGTCCAAGGACAATCTGGTAGAAGATACATCTTTGAACTATTTTGATTATAATGTTCATCTGTTGAGGCATTTAAAATTAACAACTGATGAACTGAATTGCACCATGAACGTTGTTCCAGTTCTTGCTCAGATGTGATTAGAGCATTGAAGGAGAGAGATGAGGCTTTAGAGTAGTTAATTGACTTTGCAAGCAGTCATTTTGGATGCTACCATCCCAATAACTTAATGCAATACATGCCGTGGCTATCCTGCTCTCTGATTTCTTCCAGTATAAATCTGTATTAGGGACATATGTGTGGGGCTTCTGGGAGATGTTAAGGCAGGTATAAATTGATGGAGGTAGAGAGAGATAGCACGTAACTCGACTTGCCATCTTTGTGTCTTACGGGAAAGGCCAATCGATGGTGGCTGCTGAGACGTGGCGTCCCCTTTGTCAGAATTGCTTTCCCACTCTTGCTTTCCTGAGTGCCATCATGGATCATCAGGCAGCCATCACCAACAACACTCATCCTATTTGCTGGTCAGTCAATCTTGTACCTTTGCTGAACAACTAAATATGTTACGTGTTGGTGTGTTGAAAATACACACTTCATCTGTGAAAGAAATGTAGGAGAAATAGATCAGTGTGATTGTGATTGATTGTAAATGGTAAAAATCAGGACACACACACACACACACACACACACACACACACACACACACACACACACACACACACACACACACACACACACACACATGCAGTTGCTGAAAGATAAAAACCTATACAACTTCACTGTGAGAAGTACTGCTAGGTGGCTTGATGAAGAATTGAAAACATGCATGGTTGACCAGGACAAAATGAAACGTCTAAAATTGTGTGACTATTAAATGGAATTAAACATTCAGAAACAAGTTCACAAAAATGAATAGCCTGCAAAAAATGTCATTATTAAAACAAGATTTCTTAACTAAAGCATGACAGTAAAACATTATGGAATACTTTCAATGACTTATTCTAAAGTCTAAAGCAAATAATACTCCTTAGAGCCCTTACAAAACCCCTCAAAATGGCTGACAATTTAAATGACTCTTTTATTGAAAAGGTCGACAGTCAAAGACGTAATATGAATACCTCAAAGGGTGAAGCATCTAAAGGACTAATTAAAGTAGCCATCATAAAGAATTAAGATTGTAGTTTGTTCTAAGATTTTAGAAAGTAGGTTTAACATCAAACCAGTACTGCTAAAGGAAGCCAAAAAATCCTTCTGATCACAATAAAAAAAAAAAAGATAAACTGCCTGGTTACATTGCAGAACCGGTATGTCACATTTTGAACCTTAGCTTGAGTGAGTGTTTTTCCTCAGGCATGGGAAGTAGCCAAAACCATAACACTATCTAAAAACTGTACTGAGTACTTTCAGCGGGATGAACAGCAGACTTATTAATTTTATTCCTGCTCGTAGTAAACTTGGAAAGGAAAGTCTAAAATAAAAATTTGAATAATTTTCTATCAAAAAAAAAGGTTGGTGCTATCGTGCTTGACTTAAGTTCTTCCCTTGATGTGAATGACCATGAGCAGCAGTTGAAAAACACTGTGCATACTGCTGCAGTGCAGATGGTGTCAGCTGGATGAAAAGTTACTTGACGAACAGATTGCAGTGGGTTTACTTCAATGGTACAATGTTAGAGTGTGTGGTTCCCTAAGGTAGTTGCCTCTTCTAAATTATTTTATACTAATGACCTTCACCATGTGTTAAAAGTTGTACTCCATAAGAATTGAGATATATTATTTCTATATTTGGCAGTAAGATGTAACTGCAGGTGAGCCTGTTCTTTCAGAGCCGCCATCTTGTCACATTCATGGTCACTGTGTGTGTTGACTATTTATTGTTTTATTTTTTGCTCTTTTGTAAACTTTATTGGAACACATTCACTTCTCTACTTCCAGTCCGTCCCTATATGTTAACCTCTTAAATCCATACACACAGACATGCTCTTACTACAAGCCTGACTCAGTTGAGGTTCCCGATTTCCGATTTACAAGTGAACGCAGCATAACTATTAGTGACGATCTGGGCCAGCAGCCCAACTGCTGTTAGCAATGTCACTAACATAGCTGATTATTATTATCTAGCCCGCAAATGTCGCCACAGACACATAGGACATTGGAACACTTGGCAAAACGGCAAGTAGAAATGCTTTCATTAGTGGTCATATGATCACTATTGTTGTTTTAACTCATAAATAGTTACTTAAAAGATAATTAAATAGTTGAAAATCTTAGAGTACATTGTAAAATTAGGAATCTATGACGCTGTATGCTGATTCTACATTACAATGCAGTAGGGCTGCAGCTATAGATTTTTTTTGTAATTGAGTACTCTACCGATTATTCCATTGATTTATCGAGTACTCGGATATTTTTAAATTTTGCGTAAAAATGTATTATAATTTGCCTATTTGGTGGGGTAACTCCAAGGGGTGGGTGTGTGTGTGTGTGCGCATGTGTACGTGAGGGGGAGAGAGAGAGAGAGAGAGACCAGATGTGTGTGTGTGTGTGTTAAACAATAATTAAACAATTCAAAGTGGTGTATAAAATTCTACCTGACTCACGTGTTTACTCAAACAGGTTTATAGACAAATAGATTCATTTAGAAAATTAATTAGAGATAGATATTATCAGGAAGAGTGAGTCGCTCACTTCCTGTTTACCATAACAAGCAACAAACAAAACTCCCCTAAACTCTAAAGGCTGATCAGGGGTCCGTTTCACAAAGCAGGTTCAAAAAACTCTGAGTTTAACCCTGAACTCTGGGTTGATCTACTCTGAGATAGGAAACTCTGAGTTTTCGGTTCCAGAACAGCAGATTTGCGTCAGGTTGATCAACTCAGAGTAGTTTGACCTGGAGTTAAGCGCGTGCACCACAAGTAAAAAAAGACAGCATCAATGGAGCCCTGATTCGACCAGTCACCATGGCAACGGGGAAGCGAAGGGCTACGCTACAACTGGAAGTGGAAATATTAATGCGCTCATACGGTGAGTTTGAGCAGGTTTACACCGCTGCAGCAGCAAAAGAGAGGGAGACGGTGCGGGAGGACATTGCTGCTCGGGTCAGTGCATAAGTTTAAATGTAGTCCTTTGCAATCACAGTAATATCACAGGGGGAACTGCTTGAGTGGGAGCCTATTAGTTTATTTCATTTAAGTACATTCCCACTGGGGAGAATCGCACTTGGCAGCAGCTTAAGATGAAAAATAAAAACTTTGTTCAAACAGGTAAAACATCGGCACAATCTCATGGTGACGCCTCATTTTCAGGATGTTTTACATGGTAAAGTAAATATTACCGTAAGTGGCTGTTTTATATGTTGCTAAAAAAAACCTCCCATTTGCAAAAAAACGCAGCGCAACAGACAATATCTGCTGTGATATGGGAGCATGACTTTGGTTGTTAATGTTGGAAATGTAAGGAGGGATGAGATGGACTGTGACATGAAACGGTGTTTCCCTGCCGTGAAATGCACCCCCTCGCATTATAGGTGATATTCTGGATCAGAAGGCTGTATAGGAGTAGTTTATATACCGGTAACCCAATTAAAAGCACAAACTTTTGAACCTATGAATTGCAAGAAAAGCTGGGATTATATTTAGGAAACGCTAAGTCAAATACATTCAAGCTCAAAAGATCCATTTCATTCATTTTGTAATTATGGCTGCAGTATATTAAGGACGTCTATGCGCGGCCTGATAATCATCTCCCAACGAATATTTAATTCTCTTTGCGGTAATGCTGCACCTTCATCCACGGGATCATTATCAAAAGGACATGCCATGGTAGTGAAATAGTCACCACCTAATATAACTTCTAATGTCTGATGTTTGCAGTAATTTTCTGAAAATCTGACGGAACTATACTACGCCAAAACTCGCCCGCTGACTGAATGAATGAGGAAATCAAACACTGTGTGTGGCTGAAAGAGGGCGGAGACCGAGTGAAACTCAAGGTTTGCTGAGAAAAACCTGGTCCCGACCAGGTTAGTTTCAGAGAGCATGTTACCATGGTAACTGACCGAGCGGTTAAGTTACCTCTCTTTGTGAAACAGGCTAGAGTTACCCCTCTGTCTCTGGTTTGAGTTACCTCCCTTTGTGAAACGGAAAACTCAGAGTTTCCCTCATTTCAGGGTTAACAGACTCAGAGTTTTCACTAAACCTGCTTTGTGAAACAGGCCCCAGGTAGGTGATGTTATGTTGTATTCATGAAAAACTAAGCATAGAGGCATTCGCGAGGACAGCTAACGTTACCCATTCTCTTCCTGTTTCTCCATCACTACGGCAACAGCACTCCTGAAACCAGCTCGATGACGTGGCGTTAACAACGGGCTGCTTTGGGCTCAGACGCTGTATCATCGGTGACGTGCTGTTGTGGTATAACGGTTCTAGTGTCCAGTAGACAAATTGGACCCATGTGGCTTCTTTTTTAAGTGTGAAATGATCCTCTGCCTTTTCCGGATGTAGTGGTTTGCATCCGCAAAAACGGTCTTAGTGGAACAATGATCCCTGCGCTGAATAGGCCGCAGAACATGCGACATTGGAATTACACGAGTCATCGAGTTACTCAAGTAATTCTTTCAACCCTACAATGCAGAGAGCTGTTTTGTACAGTGACTACTTAATGGAATAAGCTGGCTAGTTAAGTAAATTCTTTTACACACACACACACACACCCCGTGGCTACAGGGCAGCAGCTACCAGCCCCTGCATATACTGACATATAGTCACAGCTTCAGTCAAATGTTTTTAATAGTCGTCATTTTACATTCCCTGCCATGCTCCCCCTGCGGTAAACTTTTCCTGTCTTCTCACAATCCTGCCACCCCCTCTTGTGATCCGTCTCTTTTTATGTTTCCCCCTCCTTGTCGTCATCATCATTTTTGAAATAGCCCTTTAGTTTTCTGCACTCTGAGAAATAGACGGGAGGTTACACTCAGTTGCATCATGGCAGCAAAGTTTGTTGTCTTGAGAAAAAACAGTCAAGATTTCTTAAACACAGCACATACTTGGTCATGTGAATTGTAAACCAAGATAATGTGTGATGATGATTTATCTAACTGACATGCCCGGAATAAACAAATAAATAAATAAATACTGGAAAGAAGATTTAGTTCCCTGTGTATGTGTTGCCTAATGTATAAATGTGTATGTGGGTTGGGAGTCGTGAGTGTGTGTAGGTGACGTTAGCTTACTCATTAGTACTTGTCTTGGTTGTGTGTGATAGAGACAAAATGTGGTGAGGGGGGGGACATTACATTTAAGTGGCAGATTCACACCACAGCGGACTAACAGACAAATAATCCATCCTTATTTACTCTGTTCAATGCCAATCCCATTTGATTTGAGGGAATTGGATTCCCATATCCAGGGAAGAATTCTTTTCAATTTGAAGGACATTAAAAAATATTTCCTGTCCACCTCGTTTTTGCTAACCCTCTTTCCCTTTCTGGAAGTTTTCCAGATGAGGTTGAACTGTCTCACTCTCTCACACACACACACACACACACACACACACACACACACACACACACACACACACACACACACACACACACACACACACACACACACACACACACACACACACACACACACACACACACACACACGGTCCTCCAAGAAAAACGATAGTGTCAGTCTTTTTCACTGAATCCTAAGAAAACAGCATATTTACTACTTAAATAAGATAAATTAGCATACATTAAGTGGAGCTGATGAGGAGTCAAAGATATAGTGACTATGCCATCAGTAAGTAAATAAAAGGAGAAAAACTAAACAACTCAGAAGTTCAAATGGTTAATGTATTAATGTATATAATATCTCCCTTTTTGTGATCCTGATGGCATTTCTGCCCCTTAACGAAACCTCCTCCATTACAATAATCCTGCAGGTTTTAACTACGACCATGAAGGCCACAAGCAGAGAGATGAGAGGGATTTAATATAGCCAGGAGCGTGAGTCAAGGAGAAAAAAAGCAAGGAAGTGGTAGGTCAGGACACAAAGCAGAACAGGGAAGAAGAGAAAGACAAGCAGCAGAACAAATGAGTCAGCGGAAGGACGGATGAACTGGAAGAGAGATTGCTTTCACGTTGCAAGTGGCCTCTGTGTTTTTCAAAGTGCAGCCTTTCCAAATGCATCTGTGTGCCTCTTATAACCCCTCATTACCTTCTAAAACACACCCTGCTGCTGACACACACACACACACACACACACACACACACACACACACACATATACACTCATATGCTGATACACAAACCAACTGACGTCAACGTGTACAAGACACATACTTGGCTGAATGGACATCCATGTTGAACAAGTCCTGACAAGATTCAGGTTCATTCAACACAAAAGTAACTTACCATCAAAGTAGTACGGTTAATACATCCAAGGTGAAATTTAGTTACAGCACTATCAGATAAACATCTAGTGGAGAAACTTTTGCCTAGAGGTGAGAAGTCCTGTAATGCGAAAAAAGTTCTTCAATAATGGTGTGATAAATTTTCACATCATAAGTCAAAACAAGGTCGAGAGTGTGATTAAAACAGTTAGTAGTGTCATGAACGGTGCGGGGAATAATACAATGGAACCGGACCCAAATGCAGACAAGGACACAGGGTATGATACTAAACAAATATTAAATAACAAAAACAAAGGGATCCAATTAGAGGGGAAAAGGTACAACACGGATAATGACGAGACGGTCGAGAGTAACAGGAACGGGTAACAGTCGGGGATGTGGACAAGGGAATGGGATCTCGGGAAACTACAGAGGGAAAGAACAAGGAAACGCAATCAAACGAGAAACGGGAGCTAACCGACGAAAAGTTACCACGTAAGTCAGAACAACGGTATGGCGCCGAATGTGTGTCACATCCAGCTTCTTATACTCAGGGAGGTGATTTGTAGAACTGGATACAGCTGGGGTGGAACCACGCCTACCAGCTCCGGACCAACAAACACACAGGGAAGACACATGCAGGGAAAAAGGGACAGAGGGAGACAAACTTAAACAAAAGGAAAAAGGAAGAGACTGACAGGGCCTGGATCCTGACAAGTAGGTTTATATACACTCTGACTAAAACCAATCAAATCTAAAAGTGAGATAAACACAGTACTAAGACTATCATTATCGACGTCAGCATGAATATTAAAATCTCCTAAAATGATTACTTAAAATTTAAGGACTACCAAATTACTCACTTTCACAGAAATACATGGGGAAATAGGGTCCAGGTTGAAAAATACAGAAATTTCCCTTTAATACACAGACATCGGTATCTGTGTCCATCTTCTCATCTCATTTTCTGAAAGAAAGCAAATTAGCAAAATTACACAAACTCCTATCTTTTTTTCTAACTATGATATGACAATTCACATTCTTACCTCATGACGCCACTAAATTATTGCCGGGTTAAGGGCCACTGCTCTACAGCGACATTAACGTATTACTTATTTTTGATTTTACCTTTTATTTTTATATTGTTTCCATTCTGCACTTTAGTACTTTGAGATTGTTGAATGTAAAGTGGAATTCAAATAAAATATATTATTATTATTAATAATAATAATAATCTATTATTATTATTATTATTAATAATAATAATAATCTGTGTTTTTATTAAGTATTAGCTTAATGAAAGTATTTCATTTCACTGACAAGTTTCTATTGATATAATGTCGACCAATATGCACTCTTTTACGAAACTGTTTTCAAATTCAAAGGATTATTTGATACCAGTTTATTTTTCTCAATGGTATACCATTTAAAGATATAAATAGGGTTATGTTGGTACTTGGTGGTTTTGTGGTGGTTTCTGTTTAAGTACAACATTCCGTTTTATGGGTGGATTATGGGCTATTGTTCCTTAGTTTTGAAGTAGATGTCACATTACTTTGTTGGCTGATTACAGATTGAAGCAGGACTCTCAAGTACAAACTGCAACATGGTTCAGTAACAGGCATGCATGACTTATTTTAGTAGCAGTAACAGCCTACAAGCTCAGTTGATGCATTTCTGTCTGTTAATGTGAAAGTCTGTAATCCATTTTAATTGGTCAAGAGGAAAAACTGTCTGTTCTGCCAATACACCCCACTTCAAAGCCAAGTTCGAAGTGGGGTGTTTTCATGCCGATCTTCAGAAGTGCAGTGTTTTGACTGAAGCCCAGGTCAGGCTAGCTCAGGCTGTATACTGTGTAGATCTCTCCTCCTGCTAAGATTTTCCCAACTGGTGAGCAGGGGGTGAAGAACAGAGAATAGTTTACTAATTTGTCTCCCATATCTTTACTTTTCTGTTATATGTTGTACTTTGGGGGGCTTTATTAGATAAGAATATCATAGGAGTAACATTGGTGAGGTCTTGGTCACCTCAAACAACAGAAAAACAAGAAAGAAAAGAAACAAAAACTACATTTAAAGCAGGAGATATTTAATTTGCTTTTTTAAAAAATAGACCCTGTCGTAATGTAGTATATTAAGAGAAGTTGTGGTAGTAGTAGTAGTGACTGCAGTGGATTTCTAAAAACTATTCATGGAGAAATGCATAACAAATATAACATGTTATGTCATGCAAAATCTGTTTGGTTTATCATGAGTGAACACACATAGTCTGCTGATGGAGTAGAAACCAGAGTGGGAGAAAGTGAGATTGCAAAAGTTGTGAAAGGAGTCTTCCTTTGCTAAACTTCATAATATAATAATTTGGATCACTGAGATGATTCAAAGGGATCATTTGGCTAAAGTGCACTCATTGTTGAAGGCCTGATGTGCCTGTAAAATATGTGACTGTCCATTATGTCTGAAAGAGATAAACATTACTATGCACAGGCGGCATTTACGCTGGGGATGCTTGGGGCATGTCCCCGCCACTTTTGAAGTACTAAGTAACTTTTTAATTTGTTAAAAATGTTCCGGAAAAAAAATAAAAATAAAATAATATATATATATATATATATATATATATATATATATATATATATACAGTCCTGATCAAAATCTTAAGACCAGTTTAAAAATGGCTTGAATTTGTATTTTGCACTGTTGGAACTTAACAAGGTTCTAAGTAGAGCTTCAAGATGCAAAAAGAAGAAATGGGAAAAAGAGACCAAAAGTTTTGAGCAGGTAATTTATTGAAAACAACAATTTCACTGAAGTAGGCTGTTCATCAGCTGATCAAAAGTTTAAGACCAAAGCTCCAAAAACCTCCTAAAACTCAAATTAAAGTGTCAAAAACTGACTCCGTAATGAGTAGCTCCTCCATTATTGTGGATCACTTCAAAAATTCGTTTTGGCATGCTTGATGCAAGCGTTTCCAAAAGGCTAGTGGGAATGATGGTCCAAGCGGTGAAGATGGCTTCACGAAGGGCGTCCACTGTCTGGAACTGATGTCCATTTTTGTAAACTTCCCTTGCCATCGATCCCCAAATGTTCTCATTTGGGTTAAGATCTGGGGAACATGCAGGATGGTCCAAAAGAGTGATTTTATTCTCCTGGAAAAAAGTCTTGGTCAGACTAGCATTGTGAATTGGAGTGTTGTCCTGCTGAAAAACCCAGTCATTGTCACACAGACGAGGGCCCTCAGTCATGAGGGATGCCCGCTGCAACATCTCCACGTAGCCAGCTGCTGTGTGATGCCCCCGCACAACTTGGAGCTCCATTGTTCCATTGAAGGAAAAAGCACCCCAGATCATGATTGCACCCCCTCCACTGTGCTGCGTAGAAAACATCTCAGGAGGCATCTCCTTGTCATGCCAGTAACGTTGGAAGCCATCAGGACCATCAAGGTTACATTTTTTCTTGTCAGAGAATAAAACTTTCTTCCATCTTTGAATGTTTGGTGCTCCCTTGCAAAGTCCAACACGCAAGTTTGTGGCGTTGAAGTAGACGTTGCCTTTGTAGACGTTTCTTGTTATTGAAGCCCTTCCTGTGCAGATGCCGTGTGATGGTTATTGAGCTGCAGTCAGCACCAGTAATGGCCTTAATTTGCGACAAGGATCGTCCCGTGTCTTGACGGACAGCCATTCGGATCCTCTGGCTCAGTGCCGGTGAGATTTTTTGGGGTCTACTACTTGATTTTTTTTTGTTCCATAGCCCTCAGGATCTTTTAAGAAATGGAAAATGACTGTTTAACTGCGTCCAACCTTTGTGAGAGGCCTTGTTTATGCAGCTCAACAATGGTACCACGTTCAAAGAAGGTCAACTTATTTGCCTTTGCCATCAAGAGATCCTCACAGTACCATTACTTGACAAGAAATGACAGGGAATCCAAATTTTTGATCAGCTAATGAACAGCCTACTTTCAATAAGTTACCTGCTCAAAACGTTTGGTCTCTTGTTCCCATTTCTCCTTTTACATCTTGAAGCTCCACTTAGAACCTTGTTAAGTTCCAACAGTGCAAAATTGAAATTTAAGCCATTTTTTAACTGGTCTTAAGATTTTGATCAGGATTGTATATATATATATGACTCACATTGTCACACGCTATTTTTCAGAACATTTATATATATATACATCCAAGAGGAATAGTGTGCACATCTGCACTTGGAAGACCTCCTTCTAGGCATCAAGATTGATCTTGATACTCTGCAACACCATCATTGGACTGAGAAGTGTGGGGACTGTCAGGGCAAACCACTCAGGTGGTGCAACATTGATGAGAGTCAAGGAGATGCAGAAGCAAGGCCGAGGTGTCACCTTGTTGAGCAGTTCTCATTGGGTGGTGCCACTGTCTTCAGTGAAAAGATTCAGAAATGAGGCAAAAATGCAAGGTTGACGTCTCCTGTCCATCCATTGTCCTGGAATACAATCAAGCCACGTGGGGCCCGGATCTCTCTGACATGCTTGTGCACATCTATAAAATGCCAGTGAGGCAGGGGGCTGGTACTTGGGCCAATGACATGATGCCCATTTTTTTTTACTCTATGGTTAAATTAAACGTACTAATGACTTGTGCACATTTTTTTTCCAGTGGCACTATTCTAAGGTTTTTGGTTTTAATCAATTTTGAGATAATATTTGGTGGAATACGGCAGAAATTTCTTAGTGGTGTGACTGTAATTCAACATTTTTTTAAATATTTATTTGAATAACTTGGGGAACCTGTCAGTCAAGCTAATTTCATGAATTGTCAGCCAGTGCAACCAACGTTACCTATTTTGTCAAAAATCAACAAAAACATCATGTGGCAGGACATGACATTAAAGGAGACCCCTGATGAGCACAACTGCTGCTTAGACAATTTAGGGTACCATCAGGTATCATTTGGTTAACACGTCCAATGGTATGACCCAAGAAAAAAATCTTTAAAAAATTCTGTTTTTTTTTATTAATATTGGGTTTGAAACTCATATTTGATTTATTTATACTAAGACCATGTGCTAATTGATGTGCCCATGATAATACCTGCCAAATTAGATTGTAAATTGAAATGTTAAATGGTGTAACAAGCCATAAGTCCGTCATCCGTCACTCTGATAGTACCACCCTACCTGGAGGGAGGTTCAACTTATGCAAAGCTGGAGTGTCTGTGAGGGCTCTCAATCTTTTGGCTCAGTGATAGTGGTGAGTGAATCAACTCATTGCAATCAGGTGTGTGTGGGGCACTGATTGGCATTGATTATGCCCAGGTGTGGGGAGGCTTCATATACCCTGAGTCTCCAGCGCTCTGTGCTGACTCATTATCTCACCATCAGAGGTCGTGAGCGCTTCTTCATGTGGCTTCTCAAGGTGTTGGTGTGTCTCTAAACGCCAACTCAGAACATTGCGTGTGTTTGTTGCCGTTTGCCTGTTTCCCAGTGTGTCATTTGGGGTGCTGGAGAGTTTGTTGTCACTCCTGCCTTTTGGGTTATCAAAGGTCTCATGGGAAGCCTTTGCCATTTATTTCGTGAAAAGAGGCTTAATGTGCAGTCAGGAACACAGTTTTACCAATAAGTATTTTTTTGCAAATGCGTGTCTGTAAAAGGATTAAGCAGCAACGGTTATAATGAGGATATATCGTGCAAATAGGCTTTTGTAATTCCCCAAAAGTTAAATGAAACAGTTTCCCCATTATTAATTTTTTATTTTTTTTAAAATGTGAAACAAATTATTTGTGGCATACAACTGTAGCACTTCTATTAACTTTACATGAACTGTACCCCATATCCTAAAACTTAATTATAGGTGTTAGTTAACCCTTTTATTTTATTTTTTCTATAGCTTTTAATTTGGAAAATAGGGCACCTTAAATTTTAATACGAAATGGTATACCTTAATGTAGACGCAGTAAAAACAAATCATCTGACAGCTATGTTCCAATAAATTACCTTCACATTTACTCTAATAGGATACATAAAATAACGAAGCTGGTCAAAGCTGGAGAGTGTTGTAGCCAAAAACAGTTGAAGTTGGGTCCACTTGACTTTATAAACAATAGTAAATACTCACAGTAGCTCAGTTCAGTCACTAGTGAAGTCCTGCTCTTTTTATAAGATTCAGCTATTTTGGCTCTGCTCCGAGAGAGTCTGGTTCTTTGTAATGTTACAATTATGAACGGTTTTTAGTGTGGGTAAGCAATTTTTCATTTGGCGTTTCCTTCTTTCACATAATGGTATGATGAGCAGAAGCGCCTGATGATTCGAAATACTCTGGGGCGAAGACCTTATTCAGACACTGATTTCCTCATGTTGTAAAACTTTTAGATCTAGATCATTATAATTTGAGGAATTATTAGTATTTTTATTTGATTATTTATCTCATCTCATCTTCAACCGTCTATCCGGGGTCGGGTCGCGGGGGAAGCAGCTTTAGCAGGGGACCCCAAACTTCCCTTTCCCAGGCCACATTAACCAGCTCTAACCTTCTCCATGACTTCTCCGAACTCCTCCCACACCCGCTGCTTTGCCTCTGACACAGCAGAGGCTGCAGCCCTTCTGGCCTGTCAGTACCTTGCAACTGCCTATGGAGTCTTCTGGGATAACACATCCCGGAAGGCCTCCTTCAGTCGGACAGCTTCCCTCCCTTTCCTGGTTTCATCTGCTTCTCTAATGTCTTTAGAAAAGAAAAGTATATCTATGTGCTGATATAAGATCCTGTGCACGCATGTTATCTCAAATAGAAACACACATATGAAATTGTAACGTGCCTATCCTAGAGCAGGATGTAGAAAACAGAGGTCTGAATGATGGAAAATACAGATTAGCCGAACCGATCATACATAAATAACAAGACCAAGTCAAATGACGGCAGCACAGCTCATACAAGAAGCCCACCACATGAAGTGACGATGTTGACTGACAGTATCCACTGATCAGCCTTACCATCCGCGTGGATAAATAAAGGGACCTGCTGTATACAGTATGAAGCTTGTTGGAATATAAACACATACTGCCATATAGATACACATAGGCCGATGGGAGTTGGCGTTACTTCAGTGTGATGGGATCTGGAGCTTTGTGGTGGGATCTGCATCTGTGTTCAATAGTGAATGTTGCTGTTGCGTTGCTCCTCAGGTCAATAACCTCTTTGACTAGAATGCCTAAGGGACGCGCATGCAAACACATCTCACTATTGAAAAGGCACACATATGCGGGCAGGCCAAATTTGGAAGGCAGCAGAGGTCAGAGTTGAAATAAGGACAGTCCCAGGGTTCTGCCGCTGCAGCATGTTTTTATTTTTCCTAAGCTGACTCAATTTTTGTCTTTACTGCCTCTGTGGTCCATAGTTACCATGGGAACACAGTTTGGCATGATATGTTCAAGAGACCGTTGCATCTCCAGTATCTCGGTACACACAACATGGTGGAACTAGTAAACAGCAGCGTAGTCCAGTCCTACATGTTTGAGACTCTGACTCAGAATCCGAGGACAAAGCAGAAGCCCTGCTGGATGAAAATCATTCATCTCAGCCGCTCACTGAACGGTGAGTTACTAAATGTTTTGCTTTCCATATTTATCCTGCGTAATGTTACAATAGTTAGCATAAATGTTAGCTTCATGTCAGATGTCCCCCTTTGTTCTCAGAATGAATGCAATGTCAAATGAATGGCTGTATAGTGCTAGCTAATGCCGTATGTTACATCCCGAATAAGTGTAACGGGCAACAGGGACGAACACAAAATAAAATTATATTAAAATAATAACCCGAGGGGGGGAAGGAGTTGAGGTCCCGTTGTTTTTTAAAAGGTAAATTAGGTTTTTATTAAATAATAACAAAAGACACACAGCTTCACACAGCTGTAGAAAAACACACACACACACACACACACACACAGCTCCAACGGCTGCAAGAAGAACATACAGCTTCCGCCACAGAAGCCGCTGCTCAGGGAATGGTGAGAGTCAGAGAGAGCAGATCCCCTCCTCCTTAAGGCAGGACCTACAGCCGAGGAGCACAAAGAACAACCAAAAAAGACAAAACCCTCCACAGCCGTAACACCCCCTCCCATATAAGCAAACTAAAAGTATTCCAACGCTACATGCTACGTCTACGCTCACAAGATAAAAATCACACCGTACTCATAAGGCCACGAGACAAGGCATCAGCCACCACATTATCCTTCCCCCTCCTGTGCTGGATCTGCAGGTTGTAGCCCTGGACCATCAGAGCCCGGCGCATCAGCCTGTGGTTATGATTGTACATTCGGGCTAGAAAAAAAGAGGGTTATGGTCAGTGCACACAATGACATGGTGGAACTGAGGTACATATGAAAGAGAGAGAGAGGAGCATTGTCAGGGTCTCCAGCAGTGACAACCAGCCATTCCCAAAAAATGACGCAGTTCCCGTCTGGTAGTGGGTGCTGGATAACCAATGGCGCTCACTTTAGCGTTTACAGGGCTGACAGTTCCCCGACCCACCTCCTTCCCCAGATACGTTACAGTAGCTTTCCCAAACTCACATTTGGCAAGGTTTAGAATCAGTGGGCCGCCGGAAAACCTCTGACAAGCTAGAGAGATGCTTGGCCCAGGTGTTGGAATAAACCACAACAACGTCAAGGTAAACATTACAATTCGTAATGTCACCCAACACCTGGTGCATCATCCGCTGACAAGTACCAGGTGCATTACACATCCAAATGCCGTAACGGTGTACTGTAAAAAATGGCCAGGGGTAACAAATGCAGATATCTCTGCCGCACGCAGGGTCCTGCCAATATCCCTTGAGCAAGTCTAGCTTGATGATGTAATTAGCGGGACCAATACTGTCAAACAGTCCTCCATACAAGGCAGTGGGAACGAATCAGGTACAGTTACCGCATTCACTTTTTGAAAATCTGTGCAGTAGCAAGGAGTACCATCTGACTTGGGGGGCCACCAAGCAAGGGGAGCTCCAAAGACTATTACTGGGCTCAGCCAACCCATTTTCAACTAAGTAGTTAACTCTGCATGGTAAGCACTAGACACCGCATGTTTTGGATAAAAAATTTGTACCCCAATCAGACTGCACCACTTTTGGTAACCCAAACGTAGTAAAATATTTGGTCAATGCTTTTGTCACGGTTGGCGCAATAATCTTAAGGAGCGGGACAGCTTCTGGGAAACGTGTGGCAACGCACATCACGGTTAGCAGGAATTGGTTTCCAGCCTTTGTTCTCGGCAGGGGACCAACACAGTCGACAATTACGTGCTCAAATGGCTCTCCAGCTGCCGGAATAGGATGCAAAGGAGCTGGGGGCACCGTGTAGTATGGTTTACCCACCACTTGGCAGATTGCGCATGATTTACAAAAGGTTGCCGAGTCACCCTTCATCCCTGGCCAAATAAAATGCGTTCATATGTTTAAGTAACACCTAAGAGACCAGGCGTGCTCATGTGCCAACTCTAACACATGTTGCAGATAGGCAACAGGTAGAACAACTTGATACTGTGCTCCAATCTGCATGTGAAACCCACTTACGCATTAGCACCCCATCATTTATCGCAAAATAATGCTTTTCACCACCAGTACCACTGACTCCAGCCGCTGCATCAAAACACTTCGCCAAGGACGAGTGGTCTTTGGGTGTCTGAGTGCCTGACGGGTCATTGCAGGTGCCACTACAGGGGCCACCATTAAAGCCACTGGGGAAGTGCGTTTCTCAGCCCCGCCAGCAGGCGGCGACATAGCGTCATCTGAAGAGACAGTGGACAATATGGAGTCAGACAATGCCACACTTTCATCCTCTTTCTTTTGGGCCCTAGTTAAAACACTGGCAGAGAAGACATCAGGAAAACCATTTTTTAACAGATCAGAGTCAGTCACAGGAGCACTCATAACCTCTGGAGTTGGATAGACATTACCACCGGCTATCATTACCCAGAAGGAAATCTACGCCATCGATGGGAATACAGAGGGAGCACATCTACAGGAAAAAAAGACACCAAGTTAGTATGTGCGTGTATGGGATGGAGGGGAGCAGGCACAAAAAACATTCCTATACCCCTAACCACTGCACTGGTGTCACAGGCGGATTCAGAACTAAGAGGCAACACACTGGAGAGGACGAAGGACCCTGAGCCTCCCGTATCACTCAACAACCAAACGTCCCTCTGGTCTTCAGGCTTCCCCGTCAAAGACACCCATCCCTTAAGAAGGAAAGGTTTGAAACAGCCATCAGGCATTTCAGTCATCTCTACCGCTGGCTACCGGTTTAATCAGCCCCACACTCATGGACGGTTTTATTGGATTGGAAGAAATTCCTGCTTTCTCTTCAAACTCAAGCAATGTGGGAATAGTCGCATCTGACAACCACATTTTTTAGATTTAGAGAAAACTCATCAGCGAGAACAGCTGCCTGTTGGAGAGAGCTCACCCTCCGCTTATTCAAATAAACCACAATTCGTTCAGGTTAACAGTCCTTAAATTCTTCCAACATCAGCTGAGGCCAAATCGTCCGCTTTGCATGCCGAGCACCACCTACCTAAGAGAACGCCTTTCTCTGGCAAAGACAATGTAGTTTTAAGGGGTAGGATTGAATAAATAAAAACTTCTTCCTGCTTATTTTCAGACAGAATTATTGTATATGTTACAGGTTTTTGTTGTTTTTTTCTCTTATTTGTTAAACTAAGTTAATTTTGTATTTTGAAAAAAAAATTCAAATAGTTTGGTTAGGTGACATCCTAAGGCCCCTAAAAAGCTGTCCATCGGCCTCCGGAACCAGCTCAATGTCAAAACTGCCTTCTTCACAATGTTGTAGGCTAAGCTGTCCTCCACTTACAGGGCAGCACACGCCTCCTGCGCTTTACCAGTAAGCTTACACTGTAAGAGCGTAGCCCACGGTTCCTTCGGCCAGTGCACAGCCACAGCAATGCGCTCAAAAGCACTGAAATAACACTCCACTTCTGACTGAGAAGCCACGACGCTCCCCTTTTCCAACTCCAATTGACGCATGCGGATAGCAGTATCAGCTTCCAGTTTCTTCAACTCCAGCTGGAACTCCCGCTCCTCCCAGCGAGTTTTCTCCTTGGCCTCTAATTCAAGACGTGCGTGTGTGTGTGTATGTCACAGCACATGCCTCCCGTTTTTTTTTCCTATTTTAAGTTAAAGTATAGATACTTTTACATAAGGGGATGTGTCCCGACATGTTTTAATGTGAGGGTTTTACTGAATTATTTTGTTAATAATGTGAAGGGTTAGTTGTGTTTAAATGTTTTCATGTATAATAGGACAGATGCTGATGTGGTGTTTTTAAATAGGTCTTTAAGTTAATATAAAGATGAGCAGAGTTACAAAAAGTATTAGAATTGTATATAGATGAGAATGTAAGTCTTTTAAAATAAAGTATGCATGAGTACTATAGAAAGTGTTTTTTTAAAATAAATAAGCTTTAATTAAAATATTGGTGTTTGAGTAGAGATTTGGTCAAAATCTTGTTTTGTTTTTTTTTAGTTTAGTTTGGATTTAGTTTAAAATTGTGGTATTTAAATGAGAAGAGATATAGTATTTTCTCTAAGAGGCTGTTTTCTTGTTAGTTATTTCTCATTAGAGATTTGTGTGTAGGTGTGTTTATAAATTCCTTGAGGGAGTGGCGTTTCCCCTGAGCGACTATATAGCGGGGGTGGTTACATTCAAGCCATTTTTTTTCTTCTATTCTACAATCCCTTGTGAAAATACTGCCAAGGGCATGGGTGGCGAGATACTTATGGTGCCTAAAAAGAAAAGGGGAGTTCCTAAAAATGTGGCAGAATTTTTGGATCAAAAAGCATGGTCTCAATGTATGAATGGGATGTTGCAGACTTTAGGATGGCTGGTTATTTTTTTGAACAGGGAGCAGTATACCTGTATTCAAGAGAGGCCGATGAAATGTTTGTGCATGGTACAACACCTCACATCCGTTTCTTTGCCGAATGACTGGTATCATTTTAAAAACAAAATATGCAGTGAGCTATGTAGCTCAAATGGTGTATACGCTGAACAGTGGGATGGATCAGTGGCTAGAGAGACTAACCGTGTGGAAACTGATCTTGAGGTCTACGTCCCAGAAGCATACACTGCATGGACAACAGCGTCATTCAAAAGACAAGGTGTTTGACTGATGAAGACAAATGTTTCCCTCTCAACATCTTAAGAATGGGAAACATGGTTTACTACTGGATTTTTAATCCAGTGGGGCGATTGGAGAAGGGTCCTTGATGTTTTTACACGTATCAACACCTTATTTGGATGGTACAAGATCTACAAGAGCTATGAAAAGCTTGGCAAAATACTTTTTGACACCTCTGGTGCTCCAGTGAATGACAAGAACGGTTTGTAGAATTGTTTTACAAAGTGTAAAACAACAATGACAGAATGTGTTTTTTTAATATTTGATCTAAAATGTAGCATATGTTTGTATAATTTGTGTGTTACCAATTATGCATGGTGTGATAAACATCCTAAAAAAGGCCAGGAGTCATGCAGTGACAACTCCTGGGGGAAAGACTTTGCTGAAGATTTGGGGAAAAGAAATTTGACATGTCTTACTTCTGGAGTAAGAGGTGACCCCTTCAGGGATACTCAGAAAGACCAGGATGAGTCAATGGAAAAATCATCACATCCCCCCCACAGCTCATGATGTTATTGAGGTAACAGTAAGCCATTATCTACAGAGTTCTTCAACAAAGAGCTGAAAAAAGACTGTGTATTGTATTTACACATATGATTATGCCTCGACATTCTTCCTTTACACTACATTAAAGGACATCGAAGAGAGATTAAGCAAGAGGTTTTAAATGACGATTATACAAAGGCACAGGCACATGTGCTGGATTGTCTAGGCATCGCTTAATCTTCTCTGACCAACACACGAGATGTGGCTGCAACTGCCTTGTTGAAGTGGTTGACTAAACCATATCTCATTTCCAAGCTAAAGCAGCTAGCTTGAGAGTACAGTAGACTGAAGTCTGTATCTCAGGATTCTCTGAAGATATGATGTTTGGAAAACACTTCAGCATAATGGCGAGTGTATCTAACATGCTAAATGGTGGCAAAAAGAAATATGTCATGTGCAATATGAGATCTTTGTGGAGTAACGCTGTTGATATTACGTCTAATACCTCTCTCTCTGTCTGTCTGTCTGTCTGTCTATATAATTGACATGAATCTGTATTGGACTAGATTAAAAAACAGATGGATTGTATGAGGCAAGGGGCCATGGTACGGAGAATTGTCGGTAAATGCAGTGATATAAAGGTTGCCTTCGTCAATATTGTAAATTGTTTTCTCCAAATGATGAAAAAGACCATAAGACCCATGTATTTTGATTTTTTGTGTTTGGGTATTGAAATGTGTGGTGTTTTTTTATGTTGAACAGAAGCCAATGTAGAGTGTAGATGCTGCGTTTAGTAGAAAACATTACATCACAGTGTAAGTATGTTTGTTTGTTTTAAAGACAAGATGGTTTAGGAATAAAAACCTTTGATAATAAACGAGTGTTCATTCACCAACATCAGCCATGGAGGATGTTATGAGAAAAATATATTATGATCCAGAAAGTACAGGAGGATATGGGGGAAAACAGAAACTTCAAAACGCCCTATATGAACATCTTGGAACTTGCTGTGCAGACTCTGATGTAGAAAACTGGCTGTTAATACAGGATGCTTATACTCTTCATAAAACAGCCCCCATACATTTGAAGAGAAACAGAGTTTTGGTAAATAAAATTGATGGGCAGTTTCAGGCAGATCTAGTGGACATGTCAGAATATTTTTCAGAAAACGATGGGGTGAGATATTTATTAACATGTATAACCTGTTTCAAAATATTCCTGGGTTAGATATTTGAAAAGCAAAAGTAGTAGATGTGTTTCGGCAGCTTTTAAAGATCTTCTAGAAGAAGGTAGAATACCAGACAAAGGAAAGGAGATCTTAAACAAAGAGTTTGAGTCACTAATCAAAAATAATGAAATAATACACTTTACCACTTCAAATGAGACTAAGGCCTCTGTTGTTGAACATTTCAATATGACTCTGAAATCTAAACTGTGGCGTTATTTGTCAGCCAATAACTCAAAATGCTACGTGGATATTCTGAAAGGCCTAGTCAGTTCTTGCATCATGAGTTATCACCGTATTATTAACCTTCCTTTTGTGTTAGGGTCAGCACAGACCTGTTTTAAATGCATAAAAGAACCACATAAATGTTTATTGCGTAAAGGCTTTTTGACTTTGTCAGGAACCACTATTTCAACAAAATAAACCTTTTTTTAAACTCTAAATTATAAAATGCTCTGGTTGAAATTCTGACCTTTGTGTTGTTAGGGTCGGTTTCGACCCAGTTATAAAATTAAGATTATAAAGCAATAATTAAAGCCAAAACTGAACTCCTAAGCGTCAGCCAGCTTCTCTCCCAATTATGTGAGCTTTAGGGTATTCTCATTTTACCTTGTTATCCAGTACAAAAACAAAACAACCAATTAAATATAGGGACTGGACTCACGTTCAGATTGAGTATTCTCAATAAACTTATTGTTAATCAAGTAAATATTAGCTATCACCAATAATTATCAAAGCTAATAATAAAAATTACTCTAGCCGAGTTCCTCGGGGCACCACCATCATAGATTGAGTGACAACTAACATAAGTCTCATTAAATATATAAAACTACTAATTAAGGGTTGAACACCGATAAATGTAATAGTTTACTCTGTGTGAGTGTGTGTGTGTGTGTGTGTGTGAGAAAGTGTGAACATTTAAGTCCCACAAAAGCCAGCAGGCTGAACACCTCAGAGGTTATAACAAAGTTACAGTTCTTAGCCGTTGTTCTTTGTCTGTGTGTGAACATGCGCTCAGCAACAAAGGCTTTCGGGGCCTAGTCTTTTCCTTTTAGTTTGATTATGAGAAGGCCTAGGCCAGATCAAACAAAGTCAACATTAATCCAGAAATGAACAGTCATCTTGGAGATGCCGGTTGCACCTACACTATCTAAAAAGAGACGACGGGCAATCCATGGTGCTAGTGAAGTGGGTGGGAAAAACAAGCAATAGAAAAACAAACAAGAGGGCCTGTCTTACAGTACTAGAGGATTCTACAATACTATGCCACAACTATTAACTGAGATAAACCACTGCTTGTCCAATAATATTATGCACTATATTAAGCTGAGATGTCTGTCTGATATACCCCTAAGAGATCTGGAATTGATGCTTGGAGGAAAACTTGCACAAATGTTGTGGTCTATACCCGGTGAGGTCTTTGTCTATTGCGCTGTCTTTTGGAGTTTCAAACATATTTCACCCCTGGTTTATATAGCATTGTTTCCTGCCGATGTAAACGTAGGCATGTACAATATCTTTGTATACGCTGACATTGTTGAATATCAGACAGTGGGAGACAGTTATGTGCCGCTTTTATGAATCGTACATACTGAAATTTTCCAACAACCAAATGATCACAAGAACATATGACAGACCACACTATCATAGGCTCTGTAAAACACACATTGACACTATTGAAATCTCCCTCAAGAAAGATCAGAACCAACCTATCCCATTTACATACGGAAAAGTTACATTAAAACTACACTTAAGACCTGTGAAATATCACTTCTAGACAAGGTGTGACAATGTATCGGCCGCATATACAGAACCTAGACAAGTATGTCGCCTATTACACAGCACAAGCGGGTGGTGATCTTAGTGGTTTCTCGACCTGCCATCTCAATATGGTTTAGGACTGGGCAGAAAATTTCGCGGTCTGTTTAGACTTGCACTTCCCTCAGGAAAGGATTCACCATAGCCGCACCATATTTAAAGATGGCTGCTAAAAACATTGTTTCTGATGTTGTCACCAATGTCATGAACCATAGCAGTAGAAAGCAAGAGGGATCCGGAATGATGGCCGTATCTCATCGTCCAATAAAACGTCCACCTTGGCGCAGGGGGAGTTCCAAGCCAAAGAGGCGCCACCTTGTTGCAAATAAGAAGAGGGTTACTTTAAGAAGAAAAAGCACAACCGTGAGAAGACGTAAGGGTGCAAAACATCGCAAGGCAAGAGCTGGGGATATATTCTGAAATGGCTTTAGTACACGAAATGTCAAAAGAATGTGTAAAATCAGAATTGGATCTGTTTCTCGTTCCGTTAAAACAAACAAGTATTGAGATGTGTGTATATGTGGAAGTAACTCCTCTAGCAGCCATTACAGACACAGCTCCATTAGAATTCTACATCCCTGCAAGCTCAGAAGAATATCTGGACCTAAACAATACTTTTATGTACATCCGTGCTAAGATCACCAAGGTTAACGGGGGAAATCTGGCACAAGGAGATAAAGTTGGCTTTATTAACTACCCTGGATGTACTCTGTATTCCCAAGCAGATATATCGCTAGGGCACAGACTCCTTGCACAGTCTTGCATGTCTTTTAAAATAATGGAAAGGATGCTCTACAAACAGTTTGGATCTGGATTGTTTTGTATGGACACTGCAGGTCATATTGAGGATGTGAAAGCTGGCGGGGATAATGAAGGACTTGACCTCCTTCTGTATACCCCATTCTCTTGAAGTGTGGTGGAAATAATTTCTCCTATACACTTAGTTTTTTCAGGACAAGTTATTGATAAACGGTGTTGATCTTAAACTTAAATTTATAAGAGCAAAAAACAAATTTTGTCTATGAAATACGGTGGGTGACTAAGGTCAGTATTATGTCTACAAGCCTGTTTATAAAGAGAGTCACTGTGTCACCCTCTGTTAAGCTTGCCCATGCCAAAGCTCTAATGCACAGTAATGTGAAGTACCCTATCGACAGGGTCTGCATCAGGAAAATATATTTTTGGGGAAGATATCGAAATGTATTGTTATAGCATTTGTAGATAATGAATCTTTTAGTGGATCTTATAAAAAATTAAATGCAAAAGGATTACACGTATGTTTATACGTTGATGGGCAGCAATATCCCTCAAAACCCTTTTCAGCCCAATTTTGCAAGGGGTAATGGCGTAAGATAGCATCACTAGTTATATGCAGCCACTGGCAAGTATTTAAAAAACACTGCTGTAGCGATAAAGGAATGGATTTTGTAGAGGTTATTCCATGTTCTGCTTTAACTTGACCCCTGACGAGGGCTGTGCAGGGCATTTGTCCCTTTATAAAAAATGGCGCATTTTAGGAATCACCTGCAGAGAAGAATAAATGCCATTTATTCCACTCATTATTCTATGATCGTTATCTTCACGGCAACAAGTTCTCATGGATTTTTACTGAGATTGTCACAATAGGAATACAATAGAGTTGACTGAGGTTCTTGGCAAGCTGGTAAAACAAAGTGTCTTTTGTAGAAGTATTTGCCAGCGATCAGTTACCTAAAAAAAAAGATTAAGAATAGATCCTATGGGCTAGTGATAAATACTGACCCCTCTTACATGAGTGGTCAACATTGGTTGGCCCTTTACATCAATGAACACGGTTCATTCTTTGACAGTTTTGGGAATGCGCCTTTATACGCACACTTCCCTGAATACATTTTTTCCTTTCCTAATAGAAATAGTGTGTCTAGACAGCATTGTGTAAAACAAGTGCTTATGATGATATAATAATCTACAGAAAAATGATTTTATGGTATGCAAATTTGTGGAAAGATACATCCCTCTGTTTCATGCGCAAAGAGTGACTTCGGATGTGTACAATCTAGAGATTTATTTTTGAGATGAGTTTTGTTTTGTTTTTGCTTTCTTGTATGTTATGTCAACTGTATTGGTTCAGCAGTATTTGTCCCATCCTGTAGGCCTTTGACTGTTTTTTGGAATGTTTATTAAAATTTCTTCAGCCACAGAATCTTTTTTTTCATGGTCTTCCTCATGCACTGCCCAATTAACATTTTCATTCAGGGTAAAGACAATGTAAGTGTATTCTGATTACGCTCACCTTGCCTCACCATTGTGAGAAATCTCTGAAAGAAGATGGAATATTTTTTTGCCTTTTCATAAATATCCTCAGTTTTCTCGTCCAAAATGTCTCTCGTCATGATCCAATTCATTTATCAGCCAAATCCTTTATAGATGCTTGCGGGGGTTGATTTAGTTGCTGTTGTGGTACAAGTAACATCTTCTAAGCATGTTCCATGTTCTTTATATTTCTGTCTTGAGGCTATAAGACTATATAAAAAAGGCCCAGCAATACTTAAAAGAGGTAGAAGAAATCCCCCGGACTGATTGATTAGCTTCTTCTTTTTCTGTACCAAACCCACTTTTTTATCAGCAAATAATTGAATCCCCCCCTTCTTCTTTTTCAACTTTCGGTATTGTGTTTTGGTTACTTTTAAAACATTGTATGCAATCTCACATAGTGTTAGAATAAGGTCTGAGGAAGCACTTTTAATAATTTAGTTTCTCTGAGAACATCGCATCATGCAAAAGGACAAATTTCTTCTGATCTGTTCAAACATGTTTTTATTTGAATTTAGGAATAAAGACAACAGGTTGTCTCAGAACGGATCTGCTTTCAGATCAGAGATGATCAGGTGTCGTGGCTTAATAATCAATAAAGAGATAACCCAAAGGCTTACTTACAGATACAAGATACAGATACAAGATACAAACAGCTTAAATTCCTGTGATGTACATACTTCGATGGTTTAATGAATGATGCTTGTAATAATGTTGAAGATCAGAATGTTTTTACAATGATCAAAAAATTGTTTTATTTACATTTAACAATGAATCATTACATAAAGATACAGACAGGCCTTCAATAAAATTTACATTTCTAGATTTTGATCATACATTGGCTGCCAACATGAATATATATATATATATATACACACACAATGTTATCGATATTTTTTTTAATATTTTATCAGCATTTTCAATTAGCAATTTTACAAAATAGGTATTTCCACAGTTTGCTGACTGCAGCATCCTTTCAATCTTATTGTGTCAGGTCCTTCAATCAAACACACCAATGTCCCGAACACTCATCTCAGTAACCATATGGCAGTGTACTCAAATCAGGGAGTGACCGTCTTTTTGTGTAGACCACCTGAAGGCGTTTCCTGACTGTTTTGTTTTTCAGTTGATGTGCCTCTTTATCTCTCACTATTGTGTCTGATTTTTTCACAATGTTTTGCGTTTTCATCTTACACCCCACAATTTCGTGCACAAGCTTCATGAGGGCATAACATGTCACAATGGAAGCATTGTGTGCAGTCAGTGTCACACCCTTACAGTTTAACGCAGTCTTGTTTGCATAACATTTTGGCCCACCGCTATCACCATTAAGTTTTAGTCAAATCCCCTAAAAAGGGCCCCGATTCAGGGCATCAAGTCACTATCCTTTGTTCTGATACAGACAGTGTCATTTCTTTTTCAGAGACATCTCTCACCTAGCTTATCCATTAAATCATAGAGCATCAGACATGCGTATGCTGAAGTCAGAGATCGGAAGATCATTTTGGGGTAACCTATGGGGTAGCATTTGCAGGCCTGAACAGTTGGGTACAGTGATGTGAAGTCATAATAATGCATATTTTCACCCTTAGCTGCTTTGTACAGTTTGTACGCGTTGGTTTGACCGCCAAACGATGCTTTTCGAGGGTTGAGTCTTTCAGGTGCATCATAAGTTTTCAAAAAGTCCTGCAGAATTGGGTCACCTTGTTTGACTCTCTCCCACTTACATTCCCTCATAACCTTAACTTCTAGTTTATTTGTTAGTCTAAGAGATTGTAGTTTGAGGGGTTTTTATGAGCGTTATCAAAACATCTGGAGCAGCCATGCCAAGAACAGCCTGCAAACTCATAAGCATTTGCAAGCCCTGGATGGATGCATTGAAGAATGCCTAGTCTTGCCTGATATAACCCCTGTAGTATGTCAATGCCAGTGTGTCATGGGGGGGGAACTGTGTCTTAAACAGTACCATGCAGCATGAAGCCAAGTTTGACGTTGACGTTGTTGACGCCATATGAATATAGTTCTCTCCAGTAATCAAACACCCCATGATGCACTGTGTTGTACCACAGCATGAACTCTATGTCATGTACAGACATGTTGTCATATCCATATTGATGAGGCTCTGGATAGGGGCCTATGTAGTCTGAGTTTTCTGTGGTGTTGAACAGGTGAGGGAAATGGCCTGTTTTGGCGTCTTCAAAACCTAACGCTGCAGGTTTTTTTTTTTAAGTCTCATGGGTAGGAAACTGAATTAATCAATCCACCTGTCTTTAAACTAAATTAAACATGTGCACATTTTTGGCCTGAAGCTGACCATTTCTGATTTTCAAAATCAATAGAGCAGACAAAATTGGCCTTGTGGTTGTTGTTGTTGTCAGTGTGTGTCTCAAAGTCGTAAAAGAGATATTGAGTCTGGGGTGCTGACAGTTTTTCAGGTTGTATAAAACAATGATGATCTATGTCTGACTCATCAATGCGCCACAGTGACTACATTTGTCCTTCAGACATTTATGACCTTTTGATTTGTTTCTTATGCAATATACGACCACAATCGTTGCAATATTTGGTGCACTTAAAAGGTCTTAAATTTTTGCTTGCAGCATCAACTACACGCTTGTGCCTATCAAAACATTCTTTTGATCTACAGAAGCGGTTGCAATCTGCACAGCCTGTGGCTGATAAACCTTGCTGTTACACTCCCCCAGACAGACATACATTGCAAAAGTATTTGCATTTGTGAAATGCTGGTGATTGGTAGCCTTTGTAACAGCAATCACACACATAGGCAGACCCCAAAAATACGTTTTTCTTTTTTACCACATGATAATGTTCAGATAGAGCCATGCTGTTTTGGGGTGGAGGTGTTCATGTGTTTGGAATGTCTCCTATTGTTCCGTACTGTGATTGTGATGGAACAAAATAATCTTGACACCCAAATGCTGCTCAAATTTGGACACGTCTGATAACAATACCATTTGATCTACTTAAAGCCTACACACGAATGAACCTGTAGGGACTGCTCTTTTCATGCATATCTGGGTGCATGTAGTGCACGAGACACATGGAGAAGCACAAGTTATTATTCGTGTTTGGGGGTGTGTAGAGATTTGACTTTTTCTTATTTATTATATCTTCATAGGGGATGGATGCTAGTTTGCGTCTCACACCCCCACGCTTGTTGAATGCTGCCGAGACTACAAACTCAAACGAAATCCTGTCATTACTCTGCATCACCTGCTCAATTTCGTTAAGGCTTCAGCATTGAAGTTGTTAGAAGCATTTAACAATGCACACACATAGCTAGCCAGTGATGGCCCTCTTAAGACTACATTTAAAATGCCATCTTAGTGTTGACAATGCAGTGCTGAGATTATCCAACGCAATATCATTCAGGTTAACATGCTGTCTTATATCTGCCCCGTTAAAATTGTGCCTCTCTGTGATATTAAAATCTTGCGCTCCACCCACACGGTTCAAACGTGCGTTTAATTCAGGGCTGTACTTAGCATCCCTTCATCACATCAACATAAAACTGCAATCATTTTGGGGAGGTTGTCTTTGGTGTGCAGAACCACTACTCATTTGTGCCTTTTGTGACTCCTCATCTAACTCAACAAATTCTGAGACATCCTGCTTCATTATACCCATGCTATACCATTTAGAGCCTGCTCCGATGTCATCTCCACATCCTTTTCCTCTTCTAATGCATCCATTTCATTTTCAATATCAGACAGGCTGTCAATGAGAATCGAGGGATTTAAATCATGCCAGTTATACTCCTCCTCCTGGTCACCTGAATTTGAATCAACCATTTCATGTATTTTCTTTCTGTCAATAGGCCATTGAGAGGATCATTTTCATCATCACTAGATGCCACAACACAATGCCTGCCATGTTTTGATTTGCGCGCGCATTTGCGACCCATGTTTCAAGACAACACAAGACACCGTAACCTAAATCAGACACAAACTTAGTTAACTCCAGGAATCTAGTACAAACAATACTATAAACATTTTCCTTAGTAGTAGATCCAGTTTATTACTAATCATATTAAAATCTCTTCTTAGATGGCCTCTTAGTTCTAAAAACCTCACTTCTAAGCAATCCAACCTCTTTTTCAAGCTGATGTGACTTCCTAATCTGTCTGAGTGCTATGTTAGCCAGTTTGATGCTGTTGTTGTTGACTACTGTCTTTGTATAACGGCATTTCTTAATCTGGGCTCTGCTACGTCTTATCAATTCCTGTAGCTCTCTTTCTGAATAGGTAGAAGACTTATTTGTAGACAGCTGTTGTGCACCGTGATATATATTGCTTTTCTTACTATGAGATGAGTGCTGGTTGTCTTCGATGAAAGAATTTTTGTTCCAGTCTTGTATCTGTGCCTCAGTCCAGTTTGGAATTTCTGAATATATCTCTGTCAGTGTTGGTCATGGTGAAGGAGCCTCTACTGCAGATACCATCAGAATAGGTGCATCTGTTGTCTCAGTTCCTTGCAAAGATGGATGTTGTATGTTGAAGAGCGGGAATACTCGAAATATAGAAATAATATAAACATAAGGGGCACTTGCCAAAATGCAGGTCATAAATGGCTCTTTTAAATGTAAATATAAAATGGAACGTACCCTTTTTCGCAATTTTCTGATTAAAACACGTCTTATTTCCAGAGTTTTGCAGTACCTCTACAGCCTGCTGGGCCTCTTCTAATGGGATAGAATAAATTATTTAATAATAGCTTTAAACATTTCCACACATTATGTTAGCTTAGATGTTGGTTTCATACCCAGGGCATAAGACCTCTTCTTGCTCCGTTGGCTTCTACAATGGAGTCCCCAAAGGTCATTGTAGTGCATAGCTCAGCGTGCTTCTCCCCTGATTTAGAACACTACTTATCAAATAACACATCAGGTAAATACTCTTGTACCAATTTTAATTTAAACAATAAAATATCATACTCGCCAGATGTGATCACCATTTTCCAGGAAAAAAAAGGTGTGTTTTGCATTGTTCATCCATTTTCTGCTTGAAAATACGTCTGTCTGCTTCGTGTCAATATGCAATCTGAGGTCTGAAAGCTATGCACAAGACCCCTAGCTTTATACAGAAAACCACTCCTCGATATAACACCTCAATTGTTTTGATGTCTGTTGATTCACATCTGCAGCTTTGTTTATTTCACACCTCATGGGCCGTGAGAGACCGCGCCCCACCAGCCTGGTTTTGGCGGGTAAAGGTTTTTTTTTTTGCATTCTCTAAAGAATACATCTTAAATGTAGTCATTTACTTTTTAATTATTACTTATATAATGATAAGTATTTAGTGAGACAAACACAGTTGTTCTTTTGTGAAATTACCGTTTCAACCACCCCCGCTATATAGTCGCTCAGGGGAAACGCCACTCCCTCAAGGTGTTTACAAACACACACACACTTCCAATGCCCAAATAAGGCTATGGAAGATGTTTTGTCTGTAGAGGTGGTTCACTGCTCTCTCTGATGTATCCTTTTCGAGACCCGCACAGGGGCGATGCTGGGAAGTGACACCTTGAGCGGATCTTGGAAAGGCTGCCTCAAAGAGTTTCAATGAGACACCTATACAGACATGTCCAAACACATCACCTTAAGACAATACGTCTGCAACCCCAAACCCTCTGCTTCCCACGACTGTAACAGTATCATGAATAAAAACTTATGAGAAAAAAAGAATATTCTACGCGCACACACACACACACACAGATCTCTAATGAGAAAGAATTAACAAGAAAACACAGCCTCTAAGAGAAAATACTATTGACTATAACTCTTCTTGTTTAAATACCACTATCGTTTAAATACCACTAAATCACAAGAGACAGAATTTAAAAAATGCAATTTTGACAAAATATTGGTGTTTATATGAGTAGAAATTTAAACTAAATTTTATTTTAAAACACCCCCTTCTATAGTACTCTACTTTTTATTTTAAAATAGCAGATTGTATATAGATGAGAATGTAAGTCTATTTTTTTTTTAACTCTGCTCATCATATTTTAACTTAAAGACCTCTATTTAAAAACACTACATCAGCATCTGTCCTATTATACATGAAAACATGGTCTTACTATTTAACAAAACAACTCATTTAAACACAACTAACCCTTCACATTATTTACAATATAAGAATTCAGTACAACCCTCACATTAAAACATGTCAGGACACATCACCTTATGTAAAAAGACCTATACTTTAAAAATAGGAAAAACAAACAAACGGGAGGCGTACCACGCATGCGCTGTGCCAAAATGTTAACACTACAAAAACAAAGACCCGGAAATAATACGTCACTTAATGGCAACCGCTAAAACCGAGCATGCGCAGTGACAACAGAAATATAAAACTACACACACACAAACAGATGCTGAAATAATACGTCATATAATCGCAACCCCTAAAACCAAACATGCAGCATGCACGCTGTCAACACAGGAACACATGCAGACAGACGCTCAGAAAATACATTAACAAAAGGACTCCCCACAAACACCACCATAGTTGAAACAAACTATTTATATCTATACAACATGCTATACCAAACATCGCTGACAAACTTCGGATGCGCGAAAAATATGCGCTGAAAAAAAAAGCGACTGTGCGCGTGACACCCTACTCGCACACGTGCATGCACGCCCAAAAATTGACCCTCTCTTACTACTTTTAATCCAAGAAGTATGGCGTTGTAGGAGAGTCTACACCGATATTAATTGTGAATTAACTTGACTAATCAAAATTTAGGATTTAATTTACCTCGAAGTAGGGCACCACACTAACTAAGACAGGGTGTTTATTAAACTTTGGTGAAGGTTTAATACCTGTTAATGTAGAAGAATACCGTTACATAATTGATTACCTAAATTTCATCAGTCTCATCTCTAACATGTTAGATGGTACCGTAACAGTGACCATCAACTCTGCACAGAAGGGAATATTCTTACAACAGCGTGAATTTATAAGCACTTATTTGATTAACTGGATAATACATAATAATGCAGTACTGAATAGACAAGGAATAAAAGGGTTAAATGTGCCTATAACAAGCTTAAGACCAGAGTAGTTCAAACCTAAGGAGCTGGTTTATAACATTACTGTTGGACTTAAACTGGCTCTAATTAGCCTATCAACACAACTTCGATCAGAACCTAATTATCAGGCTCTAATTAGCCTATCAACACAACTTCGATCAGAACCTAATTATCACCAACAGTCTTGACCAGAAGCTGTAGTAAAAGTGCCAACCTTACTCTCGCCGTTGAGGTGGTACAGTCGCCGCGGTGTCTCATAGTGAGAGAGCAGTTGAGTCCGTGGGTCACCGAGGCTTGGTGTTGGCGGCTCTGCAGTTCTGTTTTGGACTGGGTCAACTGTCGGACTGGCACAGTTGGAGCAGCAGGACTGCTGCTGCCTCACGGCCCTGTGCTGATTCAGGTCCTTCAGGTGGCTTGGCTCTGGCTTTCGTTGGTGGTCAAAACGAGTTCTGACTGATTCTGTTGAGTTGGTATCGCGCAAAATTCAATGCAAACTGACAGCCGGACAGATGCAACAAAGATCAGCACGAAGTGGCTTAACTATAGTTACAAAAGGAAGATAAAATCTTACCATAGAAGACTTACAAAGCCACGCGATAAAAATAGATTAATAAACGAAAACACTTTAGTAAGAAGGAAAAGATACTGTATATATAAAAGTAACGTTTCTTGTGAACTTTTGAGCAACGAAGTTGTTGAACAAAGGAAAATTATAACTTGTTCTCCGCGGGGAGTAAAGACTAGGTGCTGCAAACAAAGAAAAAGAAGAGGGCGTAACAGTTGCCTCCGCTTGTGATATTATCCAAAGAGGCACAGAGGTGTGGCTCGGGGCGGATCGACTTTCTTGTTCGGAATAAGATAGCGGCGTCTATATCCAGCATTCTAACAAGGAAAACTAAAGTATCTCTGGGTGATTTTTCATAATTAATCTTTCTCATATCCAATTTAACCAAAACCTTTAGGAATGCAGTTTAACAGATAACCTTACTGAGTGAATGGAAGCACTATTTAAAACACAGAATATTCAGGAACTCAACAGAGACTTTGCGCTTCTGAAACTACATAAACATAATCATGAACAAGATACTAATAACACATACACAGTTCACTGATTCTTGGGAATTTGGATAAAACAGGTTTTCATTTTGAAAATAAAAAGTCATTTAAATGACAAAATCTGAAGGTATATCATCATAGATCAAGGTCTTGGCTGTTCAGCAATGTACCGGTGCAACCTCCTCATGTTGTATTTTTTTCATAAAATAGGCGTTTTTCCAGTTAATACTTTGTTTTTGTCAACACCGTCAGACACAATTAAAAGCATATTTATTTTTATTTATTTGGCCTAATAAGTATTTAGAGTGTTTTAATCATTATCTGGCATTCTTAGTATACATATATGCTGTTAAATGTTGAATATTCCCTTTTATTCCTCTTTTATACGGTTTCTCGTGTACTCCTTTACAAAATCTAACATCATACAAGATTTACTTTAAGCCTAATTAGAAAAAGTAATGTTTTTTTATTTGACAAACATATTTTTGTATTAAAAGAGACTATTACTTTAATTACTCAACAGCACTGAAGAAACATATTGTATCATATTAATTGAAAACAAATAAAACACCCTCTGACGGTGGTGACTTTAGAACTGACGGTGGTGACACTAATCTGACGGTGGTGACAGTGGCCTCATTACAACATACAATTCCAAAATGTACACAACTCAAGTCAATGCCCTAGTGCTTATCAACTTTATTTAACTATTTGATCAAAAAAATAACAATCCTGAGGACTGTCATAAACATTTTTAAAGGAATATAAGGTAAAATTGAGCAATATCAATAAAAGTATCCATATCATCAAATATCAAATCAACATTGTAAAAAATAAAGTAATTACCAGTAGGAATAATGTACAATGCATTACTGACTTCATCTTAAACTGTCATCTAGTGCCCCCTACTCATAAAAGAATACATTATATTATTCTGTAAACTGGACTGTAAACTGTATATTGGATGTGAATAACAGATAACAAATAACAATTGTGAACACTGACAAACATTCAATAAGAAAACATGCTCAATAAGCAATCGGCTATCATTTATAAAAGTACCCCTAATAATCATCATAAGTTAAATAGAAGTCATCACTCGTAGCAGTACGATAGAATTCATCACTGACCTCATATTTACATTGCATGTAGTGCTCCCCACTCATAAAATTATATAGATCATATTCTGTTGTTAAGTAAACTATAAACTGTATATTCAACGTGAAGAACAGATAAAGGAATAACTACGACTTACAGTCTTTTCCATAAACTCAAATGTTTAGAAGTACAGAAAGCATTCTGTGTATATACCACAAAACACATCTGGCACAACAATAATGATAATTTGTGAACTCCTGTGAGTACTCCCTGGCTGTTTTACATCGCCCCAGCACTCATTTAGCTTTATCAGGAAGTATATGGTGTATATGTTTCTCCTCTATGAAGCCCATGACTTTGGCAGACAGGTTGTATATCTCCCTTGTCCTGCTTGCACGACCTGGTGATGACGGTTCCACAAGTTTGACCAGAATATGGTGAAATGGTATGAAGCATGTATCCTTTCCACCTCTTTTCGGATAGAATTGTGTGTTGGGCCCAGGAGGATGGAAAAACTCCACTTCCACATCTTGATGATGAGCGTCCACAGTGACAGCCTTTGCTAACCACCAGTTCTGGTCATAAATGACCGCAAGCCAATCTCCACAACGAACTACATCAGCAGATAGATCTGTCACAGTCCCGTCAGGACCACACCTGGTCAGTGGTTCTTGCCCCATTGACTCTTGCTCACCTTCCTCCCCTTCCATTTCCTCCTGCTCACTTTGCTCCCGTTCCATTTCCTCAATCAACATTGCCAAAGGACCTTTCCTGTTTTGCATTGGCATAGGACCATCATCCTCAACCTGTACCCTGGGTGTGTTGGCACTCAACTGGAATATTGTTGGGCTGAAACACTTGCACATCTGTGGCTCACTGCAGAAACAGGAAAGTGATCTGCAATGGATCTCAGAGTGGATTCGGTGTGTCGGTGTGACCTGATGGAGTTTCCTTGTTGCAGGTACAGGTTTTAGTGGTTGAGAAAGGAGTGCATCATATGGCTGCATGTCAGCTTCAGTAATGATATAGAGCTTAGTGCTGCAGAGGCTTCTGCCAACCATCTCATGGAAGATCTTCCCATTCACAATGTCATTCCCTCGAAGTATAAGGCTGTCTGCAATCCTTTTCACAGTTCCTCCAATGCCGTCTGGGGCTCCCTTCCCATGTGAGGTGGGGAAGAAGTTCCAAGTTGTTCTCTTGAAACCTAGAGTTGGAGGGACACTGCAGAGGAAAGAAAAATTCTTCTTGTTTTTGTATTGTTTGCTGGGGCCATCTGACCAAAAGTGAATAGTATCAACTTTTGGAAACTTTAAATGAATATCTGTAAGGACTGGTTCCATGTGAGTCCAAATGGCAGACGCATCTTGTCGCTTGGATTCTGATACTGTGCAAAAGCCGGTCTTCTCTTCTTTTGTATAGTACATGCCAGTGTGCAGGTTGAGCTGTGGCAGGATCTGACCAAAATGGCATGACTGTACCTCAGAACTATATTTGCATTTCCACGCCTCAGAAAAGTCCACATGCACAATTACTGTGCTATCATTGCACTTCTCGATCGTGCTCCTGTATTCTCTGGTCTGGTTCTGAACTGAGCACACATGTGTTGTTGTTTCTGTTTTCAGTTTGTCCTCATATTGTTGGAGAAGCTCTCCCAGCGTGCCACTGTGCATCATAAGTCTTGTGTTGAAGTGGGGCCCATCTGCTGTTTGATCCTGAACTCGTTCCCATTGCTGCCATTCAACATTGGTCTGGTCTTGCTGGGGTGTGGGAAGTGTATGTTTGTGGAGACACCGGGTGCAGGAGCGCAGAAGACATGCCTCGCTTGTCTGTGAACAGCAGACAAGTTCAAAACTATCCTCCAGCTTGCTAGACTTGATTACACCATTTTCTCTTAGGACTTCAAGCATCAGCTTAGCATTCTCATGGTACTGACATTGACATGTCTTACGATCCGACGGTCTCGGTGCTGTGACATAGAATGGACGTAAGGCACAGAAGGAAGAATAACTAAGCTTCACTCTTGGTTCCTTCTTGGTGAACTCCTTGTGGAGGTTCAATACTGTATCAGTCAGAATCATTCTCTGATGCTTTATTTTCTTGCGTGTGATTGTGTCCTGTTTGTCAGTTGTCATTCGTGCTGCATTATGAAAGAAATCATGAACCTGCTGAGTAATTGCTTGAATGTATGTAGGTTTTTTGTCAGTAGGCCTCCTCTTCCGCAGTGTGTTATATGTTACGCCAAATTGCCTTGTCTGGTGAATTAGCCGATATTTTTTCAGAACCTTGCCTGACAGAGTCAAGTTCTTGTTCTTGTGGGCAGACTTGTTTTGTTTTAATTCATGAATGAGTGCATTGTGGAACAGCAGAGTTTTCTTGACGGAGGGGTTTCTGAGTTGGCTTCCCAGCAGCAGCTGCTCTGTTTTTCTTTTTGGTGATTCTTGTGTTTTTTTATTCCAAGCTTTTTCTCGTACCCAACGCTTTTTCATTCTGTTCCTATCCTTTGTTAACTTTTCAAGTTTATTTCTCATCGCTTTCATCTCTCTAGAGTATCTTGCTCTTGTTTTCTTTCTTTCCCTTTCTCCTGCTATAGCCTGCCTACTCCGAGCTGGCTCATGTATGGCCTGATCCACTGGACTGTCTGGGGGAGTTTCTGGGTGATCTGAGCCCTGTTTCTTACATTCTCTTGATACTTGTTGTCTACGTTTCCAAGCCTTTCTCTGACTTCTCTTTTCCCTTTCATTCAAGTCATTGATATGTTTTATCTTCCCTTCCTCCACCCTCTTCTTCCATCTTTGCCTTTCCATTCTGAGGAATTCCTCCTTTAACTCAGGATCACTGTGTGTTTTCTCTCTACGCTTCTTTTGATATTCCCTGTTTCTTCTCCTTCTCTCCTCCACAGATAACTGCTGCCTAGCCATAATTTCCTAAAATACATAAAGTCAAAGTTGAGTGTAATGACTATGAAATTGTGGGGAATTACAGTGAATGTTAGATTTGATTAAATGCTGTCATGCCATTTTCATTTGGCTTTTAGTCACTGGAGATGCATAGCCTACATCACTACTATATATATATATATATATATATATATATATATATATATATATACATATACAATGTGCTATGTAGGTAGGTAGTAGGTGCACTATGTGCGTCCCAAATGATATAAGTCAAATGAAAATGGCATAATAGTGAATTGAGAGAGAGGGAAGGCACACCCATCCCCTCGAGTTGGACAATATGGAAGAAATATAGGGGGAATTGCATAATTAGAAAATATTAAAGAGGTTAATGAAACATTACTGATCAACAATTATATTCTAGCCTCCGTTGAGGACCATTTGGAGGTTTTTGTCACCACCATCAGACTGTGCGTCACCACCGTCAGATAGAAAACCTGACGGTGGTGACGTCTGACGGTGGTGACAAAAACCTACACTTTCACATGATATGCATGAGTTGTTCACATTAGCCATCTTGTTTCCCCTCTGTTGCTAGCTACTTCAGACCTCTTCTTAAAAAGTAAACATTTATGTCATTATCTAATCTAATATTTTTTTATACGAAAGAGACGGTGGTGACATGTTATGGTTGTGACAATAGAAGTGTCCAAAAATATGAACAAGTTTAAGAGAAACTAGAAAACTTACATGAGCTTGAGTGATCTTGAAGTATGCAGTTGAGCTGAAGATTTCAAAAGGGGGTCCTCAGGAATGTAGTTGACCCTGTAGTTGCCTGATTTTATTGCTTTTTATAAATATCTGACGGTGGTGACGAATATGTGGGACACATTTTGAGCATCCCAAAAATAATAGTAAATATTGTTAAAAACTCACTGTTTCTAGTTTTTAATACATATTACAATGTACTCTTTCATGTGGTAAAGATATTTTTCAATAAAATTATTGAATTTTGTTTTTTTAATCAAGTTGAAATGATTATATCCTATCCGAGGACACCTGCTTTTGTAGGCAATGGGCCAGCATATAATCATCAAATAATAAAAATTAAAAATAAACCCAAAAAAGAACCTTACATATGTGCAAAGGACCCTCTGATTATAACATTGATTCTTTTTATTCATGAAAATTGTATTAATTTCCAACAGAATTAGCACTTTTTTAGTGGAACATGTTTTTGCCAAAGTTTCAAGAATCAGTGAGTTACATATTTAAGAGAATGCCTTTGAACACCAGTTGTGATGAAACAATGAACTTAGCTGTTTTTCAATTTACCAGGAGTCCTTTCTGGCTTTGTTCCTTAATTAAACGTCTTTTTCTTGTCCTCACCCCATCCTACCACTGGGTGTTGCTCTGTCTCCTTGGGCGAGACAATCCCTTAGTTCAATTAGCGGTCAGATGTCCTGCTGATTTACACACATAAGGGGGTCTCCATTTTGGGAGGAGGTGTTCTGGAATGCACTTACTCACTGACACACATCTCACATCGCTCTCCTGTGGCTAAGGAGTTTTACACCTTTGGCCCTATCTGCTAAATCTCAAAGGAATTATAAGGAATGAAAGGTCACTAAGGAGAAGTTCACACCGTGGTTCCTACAGCGTTAACTGAAAAATATAGTCTAATAAAGATAGGATATACGCTACTGACTTATTAGTGCATTATCTATGGTTCAATACTCATACGATCAACCTCCATGTTCGGGACATCAGGGATACATATGGGCTGTGTGGAGAGGGAGAGAGGGGACAGTCCAGGAGGTAGACGAAGCTGTTAAATAAAGCCCATAGCTTTTTAGCCGAAACTGATGAACCAGTCTTTGGGGAAATGAGCGCTGCATATACAGGAGTGTTTGCGGACATAAGAGTGAATGTTGAGTTGACTCCAAAACGAGACAGGAGCATAGAGCTTTATGAGAAAAATTACATCAGTAATAATAACTTAAAATATTTCTGACTATAACCACGCCCACTTCAAACCCAATACTAAAAAAAAAACGTAAATGACAATATTTGGATTTAAACTAATTAATACTTTTTATATGGTTACTGTATGTACATACGCTCCCAAATGACATTTAGGATATTGTGGAGCAGGGGAGAGAACAAGTGGCTGCCAGCCGTTGGTGTAGCTGTCTGTATCTGTTTAGTAGAAACTGTTTTGCCATGAAATACCATCTGGCTGGCTTCGTACAAATTTGTCTTATCTACAGATTTCATTTCAGTTTTAATTGTAGCAGACATTCGAGGTACACACAAATGTTAACTTCGGAAGAACTGAAAGAAGGACTGACTGAAGTGTTATTTGTTTGAGGTAGTGTTTATGTATTCATTGATTTATGTGATGGATCCAAAAACCCATAACCATAAGACTTAGTCATCATTCGATTTATCATCTCACTTGTTTAGTTCAGCTTTGCAATGTCCTGATAGATACATACACTTGCAAACCATAGAAGAAGAAAAAAAATCAGATTTCCTAAGTGTGCTTGGTTCTGCTCAGGTTAATCAGCTCTGATCACGCAGGAGGCAAATGTGTAAAGTGTGGGGAAAAAGCATCATGCTGCTGCCATTCTGCTTCTGTTCTCTCTGTGTTAGGGTGTTTTTATATTTTATTTCAGCTTTATGGGCAACAGTAGTATCAAATATAGGGTTTAATTATATGGAAATCTTAAGGCAGATTTCCTTTTAAAATTGGGGGATATTAAATTGGGGATCTTGGGGTCCTCCACCAGAAAATTCTGAGCATCAGATGGTACATTTCCTGCAATTTGGTGGATTTTTATGCAGCAATGTATGGTGGAATCATCTTTATTTATTCTAAAGGAAAACACAGGGGCCAATTTAAATTAGTGAGGCGCATTCTAGCAGTTAAAAATGATTGGGGGAAGAAATGCACATGCTCAAATATTGAGGGAGTAGTCCAATGTATCCTGCATTGAGATCTGCACTCATGCTATAAGTTTAGGCACCCAGGGGACTAGAAAGGGATAATGCTGCTCCTTTTCACATAAGAAACCTCAAAACATTCCTATATCTACAGGTCTCAACAAAAACATATACACAGTCTATTGTTATGGGGAAAACAAGAGATTGTGTACATTGCGGTGTGTGTCAGCATTGCATAAAGACATTTCCAAATCCATTTCAAACTACAACATCTGTTTTAACATGTCTCTTTTTCCACAGGCTGACATATAACACCTCAAGACACTTTGCGGACATCCTAACGTAAGTAGGCAATATTTGCCAGTTTACTGTCTTTATTTATATTATTTTACTCTGTTTCCTTCCTCTTCTACAACCTCTCTCAGCCTACATTTGAATCACCTACTAATGGATGAACCATACTTCTCACTGTAGCCCTGCAATTAAGGTGCTGGGTGCATGTTGCAATTCTCACATCACATTGTTTTAATCACATTAATTGCGCTATAACTGTAACCTCAACAACAGAAGGCTTTTGTTCATTGAAAGGTGGCTATATGTGTTGATGTATGTTGAAACCATCTGCTGTTATAGTCTATGAAATCCTTGGATTCCTGCTAAATTTAAGGTTGTGGTTCACAACTGCAGTGTGGCAGAAGCCTGCAGCAGTTCCCCAGAGCTTTTCTTCCATATTGTCTGTCCACACAGTACACACTCTAACTGATAGTACAATGTTCTTTCACAACTCTGTCTCCCAATATTTTTTAAAGCAACTTTTTTTTTATCAACATAATGAGGAAACTGTTTTCTCAATGTCATCATTGCATCTACCAAATGGCCAAATGTTCGCTGTTAACATATTAAATTTTTTTCCTACAATATCTACTTAAACTGTAGCAATTTATGGATGTTAGTTTATATTATTCACTTTAGGCAAGTCAACGCACTTGCAGGATAGGGGAATATCAATGGTCTTGTGCTACAAATCAGTGTGTTTTATTTTTAAATCTTGAATTAAAGCCATTTTATTTCCCTTAACCAAAGTGCTTATGTTGCCTAAACCTCACCACGTGGGAAGCCCTGATCCTGATCATTATTTTTTCCTTTAAAACATAGTAGGGCAAACAGAAATGTTAGCTAATTTATGTGACAAGGTTGTTTTTGTTTTTCATTGTTTTGTCTGAAACTTAGCTTTCATGGTGTTGGGGAGTTTACATCACATTACACATTTAAATGACAACATTTATATGACTGAGAGACCTGTCTGAATGCTGAGGAACTGTGCTGTTGTTCACAGCTGTTCAGATGGTGAAGGTTTACCTCTCATGTTCTTTTCATAGGTCGTGTGGATAGTACTGTGGTGGTTGACACAGAGTGACCTTTTAGCATTCGCTTTGCAAAAGCTTTTTTTTTTATCTGGATGGATTGTTAGAATGCAGCCTATAGTGTAAAAAAAAAAAATGGGAAAATGATGACGCAACAGAGTGCTGACTGAGGCAGTGTACTGCAAATAGTGTCACATTTGAGTCAACTTTGGTGAGCTTTATGAATGAAATTAAATTATAACATGTTTAATTAAATGAGAAATGGCATTATAATCACATGAGAAATGACATTATAATCAGAGTGCAACTTGGAGTGTAACTTGTAGGAATTTTACACACAATACGTTAGTCAAATCAGAAGGACCTCACAGATTTTTGGCTGTACTGCAAGTCATGGTGCATATGCTCATATTTAATAAGCATAACAGAACTAACACATTGTGTTCCTAAACCATCTGTTTGTACAGTTGATCGAAGAGCAAACCATCTTGTAACTTATAGTAACACCACGACATGAATGGCCAAAAGGCCGCGATCCGAATTATTCATAAACTCATTCAATAAAATAAAAACTAGCCTGATACAAAAAAATTCACCCCCCTCAGTGTTGTTATGGGGATTGTAGGAATTTTACACAATACTTTTCAGAATTTCACACCAATCAAAAGGACCTAACAGAGTTATATATTGCGTAATTCAAATTCTACAGGAGGCTTTCTGGAGTCAGCAGAGTCGTTGGTAGTTTAGTGCGCCAGCAGGCATTTATTAGCAGGAGGGACATCGGATGATACAGACGTCTGGAGAAATGTTCTATTCTCAATCTAGAGCATCTGTGTGCAACACAGTACCTGTGATCAGAGTCAAGAAGTTCTGATATCTATTCTAAAAACTCCAGCATTTATGCTTGTTACAAAGGCGTGGTTATGTGTCCGCTTGTGCGTGCATATGTTTATTTCAGAAGTAGCAGTCCTCCAGCCTTCATCTTCCTCCCTGCGCGTCGGAGTATCATCTGTATAGCAGGAGTCTTCTTCTTTATCTGTGAAGGAAGCACAGCACGGACAGCAATTTTCCTAATTTCAACCTAGTTGCCAGGTTGCATATTTGCAACATGGCTAGTTCATTGTCTTTGTGACCTTGACTGAATGCCAAGAGTTTTTGTGCTTTTGGAGAAAGCAGAAAAGCTTGAGCCTGGTCAAAAAATAGCAGAGGCACATACTATCACATTCTTAAATGAGTATACTTATTGCATCTTATTATCACACTCTCATTAATCATTACTAATACACACTCTAACACATGATTATTAATTCTTCAGTTCCCAGAACCTTTAGGTCCCAGACCTACGGTGGCTTTCTAGGCTCACCTAGGGGCTATCCCCCTACAGCGCTTTTAGTCCTTAATGCCTAATGTATATTCGAGGGTCTCTACAGCCTCCGGCCTTTCTGCGTTCCCTGAACGTCTTACTGAGCACCGTTTATGCGCCTAGGACCTGTCGGGATTTAAGATCCCAACACTCCTTTACCTTTTACTCTTATACTGATTCCAAATCAGTTTACCAGACCAGGCTAAATTTGGATCAAATTAACCTCTAGGAAACATACTGACTTTCTCCACCAATTTAGATTATAGGCCAAATCACAGTCTTTACTTCTTAAGAAGAATAGGTGACTGCTTACCTTTTGTCAGTGATGGGCGCCCTTGTGGAGAAGTTCAGTCGGCCCCAGGAGGTTCCCAGTGACTCCGCTTGGTCACCGGTCCAACTTCTGCAGCTCCTTTTACCTGAGCCTCCTTGTTAGAATCACGTCCGGGGTCACCAAGTTTCTCTGTAGGAATTTTACACACAATACGTTAGTCAAATCAGAAGGACCTCACAGAGTATATATTGCGTAATTCAAATTCTACAGGATGCTTTCTGGAGTCAGCAGAGTCGTTGGTAGTTTAGTGCACCAGCAGGCATTTATTAGCAGGAGGGACATCGGATGATACAGACATCTGGAGAAATGTTCTATTCTCAATCTAGAGCATCTCTGTGCAAAGATCAAAGGCGTGGTTATGTGTCCGCTTGTGCGTGCATATGTTTATTTCAGAAGTAGCAGTCCATCTTCGACCCCCACGCGTAAGGGTACCCTCTGTGTTCACAGGAGTCTTTATCTGTGAAGGAAGCACATATTCTCATCCTCCGTACAGCCTACCTCCTTATATGGTTGTTCCTCTCTCTTTATATGGTATTGTTTTGGTATAATCTCAACCTAGTTGCCACTTGCGTTTGTGCAAGCTGGCTAGTTCATTGTCTTGTGACCTTGACTGACTGCCAAAAGTTTGTGTGCTTTTGGAGAAAGCAGAAAAGCTTGAGCCTGGTCAAATAATAGCAGAGGCACATACTATCACATTCTTAAATGAGTATACTTATTGCGTCTTATTATCACACTCTCATTAATTAATTACTAATACAAACGCTAACATATGATTATGATACTTCACACAATATTTTTTAATTCTTCAAACTCCAACATGCCAGTGGCGGAATTCAAGTTGTCAGTAGGTGTCTATTATCGCCACAGCATAACAGAACCGTGTCTGGCTCTGAAGAGCAATTCTGCTCATTTTGGTCACATTAAACAATACTTTGGTACTGGCATTGTGCCAGAAGTCTAACAACAAAATACATCATCAATTATATATTTTTATATGTCATCCAAGCAAATCTCACATTAAAAACAACCCAGACTTGGAGAAATTGTTCTTCTTGTCATTTCCCCCTCAGCTGGTGTGGTGGTAATTCTAAATGGTTCAGTGTTTCCAGGCTGTCTGACCTACTGAGATGTTTGATCAGAACTCATGTATGCTTTATTGTGAGGGTCAGGCTGAATACTTCCTCTTGTGTGTAATGACACAACTAATGGCACTTAATCAAATGATTATTCAAACCACAGATCAGAAGTAGAATGCCATCTTAAGTTCTTTCTTGAACAATAATTATGTAAGCAGTGTGGCCAATGCATTTGAGATGAGGATGATTGTTGGTAAGAATGTTTCTGCTCACAAAAGTTGAGCTTCCTTCACCAGGCTTCCATACTTTAGCCCACATAAGGGTCTCCTAAGTTCACTTTTATTACAAACAATTGAGGAGTTTGCTTATTATTCAGCTTTTCAAGAGAAAGTTTCACTTTAGGTCAAGCAATAACATTCTGATATAATACTGACATTTTTCCTGTAAGGTTTTTTTGTGGCGCAGCAACGGCACTAAAAGAAATCCTGTAAAAATGCTGCTGGCCTTAACAATTTAACTGCTCTCCGAGTAATTTATTTTTCAACACCCAGCATTTTTTTTTAATATCTTTTTATTATTTGACTCACCTTATAGCCTTAGGTCACAACACTCAAATTAACCAAACCCTATTAATTTGAGGTGTGCGTGTGTGTGTGCGTGTGTGTATTTAATGTAATTTTGCATTTTAAAAAATGCAGTCTGCCCACTCGTTGTGGGCTATCTCTGGACATATAATTGTAGGACCCCATAGGAAGTGCTCCATGTGAATTGTAGGACCCCATAGGAAGTGCTCCATGTGAATTGTAGGACCCCATAGGAAGTGCTCCATGTGAATCCTCTGTCTGCTTTTCTGCTCAGCGTCACAGGAAGGGAGTGGGAGATGAAACAAGTATAAAAACGTCTTAATATATGTTTTACAACCTCAAACCCTCCTAGGGTAATTAAAACCCAGAACTTCAGGATGAAGGACCCTTTTATCCTAAATCAACGTTGATTCTGACTGCAATTTGAACTGGAGGATTGGTCTCTGTTTGGGGACAGAGGGACTTTCAGTGATAAGGACTAAACAGGACTTTTTTTTTAAAGTTTGAAAAACAGTTAAAGTTTGATGTTTCATCGCCACTGGCTGTACAAAGACATTCTTGCAAGTGTGTAACAGTATTTGTATCTTGTTGTGATTATGTTTATGTGGTTTCAGAAGTGCAAAGTCTCTGTCTAATTCCTGAAATATTCTGTGTTTTAATAATAATCCCCTTCACTCAGAAGGGGTATCTGTTAAAACTGCCTGCCTAAAGATTTTGGTTATAATAATAACTGATTTTGGTTAAAATAATAACTAATAATTGGATATCAGAAAGATTAATAACGGAAAATCATCCAGAAATAGTTTAATCTTCCCTGTTAGAATTCCGGCATATAAAGCAGTTAATTTGCTCAGAACCTGAGGGTTGGGTTATGCCAAGACCCCCCCCCCCCCCCCTTTTCGTTCATCCGTGAGATAAAGGAACAGACAGAGGTGTCCTTCACTCTTCTGCTCTCTTCGCACCCCTCTTCACTTTTAACTTTTTTACTTCACCCTCTTTGCTGCATCTCTTTCAACTCTGCGGTTCATGCGTTTTGTTTCTTTTGTTCAACTTTGATAACCCAAAGTTAGCAAGAGACGTTACTTTATATTTTGTTTTCTTACTAAAGTATTTTCGTTTATTAATGTATTTTTATTGCGCGACTTTCTAAGTTTTCTACGATGAGTTTTTATCTTTTATAAGTATAGTAAAACCCCTCGTGCTGTCTTTGCCTTTTTGTCCGGCCGGCAAATTGCATCAAACTCGCGACACCAGTCCATAGAACCGATCAGAACCTTTTTGTCAACTAACAACAACAGCCAGAGGCAAGCCACGTGCAGAGCTGCAAGACACTTGAAGAGCTTAATCCAAACCGGGACGGGAGCAGACAAGCCCTGCCGATCCAACTGCGCAGCTGACCCAGTCTACAGACCAGAACTCAGGTCCGCCAAACACAGAGACGCGGACCTACGGAACCTGCATCGGTATTGAAAGACGCCAGGGCGACTGTAATATCAACGGCAAAGTAAGGTTGGCCTTTTAATACAACTCCTGGTTGAAAACGTTGGTGATAAATAAATTCTGATCCGAGTTCTGTTGACAGGCTAATTAGAGCCAGTTTAAGTCCGCCAGTAATATTATAAACCAGCCCCGTAGGTCTGAATCACTCTGGTCTTAAAGTTTTTATATCCACATTTACCCCTTTTTTACCTCTCCATTCAGTGTTGCACTATCCTGTATTCTCCTTGCTAGGTAGTCAAATAAATGTTTATAACTTTACGTCGTTGTGAGAGTCTTCCGTTCTGTACAGAAAGTGTTGGTCCCTGATAAGGCTGTGGTACGAACTAACGCGCTCAAGACGAGACTGATACATTTTAAACAATCAATTATTTTAAATGACTAACAGGTATTAAACCTTCACCAAAGTTTATTAAACATCCTGTCTTATTTTGGTGTGGTGCCCTACTTCGAGGTAAAATAAATTCTAAATTTTAACGAGTCGAGTTCATTCAGAATTAATTCAGCGACCAATATATTCTAGCCATAATAAAGGTAGGCTTACTCTCCTACATATAGAATGGATATGATGCGCTTTGATTACTGTATTGGTTGTCTTTCCGTTTAGTGTGGTTCAAGTGTACTCCGTGCTGACCAAACTATTCAATTCAATTTTATTTATAGTGACAAATCATAACAAAAGTTATCTCAGGTCACTTTACAGTGTAGGTATAGATCACACTCTGGCTTATTTATGATTTACATAGACCCAACAATTCCCCCGTAGAGGACGGTGGCAACAAAAACCTTCCCTATAACAGGCAGGAACGTCAGACAGACCCAGCTCTATGGAGGACGAACATCTGTGATGACCGGTTTGGGAGGAAGAAAAGACAGACAGATCGACAGAGAGAGTTACTTTTTGGTTGCTTACATCTTTTGAAGTGTCTGTCTTTGTCTAACTATAATAGCATATAAGTCATTCACATTACTATAGATATTATGTCAGTTAATACAGTAGAATAGTAAGGTGATAGAATGTGAAAATGATAATAATTATGGTGGCAAGCATGATCAGTGATGAGTAGCGGCAATAACAGCTGCGATACAGCGAGACATGCCACTGATGGTGTTTTTATGGCTACATATTTTATAGTTTATAAGATTAATGATAGTTTATATGACTAATAATGATAATAGCGGCAGGAAGCGTCATGCAGGACCACAATCAGCAGAGACCAGGAAGTGTCATGCAGGACCACGATCAGCAGAGACCAGGAAGCGTCATGCAGGACCACGTTCAGCAGAGACCAGGAAGCGTCATGCAGGACCACGATCAGCAGAGACCAGGAAGCGTCATGCAGGACCACGATCAGCAGAGACCTGTGAGATGAAAAAGCACAAACAACTCCGGGGACGAAGTTGAATTAGTAACATGCATTGATGAGACATGAATGATACAGAGAGGAGAGAAGCTCAGAGTATTGATTTGTTGTTCCTTATTTTCGCAATATTACGCAGGTGAAAATATGCAGTCCTTGTCGTTATTTTTGATCAGGATATGTCGTTCGATTCTCACATAAAACTAACACCGAGATTCCTTACTGTGGTGCTGGAGGACAACACTGCATCATCCATATATAATATTGATGTGGAGATGCATTGGCCATCATACAGTCATGGAAGCAATCAGGTATTGTCTGACAATGACTTTGCTTTGAAGGACAATACCTTCGATCGGGTATCGTCTGACGAGGAGTTCGCTTTTCATTAGCTTAATCATCTGCATTCATATGCAGACACAGTATCTGTTTATAGACACCATCTTAATTCCATTCTTGCATCTCAAGTTGCTAATCGGACCATAAACAATGGCCGCTGGTGTGAAGAGGTTTGCTAAACCAGAAGGCCCGGAATATTAGCTGCTGTCCCCAGAGGCTAAATTGCCAATGGGTTCTGAGATTGATGTAGCACTGATGATGCATTATGACATCACTAAAACTGTCTGATGAATCAGTCCATTTGACTTTATGTTTAGTGCTCTAGTGTTCTGGATGTTAGTGTACAAACATAATGGACCAGAACATCAAGAACAAGTGAAACATTGTTTCCTTTGTCTGGACCAAATTAACCAAACATGTGTGAAAGAGTCGGTAGAGTCCCTCCTGTTCCTGGACACTTTAACATACAAGATGCAATAAAGTAGTATGAGTATAAACTCAGTAAAGCCCTAACCCTGATCTTAACCCTTCACCCTACTGACATCTTGATGTTTGCTGATCCAGAGAAATGTTCTGTTTGGTCCTGTAAGATCAGCTTTTGACACTGGTCCAAGGTATCCTTCAACATGCTGAGGCACTGTGTGGGTATCTGTGGGTCTGCCCTGGAGTTCCTCTGGTTCTGGAATCCTATTTTCTTTTTGTCTTGTACAGTATATGTGTTATCTTGGCAAGATCATTTATTTTAAAGGTATTGTCAATCACTGTTATACAGGTGATATTTGGGTAAACATCTGGTTTTCGCCTCAAAGTGTAACAACATTGATGATTTTACACTGGAATTTCACTTCAAGCAGTTCTTTAGAAAAATCACTCATCAAAGAAGCCATCGAGACCAACAACTAACAGAGAAATCCGGGACAGACGCTAAAAGTCGCTAACAGCCAAATGCGGCTAACACAGATTAGCTCGGGGCAGTGAGTTGAGCGCATGCAAACGTCTTTTTTAACCACTAATACTGCTCAAAATAACACCAAACCTCTGCAGTTGCATGATAAGGGAGTTAAGAGTCCTACACATAAACCAAAGCACCAACAACAAAGTATGTGACATCGGAGTTTCTAAAAGTGTTTCGAAAGACTTACCTACTCGACCGGTAGCAGCTCCTCCTTACCAATACAATCCAAAGTGAAGGAGCCCATTGATAATGATCTGGCAAAACACATAAACATTATGATTTGTGGCAGTTTGGTTAAATATCTTTACCTTCAGTTGCTGCACTTGTGCATTCTTCTTCAAACACGCCTTCTTTGGGTCAAAAGCTCATCTAGGAATTATAAAGTCGTCCTTTTCCAAATGTTTGCTGCAGACACGGTAATCTGTCTGCCTAAGCGTCTCCATCAGCGTCTCAATGTTCATATTCAAAACAATAAGCCAGTGGTTTATCAGAGCAAGGTCATCGTACCGCAATGGCAGCCTCTGAAACATTTCTGGGTTGTAAGCTTTCATTTTTGTTTTGCAACCAGGAAAGACTCAAACACGAACCATTCTGTCTCTCTTAACCTCAAGTTGAAGGCTCGTCGTCTTGACCTGTTCCTGCACTCACCCAAACTATCAAACCAATAGGTTTACGTGTTTTGCTGGAATAAATCCACGATGGGCTCCTTCTTTTTGGATTGTATTTATCGACTTGAATGGACTTTTACCTACTCGATCGGTAGCAGCTCCTCTCGTAGTAGTCTTTCAAAACACTCTTTTAATAAACTCAGATGTCACTATCTACGTTGTTGGTGCTTTGGTTAATGTGTAGGGCCTCTTGTCATGCTACTGCAGAGGTTTGGTGTTATTTGGAGCAGTATTACTGGTTAAAGACATTTAAATGTGTTCAACTAGCCGCCCCGAGCTAGTCCATGTTAGCCGCATTTGGCTGTTAGCGACTGTTGGCGTCTAGACCTTTTTTTTTTTCTCAAACAACTAACGAATAAATCCGGGACAGATTGCTTCTTTGAGTGTACTTGCCTGGGATGATTTTACACAGGAATTTCCCTTTAACTCTATAAAAAGGGGATGGCATTCTTAACACTGACAGAAGAGTACTTTTTTCTACGTCAGCCAGCCTTGTCCCACAGGCCACTTTTAAGTGGACTGGAGGGAAGGACTTCTCTGTGGACTGTTTTCCTCTCCATTTGTCTCTCTGCCCGTGTGCGTGTGCGTGTGCGTGTGTGTGTGTGTATGTGTGTGTGTGTGTGTTTAGAGGATGTTCTTTTGTCTTCCTGGCCTCCCACACTATCCGTCTCCCTATCTATCCACAGATAGGAGGCCATCTTGCTCCTCCAAATGAGAAAGTAAAAGGCTTCCCTCCATCTCCGTACCGCTAAAGATCAACTGTAAATCACGCTAATGGAATTCACTCCAGTGTTTGTGTGTGTCTCTGTGTGTGCTGTCTCTGTGTATGTGTATTATCTTTGTGAATGGTAGATGAGGCTGTAATATTTTGCAGCAGTTATCGTACGGGTAAACGATACCAAGGCAAGAGCCCATCGGAGCGTGGCCGTGAATTTATACTGCATATATTAGGGAGTGTAGCTCTTTTGTGGCTCAGATGACATGAGTGTAAGGCAGGGCTGGGTACTGGGGACTCTGAGTCCTAAAGGCAGTGAGCTTGAAAAGACATTTAATAAACTGTATTGTGATGACAAGGAGTTCAAAAAGAATAAGACTTAATGTTGGCAAGTCAGAAACACTAGTACAAATAATCATTATTTGCCTTATGCTGCATCAATTGCACACAAAGAGCTAATAGACACACAGACAAACAGATGACCTGAGAGACAATGAGATCAATGAACAGGTTGAGACAAAAAGCGATAAAACATCCAGACAAAAAGTCATCAGTTGTTTCAGAATGTGTGTGTGTGCGCGCATGTAAGAGGCCTGATGCAATGCAGTGAAAATCTCCAACATGCAACAGTTCTTTAACCTGACTCTGGCCGGATCATTTCTAATCCGCTTTGACTCTGCCAAGCTCCACTCAACTATCTGTGATCGATCCATTGCAGAGGGATTTCAGGGTCCGTAAAAAATGGTCAGGCCAATCAGGACCGCCAGGCGGGGTTTTATAGATGTGACGTAGCAGAGAAGCAACTGTTATGATTCAGACAACAATGGCGGCTTATCGAGGAAGCAGACGTCAACATCGATGCTCCTGTTTCATCCGTGTTGTCCAATCTAGAGAATCTTTCTTCTCTAAAAGAACACCAGAGAACGGCTCTGAAGGCTTTTGTTGGTGGAAACACCATTTTCGCCCTTCTCCTGACCAGGTTTGGCTTATCCCTGCTTTTCCCTGCGATGACAGACAAGTGGTTTATCCAATCATATGCAAGGATTTTTGATAAGGTCCAGCCTCCTGAAAACACTTCCCAGTCGAGCGATCCCAGATGGATGAGTGAAGCAAGGTGAGTCAGGTGAACAATTCTTAACTAGTCTGGTTAAATGGCAGAGCAGTAAAAGACACTCTCTTTCCCACATTCCCAGTAAATGACTGGCATAACCTGTCAGGCACTGCTATTGATTTTCTTTGTTCATACATGTATTATGTATTGTGCCTTTTGACACATGCCATAGCAAACTTGGAAAAGACCTGGATGTGTTTTAAATAGTCTTAGTGAATGACTTAAGTGACATCACTTGAATGCTTTTCATTTGCATTATGGGCAATATTAATTGTAGGTTTTACCAAATAAAAGTCAGGGTATATTTGCCTCCACTGCTTTGTTTTTGACTTTTATTTTTCATGTGTTCTTTGCAAGTCCCCTGCTTTATAGAAATGCAATGCTGACTCATGGAAAGACTCTTCAGAAAAAAATGTATTTATTACAATTTCAGTCAACCCTGACTCTTTTGTTCACGTTAATTGAGTTGTTCCATCCAATTGTTAGTAAGGTTTCCATTCTTGTACCTTGGCATAGTTAAAAAAAAAGAAAAAGCTGCATTTTCCTTTAGTAACCGCTCATTTCATGCACAACCTGGTCGATGGTAAGTGATCCAAATCCAAAGGTACATTCTTGGTCTGGCCTACAGGCTTAAATGCTCTTGGTGGATCCTCCAGTTGTGACTACCACCTCTTTTAAGACCGACATTTTGAAACCTTTAGGAGCCAAGTTGAATGGAGAGTCAGACAGACTGGTTTAGTCAGACGTAGACTCAGCAAGCAACACATTAAAAAGGTATTACATTATAACATAACATAGCATATAACATGTATTACAACAAGAATGAAATAACAACAAAATGAAACAAAAATGATAAACATATGTTTTTAAATTAAATGTTATAGACGACCTCGTTCCTGTGGCAGAGATTAACAGAGAGAAGGAACTGGAGTTTATTAAACACCTGCTTTACCATGCCTGCATAAAGAGAGAAAGAAAGAATCTGACAGTGACTGAAGGTATCTAACTTTAGGTATGTTTCTTAGATGATAAAAAGCAGTTTTGGAGATATAAAATAGAATATAATAGAGATACTTTATTGCTCCCAAGATGGGATTGCAGTGTAACAACAGCATTACACACAGACACATCAAAACAGTAATATAAAAAATACAATATAAAAGATACCTAAAAATAAAATGTATGAATAAGCGGACTAATTGTGGTGCAGATGTAAACATATAATAATATAAGGTGCAGATTATGAACAGATTATGAGAAAAAATAAAAGGTGCTTCCGACTGTATTGTTCTGAAAAGTTTAACTGTACAGTGTGATGGCATGTGGCGGGAAAGATTTCCTGTACATGTCCCTTCGACAGCGGAGCTGGAGGAGCCTGTGTGAGAATGTGCTCCGCTGTCTGACCACTGTGTGATGGAGAGGGTGACCACTGTGTGATGGAGAGGGTGCTGATCATTGTCTATGATGGCTAACAGTTTGTTCAGCCTTCTCCACTCCACCACAGACTCCAGTTGGAGTGGAGGTGGATCAAGGTGCATATATTAATTGCACAGTAGTGGACTAAGACTTGACCCTTGAGGGACTCCATATGCGATGTTGACTCCATCTGATTCATGTTGACTCTATCTGATTTAAAGTCACCAACAGAGAACAATCTTCCAGTCAGATACAAAGACTAAGGCCTTAACAGTGTTCAAGGTGCTGAAGAAGATTTATGGGTTAACTCTGAAACCAGACTGGTAAACATCAAACATGTTGTTAAATGACAGATTTGCATGCAATTCTTGGCGTACAACCTTTTGAAGAATTTTTCCCAGGAATGGAAGGTTTGAAATTGGTCTGTAGTTGCCAAAATTAATATCAGGATTATTTCGTTTTTTAACATCGGTGTTACAGTGACATGTTTGAGACCGGTGGGGAAGATTGTTGAGTGTATGGAGGCACTAGCAATCTCAAGGAAATCCTCCACCAGCTCAACAGCCAAAAACATCTTTGAAAAACTTTTTATGCATTGGGTCGAGAGCACATGTTCATGCAGTCGTCCTGTAAGAGCAAAGCTGGAGTGTTAGCGATTTGGCCCTGAGTGGAAGAAGAGCAGTGACACCCACCTGCAGAGGAGGCCACAATATTAATATATAACTTATGTTTATGCTGTTTCTTTAATGAAGGTGATGTAGCCTCACTAACAGATAATGACATATTTGTTCCCTTTATATGAGGGTGCAGACTGTCTGCTCTGTACAGGCTTGAAATGTTCCAAAAGCAGACCAAATCTGAAGTAATCATTCCACCTCCACATCAAACCACCTTGAATACTTTAGCAGCATTTTCTTTAAATGTCTGTCGTGGGGAACAATCGCATATAAATTGACATCAGGACCACCTTCTATGCTTGTGCTGGTACATGTGCAGTCATGCTCTGCGGAAGCCCACCTCTCTCAACCGTCCCACGGCCGGGAAACGTGCCGTGCCTGGGCACGTGTCATGCCAAAGGACAAATCATGGCATGGTAGGCTAAGTGAGTAAACCCTTAAATAGCCAACGACAGAATCACATACTATCAAAATTTTCTGATAGCTTCTTACCATAGAACTGTTGTGGATGGCTAGTTTCAGTGGAAGCTGGTGCATGGCTCTAACCAGGCTGGCAGGATTAGCATCAGCATCTGTAGTGCCCGGGAGATCCTGCAGTGCAGGTCCTTGGCTAGAGGCACCAAGGCCAGTCAGAGAGTGGCTACCAGACGGAGTGACTGGAGCTCTGCATGTTACAGCCAGAGCTCCATATCTGTCCTCTGTCTATGAAATACACACGCTTGCGCACTTTGCAGATGGAGAGACAGTTCTGGAGCTGGAGATCTGCGCCCTTTTGGAACTTTCATTAGATGTAACATTGTTAGTGTCAATAATATTTTCTGTTGTCTTGACATAACAACACTCAGACTTCCTGGTTACTTCCTATACAAAAGTAACCCCTTTCAATCACAAGTCAGAGACCAGAGACTTTTTACGTGTCGACACGGAGAAGGGAGGAGGTCAACAAGCTCTGCCTGGCTTGTCCCTCTGCAAATTCCCTTCTGACGTCCGCTCCCCTCCGTGTCTTTTTTTTAAAGTATAACAGGTTTGGTTAGGACCCAATAGCAGCACAAATACAGGCAGGAATTGTTGGTAACAAACTTTATTGGCTTTGGTGCAGGGAATAATCAGAGTCACGGCGCTGCAGGTAGCCACAGAGGAGACTGGAGTTACACTCACTCTGAAGAGCTGAACCAGGTAACCACCAGTTAGCCACAGGAGCCGACAGGCAGAATCCAGAAGGGGACAGGCGAGGATCGTGGTCAGGGACGGAAGGCTGAGGTGATTTCCAGGAGATCGGTCAGGCAGGATAGTCGGAGGCAGGCTGGGTCGAAACCGGGAGATCAGGCAGAGTAACGCTGGAGAGTCTGGTGCAAGCATCGAGAACAATCTGGCAATGAGTGAGTGTGGAGTTGGGGCTTAAATACAGCCAGAGCAGAGAGCACAGGTGACTGGAGTTGGCTTGATGAGAGGGGTGTGTCTGATTGGCAGATTGAAGCAGGTGCAGAGTGTGAGGCAGAGATGAACTGTGACATAAAGAGTACATGAATAATCATTAACCAGTTATATACCTGTTATATCTTCTACTCAAGGTTTCCACAAGGCCACAGGTGGTCTTTGCTCAACAAGCTTCAACTCAAGGTTTCCACAAGGCCACAGGTGGTCTTTGCTCAACAAGCTTCAACTCAAGGTTTCCACAAGGCCACAGGTGGTCTTTGCTCAACAAGCTTCAAACAGTTAATCACTAACCAGTTATATACCTGTTATATCTTCTACTCAAGGTTTCCACAAGGCCACAGGTGGTGAATGTAATTGGCACATACTTTGGACCCAACTCTTTGGAGCAAAACACTTGATTATATGCATTGAAAGAACACTTATTATTTCATACATTTCTTTAACATTTCCCTGCTGTTTATCAGAAGAGTTATATTTCATTCGCATATCAGACACATACCATTCTCTTGGTAGAGCTTTCAGTACAGTCGTCAGGTTCGGAAATAACACTTCTTTACACTCAGAGGTAATCAGGTTAAACGATGTATTTTATGTCAGCCATTGCACACTCCTCACAGCTATCACAGTATAAGTGTGTGTCTACTGTGGTGGACCCTTAGTTATGTGCATGTGTGGTTATCAGGGCCAAGCTCTCCTGTTGATATAACAGAGTCCCAGTCGTGGTTCTGCTTATCACTTTGCCTTGTCTACCATCCCTGATGTCCACTATGATTACGGAACAAGTGTTCACATGTCGTCAATGATTTATTGAGAACCTGAAGTGATCAAGTACCTTCTGCTGTGAGAATAATGTAATCACTACAGTATATCAAAGTCTTACCATGACCCTGCTCATTGTCTTGATAACATTTCCTACGTAATCTGAAATTTACAGACCTCATCATACCAGTACTGTTACGGAGAAGAAATGAATCATCACAATTTTCAATCATTGGAACCATTTCTTCATCCTTTGAGTCTTGAAGTGTTGTCCACATCCACGGGGCGAAAGCAGCAAAGATCATTAGTGAGACCATCGTTGCACCTGCAGTCCTGGAGGCTAGCCATCTTCCATCGTATTTTGGCATGGTTTCACACTTATGCTCTCGTTCCACTAAACTGAGAGGATCGTTGATTTCTTCACTGACATTGAGACGAATGGACCTAGGCGTTTCCAAACCCCTTTGTAATCAGACTTCCCCTACTCAGCGGTTGGAACGAGATCACTAAGTGTCCTCACTTTGCAATGTGAGAGATGTATCCTGCTGGACCTCTCAGCGAGCACTATGGTATTTCAAGTCTATTTTTAGGTTTTTTCCTTTTTTATTTATTGTTTCGTTTACAAAATGTGAGCCATTATCTGATCGTATTCTTTTTGGTATCCCAAAGTTTGGGACTATTCTTTTACATATAGCTTCCGCTACTGTGATGGCATCAGGGTTAGCACATGGAAACATTTCCACCCATTTGGAAAAGGCATCTATTATAACCAAACAGTATTCTACACCTTTGCTTTTGTTTAGTTTTATGAAATCCATATGTATTTCTTCAAAAGGATACTCTGGTTTTGGAAATGCACCTCGTTTTTGACGTTGTTGTCCTTGTGAGTTATGTTTAATGCATGTTAAACATTGATTACAAATTTTTTTTGAATATCTATTAAACCCATAAGTAGTATAGTAGCTGTTCACTAAGTCTGTCATCCCCCTGTTTGAGGCATGACAACGCCCATGGCTCATTATTGAAGCCCATTTGAACAGCAATCGAGGTAACCAGGGTTTACCATCAGGTCCAATATAAATATCATTAATTTTGTAGCTCCTTTTTTCTGCCACATTGATTTCTCTATTTGTGGTGCTTGTTGTTGTCTTTCTCGTAATATGTCACACGTCACTGGTGTATTTTGAGAAGGTGAAACATGCAAAACAGGATGTGCGGCTAATTTAGCTTCTTTGTCTGCCATTGCATTGCCGATTGAAGCCATATCTTTTCTTCATGTGTGGGCATCACACTTGCACACTGCAATAGATTTTGGTAACATTATAGCTTTTAAAAATTCTTGTAATAACTTATCATGTGTTTCCCTGTTGAAGTTATAAAACCTCTAAGTTTCCACTGTTGGAAAAATAAATTTACTGCTCCATATGCAAATTGGCTATCTGTGTAAATTGTTACATCCTTATTTTGAAATAATTTACATGCTTCAGTTAATGCTACTATTTCAGCGGCCTGTGCCAATAAATTAGATGGTAATTTCCCTGTTTTTAGACATTTATCTATAGTTGTTACAGCGTAGCCTACACAATTTTGTCCTTGTGCATTCTTACGTGCAGAACCATCAACAAATACTATATGGCCATGTGTCAAGGGTGTGTCTAATAAATCAGGACGTGGTTTATTCACTAACTGTGTTTCATGCAGACAATCATGTTTAGTGCCATCTATTGATACTGGTATCAGCGTAGCTGGATTTAATGTCGTGCTCCTTTCTATATTGAGATGTGGTTGCGACAGAAGTGTAGTCATGCATGACAGATGTCTGGCAGGTGATAGAAAGGTCATTTTTGTTTGTAATAACAGGGCTGCTACTGCATGTGGCACTTGTAATGTTATTGGGTGAAATAATACTACTTCCGCAGAGGCCTGTACAGCCATTGCTGCTGCGATCACAGCCTGAACACAAGGCGGGGATGCTCTAGCCACTGGGTCCAGTTGCAATGAATAGTAGGCTAATGGTTTGTGCTTTTGCCCATGTAATTGTAATAACACTGACGTCATGAATCCATTTTTACAGTCCACAGTTTGGATAAAATGTTTATCATAGTTTGTACCGTTGTTCCTGCCAGCATTTGTTTTATGTTACAAAATGCTTTTTCTGCCGTTTCTGTCCAAAATATTTTATCTGTTAGTGCCATAGGTGTAGAGTAAATGAGATCAAGCACAGGTCTTGTTACTTCTGCGTAATCCATTACCCACGTTGGGCAGTAGTAGCAAAGCCCTAAGAAGGATATCATGTGCCTTTTTGTTATTGGTCTTGGTGCAGACAAAATGGCTATTTTTCTTTCTTGATTTACTGTTTTGCCATTTTGGGTCAACGTGTGACCTAGGTATTTCACTTCTTGTTTCCACAATTGTACAATTTACTTTTACTCACTTTGTTGCCAGTTTCTGCAAGAAATTTGAGTAAAGATAACGTTTCTTCTTTACAATCCTATTTTGTTGTGGAGTTTATTATGATATCATCTACATATGAGAGGATTTGGCTCCCTCTAGGGGGTTTGAAGTCTGCTAGACAATTGGCAATTGCTTAAGCAAAAATTGTGGGACTTTCACAATAGCCTTGTGCTAGCCTTGTGAACGTAAATCGTTTGTTTTGAAACGTAAATGTGAACCAATGTTGGCTATTTTTATGTATTGGAATTGACCAAAACGCATTGCTTAGGTCTATGACCGAAAAATACTTTGCATTTGGAGTATGGTGGTTACAGGGTGAATCTGGGCACGGAATTATAATTCCTGCTTTCTTTAGATCTTAAATTACTGGCTCAATGCCTTCTTCTGCATCAGGTTTTAGGGGATATTGTTTAACTTTTGGCCTATATTCTGTTTTTCCTTAAATTACTACTGGTGGGACGCCTTACATTAATCCTACATCAGATGGACCTTCATCATTTTTTTGGTAATGAAGCTAGACTTTGTTCTTCTTCCGTGGTGAGAGAGAACACTTTTACTTCTCATGTGTTTGGTTCGTTCAAATGGACGTTTGGAGTGGTTGTGACCACCCACTGTAGTTTTTGATGATAATACTGCGTATCCTTATTATATTGAACTTTAGGATCGGTTGTATTTGTCCAGATGTGAGCTGCTTTTACTCGTCTTGCTTCATTATCCAAATCTTTCCATGTTTGCTTTGAGGATTTAGTCAAAGACACATGTGGTGTGCGTCCACCCTGCATTAAATATAATGCATTATTTGTTATGTCAGTTGTACAGGAAGAGGCTGAATCTTTCCAGTAAAGTTGCATCAATGTACACTTTTGAGGACCTAATTTCAGCACAGCTGTGTCATATAGTGGGTCTGGCCCTGGGGAGTACTTGTAACGTAATGTCACATGTAGATCCCCAGGGGGCATAGTTGTATGCCTTGGTTCTACTCGAGCTTCTGTCATTTTTAAGAGCTGCTTAGAAACAGCTGCTGGCCCCTCCTCTGGGAGGTCCAATGTCCAGTAATATTGTGGGGCAGAGATCGATTCATACACCATTATAGTATCCAGTAAGGGCATTTTTGCCACTTTAAGTCGTCCTGAAGATGTAGAAATTACCCCTAGTTCCAAACATACCAAAGCATCTCTCCCCAGTAAATTATGTGGGCAGTCAGGGGCGATAACCAGTTGTAAATCTACGCCATCTTCAGGTAAATCCTCATGGCACAGATGTAGAGGCTGGCTGACGCGTTTGTTTTGATCGTTCCATTAGCTGATTTTACTCTAAGTGTTTGGGACGAAATTTTCAAATGCTTTGCACTTTTTACTACTGTCCTCTCTGCACCAGTATCACAGAGAAAAACAGTAGGAAAACCATTCATTAGTAATGTTATTTCGGGTCGTATTGCGTCTACATCTTCCAGAGCCAGGCACAGGCCGGCTATTTTTAGCCGAGCTGCGTCTGGGTCTGTTTCATTCCATTCTTTTACTGCCTTTTCTAATAGGTCATGCGCTTCTGCTGCTATCTTCTTTTCGTCATACTTACCAATTGCTTCTCTCAGATCTAACTCCTTTAAGAGCTCTTCTTCTTCTTTTTTCTCTAGTCATGCTTCTTCTTCACTTTCTGATTCTTTCCGCTTTCTGTTTTTGCAATTTCTTGCTATATGACCCCTTTTGTGACATGAAAAGCATCTTCTCTCATCTACGTCTTTTTGCTTTTCTGCTCCTTCTTTTTGGTTATATTGACTTTTGTTATTTTTGTAATTTTTCCCTCCTCCTTTTAAAGCCGTGGAGAGGAGCACTTCAGTTCCGTCTGCCAGTACAAAAGCTCCTACTTTTTGATTTTTCTTCTTATTTACGGTTACTTTTTCAGCGTGCATTGCGTGTTGGAGGAACGCTGTTAGGCTGGCAGTAGGCAATTCAACATAATGTTTTGTGACATGATGTCTTATTTCTGGTCTAAGGCCATTACAGATTACCGTTTTCAATTTTTGTTTGTACGGTGACATGTCATCGGCGTCAATCACCATGCCACTATGCTTTTGGAATATATCTTCCATTCTGGACCTAAAGTCCCCTACTGTTTCAGTATCTTTTTGAATGCACTGTGAAATTTTTGAAAAATAGCTCGGTTTATGTACCTTCCTTGCATTGCCGCCCATATAGGAGCTAAGCAGTTCACTACAGTGGCTGGTGGCCTTGTGACTGGGGCATTGTTTCCTATAGCTACTGTAGGCAGCCAATCACCTTTTATGCCAGACCAGTGTAGTTTTAATACAGACTTATCATCTCAATGGATTGGAAGCGCAACAACTACTCATGACTTGTTTTTAGTTAGTCAAGTCAGTTATTGTTTTTTCTACATCAACTTGCGGGTCTGTTACCCCCTCTAAAGCGTCCGTCACGTCTTTCATTGTACATGTCCTATATACAAGAATGTGTCCTCCCTGCCCATCAGGGAGTTGTATCATGAGGCAAGCATCTGTTATAGTGTCGTCTAATGGGGTCATAGGCAGTGGAGAAGACATTTTTCTAGGATGTCCCAGAAAACTGCCTTCTCCTAATGGTGGACTCATATTAAAAAAATGGGACAACTTATATGTCCACTGGGCGTGTGGAGCCTTTGCCCTTGTGTAATCCGCCACTGCAGAATGCTCCCCTCCTGTAGTATCTAAAACTGTTAGGTTTCGTAAATCTGGGTATAGACAAGATGTTGTTGGTGTTGATGATACTGCTAGTGGTGACAGGCCATAATATGGTGGTGGTGTCATTAGTGGAGTCAAAGGGCTTGGGGGGTGAATCACTACATGTGAGTTTGGATTCAGTACATTATCTGTGCTGATTTGCAATTTTAAGCAATAATCGAGCAAAACGCAAATCATTTGTAGGGTTTGCATTTTGCTTTTTGTTTTTCTGTCTTGCTTTTATTTCTAATCTTTGAACTACTTTGAGACAGTCCATGGGATGTAATCCTCCTGTAAAGTTATATTTTTGTTTCCATCTATTCAGATATTTTGCAGACCCTGGACAGTGGTCATCCATACATTTAGCGTCTCCCTCCAGAATTACTGGCTTACTACAACATGAACTGTTTGATCCCATTGCATCACGTTACTGTGTGATCCAGGACTCAGGGAAATTTCTCAAGGACTGCAGATAATTCCCACTGTGTCAAGCTTCTACAAAGAACTTATTGTTCCTTGCGGACCCAGTCTGGGGGTTGTATCCCAGGAATAAATCTGCGTTTTAGATCCCTAGTCCCTTCACCTAATGTCCTTAATGCAATTTAATCTATTACAGCTAGCAAATAGGCTTTCTGTTTACACCGTTAGGTTTCAGGCCCAAATACTGCTGAACAGACCAAATTCCTTTTCATACAACAATCATTCCCACACACTTTGTAGATCTACAACCATGCACACTTTTTTAGATATCTACTGTGGAGACCCCTGCTCCCTGTTCTCTTTAGTCTCTGACCTTTTCGTGATGAATGTCTCCCCTTTCCTGGCTCGGATCTCGTTTGCTGCGTTTAAAGGATGGATGAGGGGTCCGTCTGGCCACGTTGAAAGGGGGTCTTTGTCCAGCGGCAGGTTTTTCCGCCAGACTTTGCTGTGCACAGTCTTTGCAGCCGTCCCGTCAGTCACCCTTTTTCAGCAGGGTTGAGATCCGGCTCGAAGGACCAAAATGTCAATAATATTTTCTGTTGTCTTGACATAACAACACTTGGAGACTTCCTGGTTACTTCCTATACAAAAGTAACCCCTTTCAATCACAAGTCAGAGACCAGAGACTTTTTACGTGTCGATACGAGGAAGGGAGGAGGTCAACAATCTCTGCCTGGCTTGTCCCTCTGCAAATTCCCTTCTGACGTCCGCTCCCCTCCGTGTCTTTTTATTAAAGAGTACATGAATAATCATTTAACCAGTTACAAAAGAGTACATGAATAAAAATTAACCAGTTATATACCTGTTATATCTTCTACTCAAGGTTTCCACAAGGCCACAGGTGATAAATATAATAACATAACACAACAACTCTTTGGAGCAAAGCACTTTTGATTATATGCATGAAAAGAACACTTATGATAATATTTCATACATTTCTTTAACAGTTAGCTTTGAGATTCACATCAGCACAACGTCTACTCAGCAGCGGGGAACAAGACATTAGTAGAGCCACCAAAGGAGTATAAAAGTTAGACAGCTCCAAATCTTACGGATGGGTATACATCATGGTTAAATTATGTAAAAACCAGCATATCACATTTCTTCTCTTAAAATGAAAAGTTGACTTCATAATCAATTGAACACATCCTTTCTGGATTCAATGCATTAAGGCAGGGATGTCAATGTCAAATACATCAGAGGGCCAAAAAAACAAATTTGCTACAAGCCGAGGGCTGGACTGGTTCAATGTTTATTAAAACATATTAAAATGATGCATATAACCTATTGAACCAAGACCTAACACAGTGTACTGTATTTTATTTAATGATTAAATGAATAATCCAATATTTTTGTACGGCTCTGTCAGTGATTTCAGGTGAAAGTTGACATCTGCCCTGAATGCTGATGAATAATGAACTTGCGGCGCTGCAGTATGTTTGCGGGCTACCGCTGCATTGTGGGTAATGTAGTTTTGGTTTGTGGAAAACACCAGCAGGCAGCTGTGGCGTGCGGGCCGGTTCTAATACTAATCAAATATCATCCCGGGGGCCGAGATCATTCATTGGAGGGCCGGATCTGGCCCCCGGCCTTGACTTTGACACCTATGCATTAAGGGGACTTGCTACTATTGATGAAGAAAACTTGTACGAATCGAAGATCCTTCCAGATGATGAATAGAGAAAATAACCCAAAGAGCCTCAGTTGTCCTTACAAGAATATGTGGTTTAATACTCAGATCTGATCAACGAGACATCACACAGAGACATTGCATATACAGAGAGTGGGAGAGCAATTTCCAGGCCCAAGGTTCTCTTATCTTGTATGGGGCCAGAATAATAAAGCAACCCCTTTTACACACGTCATGTCACATGTTATTTGATATTAACTGACGTATGATGATTCCAATATCAGAGCACAACATATTATATTATAATTTCCCCTAACACCTGTAGCAGGGGTATTTAAGAAAAATTCAAAGACGTCCAGTTAGATCAAATTAATTTAAGCCAAGGTCTGGTTGTCAGTTTTCATATACAAATAGGCTCTTATAAACACATGTTATTTTCTAATGGGAAGTTAAATAAGATCTGCTCTTTAAAAATAAAATACATATCAGCGAGCTTTTGAAAAAACTGAAAACTGAATTCTAAAATAGTGCTCAATTTTACAAAAAAATGAAACGAGTGTAGCTTCAGTTTCCCTTTTTCTTCTTTTTTGTTAACTCAATTTCACAACTGAACAGTCTCAAACAAATTTACAAAAGCACATATGACAACTGGACAGCTTTAACACCTCCATTTATCTCCCGCTTACTCCCCCACTTTCTCTTGTTCAGCAAGAGAATTGAGCTCACCTGCCAGGAATTTAAATCACAGCTGGAATGGTGAGACACTGCAAGAGAGGACAGAACATGTACATGTCTGTCCATTTGTCAATGAAAGCCCAAGTTAGAGTAATTGTCTCCTGGTGTTACAAAACAACCCCTTCAGTGGACCAAAATTGGACATGCAAAGATTACATAGAAAAAACGTCAATTAGAGCATTACAATTTGAAGCGGCGCAGCTTTTCTAGCATATACCCCACTGTGCAATGTAAGATCTGTCAAAATGTTATAATACTCAGTAACTTTCCATTTTTGGACAGATTGGACAGCTTCTGGGTCCGGACCACAATCTACCAGTTAGTGAACCCCGCCCTATCGCCTTGTGTGGTCTGACCATGTTTTATTATTTAATTTATGTGGCTTATTACAGCTTCTGCACCTGCTATGGTGTCCATAGACTTTGTATTTACCCTCAGAGTTTTGTCTCTTTAAAGTCACAACAGAAAACTTTTCTGTTTTAACTGAATTTAACTCTGTTGATGGCACAATGGAATGGCTGTAGGAAAACGACACCATCAAAGGGGGTGTAGCTGTCCATGGTGCTGGACTTTCCAGCTGCTCAGTCTGTACGTTAAATAGCTCTTCTGATTTTTTAATGAGCAACACTTCTGCAAATATATTGATGTTTGTTTATTTCTTGTATGGGCTCAGTCTCCAGGGGTCCTCGCTCAGACTGGTGTGTCAGTTGCATACATCTATTAATGCTACCTGAACAGGTGGAGCAGACAGCACACACACTTGTGAAATGGTAGAAATCAAAGATGCAAACAGATTGAGCATGGAGAGATCTTCAGCTACTAGGAAAAGAGGACTTTGTCGTGTTCAGCAAAAACCCACACAGGGACATAGAAATAAACTGGAGAATAAAACTTTCAGCATGGTGCCAGATTGGGAACGGGTGTTTCTAACTGTGAGGACTTTCTTGTGCTCAGCTTGAGATTCCTGAGCCATATGTGGACAGATGAATTTAGGAGATCAACTGTTTAACTTTGGTCTTCCTAAATATTTAGAAACCAGCAGCAAGTGTTGACTGTCAGAAAATGTGTAAATCTAGAGCCACTTGCTAACAAACACACAATTTTGACCCTCTGCCAGTGTGTAAAACACTAGATACCTGTTCTTGTAAAACACAAAGCATGAAATGGTCTGCATTTTCTTCCCAAGGCCTCCTAACATACACAACACAATTGTATGCCCTGTGTGTAAGGACATAAAGTACAATTAGGTTCTGTGTGTTTCAATGTCATGACACATACACATAATCCCTGTGTGTGTGTATGTGTGTGAGTGGTGGTGGGGGGGTGTATTGCACTGTCAGTGATATGATCCAGGCTGTACATCTCTCAAGGTCAGCCCGTCACCCCTGGTGGAAACTATCAGTCTTTTGACCCAGCAAGAAAAAACAACAGCACAGTTTATCAATTCAAAAAAGTATGTTTTTAAACTTTTAATCTCTGTTTTCTGTTCTCTGTATCTCTGATCGTTGTGACTAAATGTTAATTATAGCCAGGTCAAAAAAGGTTTACTTATTTTATGAAAACACCTGGTATATGATGGGAATCTTTCCATGCACCTGTCATTAATATTTTTAAGTAATTGATGTGATTGATTGATGTTCAATCAAATCTGAATTAATACACAGACGGACACACACACACACACTGGAGATTGGAGATAAACATTAGACAATACATTATTAATACTTGATTCATTCTGAAATATTGTTATATGTTGTTGTATAGTTTGATAGAATATCCATTGTGGTTATACCACTGGACCAACTGTGTGTGTATAAGAAAGAGAGAGAGATAGTATGTAGTAAAAGTATGTTGATCAACTTGGTCTACATACTTTGTGTTCTTTGTAATTATAGGTTGTTGAATCCCACATGCGAGAAGCCAGCTTCACAAAGAGAGGATTTTTTGTTAGGAAGGACTTGACTGGCCTGTGCAAAGCCCGTTCTTAACCCCATCCAAAAGCTTTGGGATGACAGACATTATCACCCAAATGTGCCAGACCTCACTCATGCTCTTCTGGCTGAATGAGAGCAAATCCCTGCAGCTAGGTTTCAAACTGTGGTGAATAGCCTGAAACAAGGGGAGTGGAGACTGTTACACCAGTATAGGAATTTGAAATAACATTTTCAACTGTCACATATGCGTGTATACTTTAGCTGTTCACATGGTGCTGGTGAATGATTCAATGATTTATACATATTTGGACACCCGAACAATCAGTCTAATTATTGAACCCCCAGTAATTGAACGCTACACAGAAATTTAAGTATGTAGATGGGAGTGCACACTGAATCCCTACAGATTTAGGATGATGTTTGCAATTTTGCATTAAAGCCCCGTCTATAAAACGTGAGAACACTGCAGAGGAATATTGTCAAGCAAATTGTGGCCTCTCGTCTGTCTTGATGCCAATTGACAATTAAAATGTGTGTTTTTGAGGACGAGTGAGGCTGGGGGAAAGGATGGTGCAAGCACGACGCCTTGCTTTCCTGAGAGGGTTAAGTGTTTGTGAATGTGTCCTGCAGCGTCAACACTGGCACCACTGGCTTAGCCTCATTAGCATAAAGAAATGTAGCTGCGGAGAATCTGATGGCATGGAGACGAGAGAAGGAGGGAGGAGGAGTGAGGAGAGAGAACGATGGAAGTATGGAGAACAGGTGTAGCAGAGATTAGTAGATGAATTAAACAAAAAAAAAACACACACAATGAATGCTTTCTACACTGTCAAATATATAAACTAGAAGTTCAACCAGGGCTGTAAACTAACTTTTTGTCTCACCTGCCAAGGGGACCGGTAGGTGAAAGAATCTACCGGCCCAATAATAAACTGCCTCTTTTTGATGCATAAACATCTGTTTCAGTCCTTTTCATTGAGATAAGAGTATTATATAGCAATGCATGCTTAGTCAAAACCAAAGTATTATTTAGAAATACATTTGAATATTATTAATTGAATTTCAAAACATTGCTAATTGAAAACTTTAACAGTGCAAATCTTTGACAAAGGAAACACTCCTTAGTTACTGTCACCTGTCATACAACTATGTTTACACATATCTTGATTGTGTATCCACGGTACTGTGGACTTTAACACAGACGGCACACAAAAACAAGTCACAGCTATTTTAAAGTCTCAAGACTTTGACCCTCTCACTGTGTTTTCACCTCATCACACTTCACTGGAACATTTTGGTCATGATATAATATTCTAAATTAAGGTACTTGATCCTATTGATGCAAAAAGGATAAGCAAACCAAAACTGAACTTATGTCAATAAACACAATATGTCCCCTTTTTTGTGCTCAATTGAGATCTTGCCTCTTCCGAGTCTCAGAAGTGGACAAAAAGCATCACCTGTTAGACATTACAGTGTGTTTCCCGATGGCAGACAGGAGATTGTTCCCGGTGGCAGACCGGAAATTATATGCAGTGCCGGACAGGAGATTGTACCCGGTTGCAGACACAAGACTGTACCCGATGGCAGACAGGAGATTGTTCCCGGTGGCAGACAGGAAATTATATGCGGTGCCAGACAGGAGATTGTACCCAGTGGCAGACACGAGATTATACGCGGTGGCAGACAGGAGATTGTACCCGGTGGCAGACAGGAGATTGTACCCGGTGGCACAATCAGGAGATTGTACCTGATGGTACCAGGAGATTGTACCTGATGGCAGACAGGAGATTGTACCCGGTGGCAGACAGGACCTTATACGCGGTGGTAGACAACGGATTGTACCCGGTGGCAGAAAGGAGATTGTACCCGGTGGCAGACAGACAGAAGATTGTACCCAGTGGCAGACAGGAGATTTTACCTGGTGTCAGACAGACAGGAGATTGTATCCAGTGGTAGACAGGAGATTATACGCTGTGGCAGAAAGGAGATTGTACCCAGTGGCAGTCATGAGATTATATGCGGTGGCAGACAGGAGATTGTACCCGGTGGCAATCACAATATTATATGCGGTGGCAGACAGGAGATTGTACCCGCTGGCAGACAGGAGATTGTACCCGGTGGCAGACAGGAGATTGTACCCGATGGCAGACAGGAGATTGTACCCAGTGGCAGACAGGAGATTGTACCCAGTGGCAGACAGGAGATTGTACCCGATGGCAGACAGGAGATTGTACCTGATGGCAGACAGGAGATTGTTCCCGGTGGCAGACACGAGATTATACGTGGTGGCAGACAGGAGATTGTACCCGGTGGCAGACAGACAGGAGATTGTACTCAGTGGTAGACAGGTGATTATACGCTGTGGCAGACAGAATCACATAGTTAAAGCAAGACTTATAGAAAGCCAATCTAAACACTGGTGGTGTCATTATTCCATAGCCATTATATTGTGCGATCAACATTTACATCAAAATGATGAGTTCAAATAGGAAGTTTTCTATTACCACTTTAACCTGTTGTTCTTAAAGGCAGTTCTTCTTTTGCTCATGGCTGCCTTTACGCTTTGTTGTAGTCCCTTTCTTTTTTAAGTCCCCCTCCAAAAAAGCCTAGTCTGCTGTGATTGGTCAGGTGCTTCCTGTTCTCTGCTCCACAGTCCTCTGCAGTAGTACAGAGAAAGAGAATGGAACGGGACAGACAGCAACAGAGTATATAGTGGGATTTTCTACGGTCAAAAGTCACAAATAAAGCCTTCTAAACCAAACACCACACAACCAGACATGTTGCATGTTGAAATCAGGGAGAAATGAACAAAACAAGCAACCAAAATTACAGCTAGACATGGGCCAGTTACCGGTTTCATGGTGTACTGCAGTTTTAAAAAATCACAGTTTTAAAACCATTAAAATTTTCATCATACCATTCCTGCTGTATAAGCTGAGTCATGATTGTGCAGGTCCGGATTCCTTCTCCGGCCAGTTCACAGCATAGAGTATCACGACCCCTCCCCCTCCGGTTGTTGGTGCAAGCATGATGGCCGAATGAGGTGAATCCCCCCCAACATTCCTCCTCGTGTCTAAAAACCTTCCCATGCCTAATTACAGCTTTGCCTTCGGCTAGCATGTAGCTTTATTGCATAAACAGTGGGCCGTTGGGGAATATAGCAACACTTTCTACCATCAGAAATAAAAAATAACGCTTTATAAACTAAACACAAGACAGCTGAACATGTTGCAGTAATATGCAAGTGTGATACGAAATTAAGCAACATAAGCAACCAATATTACAGCTATGTCTTCTGTTAGCATGGAGCTACATGTAATCAACAACAGCACATTTTACCGGACCTATGCGTAGCTGTACTTTGTGGGTAAGCCCAGCATGCTTTTCCTGGAGCAGATGACCTTATTTGAATATCCGTGAAAGCTCAATGAAGGACTGCCGTGAAAGTAGAAAAAACTGTCTGAAAGGAGGCGTTGACAGCCATCTGTATCCTGAGCAGATATGCTCATGGCGGGTTAGACTGGTTACTCAAATCATTCTCTCTGAGCCCCCACTGACCTTTGGCTTCTCAGGTTTGCAGAGATACTGTATTTTCAAAGAAAAAAGGTGAGATACTCATTTAATCCCAGCACATGCCAACTTGATTTAAAAGAAACATGTTTTATGTGTAAGACTGGCAGACAATTCAAATTCTGTCATCTTCTGCTTGATCCTTTTGGCACTCCCTGTCCGCCTCTTCTTCTCATTCTCTTTATGGCTACCCCCCTAAAGCTCTCTTCCCACACAAATATTTTCAACCTGTCATTCGTGGCAACAAAGACATCACAATCTGGTCCATGACAAGTAACAAAAAAAAAACAAGTTTTTCCTTTGATTTGATGATGGCAAATCAAGGGAAAAACTTGTTTTCAAATCAGTAATTTGACAACATGAACCAAAACTCAACAACACACTCCACTACACTACACTGTCTCAGGGAAATTGCTTAGTGGAATTTACCTCTAGCTTGTATTTAACTGCAGATTAACTTTTCACAAGCATCCCAGACGGGTTGTAAAAGTACATATGCACAAATACATGATTACATGCCACAACATATTGCATATAATGTGGAAAGGGCGAGTGAGAAACAAGAGGCGGTCAGGAGGAGGTCATTTTCACAGGTCTTAATTTATCCATTTAAGAGACGTCCTTTGGATTTGAGGTTTTCCTACTTTTCAAATGGTGCCAACATGTAATGTCAACATATGACACATCATACTCTGGAGAGTGAGGTGATCCTGGTGCCAAATGCCAAATAACAGGCAGGAGGCCAGTTCAGTAGAGCTATGGTTTTGATTTTGATATTCCATGGAAACCTATTGATGGTGGAAATGAACCAAAATTCGAAGGATGTTTATTGTCTCTCTCACAGGGAAATTGCTTTGCGGCCAGGATTCATTCAAAACAGTGATGAACAACAACAAACAAGAGAACATAGTTTACAGAGTGGTTTAGTAGGAGCTTCCTCAACCAAAATCCAAATCATAAGTACAGAAGGGCAGTAGCCTTCCTAAGCACCTGCTTGTTATAAAGGCCTGTAAGCTGGGCTTGACCCCACCCTGAGATCCTACTTACCACTTCGATGATGCTACCAAGCTTGTTTTTGTGGCCAAAGTCAAATTACCACAACATTACGGAATGTCAGGACTGTTTCAAGAAAACTGCAGTTCACCTAAGAAACAACACGCATATGCCCCAAAAACAAAGAAAAAGGACAAATAACTTGTTTATAAGACACCGTCTGGGTTACCTGTACGCTCACCAAGTGATATTCTAACAGTGATGGAATGTACACTATAAAAAAAGAAAAATGTTGATACTGAAGTTTTTAGTTAGGTGATTTAACTTAATTTCCCAAGGTTTGGCCTAGAGTTTATCCAACTTAGAACTTTACTTATGTTAAGCTCTTACTCTACTTCCCACAAGACGAACACACCTAAGTCATCCTGACCCAGCCTAAATCTCAGCATGCCGCCCAGGGAACCAGCTCTCTATCCTATTTTGCTTTATTTGTGCTTTCTTAGCATTTCTAATTAGTAGGCATGGGAATAGGAATGGGGGAGTGGAGGGGGTAGAGAGTAAATGAGTGAGAAAAGATAGAGGGATGAGGTGCATTGAATGTGAGAGAAATATTTAACCTGTCCCCCAGAGAGAGATGGAGAAGGATGGAAAGAGAGGAGCTCTTAAACACTCCATCTGAACTCACCTCTGCAGGCCTGCTACATGGTTTAGCACAGTCAGGAAAATCAGTTTCTAGTTCACTGCAGCTTTCACAAGAGTTCAACAGCAGAGAAAATTCCCTAAATTATATTGTTTCAACTTGAAATTTGAGGATTTTTTTTAGATTAACCACAATATTAGAAAAAGTGAAATGTTGCCTTTATTCGTATTTCCATCTAAGCTGTACAAACAAATGTACTAATATTGTCTTTGGGTCAAAATGACGTGAGTTGAAATCACTGGGTCAAAATGACGTGAGTTGAAATCACAGTCAAAGAGTCAGTTATACACCACAAAAATATTTGAGAATGCTTTAGTTCTGTCTAAGATCAATCAGTAGCAGACATGACAAGACATGTGGTCTTCACCCCAGCTAGTCCCCCAGCCACCGCCCCCCGCTGGGGCAAATGAGAGGAACAGGTATCAGTGCTGCCTTCCAAAGAAGGACTGTTTGCTGCAGGTGTCAGAAATATATCTGCAAAGGTTGTGCACTTCCATACTGCCTGACATGTGCTTATTAGTTGACTAAGTTATGTTGTTTGGTTCACATTTTTGTTTTGAAGATTTTATTACATTGTTCACTGGCATAAAGAACAACCAAAACAAATAAAATATGCAATAATGCATTCAAAACTACTTCATGCAAATTTCTGCGAAATTTCTTGAAACACTACAAATAGTACTTACCACCGTTACAGGAAAAAAAAAAATACAATACAGTTCCATACAAACGAGTGAAACAATGCACTCTTTGTACCATGGGAAGAGGGAAAACTCAGATAATAAGTTGTTTCTTCGGGCAGAATTGATTTGGTTTGTTAAAAATTCAATTAAACTGCTTTATTTTGAGGTTTTATTGAAGGTGGGTAATTTCCTTTCTGAGCACCTCAAGTGCATTATCAGACACTGCTGAGAGTTATGAGTGTGAACATATACACTTCCATGGCAAATGAGCAAACTCGATGTGTTGATGTGGACCATGTGATGATGATGATGATCAAAAGCTTCTGATTAAATTAGTTCATCTTGAGTTGAAATTGTTTTGTCAACTGCTGTTTCCAAGGTCAAGAATGAACTGTCAGATGGTGTTATATTCACAGTCTCTGACAATCTCTGATTTTATCCTTCTCTTGGCCTAGCAACACCACAATAAACAACTACACCACCATTTTGTTTGCGTTAACGAAGAAGGACTGTGCTGCATTTGGGACAGGTCTGGGCAGTCAGAACTGACAGCAAGCTTCTTTATGAAACTCTGCCATATTCAAATGTTGAAATGTGCTTGGGTGAAAAGCAATTGTAAAACAAGTGTGTAAGAATCACTGCATATTTCATTCTAACTCTACAGCTATTACAGCCATCCAACTCAAATAGACATTCCTTGTTAAATATATTGTGTACACAATTCCGTATGCATGGAGCAGAAATTTTCCTATCTGGCTGTTAAGTCGTGACATAACCTTACCTCAGGTTCTTTGTACTGTACCAGTGTGTAGATACTTTTTATGGCAGGGGAGCATTGTTGGTACTTTGCTGTCTTGGGCCAGCAGAAAGTGATTGTGCTATTAACCATACTCTATTATCCTGGACATTTTTCTATTTAACGTTGTACACCATAAGATTTGAGAAACCTTGTTCCTAGCGGCCTCTTTGGCAGTAAGATGTAACTGCAGGTGAGCCTGTTCTTTCAGAGCTTCCATCTTGTCACGTTCATGGTCACTATGGGCCTCATTTATCAAACTTGCGTGGAAACGGGCGCAGATCTGAGCGCAGAATTGGTCGTAGGAAAGGACCCACGTGTGATTTATGAAACATTCATATCTGACCAATCTCAGCGTACGAATGAGCGGGCCTTGATAAATGCGGCGGCTGAATTCGATCGTCATTAACATGTTACGCCCTTAAATATTCCTGGTTCGGAGGCCTCGCCCACTGAGGTCAAACATGGAGAGAAGGAATGCAGGTTAGAAAAGAAACTTTTCCGACACACAGATCGGCATCTTGACATCTGAGATGGAGCAAAATAAGGACGTGCTATTTGGCAGTCTTAAGAGTGGAATAAAAGGGGCCCATAAAAACGCTGTATGGAAAAGAATAATGGAGGAGGTCAAACCGAGGCAGCGCTCCACTGTGATCCGAGTGCGCCTGTGCACACTGTTGGACAGGTGTGCCGTATTCAGCACCCCTTCCATGAAATGCACCCTTCGCATTATAGGTGATATTCAAAAGATCCATTTAATTCATTTTGTAATTATGGCTGCAGTTTATTTCCACAGAACATACTAAAAGGTGTTGTTTTGTGTTCGCTATTATCCAAGTTTGTGATTTTAAACTCTTTAAAATAGTTTAAAGACTGTAAGTAACCAATGTTCTGACCGTTGTGGGTTACCTGTATATAAACTACTCCTTTAGGTCGAAACAACAGCCTTCTGATCCAGAATATCACCTATAATGCCAGGGGTGCATTTCACGGCAGGGGCGCTGAATACGGCACAACGCCGGCGCTACCGGTGGGTCATTAGGTATTCCGTAAGAGGATACCTTTGTTATCTAGAAGAATGTACCAAGATATTAATCATCTGATACCTTGTTTGATTTAATGCAATTTATCGTGGCTAGCAAATACACAGGCTCAAATGTGCGTACACGACCTCAGACCAGACATGAGATTTGAATGCCAACGTTTGCCAGGAAATGGTCGTACGCACGTTTTTCTGCTGTACGTTCGTTTGATAAATGAGGCCCTATGTGTGTGGACTTTTACTTTTGCTCTTTTGTAAACTTTATTGAAACACATTCACCTGTCTACTTCTAGTCCGTCCCGTATATTTACCCTCTTAAATGAATACTCACACACACACACACTCACACACACACAATGTTCCTATTATACTTCTGCCCTTACTACAAGCCTGACTCAGAAATTAAGCTTCCCGCTTACTGATTACAAGTGAATGCAGCATAACCGTTGGTGACGATCCGGGCCAACAGACCAACTGCTGCCAGCACTAACATGGAGGCATATTTATATTTAGAGAGGGGATGTCTCCACAGACATACAGTAGATATTGTAATACTCTGCAAAAAGGCAACAAGTGTTTTCATTAGTGGGTCACATGATCAATCACCATTGTTTTAACTCACTCTTTGATAGATATTAACTTAAAAGACAATGAAATAGATTAAAATCTTACAGAATGCAACTTTATAGGGTGCATTATTCAGATGGTAAGGTAAGTGACGCGCTGATTGCAGTTATAATTGCATCCCCACAGTTAATTAATAGCAGATGGGTTGCAGGTGGGTGAAATAATAGCCTACATCATTACAGAGGAACATATGAATTACATTCTGTAAAATGTGAACATAGCAGAGCTGCTGCTGCTCCACCGAACTCCATTGATTGTTTCAAAGTAATCTTCTGGTTTCTTCTGTCAAGTTTGGTCAGTTTATTTTTTGTTTTGTCCCACAATATTGTTTAAAATCACTGAAAACAGCTTCTGTAATCATTAAAGAAACACTCATAAATCAATACAATACATAATTTAGAAAGCAATAGCCTCCAGAGGCTGGTGGAAATTATTCATTCATGTGGGTGGCAGGTGGATGATTTAAGATGATGGTGTCAGAGCCGATAAACACACAATGAACACTTTCTGTTCGTGTGTGTGTGTGTGTGAGGTCTTCTATCAATTTCTATCCCTATCCATGTCCCCTCTTTTAATAATTATATGGATTACTGTATTTTCACAAATAAAGCAGGTAATCAAATACGGACAAATAATAACTAGTCTTAAATAAAGGCCAGAACAACTCCTGTTCAAATAAGGTGCATGCCAACCAAACATAATGTACAGTTCTATTAAGTGTTTTTATCTGATTTTAGTCGCTGTTGGAGTATGTGTGTTTATGTCCCAGCTAAAATGTATTTTGTAGTAATGTCAAAGTGCCACAAGATGGCAATAGCTACACTGATCCTGCTAATGTATTACAATAAAAGCCTTGTCAGCACTGTTAGACACTGTTATGTCTAATAATTTTGAAAGAGCAATGGTCTATGGGTAACTATATCCCACACACTCACTCACTCATTCAGTCAGTGAAAGACATTGTTAATATTGCTGGCCCCACTTTACTGTTGTATAACCAAAAACGACAGGTGTGGATAAATAAAACAGCTATTCAGAACTGTATTAGGAAGATCAGGATGGTTGCTAGATTATATTCAGGCAGGTTGGTAATTCTGTTAATCTTCCTTCAATTAATAAACAAGTCACAGCGTACTGAACATGGCTACTACATTAGATCCTCTGAACCAATAACCTGTGTTTGTGCATATGTATTAATGCAGATGCCTGTGTTTTCATAATGCAGTAATGAACGCAGGGCCATGCTTCTTAGCATGAGCTAATGAGTGTAAACTGTTATTGAAGAGACCATAGAGCAGAGAGGGGAGGGCAGGGGTAGTCTGATATGTGATTGTGTGTGTCAACCTGACTCTGCATACGGTAAATACTGTGTGAATGTGTGTGCATGTATTGTACATAACGAAATGCATTTATTTTTCCAGTAGCTATGTTTGTGTATGTGAGGGAGAGCCAGAGCCTGCCAAGGTCTGTTTTCCCTGCTTTTCATATTAAATACGATGTGACTGCCTCTAACAGATGACCTACATATTTCCGTGAACCAAATGCATTTTAAGGAGTTGGCAGCCATAATTAACACGGTCAATTTCCAAAATTCCAAATGTTGTTTCTTCTTTTTTGTTTTTTTGTGTTTTTTTCCATTTCTGTGCATGAATCAATACAGCAGCTAATTGTGGTTTATTTTTGGATGATGTGGAGGGATGCAAGGAGGGAGGGGATGTGATTAGCACAATGTGATAAACTTACTTAAAATTCTGAGGACAGAACAGAAGCACTCATAGCAACTGATTCCTGCTGTGAGCTTTGCTGACTAGAGGACTCCATGAACTTAACACCTCTACAAGTTTTTCAAGGCATTAATATGTGCATATGCTTCACATTAGTCCAAACAATCTACCCACAGTAACATGATTCATGTTGAAATTTGGTAAAAAACCATATGCTATTTTCTTCATGTTGCTGTACCATGCTACTGCAGTGTTTCATTTTTCAATTCAGTGTTATATTGAAGTAATTACATCTGTCTGTCCGTCTCTCTCAATTGAATAAAATTCAATTAAAATCTGCTTTACTGGCATGAACGTCACAAAGATTATGTTGCCGAATCATGAAGATTCAATGCAACAACACAATAATACATTTCATAGGTATAATAAATAATGCAAACTTATAAATAATGAAATTAAAATTAAACTAAAAAAAGGAGTGTGTGTTTGTGTGTGTGTGTGCGCTTGTGTGTAAGCGCATGTGCATGCGTAACTGTTTATCTGTGTGTGTGTGCTTGTGTTTGTGTATGTCTGTCTCTGTGTGTGTGTGTGTGTGTGTGTACGTCCATGCGTGTGTGCGCATGCATTTTTCTATGTAGGAATGTGAAATGTCTCTCTCCCTCTTCCCAACCGAAAGACAGATGTCCGTCCTCCATAGAGCTGGTTTTCGTCACCTCTGTGTTCACAAGATTGCTGATATAGTACTATTTATGAATATTATTATTAAAGATAGGGCGACTTGTTGCTGCTCATGGGGGAATTGTTGGATCTCTGTAAATGATGAAAACGTCATAGCGTGTGATCCTTACGTACTCTTTATGTTAAGTGTCTTGAAAAAACTTTTGTTATGAATTGGCACTGTTAATAAACATGAATTGAATTTAATTGAAAATTGGATCAGATGCATGGTTTTCAAGTCCTGGATTATCAATCTTGCAATTTTAAAACGGAATTTACAGTACTGTATATGTAGCCTTGTGAGACCATCCTGATTTTGCGAGAGCTCGGCTGTATTTCACTTGCAGATCAGTCTGGTAACGTGCAGCGGGGAAAATTTGGTTTTCCAAGCAAATGTCCAATCAGCATTGGTTTCGAGGCGGTTTGAGTGGTTATGTCTTCAGTTATTTTTCATCAGTTGGGTATGGAAAATGTCTTCAAATGCAACAATGCCCCTGAGCCTCAGCAGCTGTTCCATAGAGAAGATACCAGCCAGCGGCATGAGGCATCAGAGAGCTGTAGTATGTTCAGAATATTTCAGCATTGCAAATACTGCACCATTCTGTACAGTAGTTCCTGGATTAATCCTGAACTAAGCACAATCCCTCCATTTAGTATCCCTTTTAGATTTTGTAGAATTGTGAAGTGGGTAGTAGAAATTTCTGTGACAAGATTTTGTTCAATAAAGATAGATATCAGACAGAATTGTCAACTCATTATGCTGATCGTGGTGGTGCCTACTGCCGTAGTCCTGTGGGTCACTGCTGATTTTGGTAGAGCCTGCTGCCTTGGTCCTGTATATCAGGCCCCTGCTGATGGGGGTGGTGCCTGCTGCCGTGGTCCTGTGCGCTAGTCTCTGCTGGTGCTGGTGGTGCCTGCTGCCCTGGTCCTGTGTGTAGGTCTCTGCTGACAGTGGTAGTGCCTGCTGCCTTGGTCCTGTGTATCAGGTTCCTGCTGATGGGGGTGCTGCCTGCTGCCCTGTTCCTGCGCGCACGTCTCGGCTGATGGTGGTGATGCCTGTTGCTGTGGTCCTGTATGAAGGTCTCTGCCGATGGTGTTAGTGCCTGCTGCTGTGGACCTGATTGTTGGTCTCTGCTGATCGTGGTGGTGCTTGCTGCCGTGGTCCTGTGTGCTGGTCCCTGCTGATGGTGGTGATGCCTGCTGCCCTGGTCCTGTGTGCAGGTCTCTGCTGATCGTGGTGGTGCCTACTGACGCTTCCTGCTACTTCAATAACTATTAGTCATTTATTCTGTCACTACTTTTATAAATTATAAAATCTGTAGCCATAAAAACACCATCAGTGGTATGTCTTGCTGTATCGTAGCTGCTATTGCCCCTACTCATCATTTTGTCATAATTATTTTCATTTTCATGTTCTGTCACCTTGGATGTGCGTGTTCCTGCTGTTCTGCTATGCAGACTGCCATAACATGTGGGTCATGTTCACATTACTATAGATATTGTTATAGTTACTGTTACTCGCTGGCTGCTTGCATCTCTGGAAGTGTGTCAGTCTCTCTGTCTTTTGTCTATCTTTGTGTTTCTCTCTTTCTCTCTCCTTTTCTTCCTCCCCAACCGGTCAAGACAGATGACCGTCCTCCACAGAGCTGGGTCTGTCCGACGTTCCTGCCTGTTATAGGGAAGGTTTTCGTTGCCACCGTACTCTATGGGGGAATTGTTGGGTCTTTACCTACTCTGTAAAGTGTCCTGAGATAACTTTGGTTATGATTTGACACTATAAATAAAATTGAATTGAATTGAAAAATTACCCTGCAACAGGTCACGGTGAACCCAAACAGGTCACTGTGAAGGAGGGTGATTTAATTACCCCTAAGCAATCACTAGAGACCATGCATAGCCATGCCAACCAACATAGTGCTTTTGCTGGAGTTTGAGTCAACAAACTGTGCTGAGTGATATTAAGACAGTTTAACAGCATTAGTCCCATTAATGCTGATTGCCTAATCCCAGTGGTGCTCAATGGATCAATTATTTTTTGATATCAAGATTCAAAACAAATCAGTCAACAAGATAGAAAAAGTTCCAACATGCACATCAATGAATACCATACACACATTCAGTAAAATAAAAGAGCTCTTTTCCAAAACGAGATAAAAGCCAAATTTAAAAAAAATGAGTTAGTCATGACACTTTGCTGTATACAGAACCTTTTCACTGCTTCATCAATGTTTCAAGCCAAATCGCTTTATTTCCTTGTTTAAAATGGTCCACAAGATGCAGTTCCTTTCCAAACCGCGATCAGCGCCAAACCTATTTTTAGCCTAAATGTGATACGTCCTCTCGACCAATCAGAATCCAGTGAGCGTTCTATGCGATCCAACATGGCGCCGCTCTGAAGCGGGAGAGTTTTTTGTTTCGTCCGTCCGTTCAACATGTTCAGACTGAGCCATGAACCATTTTGACAAGATAAATTGAATATTAACCAAATGTGTGGGTCTGGGTAAAAAATGTCATTTTTCTGAAAACTATTCAAATGGATTTATAGCGTTTTGGAAAAGAGCTCCTCATATATATATATATATATATATATATATATATATATATATATATATAAGTTCTGGAGCTTTTATATGGTAAGGCAGCAAATGTGAAATGTGAATTAACTATGCTTGTAGAAGACATTCAAAACACCAGAAGCATGCACTGTTGTGTAATATTTAAACCGAAGCATATTAATTTCAGAATACATCTCCAACATCTGTGTCTGCCAAGTTTTTATGGAGCAGAACCGGATGACAGAGGGTGATAAAAAAAAACTTGAGAACAGCTAGTAAGCTGTCTTGTTGAATGGTTATTTGTTTGAGAAAGAACAGAGCCATTTAAAGTGAGCCACAGACAAAAAAACATGAATTCAATCCATCAGGCTCCCATCAGCACAGTGACAGGAACAGAAAGGATTTGAGTGGATGATCCCCTGATAGGTGTTAGAGGAGGCTGAAAGGAGGCACTGACATCTGGGCAGACTTTTATCAGTGCCTCCTCCCTACTTCGCTCCTTCATCCCTGTCAGGTGTCAGCATTCAGCTGTCATTCAGTCAACAGGAGTCTCATCACACACCTCCAGGAATGACTGTTTCTTTATCACCCCCTCTTTATTTCTGTCTTTCACTGGGGAATTATTGTCCAGTTGAACATACTGCAATGCTGTATAAAATTCTTCACCAATAATATAATATGTCAGCAAATGCAGTTGCATCCAAGTTGAGTAGCAGACACAGTATCTTCTCTCATATCTAATCTACTGTTAACAGGTGTTGACAAAGGCAATCCAAGTGCTGAAAGAATATCCAATATGCTGTCAAAAGAGATGTATGAGACACAGAATGCTGATGGGTAATCACAGATGGAATTAATGTGATAATGATCCTTTCATTCGAAACATATGAATTCAGTAATTCCAAGGAGATTTTAGACACATACCAACTAAAGCAGGGATGTCAAAGTCAAATACATCAGAGGGCCAAAAAAACTAATTTGCTACGAGCCGAGGGCCGGACTGGTTCAATGTTTATTAAAACATATTAAAATTATTGCATATAACCTATTGAACCAGGACCTAACACAGTGTACCGTATTATATATAATAATTAAATAAATAATCCAATATTTTTGTATGGCTCCAGCAGTAATTTCAGGTGAAAACATTTTCAACAGGCTCACAGACAAAAATAAACTTCCTTCAAAGAGAAAACACATGTCCTGTACATGAAATGAATAAAGCAATATTTTCTTATGACCTTAGTTATTTCAAGGAAAACATTTTCAACAGGCAAACAGCAAAAAAGAAAATGTCCTTCAAAAATAAAATGTGTTCCTTAATATCAAGATAAAGACACACAGCTTTGCCTTTTACCTCTGTGAACATGTGCTCTGCCTCCCACCTAGCTTAAAACAGCCTGTTCTCATCGTCCACCTTCAGTTTAGCCATTATTTGGGGGGGGGGGGGGGGGTGCTGAACGTTGAAATCTGCCCTGAATGCTAATGATGTCCAAATGAAGCTTCATGAAGCATTTTCATTATTTTCTGTTTCCTCTAGATGGAGCTCTCTGCTCAACAAAGGGTTGAAAACACACTGAATCACTATTCTTTGAGTTCTTTTCTTTAAAACAAGAGCTCCATCTAGTGGACTCAACAAATACAACTGATGCTTCATGAGGCTTCATTTGGACATCACTACTGAATGCTGATGAATAATGAAGAGGGGGCGGCCCACTTGCGGCGCTACAGTGAGTTCGCGGGCTACCGTTGCATTGTGGGTAATGTAGTTTTTTGCGTGAAACACACCAGCAGGCGGCTGTGGCGTGCGGGCCGGTTCTAATACTAATCAAATATCATCACGGGGGCCAAGATAATTCATTGGCAGGCCGAATCTGGCCCGCGGGCCTTGACTTTGACACCCATGAACTAAAGCAATGAAATACAGCTGCTAGCATGCTGCTACCTTTTAACATGGCAGAATAAAGCTATGTCTTTAGTTTCCATAGCTTAGCTAAAGACGTGATATAAAAAATCAGCAGGCATTCCTTTTTTGAGTTTGTGTTGACAGTTCATCATTCAACGTATTATTCCAATTTGGAATTCATTGCAATGTATTTGATTAGTACTGCAATTCCATAATGTTGGGAAACAAGCCTCCAAAAAACTCATCTCATTACATAACTTGAAAGTATCTCTTCAATTAAATTTTATTTATAGTGCCAAATCATAACAAAAGGGATATAATAATAAGTATTATTATTATATCCCTAATAATTATTATTATTCATTATTAATAATATAATAATTATTATTATTATATACAGTATTAATAAAGCAGTTGGCAGTAAATATACCAGTGATATAAATAGTATAAACAAGTATAGCTAAGGTGAATATGACAATGATAATAATTATGGTGGTAAATATGATCAGTGATATGAGTAGTAGTAATAACAGCTGTGATACAATGAGAAATATGACTGATGATGTTTTTATGGCTACACATTTTATAATTTATAAAACTAATGATAGTATATATGAGTAATAGTAATAATAGCAGCAGGAAGCGTCATGCAGGACCACGGCAGCAGGCACCACCACAATATGCAGAGACCTGAGAGACGACAAAGCACATTCAACTCCGGGGAAGTAAGTAAATTAACATGCACTGATGGGACATGATTGATACAGAGCTCAGAGAATCACAGTATCCGTAGTATCAGTAGTGAGGCACAAGATAAACCGGCTCAAATGGAAAAGAGAGCCACGTCAGTTAGCTGTATGAACAAACAGCCGAGCTGAAACGAAGCTGCCTCTTATCGTTTCAACTCTGTCAATCAGATATCCCTCTGTGGTGTTTATGCAAACAAAGGTGTTGCACACAGCGTGGTGTAATGAAATAACGTCTGGAAGAGTGGCACTGTGCATGATTAGCCTAATGGAAGATTCTACTCACAGGTGTCTTGCTCATTTGCTTGTTTCAATATGAGAGGATTATCACTTATTTCATAAAAAACATGATGATTGTCTGTTATCATTGTCATCTGCTGCATGTCATCTCTATACTCATTAATACACAGATATTTTTGTGTATATAAATGCAATTCTGGTGTCAGACCTGCTTTCAATGGACACACAGTGACCTTGTTTACTCCTTCACTCCTTGGGTCTTAGTTGGGTCAGACAGCTATCCACACACACTACCATTGTGAAGTGTGTGCGTGTGCGTGTGCGTGTGTGTCTGCAGCTAATCCAGCATACTACTGTACCATGCCCCCACCACAGCAACTTCCTGATTGATCCGATAAGGAAGTGCCAAAAAGTGCAGTGCTCTGAGTGTTCACTAGGGGCAGGTTTCATAATAGAGCAGTTTCTTATACACCCGCATGTTAAACAGGACGTTTTCACAACATAATTAAACCTGTTTAAGGCCTGGTACAAAAAACATTCGAGTCTGTATGTTTAGGTCACATCTCCATGACAACACTGAGGGGGGTGAAGTTTTTTTGTACCAGGCTAGTTTTCATTTTATTGGAGGTTAAGGTTCATGACTAATTAGGGGCGTGGCCTCTTGAGTGACAGCTAGCTGCTGGTCCTTGCTTCTCCTCGGAAGTATAAGTCAGCCAGATTGACGTATCTCCCTTCCCCCAACGTCACAAACATGCCCTTTTTTGGTAAGAGGAAATGAGGCGGAGTCAAAGTCTGATAAAATGGCGACTACCATAGGCAAGTACAAGATTCAAGATTCAAGATTCAAGAAGCTTTATTTATCCCGAGGGAAATTATTTTGCAACAGTTTCAATACAAAGGCGGAAAAGGATCAGAGTAACAATAAGCATAAACATAAATCAAATCAAAATAAAGCTAACGTAAAATAAATCAAGCAATGAACCAAGTGTGACAGAGTGCAACAGACGTCGTGGTTAAGCGTAGGTATATACAATATACAACAATACGCACTGTTCAGTTTAGCAGCAGATTGAATAAAATAAGTAAAACTAGATAAGTGACAAGGAGCGAAAAGTTATAAGTGTTAAAAATGTTAAAAATGTAGCAGCATGTCCTACAGAACTAAGTGACAGTATGGCACAGTGGAGTGTAGCAGCATTTCGTACTTAAGTTAGTTACAGTAAACCACAGTGAAATGTAGCAGCATGTCCTAAAGCACAGTAAGTGTATCAGCAGATAGTTACAGTAAACCATTAATAAATAAATAAAGTGATGTAGTGGTGGTATAAAGTGACAGTGTAGTATAGCAGCATTACTTACTGAAGTAAGTGACAGTACAACTGAATAAAGTACAACTGAATAAAGTGGTGCAATGGTATAAAGTGACAAAGTGACATTTTCAGGATACAGTGTCTCCACTGTTCCTTACCTGACTGGGACTTCCTCCGGCGTTCAGTATTACACCGGGGGAGAATGAGTCTATGGCTGAATGTGCTTCTGCTGGAGGTCAGCAGCTGGTGGAGAGGGTGAGAGTTATTGTCCAGGATGCTGTGCAGTTTAGACAGCATCCGCCTCTCAGACACCGCCACCAAAGAGTCCAGTTTGACCCCCAGGACAGAGCCAGCCTTCCTGATGATCTTACTTGATCTTACTTACTTACTTACTTGATCCTCTTGGCGTCTGCTGCCCTCAGTCTGCTGCCCCAGCACACAACAGCAAAGAAGATGGCACTGGCTACCACTGACTGGTAGAATATCCTCAGCATGGTGTTACAAACATTGAATGACCGGAGCCTCCTCAGGAAATAGAGACGACTCTGGCCCTTCTTGTAAACAGCCTCAGTGTTCTTGGAAAAGTCCAGTTTGTTGTCCAGGTATACTCCAAGGTATTTGTAATCCTGGACAACATCCACAGTCACGCCGTTGATGGAGATGGGTGTGGGGGCAGATTTACTCCTGCGGAAATCCACCACTAGCTCCTTAGTCTGGTGTGCAGCTAATCACCTGATTCTAAACGCCACCAAGTCGACAAAGGAGTCCACAACGCCCCTGTACTCCTCCTCCTTCCCCTCACTGACACAGCCAACAATTGCAGAATCGTCAGCAAACTTCTGCAGGTGGCAGGACTCAGAGAGGAACTGAAAGTCTGAGGTGTACAGGGTGAATTGGATTGGAATTGGATCAAATTGAGAGAACAGACCCCGACAGAGAGGCTACGTCGATTTTTTTATACAGTCTATGTAGTGAACCCATCAAGAGTACCTAAAATGACAGAAACCATCTGTAGTTTGATTTTGTAATTTGGCCCATGTCTAATGCTTAAGCTTCTTCTGAACGGTTTTATTTTTTCCAACCTACAAACTCTGATCTTCAATCCATCTTGGATGATCTTCAATCCCTCTTGGATGCTGCTATTTTAATTGAAAAAGCTCTGATGAACCCACTGTACTCAGCCTGTACAGTCTTGTGTGGTTGTAGCACCATGTGGTGGTTGTCAATCAACACTTCAGTGTTACTGTATTGTGTACTGTGTAATATCTTACTGTTCTCAATGGCATAGCATTGTATTATCAAATTGTGCCATGGCATTAGGCATCATAATTCTGTTGTCGTTACATGTTGTATCACCACTATAATGTTGCTTTTATGCCATTACATTGGTGTTACTGTGATATTGTTGCATTTGAATTCTTATTCTTTTGTAGTACAGCACCATGATGCTACCGTTGCAGCTGTATTGCTTCAACATTATGAAGCTGTTGGTGATAGTGTATGATAATTGTGGTGCAGCCATAGCTTCTGGGGCTCATGAAGCTTTGAAGCGCTGGGCTGCACGCCTGCATGCCTGCTGAGATTAGAAGGTGGCTGTGCCGCGCTTGGCTCCATTATTCATTGGCTGTTGCACATTTTGTTTTAGAGTGAAACACGCATTGACATCAAAGGCAAAATGGGAGAGGGGAGGAAAACAGGCCCCTGTCTTAAAAAACCCATGTTGCATTTATGTATTTCATTATCTGGCCCAGAAGCAGAAGAGAGGAGGGAGCAGGAGGAGAGAGATAGAGAGAAGGATGGAGAGAAGGAGGACTGATTGTGTTGTCACAGTGTTTACATTAAACACCCAAAGGCTGAAAGGCCCTGGATGGATTACATACCACAACAGCGAGGGTGTGTTTGTGAGTTTGCTTTCATATAAGCATGTATGTTTGTACACCTTCACATACACATACAGCCAGTTGTATTCATGTCATAGTGTATATGAAGATGGACAGCTTTTGTATTATATTATGTAACTTTTATTTTCTATTGTCAATCTGTTCTACTACTGTGTATAACTGGGCAACAATCTGATTATATGGATCACAATGCCAATTAGGAAAATGAGGATGACTGTGTAATGTGCTATTGAAATGTGGTTTCAAATAAAAACAAAATATTAAAAAAAGAAGATAGACAGCTTGACGGCTCTACAAAAGTGAAGCCAAAGCATCTGGATTGCCCCCTGGTGGTCCCCCTGGTGGTTGCTGCAGTATATAGAGTATATAAGTCCCAAACCCTCCGTGGGCAAGATTGAAACACAAAATACACTACAAATAGATTTTTCCCAAAGAAGAGATAGTTCCTATCAAGCTGATGCTGATGGATCATTTGAGTAACCTGACTCCGCCAGATGGATTGATTCCCATTTTCTTAGCATATCCATCTCTCGTTTGGTGATCCTTACTCATCATCTGTCTATCACCAACATATGGGCCAAATCAACCAATCAGAACAATGAAGCTTATGACGTACTAACAGTGTTGAGGCAAAGCCAAGAAAACACACATGTCGGTAAAGGATATTTGCCATTTGTGTAACATGAATTTACAGATAAAAGGCCAAATTTCAGGTCCCAGGTCTATATTCAAACTGAAGGATCCAAAAGAAAAAAATGTTAGTGGGCGGCTTGCTCTATAGCTGTGCTCATCTCATCTGCGGAAGCTGCCATGTTGTGTACACTTAGTCTATTTCCGTCATCTCTATATTGTTACCTGAAACAGCTTCAGGACATTTGAGCAGCTTGGTTATTAACAGGTAATCAGAATCAGAAATACTATAATAATCCAAGTTCAAGGAACTTTTTTTCATTTCAAACTCCAGCTATACAAACAACATATTTAACAACAACAACAATATTATACAAATAACATATTTGTAAAAACAGAAATATAAAACATATATAAAATATCCAAATTACAATGGTAGTGTATATACAGATCAAAAGTACTGTAATAATGTGCAAAGTATGATACAAATATGCAAAGAACAGATTATTTATGATTGAGTCTGTATTACAGAGAGGGGGTGACAAACTCTCTAAGGGATGCATTGTATAGTTTAATGACCACAGGCAGGAAAGATTTCATGTGGCGCTCTGTGGTGCATCTGGGTTTGAGGAGTCTTCTGCTGAAGGTGCTCCTCTGCTGGGTCAGTGTGTCGTAGAAAGGGTGGGAGACATTGTCCAAGATAGACCGAAGCCTAGACAGTATCCTCCTCTCTGCCACGGTCGTCAGGGTGTCCAGCTCCTCCCCCACGACATCACCGGCCCTCCTGATCAGTTTGTTCAGTCTGTTGGTGTCTGCGACCTTCAGCCCACTGCCCCAGGATGTGACAGCGAAGAAGATCGCACTGGCCACAACAGGCTCACAAAACATCCTCAGTGTAGGAGATTAAGCCTACTTTTATTATGGCTAGAATATAGTAGTCGCTGAATTAATCATGAATTAACACGACTCGTTAAAATTTAGAATTTATTTTACCTCGAAGTAAGGGCACCACACCAAAATAAGACAGGGTATTTATTAAAGTGAAGGTTTAATACCTGTTGATGGTTTAAATTTTATCAGTCTCGTCTTGAACGCGTTAATTCGTACCACAGCCTTTATCAGTGACCAACACTTTCTGCACAGAACGGAAGACGACGTAAGGTTATAAACATTTATTTGACTACCTAACAAGGAGAATAGAGGATAGTGCAACACTGAATAGACAAGTGAAAAAAAGGTTAAATGTGGATATAAGAAGCTTGAGACTATAAAAAATTTTAAAAAACTTGCTCTAATTAGCCAGCCAACTGAACTTGGATCAGAATCTAACTGTCACCAACGTTTAACCAAGAGTTGCATTAAAAGGCCAACCTTACTTTGCCGTTGATATTACAGTCGCCCTGGCGTCTTACAGTACCGATGCAGGTTCCGTGGGTCCGCGTCCCTGTGTTTGGTGGACCTCGGCTCGGTTTGTAGACTGGGTCAGCTGCGCGGTTGGATCGGCGGGTCTCGTCGGGTCCCTTCATGGCCTGGATTTGGTACTTCAGGTGGCTGGCCTCTGGAGGTGGTTTGTGGGTTGACAAAAGTTCTGATCGGTTCTGTGGGACTGGAATCGCGAGTTCGATGCAATTTGCTGGCCGGACAAAAAGGCAAAGACAGCACGAGGGGTTTAACTATACTTATAAAAGATCAAAAAAAAAAGTGTCGTAGAAAACTTAAAAAGTCACGCGATAAAAATAGATTAATAAACGAAAATACTTTAGTAAGGAACAAAATATAAAGTAACGTCTCTTGCTAACTTTGGGTTAACAAAGGAACGGACAGCAGGAGGGGTGGTCAGAGGTGCGAAAAGGTAGAGATGCAGTAGAGGAGGTGCAGAGAGCGAGGGGTGTGAAGAGAGAGAGGTCAAGAGAGCCGGGTTGAAGAGGAGATGCAGACGAGAATTAAGGACACCTCTGTCTGTTCCTTTATCTCACAGTTGAACGAGGTGGGGTCTAGGTTTAACCCATCCCTTTGGCTCTGAGCGAATCAACTGCTTTTCACGCCGGAATTCTAATTCTAAGATTAAACTATCTTTGGTTGATTTTCCATTATTAAGCTTTCTGATATCCAATTTAACCAAAATCTTTAGGCAGACAGTTTTAACAGATACAGATACTACACACCATTACATTCTCCTAGATATAGTGACGGGCCTATTATTAAAACACAAATTATTTCAGGAATTAGACAGAGACTTTGCACTTCTGAAACCACATAAACATAATCACAAAAAGATACAAATAATGCATATACTGTTACACACTTGCAAGAATGTCTTTGAACAGCCAGTTGCAATTAAACATTGAACTTTAACTGTTTTCCAAACTTCTACACAAAGTTCTGTTGCTTAGATTTTATTAATGAAAGTCCATCTGTCTCCCAGAGACAGCTCCTCCAGTTCGAATTGCGGTCAGATTTGACGTTGATTTAGGTTAAAAGGGGTCCTTTATTCTGGAGTTCTGCGTTTTTATTACCCTAGGAGTGTTGAGGTTGTAAAACACCGTATCTCCTATCGAAACCAGTATAAAAATGTCTTTATCTACGGCTGCCTTACTGGGACACTGAACAGACCAACCAGACACAAAGAATTCCTTAAACAGCACTTCCTCTGGAGGTCTTACATCAGCATCATTCGACAGATGTTAAAGGACCTCAGCCTCCTCAGGAAGAAGAGTCGACTTTGGCCCTTTTTGTAGACAGCCTCAGCGTTCCTTTGCCAGAGTGGAGTCTTGTGTCTTCTCCCCAGGTCAGGCATGTAGGACACTGCATAGGTGTACATTGGGGGAGGGCTGAGGTTGTCAGGTTGTGGAGGACATGATGTAGAGGAGTGGGGAGGGGTGGAATAGGTAGGTGTGAAGTGAGGTGGTGGGGGGAAGCTAAGGGGTCTATACGGGGGAGGAGTAGGGGGAGGTCAAGTGTCAGTCATTGAAGGGAAGCCAGCAGCAGAGTCATGTGGGGGATTGGCCACAGTATCAAACCTATTAAAAAATAGGTTCAGTTCGCTGGCCTGGTCCACACTGTCCTCCAACCCCGTGCTACCAGTCTTATGGAATCCGGTGATGGTTCTCATGCCACTCCACACATCCCTCATGTTGTTACGCTGGAGTTTGTTCTCCAGCTTTCTCCTATAAATGCCTTTACCCTCCCTTATTTTAAGTCTGAGAGCCCCTCACCTCTTCACGGATGCCATCTCTGAATGCTTTCTTCTTTTCATTCAGGATAGCCTTAATGTCCTTGGTGATCCAAGGTTTATTGTTGGCATAGAAGGTAACAGTCCGAGCTGGGACATTGCAGTTGTGAAAGAAATTCTCTGGAGTCCTCAGTGTTTCTCAATCATATCTTTACTAAATACTGCTGCAGACAGGAGAGCGGTCCTACCAACCCTGGGTGTCCTACCATCTCTCCTTCTCCTCCAGTCACTTCAACATTTAAAGCCATGACATCAAAAGGTCCTTACAAACACAAGGCACATCAAAGCAATCAAAAACACACTACCCCATATTTATGACCCCAGTGGGTGTTATCAGTGTTTACGACCCCCCTTTGTTACCATTTGCAAACCCTGTGACTCCTATCTACAATCCCCAACACTCATTTCCAGCTTGATTCTTATGCTAATCAAGGATTTACAATTATAGATGAATAAGGCAGGTCATCTTTGGTTATTTCTCACATTCCCCCCTTTTGACACAAAGTGTCAAATAATTTTTTGGAAATAACACAATATCATCAACTAACTCTTTCTTTGACTACACACTACAAACATTAGTAGAGGTTAACTCTCCGAATATGACAAGGAAAAATAAAAACAACGAAAAACATTATAACAAACACAATTCTATTCACACCGTTTCTTCATCTGAGCCACTATATAGGTTTCTTTGCTTTATTTTGCCTCATTCGATGCCATGGATGCCATTTTCTTCTCTCTTCCATGTCCTGGTGTCAGAGGTTACTAGCACTTAACACACCGTCGGAAACAGTCTTTACCACTGTCCCATGTTCTTCTTTAGCACCATCATCTGCAATGGCGTTGCCCTGTGAAAACTGAGTTGTTATAATCAGCGTGAACTCTTTTAACTGTAAACAGGTAAAAGTGTTAGAGACAAAAGGTTAAGAACAAAAGGTTTTCCTGTAGGAGTGAGAATGCCACAGTTTTTCCCAGAGTGTGAAAGTTAGGGACAATATTTAAGCATATTGTGACTCTGACACTGTATCATCTGTTGCCCCTAGAAAGAAAAGTACAGATTAATACAAATAACTCTTCGCTTTAGCAGACGAGTTATTTGGCAGTTTAGTTCAAAGGCAAACACAGAAAGAGCAGTTAGATGGACTCCTCGCAGAACCATCTATGAAGAAAAACAGAATTATCGTTAGACACTATGTATCAAACAATGCTTCCCATGGTTTTGATCCACTGTTAAACATTTCCATTCAAGAATGGTTCTCCATCTTCAGCTGTAGGATCAAAAGCTCAAAAATTAAGACGGTACAGCGCTTCAGGCTGACATTAAACATTAATGTGACAATGAGTATCATGCAGAACGTGCACACTTTGAAAATACAATAGGGTCAGATGTTAGTGTTTGTTAATCGACATAAAACTACTGACATACAATTATCATGCGAAAATTAAAAAGAAACAATCAGAGCTCGATCAGTTAGGTCATTTTAAGTCAGTAGAGGATGTTTGCCTCAGCAGTCACAGTCTAAAAAGTCAGTCATTGGCCAAGTTTCTTTATACAGGGGGAGATCTCCACAGAAACATAATAATAATCCATAAGTGGCAATAGAATTTAATCTATTTATTTATTTATTTATTTTAAAAACCCATCCAGTTTTTATGGATGCAGTCAGGACCCACTTATTATCATTATTAATAATATTATCCTTATTATTATTGTTATATCTAATGCTTCAATTTGCAAAAACAAGACGTATGTTTCTGAAAACTTCACCATCACTATGGCAGTTTTTTAAACCAGGTTTTCCCAGAAAACTGTACCATTAAATTCCAAAAATTCAAATACCATTGAGAGTGAAAGCAAAAAACCCAGAATAATGAGTCAGGATTTACAGTGATGCATCAATATTGCATTTTCTAAAATCAATCACCAGAAACTCAAACCTGTGACATCTATGATGCCTCTTCAGGTAAAATGGGAGTTATATTTGAGATATTCCACAATGGCATGTTTGTTTTATAAGGAATAATCAGTGTTGCTTTCAATAACTTTTTTCTTATGAGAGCTAAAAAAGATTTTGTCTGAGCATAGCAATCAAAACCTTAACTTTCTGTTTGTCTAATGAACAACTCTTACTGCAAAACCCTAATTTTCCCTATTGACACCAATACTTATTCTTAATAAATGTTCCTATATGTATATGCAAGTGTATGTATGTGTTGAACATTAACATCCTGTTCATTCTAAGTTCAACTAACGTGTCATCTAGTGTGGATGTTTTATCTTTAATTTCTAATTTGTGATTTTCAAATGCTCTGACCTTCCTCCGCTGTCTGTATGGCCTGTTCATTGGGGAACAATGAAAAAACACGCAACCAGGACTTCTCTGGATCTTCAGCATTGAGCCATTGTCCCAGTCTCCTTCTTTCTCTCCTTCTGATGTTGTCTCGATGAGGCCATCTTTGTCCAGGATTCTGTGCCTCATTCTGCTTGTATAGTGAACCAAATGGCCAGCCGAATGTTGCCCCATCGGAGTTCACACCTCTCTCGCTCCCCCTCCTTGCAATCTTTTAGTTCCTCTGGCTGCCACGTCCTGAGCACAAGCTCTTCAGTGTTCAATTCAACTGAACATCTGGTGCCGTGGACATCCGTTTCCTTTTCTTCAGGCCAGTAGTCGAAAAGAAGTTGCTGTTTGGAGAGAGAACTTTCTGGAGAAGCAAAGTTATCTTTTTCTTTGTTTCAGTCTGTTTTCCTCCGTCACTGGTTTTGTGACAACTGACACATCAAATGCAGGTTCAGTCTCCCCTCCCCCTCATTGTCAGAGTCCTTCTGGGAATATGCATATGGGCTTGATGGAGGGCTGCATGGCCTGGGGACAGCATGAGGAGGACCTGTCTTTTATCCCTAATCTCTGCTCCTCATCATCATTCACTTCTCTTTCTGTCACACATACTTATTTCTTTAATTTCTTGTCTTTCTATAAAATTCTATTTGCTTTCCTCCTATCTTTCCCTACTCGCTGTCCCTTTCTCTCTCATATCTTTACCCTCTTCACTATATATGTACCTAATATGTGCCTAATAAAAGACGAAAAAACAAAAAAAAAAAAAACTCTTAGTCTAGTAATGCCAAAATGGAAGCTCTCAACCACATTAACCCATTTGTCTGCTATAAATTTAGCAGGATCTGTAAAAATTTTAACTTTCCCATTTTTCTGTTAACCCACTGGGATGTGCTTTTACTTTCAATGGGCTTATTGTTCACTCAGACAGATTTCACACATGCTGATCTTTCCATCCGAACATGGTTAGATCTTATCACACATACACTAACTTTGGATAATCTTTCAGCCAGGTGGTTTATACGACACATTCGTTCAGAGCAATGCACCGTTTAATATCCAAACTGGATATTTAGACACTGAAATGAGTTACCACAAAGTTTATTTTTCTTACCACATTCATACGCCCATTTTATTGTAGTTGGGAATCCCTACACTCATGCAAATTATATTTGCATTTCAAAAATTTCTACTCCTTTAAATAATTGATTCAGAAATCATTCATTTTTCTCCCTAAATGCTTGTGTATTTACCAAAACACTTCTCTCATTTGTTAGGTTGCACCAACCTCTCACAACACATTATTTTCATTTATGTCTATTCATGACATCACTTATATAGCTTTAAGTGCATATATATATTTTTAATTAAACTAGTTCTACAAAATAAAATTACACAGAAAATATGAAGACGGTCCAATCTCCAAACGGGACTCATTGGACCTTGATATTCAACCCTACAGGATTTATAGAATATCAGACAGCAGACCACATTGTCTCGAACTGTCACCTAGGATACCTCGCCTTCTCAGAGCCTCAAAATCACACAGAAAATGAAACTAGTCTTCAAAATCACAAAGGACATGAAGACGATCCGACCTCTACAAATAGACTCGTCAGACCTTATATTCAAACTCACAGGAATTACAGAATATCTTGACAGCAGACAACACACAGGTTCTCGAACTGTCGCCTAGGTTTACACACCTTCTTTTGAGCTTCAAAAACCCCACAAGTAAATGAAGCTTGTCTTCAAAATTACACACGAGATATGATTTAAAAACACTGTACTCACGTTTAAAATGGATGGAGCGTCTGCTGTCCAGCACCCGTTCCTGACATCAGGCGGAATCCTGTCCTCCTTTGGTGGAGCGGAATTTTTCCTTACCGGTTTAACCTTCAGTCAGGACTCAGGCCTGATCAGCAGAGCGTCCATCCCATCCTCGTCGCCAAATGTGAAAGAAATTATCTGGAGTCCTCAGTGTTTCTCAATCATATCTTTACTAAATACTGCTGCAGACAGGAGAGCGGTCCTACCAACCCCGGGTGTCCTACCATCTCTCCCTGTCCCCAAATTTCTTCAGCAGATATACAAGTCAGATCAAAGCCTCTTACAAACACAATGACATTTGAATTAACAAAAACACACTACCCCATGTTTATGGCCCCTGTGGAAGTTATCAGTATTTACGACCCCCCTTTTGTCACCATTTGCAATCCCCATGTGACTCCTATCCACCATCCCCCAGCACTCATTCTCAGCTTGACTGTTATGCTAATCAAGGATTTACAATCATAGATGAATAAGGTAGGTCATCTTTGGTTATTTCTCACACCTGTCAATAAAAATCACAAACAGGATTGCTGACAAAGCGCACCCCTGTCAGAGGCCAACCCCCACCGGGAACGAATCCGACTTACAGCTCTCGATTTGGGTGTACAGAGATTGGATGGCCCACAGAAGTGACCCTCTCAACCCATACTCCCGCAGCATCTCCCATAGTATCTCCCAGGGGGACTCCGTGGCAAACCCGGCCACCAGGCGCTCGCTGGCGAGCCTTCCGTCTGGGCCTAGCTCCAGACGGGGGCCCCGGGCTTCCTCCGGGGCAGGGTCTCTCTTCCTTGTTTTTACATAGAGTCTTTGTGAACCATTCTTGCGTTGATGTGACATACAAATAGAGTTGCTTTCGTCAACGAAAATGATGACGAAATATTGTCGTCAACGAACCTTTATCACGTGACGAAAACTAGTAGAGACGAAACGAAAATGCTGGGCATGTGACGATGACTAAGACGAAATATATAATGCAATTTTGTTGACGAATAAAAACAAGATGAAATGTCTCCATTTTCGTTGAAAACGAGAGGAAATAACGTTGTTTCGTCTCATTTAGTCACGTTATTATTATCATTATTTTGAAGTTTTCTCCCAGTCGTGCGTCTGGGCGACATCACTTCCTCAATCCCCACATGCGCATTATTTAGATTATGAAGATGCCGCTGCTGTGGGTCAGCGTTAACGTTAGAGTTAGAGTTAGGGTTAGCGACAACTAAAGAGAAAATGAGAACAACTAAAGAGAAAATGAGAACGAATTGTGACACCAGCCGGGGGTCGTCTTTGGGAGGAAAAGAATAAACACTTTATTACATAGACGTGGAAAGCAAAACGGAATGTGTTAGGGAAAAAGAAAGAAATGCAGCCACAAAACACCACGGATCTTAAGAGACACTTCAGGGCATCCCATAATAAACTTTAAGTAAGTCAAGACATAATGTAACGATACTTTCTGTTTTAGAAAGCTCATGCAACATGAGGCTACGGTTAATGCGTCGGGTTTTAACGCTAGCTTTAGACGTAAGCCACTGGAGCTGCGTGTGTGTGTGTTTTTAGTTCCTACCTGACTGACTTACTCTATAAGTGCACTAAACTTCCCCTTGTTGGCCAAATACTTTCACTAGTTTTGTATTTCACAGAGCAAATCACACTGAACTGAATTTGACATCAACATAAATTGGATTACTTATTCTAGACCTGTACATGCATGTAAACTAAAGATATCTGCATGGGTTTGGCTAAAAGAAAATGTTGGTTTCGTAAATACTACTAGGTACTTTTGTTATATTGATTAAATATGATTGAATTACTAAAAAGAGACTAATATACAATTTTCTTTGATTAAAACTAGACTAAAATGTCATATGTTTTCGTCGACTAAAACTAGACTAAAATGCTCAGACTTTTAGTCAACTTAAACTAGACTAAAATGCTCAGACTTTTAGTCGACTAAAACTAGACTAGACTAAAAGTAAAACAGGCCGCCAAAAACAACACTACATACAAAATAGTTTGTTCATCATTATTCTACACTTAGTGACGCCCCTACAGAAACAAAAAAAGACACCTGTACAAATAAATACAGTGCAACATCCCCAGAATGTTTCTATTATATTATAATATGACACTTTTGCAGTGATGATTCGTTATCTAAGCATACAGTGCTGCAAAAAGTATTTCCCCCTTTACAGATTTCCTGTAACCTGAGTAAATACAAAATACAGTTTTTAAATGATTATTTCATTCATTTAGGGTAAAAAAAAGATATCCAAACCAACCTTGCCCTGTGTGAAAAAGTAATTGCCCTCTTATCCTAGTGATTGCCTGTGCCCTTGGCAGCAACAACTGCAATTAAGTGTTTGTGATAACTTGCAATGAGTCTTTGAAATCACTGTGGAGGAATTTTAGTCCACACTTGTGGCAGTATTGTTTTAATTCAGTCACATTGGAGGGTTTTCGAGCATGAACAGCTTTTCAAGGTCCTGTCACAGCATCTTATTCAAGTCCAGACTTTGACTAAGCCACGTCAAAACCTTTATTTTGTTTTTGTGAGCCATTCAGAGGTGGACTTTGGATCAACACTGTCCATTCGTACTGTGCCCAAGCACACTTCATGGCTAAAGTCTCGTTCGTTTGACCAGAGTGAGTACAACTGTACTGCGCCCAGGCACGGCAAGCTTGCTGACCACGGCCCGGTTGAGAGAGATGGGCTTTTGTAAAGCACGGATGGACTTTATATGCGTCTGTTCCCCGCAACGGACATTTAAAAAGATGCTGCTGAACGGTTTTGTCAGACAAAACAAAATCTCAGAGGGGTGATGACGTATAAAGATGCATTGGAGACGCAGCCCAGATCATTTCAAGTAATGTGAGAACAAATTGGTCTGGGGGGGTAATCACCCTAAAGCACGGGGCACTGTACGAATGGACAGAGTGAGTGCGCCCTAAGGTCTCAAACTGAGTGGCGGACATATTCCTTCTGGATTTTCTGGCAAAGAGCAGAATTCATGGTTCCATCAATTACAACAAGTGGTCCAGGTCCTGAAGCAGCAAAGCAGCCCCAGACCATCATACTACCACCACCATGTTTGACTGTTGCCATGGTGTTCTTTTTCTGAAATGCTGTTCTTTTGTCACCTCCTGGAGTCGTTGATGCCCTCTTGGAGTCATTTTGGTCAGCTGGCCACTCCTGGGAAGGTTCACCATGTTCGATGCTTTCTCCATTTGTGGATAATGGCTGTCACATCATAATCAGGGCTATGGACATAAACAACTTGCATTGACACTTTTTTCCTAATGAGAGGGTTTGTCAAATTTATAAAAAATCAAATAGATAAAACTAAGATTAAAAATACACAGCTGTCACCAACTGTGCACCATGGTTAAAGTTGTACTCGTAAGATTTCCATCTGTTTACTTTCCTCTTAAGTTCCTATCTATCTCAAAGTGAATTAAAACAATGGTGATTGATCATATGACGCACTAATGAAAACATATCTAGTTGCATTTAGCCCAGATCATCACCAACGCTTATGCTGCGTTCACTTTTAATCGGAAATCGGAACTTCCAACTTCTGAGTCAGGCTTGTAGTTATGGCAGAAGTGTAATAGGAACATGTGTGTGTATATATGGATTTAAGAGGTGGACATAACAGGGATGGACTTGAAGAAGAGAGATGAATGTGTTTCAATAAAGTTTAGAGAGCAAAAAAAAAAAACCATGTCAACACACATAGTGACCATGACAAGATGGGGGCTCTGAAAGGACAGGCTCTCCTGCAGTTACATCTTACTGCCAAACAGGCCTCTAGAAAACAAGGTATCTCAAATCTTATAGAGTACAACTTTAAGTTGGATTTAATAGAAAGCCTTGTGTAGGAGAATAACATAGAACTACACATATTATTGATTATGACAATAAGAATAACACAGAAAATGAATGGGCATGGTAGAAGCTATGATATTGAAATGGAATTTCTAATCATACCTTCAAGGATAGTAAAGTTTAATATCAAATCAGTATTAATATCAATAATATCAAATAGCCAGTGGTCACCAGATCTGCTCATTAAAGTACCAACAATGTCATCTCGCCAAACTCAGCCGTGAAGAAGGGTAATTCCAGAGGAAGGAGGTGTATTCACTGCTCCAGAGCAGTCTTCCAGACGTCAGACATCAAGCCTCTTGATAGGATACACTTCACCTTGGCAACGGATGTTCAGCGTCAAGGGTCACTTTAGTTGTGAACCCTAAATCTTAAGCTTTAAGCCAAAAAGAGTCTTTCTGGATTCTTAAGCTTTGACATCTCTGAGTTAGGTGAATGAGAGAGCGCAAAGTTACCCTTTAAGTTTGTATCAAAGTCCAGTATTCACCTGGAGCTTGAAAGTGACTAACTGACTGTTGACTAAAGCTTAATTTCTCTGGCCGGAATAAAAAATAATATTAAGCTTACTCATGTCTGTTTGTCTAACATAAATTCTTATATGGTTCTTCATTGACGTCATTTTGTTCACTCTTCAATTAGTTTGAGGTTCCTCCAAAAGGTCTTGAGAGTGGAGAAGCAGGGAGGGGCCAGTTGAGTTCAAAACACATGTCCAGTTCTTATAAGGCATCAGAGATTTCTGATCAGATTGGCATCTAGGGGCGTCATCACAAAATGTGTCCCCATTCTTTTGATGATGACATAATAATAAGCGTAACAAATATTGTGTAATGAACAAATAATTAACTGTCAAATGGTTAGCCGACAAAAAAATTACACAGAACAACTATTAAGGAAAGGCAAGGCAAGGCAACTTTATTTGTATAGCACTTTTCATACACAAGGCAGACTCAAAGTGCTTCACAGCACAACATGTCATGAATTAAAATGCATTACAGAAAGACAAAGAGAATAAAAACATAGACAATAATAAAAACAGTGCCGACGTTAAAAGTGCAAAGATTTAGCAGAAAGCTAAGGTGAACATAAAAGTTTTCATTCTAGTTTTAAAAGTGGTCAGAGTGGGTCAAAGTCTCACATCTTCAGGAAGTTTATTCCAGCTGTTTGTTGCATAATGACTGAAAGATGCTTTCCCTTGATTTGAGTTTACTCTGCGAACCACTAACAGATTGGCCTCAGAGGATCTTAGTGATCTAGAAGGCCAAGTTAAGTCCAGGAGGTTCGAGGAATCTTTTATCACAGCCAAAATAACTGAGAAGATGCAGTAATCTCCAGCCAAACCCCAACTCATCTCAGCCTTAGACACATGCATCTTCTACACAGATACTCTGTCTCAAGTCCAACTTTTGACCGTAGCTTTATTTAATGGTATTTACTTTGTATTAAACATTATAATATAATCTCAAATCAAAATTCAGTAAACAACATACAACATTGCAAAGTGGCTGTATAGTTTGCTCATCATACTATAATTTACAACCAGCAATATACATTTATCTAATGTAGGGTGGGTTTAGGATGATGACTCACAGAGGAGTGTTATGCTAGAATGTAGTTTCAAACCATACTTGACTAAATAAGTCTTAGGTTGCAAAGTTTGAAGATGTGAGCATGGTAGTACCAATATTGAACTACTATAAATAAATACTATTAAATACAGGTCTCATGAACAAAGAAAAATAAAATATATATTGAAAAAAAGATATAATAAAAATATATATTATGGACAATGACTGATGACTTATTTGTTGGCTCTATTTTTTATGGTGGTGTTAAACCTGGGCAAGTAATTCACCAACAGACACCTCCTGTAGCAGAAACTACGACATAGGTTGTCTGCAGTATTTTGCCATGTCTGTGAACAAAACTGTGCAAGATGCCTTCACAAAACTTTACAGGTGTGTAGGTGAGATCACCATGAAGGCCAAGTTCAAAGATAGGTGTGGTCCCTTGGCCAGATCTGGCTTTGCAACTGGTGTGATCCCATCACAATATGGTCTCTAGCTTGTCTGTATTTCTGGTCTTTTTCATGCCACTTTATTTAAAAAAAAAAAATGTATTTAGAAAAATCACAGTTTCATATTTGATACCATATATTTATAAAGCAAGATAATTCCTGTATGTAGGACTTTTTGGATTTCCCAGTGCCTGATGGGAGGAGAAGATAGAAGAATAGAGTGTTCTTGGTTTGTCCTCTGCTCAGGTGTCAGAGGGAAGTGTTATCTACTGTAAATATTAGCTGTGACATGCCTCTGATATGTGGTGGTCCCAGGTTACATGGTACGCCTGCTGAGCTGACACATGGGTGACAATAACACTATCCATTAAAACAAGCTGTAGAGGATCACATCAATAGGATCACGCAGGCTGGGGACTATTTGCAGATCAACCCTTTTCTTTTTTCCCTTTTATAGTCTCTGTCTCTGTCTCTCTCTATTCTAACATCCCTCCTCCTTTTGTGAATGTGCTGAACGAAAATAACATAATTCTCTCTATTTATATTCATTGAGAGAAACCTTCAGGGATTTAAATGGCTTTTTTAAAATTTCATGTGGCTACCTTCGAAAAATCCTGAATACCCCCACCCCCGCCTCTCTCTCTCTTTTCATGAATACAGCCAGCACTAAAGGTGTTTTAGTGATTCAGCTCTTATTTGCCCGGCCACGGCGGCTTTCCCTGCACTATCTTTTGGCCCAGGGCAGGGATTTAAGCTGGGCTCAGAAAAAATCTAATATTCCTTCAAATACAAATCAAATAGAGAGCAGTGGACAGCCCTTTTATCACTGAAGAGAAGAGGGACAAAATAATTGCTGTGAGTTTTGTGTCAAATCTGAACAAACTGACTTATAACATATATCTGCTGATCTTTTACAGTCACATCAATATCAACAGTGTCCACGGGTCCTCCTTATAACTTCAGTTAGAACTTGCCTCATGATTTCATTAGATATTTCCAGTACGAACCAATCCAGATGATTGCTGTTTGTACAAACCAGAGTTGCTAATAGTCAAAGCTTTAAACTCAATGGATTTGGATGGATGTTGCATATTTTACCCCTGGTCTGCAAGTATAACACGTTGCATGATATTATTCACTCTTGGGTTGGACATATATGTGTCGCACTCTACAGTAACACTGGACTTTGACACTGGTGGCAGGGTAGAAAATGCTCATATGGATTGAACTTTTGTCATTATATATAAGGGTTTGTTGAAATATATGTGGATGGGTACAGTGGGTGAAGTCGAAGGTAAACCATGGGATGTTACTGCAGTCATTGTGTATAATAGACAGTTTGGAAACTCCTGTAGCCCACCCACAGGTCCTGGCTCGGTTTTGTGGCCAACAACTGGAAAGTCATGCATACTGACTTGAGCAGAGGGACAAGGCAGAATGAATGCTTCCTCTATCTTTTCTGTCAGGAAATACACAAACACCCACACTGGCCTGCGATATTTACCTGCTATGGCCTCCAAACCTGTCATTGGTCGAGGGTAGTCTTGTCCCAACAGTGAGGCCGGATGGTCACAGGAGGTCTGGGTATTGTTAGAATAACACAAACTGAATCTTAACACACTGACTGGCTGGAGCATATATCTGATGATCTTTAGAAGTGATTAGATAGATTCTGAACCACTGAAACTGTTCTCATTCATTTCTCATGCCGCAACACAATAGGCTGACTGGACGGTAGGACTCACATAACAGTGGATCTTTATTCTTTTTGAATAATAAAGAGATACACTAGAAGCTTGGGTCATAGTTTGGGGAAGAGTTTTTTTTTAACCAGGACCTCTTTAAATTACTTTGATAGTAATGGTATTAATTTAGAGCCAAATGTTTTAAAAAATTCTACTGGAAACCCGTAAGGGCCTGGTGCCTTTTCAGGTTTAATTTTTTTATTCGCACTATCCATCTCCATTTGGGTTATACTTCCTACCAATTCTGATTTGTCTGATTCATCCAAGAAGGGCATTTCCAGTTTACTGAAGAAATTCGCTATTAACTCCCTGTCCCATGCCTCTGAGGTATATACATTTTCATAAAAAGACTTGAATTGGGCATTAATGTCCCTTTGGTCTGTAACAATATTACCTTCCCCGTCCTTTATCGCAGATACAAAACCAGCTGTTGCTGACTGTTTGAGTTGATGGCTCAATAGGTTGATGGCTCAAGAGGTTGATGGCACGCTCCCCGTATTCATAAGGATTATGATGAGCCTTTAAATAAAGATCCACAGCGTTATCGTTTGTCAGGGAATCAAATTCAGTCTGAAATAAAATTATCTCTCTATAAAGGTTCTCAAGGGTGATGCTGAATGTAGTTGATCCACCACTTTAATCTTGTCAATCAACTTGGTAACCCTTGATTGAACCCCTTTCTTTTTATTTTCACCAGCATTGTAGGATATCACTCGTCCCCTTACATACCGTATGATGTTTCCCATTCCAATGTGCAATAGCTTATCTAGGAGGATTCATTCGTTTCTAGGAATAAGTCTACCAATGTGTGTATGATGTCAACAAAAAAAATGTATCACTAGGGTAGTTGTGAATTAACACGCTATGTGCGTTTAGAAGGTATGTTTTCTGGAAAGCTTCAAAAGTACTGGGCAATGGACCGAAATGACTATACCTTCATATTCTGCTTGAGTAATCATGGGTAGCAATTTTTGGGCTATTGAAAAATATTCAGTTCTAGAGTAGGTTTCATGTACTGGGGAGATAAAAGAGAACTGTTTGGATGAGTGCTACGTGGAGTAACCTTTGCACTGGAGCGGCCCTGCTTTGGATCCAAAACGCAGTTGAAATTTCCCCCCAGTATTAAATCATTTGAATGTAGACCTGGTAAAAGTGAAAAGAGATTCCTAAAGAAGTCAACATTATCCCAATTGGGAGCATAGACATTCGCCAGAACCACCGGCCTATTGAACAGTTTCGCCTTGAAGGATAGCGGCCATTGTTGTCCCTTATGATGCTAGACTCTTTAAATAGCACATTTTTGTGCAGGAGAATAGCCACCCCCTACTTTTGTGACCAAATGACCGAATTAGTGGAAAATTTGTGTGAATCCTCCTGTGCTGAGTTTTGCTTGATCCTTATTGAACAGGTTGGTTTCCTGAAAATACAATATTTCGGCTTTTAATTTGTTTATTTGAGAGAATACCCTACTTCCATTTAGCCGGGTGGTTCAATCCCCTTACATTCCAACTCACCAAGATGGTGTTTAATGTTCTATGTTTTATGTTTTATTAAAGGATCCCCATTTGCTTGTGCCATAGCAGTTTGCTAGTCTTCCTGGGGTCCACTTTCCAGCAGACAATACTCAATACATTTCAGCAACTTAACAGCAAAAATGCTGTATATTACATTATAATCACATTACAAAATACATTATAAATACATTACATGAATGAAATCCAGCAGGATTCGGATGTGGTCACTGTCACTTCGGATGTGGTCACTGCGTAATTAAGTAAGTAATGGCATTTTACCACAAGCTCCGACCCTCGGCTCTCGTCATCGTAAACTCGTTTGTCAACTTTTTCCAACGCACATAGTAGTTAAGTCCGAATCTGGCCAATCTGACTGTGGAGTACTGCCAACTGAACTGGGGCTTTTTCCTCGATTTTCACCATCACATCTTGTTTTAAAGACTGAATAGCCAGCAGTCATCTGCTTTGCTAGCACCAGCATTAGCGACAGTGATGAAACAGTGAAGATAAAGATTTATTTCCCTGATTCACTGCTTTTGTTGTCGATTACAGCGCTTGCTCTCCTTATTAATTGTATAACCTGGTTATACTCTCTCTCTCTCTCTCTCTCTCTCTCTCTCTCTCGCACTCGTTTAGCCTCCATCCAAAACGGCCTTTTCAACCAACTGACAGTTTGTAAGTGAAATGAGCAGCGGACTTTGTTAAGACGTAATTGGCTTGTTTGGTCTGAACTGGGCTTGATATAGACCTTTTTAATGGAAGCCTTGGTCCTTGTTAACTTCCTGTCAACTGATGTCATTCACATTCACTGCAACAAGAATCAAACTATGACACATTTAGAATGTTTATGTTTACAACTTTGAAAAGGTCTATAGAACTTGCTGTTTCCCAAGTAGGTGACGTGTGCCATTGTGGAATGCACCTGACTGGATAAACAACATGGTGGCCTGCTCATAAACTTATTCTGATTCCCATCCGCTGAAATCTATTCCTTAAAAACATTTAGGCACTAAAAAGGCAATACCACTGCAGAAAACTTGTACTAATCAATAATCCTTCTGATTGTTGATTAGAGAAATAATCCGAAGAGTCTTGTTTTGATACATAGATCGGATCAGAGAAGCTTCTGGCACATGTATACATGAACACAGTCACCAGAAAATTGAAGAATACCAGAACCCATTACATATTATACAGCAACCTATTTCCAAGGTCCTGTTATCTGTTGTGGCGCCATAATAATAAAGCAACCCCTTGTACACACATTTCAGAGCAGACATTCACTGACGTATGAAGATTCCAGTATTTAAGCAAAACATGTCGACAGCTGACGGCAGCTAACTGTACAGCAACCTCTCATACAATAAATATGAAACGCCTGCATGGAAAGGGACATGTCGTCATACAAATCACTAAAAATGGCAGTTGGCATTGTATGAGAAAATGTGTTACATATTTTCTTTTAGTACCCACTCACACTGGAAAACAGCAAAAAAAAATAAAAAATGTATTTGCATGACCCAGGTGTTGATGGAACCTTGGTGATTCAGGGACTACCCTGTGTCACTGAGTAGACATTAACAGAGTTAATTAAAGGGGATGGATTTGTACCATCCAATCCTGTCTTACTGACCTTTTATGAAGCATTTCTGGTGGAGCAGTTCATACTCCAGCAGAGCAGGGTTATTGACTGGATATATGGACGAGTTCACAGCTAGAACAATAGCTTCTTCCATCAGGGACTCTCCCGGTCTTCATTCGCTCATAGGTCAGCTGTGTTAAGATGGCTCAAAATCGGTCAACAGCGCAAAGTCAAAGGAGTCAAAGTTGAACTCAAAACCTATGTGCAGATCGCTTCCTTGAGCAAATTTATTGCTCAGAATGGTTTTATTGAAAATGTATTTTGTTTTGTAATTTCGCTTTTATAAATGCTGATGTCTGGGCCCTCTGTGGGACATATGTTCATATCTACAATGTAGCTGAAGACCCAGTCCACTTCTGGGAAAGTCGCTGTTAGTATATTTTAGTATAGAATTGTTTCTTTCTGTTGCAAAGGTGACTGAACATAAAGGAAATTGTAGAGACGGTGCAATTGCATGTGAAGTCACACATTCAGGTGAAGACTCACACTGTCCTTCCGCACCGGGCCAAAACAGGTTTTGCGTTTGACCAGTGTGAGTGCAACCGCTCCGCACCTAGCTGCGGCAAGCTGGCCATCCACAGCGCGCTTGCACTTGTACAAGCATGAGTGTGCGCACGTGTAAGAGCACGAGCATGACGCCTACGGCGGCTCTCACGTCATTTATGTGCGCCTGTTCAGACATAGAAAGAAAAAAAAATGACGGACCATGCGTGGACATTTAACAACAACAATGGCGGCGAAAGGTTCACGTTGGTGTGATGCGGAGGTGCAGTGTTTACTGCAAATTTGGTCGGATGAAAATATTCAAAAACAGTCGGACAAGACGCACAAAAACTCCGAGGTCTATGGAAAGATTTGTAAACAAAGCCACACACACGCGATCAATGCGTGTGACGTGTTACGGCTTGAAGGCGTATGGACAGCAAGAAGCGTCTTGTCGACTGTTTTTGAATATTTTAATCCGACCAAATCTGCAGTAAACACAACGTGAACCTTTCACCACCATTGTTGTTGTTGTTAAATGTCCGCGCATGGTCCGTCCTTCGATTTACATGTCCGAACAGGCGGACATAACGCTACTGCCGTAGGGCTCGTGCTCGTGCTCGTACACGTGTGCACGCTCGTGCTCGTACATGTGCAAACGGCTCCGCTAAAGCCCACCTCTTTCAAGCGGGCCGTGGCGGCCCAGCTGGCCCCAGTTGAGCGCGGAGCGGGTGCGCTCACACTACTTAAAGGTACTAGACTTTAGCTGAAAAACCGGTTTTGGCCGCGGCCAAAAGGATAGTGTGATCACGCTCTTAGGGCATGATCACACTATCCTTTAGGGCGTGATCACACTGTCCTCCCGGACCACGACCCGGACTTTAGGGTACTTGTCCCCCCTCCCTCTCCCCCCCGCGCCCCAGCCCCGTTTGTACTCACACTACCTGGGCCTCGGCCAATGCTTCTTGCTGTCCATACGCCTTCAAGCCGTAACACGTCACACGCATTGATCGCGTGTGTGTGGCTTTGTTTACAAATCTTTCCGTAGACCTCGGCGTTTTTGTGCGTCTTGTCGACTGTTTTTGAATATTTTCATCCGACCAAATCTGCAGTAAACACAACGTGAACCTTTCACCACCATTGTTGTTGTTGTTAAATGTCCGCGCATGGTCCGTCCTTCTATTTACATGTCCGGACAGGCGGACATAACGCTACTGCCGTAGGGCTCGTGCTCGTACACGTGCGCACGCTCGTGCTCGTACATGTGCAAACGGCTCCGCTAAAGCCCACCTCTTTCAAGCGGGCCGTGGCGGCCCAGCTGGCCCCAGTTGAGCGCAGAGCGGGTGCTCTCACACTACTTAAAGGTACTAGACTTTAGCTGAAAAACCGGTTTTGGCCGCGGCCAAAAGGATAGTGTGATCACGCTGTTAGACTCACTGTTAAGGGCTCTACTTCATTGATGCACAGAGATAGGATAACATAAATAACTTAATCCTTGTAAGATTTGTTGCCAAACTCATTTACAAAAGGTTATACAAAATAGTGAATGTCTTTCTGTCCTCAAGTTAAAGTGTCTTTAAATATCTATCAGTTACTTCTGGAAATCACATGAAGCACCTCCACATCAACTGCATAACACTGTCAAAACACACCTTCTTCCTAAGCAGGGCTGTTTTCTTGGCTAGAGTGCATCACTAATACAGTATGTGTGTGTGTGTGTATATATATATATATATATATATATATATATATATATATATATATATATATATATTATGGCATGCGATTCAGGAACTTGATATATATTGAATGAAACTTTGAATATATGGAATGAACCTTTGAATATATTGAACTAAACTGAATATATGGAATGAAAGTCTGAATATTGAATGAAAGTCTGTATATATGGAATGAAAGTCTAAATATATTGAATGAACCTTGACTAACATCATCAAGGCACTGTCACCATCTTGTATTTTGACCCATGCAGATGCGGTCAGCACGTGCTTTGGTTGTAGCTATTTTAAATAATGGAGAGGTCATAAACACACTTGGAAGTGTTTGTGAAGGCCAGAATCCCAAACCTTAAACCTGTGCGCACTTTAATTCTCCAGGCAAAGAAGTCCGGACACTCAGGGAAGAACTGCTACAACAGGGCAGGCAGCTGCTCGTAATGCAAACTTTAGCATGACTTCAAACACGGCCCCGGTGTTCACTCTCCGCATATAAGACATATAAGACAGGGCTCAAGACAGAGGAGGGAAGAATGGTAAGCTTATGTGATTTATTCTGGCTGAGATCATGTAATAATGTTCGTAGGTTGCAGAGGTGGCTTTTGCAAGGTACATCATGCTCCTAAAAGATCCCCTGTCTGCACCTTATAATTCTCTGTCTATCCCATTGGGACCTCATCTCCTGACAGGGACAAAACATTTATCCATAGAGTTCCATTGAAAATTGCATAAACCAGGAGTTTTTACCTGGGGCTTTCTTTGTCCCAGAATTTTTTTTTCTTTTAAATATATTTTCAGGATTTAATTTTCATCAGAGGAAGTCAAAAAACAGGTTTCTGGGCAATTTTTGAAATATCACTTCATAATACCATGGTCACGGCTTTGAAAACAGTCATGTAGTGATTAAGTCAAAAGTCGCCCTGGTGGCTCTTGTCACCAGAGTCCCACTGTCACGCTGCTCCTCTGCCCCGCTGAGCAGGCGGCTCAGAGCGGTCTTCTCTGACAGCGGATCCCACACGGATGGTAACCGATCCGTGTCTCTCAATCCCCCCTGCCCACCAACAATAATACGTCATGTTCGTCTGTGGAGGAATGTCATGGACCACCACGGTCCGCAGTGAGTAGGATTTCTCATCCATAGCAGGAACTGATGGCTAAAAATATAAACAGAATACAGTTACACCCTGTCCTAATGTTGCATTCACACCAAACGCGAATGACGTGAGTACAATCGCTTCAGACGCTTGTATTGGCCGCTTGCTCACATTTGTAGCATTTTTGATTATTGCTTCATTCGAGTCTATCGCATGTAGCAGCCGAGGCAGCCAGATAACTGAAGCTAACCCCCGGCTCAGCCTGCTCTGCTGTTGTGCTAAATGGAAGTGATGCTAGTGCTAACAGAATGCTTTTAAAAGAGCAGAAATGAGCCCTCAGATGAAGTGTGTGGCTCTTAAGAGAGTCGTTCTGTTGTAGTGAGATCAGGCCGTCAGTGATTTAACCTCCGAAGCCGTACAGTTGCTACCCAGTCTCCTCCTCAACTTCACTCTGCAATGGCGGCTTTCGTTGTCTTCTTTTAGATTTCTGGCGGAATAGATGCCTAAAGGCACGTCGCTGCCATCCACAGATCAAAGTTATATCCATTAGGAACAGACTGGTTTCCCCCAAGGACTGCAACAATAATGGCTTTGGTGAGCCCCTGGATGTCTCAGGAGAACTTTGATGATACTTACCGCAAGCTCAACGCTGGCTGTCACAGCACGATGTCGCCTGAAAAGTTCAATATTTTTACCTTTATTTGCATCACTTCAGACGCTCCAGACACTCTAGACACTTCATTCCCACAACGTCTCATCACACTAGACACTCCATTCGCGCCGCCTCTGCCTGAATCGCGTGTCAGTTACATTGATTTTCAATGGAGAGTTGTTGCTGAAGCTGCAGCGGTGAGCTGTGGCCTCAAGGTCTTTGGTGCCTCAAGGGGCGGTAACCCTTGAACACGGTGGTGGACACCGGTGGTCAGGTAAGCTGTCCGACTGAAGAAGGAGGCCTTCCGGGATATGTTATCACAGAAGACCCGGAGGCAGTTGCAAGGTACAGATGGGCCAGAAGGGCTGCAGTCTCTGCAAAGGAGTTTGGAGAAGTCATGGAGAAACGGGGAACCGTCCAACCTGTTTACAGTTAAGGACGGGACGCTGATGACCTTAGCTGATGAAGGAATCGGGCGGTGGAAGGAGCACTTTGAGGAACTCCTTCCAGTTCGGTGGGCTGAGGATCTTGTCTCTGCTTTTTGCAGATGATGTGGTCCTGATGGCCTCGTTGGTCAATGACCTTAAGCACTCACTGGATCGGTTCGCAGCCGAGTGTGAAACGGCTAGGATGAGGATCTGCACCTCTAAATCTGAGGCGATGGCTCTCAGCAGGAAACCGGTGGATTGCTTACTCCAGGTAGGGAATGAGTCCTTACCCCAAGTGAATGAGTTCAAGTACCTCGGGATCATGTTCACGAGTGAGGGGACGATGGAGCGTGAGTTTGGCCGGAGAATCGGAGCAGCAGGGGCGGTGTTTCAGTCGCTCTACTGCACCGTTGTGGCGAAAAGAGAGCTGAGCCGGAAGGCAAAGCTTTGATCTACCGGTCAATCTTCGTTCCTACCCTCACCTATGGTCATGAAAGCTGGGTCATGACCGAAAGAACGAGGTCGCGGGTACAAGCGGCCGAGATGGGTTTTCTCAGGAAGGTGGCTGGAGTCTCCCTTAGAGATAGGGTGAGAAGTTCAGCCATCCGTGATGCGTTGAAAAGAGCCAGTTGAGGTGGTTCGGGCATCTAGTAGGGATGCCCCTTCGGCGCCTCCCTAGAGAGGTGTTCCAGGCACGTCCAGCTGGGAGGAGGCCTCGGGGAAGACCCAGGACCAGGTGGAGAGATTATATCTCCACACTGGCCTGGGAACGCCTCGGGATCCCCCAGTTAGAGCTTGTTAATGTGCTTATGGAAAGGGAAGTTTGGGGTCCCCTGCTAAAGCTGCTGCCCCCGCGACCCGAACCCGGATAAGCGGTTAGAGATGAAATGAGATGAGATGAGTTGTTGCTCAATTCAAATTCAAATTCAGTGTGAACGCCCCATAACAGCACGTGACCTTCAGACTATCGTTTCGCATTGATGCTGTCTGCCCACACTTATTCATAAAATGTGTGAAACAAACTACAAAATATGCGCCTAAAAACAGATAACTGTCCCATGCAGCCACAAACTCCTAATGTGTTTAACGAGGAGTGAGTGGCGTCACTTCAGAGGCCGCCTCTGCCCGAACCTGCCACACATACACACGCACGCAAACACACACACAGTCACACCAGGTGCGCACATCGGACGGTAACAGTAACATAACTAACCTTTTCAACACCTGAAGAGACAGCGTCCTAAACAGAATGTGGATAGTGAAACAGCAAGGAGAGCAACCACACCACAGCAAGCAGAGGCAACAGGTGCTTTAGCCAGCTGTTTGTTAAAAGTCCATTGAATTTGGCACAAGTTGGCCATTTGCAAAAACTGCTTAAAATATATCAAGATAGGTTATTTGGCCCAAGTGCTTTGTTGTACATTTTCTCTTTCAGGGCTGTGTTTTTACATAGGGAATAATTTCGTTGCATTGTTAAGTCACTTGCAAAATAATTAAAAATCAATGTAAAAACTGTGATAAATTCTTGATCGTGAAATTTAATTTATTTTTTCCTTGGCACTCCAATTCATTAAATCTATTTTAAAATTATAATGATAGAGGCTAATAAGAGATATTATTGTGTTATTCATTCATTTATTGTCAGTGTCAAACTGTTCTTGGTTCATGCTTAAAAGCTTGAGCCAGAAGAGGGAAAAATAAGGTTGAATGATAAGGCATACACAGGTGGGACCAAAAAGGGGCAAATATGAAGACACTTACAGTTTGAGTCATGAATCATGTACTTTACAGGCTGATGGGTGCGTGAAGATGAAGTGAACCAAAGCCTGAATCTGAAAGAACTCACTCCCTTACACCCATAGATTGTGTTTTTCTCATCCTTAAACCACCAGAAAACAACTGTAACACACACACCAGACGCACCAGACACACACACTCAGTGTGTGACTCCGACACAAGCTGCAGTGTTTCAGTGGAATTTTTAAATGATCGGCTAAATATGGCTGTGCTGAATATCATTTTTGTGCTTTGGAAATTTGGTAATAACCAACAGTGAATATGTGCTCATAAAATCATGTATTCAAAGGCACTGTTAACTAGAACTGTTATACCACAACACACAGCTTGACTTAACAAACTTACATAGTAAACTATAAGTATAACTATCAATATTTTATTCACATTCAAAATCAGAGAGGTCTGTTGTGTAGGACTAGGTGTTGATATCCCTCAATAGATTCGCACTTAAGGCACCGATGAGACTCTGTGGAGTTCAAGTGAGTGATGGCATCCTTCGGGTTGTCAAGTGGGCGCCCTCTTTCACGGATGTTCCGCTGATTAGCCCACGACACCTCCAGAGGGTTCAGCAGTGAGTCCCAGCGTCCCAGGTTCACTCCCTAGATGCCATCAGCTCACTTGAAGGCCCAGGTTGGATCCTTTCTTTTTATCCACAGCCACTGGCTCCCCTTCTCAGCAGCCCTAGAGAGGTCCTTGACTGCCTGCCTGTGGGCCTTCCCTCGCACTCCCATCTCCCTGAGTAACCTGGATGTTGAAGAGACTGTACTTACCAGCCACAATCAAATGTGGTGTGTCAGGCAGTGTGACAGTCAACTGCACAATAGCTGATGTGGCAGACACCTTTTAAAAAAGCACAAAAATAATTATTAGACCTTACAGGTACAGTTGCAGTTAGGTAAAACAAATTTGAAGGTCAAGTTTCGGACATTCGTATGAATTTTCATATGCCTTACAAAGGCAAATTTTGTTTCACAGTTTTGATTACACAGTTCATAAGGAAACATTTTGGTAAATGAAATGAAATGAAATGAAATGAAATGAAAACCAATATTTAAATGAGTAAAAATAATGCTAATTTTATATTTTTTAAAGTTTCTATTTAATTATGAGGCGAATAAAACTGACAATGTAAGACTTGTTTTGCCCATGCAGATAACACAGAGGACTAAGTTAGACTTACTACCTTTCTCAATTAGTAGTTAAAAACATCTACCAGCAAAAGTATCAGTATTGTTGTAATGTCAATGTAAACCAGTACACAATGCTGAAACTTGCTTTTTTTTTTTTTATCCATGTGAATAGGCACACAAAGCACTATAGGTTAGACTTTGTACTTGACTCCATTATCTTCCAGCTAAACCAGTAGTGTTGTTTTAATGTTGACATAAATTGAGACAAAATGCTGATATGCTCTAATTTTAGCTAGCTTTGTTCTAACACTGTTCTAAATGACAGAAAAATCAACCGGAGAAATCCTCAAATCCTCCTCCTAAGTCAGGAAAAAGGTAAATTAATGTTAACTTACTCAGTGGAGGAGTCAGACAGCTCCGGACATCAGTGACAAAAGGCTGAGCATGTTGTCACCACGAAGGCAGAGTCACAGGACAGACACACAATACTGTTCAGATTTCACTGTAAATTTACATCAAAGGTTTACAGTACCCACACTCAAAACGGCACAGCCATTTGAGCAAATATTGAAACACAACAAACTTCAAATTAGCTTATTTCACTACCACAGCTTGAGACATACAAAATGGCGTATTTCTGGGCTTATTTATAACTCATCTGATTTTGTAGAACAGGAGAAATAATGGTGATCATCTGGTCGGTCCTGTCGGAAAGGCAAGTTAACAGCAGCTGCATAATTGCAACAGTTTCAGTACGGCAAGCGTTAAGGTCCATGTACTTCAAGTGCTCTGCTGCCCTCTGCTGTCTGCAGTCATATACTTGTTTTTAACACAAAAGTCTTGAAAGACTTCTTTAACTAAATCACCTGAGTATGTATATAGGATTAATACAGAATAACACATTGAATCAACAGGGTGAATACAGTATAACACATTAAACAGAATGTTACCACATATTCTATGTGGGTCACAATGTAAGCCTTTCTATGTGGTGATTTTACATAAACTACTCATTCATTTGATTTACAAAAAAAAAAGCTATATATTGATATACATATCATTATTGGGATATTGTGATACAAGATTTTTGTCACATCACCCAGCCCTAGCTACAGCTTTAGCCTGAGGACAGAGGCAAAGAGAAGATGTAGAGGATCACCTCTGTATCCTCCTTTCTCTCTCTGCCCTAGCCCGTCCTTCAGCTGCAGATAGTGCTTGCTCATCACAAATTCAGTTGATTGTTAATTGTTGAAGTTTGTTCACCTTGGAGGATGGCAGGCTCTCTCATCTTTTTCACGAAAAAATTGCACCTCTTTTTCATCTCAATCCACAATGTTTAAGATGGCGCTGCGGATGGCTGCCTCGATTTGTTGGTGCGCTTTGTTTTGTCTTGTTTTGTTTGTAAACAGTGTTTTTTGTTTGGGTTCACGGCTGTCTTTCACCAGAGAACAGCTCATGAACATTCGGGTAACAACTCTGCGGGATTTGTTTCCCAAATTTCTAGCTACCACATCGGTTCTGGTGAACTTTTTAGTCAAAGGTGCCCTCGCCTTTACAACTTTACGCCGTTGCAGGGGGAAACGAGCCGGTGCGCTCGTGCGCCTCCGCCAGAGGGGAAGACGCACGCCGCTACCTGTAATATTTCTCTCTAACGTGCGCTCACTGGGCAATAAAATGGACGAACTTCAGCTTCTGTTGAGGAGAGACAAGGACTTTAATTCATCCTCTGTTTTGTGCTTCAACGAGTCATGGCTGTGTGAGAACATCCCGGACTCTGCGCTACAGCTGGATGGAATCCAGCTTCACCGTGACACGCGGCTCTCTGGCAAAACAAAGGGTGGAGGTATTTGTTTCTACACCAACTGCGGCTGGTGCAACGACCTAACGGTGATACAACGGCACTGTTCTCCCCTCCTGGGAACTTTTATTATTAACTGCAAACCATTCTACTCCCCACGTGAGTTCGTTTCCTTCATTCTGGTCGGTGTTTACTTTCCACCGGAGGCTAACGTGCAGGACGCACAGCGCACGCTCGCCGACCAGATACTGGAAGTGGAGCGGACCAACCCGGACTCCTTAGTTATTGTCCTCGGGGATTTTAACAACGGTAACCTCAGTCACGAATGACCCAAATACAGACAGTTTATAAAATGTGCAACCAGGGAGGGGAACACTCTGGATCACTGTTACGCAACAGTCAGTAACGCCTATCACGCAGTCACCCGTGCTGCACTGGGACACTCTGACCACAACAGGGTCCACCTGATTCCTGCCTACAGACAAAGACTAAAACTCTCTAAACCTGTGGTGAGGACATCAAAGAAGTGGACCAGTGAAGCTGCAGAGGACTTAAAGGCGTGTCTGGACTGTACTGACTGGGATGTTTTCAGGACTGCTTCCAGCCATCTGGATGAGTACACAGAAGCTGTGACTTCATACATCAGCTTCTGTGAGGACTTCTGTGTACCAACACGCACCAGGGTGACTGATAGCGTGATCACACTGTCCTTTTGGCCGCGGCCAAAACCGGTTTTTCAGCTAAAGTCTAGTACCTTTAAGTAGTGTGAGCGGACCCGCTCCGCGCTCAACTGGGGCCAGCTGGCCCTCCACGGCCCGCTTGAAATAGGTGGGCTTTAGCGGAGCCGTTTGCACATGTACGAGCACGTGCGTGCGCACGTGTACGAGCACGAGCACGAGCCCTACGGCAGTAGCGTTATGTCCGCCTGTTCGGACATGTAAATAGAAGGACGGACCATGCGCGGATATTTAACAACAACAACAATGGCGGTGAAAGGTTCATGTTGGTGTGGTGTGGAGGTGGAGTGTTTACTGCAGATTTCGTCGGATGAAAATATTCAAAAACAGTCGACAAGACGCACAAAAACTCCGAGGTCTATGGAAAGATTTGTAAACAAAGCCACACACACGATCAATGCGTGTGACGTGTTACGGCGTGATGGCGTATGGACAGCAAGAAGCATTGGCCGGCCCTGGCAGTGTGAGTACAAACGGGGCTGGGGCGCGGGGGGGAGAGGGAGGGGGGACAAGTACCCTAAAGTCCGGGTCTCGGTCCGGGAGGACAGTGTGAGTCCGCCCTTATAACAATGACAAGCCCTGGTTCACACCCAGACTGCGACAGTTGAGGTCTGACAAGGAAAGGACTTTCAAAAGTGGCAACAGAGCAGAGTACATAGAGGCCAAGTACAGGTTTAGCAGGGCGGTGAGGGATGCTAAACAGCTGTACTCCAAGAAGCTCCAACATCAGTTCTCCTCCAACGACTCTGCCTCTGTCTGGAGGGGGCTCAGGCAGATCACCAACTACAAGCCAAGAGCCCCCCCTGCTGCTAACGATCAACGCCTTGCCAACAACCTCAACGACTTCTACTGTCGCTTTGAAGATCACCTGGACAGTACTCACACCACCCCCCACCACACTACCCACCAGCTCCAGCCCATCAGCCCTTCTCCCCCCACCACCACAATAGAGACTGTAAACCTCTTACCACCACAGCTGCCCCTCCCCACCTCCGCTCCACCCACACCTCTGTCCTTGAGAGAGACGTTAACAGGCTCTTCAAGAGACAGAACCCCCGCAAAGCTGCTGGGCCAGATATTAACGTACCCAAATCACAGGTGTTATATTAACACTGGACACTTTAACTTGCACACTACCACCAAATACATACAAATACAGTCACTTATATTTAATGTACATAATTCAATGCCATATGTTTAGTTTACTTGTGTTCATGTTTATATTTATGTAGGCACTGTCAAATCAAGTCAATCAGAAAAATTAAAATATATAAGTGTATGGGTAACAGTGGCCATTAGATGGTGATATGACAAGGTGAGTCACGATGTGTGTAAAGGGCTGATAACTATGCCACCTGTCTGAGAACCCAGGCATTGTCTTAATAATATTGTGACGAAAATGCATTTGATTTGAGTGATTTCAATTCAGTTTTATTTTAATTTAAGTGCTAAATCATAAAAAAAAGTTATTTCAAGACATTTTACATATAGGTTAGGTCAAGATTAAACTCTGACTTATGTATTGTTAACAGAGACCCAACAATTCCTCCATGAGCAGCAAGTCGCACTATTTTTAATAAAAATATTTACAGTATATATCCGGATTGTGCTCACAGTGGCGACGAAACCTTCCCTTTAACAGGCAGGAATGTAAAACAGACCCAGGTCTATGGGGGACGGACATCTATCTTGAGGATACAGAGTGGTGTTAATGTTTTTGTTTAGGCAGTTTTTCTAATTTCTTGTCGTCAAGGATTTTCAAATTAGGTAATCTGCTCCAGTCACGCCAGTACAGTTACTAACAGCTCCGGTAGAACGTGCCGCTGTTGATGCAGTGGTTCGTCTGTCAGCCCACACAGCGGTTATAGTGCTTTCACTGTTAATCAGGAATCAAGAACTTCCAACTTCTGAGTCAGGCTTGTAGTAAGGGCAGAAGTGCAATAAGAACATGTGTGCGTGTGTGTGGATTTAAGAGGGTAACATATAGGGGGCGGACTGGAAGTAGAGAGGTGAAAGTTTTTCAATGAAGTTTATTAAAAGAGCAAAAAAAAAAGTCAATACACATTCTGATAGAAATTCGGAGCACGGTACACAAACATAACTGGCTGTATATGTATGATGATTTTATAGATACTGTTATGATGACTTGGCTCACGGCAGACCACAACGAAGGAGAGACCATACAGTTAAACCATTTCAATATATTTATTAGAAATAGGCCCTAAGTTAAAAAGAAAATGAAGATCAGTGTAAGTGGTGGCTAACTATGTGTAGTGTGATGTGGACTGTTGCATTGAGAATGCACAAACTACCAAGAAATAACTAAGAAGAACTGTTGGCAGTTGTCATCGCAGGCTGGGAGGGAGAGAAGGCCCTGGAATCTTCTCCCTAAATACTTTCCCAGGTAATGGTGCAATGTGCACCTGGATGGGACCTGACCTGGAAAGCAAAAATAGGCAAGGCACCAGGGAAACAGCACCTCCCCAAACACACAGGAAAAGAACACCTATCCCCAGGAATACAGAGGTACATAACACCCTCCTCCTTAAAACAGAGGCCCAACACCGTGGCCTCCGTAAGTAAGGCTTAGGGCGCACTCACACTGTCCTTCTGGCCGGGGCCAAAACCGTTTTTTCAGCTAAAGCCTAGTACCTTTAAGCAGTGTGAGTGCACCCGTTCCGCGCATAACTGCGGCCAGTGGGCCGCCCACGGCCCGCTTGAAAGAGGTGGGCTTTAGCGGAACCGTTTGCACATATACGAGCACGTGCGTGCTCACATGTACGAGCACGAGCCCTACGGCAGTAGCGTTATGTCCGCCTGTTCGGACATGTAAATAGGACGGACCATGCGCGGACATTTAACAACAACAACAATGGCGATGAAAGGTTCACGTTGATGTGATGCGGAGGTGGAGTGTTTACTGCAGATTTGGTCGGATGAAAATATTCAAAAACAGTCGACAAGACGCACAAAAACTCCGAGGTCTATGGAAAGATTTGTAAACAAAGCCACACACACGCGATCAATGCGTGTGACGTGTTACGGCGTGATGGCGTATGGACAGCAAGAAGCATTGGCCGGCCCTGGCAGTGTGAGTACAAACGGGGCTGGGGCGCGGGGGGAGAGGGAGGGGGGACAAGTACCCTAAAGCCCGATGCGGTGCGGAAGGACAGTGTGAGTACGCCCTTACAGTACTATCAAAACACACATACGCACCGGGAGAGCATCTTTAAGGAGGAAAGACAAAGTTAGATGGAATATTACGAGGAGAAATTGAAGGAGGAAACTGGCAACTCAGACCCCTCTGGCACACGTAAAAACGCATCTGCTATGACGTTGTCCACACCGCGTATGTGCCGGATGCTCAGGTTGTAAGGTTATAGAAAGAGCGTCCATCTCATCAGCCGCCGGCTCGGACTCTGCAAGGAGTGAAGGAAGGTTAGGGGATTGTGGTCTTAATACACGACTACTGGATGGACTCCCCCTCCCACATACACATCAAAATGCTGCAGAGCCCACACCACTACTTTCCCCGGGTATGTTACTGTAGCCCTTGCAAACTCACACTTGGCTAAGTTAATTGTGAGGTTGGCCTCCTGAAGTTCTACCAACAGCGCATGTATACGATCCATATGCTGCTCCCAAGTATCGCTGTAAACTACTACATCATCTAGGTATACGGCTACGCCCTCCAACCTTGCTACTACCCGATTCATCAGGCGCTGAAAAGTTGCCGGCGCATTCCGTAACCCAAAGCTCATAACATTGTATGGGTAAAGGCCAGATGGTGTGATGAATGCAGAGATCTCTTGGGCTCGGGGAGTCAGTGGGACCTGTCAGTAGCCTTTTAGCAGATCAGATTTACTCACAAATCTGGCAGATCCCACTGCATCCACGCAATCCTCCATCCTAGGTAAGGGAAAGCATTCACTTCTCGGTAAACTGTACAAAATCTGTCAGTCTTGTCTGGTTTTCCTACCAGTACACATGGAGGCCCAACTGGAGTTAGAAGGCCCCGCCAACCCATTGTCAATCATATACTGAACTTCAGCGTCCAGGCGGCGCCGCTTCTCCAGTGGCACTCTGTAGAACCTCTGGCAAATTGGCTCTGCCTCTCCAACATAGATATTGTGCTGCACTAAATGGGTACAGGAAGGAGTATCAGAAAACAGGGAGGGGAAAGCAGCTAACAGCTCTGATAACTCCCTGTCTTGTTTCTCTGGTAAAAGACCAACTAGACCACTTAGATCAGCTAGTATTTCTGAGTTCTTGAGCAGAGGACGCAGCACCCCATCCACAAACCCACTCACATCCCCCTTTTCCTTTTCTTCTGCCGCTACTAAAACAGCTAAAGAAAGCATGTGAGCTGTTATAAACATAGCAGGCTTAACCTACTGATCTGTACCTGCTCTTGAGTTCGATACACGGGTATAGTAAGCCTTTAGCAAGTTCACATGACACAGTTGAGTTGAATTTTGTCCGTCAGGAGTAGGTCAGGTAGTTTTGTTCAGAGACCTGTTGGACCACTGTGTATGGTCCAGTGAACCTGGCCTGGAATGGTGAAGCGGGGATTGGCAGTAACGGCAACACCAGGTCTCCAGGACAGAACATGCGAGGCTCTGCAGTCATAGTACCGCTTCATCTTACTCTGAACGGCAGTCAGATGTTCACCTGCCATCTTACCCACCAGATGTAACCTACGGTGAAAACCATTCACATAATCAATGAGATTTACAGGTGGCTTTGCAGGCTTTAGACCATCCTGCAAAACTGCCAGGGGACCCCTCACTTTATGTCCAAGCACCAACTCACTGGGGCTAAATCCTGTACTCTCCTGCACAACTTCTCTAGCAGATAGCATAAGCCAGGGTAGCCCCTCCTCCCAGTCCCCTTTAAGCTCAGTACAGTAAGCACGCAGCAGCGAGCAGCGGGAGCGGTCCCACACAGTCTATAATGAGATGCTGGAATGGCTCGCTCTCTGCAGGAATGGGACAGAGATGCAGGTATAGTGATCTGGTTAGGCTTACCAGTAATCTGGCAGGTGTGGCAAGTCTTTATAAACCCTAATACCTAGTAACTTTTGGACAGGGAAAGAGGCAGATCAGTTGAACAGTAAAGAGCCACAGTTTTACGTGGCTTTAGCTCCTTCAGACCCTGCTCCCACCATAGAGCGAGTCACCGCACAGGCAGTGAAAACCTCTGGAAACTCCTTCTCACTACTGTCAGGACCAGACGAAACCGTTGGCCCAGATGTCACTATGGGAGGTGGTGGTGGAACCCCCTCCCACACCCTACCGCCAGCCAGATCATTTCCTAGGATGACCGACACACCCTTCACTGGCAGTGATGACCTAAGGGCTACGGCAACTTCCCCCTTAAAACCTGTTGTGATGAAGTGACTGTAGTCGTGAGGTACATTATCTGGAAGTATGCTGCTCACAGGAGGATTTGTTAGAGCATTCAACATTTTGTAGCTCAGTCCATAGGTGACTCGGCTGGGAACTGTAGGTTCGCCGGTTCGAGTCCCTGTGTGGACCATGAATGGAGCGTGGACTGGTGGCTGGAGAGGTGCCAGTTCATCTCCTGGGCACTGCCAAGGTGCTGTTGAGCAAGGCAACAAATCCCCCCCCCCCCCAACTGCTCGGGACGCCGATCCATTGGCAGCCCCCTCGCTCTGACATCTCTCCATTAATTGCATGTATATAGGTCCTGTTTGTGCATGTGTGCGTATTTCGGGCCTCTGTGTAACCTGAATAATAACAGAGTGAAAAAATTGAATTTCCCCCACCGACGTATACTGACATGGCTTGAATTCGAACAGTAGCTAGCCCCTTACCTTCTACCTTTAAACACAGGGCAATCTTTCTTCCAGTGACCTTTTCCCAAGCAGTAGGTGCATGCATAATCGAAACCAACCTTACTTGGGCTAGCATGTTCATGCTTTGTACGGACCTGAGAATCCAGAGCTCCCACTAGGGAATTTAGCACAGTAATCTGATCAGTTCTGTAGCCGTAACCTCCTCCACCATGGCCATAGAACTCACTAGCTTGACCTTTATTAGTCAACACAAATTCATCTGCCCACTTAGCAGCCTCAAGGGCAGTTTTTAGTTTGCGCTCATGGGTAATATTCTTACTGTTACTTTTACTTACTTACTGTTACTATAACTGTTCTAGTAGCAAAACCTCACACAAGTCATCCAGAGTCTTAACTCCTGCTGCCTCACACCAACGTTTAAAGTGACTTACCAGCTCTCGTTACCTCCACATAAGTCTGCTTATCAGTTTTTCTCCAGTTCCTGTAACAAGTAATTGATAACCAGTAAACAGGCCCAACCACAAAGGAGAAGAACACCTATCCCCAGCAATACAGAGATACATAACAGTACAAAAAGACTTTCACAAGCCAGAGGAGTACAAAAAAAATGCTAAACATAAGATAAGATAAGATAGCCTTTATTCTCATTGCACAAGTACAGTACAACGCAATTAAGGGTGCCCCCACAGAGCCACTATGTACCACGTATAGACAAAGAAATTTTAAAGTGAAAAAACAGTGCAAAAGACATTTTTAAATACAAGGTTTATATGTTACAGCCACTAAGTCAAAATGCCAGAAAGGCCAAAAACAAAACCAGGTTCAAATGCAAAAATGATTTATTGTTTCCTAACAAAAAGAACTAAACCTAGACCAAAACAACAAAAAGGTCAGGGGTCCGTTTCACAAAGCAGGTTCAACAAACTCTGTGTCTAACCCTGAACTCTGAGTTGATCTACTCTGAGATAGGAAACTCTGAGTTTTCAGTTCCAGAACAGCAGATTTGCGTTAGGTTGATCGACTCAGAGTAGTTTGACCTGGAGTTAAGCGCGTGCACCACAAGTAAAAAAAGACAGCATCAATGGAGCCCTGATTCGACGAGTCACCATGGCAACGGGGAAGGGGAGGGCTACGCTACAACTGGAACTGTAAATATTAATGGAGAGTTTGAGCATGTTTTTCACCGAAAGTGTAACAACGCTGCAGCAGCAAAAGAGAGGGAGACGGCGCGGGAGAACATTGCTGCTCGGGTCAGTGCGTGAGTTTAAATGTAGTCCTGTTGCAATCACAATAATATCACAGGGGGAACTGCTTGAGTGGTAGCCTATTAATTTATTTAATTTAGGTGCATTCCCGTGCGGGAGAAGCGCACTTGGCAGCAGCTTAAGATGAAACAAAAAACATTGTTCAAACAGGTAAAACATCGGCACAATCTCATGGTGACGCCTCATTTTGAGCATGTTTTACATTGTATAGTAAATATTACCGTAAGTGGCTGTTTAATATGTTGTATAAAAAAATTCCCATTTGCAAAAAAAACGCAGCGCAACACACAATATATGCTGGGATGTGAGCGCATGACGTTGGTTGTTAATGATGGAAATGTAAGGACGGATGAGATGGACTGTGACATGAAACGGTGTTCAGCACCCCTGCCGTGAAATGCACCCCCTCGCATTATAGGTGTTATTCTGGATCAGAAGGCTGTTGTATCCACCTGTAGGAGTATCTTATATAACCACATTAAAAGCACACACTTTTGAGCCTATGAATTGCAAGAAAAGCTGGGATTATATTTAGGAAACGCTAAGTCAAATACATTCAACTTGCTCAAAAGATCCATTTCATTCGTTTTGTAATTATGGCTGCAGTATATTAAGGACGTCTAAGGTCTGATAATCATCTCCCGACGAATATTTAATTCTCTGCGCAGTAATGCTGCACCTTCATCCACGGGATTGTTAACAAAAGGACATGCCATGGTAGTGAAATATTCGCCACCTAATATAACTTATAATGACTGATTTTTGCAATGATTTTCTGAAAAAAACAGACGACAGTACTATACTACGCCAAAACTCGCCTGCTGACTCGCCTGAATGAGGAAATCAAACACTGTGGGCCTCATTTATCAAACTTGCGTGAAAACGGGCACAGATCTGAGCGCAGAATTGGTCGTAGGAAAGGACCCATGTGTGATTTATGAAACATTCGTATCGGACCAATCTCAGCGTACGAATGAGCGGGCCTTGATAAATGCGTCCACGTCCATATTGATAAATGCCGACGTTTGCCAGGAAATGGTCGTATGCACGTTTTTCTGCCGTACGTTCGTTTGATAAATGAGGCCCTGTGTGTGGCTGAAAGAGGACGGACACAGACAGAAACTCAAGGTTTTCTGAGAAAAACCTGGTCGGGACCAGGTTAGTTTCAGAGGGCGTACTCACACTGTCCTTCCGTACAGCGACCTGGGCTTTAGGGTACTTGTCCCCCTTCCCTCTCCCCCCCGCGCCCCAGCCCCGTTTGTACTCACACTGCGTATGGCCAATGCTTCTTGCTGTCCATACACCATCACGCCGTAACACGTCACACGCATTGATCGCGTGTGTGGCTTTGTTTACAAATCTTGCCATAGACCTTGGAGTTTTTGTGCGTCTTGTCGACTGTTTTTGAATATTTTCATCCGACCAAATCTGCAGTAAACACTCCACCTCCGCATCACATCAACGTGAACCTTTCACCGCCATTGTTGTTATTGTTAAATGTCTGCGCATGGTCCTTCCTTCTATTTTCTATGTCGGAACAGGCGGACATAACGCTACTGCCGTAGGGCTCGTGCTCGTACACGTGCGCACGCTCGTGCTCGTACATGTGCAAACGGCTCCGCTTAAGCCCACCTCTTTCAAGCGGGCCGTGGGTGGCCCACTGTCGGCAGTTATGCGCGGAACGGGTGCACTCACACTGCTTAAAGGTACTAGGCTTTAGCTGAAAAAACGGTTTTGGCCCCGGCCAAAAGGACAGTGTGAGTACGCCCAGAGAGCATGTTACCATGGTAACTGACCGAGAGGTTAAGTTACCTCTCTTTGTGAAACAGGCTAGAGTTACCCCTCTTTCTCTGGTTTGAGTTACTTCCCTTTGTGAAACGGAAAACTCAGAGTTTCAATCATTTCAGGGTTAACAGACTCAGATCACTAAACCTGCTTTGTGAAACGGGCCCCAGATTGGCTGGTAAAAATAACAATAACAGGTGCTCTGGCCAACGACGCAATGGGCCGTCGGACCAGAGACTCTGAACTACCTAAATAATAAGCTAAACTTGAAACAAAACCACGAAAACGGTAATGCAAGCCCATCCTTCCCAAGCTCAGTAAAATTAAACGACAAATAAAAACTGCATAAAGAAAATTATGTAATGAATCGAACCAAAACACCAGTCTGAGTGTGTGTGTGTGTGTGTGTGTGTGTGGGGGGGGGGGGGGGGGGGGGGGTCATTTAAGTTGCTTGTGTATGGTCTGAGCTGTTTGTCAGTCTGCTGGTGTGGGACTTGATTGACCTGTAGTATCTCCCACAGAGCAACATGGGGTGGACTGGGTGGGAGGGCTCTCTTGTGACAGCTTTGGCTTTCCTGAGGCAGTTAAGAGCGTACTCACACTGTCCTCCCGGACCGAGACCCGGACTTAAGGGTACTTGTCCCCCCCTCCCTCTCCCCCCAGCCCCGTTTGTACTCACACTGCCAGGGCCGGCCAATGCTTCTTGCTGTCCATACGCCATCACGCCGTAACACGTCACACGCATTGATCGCGTGTGTGTTTGTTTACAAATCTTTCCATAGACCTCTGAGTTTTTGTGCGTCTTGTCGACTGTTTTTGAATATTTTCATCCGACGAAATCTGCAGTATACACTCCACCTCCGCACCACACCAACGTGAACCTTTCACCGCCATTGTTGTTGTTGTTAAATGTCCGCGCATGGTCCGTCCTTCTATTTACATGTCCTAACAGGCGGACATAACGCTACTGCCGTAGGGCTCGTGCTCGTGCTCGTGCTCGTACACGTGCGCACGCTCGTGCTCGTACATGTTCAAACGGCTCCGCTAAAGCCCACCTCTTTCAAGCGGGCCGTGGACGGTCCGCTGGCCGCAGTTGAGCGCGGAGCGGGTCCACTCACACTGCTTAAAGGCACTAGGCTTTAGCTGAAAAAACGGTTTTGGCCGCGGCCAAAAGGACAGTGTGAGTAGGCTGTAAGAGTCCAGTGCCTTCCTAAAGGGCAACCCAGCAGTGCCCAAGAAAGGAAATTGCACCTCTCTAACTTCCAGTCAACACCAATGTCTCTAAAATGGGAATAAATAGAAAAAGGCTTATGACTTAAGAGACTTTACTATAAAGGACGTGACATCAGAGCCGTCCCAAGATTGTTTGTGGAAACAGTTCTAGAGTGTGGGTATAGAAATTGAGAAGGGTCTGTCAGCCCAGGCCCAGTGCTTGGTCCTGGATGGAGCGAAGAGTGGGTGGTGTATAGGGACAGGAGTGAATGTACTAAAGTTTACTGAGGACTGAGAAAGATGTTAGTATCGAGACGTAACGATCCTGGTTCAGATGGAGAGTATAAAGTGTGATCTACATGCTTATTGGAATTAATATCGCTAATACAATGTGGAATACAGTTTTTGTAATAAGAGTGACATTTATTCAGTATCAGTATCATGGAAGATGCAGTATGATGAACAGATGCTTGGTGCGTTTGGAATGCACCTGCATTTTCTCCACAGAAATACTAGAGGATATGTTCCCTGCTATTATTGTACTGATCACACCACCTTGTGGTTAGACAGATTTACTACACATTTTTTGAGTCAACTGTTTTGTCACAACCTACCTCACAAACTTCACACTTGATTTATATCTTATAGATTTGATACATCTCAATGGTGTAAATATACTTTTGTTTTGTGATTTTGATGAGCACTTGCATCAACTTGAAAATTGAATGTGTCATTCTCTATGTAAGGTATTTTTTGTATGTACACATTTTCATTTATTGCTTTGTCTCGGTTGTTTTCTAGTTCACAAACTTAGGCCTATAACATGTGCTGTTCTTTCTCTAATTGTTTTTCTTCATATCTATTCATACAGTATATTTCTTATTGTTGTTTTTTATTACTTTATTGTAGTACCTTTACTTGCAGGTACGAAATGAAATAGATTCTTTATCGTACTACTTTTTTTTTTTTAACATTCAGCAGGGGGCAACATAGGAAAGACAGACAAAGAATGAAAGAGAAGCAACAGCTCCAGGGGACATCTCCACTATGCATGTGTGTGCCTGAATGTACCCGTATGTGTATGCATATCTATCCACAGTATGCACTTAGAAAGCTCTAACTATATGATCTGTATACAGTTTATTCCATTTTCTATTTGATTTTGAACTATTAGAGTGGGTTTTTCCATGTCTGGTGTCTGTTCTATTGCCTTGTACCATGTTTGGAGGACTGGGGATTTAGCTTGTTTCCAATTCCATCAAGCATTCTAAATATGTATCTACCCCTAGTATTGATGTTTTTTTTTTATTCATTTCTTACATATTTCCGTATGTGAGTGGAACTGTAATGTCCAGTGTGTATTTAATATATCTCATTACATTTTGCCAGAACACCTGAATTACTAACCAGGTAAAAAAAAAATTGTGCTTTTGATTTGCTTTTTTCTCACCACATCCTCTCCAGCAGCTTGTTCCCTCTGTTGCCATGTTTGATTTACATCTATCTGGAGTAATACAATATATTTGGCTTATTTTCCAGGCATATTCCATCCTTTATTCCTTTATCAGATTGGGTTATTTTAAAATTTTCTTTTAAGGATTCTCTCCATTCTTCATCTGCAATGTCTATAACTCTTTTCCCCATTGTGCCTTTATTTTAGTTTCCATAGCTATTGCATTTTGCAGCACCAAGTAAATATTTGCTCATTTTTGCAAGCTTTGCTCCTGTTTTCTGCTATAAATCTTAATATATAGTCTCCTCCTTACTTGCATGTATTTAAAAAAACGTTTTTGTTCTAAACCATATCAAGACATCATTGTTTCATAAGGTTCTATAGAGGTAATATTGAATAATTGTGTGTATAATTTTAAACCCTTACCCCTTATTGTTGTTTGATGCTTCATTGTGTTACTCTCAGTTGTGTTTTGTCTCATTTCTGTTAAATCATCATGAGTTAGCTATTTGCATTATCCATTAAAAAGGTGAGACAGAGGAGACACTGAACTGCGTCTGACCCGACTAAACTATGATTATGAATTACAAATATCCCAAATACCCACAACACTCTTTATTTATTAAAGTTAGCTATACTCTGTTTTTATGTAATGATGTTTGTTTCTGCAGCTCCCACACTCACCTTTTTTGGTGAAACCATCATGAGCCAGCAGAGAAAATGGTCTGAACTCACAGCAATGCAATCATGAGGATACATCTTTGAGGACCACCAACAGATGGCAGTGTAAACCTGCAGTAGTGTCAGCATCAAAGCTTGAGTGACACCGTCACAGATCAACTCGCATAGAAATACTGCTCCACTGATCAATGGTGTTTTTAAAGGTGTGGACAAACTCTTTATGGATGTAAGTTTGTTAACAGGCTGGTTTTATGAATGAGATACAGACAAAAGATGACTCAGGTTCACTCACAGGTGAAGCAGTGGCCCGTATGATTCACAGCGTCAACTTATGTACAAGTAACATGAAAGAAAACACTCCATCTTAAAAATTCTGGGCGTTGTAGAAGTGTTTTGACAAGCTGTCACCCTGCCTGTAGTATGGTGTGTGTGTGTGTGTGTGTGTGTGCGTGTGTGCGCGCCCTGTGTTCCACTACACCACTACTGTACTCTCACAGTGTCTACTCTACTTTACTGTGTTGTGGCATCTGTTCTTCCACACGTCACATCCCGCTGAGAGCTACATCCAATCAGCAACCAGGCTTCTCTCAAGGGAAAAAAACGGCCCTGCTCTCCCACAGGACCAACAAATGACCGCTCCAGCGACTCACATGCAAATTAGGGGCGTTTTGGTGAGATAGATCTGCATCATTATGGGTATTGGACATAGTGGAAAGGCACCTTTAGAACAGCCTAAATGTGTGTGATTTGGCAACGTTCACTAGTTCTGGGGGAATTTTAGTATTTCCCAAGCAGTCAGAAGCCAATAAATGCCCTTTTTTTGGGTGCACCTTTAAACTTCCATCAACCAGCAATGAGTGAAAACAAAGCAAGAGAAAACAAGATTTGGTGTAGCAACCTTAGGTTTGTCGTAGCATACGTGTGTGTTTGTGTGCGTGTGTGTGTGTTCGTTCACACTCCAATCAGTTCATGCACAGAGGCACAGCTGTACAGGAGAAATAAGACTTAATAAGAGTGAAATCCCGGTGAGTTTTAAAATGCTGCATTTATTTCCATTATTAATTATAGTCATTACGACTGTCTCCTCCCACTGAGGGGGGACGAGGAAGGGAAGAACAAAAGAGGGAGGGGGAAATGATGAGGAAGAAAAAGGAGAAAAGGGGGATGAGAAAGAAAACCAGGTGTGATGTGAAGATACTGTAGAGGAGAAGGAAACAAAAATGAAAGATAGAGAGAAAAGATAAGAGGATGATTGAGCGTGTTGCTTTGAAAGTTTTGCTTGGCATCGTTTCCACATTTATACTTGCTGGTTTAGACACCTACTGTGTGACAGGTCTTCCCTGGGAAAAATGTACACACTGCAAATCAGTTAGGGAGCTCACCAACACGGCTTAACACACTGAAGAGTGCCATCAATCGAACAGAGACATTAAGACATAACTTATGTACAGACACAATGGATTCTGATCTCAGGCCACACAGTGCTCTGCCTTTTTCCAAAGAAAATCTAGTAATTTCTCCATCTAGTCAAAATGTGTGATGTTGTGTACGCTGAGTTGTTTTCTTATGAAGTCTTCTCTATGTAGACCTAAAAACGCAGAGCTCTCTCAGACCTGAAGACCTCATCACGCTATATAATAACTTCCCACAGAATAAGTTGAAAGATCTCACCTGCTTTAGATGAGTTTCATCTTAAAGACGACCTACAGTATATTGCTTTTCTGTCTTTTCTGACCTATAGATGTAGTTAGAATGTTTCATAGTCATGTTTAATGATACCAAAGCATCAAATAATGAAGTACTTGCAATTAGACATGAGCCCTGCTGACCGTCCCCGTTGGCTTTGCTCAGCTCTGAACGCTAGGGTGTCGGATGCTATTAGAGATTTCTTCGGATTTCAGAAATTTGTCTCAGTAGAAGAATTCTGACTTGCCTATTGGTCATGCTGCTACACACAGACTCAAACTGTAAGCTGTAAGTTCAGCTACGTTTATGCTTTTTTTGGTGTTTATTTTGGAAGTTAACCTGTTAAAGCTAATATTAACATGTTGCGCAGCTAACGTAGCTAGCTTCCATAAATGATTATATATATGCAGTGGTGGACCCTCAAGGCCAGCAAGGCCTTCTCTGCTGGCCTAAACATAATCAGAAATATATTTTTTTGATATATATATTCTTTCCACAAATTTGTATTAAATTGTTCCCCGTAGTCTATACTCTTCATTTCATAGCTTTCCTAAGTTGGTTGCTCTGCTTCCAGCCCCAGGTCGAGGTCTGGGGTGGCTGGCGTTTATGTTCGAGTTTTTATCCAATCATTATTCAGCTATCATGTGTTGCCAGGGTCCCAAATCTGCCCTTACGCCTGCAGAAGCAAGAGTCCAGGCGCATGGCAGCTTAAAGTCAATGATAACGGACCTGTGGCATTAACCAATCAGCGCCAAGTTAGGTTCACTCTGCGCCTGCTAGCAGGCCTACAGCGTCATCGCGTCCACGTCTTTTGATTGGATACGCGCTAGAGAGAGGCAGAGCTATGCAGAGCTATGCAAAGCAGACTGGAGCGGATAGTGTGATAAACGGGAAATAAGGACATTTCAAATTTGTATAGCGCGACAAGTTGTTTTACTTTATTCAACCCACAATGGCTGAAGGAGGCGAAGATAACGATTTGATCGCAGATTTAATTACAACGCCAATCTCTAGAAAAACTTTTCAAGATATGCTAGACACTGTAAAGAGAGGCCGTCTGACCCCGACGCTAGCAAGCCTGACTCAGCATTATTCAAACATACTTGATCTGAGTGAGTACAAAGCACTTTGTTTTATTAGATTTGTATGCATTTTCCCCATTTTATTAAGTCATGTTAAATATGTATTAACAACCTAAATTGGCAAATATTCTGTTAATTGTTTTTTTTACAATGAGCAGTGTCAGTGTGTGCGTGTCTATGACACTGCGGGTTTGTGTGTGATGATGCACTGTTTGGAGAACAGACTTGTTAAAGCTCATGGCTATAGTGTTGGTGGACTTAATACAACTTTGTATTATACCTTAAAATCCTTTTATTGTTTTCTGAAATGATGCCTTTGTGTGATATATAATGGCGCGTGAGCCCGTGGTGGAATACATGGAGCAAATGAACGTGACAGTATAGCTTATCATTGAGTTATTTTTGTATTTGAGTTGGGGACTTTTGCAGCTTTCTTTATTTTGCTGAGTTAATATTATTGTTAAAAAATATATGAATTAATGTTTCTGTGACGCTGCTTCGGCTGCGACTTGATTGGTTGGTTGATTGAATTGATTTGACAGTGTGCTCTGCGCTGTTTTGTGAACAAACTTGTTAAAGCTCATACTGTGTAGTGAATAAACTCAGTAGAGTAATATAACTCTGTTGTACTTGACTATATGTTAAGGTGATGCAACGTCCAGTTGTACTGCGTTTTGGTCTAAATGCATAATGTGTAGAGCCATGGCATCATAATGATGGTTTTAAGAGGTGGATTAAGTCTGGTAGGGCATCGCTGCAGGCGCAGGTCTGAAATGCACGGCCCGCCACTGTATATATGTATTCAGCTGCTGAGATAACTGATACTGTTTATCGTAAGGGGCATAACATTTCCTGGTACATTTCCTGGTATGCAGCATAAACAGTTCACCAATCACAGCAGAGCAGACCAGCCGACCAATCAGAGCACACTGGGCTTTTCGGGAGGAAGGGGCAGAAGGGTGCTGCATGGGTGCTGCAGCAATGGACAATATGATAAATATTATGTGTTTTTTAAAGATCAAAGCATGTAAACCTATTGTAGCTGACCGGACAAATTCAAATATGACCCTGAAAAGCAGCATAATAGGGCATTTTTAAAGACGCACTGTAACTTGAGAGCATCATGTCCATGAAATATGATGCTATTTCAGATGAAACTGGCCTGTTGTCACCAGACTAATAACAAATGTGTATTAGTCTGGGCCCTCTCAGTTCATTTTAGATTTCCAATGGCCCGTTAGCAACGGTGCAGAGCAAAATGCTTCGAGACCCAGTTAGATAGACCTACAACCAATCAGAGCCATGAAACATGACCTATAACCAATCACAGAAACAGAACGTGTCCTGATTTTCCATTGAATGAAGTGGAACACAGCTTTACATTGTGCAATAAATTCACTTTCATTTATTTCATTGTAATGTCTGTTATACATGTTGTCTTTTGCATTTGGCATGTTGCTCTGTATTAGTCAAATTTATTATCAGGGTATAACTGGTGGGTTGTATCGTTCTGTTTGCATGGAGTCAAATGCAGAATTATTGCTGAAACGCTGTACATGACGTACCACCTCAAAAAATATCAGGCTCTCTCAAGTACCACCACTAAGACCAATGTTAAAATATACTATTCAGCTACAGACAGGAAGGTTTATTTGTAATCAGAAGATTATTTATTGTTGACTGTCTTCAGCCACAGCCACAGTGTATGATGGGGTAGCATCAGAACTGACATGTCAGTGTTTTCAAACCAATTATTTTACCTCTGCTTACTCTCTTGTAGTGATGCAACCAAGCCCCCACCACAGCGACTTCCTTGTTGATCCAGTCAGGAAGTGCCAAAAACTGCCTTTCTCTGAGTGTCCACTAGGAGCAGGTTTCCCAATAGAGCAGTTTCTCATTGACCCCCCCATGTTAAACAGGCTGTTTTCACAGCATAATTAAACCTATTTAAGGTTCCCCCCAACGTCACATCAATGCCCTTTTTTGGTAAGAGGAAATGAGGAGGAGTCAAAGTCTGACAAGATGGCGACTTCCATAGGCGAGGACGATTGGATCAAGTTGAGTCCATTATTTTATACAGTCTATGGTTTCAACGGATCATCATTGATAAGTGATCCGCTTGGACCAATATCTTCGGCACACATGTGATCCACGGATTGATTCATGAAGAAAAAAAGTTGTGCGCATGTTCAGTCCACACACTAGTTAAGAGCAGCATGGTCATGGCGAGCTGAGAAACGGAGGAGCTTGAACGCCCAGCGTCATTTAAATCCTCTGTATGGGAGCATTTTGGCTTCCCTGTCAAGTATAATGATGAAGGAAAGAGGTTAGTGGATCAAACTGTGACATATGACAGTGGAAACACATCAAGCATGGCGACGCATTTGAAGCGACATCACCTCGGTGTCAACAACCGCTTATCACTGCGGCATTTAAGCAGCCCCTTTGCTGCACAATCTGACTGAGCTAAAGCCATTAAGTTGATTTAATATATTTTAATTTAACAAGTGTTAATAAATTTGTAAAACTTTTTTTCACTGATCCGAGAAACTATCCAAACAGGGAGATTTTTGATCATCACAGTTTAGCTCGTAGCTCATGAACGTGACCACGTAGCAGGCCGATATTGACACAAAAAGTATTACAGGAAAGTCTGAACCCATTTTAAATTACATTTCACGGATCTTAAAAATGTAAGCATTTCCTTGGTATTATGTTAATTTAGTAATTAATGTTTCCTTGTTTTACTTTGGAGATTGCTTTGTGTACCACCAGTGGTACACGTACCACAGTTTGAGAAACAGTGAGATAGACAATTGCAATATCCTCCTCACTGCTCCTACAAAATACTTTGTGATGAAGAGGAAACAGTCCATGCACATACTGGCATGAGGCTGAAATAAAAAACAGCATTTATCAACCTTTTTTCTATCTAGGCTTTGGAGGAGGAAGCATTGCTGTTATTTACTGTCTCCTAGCTATCTTTATTAAAGCTACATGACAAACACATACACGGTTCCAGTTGATATGAGAAAGGCCATAGGCTAGTTACTGCTTGACTGGGGTACCATGTGTCAAAATCAAGTTCAAAGTAGGCTGCAACTAATGATTATTTTTATTGCTTGATAAATCTGTTGATTATTTTCTTGATTAATCAATTAGTTGTTTGGTCTAAAAAATGTCAGAAAATGGTTAAACTATGTTGATCAGTGTTTCCCAAAGCTCAACATGACATCCTCAAATATATATGAAATACATTCAGTTTACTGTCATAGAGGAGGAAAGAACCCAAAAATATTCACATTTAAGATACTGCAATCAAATAATTTGGACATTTTTGTCTTAAAAAAATCTAAAATACTTGGAGCCTATCCCAGCTGGCACTGGGCGAGGGGCAGTGTGCGACAGTCAGTCACAGGGCTGACACACAGACCCAGATCCATTTGGTAGGGACATAATGATCTGAGTGATCCAATCACAAGTGTTCAGCTCTCAGTCTATGTTCCCACCTGGCAGCGTCATGCGTCTCCACATGCGTCTACAGTGACCACTTGTGATATGTTTCACCTTCCCCGCTCTGGATGTAGTCACCACGTATGTCATTCCTAAAGGATATATGTAGATAACCTACATATTTAAATGAAAAATCGTTTTTGTTAATGTTGTAATGTGCGTGAATTTCAGTTGTTACTCTTATCTCACATAATTTATTATTTCAGAAACATGAGATGACTCAAGAAAGAGCGATTTCCTACTTCTGGCTTTTTTCACTCACAAACAGCTGTGTTTGTGTGTAATATTTTCATAATTTCGGGTGTATTTAATGAACATATATCATTAAGGATGTTAACCTGCTGTGATTTGTCTAGGAGAGTCATGTTAAGTTACTGCAGATGAATATCTTTTCTTAATTTCGCTGCTTCTCAATAAATGCATTTGAATATCAAAAAACGGGGGTCTTTTATTGCTAAGAAATTATAAGAAATAAACATGTTTATTCATTTCACAGTTGCTCCGACTTGTCAATATCAACGGCTGATCTTAAACAAAATTACAGTAATATCTGTATCAATATATCCTACATATTCATGAATTCTGAAACATTTTATTAACCTTATTATAAGGTTATTATCCTGGAGCGGCCCTTTAAAAGGCAAACACGGAAGAAATGCACAGAGCTGGATAAGTGCATCTGCAGTTGAATAAGGAACAGACACATCACCAACAGTCCGGTTATAACATCCCGAACACACGATTGACTCTTTTGTCTCTTTGTGACATGAAAAATACTTTCAAAATAATAATGTTTAAAAACACAAAAACAGCCTAAATACTCAGGGCTACAGGCTCAGATGTTGTTGACACAATCTGTGAATGAGGACGTACTTCCTCTGGCAGAGAGCATCAGTTGAGTAGGCGGTCCCTAATGAACAGAGTCACAAGAGTCACATAGCCGTTCTCACTACTATCTGAACGTGAACACATGCGGCCTGAACCACCTCCGAATGTGGTTTTTGACATCCGATCTCAATGCGTCCTGAGAGTGTTTTCACCTGTGCTTAGAGCTGTCTACTTGTCTGTCCACTCAGGGCGTGATCACACTGTCCTCCCGGACCGAGACCCGGACTTTAGGGTACTTGTGCCCCCTCCCTCTCCCCCCCGCGCCCCAGCCCCGTTTGTACTCACACTGCCAGGGCCGGCCAATGCTTCTTGCTGTCCATACGTCATCACGCCGTAACACGTCACATGCATTGATCGCGTGTGTGTGGCTTTGTTTACAAATCTTTCCATAGACCTCAGAGTTTTTGTGCGTCTTGTCGACTGTTTTTGAATATTTTCATCCGACCAAATCTGCAGTAAACACTCCAACTCCGCACCACACCAACGTGAACCTTTCACCGCCATTGTTGTTGTTGTTAAATGTCCGCGCATGGTCCCTCCTTCTATTTACATGTCCGAACAGGCGGACATAACGCTACTGCCGTAGGGCTCGTGCTCGTGCGCGTGCACGTGCGCACGCTCGTGCTCGTACATGTGCAAACGGCTCCGCTAAAGCCCACCTCTTTCAAGCGGGCCGTGGCGGCCCAGCTGGCCCCAGTTGAGCGCTGAGCGGGTGCGCTCACACTACTTAAAGGTACTAGACTTTAGCTGAAAAACCGGTTTTGGCCGCGGCCAAAAGGACAATGTGAGCACGCTATCAGACCACATGTTGTTGCCAGGTGGGAACAGGGTCACAGAGTGAGCAACCATTCACGTTCACATTCACACCTACCAGCAATATAGTCACCAATTAAGCTAACCTGCATGCTCCATAGAAATGGGGCCCGGTACCCAGAACCCTCTTACTGTGAGGAACTACGGCCTCCAAAATGACAGTAAAGCTGACAAAAACACATCTCTGAAATAGGGATGTCGGGATTAACTGATTTTGCCATAACTGTGGTTACATAATGTCAGGGTTTCATTATGTCACAGTTTTATATCCTTGAAGCTTAATTCCGGCACACAATCATCCTATGGTCTTTTTCGGCACTTACATACACGGAATTACGCTTTAAGAATTGTAGAGGCTGTCCTAATTCCTGCATTGTTGCCCTGTCAAAACCAATCTAATTTTACATGCTGGTTTGTTTAGTGTGTGAGAGAGTCGTTCAAGCTAGAGCTGTAAAAATGTAAGAGGGAACTCACATTCAGCATTACATCCACCAAAAGAAACTCCTTAAATGTTTAGCGTACCTCCAAAATGAGCAGCGAGTTGTTGAAAAGGGATATCCAGTTTGCATAGCCTGCAGTCTAAAAGTAACTGCAAGGGTCCAACTCTTGGAATATGTTCCAACATTTTCAACGTCATGTCAAGGTAAAAAAAGTGAACTTGTGAATGTAACATTACTAAGCTGGACCAAACCAGTTTAAACTGGGCTGAAGGAGTTCACAACATCTTCCTGTTTACTGTCTCAATCTTGTGGGGATATGTAGTAGTTACATGGATGTTACTCTAGTTCTATGGTACTTGCTGAACCCTCTATTTTCAATAGAAAACAGATTGACATGTTTTATGTGCAGGACCAGAAGAATGCTAGTGTGTCTTTTTCCTTTCATAGTGTGAAAAAGTAAAGTCCCTGATTAATATGACTAATAATCATTAAACCATGAAACTGTGATATTTCCACTGAAAATAATCATGATATAATCAGGATCTTCTGCGTGGCTGTAGGAATACACTGCATTTGTCTTATCCCTGGAACTGGCATCTTACTTTAAAGAGTATTTAATGTTCTTTACATCTCAATATAAATAAAAAAAAACTGTGCTGTCCATTGTATCTGTATGATGCAATGTGCTGTGCAACTTTTACTACACTATGCTATCTTAGATTGGAAAGTATTCTTCTCTTCCATTTATGTGTGAAAACTACTGCATCTCTTGTACTTTTTTGCCATGTCAGTGCAGCTTGTGTAGCAACACTGAGAAAGGTTTACGACAGTAAGTGACCTGGCAACAAAACATTGTACATTTTTAATTCCTTTACTGTTTGTTGTTCACAGTGCGTGTGTGTGTGTGTATGTTTGTGTGTATGTGTGTATGTGCGTGCGTACGTGTGTGTATGTGTGCATAGTGAAAGGGTTTTCTTGCCTCATCTCAGTAGTCTAGCCAACAGTTCCGGCTCCGGTGTGTAGATGAATTTGAAGAAATACCCAGTATGGGGCCACAGCAGCGCTTTCCTTTGCCTCCCCAACCTCGCTAGTGTTTGACACTTAATTAAAGCTTTCATTAGCTCCCTGGGAAGTGCCGAATGGCCCTCTCTTGCTTATTAGCCATTGTCTTCCCTTACACCTCTGATTATGTGACACTGTGTAATTGTTGCCATGTATTACCTGTGTGAAAGGCCTCCGCTGGCATGCAGGCTGGAATTAAAAAGCCTGTCTGTTTCATTTCTCACACCGTTCACTTGTCAGCATTGTTGACTCACTCTGTGTTCGAGGTTTGTACTTTTTAACGATAAAAAAATGTACACACTGCTGAGAATAAATACACAAATAACGCAAGTTGTCCTTAACTTGTGTGGCCTTCCTAGTGGCTTCAAAATGAAAGTTACGTTTATTTTCTAGGGGTTGTAGATGAGTTCTGCTTCCTTAATATACGTTTTTAGATCCACTTTTGCCCTCTTTGTCTGCCTTTTTTTTTTACCAAGCTTTGCGGTGTTGCTGCAGTGCTGCAGATGAAGAAAAATGTGAATTCCAGTACCAGACCAATAACCCTAGCAAGCAAAAACCAAACATATTTCAACAGAAGTGTGCATAGTTATGCATAATAAGATGCATTTCAAAGCCATTATTAGACAAAAGCTGACAATCACTGCTTGTTATGCAGAGCCACTGGAATGATAAATCTGAGGAAAAGCCCATCTTCTTATTTTCATTTGTTTGTTCTGTGTTTTACATCTGACTGTCATTGTGGGAGCAGGGCTGCAAAAGCACAAAAATGCCATCATGAACATCCTCTTCACACATGTTCATAAAAAAATCACATTATGCCAGGGCATCTTTGAGCCCCAGGAGAGAACAGTGGAGGGGTTTCTCCATTGTGGACCCTTAAATTAGCATGGTGATGTATTTATGGCAGTCCTGTGCGACATTAACGTTTTGGGAGGGAAAATGATGGCACATTCGGCTGTGGCGTAAAGGCCCTGTAAATCTGGTGTCTTACACTTAGCATGCTTTATTACACTGGCTGTTGAGTCTCTCATCAGCATCATCTTCCTCCAAGCTCACAGTCTTTCTTCCCTCTTTCTCTTTAATTCCCCCCTTCCATCATTTTCCATCCTGCTCACTCAGCCCATCTTCCCGTCAGCTCCCACATCCCTGTGTCTCGTTGCTCTTCTCTATATTTTTATCTGTTCTCATTTTTTATCTCACCCTTACTTATTCACCTGTGGTCATCAGAATTCACAGTAATGTTCGGTACCTATCTGCCTCTTTATCACATGTAATTTTTTTTCTCCTGGAGTTGTAGTTTTTTTTATAGGTGTCCAGAGTTTCTGAAGTAGCAGTCCTGTTCCTTTTCTTCTGAATAGTTAGTAGGTGTTTTTACACTGGACCACAAACCGGATTTGGCTGCCTTTTTGACAGCTTGGTCCACATATTCAGACAGACTGCGGTATATTGATGGCCTGATTTAGCACGCTAATGTGGAGGCTTGGACAGTACACATATTGGTGGCTTGATTTCCATGAACAGTGCCTATAGGAAGTTATGATAGCCTTTAAAACTAAATAGTCACTTCTTTTTTTTGCAGCCTGAAATGATAATACATGATATATTTTTCTAGCATGGTTTACACATTTTGCCATACAATATTCAAGAAAAGATTTTTTTCTTTTCAAAATTTCTTAAAATTAATAAAAAATGAAAAACTAGAATAGCGGTGTTGGAAAAGTGATGAGTCCCTTTAGAATAACAACTATATAAAATTATCAGGTATAACCAATCACCTTCCAGATTACACACCAAGTTAATTGGCCTCTGACTGACATCAGCTGTGGTGTTTTTGATTACTTCAGAATAAAATCAGCTATTCCTGTGATTTTACGTCCGAATAAAATGAGCTGTTCCTTTGATTTTACTTCAGAATAAAATCAGCTGTTCCTTGAGCATTCCACTCCTAGTAGTGCATAGTAACACAAAGAATTCACCATGGTTGGAAAGATGCTTTCAAATGAGCTCCGGGATAAAGTTGTGGATAGGCACAAGTTAGTTAGGATAAGGATATAAAAAGATTTCAAAGGCTTTAACTCTCCCTCTGAGTACCGTTCAGAGTGTTATCCAGAAGTGGAAGGCATATGGATCCACCCTGACCTCACCCAGACCTCGCCTAGATCGGGCCGCCCCTCAAAACTGGATGACCGAGCCAGGAAAAGATTGATCAGGGAAGCTACCAAGAGGCACATGGTGACCTTGAAGGAGTAAAAAATCTAAATGGCAGAGGTTGGTCGATCTGTGCATTCTACATGTATGATAGGGTGGAAAGAAAGAAGCCTCTTCTGAAAAAATGTCTGAAGAAAAGAGTCTCGTTTACAGTTTACCAAAAAACATATTGAAGATTCTGATGCCATGTGGCAAGAGGTTATATGGTCAGATGAGACCAAAACTTAACTGTTTGGGGGCTGAACTCCAAGCTCTAAGTTTGGCAGAAACCAAACACAGCACACCACCCAAAACACCCCATCCCTACAGTGTAGAGTGGTGGTGACAGCATTATGTTGTGGGCTTGTTTCTCTTCAGCAGGGACTGGGCAGTTGGTCAGGATTGAAGGGAAAAAAGATGCTGCCAAGTCCACCCAAATTCTTGAGGAAAACCTGCGGCCCTCTTTTAGACACTTGAAAATGGGCAGGTGGTTCACCTTACAGCATGACAATGACCCAAAACACACCGCCATAAAAACAACACAGTGGCTTAAGGACAGGAAGGTGAATGTCCTAGAGTGGCCGAGTCAGAGCCCGGACCTGAATCCTACAGAACATCTGTGGATGGACTTGAAGAGTGCAGTCCATCACTGCTCACCACAAAATTTGAATTTGACTGAACTCGAACAGTTCTGCAAGGAAGAATGGGGAAATATTTCCCAATCTAGGTGCACAAAGCTGGTAAAGACATATCCAAACAGACTGAAGGATGTAATTAAAGCAAAAGGTGCCTCCACAAAGTATAAAATCTGGTAACTCATCACTTTTCCAACACTGCTATTCTAGTTTTCTATTTGAAAGCACTATTTCACTTGAATGTTGTAAGGTAAAATGTGTAAATCACACTTGAAGAATATAATTTTTAATGTATTATCATTTCAGGCTGTTAAACAAAAAAGTGACAATTTCAAAAGGGTATCATGACTTTCTATAGTCACTGTAAATAGAGTTTTGCAGCTTGCCAGTACATTGGACGGAGGTGTCGATGACGTGAACTGCTATGCGATCAACAGCCGGGAGTTTTAAAAGCAGGAAACAGCTGATCACAGAAAAGAGAGACAGCAAGTCATCACCTGATCATCACATCAAAGACCGTCGGGATGAGCCATTGAAAAGCCTGTGAAATCCGTGGGGTGATTAGGTGTCTCTGACCACTATATTTGCACTATAATTGTATTTTTTGTGAATCCTCCTCATAAAGAAAAAAAAATTTCTTGTCAGAAGAAAAAAACAAGTGATCAGCCAATTAAAGAACTTGAGAAAAAAGTTAAACGAGGTTAGTTACTACAATAGCAGGAGCAACTCTGTGCTTCATCTCACGTCACATGTTTAACCCTATCCAAGAAAGCCGGCTTTTGGGAAGAGAGGTTACACATAGACAGGACATCAAATTGCCATCTTTGCTCGGCTGCCAATGCGTCGGCTTTTTTGTATAAAAACACCAAGTGTTAGGTGACTGACAAGTGGAGACTTATGCCTGGGCGCGATACAGTTGTACTCACACTGGTCAAACGAACTAGAGTTTTAGCTGTGAAGTGTGCTTGGGCACAGTACGAATAGACAGTGTGAGTGCGCCCATACCCTCTTTCTGGGCTGAACCTCTCATGGCTTTAGCTTGTGGTGCAAGGTCTGACTGACGGCATCGTACATGCCGCTTGAAAAAGAGAGACAAAAAAAAAAGAACACCACCACGAACAACAAAACAGAAAATGTTTGGAAAGTTACTTGCATATAAAGTCACAGCCTCACTGTGTTTGTCACAGCAAATGAAAAAAGCATCAGGTCAAAGACATTTACTTACACTCAGCATTACTTTTTTTCTGACCACCAAAGACAGACTTTATGTCTTTTGTTTTGGATCAGTGACTACAAGAGCATCTAATGGCATGTGAATGTAAATATCTCAATATTGTGACAAGTTTATAACCCATCACATGAAACCTTCCCCGGTCTGGCCTGCTGAGATGAAGACGGAGTGGGCGAGCTGCAGTCCAGTGGCCTTAGCTCCCAGGCCCTATTTTCATAAAGCAGAATTATTTTTCAGGATATTTTTTTTCAATCTTCAACTATATTTTTAAAATTATGAATTAATGGAGAACACAGAATAAATTCCCTCCTCTGACTAAGGCTCTTTTCTTTAAAGATAAATGTGCCCAGGTGCATATACAATATATGCATTAATATATCTGCCTCCATAGGAATAAAATGGAGGCTATGGCTTTTTTTTTTAACGTTTTGTGTTTTTAACTCGGCTATATTGGAAATGAGGTTGCTCCTGAATATACATCCCGAATTTAAATAAAGGTTATAAATAAAAAATAAATAGATGTACCTGTTGCCATGGGGAATTGTAGTATCAGAGCTCCATTGATAATATATTTTATGTTCATGCTCAACCTACTCAGAGTTGATTGAGGTAACTCTGATCAGCTGTTCAGAAAAGGCAGTTTCCCATCTTAGGATCAACTCAGAGGTCTGAGTTTATTAGGCCTGGGTTCTGGGCCCGGGTCGGTTTCATTATCTTTGATTGCCGACAGCTCTATAAACAACAACAACAAACAAGAGAGCAGTCACAAACCACAAACTTGTCCACTACTCTCTACAGTGTCAGCCTGTTGTGAAGCCAGGTGTTAAGTTACTTTGGTACCAGTTTTTAACGTTTAGTGAGTCAATGGCACTGTTGGAAAGCTCTATACTTTTAAACATGTAAACTGTTTTAAACTGTCAGGCACTGTTAAAAATGTTTAAAAGTTTTCTTATCATTCATAGAAAACAATGAACAGGGTTCTTATCCTAATGGACGATAGCATTTGTTAATCATTTTATCAAAGTTATCATGCACAGCTGGTGAAATACACAAAATGTTGGTACATGTAATCACTGTGTCCAGTTTCCAACCACATAATAAAAGTTAATATGGCTTCAGTTGTTAAACTGGACTTTCTCACCTTAGATTGCAAGTTATTGCAATTCCTGGCAGTTCTCTGGAGCTGACTGAAACTTCCAGTTGGCTGGGAGTTTTGCGGCAATTTACAGTGACGATAACTGCAGCAAATCCCACTATTCATGCAGTGTTTAAATCACCAAGCTAAAAGATTAACTTGGACTTGGATGTGTACTCTTGGGTGTGTTTGTACTATATGACATTCCTCTTGCATGTAATTACAGGTACACAAAGACTGACATGAAACCTTATCAAACATTTAGCAGTTGAAATCACTTCAACTTCACATTTTGTCTCAGTCTTGTTTTAAATCAGTAACCATGGTGCTAAATGTTGGTCTGCAATTAAAGCTCTAACTGGCATCTGTTCTAGAGCTATTGTGGCTCATAGGAATCGTAGCAATTGCAGTTGACTTTGGACCTACAACTGAGACCTGAGACCTGTGTATGGCACATACCTGCTTCTTTTAGAGTCAACTGATAAGGAACCGTCTTGCACTATCAAATTGGAGAACTGGTCAGAGGGTATATTTTTGGTTTTCATATTTTTTGTTTCGTGATTGTGTATCTTAATATATGATATCATGATACGATTCCATCCAAAAACAATTCATGATTTCAAATTATTGCCCCGTTCTACCGGCTATACTCTCTTCTTTTGACTTTTCGTAGAGGCAACACCTGCCCTAAGGGGAGGCAAAAAGAGTTAAAGTCAGGGCAGAGAATTGATCTGTAGAGAAGAGAATGTGGGTGTTTGTGTGTAAAGCAAGGACTGTTTGTGTATGTGTATTTGTGTGTGTGCATGTGTGTGTGTGTGTGTGTGCGTGTGTGTGACTTCATCTTGGTGCATGAGCAGTTATGCCAGCAATCATCTCAAGAAAAGGTCAGGTTTGTAATTAGATCAAAGGGCTGTGTGTTAGTATCTGTGTGTGTGCATGTATGTTTCTGTTTGAGCAGAGTCATTCAGAATGATTGAATGACACCTGTGATTACCCTCTCTCACTGCTGGATATGAGGATGTAGGGCCTCAACTACAAAGAGCTGTCATGATCATTATGATGGATGGGAATTGAGAGGTTTCCCTTGAACACACACACGCACGCACACACACAGGCACACACACACACACACACACGTACACACAAAATCTCACACACACATCATACTGTTGTTATATCAAAATTATTCAAATTAAAGATGGATGCTTTATAGGGAAAACGCGCAGAAAGACAGTGGTTATTTTTGAATCTGTTCCCTCAGTCAGGCAGAAAGCAAATCTGCATGCATTAAAGAAAAGTAATGAGTTAAATGTAAGCAAGGGGAAGAGTGAATATCTTAAACATTGTTTGCTGCACCGGCCCTTTCTAGAAATGACATTTTGCTTCCCTAAGCATGTAAATAAGGGATGGAAACAAGCTGGAGCAGATGCAAACAGGACTATGATGAAGCCCATGGAGCCAGGCTGTGTATGTGTGCGTGTGTGTGTGCAGACTGCATCTCTTCCACAGTCTCCTACCCATGACAAACAGACGATGACCAATCTTGCATTTTCCAGCCTAAAACCTCAAAGTCAGCTTACACCACACACAGTGACTGACATTAGCAGATGCGGATTTGTACTCTTTAATTACAACATCTTTTGTATGTATCATTATTGTTACAATAATGACGTTATTCTATATTCCTCTCAGCAAATCCAAAGTCTAAAACCAACAATGTGTGAGTCTGCCTCTCAATTCTGACTTCCCTATTCTGTGGCTCTCAGCTCCATGCCCATTGGTTCCTACTAAAGACATAAATCTCAAACATACTGGATAATGTAGCAAACTCTAAATGGCAATGAGCAGTGTTGGGCAGTAACGTGCTCCACTAGATGGAGCTCTTTTAAAGAAAGGGGCTTAATGAATGTTGATTCAGTGGCCCTCATTTATCAATCTTGCGTGAAAACGGGCGCAGATCTGAGCACAATATTGGTGGTACGACAGGACACACGTGTGATTTATGAAACATTCGTATCTGACCAATCTCAGCGTACGAATGAGCGGGCCTTGATAAATGCGGCAGCTGTATTCAATCGTCATTGACATGTTACGCCCTTAAATATTCCTGGTTCGGAGGCCTCGCCCACTGAGGTCAAACATGGAGAGAAGAAACACTGGTAAGAAAAGAAACTTTTCCAACACAGAGATCGGCATCCTGACATCCGAGATGGAGCAAAATAAAGATGTGCTTTTTGGCAGTCCAAAGAGTGGAATAAAAGGGGCCCATAAAAACGCTGTATGGAAAAGAATAACGGAGGCAGTCAACAGCGTTGCCGTAGAGGAATGGACCCTGGCTGAGGTTTGAATACAATTCTCAATAACTTAACCTATGCCTAATGACTTAAATTAATGTTTTCATCCGCAGCCTAAAAGCTAATGCCTGCTAATCGATCAAGACAATTCTTTACATTTAGGTCAAAAATGGTCGTATTTCAAGCTGGCCACCAAAAAAAGTGTTGCTGGCACAACAAGCAGACTGGAGGAGGCCAACAAGACTCCAGCCTGACCCTGACGGGGACAAAGGAAAAAATTGCCTAATTGATTGGGTCCGAGTCGATCTCTGGCATAAGTGGTGGAGGTGACACAGACCAAGAGCAGAATGGTAACTAACAACCCCCTTTTGTGTGCATTGGAAAAATCTAACTCAGACTGTACACCATTTCTCACAAATAATTAGGCTTACACATGTTACATGGGTGACATTTTTATTGTCCTTTTAAATGTTTCAGAGCCAGGCACCAGCATGATGTCTGCCAGGTCTCCTCCCCAGAGCGGTCCCACTGCTGCTGAGAGTGGAGATATGCAGGTTATTGACCTCGGTTGTCGGCGCACTTGAGGCAATAAATGATACACTAAAAGAAATAAATGAAACTCTAAAAAAAGCCGTAATTAAATGTTGAAATGACTAAATGTTCCTTGTCTGTGTTTAGTATGCTTTAAGCCAATTTCACCAACAATATGTCACATTACTAATTAAATACTGCAGAGCATTTGCAAGAGTTCAATGTAGGCTATACTTTATGTTTTAAAAGCGGTAAATGAGGTCCTGTCTCCTCTGTATAGCCCCAAGTGGAGGCTGTGCTGGCCATAGCTCCACAGGCATTGGCTCATGTGGCTGCGTCGGCACATCAAAAGGCACTCCATTCACCAGTGCAATGTTGTGCAAAACTGAACAGGCCAAAATGATATCGCAGACTTTCTCCGGGTTGTACAGCAGCGTTCCCCCTGCTGGTCCGAGACAGAGCCACCTGCCCTTAAGCAACCTGAAGCAGTGCTCCACTGTGACCGGTGTGCGTGTGTGCGCACTGTTGAACCTGCACTCCTGCTCTGTAGGAGGGTTTGCCGCGCGCCAACACAGTTGTTTTGAAATATAAAAGAATTGTGTGTCCCCCCTGGCCACCACGTTTTAAAAGCGATAGCTTGGCATTTGACCGCCTGGTTTCCCTCCTCAAACGAGCATATAAATTGTTGCATAAATCAATAAGCACATGCCTTGGGCGCCGAAAGCGACTTATCAGCCAAGCATCACTCTCCATGAAGAGATCCCTGCGGTCTCTGAAAACACGCTCACATCTGACACTCGCGTATTGTTCCTCCAAAACAAGCAGGTTTGCCACCGTTAAGATTGTCAAAGCATCTATTTAAATAGGGGAATGAGTAAACATCTGGCCAACCACAGTGGAACGATGATTATCTCAACAGGTGCTTCAATTTTTGTTTCAGTTGTGTCACACCCATCGGAGAAAAAAAACAAAACAATTACACAATTTTGCCATGAGTTAATTTGCAAACACACATTTCTGCTTGTATTCATGATCATTTTAAATTTTGTAATATTGTGTAATAATTTGTTGTGATCTAAGCCTATTTAGCCCATCATATTGTTTAACTTCTTAAAAAGTGGTATCATTAAAAATGTGGGCTTTTTTAAAATTTGTATTTTTTTTTATTTGTTAAGAATCCGTTTTGATCTGTTCTTAATATGTGACTGCTTATGCTTAATGACAGCTGAGGTTTGTTAATTATTTTCAGCCAGATTCCATCCACAGGTTCAAATTTGCGTACACAAGCTCAGACCTGACGTGAGATTTGATTGTATAGAGATTGTATAGAGTAGATTGCTCCCGCTCACGTCCAAATTGATAAATGCCGAAGTTTGCGTGGAAATATTTTAATAGTTTTTCTGCCGTACGTTCGTTTTATAAATGAGGGCCAGTGTGTTTTCAACCCTTTGTTGAACAGAGAGATCCAAATAGTGGAATGAAAATGGTTCATGAAGCTTCATTTGGACATCACTAGCGACTAGGTGTAAAGATGGACATGTGGCTAAACAACCAAAATTGGATTTTAACCGTGGTCGTGGACATGAGGCTATAAGCGACAAACAACTAATGAAGCCTGTGGCTGGATATGTGGTGGATGTTGCCCATTACCTTGCCGTCTTACATCCAGATCCATTTGAAAATACCAGCGACAGGTGACAGAAGACTGTCAGTTAAAAAATCATTTGCCAGCTATCTGGATAAAGAATACACTCTGATGCACGCTGAGCTAAAGAAAGCTTTCAAAGATATAGACTTTGTCTCTACAGATGCAAACATCTGCTCTGCTTTATTCAGGTGATAAAAGCAGTTTGTGGCACATCTCGTCATGTTATTAATTATTCAAGACAATTTGGCAGCGCTCCGAAAGCTACATGTACGTTTAGTGCAGCATTTTTCAATATTACTATGTCAGCTTAATTAGTAGCACAGTAAAAAGACAGCTCCTCAGCTTGTTCATAGACCATAGAGGTTCATTTTCAGGACAAACAGGACAGGATTGGGGATTTTTTTTAGGAGTGACAGATAGTAATATAACGAGTAGTGTACCAGATTACTTTTCTCATTGAGTAATAAGTAAAATAATAATACAATATATAATAAGTTGAGATAACAGGGAGATGGAATCACCTGCTAGGCATTGCGGCCGGTTGCACCTCCTCCGGTGCTCACAGGTCAGCTGAAGGGTCATCAGCCAGGAACCACCAATCACCAACGTTTCGCTTTAATTCCTTTAATCCTGGAATGTCTCCTGGTGGTGGACCAGTGACAGGGACGTATCCCTGCCACCCCCTGCAGCTAATAGGTGTTCCTCCCTTTGGCTGTTGTTGGAGTTAGTTGTTCGTTCTTACTTAACTAGAGCCAAAAGCTTCCTTTCTCAGCCTCCTCTGCCATCTCTTTGGTTGGTCTTCTTCAGGCTCTTTCCTGTCACTATTGCGTCCCTCAGAAGGCTTGTGGTTGACTGCCCCACATAGCCTTGGCATCCAACTTCCACTGGATAGATAGTGGTCTTCCAGCCAGCCATCCGGCACTCAGCAGCCACCTTGGCCTTTTTTCGTTCGTTCGTTTGTTCTGGTACCGTGAGCTCAATGAGGAGCAGGGATTTTGCCTTAGAGGACCACGCCATTATGTCCGGGCAGAGCAATGCAGCAGTGATCTTGACTGGGATGTGAAGCGGCCTGTCGAGGTCGACTCTCATGTTCCACTCCTGGTCAGGGGAGAACGGCCTAGGTGTTTCTTTTGGCCTGGTGTATCTTCTCCCCCCACCTTCCGTTACAAAGCAGATGAAGCTTTGGTTCTCTGCAGGTGGTACCCCTCTGCTGCTCTGTCGACGGCCCTCCAACACCTCTGCTAGCTTCCTCAAAACCTGGCCATGGCGCCACCTGTAGCATCCCTGGGAAAGCACGATCTTACAGCCTGAGAGGATGTGCTGGAGGTTTGCATTACAGGTTTTGCAGAGTATGCAGCATTCCTCGCTCCCAAACCACTGGTGAAGGTTCCGAGGACAGGGAAGCGTGTCATATGTTTCACGAATATGGAAGCTGAGCCTTGCCTGCAGGATTTTCAGGTCTGTCCGACTGATGTTTCTGTTGATGACTCCTTCCAGATTGTCCAGCTTCCTTGTCGGCCCTGTGACACGGCCTTGATCTTATAGCGCTCTTCGTCCAACCTTGTCACCTCTGCCACCACCATCTCCTTCCTCTCTTTGCGGTTGGCCTTGGACCAGAACTTTGGTGCTTCTCCCCATCCTAGGCCTGCCCTTTGTGCCTGGACTTTGCCAACAATCTCTTGATGGCTCTGTCAACCTCAGTTTGGGCATTCCACTTCTGGACTGTCAGAATCTTGATGTTTGCATTCCTTACAGCTTGGTCGGTGGACTCTCTTAACTCGTCTTTTCCTGCTTGTACCTCAAACTGATGGATTGGAGCAGAAGTTGGAAGGTGTTCCTTCTGAACAGGCCCGTTTCAGAGAGGCGTCATGGCAGCCCCAACCACTTTCTGATGAATGAGTTTGCCTTTCCATCCATCTTACTTGTGGTGGATGAGGGGATTTCACTCATTTTCAGCAGCCACATCACTCCTCTGTAGAGTATGAACTGGTAGCACCAGACTTTATACTTACCTGGGAGCTGGCTTTGGTTGATCTTTTCCAGGCCTTCTTAGAGCTGTTTCAACACAGTTCTCCCCATCTATTTGTCCGAAAGTTCTGCAGTGTACTGCCTCCCAAGGCTTTTTATAGGTTGCTCAGAAAGAAGTGGAATTTTCTCCGAGCCTGAAGGTGCTGTCGGTTCTGACTCCTCTTCTGAGAGACAGGCTCTGTGATTTTGAGGGCTTGATCCTCATGCGAGCCCTCAACATCAGCTCGTCCAGGCTTTTCAGCAGTCTTGATGTACATGCTTCGGTCTGCGCCTTCGTACTAGATGGTCAACCTCCTCCCCTTCTCTCCTTGAGATCTCCTCCCCAAACCTGTCCTTGCAGACCTGGTACAGGATGTCCCCAACCTGATAGAGCTTGGTTTCCACACCTCCTCACAATGTTTCCCCCAGTTCCTTGACCAGATCTGTGTCTAGCAGACGCCATGCCTCTGCCTCACTTGACTTTGGCCATTTGAGTTTGCTCTGGCGACTGGGTCTATGAGTTCACATGGGGGGGTTTTCCTCCACCAGTTTGCCGTCTTCCTCTGTGCCATCTTTGCGCAGCAGGGATTTGCTTTTCAACTGCAGCAGCTGTCTTCAGTGGCGTGGCTATTCAGGGCTGTGGCTCTATGGTAGCTCTGTATATTTTTGCCATTTTTAGAGCCAGAGCATGAAAGTGCAAGGGGCCGAAATTGTCCCTGGCACTGATATAGCGAGAAAAGCTATTATTTTTCTACTGCACCATTGCATTTTTGAGGGGCTTAGGATGTACAAAGGATCACAAATTGGCACACAGGTCAGAAGAATTGGCATTGGGCATGGCCATTGGGCTCCAAAGCGCCCCCAAACACACATCATGGTTGGGATAAAGTCAATTTGATGTTCATGAAATGTGGTGGGATCATTGCTCTGATCTTAAAGAACACATGTACATTTTGCCATCTTGGATTTCGCGGATCGATTTTCATTTTACGAATTCATGTTTGAGGACTTTAGGATGCTCAAAAACTCACCCACTCGCCCATGTTGAAATGAGTAATTACTTCGCTTTGATGCCACAATTGGGTTTGGGCATGGCTAGTTGGCTCTATAGTGCCCCCTAATTACCTTTAGCATTTCTGGGGTTGCTATTGGTACTCTTAAGCACACAAAAACTTGCACATGCATCATTAGTGTCTAAACTTAATACCTGATATGGGTCTTGAGCTTGTGTGTGTGTTTAATTGGCTCAAGGCCCCCTAGAATATTTCAAAGTCACTGACCCCATCTTTAAATTTGACATAGACGTACCAAATTTGGTAGGCAGATGTAAAATATAGATACTTAAAAAACATCTCTTGGAGCAATACCCCAAATCCAACAGGAAGTCGGCCATTTTGAATTTACTGTGGCATTTTTTTCGCAAAGTGATAACAGTCGGACGTGTTGTACTGTACAAACTCCTCCTAGAGAATTAGCCCGAGTGACTTCAAATCTTTTAGGTTGCATCTAAAGACCACTGTGATGCTAAATTGTGAAGCTTTTGAGGATTCATGGAATGCCCTTGATATGGCGTGGTGGTGAATTTTGCCCCAAACTTGAAAAAAGTAGTTGTTGTAACTCTACTTTATAGAGTTACAACAAATATATTGTTTATCTGCCCCAAATTTCACATGCTGGATAACAGTCCAGGCCTGAAGACATCTACATGCTGAAATTGAGTCATAGTCAGCCTGCCACTTACTGACAACAGGAAGTCAGCCTATGGTTAAAGATCATCAAATTTTGAGGGGTTTGGATTCTCAAAAACTCACCAAAACTGGCACACAAGCAAAGTTCTGCAGTAATTGAGCTCGTGTTTGGCCAGCGGGCTCCATAGTGCCCCAAAACGCATGCCATCAGCAAAAAGTTATTTTGATGTAAACAAAATTTGGTGAGATCATTGCTCTCATCATCAAAAATATTTACATTTTTTTTCCACCTGACAGAAAATCGGCCATCATGGATTTTGTGTGTTAATTTTCATTCTGAAAAACACATGTTTGAGGACTTTAGGATGCAAAAAACAGTGGACACATGTTAATGTTTGCAATGTGATGTTGTAATTTGGTTTGGGTGTGGCACATCAGGTCTAAAGAGCCCCCTTATTACTTTGTGCACTTGTTCATAACAAATATGGAACTCATAAGGAATCTCGATTATACCATACACTTGGCAAATAAGGTTTCTACAAATGTTAAAGTTAGAGTCGTTGCATCTACCTAATGGAGAAAACAAACATCTCCTATAGGTTTAGTCCCTCCCTTTCTCTATAGTTACTCACTCGCTCACTCACTTGCTCTTTCTGCCTATCCAGAGGAAGGCAGAGAACACATTAACTATTAATAATCTGTGGAACAGCAGCACATTCAGATATAAAATCACTGTCTAAATGTATTCAGAGGCTGCTCATAAAACTGTAATTATACACATTACTTTGAATATGAAATGCTGGTTGACAGTTATTGTCGGGGACTAATAAAAGCCATGCATCTCCTTGGCTGTTGAGTGCAACACACAGGCAGAGTGGCGTTTAATATGTTCTTACACAGGGATTATTCCCAGGCCTAGTCTCACCTAACATATTATTGCATACTTCACTATGTCTACACTTGTTGGCTTTGTGGTTGATTAGAGGAGATTATGCGTTGTGTGTTTTATTTTTTCATGTCGATGGCTTGACCTGCAATGACACAACAATACCTGTGGCATTCATGCAAGATGGGCCAGGGTCTGAGCTAGTGACATCCAAAGGGGCTGACAGTTAGGTTGGTGTTGTTGTTAGCAAATAATAATGAATATTATACAACATTGTTCTAAAATTATATAACAAGAAAAAAAGAACTGTATTCATCCCAAGGGAAGAAAAAAGTAGAAAAGAGTGCAAATATAAAATATCAATAAACAGATATCGGAAATTCCAAATATACACAATGTCAACAATAAGGATCACCAGTTGCTCATATTTCAAGTTGTATCTTGGTGAATTGCACATACAGGTGCATCTCAAAAAATGAATATATTGTAAAAAGTTCAATATTTTTTGAAAGTCATTTGAGAAAGTGAAAATTGTATATATAGTAGACTCATTACATGCTCACTAAAATGTTCAAGCATTTTTAATTGTATTTATTACAGCCTACGGCTAAAAAAAAACCCAGAAAAGGCAAAGGCAATTAGAATATTTTACTTTGAGTTCAAGTAAATCACTATGCAATATAAATACCATTAATCCGTCTGTTTGGTTCGGTAAACACAACCACAATCATGGAGAAGACTGCTAACTTGATACAATAGCTGTCCAGAAGACATTCATTGACTGCTGTATCAAAGCATATTCATGGAAAGTTGACTGGAAGGGAAAACAGGAAGGGAACCAGAGACAACAGAAAAGTCTCACCTGGACTGAGAAAAAGAACTGGATCCTTGCTCAGTGGTCCATCATCCTCTTTTCAGATGAAAGCAAATTTGCATTTTATTTGTAAATCAAGGTCTCAGAGTCTGGAGGAAGAGTGGTGAGGCACAGAATGCAAGTTTTTTTAAGTCCAGTGTGAAGTTGCCAGTCAGTGATGAGTTGGAGTCCATGTCATCTGCTGCCGTTAGTCCATTGTGTTTCATCAATTCCAAAGTCATCTACCAGGAGATTTTGAAGCACTTCAGGCTTCAGTCTACTGATAAGCTTTATGGAGATGCTGATTTCTTTTTCCAGCAGGACTTGACACCTGCCCACAGTACCAAAACTAATTGTTGACCATGGGGTTACTGATGCTTGAATTGCCAGCAAACTGGCCTTACCTGAACCCACAGATAATCTATGTTCTATTGTCAAGAGGAAGATGAGAGACACCAGACCAACAGTATAGATGAGCTGCAGGCTGCTATCAAAGCAACCTGGGCTTCATAACACCTCAGCAGAGCCACAGGCTGATTGCCTCCATGCCACACCACGTTGATGCAATAATTTTTGCAAAAGAAGCCCTGATCCAAAGTAGTGAGTGCATAAATGAACATCCTCTCCAGAAATTCCACATTGCTTTATTATAAATAGTTTTGAGTGATCTTATGAAATATTCTAGGATACTGAATTTTTGATTTTCATGAGGAGGTTAACACTGTCACCTCACAGCAAGAGGGTTCCGTGTTCTAGCCCCGGTCAGCCGGGGCCATTCTGTGTGGAGTTTGAAGGTTCCTTCTGTGTCAGCGTGGGTTTACTCAGGGTTCCCCTCCCACAGTCCAAAGACGTGCAGGTGTTACTTTTATTGGTGATACATTGCCCATAGGTGTGTATGTGAGCGTAAATGGTTGTCTGTCTCTATGTGTCAGCCCAGTTATAGTCTGGCATGCTGACAAGGGCTTACCCCAACCCATGCCCAAAGTTAGATGGGAAAGGCTTTTGCCCCCCGTGATCCTGACTGGGATAACCTAGATGTTACAGAACCTAATAAAAGGCCATCTTGTAAGCATCGCCAGATGGGCAGGAATGAGTAGACGACCCACCCAGCTCCACCTACCAGCCAACCAACCTTATTCTACATGAACAAGATGAACCCGTTTCATTTTGGTCATTCCATGATCTTTCCTCTAGTACCACCCTCAGGCCAAAATTTACAAAACTATCTAGGCACACTCGTAGGGCTTGAAATGCTGCTCCTTCCCATTGAAAGGAGCCAATTTATGTTGTCCTGCAGGCATCTTATGACGATGTCTACTAGTCATTAGCCTGGGGAGGCATTCCAGTCGAGTCCAACTGAAATGAAGGACGCACTAGAAGGATTTTTGCATAAGGCCGAAGAATGCGGGGGTATGAGGAGGTAGAGGAAATAGCTTAGGAGAGGGGTGCATCTCGGTTCTTTTCTTAACCTATTAACACTGTGACCATAGAAACTGATGGATGGACTTGTTTATTTTGGGATACAATGAACATGGCAGCCTCCAGGTGCAGCAGCATGTCCATGGGTGCAGAAATTGTTAAAATATAGCTATGTGCATGTTATTGTATCCTTCATTTGCTCTATTTATATGGTAGTAATATATTATTTGTCATTTCTGTGCTGGTGCTATTTGCCACTACATGAATTCAGTTTCCCCAAAGAGATCATTAAAGTAAACGTATCTTGTCCTTATCTGACACCATTTTAATTGTCTCTACTTGTTAAACCTTTACTCGATGTTACCCATGTATGATAAAAACAGCACCATAGACATCCAAATGCTTGTTGACTCCATTCCTCTCTGTGTATTTTAAAGGCGTGAATGCGCTTCTGCTTCTGATGTGTGTGTGTGTGTGTGTGTGTGTGTGTGTGTGTGTGTGTGCGTGTGTGTGTGTGTGTGTGCGCGCGTGGAGGGTATAGAATAAAGCTAGCAAGCGCCTAAAGGAGAGATAATTGAAACTCAAAGTAGGACTTTGTTAATTCGATTAGGCAGCATTAGATCAAACGAGATTTCATTATGACATGCAATTAAATAGAACTTGCTGAGGCAAGGGTGGGGGGAGATGGGGCAGAGGAGAGGTGACAGGAGGAGGAGATGAGGAGAGGAACATTTGGGGGGCTACAGATGGGAAGATGGTTAATCAGTAGAGTCGCTTGGTGGCTCAGTGGTCGGATCAGGTGCCCCACATACAGAAACTAAAAGTCAGCTGCCCTGAGTTGGATTCCGAAATGCTGCCCTGTGCTGTATATCACCGGTCCAAGATGGGGCAAAAGGGACTGCTTGGGGGGGGGGGAGAAAAAAAAGGGGAGAGACTCAAATACATCTTTGTCCTATACCACACGTTTTTTTCTTAGAAATAAAACACTGAGAGGTATGTTTCTCAGTGGCTTTTTATTGTTAAAATAAAAACAGTAATAATACACAAAATAATAAAAGTACATATGTTTCTCAGTGGCTTTTTATTGTTGAAATAACAACAGTAATAATACACTAAATAATGAAAGTACATATAGTTATACAGAATATGATAAAATACTTTTAACTGTCCTACTTTCAAGATTCAAGATTCAAGATTCAAGAAGCTTTATTTATCCCGAGGGAAATTATTGTGCAACAGTTTCGATACAAAGGAGGAAAAGGATCAGAGTAACAATAAGCATAAACATAAATCAAATCAAAATAAAGCTAACATCAGATAAATCAAGCAATGAACCAAGTGTGACAGAGTGCAACAGACGTCGTGGTTAAGCGTAGGTATATACAATATACAACAATACGCAGCGTGCAGTTTAGCAGCAGATTGAAATAAAATAAGTACAAACTAAATAAGTGAGAAGGAGCGATAAGTTATAAGTGTTAAAAATGTTAAAAATGTAGCAGCATGTCCTACAGAACTAAGTGACAGTATGGCACAGTGGAGTGTAGCAGCATTTCGTACTTAAGTCAGTTACAGTAAACCACAGTGAAATGTAGCAGCATGTCCTAAAGCACAGTAAGTGTATCAGCAGATAGTTACCGTAAACCATTAATAAATAAATAAAGTGATGTAGTGGTGGTATAAAGTGACAGTGTAGTATAGCAGCATTACTTACTGAAGTAAGAGACAGTACAACTGAATAAAGTACAACTGAATAAAGTGATGCAGTGATGATATAAAGTAACAAAGTGACATTTTCAGTCAGGATACAGTGTCTCCACTGTTCCTTACCTGACTGGGGGGAGATGAATTATAAAGTTTGATGGCCGCCGGAAGAAAAGACTTCCTCCGGCGTTCAGTATTACACCGGGGGAGAATGAGTCTATGGCTGAATATGCTTCTGCTGGAGGTCAGCAGCTGGTGGAGAGGGTGAGAGTTGTTGTCCAGGATGCTGTGCAGTTTAGACAGCATCCTCCTCTCAGACACCGCCACCAAAGAGTCCAGTGTGACCCCCAGGACGGAGCCAGCCTTCCTGATGATCTTACTGATCCTCTTTGCGTCTGCTGCCCTCAGTCTGCTGCCCCAGCACACAACAGCAAAGAAGATGGCACTGGCTACCACTGACTGGTAGAACATCCTCAGCATGGTGTTACAAACATTGAATGACCGGAGCCTCCTCAGGAAATAGAGACGACTCTGGCCCTTCTTGTATACAGCCTCAGTGTTCTTGGAAAAGTCCAGTTTGTTGTCCAGGTATACTCCAAGATATTTGTAATCTTGGACAACATCCACAGTCAGTCCGTTGATGGAGATGGGTGTGGGGGCAGATTTACTCCTGCGGAAATCCACCACTAGCTCCTTTGTCTTGGTGGCGTTTAGAATCAGGTGATTAGCTGCACACCAGTCGACAAAGGAGTCCACAACGCCCCTGTACTCCGCCTCCTTCCCCTCACTGACACAGCCAACAATTGCAGAATCGTCGGCAAACTTCTGCAGGTGGCAGGACTCAGAGAGGAACTGAAAGTCTGAGGTGTACAGGGTGAACAGAAATGGGGAAAGAACAGTACCCTGTGGAGCTCCAGTGCTGCAGACCACGGTGTCAGACACTCCGTCCTGCAGTCTGACATACTGTGGTCGACCCGTCAAGTAATCCGTAATCCAGGAAACCAGGGAAGGGTCCACCTGCATCGCCGTCAGCTTCCGTCCCAGCAGAGCAGGCCGGATGGTGTTGAACGCACTTGAGAAGTCCATGAACAAGATTCTCACTGTGGTCCCCGCTCTGTCCAGGTGGGCGCAGGCACGGTTGAGCAGGAAGATGATAGCATCCTCCACTCCTAGTCTCGGCTGGTAGGCAAACTGTAGAGGGTCCAGTGATGAGCTGACCAGGGGCCGAAGAAGTGAAAGAACCAGCCTCTCCAGGGACTTCATCAGGTGCGACGTCAGCGCCACCGGTCTGTAGTCTTCTGAGGTGCTGGGACGCACCTTCTTTGGTAATGGTACCAGGCAGGATGTCTTCCACAGCACAGGGACCTTCTCGAGACTCAGGCTGAGGTTGTAGATGTATTGTATTGTTGAAATAACAACAGTAATAATACCCAAAATAACGAAAGTACATATAGTTATACAGAATATGATAAAATACTTTTATCAGTTACATAAACAGGGTACACTGGTATTCATAGTGATAAAATAAGGTAACTTTGAGTTACGTACAGTTGTAGTTATAAACTGTGTTGCTGTAAGTAGCAAATGAACCGTTGCTAGTGTCACCACCGTTAATAACGGATACGTTTATTCATAGACGTTAACCGAAGGAGAAAACCTCATAGTTCTATATCAAATGAATATATTATAATTAAGTGTACACATCAGTCACCTTGTGGTATCCACATTTGCAGGTTATTTCCTTGCCGGAAATGTCTCGGTGTCGGACAGAAACGTTGAATGCCGGCGTTAGCGGGCAGTCATCGATGAGTTTAATCACCGACTTCCACTTCTTCGCTCCCGGCTTTTTACCTGTTGTAAACCATAATGTCTCCTGGGCATACTGTAACATAAAACCTGCCCAGTACGAGTCCGGTTTACCTGTCTTTGTCATTTTATTTAGCGAGAACAATAGAACCGTAATGGTAGCCGAGTACTTGACTTTGAAAAAAACCTGCGTGCGTCTCTAACTTGAACGTTGGCTTTCCCCGCCCCTTTCTCCTCCCCCTCCTTTTGCCCCATCTCTTTGCCCCTCCCCCTATGTTAGGAACGGTTAGGACTTGGTATGAGGACTTGTTAGGACCGCGGACGCAGTCCAGTTGCTGGAGGCGACGGTCCTCTCTCTCCCTCCCTCCTGTTTCCTGTCAACCTCCAACTGTCCTATTGAAATAAAGGTATGAAAGGGCCAAAAAACAAAGTATTAAAAAAAGAAATATCAGTGCACTGTTCTTTAAACTAAAGTTTAAACAATATTAATATTTTAATTATCTATAATCATGCACAGGGTGATTCAATCTATAGCTTAACATTCTGTCACTTGATGCAATTATAGAGTGTAGGAAAAGAAAAGAGAACTACACGTACTATAATAAATTAATGAATCACCATATTAAGTATTATTAGGCTAATTAATTAATCCTCTTCAAAAAGGTGCACCACCACAGATAAAAAAGGTAATGTGGACTTAGCCCGATGGAAACTTCGTCACCTGCAAGAATTAAAATAATTGGGTTTTGGGGGGTTTTCAATTTCTAATCATACCTTCATGGAAAGAAAAATTTAAAATAAAATAGCCAGTGGTCAACAAATCTGCTCATTAAAGTACCAACAACGTTATCTCACCAACTCAGCTTTGTAGAAGGGTGATCCAAGAGGAAGGAGGTGTGTTTCAGAACAGCTCCAGAGCAGTCGTCCAGACGTGCAGAACACCGGGTCTCTCCCGAGGTGCAGGGCTGACAGAACCAGGTGGTCAAAGGGTTCGTCAGAGGCCAAGGTGTGGACGGGCTGTCCAACAGGCTGGCATGCGATAGCATCTTAATAGGGGACGCTTCACCGTGGCAAGAATATTCAGCGCCAAAGGGTCACTTTCGTTGTGAACCCTAAATCTTCAGCTTTAGGCCAAAAGTAGTCTCTCTGGATTCTTCAGCTTCGGTAGCTTTGAGTTAGGTGGATGAGAGTTGGTCTCTTCTTGCGAGCTCGTGGTGAAAACTGGAGTTTGGTATAAACTTAAAGGGTAACTTTGCGCTGCTGACTAAAGCTCAATTTCTCTGGCTGAAATAAAAATAAGCTTGTTCTCAAAAACAAGAGCACTAACTTAAAACGACATTTGACTGATTAATACAATGTTTTTAATTAAATAAAACACTGAACTTGGTTGAAACAAAGTCAGGCATAAAGTTACTTGTAAAAATAAAGAAAAAAATAAACTAGATAGATGTTACAAAATAAAAGACTGTACAATAGGCAAGACTAGACAAAGGCTAAGACAAGACTAGGAGTCCAAAGAGTGAGAAATCGGAGGAAATAGAAAGAGGAAGTTTGGGAAGTTCATTAACACACAGTGGAGACAAACGCTGCTCACTCAAAGATGACAGCTAATCTTCTAATACAGGACCAGTTTGTAATTTCCAACTACTACAGTAATGGTAGGACTGTGGCCGTAAGAAATTATCTCTGGTCAACAAATGTATCGAAAAACAGCATACATGTGCGCGCCACTGCAAGTATCCTCGAACCTGTCGCTGACATCTTCAGGCAGACTATAATTACCTTAATGCGTAAATAATAAAGAGCATCACTGACAGCTGCATATTGATAACCATCCTGCTAATAAAGGTGAATTCTCTCATGGCCACGTGTTAACTATCCTAACTAACTAACTAACTAATGAGATAGTGATGCCACACATTCTTTTTTTTTAAATCCAATATCACCATGGGGGCTCCGTAGAAGAGAAAAGGAGAGAGTGACCACGAAAGAGGCCGCTTCGACAAGCGTAAATCTTGGACTGGTTTTTAGAGTTGAGCCGGATACCCGGCTGAAACGAGTGTCTGGTACGGATAAAGCACTTTTGCCAATTACAAGTACAATCTGAGTAATGAGTCAATATCCGTGCTCTGATTGAATGAAAATCCACATTAGCAGACGGTGTTTGCCGTGATACGTTTGACACAGCGCCGCTCCGCTTCTGTGTCCCCCTCTGCCACACACACACACACACACACACACAGCGCAGCTCTCTCTCTCCCTCCCTCCAACACAGTCCCTCTCACTCCCAGGACGTCAAATAGCGATGGACGACACTTGCAGGTCTTTTCCTTTAACTTTTAAATTTCTCCAGCTTCCGGTTTGTTTTAACTTCGGCTTGTACTCACTTATTAACAGCAGAGTTCTGTAAACATGGGTTCGTTCAGACGTGCTGCTTGGTAGAATGGGACTCTGCCTGTTGGAGATTTGTTTTCTTTTTCTTTTTTTAACTGAGTCTCTGACACTTTCTTGATGTATTCCGAAGAAAATAAAGGTAGTAGTGGTATAAATATTACAAATGAATTAAGCTGCACACACACACACTCCCTCTTCCTGCCGGTTGTCAGAGGTTTTTTTAGTTGTTTGTTGTGTTGAGTATGAAAACTCTTGTATTCATTGTGTAAATAGTTTGTTTGCTGTCGTGATCAAAACCATTGATCTGAAGCTCAATGCTGATGCTGTCCTGTAAATAGTTTTCAAATCAGCAATAAATAGAACTATTTCTGATCAACCAATATCAATTGCATGTTTAAAATAACATACTGTATATATACTAATATATCCAGTTTAGTTTGGCTCTGGTGAAGCCCTTTCAACTTGAAAGCAGATGAGCATCTGTTTGGTTGTCGAATTGAATACCATTATGGCCTTTTGAACATTTTATTCTTCACAGGCTATAGCAGGCCAGTGAAGACACATAGGCCAATATTTCAGGCCTATCAGAAATGTACAATTATGACTAGAAACAGACAATATTAATACATTGAATATATTTTTACATTGTGTACATTTACATCAGATGTACGATATTTTTACTTTTTTTACTACTAGATACTGTATATCATGCCGGGATGTAGCTGTTTGCTATTTTCCACCAACATTAATGGAAAACTCATTCAACCACCTTAAAATCATATCTTTTCTAAAAGCATATACCCCAGGTTCTCATTCAACATGAACTGTGACATTTTCCATTTCAAACTCGTCCCCAAATCCAAAAATAATTTGATGTAAGGAGGAGGCCTTAGTTTGGGTGTAGTGTTACAGCTGACTTTATGGATGTTCTTGATCTCTGCTACTTTGATCAGAGGATGAAAACAAATTGTTAATCAATTCCTTTGCAATTTAGGAGAAATAGGGTGCAAGAAACTGCTTTATGTATAGTAAGGGAAGTGTCCCCGTTTTTTTGCGCTCCCGCTGGCCGCCGGTGACGCCGTGTCAGCAAGCACAGCAGCAGACACGAAGAATAAAACTGTGAAAACAAGGCCGAAAAAAGCAATTTCCCCATTATACAATGTTTTTGAAATCAAGCGGCTGAAGTCAGTGGAAAGCTTAGTGATGGTGATGTCAGTCATGCCACTGTGCACTAACGTTAGTCCGTTAAAGCCTGTTACAACCCTTTAGCTTTTACTTCTGGTGATAACATTTAAGCCTCAAATATAATGTAAAAAGGTATTCAAATGTGAAGATTAACTGAACAAAACTAACTAATACTGTAAGTATCATAAACGTGAGTCACAGATCTTATTTTCTGATTTTATCCATTATGGATTATGTGAACCAGTCCGTTGCTAAACTGGGTTTTGACGTCAGCCCTGGCACACTTACTGCTCACACATGATAAGGGTGGAAATAATAATAATAATGTAAACAGTGAGTGATATTTTGTAGGGAACTGTTTTGGTTCTTAGGCTGTGGATGACACAGTTGTATGAATGAGAAAGGTCAGGTGGACGTGGTATTGTGCACATAACGTTAGTTCAGTATTCAGTGGCTGGGCACTTCATGCACGTATTACTTGATGAGTGTGCACGTTTGGCTCTTGTGTATGCGCACGTACCGCAATATTTTTGCTCCCTTGCCTGTCTCAGCCCAAATTTTGGCCAGAAAAAACCCTGCTCTACCTGTGGCCAGATTTTAGACTCAGTAACTGATTCAGTTTTGCCCTTGCAGTTCTCTGTTGTCTAGAGACATTAGGGATAGGGGTGGTGTCCAATTTGTGTTTGGTTTTAAGAGTGTTAGGTTAGTAATTTGTTTTGATTTGTTTCCTTAAATGGCTCTAGTTTTAAGGAGTCCTTTTTCGGTTAAATTTGTTTCATTGTTTTAGCACCCGCACCTTCATTTTGTTGAATAATTGCTATTAAATAACTTCATATACCAAAAACAGCTGACTCTGGCAGTCAGTTGCCAACTTTGTAGCCTAGTTACGCCAGCTCTCTGAGTATTGTGACTTTGGAGCAGTGTTGGATGATATCCTCCGTGACAGATTGGTGTACGGGATAAATAATGATGTCATGCAGCGCCCTCCCCTCCCACCATTGACTTTTAAGACAGCCTGAGAGATTTCCAATGGCATGGAAATAGCTGGCAATGCAAAATATATTCAAAATTGGAACGGAGGGTCGCAGGCAGTGCACCAAATCAGGAGAGAGAATGATAAACCTGCAGATGCTGTTTGCCATGAATGTAACAAAAAGGGACATTTAGCTTGCTTAATGTGCAGTGCTCAAAAGGAAAGGATAAGCCTGGGCAGGGGAAAACTTAACATGCTCAGACAGCCACACACCACCTTGACGGAGAAGCAGAGGATGCTGTGTTTGTACTTCTTAATTTTGCTAAAGGTACCAGTATATGTTCAAAGGTATGCCAGTTATAACACCATTGTAATGTTTTCTGAATTTGGGGAATGTTGGAACGTAAAGGGGAAGTGTAATGTTAACTTGTATTGTAAGATAAGTGCATTCTTATGTGAATGAATTTAAGTTAAACAATGAAAAAAAGGAGTCATGAACACTATTGTGCACATGAGTTTCTGTCTGAGACCTTTGTGGAAATATAAACGTATATATGTGGAATGTGTTTTATGAACAACTTATGATATTTATTTATGAGTAGCTTATTGGAGTTAGATAAGTTGAAAAGCAACAGAAGTAATAAAAAATGGCCACCACATATGTCTTGTCTTTCCAATGGAATGTAAAAAGTTCAGTGGATAAGCAACATCACATTTTTTTTTCACTGAAAGCTATGATCAATGTACTGGTTTTATAACTGCATATTAATAGTTATTGTTCCATAACAGTCTAAAAACAAGACATCTTAATTCTGATTAGACATTCATGACAGAATGCAGTTGTTGGCTTCATAGTAAACCTTTCCCTGAAAAAGAGACCATAACTTCAATACTTTTCACTTGGTTAGTTCAACATGGCATATTATTCAACTTACATTTACATTGAAAAATCTCAATTTTTTTTTCATAAATTCATCCGTGTCAACTGTTTGTTCAAATGCTGTTTCTCTTAATTAATAAACTAGCATTTGGGCAGTTAGGGAGTCTTTCAGTTTTGTTGTTGCTCCTCTGTGAGGCTTTGCAGGCCCGTAGTAAATTGAGGATTCTGTCCCTCAATTTCATTGGCTGACCAAGTGATCATCTCTGTAAAGAAACTCAGTTAGTAATTTTCATATTTATTAATTCTTTGTCGTCTTTATCAGGCTACACATGCACAGTTGTTCATATTTACAACAGCATAGGGCACCAAATCGCAAATTATACCAATTCTGACATAATGTAGCTTTAACTTTGAGGACTTGTTTAATGTTTTTAAACCTTCCAAAGTAAGATAAAACAGTCCTATACATTGTATATTGTACATTTAACCATTTAGCAGTATTTAGTTTGAGTCAGGATTGAGTTTGAGTCAAACTGAATACTGAAAAATATGATTATTAGATTAAGATCAACTTGAAAATGTGTGCACAGTGATGAGCCTCATTTTCCGGCCATTACACTTTCACGATTAATATAGATGCTCAGTGCAAAACTGTTCATGAAGCCTGAGAGGGAAATAGCTGCAGCAGCTGTTAATGCAGTCGGTTCAACACACATGACTTCAACAGATGATCTGACATGAAAGGTCGCTGCCTTATGTGATTTGCTCTCACTGGGCCTCATTTATCAATCTTGCGTGAAAACGGGCGCAGATCTAAGCGCAGAATTGGTCGTACTACAGGACCCACGTTTGAATTATGAAACATTCGTATCTGACCAATCTCAGCGTACGAATGAGCGGGCCTTGATGAATGCGGCAGCTGAATTCGCCCACTGAGGTCAAACACGGAGAGGGGAAACGCTGGTATGAAAAGAAACTTTTCTGACACAGAGATCGGCATCCTGACATCCGACATAAAGCAAAATAAAGATGTGCTTTTCTAGCAGTCTTAAGAGTGGAATAAAAGGGGCCCATAAAAACGCTGTATGGAAAAGATTAACGGAGGCAGTCAACCCGAAGCAGCGCCCAACTGTGACCCGTGTGCGTGTGTGCGCACTGCTAAACCTGCGCTCCTGCTCTGTAGCAAGGTTTGCCAGCGGGGTTATTAGGTATTCCGTTAGATAATAACCTTTGTCACCTAGAAGAACCATACCAAGATGTTAATCATCTGATACCTTGTTTGATTTAATGCGATTTATGGAGGGTAGCCACTAACCGAGGAGATGACTTTGGCTCTGCAGTGCGCTTTCCTTTTCATTCATTCATCTTCAACCGCTTGTCCCTGCCAGGGGTGATGGAGACACCTGGAGAGGCGTAATTGGGAGGAACGGCCTCCCTGATCTAAACCCCAGTGGTCGTCAGTTATTAGACTTCTGTGCTAGTCATGGATTGTCTATAACTAACACCGTGTTCGAACATAAGGATGCTCATAAGTGTACTTGGTACCAGAGCACCCTAGGCCAAAGGTCGATGAACGATTTTGTGATCGTATCATCTGATCTGAGGCCGTATGTTTTGGACACTCGAGTGAAGAGAGGGGCAGAGCTGTCAACTGATCACCATCTGGTGATGAGTGGCGGAAGATTCTGGACAGACCAGGTAAGCCCAAACGAGTACTGCGGGTGAACTGGGAATGTCTGGAGGAGGCCCCTGTCCGAGAGATCTTTAACTCACACCTCCGGCGGAGCTTTTCTGGCATCCCTGTGGAGGTTGGGGGCATTGAACCGGAGTGGGTAATGTTCAAAGCTTCCATTGCTGACGCTGCAGCGGTGAGCTGTGGCCTCAAGGTATTAGGTGCCTCGAGGGGCGGTAACCCTCGAACACCGTGGTGGACACCGGTGGTCAGGGAAGCTGTCCGACTGAAGAAGGAGGCCTTCCGGGATATGTTATCCCAGAAGACTCCGGAGGCAGTTGCAACTGCCGGTCAGAGGCAAAGCAGCGGTTGTGGGAGGAGTTCGGAGAAGTCATGGAGAAGGACTTTCGGGCGGCACCAAGGTGCTTCTGGAAAACCATTCGACATCTCAGGAGGGGGAAACGGGGAACCATCCAAGCTGTTTACAGTAAGGACGGGACGCTGGTGACCTCAACCAATTGGTTCCTACCCTCACCTATGGTCATGATAGCTGGGTCATGACCGAAAGAACGAGATTGCGGGTACAAGCGGCAGAAATGGGTTTTCTCAGGAGGGTGGCTGGAGTCTCCCTTAGAGATAGGGTGAGAAGTTCAGCCATCCGTGAGGAACTCGGAGTAGAGCCGCTGCTCCTTTGCGTTGAAAGGAGCAAGTTGAGGTGGTTTGGGCATCCAGTAAGGATGCCCCCTGGGCGCCTCCCTAGGGAGGTATTCCAGGCACGTCCAGCTGGGAGGAGGCCTCTGGGAAGACCCAGGACTAGGGGGAGATAAGCGGTTGAAGATGAGATGCGATGAGACAATACATGTCAATGGTTTACAAAGCAAAATTTAATTTCAGACTTGTTTTTAAAAAGCCAAATATGTCCCGGGTCTATTTGACCCGAGGGATACAAGAGGGTCCCAAAAGTGAAGAGCATACAAGGGTTAAAAGTGATCATTTCATTACACTAGTTACTCTGGTTAAGAGGTATCAGGATATTCAAGGTTAATAATAGAGAAAGGCAAGTCAAGCGTCCAATCATCCCATGAATCATACTACTTGGAACAAGGCTGAGCATTATACGGCAGGACCCTCCTCTCTGAGGGTTTGAGAATGTGATGATGAGACAAAGCCTGACAATCAATAGTTGAAAAAAAGTTCAATAATAAATCACAGATGTAAAATGTATTTTAAAATTGAGAGGCTTTTATGGAATACTTATGGCTTACTACAAGCAATAAAAAAAAAAACACAAGTAACGCCGCTGGCATGACTATATGATGAGGTGAATAATCCGATACGAAGTGTAATGAAACGTCTGACAAGGATCATTATCAATTCATGTACTCACGTTTCATCATCTGCATTTCCCGTTTCCACAACCTGCAAATTGTTTTCATGCCTTGCTCAGAGTTTCTGTAAGTGTGTACATATTTTCCTGTCAGGTTTCAGGTTTTATTAATCCCAACTTTTCCATTGCATACACATGTTCCAAGCTCCGTTTTGTGCATATGCAATGGGTAGAAATAAGGCTGCAGTCCTACTGCATTTTCTCTCAATATTACTCCTATTACATCATTATTACTTTTTGATCTAGGAAATAATGCACTTTACATTTTTCCGTGGATCAACAAAGTATAATAAAAACTAAAATTGTGTGCATGATATGCAGTGTGTTTGCTATTATTGTGACGGGCTGTTTGGAAGTAGACTTCATATAGTCTCATGGGCTCACACACACTAAACAATTCAATTCAATTCAATTCAATTCAACACTGACACTATTGTGTTACACCACCGTAAAGACGACATTCAACGGAAAATAAAAAACTGGGGAGGCATTATGTCGCTGTAATTTGGTTCAGTGTGAAAAATCAAATCCAGCTTTGTGACGGACCTTCACTATCTCAATATTATGGTATCTGTTTAAAAGAGGCATGTGTGTACATGTTTTCAAACAGAGCTTGCACTTATGTATGTGTATGTTTGCATGTATGTCTTTTGACATTTGTTTCTGTGTGATTGTCATTGCTCTGTGCACTGTCATAATAATAATATTAATAATAATAGTAACAATAATAGTATTAATAATAATAAAAATAAATTACATTTATATAGTGCTTTTCTAGAACTCAAAATCACTTTACAAAACAACAAAAACATCAACATCGCAGATCTGTTGGGAGAGGGAGTTCCAGAGCCTGGGAGCTGCCCTGGAAAAGGAGAAGGCTCTGTACCCAAACTACAGAGGTCGGGTGTATCTATGTGTGTGAATGATGTTTTTCATGTTTCCTATAAAGTCGGCCTCCGTGGTTGTCACTGTGTCTATATAGTAATTGACTAATGTGTAAATGGGGAGGAACAGATAACCAGCAAAACCTAGTGTATTTCCAAGGTCCCAAGTTTACAAGATTCTACACTGGAGATCAAAATTAGAGAGCAAATTATTAATACTTCATTTATTTTAATTGTTATTTTTTTAATTTTTCATAGTTTGATAGAATATCCACTGTGTCTATGCCACTGCTGAACTAGCATGTTTTTTTTTAAATAACCAAGGCATTCCAACAAAAAACTTTATTTTGTGAAAAAAACAGTGATCAAAATGAGGGGACAGTAACCATTGTGTCAGAAGAGAAGATTTTAACAATTTATTCTTCTATAGGATTCAAAAATGAATAGGAAGTGTAGAGGCCACAGCTTTGAATGACTTCAGCACATCCGCGCCCACAGGACATCACTAGTTTCTCACACTCCTCTGATTGATCAAGTATTTTCCACAGATTATCTATGGGGTTTAGATCTTACCTCATTACTTGAAACTTTGGTCATGTTTAGCATGGACATCCAATATTATAACATTATACAGTATATATGACAGAAAATAAGTAAAAGCATAATAGGTCAATTTTAAGAAAATGCAATTCAATTCAATTCAATTTTATTTTATTTATAGTACCAAATCATAACAAAAGTTATCTCAGGACACTTTACAAACAAGGTAAAGACCACACTCTATGACTTATTTATGATTTACATAGACCCAACAATTCCCCCGTAGAGTACGGTGGCAACGAAAACCTTCCCTATTACAGGCAGGAACGTCAGACAGACCCAACTCTGCGGAGGACGGCCATCTGTCTTACAGCAGCTTGAAAGTGCAGGGAGAATCATCAATAGTCCATAGTTCTGAGGATTTAGCATGGAGCAGTTCATCAGTCTGACAGCATCTGGGAAGAAACTGTTCTCCAGTCTGGTGGTTCTTGCCTGGATGCTGCACAGCCTGAGGGCAGGGGAGCAAACAGTCCATGTGCAGGGTGGGTGGAATCTCTCATAATAGAGGCTGCCTTGTCCTTGCATCTCCTGGTGTGGATGTCCTAGAAAGTCTTTTGTGCATATTCGATGTAGGAGAGGGGGCAGTACCGCTCTTTGAGAAATCCAAAACCAATCCATGTCTTCGGTTTTGCTGATGTGCGGATGAGGCAGTTCTCCTTGCACCACACTCACATTTAGACTTAGACTTCTCTTTATTGATCCCTTTGGGATGACTTACAAAGACACAAGGGAGGTATAAAAAAATACAGTATAAGATAACCAATAAGCTCTTAGCTAAATAAATACAGAAAGTATAAAAAACAATAAACAGTAAACAATGAACTCCAAACTGCAGATGTTGAAGGACTGTAGTCTCCTCCGGAAGTACAACCTGCTTTGTGTCTTCCTGTACCGGTGGCTGGTGTGTGTTGTCCAGTCCAGTTTATTGTCACAAGCCAGCCACAGCCAGAGGTATTTGTATGAGTCCACAGCCTCCACCTCAGCTCCCTCTAGCAGGAGTGGTTGCAGTCTTGGTCTGGACCTCCCAAAATCAATGACTAGCTCCTTCGTCTTGGAGGTGTTGAGCTGTAGGCGGTTAGTGTGGCACCAGAGAGTAAAGTCCCCCACCAGACTCCGATACTCCTCCTCTCTGTCACTCCTGGTACATCCCACGATGGCTGTGTCATCAGCGTACTTCTGTATGTGACACAGCTCCGAGTTGTAACAGAAGTCTGAGGTGTACAGGGTAAAGAGAAGAGTGGCCAGCACTGTGCCCTGAGGGGCTCCAATGCTGCTGATCACAGTGTCAGACGTGGTGTCCTTCAGCCTGATGTACTGTGGCCTGTCAGTGAGGTAGTCTCTTACCCAGTCGACCAGATAGGGGTCGACTCCCATCCTGTTCAGTTTGTCCTGAAGTATAGGGGGCTGGATGGTATTAAAGACACTGGAGAAGTCCAAGAAGAGAATCCTCACTGTGCCGCTTCCCTTATCCAGATGGGAGTGGACTCGGTGCAGCATGTAGAGGATGGCATCCCCCACACCAACATCTGGCTGGTACACAAACTGCAGGCAGTCCTGGGCGTGTTGTACCTGGGGTCTGACGAGGCTGAGGAAGAGCTGCTCCAATGTCTTCATCAGGTGTGAAGTGAGTGCCACCGGTTGGAAGTCCTTCAGCTCGCTGGGCCTGTTCTTCTTGGGAACCAGAAAGATGCAGTATGTCATCCAGAGGGTAGGCACTCTCCCTAGCTGCAGGCTAAGGTTGAAGATCCATTGTTGTGGTTCCACCAGTTCTGCAGCGCAGGTCTTCAGTAGTCTTGGACACACTTTATCCGGGCCTGCTGCTTTCCTGGGTCGGACATTCTTCAGCTGTCCTCTGACCTGGTCTGCAGTAATGTGAGGCATTTGTCCTCTCCATTGTCCCCCCTGTAGCTCTTGTCTTTGTGTTGTGACCTGTGATGGTCCTCGAACTTTTCCAGACCTCCCTCATGTTGTTCTCCCTCAGCTTCTGCTCCACCTTTCTCCTGTAGCTGTCCTTAGCTTTCCTCACACAGTGTTTCACTTCCTGCCTCGCTGCCTTGATAGCCTCCCTGTCCCTGCTCCTGAAGCTAGTCTTCTTCTTGTTGAGGACAGCCTTAACTTCTTGCGTTACCCATGGCTTGTTATTAGGGTAACAGCAGGGGAGATCACGTCTGCGCAGAAGTTCAGGGGGAGGGGGAGTTGTTCTGTGTGCATCCCTTACTTTAGCATACAGGAGATCAATTGTCGTGTTGTTTCTGGTGGGACAGTCTTCAACCTGGTGAAAAACAGCCAAAGTAGAGTCCAAAGTTGCATGATTAAAGTCCCCAGAGATGATCAGAAATGCCTCAGGGTGCTGTGTCTGCAGCCTTGCAGTAACTGAGTCGATCTTGTCACAGGCAGTGGCTGCTTCCGCTCTGGGAGGGATATAAACACAGGCGGTGTTCACGTGACTGAACTCCCTCGGCAGATATTATGGCCATAGGCTAACAGCTAGCAGCTTGAGGTCCTGGCAACATGAGACTGTCTTTACTGAGATATGTCCTGGGTTACACCAGTCGTTGTCCCCCACCTTTGCTTTCTCCGCTCGCTTTGTGTCTCTCTCGGCTCTCACAGCAGTGAATCCTGGCAGGTCCACGTTAGCATCTGGTACGAGGTGGTTTAGCCATGTCTCCGTAAAGATGAACAGTAGATCCACTGGATGTTCAGTGCGGAATCGATGGCTTGTAGCACCTCTGATTCTCTGCTTGCTCAGCCTTTAGCTTTGCCTCAGCCTTGCAGCCCCTGGGTCTCCTCCTCAGCTCCGCCGGGACGGGGTGTTGTATCCCAGCTCGTTCCTTTGTGCGCAGAGCCAACAGTTCCTCTCTTAAGTAATTGAGAAAACTGGCTCTTTGTTGCATATTAAAGTTATAAATATCCATTGGATATATATAAAACACACAATATCTACACACAGAGTAAAAATTACAAGAAAGTGGTTAAAATAGGCTAAAAGAGCTAAAACTGGAGAGCTACTGGAGAGGCAGACGTCTCCTACAGCACCAGAGTGCTTGTCTGCTGACTCGTTGCGTTTAGTGATAAGCCCCACCACTGCTGTGTCATCTGTAAACTTCACTATGTATGATAGTGAGCTCCAGGCGCGTCGTTAGACCTGGGCATTCAGGGCTATAGCCCCGGATCTCTTGGGAATAGCCCCGGACCTCTGTGCCGTCAAAAAAACAAAAAAAATAATGATGATGAAAATAGCCCAGTACGGTAGACTTTTATGTGGTTGCATTACTAGCAGCCACAGATGCAACACTGTAGCAGTGAAAATTGCAAAATTCCTATGTGCCCACAATGACAAGTGAGAACCTCAATATCAAACTGAAAGCAGACTGAGTGATGGTGGTTAAGTGACCCTGTTAACTGGATACTTTCAGCTTTCAGAGTGCCTCTGCGGTTGCAGATGATGAAAATAGGATTATGTTTGAGGGATATGAGGTGTACTCATAGACTGTGTACAAAGGAATTACTGTGAGATATGTTTGGGAGACAGGTACTGGATGGTGTTGCATCGGGTTAATCTCTTGACTTTTCCACAGGTAACGTTATGTTCAACATTAAAATGAAAAACTAAACATAGAGGCATTCATGAGGACAGCTACACATCTGCTGTCACTATGGCAGCCACTGACTCTTTCAGCTGAAAGTGTCCCTCGTTAAACACAAACACTGGTCAGGAGATAAAACGTCCATCAGAGCAGTGATGTCTTCTAGTTTGCACAGTTTCAGGAGACCGGCTCGGTGCATGACAATGTTTGCTGTTCTAATGTCTCATTCTGGTAGCTGGGGTCTGTGCTGACCTTTTCTAACATAACGTTAAACAGTTTACTCAGTAGGCCTGTCCCGACTGGAGTCACACATGACCATTGGTCTTTCCTTCTCAAACTACGTCACAATTGCATGTTCATCAGCCCAATTTCAAAAATTTCTCGTGGGAGAAACCCCCCGAACCACTGTCTGAAAAGGACTCTAACTTCTGGGCTACAGCCCCGGATGTTTTCACGAGCTAGCGACGCGCCTGGTAAGCTCTGCAGTGATATGTTAGTAGTGTGTATCATTGCAAATAACATCACTACCAAGAAGACCCGTTTCTGTCGTAATTCTGTCCAAAAGTCGACCATTTTTCCCCCACTTGCGAGTTTAACAAAGGTGAACTGGAAAAATTCTGTAGCTGTATTCCGACCAGCTATATGTTGGTTGAGTGCCACATACTGTACCGAAGGTCATCTTACGCCGTCATTTTACCATTCTACCCCCTTTCATGTATACGTGGGGAACTTCAATAATCCGGATGGGTTACTGATGTGCACTGTAAATGCACTGACTGAGTCAGTGCTTATCTGGTGAGTGTGAACCTGGAGGTGGAAGTGGGGTTGGAGGCCTTGAAATGGGCATAGAAGGAGTTCAGTGCATCAGGTAGAGATGGGTCAATAGGGCAATGCACATCCTTGTTGTAGTCCATGATGCATTTAACGCCCCTTCACATGCCCTGTATTTTTAAAGCATAGGTGGATTTTGCCCTCCTTATCCCCACCGACAGGCTCCTTCGGGCTGCTCTGAGTGCTAGTGTGTCTGCAGCCCTGAACGCAGTCTCGTGCTCTCAGCAGGGAAGAAACCTCTGCATTGAAATGTGTATGTGACATACGGTATGTGTATGTATGAAATAGTGTATCTGTGGTCAGACAACAGAATGAGTATGAAATTGTGTTAGCATGAACTTCTCTTTGATTAACAAATAAAATAATATATTAATATATTGATTTTGCAATCAACATTGCAATTATATGACTTTCTCACTGCAGTGCAACAGCTTTGCAGTGACTGCCAGTTTAAGGTAGTACTAATGAGGTGCCATCAAATTAATTTTTCATACTCATTCTGTTGTCTGACAGCAGATACAAACTTGAATTGTATGCACATTGTATGCCTTCATGACAGGTCAAGTGTTGGTTTCCAACCAAATGGTCCAGACGTACATAACATGTAGTGAAGACCTTAAAGGAATTTAATAAAACATATTGTGTGTGGGTTTTTTTTGTATAACGTGGATGCATCACACGTCGCATTATAAATTGCATAATAGAGCAGTTTCTCATTGACCCCCATGTTAAACAGGCCGTTTTCACAGCATAATTAAACCTACTTAATGTCTGGAACAAGAAACATTCTAGTCTGTATGTTTAGGTCATATCTCCAGTACAACACTGGTGCATTTTTTGTACCAGGGTTAAAATAAGAGAAAGTGCAGACAGAATAATACAAGAAGTAAAAAAAACAAAAACTAAGCGAGACAGAGAAAAAATGAAAGAAGCAAGGCAGTGTTGTGACAGTATCTTAGATAGCTGCCCGGAGAGTTAAACGTTCATGCCAAAAGAGATCCCTGATGTCCTGCATTTCCAGCATTAACTCTGCTTCCTCCTGAATACACACTGCAGAGAGAGCAACCATTAATTAATATGGCAGGGTATTAAAGTTTTCCCACAATAAAAAAGGACACAAAGGGAGATTTAAGGAGTGAGCATTTGCTGTGAGGGCAAATTAATGAAAACGTTGGCCTCTCAAGGATAGAAATTCAATTTTTTTCTCTATCAAGCGTCTGCCTCACTAACTTTTCCCCACAGCACCTCTTTCTTTGTCACGTTGGTTTGACCACTGAGGAAAACAGAAGTGGGGATTTAAAGGATGGCTCCATAAAAAGATAAAGGACTGTAGAAGAGACAACTTAACAAATAGAGAAAGACAGCATTGTTTAATTGTTTACATGCCTTTGAGGCGAATGTGCGGCTAATTATTTTAATCGGAAGGGTGACTCACTCATATAACTAAAACAGAGGCTCACAATAGCACTAAAGACTTTGAGGCAGGAAAAGTTTTCACTGCATTAAAACATTCTTAGAATGTCATGCTATTGCTGGAGACTCAACACGTCACTTGTGGACTGAAAAAAATCTTCTAATTAACATTAACATTTATTTATTTTTATTTTACCAGGCAAGAGTTGCTTGAGATCAAATCTTTTTTTTTTTAGCAAGACCTGGCCAAAATGGCAGCATTAAAGAACAAAATATAAGACAAACCTTAAAAATAGCACAGAAAAAGAGACAAATGCACTGCAGGAGTAGTAGTAGGAGGAGGAGTTCAAAATCACAACAACATTTACAATGATGCAATAATAGTATAATATCTAGTTTATTATAAGCCTTAAAGTGTAATTCCGACACAAAATGTACTGGACACTTTTTTTCATGTCCCCAGAATAAATTGGAAGAGGCGACCGATTTCTAAATAAATCATCAATGGGCTCCTTCCTTTTGGATTTACTTTGGTAATCCACTTGAATGGACTTTACTACGAGGGGAGCCAGTACAGGGGCCAGTGGGTAAGCCCCAAGCTAATCAGTGTTAGCCACGTCCGGCTGTTAGTGGCTCTCCGGGATTTCTTCGTTAATAGTTTATACAAGAAAAAAACTATCTTGATGGCTTATTTGTTGTATGTAAGTGCAGAAAAAAACCATGGGATTATTTATGCCGTTATTTTACTTTCAGCTAACATGATTTCCCACAATCCCAAGACTGTTGTCCTCAAGTAATTGTTTTAATCAGTAGCAACCTTTCAGTATTTTAGTTGCCTAAACCAAACCAAATATTTAGCACATGTGGCAGATTAGAAATTTCAGTCTTCAGTCAGTCTTTTCAATGGTTTTGGAAGATAAACACTGTCTTCCTGTTGATAGGTGCATCAGATCAGACATTTATATGTGTATTGTATATCCTTTAAAAGGAAATGTCACACAAACTGTTTTGTCATTTTGTTTGGGGGAATTCCAATGACCTGTTGCCTGTGTATATAACCCTAATAACCTCACTCCTGGCCCAGCCATATGTGACAATATGAGATCAGCATCGACTCCTTCCCCTTTGCAATGTGTCAGACTGCATGCTGGGTTATTAAAGGGACTTTGTGGCATGGCAGCATGGTGGAGATGGAAGCCAGTGGAGATTGTAGCTGGAAAGAGGCTGTGTGTTCTCATTATAGAGCAGGCAGCAGCCTGAAAAGAAGCCGTTACTTTGCTTTAGTGCAGGACAGGACTGGATGGCTGTGCAGTCTCTACCTCACTGTAGCACCAAGAGCATGTAGGCTACTTTGTGTGTGTGTGTGTGTGTGTGTGTGTGTGTGTGTGTGTGTGTGTGTGTGTGTGTGTGTGTGTGTGTGTGTGTGTGTGTGTGTGTGTGATCCATTCACACAAAGATGTAATATCCATTCATTAATCCTTTTGTGTTTTATGTGTAAATATGTCATGCATGTTACATAAAAACGAGTTGTTTAAAGTGTAAGTGTGTCAATGCATGCTGTAGCTGTAGTAGTATTAGTATGCTGTTATCACTGCATTCAATGTAGGTGTGGTATAAGTTCCTTTGAACAAATGTAAAATCAATTTAATGTCATTTTAGTTGTTTGCCGCTCCATGTGTGTTTGTTTCATGCATAAATCTGTTAACTGAGGAAAAGCTGTTGAGCTGTCTGAGTAGCGGTGCAGCTGTGTAGCTACAATGCTAACGAGGAGCCTGTTTCCTACTGTGGAGCACGTTGTGACTTTGCTAATGTTACACAAGGGTGGGAACACTGCTGCTGAGGCAACCCTGTAAATGTTTCATTCATTATTACAGGTATGTGGCTTCATCCGTGGTTATTATTTATGTATTTGTTTGTTTTTGTGCAAGTATTTTTGTTTTCTAATAATTTGTGTAAATTATATTTTATTGCAATGTGATAAGGCTTTCACACTTGCTCACTTCCTCCATTGCCCTGACTATCTTGTGAGAAGGCGTGGGAACACTGCTGCTGAGGCAACACTGTAAATGCTCTCTCATTATTGCAGCTGCTGACGACAAATAAAAAGACAATTTAAACAGTGGCGGCTGGTGAAAAATATTGTAGATGGGGCTGTGCCAATCCTCAGTCAGTTTTATAAACCACCCTATCCTGATACAGTTTAACAGAAACTGCAAGATAACAAAGCACTGTAAAATAATTATTTAGTGCAAATATTAAAAAAAAATTGAGGCATTCTTTTACAAAAACAAACACTGCACAATCACAAGCTTTACATGTAACACAGAACTTGTAAACAATCAACGTTTCAATTTCTTACTGAGCATACGTGTTGGAAAGATGTGTGTATGTAAGAGTATGTTAGAGGTGACCAGCTGTACTGTTAATAGGCAACACGAGAAATACTGTCAGAACAGAGTGGAAAGTGGACAATATACAATAACAATGTTAATATGAGGTCTTCTATAAAGGATATACAGTAATATAGAGATGTACAGTGGGTACGGAAAGTATTCAGACCCCCTTAAATTTTTTACTCTTTGTTAAATTGCAGCCATGTGCTAAAATCATTTAAGTTCATTTTTTTCCTCATTAATGTACACACAGCACCCCATATTGACAGAAAAACACAGAATTGTAGACATTTTTACAGATTTATTAAAAAAGAAAAACTGAAATATCACATGGACATAAGTATTCAGACCCTTTGTTCAGTATTGAGTGGAAGCACCCTTTTGAGCCAATACAGCCGTGAGTCTTCTTGGGAATGATGCAACTAGTTTTTCACACCTGGATTTTGGGATCCTCTGCCATTCCTCCTTGCAGATCCTCTCCAGTTCTGTCAGGTTGGATGGTGAACGTTGGTGGACAGCCATTTTGAGGTCTCTCCAGAGATGCTCAATTGGGTTCAAGTCAGGGCTCTGGCTGGGCCATTCAAGAACAGTCACAGAGTTGTTCCGAAGCCACTCCTTCGTCATTTTAGCTGTGTGCTTAGGGTCATTGTCTTGTTGGAAGGTGAACCGTCGGCCTAGTCTGAGGTCCATAGCACTCTGGAAAAGGTTTTCGTCCAGGATATCTCTGTACTTGGCCGCATTCATCTTTCCTTCAATTGCAACCAGTCGTCCTGTCCCTGCAGCTGCAAAACACCCCCACAGCATGATGCTCCCACCACCACACTTGACTGTAGGGATGGTGTTGGGCAGGTGATGAGCGGTGCCTGGTTTTCTCCACACATACCGCTTAGAATTAAGGCCAAAAGGTTCTATCTTTGTCTCATCAGACCAGAGAATCTTATTTATCATAGTCTGGGAGTCCTTCATGTGTTTTTTGGCAAATTCTATGCAGGCTTTCATGTGTCTTACTCTGAGGAGAGGCTTCCGTCGGGCCACTCTGCCATAAAGCCCTGACTGGTGGAGGGCTGCAGTGATGGTTGACTTTCTTGAACTTTCTCCCATCTCCTCACTGCATCTCTGGAGTTCAGCCACTGTGATCTTTAGGTTCTTCTTTACCTCTCTCACCAAGGCTCTTCTCCCCCGATTGCTCAGTTTGGTTGGACGGCCAGCTCTTGGAAGAGTTCTTGTCATCCCATACGTCTTCCATTTAAGGATTATGGAGGCCACTGTGCTCTTGGGAACTTTAAGTGCAGCAGAAATTTTTTTGTATCCATGGCCAGATCTGTGCCTTGCCACAATTCTGTCTCTGAGCTCTTCAGGCAGTTCCTTCGACCTCATGATTCTCATCTGCTCTGACATGCACTGTGAGCTGTAAGGTCTTATATAGACAGGTGTGTGGCTTCCTTAATCAAGTCCAATCATTAGAATTAAACACAGCTGGACTCCAATGAAGGTGTAGAACCATCTCATGGATGATCAGAAGAAATGGACAGTACCTGAGGTAAATATACAAGTGTCACAGCAAAGGGTCTGAATACTTATGTCCATGTGATATTTCAGTTTTTCTTTTTTAATAAATCTGTAAAAATGTCTACAATTCTGTGTTTTTCTGTCAATATGGGGTGCTGTGTGTACATTAAAAGGAAAAAAAATGAACTTAAATGATTTTAGCACATGGCTGCAATTTAACAAAGAGTAAAAAATGTAAGGGGGTCTGAATACTTTCCGTACCCACTGTATATCAATATATATATTATATATTAGGAAAGACCCAAAATGTCTTTGCTAAGGGCATCTATATACATAGAAACATGGGGTCCGGGCTGTGGTGTGTGTTTGTGTGTTGGGAAAGTTCATTCATAAAAGTTCAGTTCAAAAATTTTAAAATGTACTACTTTATAATTCAAAATTATAGTCATAGTTCTTGTTTTCAATATGTTGCTGCAAAATCTTTGCCACAGTCTATATAGAACAACAGACAGCAATTATTTTAACAGTTTTAACACTAAAACTATGTGTCAGATTCATATCCAATTTTGAATCCTTATCCAACCAGGGTTTACATTAGAATTGAGGAGACAGCATTTTCACATTGTTGCTTTAATACTTTGCTGCTGTCCATTCAGTCTACACACAAGCAGCTGAAGCATTCACACCTACACTATATTTTCAAAACCATGAGGAAAAACTTGCTGCTGAAAAGTCTTTTTAAATGAGGAACTATAAAGAGAAAAACAGGACAGGAATCCTTAAGGTGCAAATGTTTTTCAATTTTAACAATTTTCCATTTCAGTATACACTAAAAAGGAAAACTGGAATCCTGGTTCAACAAACAAGTTACATGGATAGTAAAACCAGGAACCAGGCTGAGGTAGGATATTAAGGTTGAACTTTAATTAATTTAATTTAATTTAAAATTAATTTTATGAAAGCTTAGCTTTCCACTTTACTCAAAGGCTGCAGGTCTCCGTCAGTAAACTGCACCACCAGGTCGTCCAGCTGTGGCTGGGAGATGACAGTGGAGCTGCTACTGTACGCAGTTAAAGGGGTTTGGGTCAAGGAACTGTCTTGACTGTCTTTTGATTTTTTTGCTTGCTGTTGATGTGACTTAAGTGCAGATTTTTTTTTTGAAAGCCGGCAGGAAAAGTTTGCATAAAACTGATAAAACTTGTTTGAACGAGAATACAACATCTCCTTGCTGCTTTGTCCCCTACACGTTGCTGTTTTTTTTTTTTTGATGACGCATGCGGCTGTGAGACACTGGTGGCTGGTGTTGCCAGATTGGGTGTTTTATCCGCTACATATTAAGGCCTGTTTACTGTGTGTTTTAGCCTGGGTTTCACTTGGAAGACTCTAGAAATCTGGCAATCTACTGAATAAAGTTAAACTGAGGGAGTGTTCTGTTCACAGACACCAGAATAGACGCTTTCATAGTAAAGTTCATTAGGCAGAATACAGTACGCTCAGTTCACCCAAAAATGATTATGTTTACAATAAAGCCGTTTGATGAAAGTGATCCTGAGAAAAACGGAGAATTACATCGCAGCTTACCTCTGTAGCCAACCTCTGTTGTACTCCTGGTCCCAGCATCCTCCATTGCTTTGTGGGCTGGTGCTGCTGGTCGGATGCACTGTCCCCACACAGAGAGGGAATGGAGGACCTGCTCAAAATATAAAGTTTTAGTTGCTAACTTGCCCTCAGACTCCCAGTAACCCCCCACTCACACATCCACTGACTCATATACAGTACTGCTACGAATGCCATTGTGTATGTGCGTAGACCCTAACTTGAGCCGTGGCCGGCTTGGGTGAGAATATAATCGCCCTTTCTGGAATCGAGGACGCTGATTGGCTAAATTGTATATCAAACATTCAAACCTTAAATTAGCTATGGTTTAACCGCTACATAGACCCGCCTCCTTGGGGCGGTTTCTCCGGTGCCCAAGAGCTGCTGAGACATGCAGACAAGGGAAAGCGTATTGCTGCACAGTTAATTTTCTATCGTATTTTGCACAAAATAATGGATGATTTAATTTTATTATTTTCATTTTATTTTTAAATTTTGTTGCTTAAGGAGGGCGGCACCCTACCGCCCTCTATTGGTCAGCCGCTACTGAATTAGACCAGACCATCTTGGGGAATGCCTGGTCCATTTTAAATAAACACCATACAGAGTGGGATCCACTACACGGGCATTTGACTACGTGTACCAATCAACAATGTGTCTCCTTTCCTTTTTATTCTCCTCCTCACCTTATCTCATCCCCTCTCTCCTGTTCCTATTTCCTTCCAAGAAGATAAATACCAAATATTGTGCTAAAAGTCAACTGCTGACCCATTTCCTCTCAATGAGTTACTTAACCTTGTTTAGATAAAGCTTCTCCCCCAAATAAAGCTAAATGGGAAACACTGATCAGAATACTGCATTTTTTTTTATCATCCAGTCAGAGTTATAAGCAGCAGATCTGTCCTGTGCCCAGGTCTTGGTTATGCATGTTTTCCTCTTGTATAGCAGCCTGGAGAGCTATTCATCACAAAACCACAGGGTCCACGGTCCTGGCTGTGGGAATGGGGTAATATTTCATAAAGGCATTCTGTAGGGCAAAACTATTGTTCTGATGGTGCAGGGCCCCTTAAGAAAGGCAAGATTGGTATATTTTTTGTGTTTGTGTGTTTAAAGGAGTTAGATCTTGGGTATCTGTTTTGTGTATGCATTATACTGTACACATGTACTGTGCTGTATGTACATTTTACCCAGGGCTGGGCTAGAGTGAGATTAACTTCTGGAGAAGGGTCTAAGTCAGTCAATTTTATATACATTGCGTCGAGTGGCTTTACAAACTGCACAGCATATGACACTCTCCACCCTCTGTCCTTAGACCCTCATTTTAGATCAGGAATAAGAAGTAAGTAATAAGTAAGAAACTGAGGCAGGATTCCTCTGCAAGGACGGACAGACACAAATAGATGTCTTATGGACAATCAGGAGGACAAAAATACTGATAATTATGGATCTAGGGGCAGTGTTGTGCATGTCGACACTTAACAAGAGCTAGTTCAAAGTTCCATTCACACTAGGGCTGTCACAATATCAGATTTTCACTACATGATGGCCGTGGTCATAATTCACCATTATGATATTATTATGTAACAATACATTGAACTAACGATTTGATACAATTCATAATATTGGGTTCACAATGCGACTTTCACACTTTTTTTTTTAGACAAAATGAGATTGAAGACAAATTAGTGAAAAGGTGAATGAAAAAGCACCCTTTATTTCTTAAAGAGAATTACTTCTGAATTATTGTTTCTGAGGTAGGGTATAAACTATGCAAAACAGGGTATATTTCCTCCTGTCACCATGGAAAATGGCTTCATATAAACACCAGTGCACATCGTAATCTTGTTGACTCTTGTACTCATTTTGGTGATTTGGTTCCAAATCCACTTGTCATTGTGGTTTGGCTTTTTAGTCATTCTTTTCAGCTCAGGCAGTGGTGATCAGAGCTTCACACAGCAGTAAAATATTGAAATTGAAATATTTGCACATAGTTTTTGTCTGGTCTGTTGTATTCTCACCTTCAGACCAAAATGCTTTCACAGCTCCTATTTATAAGACTTGTGCATTATCAATTTCTGCATCTTGATCTTCTTCATGGATGTATCTTCTCTCCTGCGATAGTGGCTGCAACCCAATTCATCTTGGGGCAGATTGCCCTCTGGAGACCTCAGCTAACGCCTAATGGAAACAAATCCTTTCAACACAGATAAATAGATAAATAACCACAGGAGAAATTAATTGTTGCATTTATCAATTTTATAAAATCTCTTGAAAACAATACTGTTCTATGCTGGATTACAAAATCACTATTGAATAGTGTCTCAATGTTTAAATGTGTAGCACCTTCCTTTGTGGTTAGAGTTAGGGGGATGAATGTTCCAAAGACGTTAGCTTAGATGCTGCAATAGCATCAGTTTTATCACAGGACACTATTTCTTCTTTAAAAGAAGAGAACGGCACTGAATGTTTTTATCGATGGAAAGATTGACTTTGGTGAGAGTTTGCTAGATGGTTCATCCAATCACCTGAGAGCACCTTCCCTTTCACAATCAGTTTCCAATAAGGCCTTGCCATATGCTTCTGTGAAAAAAAACATCTGATGAGTCAGGTTACTTCTCCACCATGGAGACCTGAAAAGAGGACAGACTACACAAATACACAAGAGACAAAGGTCAAGCACACCATTCACACAGATAAGAGAAAATAACGCACACAGGCACAGAGAGACAGGAAGAGGAGAGAATCTCTTAAGGACAAAGATCCAGACTCAAATATCTGTTTGAGACAATGACAGCCGGGAGAAAGAGAGAGCTCCCAGGACATCCAACACAGAGAAACCTGTGTGAAGAGAGAGGACAAGGAGGGGAAACTAATAGAGAGAGAGGGAAATAGAGATGTGAGCTTGGGGTACAGCAGGGGCTTGAGAGATGGGCTTCGGTAAGTGCAAAGCAAGTCATATTATTCATACGTATTTGGACTAAAATTCCCAATAGGGACCAACACATGCAGCAACACCACAAATATTGCCTGGAAGTAAGGTGACGGTAATAAAGCAGCCAGCTAGTGGCTAATTTTAGCCACCTGTGACAGCACCCACCTGACACTCGAAGCAGCCATGCTCCTAAATATGCAGATCTTTAAGTCTTAAAGATCTGAGATATTGAATTGAGATATGTTTGTTTCTAGCGGCAGCTTTGTTGGTAAGATGTAACTGCAGGTGAGTCTCTGGGACTTCATCTCCCAGAGTTCCTTTGTAAGCCGAACAGTGTCGAGTTGACCGTATGACGTCATTAGATTGGCAACTCTCACCTCTGCAATGTGGCGTGATGCCTTAACATGCTCCATATGTCTGTTGAGCCTCTATTGTGAGTCAGCTGTAATGAAATGTAACTGCACCGGTCAGACACATCCGAGCAAGCCTGACGCTGAATTCAAACTATCTGTCTATCACCAACATACGGGCCAAGTCTTCCAATCAGATCAACGAAAGCGTATGACATACTAACAGCGTCGAGGCAAAGCTCAGAAAGTGAACAACATGTCGTTAAAGGATATTGGCCGTTTGTGCAACGTGAATTTACGGATAAAAGGCACAATTTTAGGAGCCCAGTCCATATTCAAACAGAAGGATCACAGAGAAAAAAAAGTTAGTGGGCAGCTCCATAGCTGCGCTCATCTCATCAGTGGAAGCTGCCATGTTGTTTACACTGAACAGACACTTATTGTTTTCTCACACTAGGTTTTTACCATCTTAAGATCATAGCCAGAGTCTGCCCGTTTCTCTCTCAGGCTAGTACGGAGGTGCTGATGCATGCTTTTATCTCTTGCCGTTTAGACTACTGTAATGCCCTGCTCTCTGGCCTTCCCAAAAAGAGCATTTCGACTCTACAATTATTACAAAACTCAGCTGCACGAGTTCTGACAAGGACCAGAGGGCGAGAGCACATAACACCAGTTTTAAAGTCGCTGCATTGGCTCCCGATGCGTTTCAGGATTGATTTTAAAGTTCTTCTACTAGTTTTTAAGGGCGCACTCACACTGTCCTTCCGCACCGTGCCCCGGGCTTTAGGGTACTTGCCCCCCCCCTCCCTCTACCCCCGCGCCCCAGGCCCGTTTGTACTTACACTGCCTGGGCCTTGCGCAAATGCTTCTCGCTGTCCATACGTCATCACGCCGTAACACGTCACACGCATTGATTGACGTCATCGCGATGCGTCGCTTTGTTTACAAATCTTTCCATAGACCTCGGAGTTTTTGTGCGTCTTGTCGACTGTTTTTGAATATTTACATCCGACCAAATCTGCAGTAAACACTCCACCTCCGCATCACACCAACGTGAACCTTTCGCCGCCATTGTTGTTGTTATTAAATGTCCGCGCATGGTCCGTCCTTCTATTTTCTATGTCTGAACAGGCCCACATAAATGACGTCAGAACCGTCGTAGGCCTCGTGCTCGTGCTCGTACACGTGCTGTGGCCGCCTGGCCATGCAAGACAGGGTAGTAGCTCGGTCTGTTCCGTCCATCTCACCCGGTTGGGTGCATTTTTCCCAATCAGCTCATTAAGGGGGGCGGCTATGGAGGCGAAATTAGAAATGACTTGTCTGTAATACCCCACTAAGCCTAGGAAGGTTCTCACCTGACGTTTGGTCTGTGGTTTGGGCCAAGTCACTATGGAGTCCAGCTTTTTCACCTGGGGCTTCACACTTCCGCGTCCAACAGTGTAGCCAAGGTAGTTCGCCTCGTCCAGGGCTAGAGAACACTTGGCTGGGTTGGCTGTGAGCCCTGCTTTCCGTAGGGCCTGAATCACAGCTGTTAAATGCTGGAGGTGGTCCATCCAGGACGTGCTACGAATGACGATGTCATCAAGGTAGGCTGCGGCGTAGTCTTGATGCGGTCGTAACACCTTGTCCATAAGCCTCTGGAATGTTGCCGGGGCCCCATGAAGCCCAAAGGGAAGGACTCGATACTCGAAGGCGCCCTCTGGTGTTGAGAAGGCAGTCTTCTCTTTTGCCTGTGGGGTGAGAGACACCTGCCAGTATCCTTTTGTTAGATATAGGGGGGAGATGAAACGAGCAGGCCCCAACCTCCCAATCAGTTCGTCTACACAGGGCATAGGGTATGCATCAAACAGAGAGATTTCATTCAGTTTCCTGTAGTCATTGCAGAACCTAATGCTCCCATCGGGTTTTCCAACCAGGACTATTGGGCTGGACCAGGGACTGTGAGACTCTTCCACTACCCAAAGATCTAGCATTTTCCTCACCTCTTCCAGGATGGCGTCCCGTCAGGCTTCTGGAATCCGGTAGGGCCGCAACCTTACCGTCTTTCCCGGTTCTGTTCTGATGTCATGGGTGATGACCGTCGTCCGCCCGGGGATCTCTGAGAACACATCTCGGTTTCTGTCCAGTAGTTCTTTGAGGTCCTGTATCTGTCTGGAAGACAGCTGGTCACCCATCCTCACTGGACAGTCATGTTAGCAACAAAGGCCTGGGTGGGGATAGGAATAGGCTCATGCCACGGCTTTAGCAAGTTTATATGATAGATCTGCTGACCTTTCCTACGACCCACCTGCCGTACTCTGTAGTTGACTGGTCCTACCCGCTCCATTACCTCATAGGGCCCATGCCATTTGGCCAAGAACTTGCAATCACTTGTCGGGATTAAGACCATCGCCTTGTCCCCTGGTTTGAATTCCCTCACCTGGGCTCCCCGATTGTATACCTGTGCTTGTTGCGCCTGGGCCTGTTGCATGTGCTCCCGAACTATGGGCCAGACTTGAGTTATCCGGTGATGCATTTGTTCAACATACTCCACGATGCTGCGCTGGGTGGAGGGTTGTTGCTCCCAGGCTTCCTTGGCCAAGTCCAGCAGGCCCCGAGGTCTCCGTACATACAGAAGCTCAAACGGAGAGAATCCTGTGGATCTCTGTGGAACTTCACGTATGTAGAACAAGACATATGGCAGCAGCTGATCCCAGTTCTTGCCATCAACATCTATGACCTTGCGTAGCATGTGTTTTAGAGTTTTGTTGAACCTTTCTACGAGGCCATCGGTTTGAGGGTGATACACAGAGGTTCTGATCTGCCCCACTTTCAGACTTTGGCACATTCTTTTCATCACCTCGGACATAAAACAGGACCCTTGATCAGTCAAGATTTCTTCAGGCAGGCCCACTCTACTGAAAAGCTGTAACATTTCCCTGGCTACTGCCTTTCCAGTCGCCGAGCGAAGAGGAATTGCCTCCGGATAGCGAGTGGCATAATCCAGTATAACTAGGATATAGCGATGACCCCAGCTAGACTTCGAGAGGGGTCCAACTATGTCCATGCCAATCCTGCTAAAGGGCGTTTTTTGGGGAGCGGTATTAGCGGATTCCGGATTCACTGTTTTTGGGCAATTGATCTGGCATTCGGCACAGTGTCGGCAGTAATCCTCCACAGCTCTCTTAACCCCTGGCCAGTAGAAACTGCTCAGAATTCGTTTATACGTTTTCTCCCTTCCTAAATGTCCCCCTAATATGTGAGCGTGAGCTAGGTACAGTACCTTCGAAACATATTCTTTGGGGATAAGCAACTGTTCACAGGTTTCTGAGTTTCTCTTAGTCACACGGTATAACAGCTTATTTTTGATCATGAAATGTGGAAGAGACACTTCACTCACCCCATCATCTGTGCGGCCCTCGACCACCTGGACGTCTCTCCAGGCTTGAGTCAGGTTGGGATCCCGAAGCTGTGCAGAGCCAAATTTACCTGACCGGTGAACATCGCCAACTTCCACTTGCGGAAAGTGAGAGAACACCTCATCTGATTGTATGTCTTCCAGGGGAACATCACCAGCTACTCGCTTGGGATCAGTAGCAGTTCTTCTCGTGTGGATGGCATCACCCACCTCGTCCTCACTGGTTCCTGCACGACTACCACCTGGAGAAAGAGCAGCCCAAGCGGGCTGGGCAGCAGGGTGCTTCTCCGTCTTTTAAGGGTGTTTTCTGGAACGCTTCTTTGGACCATTTACTTTCCCAGACCAGTGGTGGGGGTAAAGTTGGCTATCCCGGCCTAAAAGCACCGGGACTGGGAGCTGCCGAACAACCCCTACCTGTAGGGTGAACTGTCCTCGTGGAGCGATCATCTGGACCTCAGAGGTGGGATACTTCCGGGTGTCCCCATGGATGCAGGACACAGATATTTCTTCTCCTTGGGTTCCACTGGCGAATTCGGGCCTGATCAGGGAGACCATACTTCCAGAGTCTAAAAGTGCCTCTGTGTCTTTCCCATCAACCTTCACGGGGAACGTTGGGGCTGGTACCCCCTCATGAGCCCAACAGGTGGCGAGGTGGTTGCAGTAGAAGGCCTTACCCTCTGTGGATCCGGCGGTGGGCATTGACTCGTCATGGCCAGGGCAGTCTCGGGCTAGATGTCCCTCTTTTCCACAGGAAAAACATTGCGGGAGCAGAGAGGGCATTTGGGGTCTTCTTGGAGTGGGCCCAGCCCCCACCGAGAAAGTTCGGCCTGTCGGGTGATTCCCTGTTCTGCCAGCCACGTCCCTCTCTGACTTGGGTTTGGAGCTGCTCAGCTTGTTACTTTCAGACCGCATTAGATTACCCATCATCCGATGATTCTCCAACAAGGCTATCAGCATCTCCACAGTTAAGGCCCCCTGCTGGGCAACGTACCTCTTGGCGTCATTTGGTAACGCCCTGATGCACCGGTCAATCACCACTCGATCCACCACAGGTGGGCCAGTTGCTTCTTCCAGCCAGCTCCTGGTTAATCGGACCAGCGCCGTTACTTGTGTTCGGACTGGGACAGCAGGGTCAAAGGCCCAGTCATGGACCCGTTGTGCCCTAGCAGGGAGGCTAAGTCCATATTGGGCTAGAATGGCAGCCTTCAACCGATCATAATTATCAGCATCGGTTACTGAGAGGTCACGACACGCTTTCTGGGCCTCACCAGTCAAGAAAGGCATCAAAATATTCGCCCATTCTACTCTTTGCCATCTCTCTCTCACTGCGGTCCTCTCAAACAGCGCAATGTAGGTCTCAACGTCATCATCAGGATTCAGCTTAGTCAGTACATCCTTCGGCCGTCGTTCTGGCCTCCCTGTATGCTTGCAGAGCTCCGCTACAGCAGACTGCAACGTGGCTTGGTTGACAAAATGGCTTTCAAGGTCTCTTCCATATTCAAAACCTTTCTTCGTTCTGACCCGATTTGTTCCACTTGGTTTCACCCATTGACAGCAAGGACTTAACGTGCCAGCATCCTCCACCATATGTGGCCGCCTGGCCGTGCGAGACAGGGTAGTGGGCTAACCAGTTGGAACAAAGTAGGTCAGACACAGAGGTTGCAGTGAAACAAACTTAGGTATTTATTTATAACCGATGGGGAAAGGGTTGGGGAGCACAAAGCAACTCAAATCTCTTCAGTCCTGGACCGAGGCAGTCAGAGGGCTCGTGTCAGCTTCTGAGGTGAGAGAGAGGGAGAGAGACCAGGACAACGTTAGTGGGGGGGGGGGGGGGGGGTGTGGTCCCTGCCACTGACCTATTCCCCAGGCTTTGTGGTCGTCCTGGAAGTCCTGGCCCTCTTCTCCGGCTTCAGCTGGTTGCAGCACACAGTCCCACAGTCTTCCATAAGTAAAACAGAACACTTCGTTAGAGGGGTGGCCGTAGGCCCTTACCCTGAGACTGGTTTGATGTCGGTTTGATGTCGGGTTTCCACTCTTCACTCTCCTCAAACCAGTCTGCCTGAAGTCTGTCCTGGTCGGCTTTAAAAAGGCAGCCAATTGCCTGATCAACACACTGCACCTGGCCAGAGGTAATCAAAGACACCTGGGGGGTGGAGCTTCGTTAGGACAGCTCTGGGGTAGTACCGCCCATCATTAACCATGCCTCTCATCTGCCTTTGTTGGCCTGTTTGTAGCCATGTGGGGCACTGACCCCTGACTGAGCCCTCACAGTGCGCACGCTCGTGCTCGTACATGTGCAAACGCGCTCTACAAAAGCCCACCTCTCTCAGACGGGCAGTGGACGGCCCGCTGTCCGCAGTTATGCGCGGAGCGGGTGCACTCACACTGCTCAAACGCACCAGGCTTTAGCTGAAAAACCGGTTTTGGCCCGGTGCGGAAGGACAGTGTGAGTGCGCCCTAAGACCCATCTTTTTAACCAGGCTTTTAATTGAAATCTCAACTCTTTTTGATTTCTTTTAGGCAGTGATGATCAAAGCACTTTTTTATCCTTTTTTACTGTTTTAATCTCTGTGTTTTAGCTTTCATGCTTTTATTTTTTTTTATGGCCTCTCATGTCTTATGCTCTTATGCTTTTATGTTCTAGTTTATGTTTTTAGCCTCTGTGCTTTTATGATTTTATGTTTTAGTCCCTCATGTCTTTAGCCTCCGTATTTTAACCCTTTACTGTTTTAGGCAACAGTTTTTAATCTCCAGTGTTTCCTCAGGGGGCCTGCCAGATTGGGAGTTGTCTCTGGTCTGGCCGCGGGGGGTGCTGTCTCGTGGACAAAGGTAGCTTCCTCTGTACCTCAGGTCTCGCTGCCCGGCCACTTTTCTGTATGAAAAGTGCCATATAAATAAAGGTTGATTTGATTTGATTTGATTCAACTCACCTAAAATCAATGCTGATTGGACGTTCGCTTGGCAAACGGCACCAAATTTTCTTCGCCGCATGTTACCAGACTGATCTGCAAGTAAAATACAATGGAGCTCAGAGATCAGGATTGTCTCACGAGGCTACACTATAAGTAATTTCATTAGTAGGTCATATGATCAATCACCATTGTTTTACCTCACTCTTTGATAGATAGGATTTAAACAGACAATTAACTTGATTCAAATCTTACAGATTATAACTTTATTATAATTTAAACAGTTGAGATATTAAAAAGAAATCCCCCGTTCAGTTGTCATGAATAGTGATATTACATATAAAGCCCAAAACCATTTTATGTACCAGGCTGTAAATGTGTATTTATTCAGTAAAGTTAGGCATTTTACCATGGCTTTCCATCTTCAATGAACTGTTGTTTTTTGCACTACCGTATTTGCTTCATTTCTCAGACCCGAAGGTTGCCGCTTGGCTGTAACAGCTGAGCAACTGACAGATGGCTGCTTTTGAGTAAGTTTGGCTACAGTGTCAAAAATAAATCTAGGATTGTGTTTATTGTGACTGATTGGGCGAAAGTGGAAAACAGTAATTTAATACACACTTTCCTCTGTAAGCCAGCATATAGACCTCTTTAACCATCTTGTTTTCATAGAAATAGGTGAAACTGCATCCAGGAGACTAAAAAGGCTGTAATGATCAGATCACAATGCACCCAGGATGCATTGAGATCCGATCACTCAGACCACATTCAGAGGTGGTTGCATTTCTCCACATTCATTTAGAAGTGTGAACAGCTGGAAGTGGAACTACGTATGTTCTTAGGACGCACTCACACTGTCCTTCCGCACCGTGCCCCGGGCTTTAGGGTACTTGTGGCCTTGTCCACTACTGAGCTATAGGTCGCCTTCTGTATTTTGGCTGTATTTGTATTTTGAAACATTATTATTTTGAAAGTATTTGTAAATGCACCACAGAGAGTGAATTGTGTCATCTGGATGCTATTATCAGACTGTCAGCGATGTGTGTTTGTTCCCCTACACTTATCTGTACAACACCCATAATCACAAAAATGTACTTAATGGTGGAAGACTTAAAGACTTCTACAGATTTGATACCAGCTCAATTTAATTACAGCACTACAGTAAAAGTACTTACTTCACATAAAATTAGTACTTATCTGTTCTTCTCTCCTCTCTGAAGTCACATTAGGGAGGAAACTAGCTGATGTAAGCTATGTTATCTGCCTTTTTAGACAGGGGAAGGAACGTTCAGAAGGTTCACCTCCTTTGGCCATCATGCACAGACACAGACACTGCGTTTACATGCAGTTTGAAAAACTGATTATATTCGGGTTAAGGGCATACTCCGGTTTCTCAGACACCATGTCTGTCGTAATTTTGTCCAAAAGTCATTTTGTCAGGGCATTTTCCACCCGCTTGTGATTTTGACAAAGGTGAACCTGAAAATAACTGACCAGCTGTATGTTGGCGGAGTGCCACCTACTGTACTGGAGGTTGAGTTACCATCAATTCATGGTAGTCATTTTCCCATTCAACCCCCTTTCATGTATAAGTGGGGAACTTCAATAATCCGATTATTCCCTTAACCAGGGAAAGACCATTTCCGGGTTGTTGAGGCACATGGAAACGCACTGACTGACTGCTTGCACCAACAACTGGAGGGGGAGGGGTCATTATACTATACGCTGCGAACTGGCAGAAGGAGGATTCCTGATACCTCATACTGCAGGAACAGTATGACGGAACATTTTAGTGGTTTTGAAACAGTAATTTTTTTAAACCATGGTACACCTTGAAACCAGTAACCAGCCCATGCCTAAGATGGACTGAGAGTAGTGTGACTGTGTGTAGAGTCAACTTTTTTGTCAGTCAGTTTTTTGATGTGTAGAGTCAACATCAAAAAACAGGGGAAAGAGGTGAAAGCTGTAGCAGAGCCAGAGAGTGACTTCTGCCTCACTCAGGAGGAGCAGCAAACTCATAACCTATATTCTACTGAAGATATCAAAAAGTTTTTAGAGATCACAAAAGGTGCCAGACTTCCTGCAGTGGAGGACCATTTTGATTACCTCAGACTGTTCATTCAGTCAGCTCGGCCTCTCACCATGAAGTTTGGGAAGTCTGAATAGATTTATTGTTTAAGGAAATTATTAGTTATAGTGAAGGCACAAATCATTGATGATGAAGATAAACATAGGTGCTTTTATTTGACATGTTTTATCACTGTTGTGTTCTTTTTGGGCTTTCCTCCACCAATGTGTGATTTTAACAGCCTGGGCTGATTATAAAAGAGCTGCTCTTTTTAAACTGATGGAGATGAGGAGAATAGACGTGATGCTTGTACAGGAAACCCACAGCACAGCAGATAATGAGAGTGACAGGAGGATGGCTTTTAATGGGGAGATGATTATAAGCCATAAATCCAGTCTCAGTGGAGGGGTAGGGATTTTATTTTTCAGAAGTTTTTTTTACCCGTTTCATGTGTCAGGTGTTTTATTAAAAGTCACTGCTGTTTTTGAGAATGTGAAGCTTGTGTTTTTAAATGTCTATGCGTCCACAAGTGGGTCGGATAGGGTGGCATTTTAAAACATTTTAATGATGATTTAATGTTTTTAGGGGGGATTTTAACTGCACAGTTGATCCACCCTTAAGACAGGAATCACCCAGAACCACACCCTGCTTCATCCCACAGGTTCAGACAGCTGAGTCTGATAAAAACTGTTAAAAACCTGTGGAGGGTTTTTAACAGTAATCACAGACAGTACACCTGGAGTCACATAAGGGGAAACCTTTTATCTCTGGCCAGACTGAACCGCCTCAATTGTTTTAAACACCATTTTAACATTTTTAAAAGGTGTTTTATTCAGCCTGTGGGTTGTGCTGATCACTGTCTTGTCTCCTGCTCTGTTTTTTATTAAAAATGTTCGTTTAAAGAGTGCCTATTGGCATTTTAACACGACCCTTTTAAGACCAGGCTTTAAGAACTGCTTTTAAGTTGTTCTGGTCTTACCCAGCATTCAGCATTGGTGGGATTTTGGGAAAACCCAAATCACCAGCAGTTCACTCGCAATGTCGCAAGAGACTTAATCCGGTCAATGAAGGATCTGGAGTGACAGAACTGCAGTCTTTAGCAGCTTCTACAGGAGATTGAGGGTATTTAGACTCCCTCAAGTTAAAACAATCGGCCATAGCCAACCTGCTGGGCGTCTCGGCACAGGGAGCTCTGGTCAGTTCTCGCTTAATGAACATCTCATGTAAAAACAACGTGCAGGACGCACAGCGCCGACCAGATACTGGACCTTAACAAAGGTAACCTCAGTAAGAAATTGCCCAAATACAGACAGTTTATAAAATGTGCAACCAGGGAGGGGAACACTCTGGATCACTGTTACGCAACAGTCAGTAACGCCTATCACGCCGTCACCCGCGCTGCGCTGGGACACTCTGACCACAACATGGTACACCTGCTTCCTGCCTACAGACAAAGACTAAAACTCTCTAAACCTGTGGTGAGGACATCAAAGAAGTGGACCAGTGAAGCTGCAGAGGACTTAAAGGCGTGTCTGGACTGTACTGACTGGGATGTTTTCAGGACTGCTTCCAGCAGTCTGGATGAGTACACAGAAGCTGTGACCTCATACATCAGCTTCTGTGAGGACTGCTGTGTACCAACACGCACCAGGGTGACTTATAACAATGACAAGCCCTGGTTCACACCCAGACTGCGACAGCTGAGGTCTGACAAGGAAAGGGCTTTCAAAAGTTGCAACAGAGCAGAGTACATAGAGGCTAAGTACAGGTTTAGCAGGGCGGTGAGGGACGCTAAACACCTGTACTCCAAGAAGCTCCAACATCAGTTCTCCTCTAAGGACTCTGCCTCTGTCTGGAGGGGGCTCAGGCAGATCACCAACTACAAGCCAAGAGCCCCCCCTGCTGCTAACGATCAACGCCTTGCCAACAACCTCAACGACTTCTACTGTCGCTTTGAAGATCACCTGGACAGTACTCACACCACCCCCCACCACACTACCCACCAGCTCCAGCCCATCAGCCCTTCTCCCCCCACCACCACAATAGAGACTGTAAACCTCTTACCACCACAGCTGCCCCTCCCCACCTCCCCTCCACCGACACTTCTGTCTGTCCTTGAGAGAGACGTTAACAGGCTCTTCAAGAGACAGAACCCCCGCAAAGCTGCCGGGCCAGATTCCGTGTCTCCATCCTGCCTGAAGCACTGTGCAGACCAGCTGTCTCCTCTGTTCACGGACATCTTCAACACCTCACTGGAGACACGCTGTGTGCCAGCTTGCTTCAAGGCCTCCACCATCATACCAGTCCCCAAAAAACCAGGACCCACTGGATTAAACGACTACAGACCTGTCGCCCTGACCTCTGTGGTCATGAAATCCTTTGAGCGCCTGGTTTTGTCCCACCTCAAATCCATCACAGACTCACTCCTGGACCCCCTGCAGTTTGCCTACAGAGCCAACAGGTCTGTAGAAGATGCTGTTAACATGGCCACACACTTCATCCTCCAGCATCTGGACTCTGCCTGATCCTACGTCAGGATCCTGTTTGTGGACTTCAGCTCAGCATTCAACACAATCATCCCGGCTTGTCTGCAGGACAAGCTTTCTTGACTCAACGTTCCCGACTCCACCTGCAGGTGGATCACTGACTTCCTGACGGACAGGAAGCATCATGTGAGGCTGGGAAGCCTCACCTCGGACTCCAGGACGATCAGCACCGGTTCTCCGCAGGGCTGTGTTCTTTCTCCCCTGCTCTTCTCCCTGTACACTAACAACTGCACCTCCAGTCACCCGTCCGTCAAGCTTCTTAAGTTCGCAGATGACACCACCCTCATTGGACTCATCTCTGTTGGGGATGAGTCTGCCTACAGATGGGAGATCGACCATCTGGTGACTTGGTGCAGGGAGAACAACCTGGAGCTAAATGCTTCAAAAACAGTGGAGATGACAATAGACTTCAGAAAGAGCACAGCCCCACCCTCCCCCATCATCCTGTGTGACTCTCCAGTGGACACTGTGGAGTCCTTCCGCTTCCTGGGAACTATCATCTCCCAGGATCTCAGGTGGGAGCCAAACATCAGCTCCCTCATCAAGAAGGCTCAGCAGAGGATGTATTTCCTGAGGCAGCTGAAGAAGTTCAATCTACCGCGGACAATGCTGGTCCACTTCTACACCACCATCATCGAGTCCATCCTCACCTCCTCCATCACCGTCTGGTACGCTGCTGCCTCTGCCAAGGACAGGTGCAGACTGCAGCGTATCATACGTTTTGTAGAAAAGGTGATTGGCTGCAACCTCCCTTCTCTCCCAGAACTCTACTCTTCAAGGACCCTGAGGAGAGCAAGGAAGATAGCTGCTGATCCCTCCCACCCTGGACACTATCTGCTTGAACCTCTCCCCTCTGGCCGGAGGCTGCGGTCCATCAGGACCAAAACCTCCCGCCACAAGAACAGTTTCTTCACCTCTGCCATCAGGCTTTGGAATTCTGTTAAAGACACTTAACTGTCATTTGTTATATTAACAACATCTGGAACTCATACGTTATATTAGCGCACCCAAATCACAGGTGTTATATTAACACACACACCCCCCCCCCCCCCCCTTTTTTTTTTTTTTCACTGGACACTTTAACTTGCACACTACCACCTGCACTGGTAGTCTATGTATATGTCATACAAATACAGTCACTTATATTTCATGTATATAATTCAATGCCATATGTTTAGTTTGCTTGTGTTCATGTTTATATTTATGTAGGCACTGTCAAATCAAGTCAAATTACTTGCAATGAAAATTGCCTGGCAATAATCCTGATTCTGATCTCGCAGATGGATGCGCCCTCACAGTTTTTCTTTGGGCTGGAAGAGAAAAACAAACAAATGAAAACCATTAATTCTTTACACACGGATGGCAGCTCTGAAGTCTCAGACTCTTCTCAGATCAGGAAGTTTGCTGCCGGTTTCTACAGAGACCTCCTTAAGAATGAGTGGACAAATAATCCAGATGTGCACAGCAGCATCCTTAGTGATCTCCCTCACGAGAGCATTGACCAAAACTTCCAGCTGGCAGCAGAGATGACTTCTGCAGGAGCTTTTCCCTTCACTGACCAGCATGCATAATGGCAGAGCCCCGGGGGTGGACAGCCTTCCTGTTGACTTTTACAAGTCTTTTTGGTCCATTATAGGACAGGACCTGCTGGAGGTGCGGAACCAAAGTCTCCTGACTGGAAGACTCCCTCTGAGCTGCGTCATCACCCTGCTGCCGATGAAGGGAGACCTACAAGACCTGAAGAACTGGAGGCTGATCTCGCTGCTGTGCATGGATTATAAAATCATGTCAAAAGCTCTAGTCCTGAGACTGAGGGAGGTGGTGCCGTCCGTCATCCACCCTGACCAGACTTGCTGTGTGCCCAGCAGGCTCATAAGTGATAATGTCACTTTAATTCGAGATGTTTTGGACCTCTCCAGGTCATATATATCAGAAACTGGTCTTATTTCCATAGACCAGGAAAAGGCATTTTACCGGGTTGAACACCAGTATTTATGGCAGACTCTGGCTGCCTTTGGGTTCAACCAAGGCTTTATAGCCATGATCCGGGTTCTCTGTAACATTGCGAGTGACCTGAAGATAAATGGCGGGCTTAGTGCTCCGTTTGGCGTCCAGAGAGGGGTGAGGAAGGGCTGCTCTTTCTCTGGGATGTTGTACTCTCTGGCCATCTAGCCTCTGCTCCATAAACATAGGAACAATTTAAACGATGTGTGTTACCCTCAGTGTGATGTGTCTTTTAAACTGTCTGTGTATGCTGATGACCTTATTGTGTTGGTTAATACACAAAGATATATAGATGTTTTAACTGATACTGTGAAAGACTTTGGTTTTATTTCTTCGGCAAAGGTGAACTGGGGGAAGAGCAAGGCTCTGATGGTTAGGGAGGAGCTGGGGGATCGGCTCAGGCTGCCCGGTGGCCAACATTGGAAAAGAGGAGGACTCAAATATCTTGGGGTCTTTCTGGCGGACGAAACTTATAAAAAGAAAAACTGGGAGAATTTTGTTGTGACGGTGAAGGAGCGCCTCAAAAAGTGGAAGTGGCTTTTCCCCAAAATGTCAAACAGAGGTCGCACCCTGATCCTGAACAACCTGGTCTCGTCCGCACTGTGGCATCGGCTGAACTATGTCGATCCCCCAGTTTCTCTCCTGGCAGAGGTAAAATGGGTTTTGGTTGATTTGTTTTGGGACAGGATTCACTAGGTCCCACAGAGTGTCCTTTTCCTTCCTAAGGAGGAGGATGGCCAGCAGGGGTGCTGCCTCCAGGCTGCAGTTCATTCAAAGGTTACTGACTGGGCCAGAGGACACTCTGTGGAGACCTTTATCCCGGTGCATCCTGAGACATTTTAACAGCCTGGGTTTTGATCTTAATTTGTTTTAATGAATGATGGCAAGGTCATTTCAACATCTCGTCCTGGTTTTTATAAAAGTGTTTTTATTATTTGGAACCTGCTTAAAAAAGCATTCACTGGCTGCTGCAGGAGCACGTCCTGTACGGGTCTGTGCTGGACCACCACAGCTTGGCAGGACCCTCACTGACCAGGCTACTGCAGACTGCAGATGTCTCCACGCTGAGCCAGGTGGTGGAGTTGTCCGGGCCCCAGCTGGAGGACCCTACTGGGCTGGCTGATAAGCTGGGCCTGAGATCCAACAGAGTTATCAAAAAAGTGCTTGACCACAGGAAAAATAAACTGACAGGTCAAGACACCCTGCTTTTAAAAACATTCACATATGGATCTTCTTCCCCCAACATGGAGGATCCTTTTCCTACCACTTTTCTGTCTGTGGATTTTAAAGACTGCTCTGGGCCTCTGTTGGAGGCAACACACCCGGTCTCGCTGGAGGGGGCCTCGGGGAAAACTCTCTACAAACTGTTGGTTAAAACACTGAACGGGAAAAAACTGAATGGACGGACAGACACTCCTTGGAGAACTTTCTTAGGGCTAGACCTGGGATCCAGGCCTCAGTGGAGGACTCTCTACAAGCCTCCACTGTGCAAGAGACATGAGGACTTTCAGTGGAGGCTGCGCCATGGCATCATGGCAGTGAACTCTTTTGTGTCCATGATAAAGGATTCTTTGGAGGACAAATGGCCATTCTGTGGCTTAAGAGAGACAATTATCCACTGTTTTTGAGTCTGTCAGCACTGTTTCTGTTTTTACAAGTTGTTTTTACCAGTTTTAAAGAGAGTTTTAGTAAGCAGGTTTTTATTTGTGGTTTTAAAAACACTCGCCAGCACAAACACAAGAGCCAGCTTTTAAACTTTGTTTTAGGGCAGGCTATGATAGCGGTGTATGTGAGCAGGAAGAGAAAGGTGGAGGAAAACCTCCACGTGGAGTCGATCCCTGTCTGTGTAAATATGATAAAGGCCAGACTATTGGTTGATTTTAGTTTTTATAAAACTGCAGGTGACCTGGACTCTTTTAAAGATCTATGGTGTTTCCAAAATGCTTTGTGTTCTGTCACAGCTGGAGAACTGTTGTATGCAAATTACCTCATGTAAATGTTTTATTTATTTATTTATCAAGGCTGCATTTTAAAAAAGATAATTTATTAGGCATTAACTTGTACATTGTGTACGGGTGAAAAATTACTGCCAAATAAAGTAGATTTAAAAAATCTAAAAATCTCTCTCTCTCTTTCTTCCTGGGAAGAAGGAAACCGAAAGCTAGAAGAGAACAAAGATCTGCTGAAATCGATGGTCTCTGTTGGGGTTTCTGGAGGTGTCATGAGAGAGAATCGTTGTGGCGGTTCACTCATTGAGAATCTTCTCGCATCATCGGGGAGGGAGGAAGAAGGGGAAACTAGGGTGGGGGGAAGGGGATGACACTGAAAATCATCGCACTGCACATATTTTATGTCTTGCTGCTGCAATCAAAGCCCAATCAGTTTTAACTCTGACCTGGCTTGTTTGTTAGTTACCTTTGATGTTTAACTGTTGAGAAAACATTCGTCTATATATTGTGTCAGAGACCTGGGAGAGAGGGGCTGTTTTTTTACACCTAGCATTAACAAGCGTTTTTCCTTTTTCAGATAACACAACCAGATACAGATTGCATTTTAATACCAGGTATTATGGATAATGTCTGGATTTATTCAGATCTAAACAATTACCCGGGGGTGTTAAGAGTTTAGGAAGAGTGATTTTAGAAGTGTTAAGAAGCTGTAGTTCTACCTCATACCGTGATGGGTGAAAAATGCCGGACCAAAAATCATAACAGACTCATTATGAAGCTCCTACAGTGATGCTTATGCTCTGCCCTGTGTTTACATTAGCCCTAGCTCACTCCTGGGCACCTTCAGAGGAATGAAGTTTCAAAGCAAACTTAATTTAATTTAATTTTACTTAATTTATTTCCTTTAATCTCATATCAGATTTGCTCCTCTCTCCCTGCAGTGCATCTGTCTTTCTCATCCCATACCTTTTATTATCTTTGTGGTAAATTAGGAGATAGTCATCAAACACCAGGGTGGCATAGATGCACACAGATAATGTCAGTATGAAAGCTTAAACATATTCTTGATCCTTGTACCTTTAGATGCCCACTGTTTGAAATGAACAGATTCATGCTTTACCAGCAGCTCCTTTCCACTTAGTTCAATTAGGTTTCTTGAAGGCAAAGGGAAAATTATGGTCTCAAAACAATTATATCCAGCTCTCAAAACACAAATTATCTTAAAGCTGTAATAGTGTAATTTCATACACGCCACATGCATTATTCATAGTTCGGTTTTTCCCCAATCAACCAGAGATCCAGATGTAAGCAAACTCTGTTGTTTCCACCTAGGAGAAAAAGCTTTTCTTATTTAGTTTTTCTCATCAAAACTTTTTGCTTTGTTTGTCAGTTCATTATAATTATTATATGTTCGTGTGCCTGAATGTATTTCTACCGTGAGTCCACTTAAGAAGTTGTATAGGCAAATGCAAGCACACTCCCAGGAACAATATCTAAACACAGCTAATTGCACTAAAACACACATAACACATTTAAGCAGTGTGAGAATACAATAGAGATTGCTAATGTGGTCATCTGTTTGGTTGGATAGTGAAATTAGATCATAAAGCAACGAGAAAATGCTTGGTTGGTGCAGCACTGTTTGCTTCTGTTGCATTTCTGAGGGAACAAACTGTACACTAAGTATCCTTTTTATGGCCCCACATGCTGATGTGACCATGTTGGTGGTGGTGGTGGTAGTGGTGGTGGTGTGTGTGTGTGTGTGTGTGTGTGTGTGTGTGTGTGTGTGTGTGTGTGTACGTGTGTGTGGTGAATGCATTCATCTATATGTCTAATGATGAATGAGAGAGGCAGGCTCTAGCTCAGAGCTGCAGCTCAATTAAAAGACTTGCAGTTGTCTCCCCAGGTAATTTCAGATCCACCGACATAGATAGACCCAGTAGAACTTTTAGAGTCTACATTTATTCCTGAACCTTGATATATACATGCTATACTTAGTACAAACCTGTACGAAACACCACAAAAGTCTCCAATAACACGAGAAACAGTTGACAGATTTCTCTATATGATGGGTGAGGATTTGGTTAAGTCTCCAGATTTGGAGAGAAAGTCTCTGGTGTTTGTATTATGATTCTACACAACACCGGCTCTCCCTCTCTTCTCCTTGTTGGTGTATTTCTGTGACAGTTACAGCGCCACATCCAGGCCTGTCATGTTTATTACAGTGTTTTTAGTGTGAAATTTGGGGAATTTTTGAATATATTAAAGCCTCCAAAAAGGCAATTCATTTGAGAGAAAAATGAAAAAAAGAATTAAGAAAAAGAAGAAACAATCAATTAAATCTCAATTTCAATTAAGACCCATTGAATGGGTCCCCACACCCCACGAGCGTTGAGGGGGCCGACGGGAAAAAAAGCAAAAAAAAGCAAAAAACACAGTAACACACAAAATTTGTCATCCTGAAGTTCTCTTGATTTTGCTGACCACATTTGAGATTGATCTGTCGAATTCCCTAGAAGCTATGAAAAACACCATACCTGCTTAAAATGGCGGGTAGTCACATGAGTTCTGACATCATCGTTTGAGGTATTGACCATTCCGTTACAATTTAGCAGAACATTAGTGGGAGGATTTTACCAAGAAAATGTGCAAATAATCAGATGTCATGGATGAATTTGAAAAAGTTTGCATAAAATGCATGAAAAATGTGCAAATTTCAAGATGGCCGACTTCCTGTTGAGCAGAGCTAATGAAAGCTAATGGGAAATATGTTTGAAATGATTAAAGCTATGTCGGTACCAAATTTTTATGAATGTCAGTGCAACTTTGATTCAACTAAAGCCTTTCAGGCATTAGGGGTGCCATTGAGCCAGCTAAACACACATGGACCAAATTGCTTTATATTTATATTCAAGTATAACAAGTGCGCTAAAAATGCGTTCAAGTGCTCAAAGTAATTAGGGGGTGCTATAGACCAGTCTTGCCACACCCAAGTTCAATTAGAACATCAAATCAAGAACATAATTGGTTTGAGCATGTGTCCACAGTTTTGTGCATTTTTGTGCATCCTAAAGGCCTCAAACATGTGTTCATAAAATGAAAATCAATGCATAAAATCAAAGATGGCCGACTTTCTGTTAGGCGAGAAAAAATGAGAGCAATGATCCCACCAAATTTCCTGAACATCAAAATAACTCGAACTGAACTGATATGCATTGACCAGGAAGATCAAGGAAGATCATATGCAAATCTCGTTTTCCCTTGGCTGCTTGAAACTAGTTTAAAATCATGCCTGTATGCTCCAGACAACTAGAGAACCCTGAAAGTTCGGTTTCCTGTACATATGTATCCACATACTTGTTTTTTTCCAGGCGCTCTGTGCAACTAGATTAGGTGATAGGTCTACAGTTTATCCAGGGCTAACCTGAAGAGGGGCATCAAGAAGGCCAAGAACAGCTACCAGCTAAGGACTAAGGAACATTTTAAGAACAACTCCGACGGATGTTGCAAGGCTTCCAGGCCATCACTGACTATTAGGGCGTACTCACACTGTCCTTCCGCACCGCGACCCGGCTTTAGGGTACTTGTCCCCCCTCCCTCTCCCCCTGCGCCCCAGCCCCGTTTGTACTCACACTGCCAGGGCCGGCCAATGCTTCTTGCTGTCCATACGCCATCACGCCGTAACACTTTGTTTACAAATCTTTCCACAGACCTCAGAGTTTTTGTGCGTCTTGTCGACTGTTTTTGAATATTTTCATCCGACCAAATCTGCAGTAAACACTCCACCTCCGCATCACATCGACGTGAACCTTTCACCGCCATTTTTTGTTGTTGTTAAATGTCCGCGCATGGTCCGTCCTTCTATTTACTATGTCCGAACAGGCGGACATAACGCTACTGCCGTAGGGCTCGTGCTCGTGCTTGTACACGTGTGCACGCTCGTGCTCGTACATGTACATGTGCAAACGGCTCCGCTAAAGCCAGCCTCTTGCTGGCCGCAGTTATGCGCGGAACGGGTGCACTCACACTGCTTAAAGGTACTAGGCTTTAGCTGAAAAAACGGTTTTGGCCCCGGCCAGAAGGACAGTGTGAGTGCGCCCTTAAACCAGCAAACACCACCTCCACATTCAGTGATGCCTCCTTTCTTGAGGAGCTCAACCACTTTTATAGCCACTTTGACAGGGACAATCAAGAGGTTGCCATCAAGGCTGTGCTCCCTGCTGATCACCAGCCCCTCACCTGTGCAGGTCTAATGCACAAAAGGCTGCTGGCCCTGACAGCATCCCCAAGCACATCCTTAGGACCCTTGCAGTGGGCATCAACCCCTCCCTCTATAACCAACAGTCCCCAGTCTGTTAGGTAGGATAACCACACCTCCTTAACCCTCACCCTGAACACCGGCGTCCCACCGGCTTTGTGCAGAGCCCTCTACTCTACTCCCTCTTCACCTACGACTGCTCACCTGTATATGATTCACCTTTGCAGATGACACTGTTTTAATCACACCCTCGACCTTGTTTTTGCGTATGGTGTGGAAATCAATGACTTAATAGTCCTTTCACAGAGTCCTATTTTATCAGACCATGATTTAATAACTTTTGAATTCGTATTACAGGACTACTCACCTCTGGGCAAAGGTTTCTACACTAGATGTTAACCTGATAATGCTTTAACTAGGGATGTCCGATAATATCGGTGGGACAAGCGGTTGAAGATGAATGAATGAATGATTGAAAATATCCAAAATTCCCACAAGTGTTACCTTTAGTTAGCACTCCTGTATTAGATATGATTAGTATGTCTTTATCAGCAGGTTATGTACCACAGTCTTTTAAAGTAGCTGTAATTAAACTTCTTCTTAAAAAGCCGAGTCTTGATCCTGAGGTACTAGCCAACTATTGACCTATATCTAACCTTTCTTTTATCTCTAAGATCCTCGAGAAATTAGTCGCCAATCAGCTTTGTAACTTTTTACATAATTATGAGTTATTTGAGGACTTCCAGTCAGGATTTAGAATGAATCATAGCACTGAGACAGCACTGGTAAAAATTGTCTCTGTACTTGTTTTACTAGCTCTAGCATCTAATTGTCATCTCCTCGGTTGGTGGCTACCCTCAATAAATTGCATTAAATCAAACAAGGTATCAGATGATTAACATCTTGGTATGGTTCTAGGTGACAAAGGTTAACCTCTAACGGTATACCTAATAACCCCGCTGGCAAACCCTGCTACAGAGCAAGAGTGCCGGTGTTGTGCCGTATTCAGCACCCCTGCCGGGAAATGCACCCCCTCGTATTATAGGTGATATTCTGGATCAGAAGGCTGTTGTTTCCACCTAAAGGAGTAGTTTATATACAGCTAACCCACAACGGTCAGAACATTGGTTACTTATAGTCTAAGTAGTCTAAACTATTTTAAAGAGTTTAAAAACACAAACTTAGATAATAGCGAACACAAAACAACACTTTTTTGTATGTTTTGTGGAAATATACTGCATTATTACAAAATGAATGAAATGGATCTTTTAAGCAAGTTGAATGTATTTGACTCAGCGTTTCCTAAATATAATCCCAGCTTTTCTTGCAATTCCTATATTCAAAGGTGTGTGCTTTTAATTGGGTTACCTGTATATAAACTACTCCTTTAGGTGGAAACAACAGCCTTCTGATCCAGAATATCACCTATAATGCGAGGGGGTGCATTTCACGGCAGGGGTGCTGAATACGGCACAACACCTGAATACGCACAGGTGCACACGGGTCACAGTGGAGCGCTGCTTCGGGTTGACTGCCTCCGTTATTCTATTCCATACAGCGTTTTTATGGGCCCCTTTTATTCCACTCTTAAGACTGACAAAAAGCACATCTTTATTTTGCTCCATCTCGGATGTCAGGATGCCGATCTGTGTGTCGGGAAAGTTCCTTTTCTAACCTGCATTCCTTCTCTCCGTGTTTGACCTCAGTGGGCGAGGCCTCCGAAACAGGAATATTTAGGGGCGTAACATGTTAAAGACGATCGAATTCAGCTGCCGCATTTATCAAGGCCCGCTCATTCGTATGCTGAGATTGGTCAGATACGAATGTTTCATAAATCACACGTGGGTGCTTTCCTACGACTAATTCTGCGCTCAGATCTGTGCCCGTTTTCACGCAAGATTGATAAATGAGGCCCATTGTGTCTCAGAAAGATGCAGAAAAACTAGTCCATGCATTTGTTACTTTTAGGCTGGACTATTGCAACTCCTTATTATCAGGCTGCTACAATAAGTCTGTTAAGAGTCTCCATTTGGTCCAAAATGCTACAGCTCGTGTACTAACTAAAACAACTCAAAGAGAACATATTTCTCCTGCATTAGCTTCTTTGCACTGGTTACCTGTAAAATCTGGAATATAATTTAAAACCCTTCTTACCTACAAAGCTCTTATTAGTCAGGCTCCATCGTATCTTAAAGAGCTCATAGTACCATATTACCCGACTAGGTCGCTGCGCTCTGAGAATGCAGGGCTACTTGTCATTCCTAGAGTCTCCAAAAGTAGAACAGGAGGCAGAGCCTTCAGCTACCAAGCTCCTCTCCTATGGAACCGACTCCCAAGTGTTATTCGGGAGGCAGACACTGTCCCCATATTTAAGAGTATGCTCAAAACTTTCCTCTTTGATAAAGCTTACAGCTAGTGCTTCCTGCCTCTTATAGGGAAGGTTTTGGAATTGTTGGGTCTATGTAAATCATAAATAAGTCATAATGTGACAAATACCTACTCTGTAGTGTCCTGAGATAACTTTTGTTATGATTTGGCACTATAAATAAAATAAAATGGAAAATTGAATTGAATCCTTACTAACTGTATCACAGTTTGGTATGGCAACGGCTCTTTCTCTTACCGGAAAGCACTGCAGATGCCGACATGTGAACAATTACAATCCACTCTATCTTCACTTAGAAACCCTTTTCATTGATAGGAAAGAGGCAAAATTACGTTTAAAAAAAAAAAAACTCTGATCTGTTCAAACATTGGGGAACACAGCACTGGGGCGTTGTATGAAATACAAGGATTGGATGTGCTTGGACTGGCTTGCACCGGCTTGGATGCTGGAATCATATTTTGTAAGAGCGTTACATAACGACTTAACAGCCGGATAGACAGAGCAAGTGATTTGATGCCATTCATCATCTTTCAAGGTCAGGAATCCGCTGGAACCTATTCTGCTTTGATTTGAGCAAGTCCTTTTTTTATTTTTTACATCATCTTCTTTTCCCCAAGGAGTTACAACCATATGTCCCATCTCAATTCCATATACCATGTTCAGAAAGGCAACCTGTCATTCATTTGAATGGGGCCATCCAAAAGTTGTTGAAATGTTTCAATCCGAAGTAATGGATATGCCATGCCTATACAGAGCCATGTCGCTGGCATGACTAAACATGTAACTTTTGAGATAACTTATTTTGAGGCACATGTTCTAGCCACTGAGCCAAAAGGTGCCTCAAAACAAGTTATCTGAAAAGATTCATATACAGAGGCCAGAAACCCTTGCTGCAATGGCCTGGGTTTGACTGCTGCCTGTTGCCCTCTCTCTCTCCCGTTTCCTGTCAATCTTCAGCTGTTCTACAAATAAAGGCATAAAAGGGCAACAAAAAAGATAACTCTTTTTGTATAAAATATATTTGGTTAAATGACCAACCGATGGCGAAAGGCACATTGGATTTGTTTGTATAGAAGCTGGCAGACCTTTATAAAGTTCAGTTAGGGATTACAACTGGAATGAGGTAAATCTTTATATTTACCTCATCCCTAAATTTACCTTTATTTTTTTTCAATATATAGTGTAGTATTCCCTGTTTGTGTCAATGTATACTGTCTCCAATCTTCGGATGATATTGATCTCTAGTACAGTCTCTCCCTGTCATAACCATTCTGAAACCAACCTTCTGCTCTCATCCTGTGCCGTCTGAACCTAATATATCTCCTCCTTTAAACTGCACACAGAGAGACAGATATTTCAGTTTCTTTTTACCCTCTGTCCAGGTTGTTTTCAACTTTTTAACCTGTTTCAATCCCCTGCAGATTATTTTTCTTCATCCATGACTGCTCTTTCTCTCTCTCTATCTCTCTCTCTCACTCTCTCTCTCTCTCTCTGGGTAATGAATGGCTGCCCATTTATCTGAGTGTCAGCCGGCAGCCCTGAAGAGGTGTGTCTCTCCCAAATCAATATCTTATTAGTTTAAGGAGTCCTGCCTCTCTCTCTATGCCCCCCTCTGTCTCTCCCTTTCTATTTCTTTCCTATGCCTTTTAATCACATACGCATATCTCTATCATCCCTTTATCCCTCTTTTCCACTGTTCATTCTATCCCTGATAAGTCTGTTCTCACACATAAGATCACATTCTTTGATGTGTAAGACGAACACTTTTCCAAGAAAAGTCAAAAAGGTCTTTTGGCCAAAATATTGCTAAAGGGCAAGTGTTGTTGCTAGTCGTCTATTAATTCCCCAAATACTCCATATAATTTTTGCTGCAAAACTTCTTGCATTATACAGTGGCTAACAGGTATGTTAACAAAGTCAAAATGTGTGAAATGATTGGGAAATAGTGTGCTGTGACATTTTCTCATAAATTTGCCTCCCATGGCATAACAAATGAAAATGTAAAATGTCTGCATAGAAATCGATAGGAAATCATTGTGAACAGACCTCACACCCACCCCTCTTTGCGGCCACTTAATGTCCCCATACTTTCACACTGAAAAATTATTAAAACTTTAAACAGGTCACAAGACTTGAGATTTTATTTGGCTAAATGTGCATTTTGATAGCTAAGCACAAGCTTTCACTTAAATGCTTAGTTCAAAAAGTTGGTAAAAAAATTCTTTCACAGAACATAGCTACGTAGGCAAACATTTTGCTGTATCATCCAAGACTTCTGTTACTGGGAGGATCACAGAGTGCCAAGGAAGTCAGAGCTATAGATTCCAATTTTAAAGGCATAGTTTTGCTATTTTTATGTTCAGTTGTATGAGGTACTTATCCATAGTCAGTGTACAACCTTCAGTTTATGGCAGTTCGCATGTTGCCAGTTTGGAGAAGCAGACAGGAAGACTGACACAGCAGCTAAGCAATGTATTGTTGTGAATGGGGATAGCAGCTAAACTTATTTTTACCCACCTAAAAAAGACATTCTTAAAATAAAACATTTCACTTCAAGTGTATGCTTTACCATGTCATCTGACAGCTCTTCCCTCCAGTTTCCGGAAATTTTCCCTCTCTATTTTTTTTTCAGAAGGTCTTATACTCATAGGCTCATAAAGGGATCCTCTTGTCTCCACAGTCATTGGAATATCATTGTCACTGTAATACCCACCCCCTTATATTTTCTTGTATTTGTTTTAGGAACGCAATATGATATCAGCAAGTAATCCGTACCAGCTGATAATGGCTTTTAGATGACATCGGTAGTGGCCAAAAATGAGAATTTCTGTTGATGTGACAGGCCGATAAGATTGCGTTATTGTTAACATTATGTTAACGTTAGCAAACGTTAGACTGTTTGATAGTAGTTCCATTAATAATGATAATAATAACAACTACACGGTGTGGTGGTTAGCACTGTCACCTCATTGCAAGAGGGCTCCTGGTTTGAAACCAGGCATGGTCCCTTCTGTGTGGAGTTTGCATTTTCTCCATCTGTCTGCGTGGGTTCTCTGGGGGTTTTGCTGCTTTCTCCCACAGTCCAAAGATATGCAGGTGTCGATGCATCTAAAATGCGAAGGAATGTAAATGGTTGCCTGTCCCCGACTTACGCCCAATGTCAGCTGGAATCAGCTCCATTCCCTCATGACCCCATCTGTCTGAGCTTGGTTTTCTTGCTGTACAGTTGAAGTAGGCTTTATGGCATCCAGGTTATTATATCGTAAAGACAGTTGACAAGACACCTAGTTGGTGCGAACTGCATGGATGGAGCGGTGCTGAGATACAGTTGGAGGTCATCAGCATAACAGTCGAATTTTAGTCCATGGTGGCGGATGATATGATCGAGGGGGGGGGGGTATGTAGATGGTGAAGTGTGAACCGAGCCTTGAGGAACGCCTTGAGGAACTGCAGCCATTGATGGTGACAAATTGTGTCCTCTGGGTGACGTATAACTGGAACCAGGAGAGGGCTGTAGTGGTAAGGCCTATGTGGTCTGATAGGCGAATGAGGAGGATAGTGTGGGAGATAATATATATAATATAATATGCTGACAATGTGAGAGTCAGCAGTTATGAGGTCATTCATGATTTTTGTGGAGTTTTCTGAAACCAGTATTTTGTAGAGCTCATGGCTGGACATATGTTGATGGAGTTGGTCAGCAACTACTCATTCAAGGACTTTACTTAGGAAAGGTAGGGTGGATCTCGACCAGTAGTAGTTAAGGTCATCAGGGTCCAGACCAGGCTTTTTAAAGACAAGGGTGACTGATGCGGTTTTGAAGCTGGTGGGAACAATGCTGGAAGCCAATGAGAAATTGGTGATGTCAACCATGAGATGGGAGATGGTAGGCAGGCAGTCTTATTAACTTGCTTATTAGACTTCATGGGACAGAAAGCTGCAACTAAATTTGAGAGGGGGTTGTAGCCAATTCTGTGGTCTGGTATGTACCAGTGGTCACAACCACGAGGGGCGCTGAAGATACTGATCCTGACTAGCTCCTCAGTGGACTGAGCTGTGGTCCCTGTGGGTTGTGAAGCGGTTTTAGTATTTCCTCCCCTTTCTGGTCAATTTGACCGCACTGGTAGCTGGATAATTGTCAGAGATCATAAGCTTTTGTTTGTATTAATTTTTAATACATCTTTTCCCGTTTCTCACTCTATTATTATTAGTCGTAGTTGTATGAGTAGTTCTATCGACTATGCTGGTCAGTGTGCACAGTCCTGACCAGCTCCTCGCGACCAGCTCCTACCAGGCACGGACCAGTGATCACTACCACTAGGGACGCTGAAGACGCCAAGCTGTCTCGTGGTCCTTGTCACCTGCCTGTTGCCTTGACCAGTTACTGAGTGGTCTTTAGAGTAGTTATTGTGCATTTAATGCACTTTCTCCCAGTGGCGCAAGCCCCGCGAAGGGAGGTAGGTAAGGGCGAGCTACCCGCGCTACTACAGATTACACTGTTCACTTACCGTTCAATATCGTCTGATATCCTTTGACTTTCTCATACAACATGGTACATAATCCCACTCAGTTAATGTATGTAGATATCTGGTTTCAGTAATGACACAACCACACTTCTATTGTCACTTACAATATCAAAATTTAGGTAAATGGAGTAATAGTATTTGAGAGGTGCATCCCAGCTTTATCTCTATGGCATGAAATCATCAGTATTGACTTAACAGTTACCATGCTTCAACTTTGCATTTCAGGTGGGAAATTCCACCAGATGCCGAGCTCACCCACAAAATCATGCAAGAAATGTGAGAACACGCGATAATCTGTACTCTTATGGATTTAAAAGACAAAAATAAACAAATAAAAGGTTACTTTTCTTGTGATTTGATTGTTTCCCGTGATTCGTCCTTGATTTTTGTTCTTCAACCATGGGTAAGCAGGCTTTGTTATACATATGGATAATGTGTGATTTGATATACAATCTGAAGTCTGCAGAGGAAGTTTTAATTTGAAAAGTCACCGTATGCTCCAGCGCTTTCCTATGTTGGCTCCAGTTGCTCTGTGGTGGATTTTTGGCTTCATAGTTGCACTACAGGTTTGTGTATTGTTAAGAAACCTCATCCACCACCAGTCAAACACATGCTAAGGTTTAGAAATGTTTGTAATTTTCGAATATATTCAACATTTAAGTTAGTCAAGACACTTGGGACTTTCCAGTCATGTTTACTTTCATGTCAGATCAAATCAAAAATCAAAAGGAGTACATTCATGTGTTTCTTGACTAAAATGTAAACAAATGCAAGAATCATTTTCAATCAAAATCTGTAAACACAACAGCTCAGCTGCCAGTGGATTAGTCACACACAGTATCTAACTAACTAAAAAGAATTACATTTCAGATGTCAACAGTCAGCAATAGCTTTAACATAATGTCATGCTTTTGCTGGGGCTCTATTAATTTGCTTCAAAATCTACAAAGATGAGAGAAAAAAGGAGAGAGACTGTAGGGAAATGACAGCCAGAACTGGAGTTCCTGAGGGAAGGCTGGCTGCTACACAAACAGGCACAAAGACAACCTCAACACACAGTCGGTGTCTCCATTTCTAGGTCAAAGTTAGTCTATACAGTTAGTACTAGGGATGAAACAGTTACCAGTTTAATGATAAAGTCAGTTAAATACCTGAAGGCTAGTATTACCATGCAAAATTATCACTAAAGTATGTTGATTACCTCAACACCTCAAGTATGTTGATTACCTGTGAAACAGTCAATAGTAATTGACCAGCATCAAACAGTCAAGTTAGCAATTCTGCCAGAAGCAGGATCAGTATGCAGTTTTTGTTTTGCATCAACAAAAACATGACGCAAGGCAGTGACAGCACTTCTATAGAGCCTTCTACAGTCTTAATTTAAGACTGAAAGCTCAATATTAGGCGGCAGCGTGGTCAGCCGCGAATGGACCCTGATTTGCAGCCACCTTTGAACTGCATTCGGAGCTCAAGCACGAGTGTGCCCTACAGCAGCGCCTCTTAATCCGGCCCGCAACAGAGCTTGCATCACTGCTCCACTGTCTCCGGGGCACTAGGGTTCGTCTGCAGCACAGTTTTCGACACTGTAGGTCAACATAAACAAATGTCACATACTCTGATTTTGTTAATTTGGTAATTTTTCATTGATATGTGTCCTAACAGCTAACATGGCCAAACACACAGCACTGCTGTGTCAGCAGGACTGAGTTTTTGTTTATAAGAACATGAAGCGAACAGTGAACTGCAGTTTACTGTGACAACTCAACATAAGCTGAGTACAGTTTGAATGAGCCTTTTAACCACCTGGAGTTAGAGCTGGTTAATGTGGCCCGGGAAAGGGAAGTTTAGGGTACCTTGCTAAAGTTGCTGCTCCCGCGACCCGACCCCGGATAAGCAGTTGAAGATGAGATTAGATGAGATTATTTGAATGTTTATTGCACTGAGTAGTTGCATTTGTAATTTTCACTATAAAACTTCTTCTGCACATTTTATCATTAACTCATCTATACTGATATTATACTGATAACTGTGATAACTGTGGTCACTATAGTCCTGATACAAAATTTCCATTCCATTTCTACTCTTGTTGTTACATTGGCTGTTTATGGCAATCTGTCCAGTGCTTAGATTTGTGAAAATATCTGAAAATTACTGTCTGGAAAGCAGCATAAGAAACATTGTTTTCAAATGATTGACGTGTAATAGGTGCAGATATACTGATGAATTTGAAACAGTTTAACATACAGCTGTTTCTCAGTTCATTTGACTGACACCATGTCACTCCACGGTGGTACATTGCAGCGGTAAACGGGGGACTAAAGTGTGGGCTGCACTTGTAACTGTAGATGCTGACAGGATTTAAAGAAAATACACCCTCCGACCACAAAGTGGGTTGCAATGGCAGAGTGGAGCTGTCCATATTTCTATATATATTGCATGTTGACTCCACAGGAAATAAGCATCTGAAGAAGTAACGTTTCAAAGTAACTCAATGACAGATACAGTAAGCTGAAAACAATAAACGAAATATGAGACCATATACTGTATGAATGAAGGTTTAGGGCACACACTCAGACCCAGAAGTCTATCCACTTATTCTAAACCCTCTAATAATTTATTCAGGTGTTAGTTGGAGTGGAAGCGACTGCAACTAAGACCTGAATAAATGAGTGATGCCACGGCATTCACTCAGTGATCTGGTCAAATGAACTGAGAAACATCTGTAGTTCAAATTAACCTAAATCAGCAGTTTTTATCTTTATTTACAGACATATCCCCCTAAAGACAATAACATTGTATTAAAATATTTTAGCAACATTGGTATGCAGTTTAAAGCTTATACTGTTAACAGTTGTTTGCATACTTGCTCAGAGCAATTAACAGTATGAAGAGCAGCACTCAAAGCCATTATTCACTATTCTGGCCACTACAACCACTCTTAAACTTGGAAAAACACACTGTTGAGGCAGCTAAGTATAATTCATATGCCATCGAAAACCCATTTTCCTGGCTTCAGTGCCCAACTCAGACACTCAGGTGGCTCTTCCTGCTGAGAGTGGTTCATCCAATGATGTAGACAACACAGATAAACATTCCATTCCATAAAATAATGCAGTGGTGTTCCTTTAAGATTATATTCTCCTTTTTGCCATTCTCTTCATATATCCCTCCATCCTTGCTGAGTCTTCTTCTGCCCCCATTTCCCTCTTTTCTTTCTATTCCTCTCCAGTCTTTTCCTCTACCCCAGCGTTGCAGCCACTAGCCATAACTCTTTATGAATGATTACAGCTACTTATGGCAGGCTCGCCGAGTGCAGACATAAAGCACTCAAAAGGGCTTTGTCGGAAGCCACAATAAAGAATGTATTGATGGTCCTTCTTCTTTATAGGTTTATCCAGCCGACTCCAGAGAGAGAGAGAGAGAGAGAGAGAGAGAGAGAGAGAGAGAGAGAGAGACTTATTTGCAGGAAAACTTTCAGGTTTCAAAGCAATTATAGTATCAAAACAATACAAAAGAAGTAAAATCAGATTCAAGTCACAACAATGTAAAGAGTATAATAAAATAACTATTTATTATGCAAATAATAGACATTACGGAAACTAAATGTGAGAACAATTTGTTTTATAATATATTTGTGTTTTGTAATATATTTCATTCTTTGCATACTCATATTCTTCTCACAAGATCCAGCAAAATAATGCACATAACCCTCATGACCTGTCGGAGGAGATCAGGCCAGCTGTGTTTCTTTGTTCAAATCTCTCTTTAAAAAAAAAAAAAAAAATATCCATTGGCCAATGTTTTTACTCAGGTAAACAAAAAAACAATTATATTTAAAAAAAATGACAATGATATGACATTAAAATGATAATTCAACAAATAAATGAAAATATTTCAGGGCTATACAGTGCAACATATACCGTACGTAGCACGTGCTATAGAATAGAATTGATACCTTATTGATCCCAAGCTGGTAAATTGCTATATAAAAACATGCTAAGAATTAATTTAGATTTAGCCACAAAAAAAGACATTGTTTGCAGTATGACTATCGTTCATGGTAGTTGTAGTCAACTGTGGTTATTGATAATGTTATGTCTTGTATACTGAACGTCAATTCCCACAATTCCTCACAGCCGCAACTTATGCCCTGTCCCATGCGGCTGGGTTAGCACACAGTAGCTAACGTTGCTTCCACTAGTCAGCATTAAGAAATGTTTCCAGCCTGTCCGCATTTAGAACAGGAAATTAACAAAAGAGACCCCAGACACCACAGACATCACAGACCCACCAACACTGACCAAAAAGCGCCAACTACCAAAGTGAAAGCTAAAACGTAACGTTAGAGCTACAACGCCGAGTGGGAGCAGGAGTTCACCTGGCTCAAGGTCGATGCCACAAAGCAAGTAATGTATTGCTCCTATAGTCTGAAAGCACCGCTTAAAAATAAGAAAGGAGAATCCCTACGTTGGCAACCACATATTAAAGAAAGACATCGTGCAAAAACACAACATATCCCCCTGTCACATCCTGGCTTCAGATGCCAATCTCACTCAGCAAAACCCGGAGCGGCCCGTGATTCAATCAAATAACAAGTGAAAAAAGCTTATATACACCCAAATCAACCATAATCATGAATATATCCGGCAGAATATATATAGATGCTGAACTCTTGATGCAGTGGCACTCTTAATATTCATGCTTGTATAACATATTGAATTGAATCGAAGTGAACTGAAGTGACTTGAGAGAGAGAGAGATAGACAGAGCGAGCCATAGACACAGACATATCTACAGTGGCTGCGCTGCTAGTGGCTTTCCAGTGCAGATTTGCTAATGAAGGCTTCTCATGGGACACAGGGACTTTATGTTTTATTAACAATGAGCAAACAATGCTTTCCAACCAAGGTCTGTGTGTGTGTTTGTGCGTGTGTGTGTGTCTGCCTTCCGGCTCAGCCCTCTTTTCGTCACAACGGTGCAGTAGATCGACTGCAATACTGCCCTCCGATTCTCCGGCCAAGCTCACGCTCCATCGTCCCCTTACTCGTGAACAAGATCCAGTTCGGCTGCGAACCGATCCGGTGAGTGTTGAAGGTCACTGACCAACGATGCCATAAGGACCACATCATCTGCAAAAAGCAGAGACAAGATCCTCAGCCCACCGAACTGCAACCCCGCCCCACCACGACTACGCCTCAAAATCCTGTCCACGAAAGTCACAAACAGGATTGGTGACAAAGCGCACCCCTGGCGGAGGCCAACCCCAACCAGGAACGAATCTGACCGAGGATCCGGACACAGCTCTCGCTTTGGTTGTACAGAGATTGGATGGCCCACAGAAGTGACCCCTCACCCAATACTCCCGCAGCACCTCCCACAGTATCTCCCGGATCTTACGGATCCACAAAGCACATGTAGACTGGATGGGCATACTCCCAGGCCCCCTCCAGGATCCTTGCGAGAGTGAAGAGCTGGTCTGTTGTTCAACTTCCAGGACGGAATCTGCATTGTTCCTCTTCAATCTGAGGTTTGATTATAGGACAAACCCTCCTTTCCAGCACCTTGGAGTAGACTTTACCAGGGAGGCTGAGTAGTGTGATACCCCTGTAATTCGCAAACACCCTCTGGTCCCCCTTTTTAATTAGGGGAACCACCACCTCAGTCTGCCACTCCCTTAACACTGTCCCAGACCTCTACGCAATGTTGAAGAGACGTGTCAACCAAGACAGCCCCTCCCAGCCCAAAGCTTTTAGCATTTCAGGATGAATCTCATCAATCCCTGGGGCTTTGCCACTGTGGGGTGGTTTGACTACCTCAGTGACTTGTGCCAGAGATATTGACAATGATTCCCCATCAGCCTCCAGCCCTTTCTCTACAAAAGAGGGCGTGTTAGTCAGATTAAGGAGTTCCTCAAAGGGCTCTTTCCACTGCCCGATTACCTCATCAGCTGAGGTCACCAGCGTCCCGTCCTTACTGTAAACAGCTTGGACGGTACCCCGTTTCCCCTTCCTGAGGTGTCGAATGGTTTTCCAGAAGCACCTTGGTGCCGCCCGAAAGTCCTTCTCCATGACTTCTCTGAACTTCTCCCACAGCCGCTGATTTGCCCCTGACACAGCAGAGGCTGCAGCCCTTCTGGAAAATCTCCATCCGAGTTGTGAGTTGAAGATTCCTCGGACAGGGGCCTCCTCCAGACGTTCCCAGTTCACAAACACTACTCATTTGGGCTTACCTGGTCTGTCCAGAATCTTTCCCCATCCTCTGACCCAACTCATCACCAGTTGGTGATCAGTTGACAGCTCTGCCTCTCTCTTAACTAGAGTGTCCAAAACATACGGCCTCAGATCAGATGATATGATCACAAAATCAATCATCGACCTTTGGCCTAGGGTGCTCTGGTACCACGTTCACTTATGAGCATCCTTATGTTTGAACATGGTGTTAGTTACAGACAATATGTGACTAGCACAGAAGTCTATTAACAGACGACTGCTATGATTTAGATCAGGGAGGCCGTTCCTCCCAATCACGCCTCTCCAGGTGTCTCATTCATTGCCCACGTGGGCGGTGAAGTCTCCCAGCAGAACTATGGAGTCCCCTACTGGAGCCCCATGCAGGACTCCATTCAGGGTCTCCAAGAAGACTGAATACTCTGAACTGCGTCAGTCTGAGTCTTCCCCCTACCACCTGCAGGCGTAAGGAGTCTCTCATCAAATGGGGTAAACTCCAACACCTCCAACAAACTCCAACAGTGGGGGGTTTGTGAGTATCCCCACACCTGCCTGGCTCCTCACACCCTGGGCAAGAATAGGTTCAAACCCCTATCCAGGAGTACGGTTCCAGAACCGGGACTGTGCGTGGAGGTAAGCCCCACCAGATCTAACTGGTAGCGCCCCACCTCCCGCACAAGCTCCGGCTCCTTCCCCCACAGCGAGAAGACATTCCACGTCCCTAGAGCAGGCCTTTGCTGCCCGTGTCTGGTCCTTCAAGGCCCCTCACCTTCACTGCCACCCATGCAGCAGTGCACCCGACCCAAGCAGCTCCTCCTGTGAGTGATGGGCCCACAGGATGGAGAGGGGGAGGTGCCACGTCATTTTTTCAGCCTGTGGCCCAGGCGCTTGCCGTCGAGCCCTCCGTCTGGGCCTGGCTCTCTTGGCCTTGCCCCTTGCCGGAGACCTTTCTTCCATGGGGGACCCTACCAGGAGCATCAGGCTCCAGACAACACAGCCCTCAGGTTCACAGGGACACACAAACCTCTCCATCACAATAAGGTGATGGTTCCCGGAGAGGACTTAATTTCTATACATTTTGCAATTACAATGTGCAATCACAGCTGTGCCTCATCCGGATACTACTTCCAGTAGTGAAATTCAAAGAGCTGTGTTTTTACATTCCTCCGACTGCAAACGCGGCGTGCGCGAGTGACGTCATCCACACCGTCGTCACGGGCCTTCAGACACGGCACCCAGACGCATTCATTGCAATATCTGGGGACAACCACATCACTCTGGCTGCAACACTGCCCACTTTCAAGCAGTTTGTGGACTGTCCAACCAGGGAAAACAAGACACTGGACCTGCTGTATGCTAATGTTAAGGAGGCTTACAGCTCCACTGTCCTTCCTCCTCTTGGAAGATCAGACCACAACCTCATCCACCTGCAGCCCCTGTATAAGCCCTAAGTCCAGCGGCTTCCTGTGACCACCAGGACTGTGAGGAGATGGTCACAGGAGACTGATGAAGCTTTACAGGGCTGCTTTGAACTTACAGACTAGGATTTGCTCTGTAATTCACATGGAGAGGACCTTGATGATCTCACGGACTGCATAACAGGATACATCCATATCTGTGTGGACAGCATTGTTCCTACAGTGACTGTACGCTGTTTCCCAAATAACAAGCCGTGGGTCACCAGAGACATCAAGGTCCTGCTGAATGCAAAGAAGAGGGCCTTCAGAGAAGGGGACAGAGAGCAGATGAGGCAGGTCCAGAGGGAGCTGAAGGAGAGGATCCAACAGGGCAAAGACACCTACAGGAGGAAGCTGGAGCACAAACTCCAGCAGAACAATTTAAAGGATGTGTGGAGCGGCATGAGGAGCATCACTGGCTACAAACCATCTGGTAGCCAGACAGTAGGAGGTGGTACTGAACGTGCCAATGAGCTGAATCTGTTCTTCAACGGATTTGACAAAAGGGCTCTGGACCATCCCCCCACGGCTCCTCCACAACCATCCACCTCCAAACCTCCAGCCTCTGACAGCCCCTCCTTCCCAGCAATTCCTTCCTGATTTTGCCCTACCTGTCCCCCCCCCCCCCGCCATCACCTCTCTCCACCCCCACCAACACACACAGCAGACAGACCTTCAGGAGGTGAGGAAGGAGCTGTGCAGACTCCGCGCAGGCAAGGCAGCAGGTCCCGACGGTGTCAGCCCGAGGGTCCTCAAAGCATGTGCGACCCAGCTGTGTGGAGTCCTGCAGTACATCTACATCCTCAGCCTGAGTCTTGAGAAGGTCCCTGTGCTGTGGAAGACATCCTGCCTGGTACCAGTGCCAAAGAAGGTGCATCCCAGCAGACCGGTGGCGCTGACGTCGCACCTGATGAAGTCCCTGGAGAGGCTGGTCCTTTCACTTCTTCAGCCCCTGGTCAGCTCATCACTGGACCCTCTACAGTTTGCCTACCAGCCGAGACTAGGTGTGGAGGACGCTATCATCTTCCTGCTCAACCGTGCCTGCGCCCACCTGGACAGACCGGGAACCACAGTGAGAATCTTGTTCATGGACTTCTCCAGTGCGTTCAATACCACCCGGCCTGCTCTGCTGGGACTTAAGCTTACGGCGATGCAGGTGGACCCTCCCCTGGTTTCCTGGATTACGGATTACTTGACGGGTCGACCACAGTATGTCAGACTGCAGGACGGAGTGTCTGACACTGTGGTCAGCAGCACTGGAGCTCCACAGGGAACTGTTCTTTCCCCCTTTCTGTTAACCCTGTACACCTCAGACTTTCAGCTCCTCTCTGAGAAGTTTGCTGACGATTCTGCAATTGTTGGCTGTGTCAGTGAGGGAAAGGAGGTGGAATACAGGGGTGTTGTGGACTCCTTCGTCGACTGGTGTGCCGCTAATCACCTGATTCTAAAGGCCACCAAGACTAAGGAGCTAGTGGTGGATTTCCGCAGGTGTAAATCTGCCCCCACACCCATCTCCATCAACGGCGTGACTGTGGCTGTTGTCCAGGATTATAAATACCTTGGATATACCTGGATAACAAACTGGACTGGTCCAAAAACACCGAGGCTGTCTGCAAGAAGGGCCAGAGTCATCTCTATTTACTGAGGAGGCTCCGGTCATTCAATGTATGTAACACCATGCTGAGGATGTTCTATCAGTCGGTGGTAGCCAGTGCCATCTTCTTTGCTGTTGTGTGCTGGGGCAGCAGACTGAGGGCAGCAGACGCAAAGAGACTCAGTAAGATCATCAGGAAGACTGGCTCCGTCTTGGGGGTCAAACTGGACTCTTTGGTGGCGGTGTCTGAGAGGCGGATGCTGTCTAAACTGCACAGCATCCTGGACAACAACTCTCACCCTCTCCTCCATCTGCTGACCTCCAGCAGAAGCACCTTCAGCCACAGACTCATTCTCCCCCGGTGTAATACTGAACGTCGGAGGAAGTATTTTCTTCCGGTGGCCATCAAACTTTATAATTCATCCCCCCCGGTCAGGTAAGGAACAGTGGAGACACTGTATCCTGAGAAAATGTCACTTTATCACTTTGTATCATCACTGCACCACTTTATTCAGTTGTACTGTCCCTTACTTCAGTAAGAAATGCTGCTACACTTTACACTGTCACTTTATATCACCACTACATCACTTTATTCTGTGGTACTGTAACTTACTGCTGCTACACTTTACTGTGCCTTACTGTAACCTAGTTATGTAGGAAATGCTGCTACATTTCACTGTGGTTTACTGTAACGTATCTCAGTAAAATGCTGCTACACTGTACTTTACTGTAACTTAGTGTAACTTACTTCAGTAAGAAATGCTGCTACACTTCACTGTGCCATACTGTCACTTAGTTCTGTAGGAAATGCTCCTACATTTTTAACACTGTTAACACTTATCGCTCCTTCTCACTTATTTAGTTTGGACTTATTTTATTTCAATCTGCTGCTAAACTGCACGCTGCGTATTGTTGTATATTGTATATACCTACACTTAACCACAATGTCTGTTGCACTCTGTCACACTTAGTTAATTGTTTGATTTATTTTACGTTTATTTTGATTTGATTATGTTAGCTTATTGTTACTCTGATCCTTTCCCACCTTTGTATTGAAACTGTTGCACAATAATTTCCCTCGGGATAAATAAAGCTTCTTGTATCTTGAATCTTCCTCTGGATGATGTTATTAATCCAGACATGACGACAGTTGGTTTTCCAACATATCTAGGATTTCCACAACAGGTATTTTGGCCATGGTTGATGAGGCAAAAAAGAAACATTGTTGCCATGGTGCCTACAGCTCTTTAGTGATGTGAGTAACGCAAGTAAACACATATGATACCGATGAATATTCGCTTTCTATCAGGTCTGAACACAACATATATCATATATCATATATCAACATATATACCAACTACTTTGTAAAGTATATTATGAGACTCTCTGATGGCAAAAATCTTTATGACTCGTCTCATGACCGTACTTGAGTTTTTGTTAAAGCTGATGTGAGGCTTCAGTATTGCATGATGCCAAAGGAGGTTCACATAAACAATTGCATTCACCCTGCAGAAAACATCTCCCAAACTATGACACTTCCTCCTCCAAATTGAACTGACTTCTTTACACACTTTGGGTTCAGTCTTTACCCAGTCATACGCCCAACATAATGTTTTCCATCATCAGTGCGTTAACATGCATTGTGAAAACCTGATTACATTACGATTAAGGCAATACTCCGGTTTCTCAAACGCCATGTAAACACTGTACCCCAGGTAAAATCGGTGTTCCCATACACGATTAACAGACATATTTAACTCTTTCAGTACCCCGATTATTCTTGCATGTAAACAGCCTTCCCGGATTACGCGTCGTCCAGACGGTTATAACTCCCCCTCAAGCAACCGGCAAGTGGCTTTTGACCCAGATATACAATAAATCAGGAAGCAACGTTTCCGTAACAATGTGGAAAAAAACAACACGACCACAACCGTCTTGGGCGGCACTAAGCTCAGTATGCAGTAATGGTGCCCTAGTAAAATAGATAGCAGAGATAGCAGAAGAGGAGGAGAATACATGATAACTTGTGTGTGAGAGATTCCTTCATCCATTCATCTTCAACTGCTTATCCGGAGTCGGGTCGCTGGGGCAGCAGCTCTAGCAGGGGACCCCAAACTTCCCTTTCCCTTCCCTTTTGAGACATGCGCCCGATATTAGGTTTTATCCAGCACTGTACATTCAGTAAACCAGATTATGTAATAAGCAACTGTCGGTTTTCACACCCATCACCCAACCTATCGTGAACAGTCAACCTCTGTGACATACCGGACACCACCCCCTCCCCCCTCAACTCAGACCTCCCACTGGCTCTGAAGGTCAGAGTGGAGGAGGTGCAACGGGTCTTTCAGAGGTAGAAGACCCGGAAGGCTCCAGGACCCGATGGAGTGTCCCCATCCTGTCTGAGAATCTGCGCTGACCAGCTGGCACCCATCTTCACTCAGATCTTCAACAGATCTTTGTAGCTGTGTGAAGTCCCCTCCTGCCAAAGGAAGGATCACTGCAGACCCCTCACACCCTGCACACAAACTGTTTGAACTTCTTCCCTCAGATATGCGTTACAGAGCTCTGTATGCCAAGACCACCAGACACAAAAACAGTTTCTTCCCTGATCTCCCCATAATCCCCCTGCTATTGCATGCCCATTTGCACTAAACATTCACACTTCTTTGGTAAATACTTTATTTTTATTTTGTATTTTTCTGTGATTTTTGTATTTTTGTGTATTGTGTACACAAAGGAGAGAAAAAAATCAGTCAAATTTCTTGTGTTTGCACATACATGAGGAATAAAGCTGATTCTGATTCTGATATCTCTCTTATTTCTTGTTTTTTTGAATATTTTTCCACCTCTGACTGAAATCTTGACTGCTGACTAAACCAAATCACTTTTGGAAATAAAGCCTAACATTGGTCCCATATATCAGTTTACCCCTACAGTATTTACAGCAGTGGATTTATTGGTCAGTAGCAGTCAAAACTCTGTCTGTAATGAGTCTGGGTGCTGGGTGAGCTAACAGACTTACCCTGTTGCTCATTTGGCCAGAGTGGAGAAAGTAATTATGATTAACCAAATTACATTAATCATTTAGCTAGAAGTCTGCTGATGTGTGAACAATTTAGCAGCGAGAGCTCTCTGTTAGGGGACAAGAGATGAATTCAGTCATCACTGAGCAGTAAACAGATTTTTCACCCACAAAATGCTGGAGAGTGGTTCATACTTTTAGGAGGTTATGCCATCCTAAATCACATTTTATTTTAGTGTTATCAATTTGGATGGTGAGATCCGTCAATTAGGGAGCGCATGTGGGTTTCTGTGTTTTCGTGGACAAAGAGACACACACACAGCCTCACGCATCTCTTTTTCTGTGTCTCTCTGCCTCTTTCTCTCCAGATATAACGAAACAGGGCCAGCAGAGTGGTTACAGCAGATCTATGACAGTGACTCTGGTGTCATTAAGAATCAATAAAGTGACTGCAGCAGGACCAGCGAGTGGATGGGTGTGAAAGAGTGTGTGTGTGTGTGTGTGTGTGTGTGTGCGCGTGCGTGTGTGGGTGTGTGTATATGTGTGTGTTTGTGTGTATATGTGTAAGTCGCCATTCTGTGTCTTTCTGCAACTGTCAGCAAAATGGGGCTTTTTATGCGTACCAATCATGTCACACACAGAGAGCCCTCTCTCCATTTTGAACCACACACACACACACACACACACACTGAAATAAACCACACACACAGTGCTGCCCCCGAGTCTAGCATGACCACCTAATGGGTTATTTGTTCTCTGTTGCATTATGTCCGTCTCACATCCCAACCCACACACACACACACACACACACACACACACACACACACACACACACACATACACAAAGAGCATACATACACTCTATCTCTCTCTCTCTCTTTCTATCTCTCTCTTGCTTGCTATCAAACACAAAACATACCATCATTCATACTAGAGAATTCAAACGTGCACATAAACACACATAGCAATTACTTGGAATTGATGACAATTAAGGCAAACAAGGTGAATACTGGTGTGTGTGTGTGTGTGTTTGTGTGTGTGAGAGAGAGATGATGCTTGAATTGGGAGGGCATCATGTTTACAACAGAGAACCTAGTTTTTCAGCTCTCTACCATAGGCATAAATATACCTTCACCCACTGTAAATGCTCCATAGCTATCTATGATTATTAGGGATGTCAATAGTAAACCATGTAAAATAGTTATTGGTTAATTTGCGTACACACTCATAGGTGCGGCTTGTCACTAATGCTGTGTTTCCACTAAATGGTTAAATAAGAATTGCTGGTCCTCCTTAAAGGACAGCCTACCTTAAATGAGCAAGTGTTCACTTATCCATTTCACTTTATCTGCAGGTTTCCAGTAAGACTCAAGAATTTAGCTTTGGACTTATATGTGCTATATACACAACTATAATGTTATTGCTAACTCCATACACACCCTCACACACGCTCTCTCTCTCTCTCTCGACCACACATTTGCTAAGACACAACATACAGTAGTTATTCCTGAAAGGAGTTTAAAAACGTTTTTTAAAAAAGTCATTTTTAAAATACATATAACATTTTACAAATCTCTGATGCTTAGACCCGGTGGGGAGTCAACTTTTGCCCAGCAATGAATTGGAGGAAATCCTGCAGCTCTAACAACCGACTGCTGGAGAGCTTGCACACACAAAAGCTGAATCACAACTACTTGTGTTGTCATTTTGCACTCTTTCATAAGTTAGGTGGTTAGTTACCAGTTAAGTGGTTTTGGGTTACCAAAATCAAAATTTGCTGAAAGTGACATCCCTAATCACCATGTACACACAAATGTTTGTGCCTGTGCGTGTGTGTGTACCAATATGTGTGTGTGCCTGTGCGTGTGTGTGTGTACATGCACACACATACTTCATGCCACCCCTGCATAAGTCAGTGGCCCAATTTGGAACCTGCCACAGCCTCTTGAAGCCACCACGCTGGTATTGTTTTCATCTTGTGAGTCTGAGTAAAGATTGTAGTTGAGATCAAGATGAAGTTTGAACAAAGGCAGCAAAAGTAGGGTGGTGGGAAGCAGGGAGGTAGGAAGTAGAGAAGGGAACCATTCTGCTGTGGTGATCCCATCCCAAGATGGTCTCTAGTTTATTTACGAAGCTCTTATACGCAAACACAGGTTGAAATGATTCAATTTGCCCATTATTGATCATGACTGCAATGACTGCATCATTCATGCTTATTTAGTACAGTACAGAACAAAACTAGTCTCAGGCTATATCCCTCCTTCCTGTGTGTGGGTCTCATTACGGGACACAGGAGCCCATCATGGTGATGAGGATGATTAATCCTGATGATTAAAGTGATACAGTGGCTTGAGCGCTTGGACATAAGGGGAGTTGTCAAGCGGCTTTCCTTTCGGGGATTTGTGTCAGTGTACTTTACATCCACTGTACAGTGAGCTCCCTTTATGGCCTGCCATATGCTAGTGAGCTAGCACCTTAGCTTGACTTAGCACAAGTTCTCAGAATGTGCATTAATCCAGGGCATCCTGAATACATTAGTCTGAGTTAGCATTAAGGTAACAAATGCTGGAAAACTGTTGTACACGCAAATACCCAAGCCACAAACATGCATGCATTCTCACGTGCACAATCACACACACAAACGTACGCACACCCACTTATTCCGCCACCTGCCCATTAGTCGTGCATTGATTCCCTCCGCTACTGACACAAAATGAAAATGCTAGCTTAGATTTTTCTCAGCTCAGCAGTTTTAAGCACTCCTGGAAGTAGTAGGGAAAGCACTGAAGGTGTGTTTGTGTGTGTGTGTGTGTGTCTGCCTCTATGAATTGAATATCTTCCTCCGTAGACCAGTGCTTTTCCAGTGGAATGAGACCTCTAACTTCACCTTCTTACTCCTAGCTTACCATGTTTTGACTGAAGAGTTATGCTTTACATTTCACTCCCCCTTGGCCTATGCAGATTTACATCTGTGAAAACAGTGTATAAAAGGAAATTACAGAATTACCATTGCATATTTTAATAATAGTAGTTATTATTATAAAATGTACATAGATAAGTATGAATGAATATTGTTTGTCTTTTTCTGTAGCAGTTTGGTGACATGATTGTTGCTCAGGTAGTATTGCACCATGACTAATTCCCTCACAGCTATCTTAGTTGTTTTGTTTTTTCAACTTGCCATGCATGCTCTTTTCCTGAATCCTCCTTCCTCTGTGTGCCATGCAAGTCTTTAGGTTACTGGAAGGTCCAGGGAGATATTGAATATACTGGCCCCTGAGGGGGGAGCAGTGGCGCTCTGGTCATAATCCCAGAAAATCTTCACCTGGCTTGGGTTGTTGTTATTTGGAGAAGCTCTCCTCATGGCCTAGAGCGGTGGCTTTGCCGGAGATAGCACAACTGAGATGGAACTGAAAATGGGCAAACAGTATTTGTGAGATGGAGAGCGAGCAGTATTGTGCTTTATGGAGCCAAAAGGCTAGATGCTGTCGTTGTTCACTGTAGCACTAACCCGTGAAATAGAGTTCACCCTCCCAGAGATGGCAGCTTACCGCTCGTCTATCGGACATAGAGGCATTCAGATGTTTACAAAGAGAGAGTGATGTATTCAAATTCAATAGATATCCACGGATCCATGCACAGACACACATGCAGTAAATACAAATACAGCACATGCATTGTTCCACATACCCACAGTGGGACTCATTACATTTAAGATATGAGTCTTTTGTCTCACCCCTTTCACTCCTCGTTCCTTTACTCCTTTCTTTTTGCATTTTAAATATTTACAGCACATCTGATCTCTGAATTATTCCAGGGGTTAATTGTGTCTGACGCCTACAACTTCACCCTCCCAACTCATCCCGCTCTGTCTTCATATACCCGCCCTCTCTTTCTTTTCTCTATTTCACTTTCAATTACCAAACTGCCACCACCAGGCATGTAGAAGGGAGAATAGACCACATGCAACAAGGAAAACACACACAAGGCCTTGCATATGATGCGAGAGGTGCTTCATCCATTTATGCAAGCCTCATTTAAGTGTTCCTATTCTACGCATCCCCCGGGAGAATGTATGCAGATGGACTGGTGGTAGTGGTGGAGGTGGAGGAGAGTTCCATCACGCACACACACTTGTACACACCACAAGCATGAATGCCTGTGGAGCTGCTGTTTTGCTGAGGTTGGGGTCTTCCTCCTGTGTGGAGAGACATAAAGATCAGTGGCCATAACACACAGCCAAGCATACTGCAGTATATGGCTACAATCAAGCTTTTATGTGGACGTGGTACAATAAACGAGAGCAAGAAGTGAAACGGCCATTCTGCATACTGTGGGTCTTCAAAAAGTGAGGCGAGTCAGCCATAAAGACAGAGAGATATGTGGGACTGTGCAAATCGGCCACAGGAAAAGATCTAAAAGACAGATACTCCAGTGAACAAAATCTTTTCCTGTCCTAAAACAGCTTTCTCTCTTCATCAGAAACCACAAAAATGGGTATTCTGATGGTTGGTGATCTAGTCTACAAGGATTCGAGATGTATTTACCCTCCAAGATAATTAGACCATCAAACCTTTTCTGATTTTGGGATCATAAATGAATAAGCCAAACTTTAATTTTAGTTGTCGGGCAGAGATCATAAGCAACATTTTCTTGGGACACATGTCATTTCAAGTATAGGCTTTATGCAAGAAGATTGACAGATCTCTTCTTGACTCCTGCATCTGACTCACTGACTCACTGACTTGAAAAAGCTGCAAGGATGACATAGTGTCAGTCTCTCACTGTCTCACTGTGTGTGTATGTATCAGAGCTGAGCCACGCTCTCTGTCAAACATTCCGAGGAGAGGACAAAAAAGCTTGCATATGCTCTCTCAGGTACACTGAATTATTATGAGTCAGTACTTGACATTACTGATGTTCATCATTCACCATTCACCAAAGTCACAGAATAACACAAACAAACTCTCTGCTTAAGAAAGCATTAGACCAGCAACTCTTGTGTTCTGCAAGGCCAATTAAATTACTGATTTTATCAAAGGAATCTGGTGGCTTTGAAGAGAGCGCTATATATTGCTGTGGACGGGGACGGCACCAAAACATATTTTAGCCACTGAAAAAAAAAGACATCTAAAAAAATGTCACATTGTTTTTAGTTCACAACATATTTCGAATATTTTCACTGCTATACTTTGCTGTCAGCCCTTTCTGAAGTGGAACTGAAGCTCTCATGTCATTTCATTGAAAGCTAGTCATTTTACCTCAGAGAACACCAAAGTTGCTGGTCTACTACTGCCTAATGTGGCGTCCACAGCAGTAACAATGCAGTGCTTAGCTTTTGTGCTGTCATTTCCAAATTTCGCACAGTTACTCAGCTAGTGCTAAACTTACTATGGTAACCTACGTCACTTCATTTTGCTATGGCTGGGTGGACGTTTCCATTTGAAAAATGCAGAAAAGACACATTTGGAGTCTGCCTTAAATGTTATACCCATGACATACATTTTAAACAGTTCCTAAGGTTTGATAGTTTTGAAAAATAGGCACCATGCAGTGTGAAAGAGCAACATGTCAGCAGCACAGCAGCAGCTGCATCAGTCCTCCATCAGTGTCTCCATTGGATCTATTCCGCCACAGTACTGCTGTGTGCCCAAGACACCAGCATGTACTGGCAAGTGTGTCAGTGGAAAACAATAGGCAAAGGCTATAAGTACACTTCAGATCACAATTATTTGCATTAAATATGATAAGTTACCTGACTCGTGTAGATGGAGTACATATCACTTGTATCAGAATAGTTCTTCTCATGTGAAAAAGTGCAGCCCTCCCATCTATGTAAATGGAGGCAGTCTAGAATAGATTTGGAAAAATTACTGTATTTTTCGGATTATAAATCGCAGTTTTTTTCAGTTTGGCCGGGGGTGCGACTTATACTCTGGAGCGACTTATGTGTGAAATTATTAACACATCACTGTAAAATATCAAATAATAGCCCGGGCTATTATTTATGTCAGTCACATAAGAGACTAGGCGTATATCAGCAATCGTAACACACGTCGTTGTTCAGAAGTGACACCGAGGAAGAAGAGTTCATTGGATTTAGTGATTAGGAGTGACAGATTGTTTGGTAAACGTATAGCATGTTCTATATGTTATAGTTATTTGAATTACTCTTACCGTAATATGTTACGTTAACATACCAGGCACGTTCTCAGTTCGTTGTTTATGCGTCATATAACGTACACTTATCCAACCTGTTGTTCTCTATTCTATTTTTATTTTAAATTGCCTTTCAAGATGAAATGTCTATTCTTGGTGTTGGATTTTATCAAATAAATTTCCCCAAAAAATGCGACTTATACTCTAGTGCGACTTATATATGTTTTTTTCCTTCTTTGTTATGCATTTTCGGCTGGTGAGACTTTTACTCCGGAGCGACTTTTAATCCGAAAAATACGGTAGTACTCGATTGACCCTCAAGGGACTGGTGCCATCCCTCGATCTTGGAATGAACTACTCGTGCCCATCCATAATTAACACCTTTTCAACATCCAAGTAGAATATGCCCATCAAATCGAAAAAAATCAGTTTTACCAAATCAGGCCAGGTGTCAATTCCTCAAATCCAGTTGTGCATTTTTTAGTGTGCATGCTATCCAACAGGATAAACAAGAGGTGTGTATTCCAAATGTATGATTGTTTTCATAGTCTTTCCAGCATTAAATAGTTTGAACATGCAATCCAATGCCACACATGCATAAAGGAAATACTTTCTTATCTTTAATTTCAACTTCTTTTCCTCGCAGCACTTTGATTAGCTCAGTTAATGTACAGAACTTGTACACAGCCAGCTCAGTGGCATCTTTAATACCCTCCGTTTTATTCCCTCATTCACTATGGAGAAGTGCAATGACATCCCAAGGTTCTATCTGCACCCTATCCCATCAAATGTCACTTAAGTAAGGGACAAGCCCCTGATCCCTCATTGTGATCCTGGAGTTGAGCATCATTTGCCATCTGGTAAACCACATGGATATACCTTGATCAGCAAGAGGAGTCATTTACACCATGGTGGGAGGAGTGCTGCCCGGAATGGAATGGGCTGGAATCCAGTCAAGTTCTGGTGTTGTATACAGTACATACGTGACATATTTTTGCAAATTAAAGGTAATTAAAAAACAATTGTGATTATGCAGAATGATCCAAAAGGTACACAGAAGCATCATGGTGTCTGGAAAATATTCAGAGGAGAGAAAAAGATTCAGATAGGGATCCGACAGCATCATCCAACAGCATGTACACTCTGAAAATAAAAAGGCCTATTACTCAGTGAGGAAGATTAAATATATGAGATTACTGCTGGTGAGGAAGCTGGGTTTCTAACATTAACAGCTGACATCCTCTCAGCTCAGCTCTTCTCATTACCGCAAAAAAAAAAACGGGCTTCATGTCTTTCCCACCACCAGTATCTGTCATCATCAGTAACTTTCACAGCGTTTCTTTCCATCAAACCACAAACCAAACAGTGTAGCCCCTGCTACAACATAACAACTATCCATCCCTGAACAAACGGCAAATTACTTCCTCCCTTCATCCCAGCACAGGAGTGATTTTGCATATGACATGATGTATTTTTATGATTCAGCTTTACATCCTTCTCGCCTTTGCGTTGTCTCTTATTTTGGCGGCTTTACAGTTGGTCGTTTTTCATTTTTACATCTTTCCCTTCAGCAGTCTCCCTCCACTTTTTTCAGCTTTTAAATTTATTTTTTTTATGGCTCTCTATCTCCAATGCATGATACACATGCTCATCCCACTTTCCATTTTCACCTTTCTCTTAAAATAAATAAGTAAAATACAAAAATAAATAAGCATTTTTAAAAAAAGATTCCTGTTCCTGGTCTCACCCCGCATGTTGAGGTCTTTGTTGCTGCATGTGCTCTTTTTCCCCCATACCTTTGTCTTTCTGTTAGTGCCAGTGATAGTTTCATAGTCACACTTGCTGTTATTCATCAGTGACTGTATATGTTTAACAGGCCCATCTCCTTTGTACACTGGCATTTGGGAGCTCTCATTAACATTGGCTACATGTGGTTTAGTAAAGGTGGTGATGAAAAACGTGTAGGTGCTGCAAACATTCTTCTTTTCAGGGCTGTGGTTCAGACAAACCTGCTGGGAGAACTGTTGGAAAGACTTGTTTCAAGTCTTTTTCATTCATTCATCTTCAACCGCTTATCCCTGTCAGGGTCGCGGGGGGCTGGAGCCGATCCCAGCTAACATCGGGCGTGAGGCGGGGTACACCCTGGAGTCTATAGCAGGGCACATAGAGACGTTCAGAGACATACAACCATTCACACCTATGGGCAATTTTAGAGTCATCAATTCACCTAACACGTGCATGTCTTTTGGATTATGGGAGGAAACCGGAGAACCTGGAGAAAACCCACGCAGACACGGGGAGAACATGAAAAATCCACACAGAAAGGCCCCAGCCAGGATGCAAACCTGAAACCTTCTTGCTCTGAGGAAACAGTGCTAACCACTACACCACCGTGTAGCCCTGAACACAAATCTGAGGCCATGAAATAGCATATCCAACTGGCATCAGAGCATGTGAGCCAGCGGAGCAGTGAGAAGTCCAGCTCCTCATTTACAGAGCTGTTCATTTCCTCTGCTCTCTCCCTCAAAGCTGCTCCAGGCTACAACACTCAATATCGCTCTCTGCTCACTTCAGATTTCACTCCGATCCACTAAAACTGCTCACTGCTCGTGTTTTGTGTTTACCAGATGAACAGTGCCTGCCCTCCCTCCATGCTGCCAGTGCCCGGAGCTCACCCGCTGACAAACTGTCAGCAGGGTGACATGCGTCGTGCCCAAGTGTTAGAATAATTGTACATAAAGTAATCTCATATTTACTCCAATTGCCTTTACATATAAATTAACCTTACTTGGTGTGTGTGTATAGCCAATTTGTGCAGAGTTGTGCTGCAGGTAGAAGAAATCAGATAAGCATGACTGCTGATGAGTCACCAAAGAGGTATCTGTGCAAAAACAGACACTGCACATCTGATTAAAGACAGAACATGTTTTAAGGACCAGCAACATGTGCCCCCTCTCCCTAGAGTTGTAAACTCATAAAGATAATGAATTGTTTATATGTGACGAGTTGCAGTTGTGTGCCCCCTCACCCTTAAAGCTATAACTCATATTGTAAATAGGGACTAAAGGAAATAAAAAGAAAGGGCTCGGCAGAGTGTGCTTCAGAGCAGTAGGATATTGTAACTGAACGCATCGCTGTCCGTTCTCCTTGAAAGTAAGACATATAACTCTTGTCTTTCTCTCTTTTGTTAAGTTTTAGATGTTTTAGGTTGCTTGAACCTGACATTTATTTGGTCCTTCGAGCCGGATACCAACACGCCTGAAGGATTCCAGCGGGTGTGGGGAACTCCAGGAAAGACCGTGGCCACGGCAGACTTGAGTGAGTAGAGTGAGTCTTTTAAGATCCTTTTCCAGGACTGGAAATCAGCCCACCCGCTGGGATCCGACGGCTGACGGTAATCCGCAAGGGGAAAGACAACAGTGGTGCCACAGTGGTGAGTGAAGTTTCACTTAAAAAGATGACGAATGACTGAGGGTCATTGCATGTAGAAAGCCCTGACAATTCTAGACACTATCAGGTAAAAGCGATCACTTAAATCCCGTAGAGGCAACAGAGGTCCGCAAAAAAATGAATTAAAAAAAAAAAAGATAATAAATGAAAAACTCTGTGTAATGGTCCTGTGACGTTAAACCCACTGGGAGACAGAGACCCGAAAGCTCTGTGTAAAAGGACAAGTGGGGTCCGGACGTCTTAAAAGTTCAGAAGTAAAAACCGGTAAAATTGTGTGAATGAAGGTGTGAATGTGAGTGTGATTGGAGATCAAAATACCACTAGGTATTTTACCTCATGCAAAATAGTAGGACTACAAGTAGCGAACCTATTGTGGATGCAAAGGCAAGAATTCTCCACTCGAAAGAGTTGAAGTGAGAGTTACCACAAAAGGTAGTTTAATCGCTACCCTACTGATTAAAACCAGTTTTTAGAACACCCTAGGTGTTAACAGGACTGGACCAAAATCTCAAAAATGGGAAAAGGGGGAAGCAAAATCTAACCAAAAGATGAACTGTTAATTAAAGATTGGAAGTTTATAGAAAAACAGGATCCTGATAAAATTAAATAAATAAATGGATAAAACAAAAATAACTGCACTACAAGATGCAATAAAAAACAAAGACCAATAAGAATCCAAAAAAGATGAAACAAGAAGGGTATGAGGATACAGAGTATTGGATGAAGGCTGTGGAGAAAAGAAAAAGTAAAAGACAGATACTTGAAAGTGTAGAGAAAGCTAATGCCAAAGAGGTGCTGTTTCATAGGAAGGAGGAGGATGAGACAGGGCCAGTGACAAGAAGACAGGAGAGACATAGGGATGAGGAAAGTGAAGAAGAAGGAGCTGCTGCAAAGCCAATGGTTGCTGCGGGGCCAAAGGTCGTAGTGCAGGGATTATGTTAGTACTTTCTTTCGGGACGAGGAAGAGGAGATTTACTACCAAGGAGGTAGGGGTAGAGGAGGTTTCAGAGAGAGCAAAACAGACAGGGACACGGGAAGTGCTGTTAAATGATCAGGACCTGCTCTCTATGGATAGTATAAAACCAGAGGTCATTTTGTATGTGAACGGTAAACCTATTACTTTTTATGTGACATAGGTGCCTGCAGGACTACCTGCAGATAACTAATAGATAGATAGATAGATAAATAGATAGATGAATAAATAAATAGATAACTTTATTTATCCCCGAGGGGAAATTAGGTCATCGTAGCAGCGGTACAAAACAATCAGAAGTAAAAAAATAAAATAAAATACAATATAAAATACAAAATATGAACTACAATAAGAGTGCTGTATCGCAGATAAACACTATATTACAATATACTATGTGGATACCAGGGTTTAAACCAAATCAAACAAGTGTCACTGTGAGATCTGCCAGTGGAAAGCTGACTCAGGTGCCAGAGACAGAACCCGTTTGAATAAGAGACCCAGATCCATCTGGACTGTCTTGTCAGCTGTCCATCTTAATGTTTCCAGAATGTCCAGTCAACCTTTTGGGCAGAGACGCTTGTTGTTGTTCGGACTAGCACTAATACCTACACCTGGACCAGATAGAGAATACGAAGCTAAGCTAGAGAAAGCCACTCCTGCTAAAATCACTGTGACTTATTTGTATGGAGATACAGAAAGTACAGCAGTAGCGAGTGTAACCTTGTCTGATGAAACCTCCAAGCTGTTTCGAATGTGGACCCCACCTCACATCTCCCTATATAAAAGTAAAAATCAACAATGGAAAGATCTGGGTAAAAATGGGGGAGAGTGCAACAGACTGGGTTGCCACATCAGTGAACACGTGGTACAGCTCAAATACAGGGTTGACCAGAAAAGCATTGTTTTGGACAGTACAAGTACAGGGAGGTACTCATCTGGACCAAAGAGATCAGTGAAACATTATGTTAACAGAAAATGAGGAAGAACTGCTAAAAAGTGTTACAGATAAATTATGGTCTAAAGGACGAACTGATGTGGGACAAGTAAAAGGAGCATTACCAGTGCAAATAAGACCTAAAACTGAGTACAGACCATGTGTGACACAATATCCATTAAAACAGGATGCATAAGAGGGAATAAAACCTGTAATTGAGGATTTAATTGCTGCAGGAGTAATAATTAAAGAAGACTGCCCCAAGGCTATTGCGAGAGTCCAACTATTTACTCTCAAGTTATGAGTGCAAGTATGGCTAAATTCCAACCTTTAGGGGGAAGCCAAGTGCTCCTGTATGTACAGTATATGATATTTTACTAGCCTCCCCTGATATGGAGACATGTAAAAAAGACACAATAGCACTCCTAAAATATTTAGCTGAAGAAGGTCACAAAGCAAGTAAGAATAAGCTTCAGTTGTGCAAAGAATAGATAAAATACTTGGGACAAAATCTTAGTGCAGGAGGACGAACAATAGTGGAAGACAGAAAAACTGCAATCCTCCAAGCTCCTAAACTACTGACTAAAATAACAGATGATGTCATTTTTAGGATTGACAAATTATTGTAGAACTTCGGTGCCGAACTATGCAGAAATAACGGCACCTTTGAGTAAATTAATGTATAAAGAAGATCTAAAAATGACATCCCCATTATGCTGGAATGCAGAGGCTGAAGAAGCATTCTAAAATAAAACAAGTTTTGGTATCTAGCACAGCACTAGCATTACCAGATTATAGTAAACCTTTTGTTCAAATGGTAGATCGCAAGTGATATTATATGACCTTTGTATTAGAACAACAACATGGAGACAAATTGAAACCTATAGCATATTTTTCGTCTAAACTAGACAGTGTAGGATGTGCACTGCCTGACTGTGTGAGAGCAGGGCCGATCTGAGAGACCAACCATTACAAAAAGGAGAAGTGATATTTGTAGGTGGTTACACTAAAAAGAATGAACTAGGTAAAACCCTGATAGGAGATGCAGTTGTAACTCACACGACGGTGCATAAAGCAAAACAACTGCCATTACATTATTCAGCACAGGCTGCTGAATTAATAGCCCTAACTGAAGCATGTAAATTAATGAAAAACAAAGAAGTAACTATCTATACTGATAGTCAATATGCATATGCTATAGTTCATACTTTTTCACAATATTGGAAGAACAGAGGCATGATAACCTCAACAGGGAAACTAGTAACACATGTTGAACTTTTAACAGATCTATTGCAAGCAGTACAACTGCCAAAAGCATTAGCAATATGTAAATGTGCAGCACATACGTCCAGCACAGATACTGTTTCCCTAGGAAATGCATTTGCAGACGAAACAGAAAAAGCAGCAGCAACAGGTCCCGCAACTGTGTTGACAGTGCAAGAGTGCACAACTCTTGATCAAACTACCTTAAAAGAAATGCAAGAACAAAGTCCACAAACTGAAAGAGAAGTTTGGATAAAAAACGGAGCAAAATTACAAGACAACATATATATGACTAGACAACAAACCTATCCTACCAAGAAACCTCTATAAATGGGCGGCAATATTGAGCCATGTGTCAACACATGTCTCAACAGGAGGGATGGTAGGACAGATAGACTAATAGTATACGACCTATGGATTCAACTATTGTTAAAAAAAATAATTCTGTAGAGCATGTCTGACGTGTGCCAGGCACAACCCACAAGGTAATCTGAGATTGCGTAGAGGAAAGTTTCCTACACCTAAATATCCATTCCAAATAATCCACATGGATTTTATAGGATTAAACCAAAGTGAAGGGAAAAAGTAGTAAAAAGTAGTCCATTCATAATAGATGCATTTTCAAAATGGATTGAACTTTTTCCAACCAAACATCCAGACGCTTTGACGGTGGCAAAGGCACTCTGTAAAGACATTATTCCAAGGTACGGGATACCTGAGAAAATCTGTAGTGATAATGGAACTAATTTTGTAAACCAGATCATATTGATCTGAAGAATCATTGCGCTTACCAACCACAAAGTGCTGGCCTAGTAGAAAGAATGAACTGAACTATTAAAAATAGAATTAAAAAGTTTATTGAAGAAACAGGAAGACCATGGACACAATGTTTAGATTTAGTGAAATTATACATAAACATTACTTGTACTTCTGGATTGACACCTTATGAAACGTTGTTTGGAAGACCATATAGACTACCCCAATTTAAAAATTAATGGGAAACGGATGATGAGGCTAATTTAGCTGATTAGATGAGGTTCATGTTGGAAAAACAAAAACAGAAACAAACTAATGAAAACCTTTCTGTCTCCCAGCAGGAACTCCAACTAGTGGAACTGGGAGACTGGGTGCTAATAAGAAGCATAAAAAAAGAAACATTGGTATTCACCTAAGTGTGAAGGGCCGTATCAGGTATTGCTGACAACTCCCACAGCAGTAAAGATAGCAGAATGATTTACGTGGATCCATTTAACACACTGCAAAAGGGTCATTTTTGGTTGAAGACTCCATTAGGGGAGGTGAGCCAAAATCTGATAATAGGGTGGATAGACCTGAAAGTCAGTGAAGCATTTGTAAGACACCAAACCAAGTAGAGGAGATAAATTTAGCCAAAATGACCCAAAGATGGTTAGGAGATGCCATCTGTTGCTGGGTGACATCTATCTGTTTGATCCTTCATTCCTAATAAGTCTATGCATGTATAATTGTAGTGAACAAGGAGTTTTTTGCATTTGGAGAACCTAAAGCAGCGTATACTCCAGATTAATGGTTCCAGGCGGCAACAGGAGTATCAGGATATAATAACAATTGGCTATCAATGGTTGAACAAGCTGCTGACATGTCTAAACAGAATTGTATAGTGTGTATGGGTCCTAGACCCCTCTTACAAATAATCCCAGCTATAATTACCCAAACATGTGTAGCTGGTATAATGAATAACAGAAATCCTAGGGCAAATTGTAGTTACTGGGATCCTATTTTTCCGATCACTGCGATCGACCTTAAGAAATTAATGTTTTCCAAAAAAAAAAAGTAGCACCAGGCAACTTTACATGTATAAACATGACTGAAGGAGAAAAACGACTAGGCAATCTCTCAAAAGAATGATGTCAAGTAATTGTGCCCGTAGACGGACAATTTAAACCTGTCACGAAGCGACATCTGGTGGTGTGGGGACGAGAGATTGTCTGATAAATTACAGAGAGATGTGACGGATACTGTGCTCTCATAATATTGCTCTTGCCAATATCTATTCATCCTATGTCTGCTGCAGATTTAGCAGCTCATCGATCCAGTGTAATGCCTGAACAGTGGCAACGTGCGAAAAATCCTTTTGATTTGACGGAACTGTATCCTGATCCAACAGACTATGACTCTGACAAGTATTAAGAAACTTCTGAGTGTAAATGTATTTGTGCTCATGAAAATGATCTTACAGCTGAAAATCAAACAAGAAGTGGCGTGGCGATTCCCGGTTTCAGCACTGTTCGGGCGGACAGGGACGTAACAAGAAGCGGAAAGAAAAAAGGAAGAGGGATTGCACTGTACTTGAGTGAGAGGTGGTGTAATCCAGGACACGTTCACGTGAAGAAACGTCTCTGTACCCCGGACATTGAACTCTTGACTGTGGGGATGAGGCCTTATTATTTGCCCCGGGAATTCACGTCTGCCATCATTATCGGTGTGTACGTTCCTCCTTCAGCTGTTGCAGCGCTGGCCTGTGACGTCATCCACTCCGCTGTTGCCCAGATACAGACGCTGCATCCTAACGCATTTGTTGTCATCACTGGGGATTTTAATCATGTGTCACTGGATAAAATCCGCCCAACATTTGACCAGTATGTTGACTGCCCCACCAGAGACTGTAACACACTGGATCTGTTGTATGCAAATGCTAAGGATGCATACAGTCCCACAGCCCTCCCCCCTCTCGGAAGATCTGACCAGAACCTGGTTCTGTTGACCCCCAAGTATATTCCCCTTGTTCAGCGGCAGCCTGTCCACACTAGGAGCGTGAGGAGGTGGACTCAGGAGGCTGCTGACTCACTACAGGACTGCTTTGAGTCGACAGACTGGGATGCACTTGTTGAGCCACATGGAGAAGATCTGGACAGCATGACGGACTGCATCACAGAATACATCAGGTGCACCATGTGAGCTGCTTCTCTAATAATAAGCCGTGGATCACCAATGACCTGAAAGCCCTTCTTAACAAGAAGAAGAGGGCGTTCAGGTCTGGAGACAGGCTGGGGACCTGTAAAGACGCCTACAGGAGGAAGCCGGAGGCCAAACTCCAGCAGAACAATGTGAGGGATGTGTGGACTGGTATGAAGCAGATCACTGGGTGTAAGATGAGCGGCAGACAGTCATCATGCAGCCTGGAGAGGGCAAACAAGCTGAACAGATTCTTCAATAGGTTCAGCTCACAGCCTTCTGTCGTCTCCATGACACCTCCAGACTCCCACACACCCTCACTGCCCCAAATGCTTCCTCCCCTCCCCCATCAATCCCCTGCTGTGAGCTCTCCTGTGCAGCACCTCTCCTCCTCCACCTCTTCCACCTCCACCTCCTCTGCCTCCTCCTCCTCCACCTTCACCTCCTCCTCCACTGACGACACCAGCAGCCTCCCCCTCATGACTGTGACTGCAGGCCAGGTTAGGAGACAGCTGGAGAGACTCCACCAGCATAAGGCTGCAGGCCCTGATGGTATCAGCCCCAGGATCCTAAAGACATGTGCCAGCCAGCTTTCTCCTGTCCTACAACACCTCTACAACCTGAGCCTTGGTCAGGAGAGAATACCAGTGTTTTGGAAGACTTCCTGCCTAATTCCTGTTCCAAAGAAGTCGTCACCATCAGACCTCAATGACTATCGACCAGTGGCCCTCACATCTTACGTCATGAAGGTGCTGGAGAGACTAGTTTTGGTCAACCTGAGACCGCAGGTGAGAGCCCTGCTAGACCCTCTGCAATTTGCTTACCAGCCCCACTTGGGAGTTGATGACGCTGTCATCTACCTGCTGCAACGAGCCCATTTGCACCTGGATGGTGGAGGAGGTACTGTGAGAATCACATTCTTTGATTTCTCTAGTGCTTTTAACACCATTCAGCCACTGCTACTGGGGGAGAAGCTGCGGGTGATGGGAGTAGACGACACTATGATCTCCTGGATTACTGACTACCTGGCAGGCCGCAGTTTGTCCGTATGGGCAGTGTTCTGTCTGATGTGGTGATTAGTGGTACAGGAGCTCCACAGGGGACTGTACTGTCTCCTTTCCTCTTCACCTTATACACCACTGACTTTCAGTACAACACTGAGTCGTGTCACCTGCAAAAGTTTTCTGACGACTCGGCTGTTGTTGGGTGTATAAGTGAGGGACAGGAGGAGGAGTACAGGGCACTGGTAGACAACTTTGTGAAGTGGACTGGACAGAATCACCTGCAGCTGAACATCAGCAAGACCAGAGAGATGGTGATATATTTCAGGAAGAAGAGGAAGACGGCTTTCCAACCTCTGTGCATTCTGGGAAAGGATGTGGAGGCGGTGGAGGATAACAAGTACCTGGGTGTTACCATCAACCACAGACTGGACTGGAGATCTAACACTGAAGCTGTTTACAAGAAGGGGATGAGCAGACTTTATTTCCTGAGGAAGCTGAGGCCCTCAACATGTGCAGCAAGATGTTGGAGATCTTTTATCAGTCTGTGGTGGCCAGTGTACTTTTCTTTGCTGTGGTTTGTTGGGGAAGCAGCATTGGCGCCAGCGACACCAACAGACTCAACAAACTGATCAGGAAGGCTGGCTCTGTGATTGGCTGCAAACAGGACATTCTGGAGGCTGTGGTGGAGAGGACACTGAAAAAAACGTTATCCATCATGGATAATCCTCTCCACCCTCTCCAACTCACACTGGTCAGACAGCGGAGCACCTTCTCAAAAAGGCTGCTTCAGCTTCGCTGTCGTAGCAACAGATTCAGGAAATCTTTCCTGCCACAATCCATCACTTTTTATAATAACTCTCTCACCTCTGCCTGACAGAGAACTCTGCTCTCTCTACTGTTTTTTTTGTATATATTATTATTGTTATAGTATATTTTCCATATTTTGTTGTATATATTATTATTGTTTATTGTTTATAGCACACTGTGCACTGTATATATACACTATGTACTGTATATATTTGATTCTATTTATGTTATGTACAAAGTTTTTATTTGCTGACCCACTACTGCTGTTACAAAATAATTTCCCAGTCTGGGATCATTAAAGCAATTCTATTCTATTCTATTCTATTCTAATGTCATACTCGTCTGGCCTGTCTGAATGACAACCATTGGGTGAAACCACAGACAGCTCATAAGTAGAGTCACCTGTGATTGGACACGAAATCCCTCACTCATTGGTCAGCTATGGGACATGTGGTCGTTCTTCCCATATTTAAATAATAATAATAATAACAATAATGATACTACTACTACTATTACTATGATGATTAATAATAATAATAATAATAATAATAACAATACTACTACTGCTATTACTAATAATGATACAACTAATGAGAATACCGCTATGTCCTCATTCCGTCGCTGGCTGTCTGGATGGTTCCCAGTAAATAATGTGGGCTTCGTAGATAATTGCAGTCTTCCTGTGGAAAACCTGGTCTTATTAGGAGAGATGGTATTCATCCTACTTTGGAGGGTGCCGCTCTCATATCCAAGAACCTGGACGCAGTTGTTAGCGGTCTAAAACTATGACAACCCAGTGTTGGGATCAGGATGCAGAGTCGCAGTTTTAGGGCGCACTCACACTGTCCTTCCGCACCGCGCCCCAGGCTTTAGGGTACTTGTCCCCCCTCCCTCTCCCCCCGCGCCCCAGGCCCGTTTGTACTCACACTGCCTGGGCCTCGCGCAAATTCTTCTCGCTGTCCATACGTCATCACACCGTAACACGTCACATGCATTGATTGACGTCAACGCGATGCGTCTCTTTGTTTACAAATCTTAAAATAGACCTCGGAGTTTTTATGCGTCTTGTCCGACTGTTTTTGAATATTTTCATCCGACCAAATCTGCAGTAAACACTCCACCTCCGCATCACACCAACGTGAACCTTTCGCCCCCATTGTTGTTGTTGTTAAATGTCCGCGCATGGTCAGTCCTTCTAATTTCTATGTCCGAACAGGCGCACATAAATGAAGTCAGAACCGCCGTAGGCATCGTGCTCGTGCTCGTACACGTGCGCGTGCTCGTACATGTGCAAACACGCTCTACAAAAGCCCACCTCTCTCAGGCGGGCCGTGGACGGCTCCCTGGTCGCAGTTATGCGCGGAGCGGGTGCACTCACACTGGTCAAACAGTTAAAAATTAACAGAAGAGGAGCTATACAGAAAAACTTGATACAAATAACACAAAATCTGCGATAATGCAACAAAATCATAAAATAAAATGTGGACTTTTAAACATCAGATCTCTGTCATCTAATGCTGTATTAGTAAATGATCTGATATCAGTTAACCATATTGATTTACTCTGTCTGACTGAAACCTTGCTGTGTCATGAAAAATATGTTAGCCTAAATGAATCCCCTCCTCCCAGTCATATTAATACTCATATTCCTCGAGGCAGTGGATGAGGAGGAGGCGTTGCAGCTATTTATGACTCAGGCCTATTAATCAACCCTAAACCTTAACTAAATAATAATTCATTTGAAAGTCTTGTTCTTTGTTTTTCACATTCAACCTGGAAACTGTGCAGCCAATCATACTTGTTATAGTGTATCGTACTCCTGGTCCGTACTCTGAATTTCTATCTGAATTCTCAGAGTTTCTGTCAAATTTAGTCCTTAAATCTCAAAGTTATCATTGTGGGAGATTTTAATATTCACATGGACGTTGATAACAATAGCCTTAGTATTGCGTTTATCTCTCTATTAGATTCGATTGGTTTTAGTCAGAGTGCACATAAACCTACTGACTGTTTTAATCACAACCTCAACCTTGTTTTTGGTTTATGGTGTGGAAATCAATGACTTAATAGTCTTTCCACAGAATCCTATTTTATCAGACCATTATTTAATAACTTTTGAATTCATATTACAGGACTATTTACCTCTGGGCAAAAGTTTCTACACTAGATGTTTATCTGTTAGTGCTGTAACTAAATTTAAGGAAGCGATTCCATCTGCATTCAATTTAATTTTAACTCATTTTTCTTCAAACCCAGGAACCTTAGAAACAACTGTACAACCTGATATATTCTTGGACTGCTTTTCTACAGTTGACCTTAAACAAATTAATCTCTACTATTTAGACTCTACTCGAACTAGGATAGTGCTTCTGAAATTGGATATGATTTCTATGTCATCATCAGCAGTTTATGTACCACAGTCTTTTAAAGTAGCTGTATTTAAACCTCTTCTTAAATGACTAAAAATGACTAACAACCTTCTAATAGCTTCAAACAAAGGATTTGTCTCTGTACTTGTTTTACTAGATCTTAGCGCAGCCTTAAACACTGTTGACCATGGCATCCTGCTACAGATACTGGAGCATCTAATTGGAATTAAGGGAACCGCATTAAGGTGTTTTAAGTCATATTTATCAGATAGATCTCAGTTTGTACATGTTAATTATAAATCCTCCATGCCCACTAAAGGTAGTCACGGAGTCCCACAGGGTTCTGTCCTTGGAAACGATTCTATTCACCTTATATATGCTTTCCTTAGGAAATATTATAAGGAAGCACTAGGCTGCGAACCATCTAGTTTGTTCCATTGTTATGCTGATGATATCCTGATCAGGATATGTCCTTTGATTCTCACATAAAATTAACAACAAAGACTGCATACTTTCACCTGCAAAATATTGCGAAAATTAGGAACATTGTGTCTCAGAAAGAGGCAGAAAAACTAGTCCATGCATTTGTTACTTCTAGGTTGGACTATTGCAACTCCTTATTATCAGGATGCTCCAATAAGTCTGTTAAGAGTCTCCAGTTGGTCCAAAATGCTGCAGCTCGTGTACTAACTAAAACAACTCAAAGAGAACATATTTCTCTAGCTTCTTTGCACTGGCTACCTGTAAAATCTAGAATAGATAAAACAAGCTTGTTTTCAAAAACATGCGTACAAACTTAAAAGAGGTTTGACTGATTAATAAAATGTTATTAATCAAATTAAACACTGAATTTATTCGGTACAAAGTCAGGCAGAAAGTTAGTTGTAAAAATAAAGACAAAAATAAACTAGATAGATGTTACAAAATAAAATACTTTACAATAAACAAGCCTAAGAAGGGAAATGTGAGAAGTCTGAGGAAATCATCTGAGGAAATCTTCTAGAAATCTGAAAAGGACAGCTTGGGCTTGCTATCTTTAAGGGCGCACTCACACTGTCCATCCGTACCGTGCCCAAACAGGTTTTACGGGTAAAGCCTAGTTTGTTTGACCAGTGTGAGTGCAACCGCACCGCCAGCTTGCCGGCCATAGACCGTTTGGGAGAGGTGGGCTTTTGTAAAGCATGTCTGCACATGTACAAGCACGAGCATGTGCACGTGTACGAGCACGAGGCCTACGGCAGCTCTGACGTAATTTTATGTGCGCCTGTTCGGACATAGAGAAAAAAAAAAAAGATGGACCATGCGCGGACATTTAAAAAAATGGAGGCGAAAGGTTCACGTTGTTGTGATGCGGAGGTGGAGTGTTTACTACAGATTTGGTCGGATGAAAATATTCAAAAACAGTCGGACAAGATAATATACACATTATAACATTATACTTCTTATTTCTATAGTTTTCTTTAAGAACATATTAAAGTTTGAGTCTCTGGTCTTTTTATCAGATCAGGTCTGTGGGTTTGTGTTGAGTTAGAATCAGGGTGCAATAAACTTATCTCTTGAGAAAGTCTTTCCTCTATTAGTTAACAGATAAATTTCACCTTTTGACAGTGTTTGTTCGTCTAACATAAATTAGTCTTACATAGTTCTTCATTTAATGACCTTGACGTTATTTTGTTCACTCTTCAATGAGTTTCAGGTTCCTCCAAAAGGTCCTAACAGTAGAGCAGAGAGGGCCAGTTTATAGCTGGGTCAAGGAACAGAGATAAGGCACAGACAGGCCAGATAGGGAGAGAGATGAGATGTCTGATAAGGTATTGGGGATTTCTGATCAGCCTGGCAACTAGGGGCTTCATCACACATTGTGTCCCCATTCATTTGATAATGACATATGGGGCAATGTTTCCTACAGCTGTATAGTCCAGTTTCCAACAACAAAATAAAGGAAATAAGGCTTCAGTTGTTCAACTGAATAATGCCTCTTCAAAATTCCTGAAGGAAGTGAGAGTGTAAACTAATCTAATGTACCTATGTATCTGATTACAAATTTCCTTCCTTGTGTATCTTTTAAGTGGAGACAACCACACTCCCGATTTGCATTTGAGTTTTATGGCAATTTATCATGTTGAAAACTGCAGCAAATCCCACTTTTCATGCAGTGTGTATTTTCTGCCTGATGATCAGTCAGCTATCTATAGAGACGATGTTGTTCAGCACAAATGAGCAGCTGATTTGTCCATTGTCAGATGATTGAATGGCCGTTATTAGTTGCTTATCTCTATCATAGATATTGGGTATGGCCCTACTATACGTCCTCTGCCTTAGTAGGCCATTTTCATGTATTGTAATAGTAAGCTGGATCGCCCATTACTAACTGCTCCGTGGTGCTGTATAATTATGTAATATGTTGGTAGGAAATATTAAAAGACCAAAAATGACACACAAGGAGGAGGGTCTGGGTAGTTGATGTGTGAGAAACACAGGACTTTCATACGCGGGAGACCAGAGTTCAAATCCAAAATCAAACAGTAACCTGTTAAGTTTGTTACATTACGTTCTTTATTATTTTAACCCTAACCATGATCTTTTCCTAACAACGTTGTTTTGTTGCCTAAACCTAACCAAGTAACATCCATTTTGTTTATATAGTGTGGCAACTACACTAACTCACACAGGATAAAAAACAGTGCATTGACGAAAGAGGAACAAACCTCAATATTGTCCCATCAAACCCCAAACTTAAACCAAGAATTACAAATGGAGAGAAAACCGCTAGAATACAATTAATATAACTATTCTTAATGCAATTAACCACTAATAAAACATCAATGGAACATAACTAACAATTAACAATTGAAAACACCTTAATTAAAGTTACTATTAAGTCAGGTAATCATGGTTAAACATTACCATTATCAAAAAATATCATTAAACTTTAGGCATGAACAAAGAAAGACAATTTTAATATATAAAATTAAACTAAAAAGAGATCTGTAAAAACTGTTATTCAGAGTCAAAATGAGCGCTGAGATTATAGAATTATCACACTATTGGATTTATCAACCTTTTATTTCGAATAATGGATTTTATTCAACTAAAAATTGTAATGATGTTTTTCACTTAATTTGATCAACAAACAGAATTTAAAGAGAAATCCACCCTCCAACAACAAAGTGGGCTGCAATGAGTGGCGCTGTCCGTATTTCTGCAAGTTGACACAAAAACTAAAGAAGTAACATTTCAAAGTAACTTAGTGACAGCTACAACAAGCTGAATACATTAGTCAAAATATGAGATATTCATGTCTTGCACTGTTTCTGCTAAATAAAACTCACAGTACTTGGTGTTGACTTGTGGACCACTGTGGAACTGCATGACAAATAATATAAAACAGCAGATTTGAGCTGTTTTTTTTTTATTTCCCCCCGGACGAGCAGGGTTCATATCCTGGTTGGACAGAATCAATTTCCTCCATGACTGTAGTGGCTCTCTCTCTATATCTTTCTCTCTCTCTCTTTCCCCCACACACACACACACACACACACACACACACACACACACACACACACACACACACACACACACACACACACTCAACAACAACAACAACTTTAAACTGCTTCATTATTTCTCACCTGCTTTGTTTCTTCACTTCTTTGCCTTATCCCTCCCTCCTACTTCTTTTTAATCTCTTCAAGGCATACTTCCAATCTCCTCACTTCTTACTTTCTACGCATTGTCTTATCTCCTTCCTCTCTCACTCAAATGTTCCCCACCTCCTCTATTCACTCTTCATTTAATCATTTTCTTTACATGTGGTTTACCATTCTTCCCCACAACATCCCATTTTCACTTTTGTGCTCTGACTTCCCAGTCTCAATTTCCCTCTATCCCTCATCATCCCCATCTCTCCTTCCATCTCTTCTTCTCTGGCTCAGTGTGATGGGACACAGGAGGCTGCTGTAATTTGATTGGAGGTATAAAAGTTGATTTGATTAAGCGTGGGCCAAATTACTCGCTGCTTAATGGAATCAGGCCCAGTCACCTGCCAGGGACCCCTAGTCGAGGTGCTCAGCCCTGACATGCACACACATAGACACACACACACCACAGATTCATTGACACATTTTTAAAGTGATCCTTTTCATCAAGCTGTTCACATGGTATTTTTTTAAAAGTAGCAGTTGATCAGACGAAGTGGCGGTGCTGTAAACGTTGGTGAGTCATGACACGTCCCTCCATTCACTGACGTCTGACATAACTTCCTGTGGCCATGACGGCCTGTGTTTAATTCCTCCCAACCTATCATCCTAAACCTGTTATTCAACCTCATGCAATTCATTAGAGGAAGCAGCAGTAGCAACAACAGGCGAGGAGGCACTTTTAATTACACTGATGACTGATGAGGTTTGTACAGAGTGCAGACACTGTGGTAACTAGTGTTAGACCACTTCATCCAGCTGATATTAGGTGTTTTGTCACAAATCACATTTCAGCCAGACACTTTATTTTCATGATTATGTGATTTTATTTAAAAGTACTGAATAATGCAGGTTTAAGACCATTATTTTGGAACTGACTGTTGCTTTTCCTTGTCCCATCCAGCTCATGTCCAAACTAAATATTAATATCAAATTTATTAGAAAAATGAAAAGAGCAGGTACAAAACAGATGCAATTAAACAAAATAAACTACAATGGATGGCTGTAGGTGCTGTAGCAGTTGAAATATTATTTTAACATTTTTAGATAATCTCCATCAAAAGATAATAATTTAACTGTTTCTGTTCAAGTGCTTGTGGATGTATTATTTTCATGTGGTTAAAGAATGAAAAATATGGTCATTTCTAAGGATAAACATATTTGATTAGCTGATATGACATATAAGGCATATAGGCTATCATGGTTTTTTAATAGATTATTAATTCATTAATGCCTGCCTTGACCTCCACCAGAAGTTAAGAGGAGCTGCTAAACATAACTGGACATTACAAATTAATGAGGAGAATAATGACGCAATAACATCCAGGGCTCCAGACTAACTTTTTTCACTCTGAGTACTGTAGCCCCCAGCTGAAAAATTTAGGGGTGCAACCAGAAATTTTAGGGGCACACACAGTAAATCAACATGCTAACCAAATATTCACATTTCTACAAATTTTCACTGCATTAATAACAAATACTCTGATAATAGATAAGCCTGTGAATATTCTCATTTGTCCAGGTCATCGTTATCCTCAAAGCAATTTCAGTCAAAAGCAACTGGACTTGATTATTTGTCTAGGAAGACGTTTCACCTGACCTATTTACCCTCTCACAAGGCCAATGATGTTGATGTTTGTGAGAGGTTAAATACTGGGATCTCCACACCTGTTAGTTGGACCAGTCCCAGCCTGGTCAGATGCGTACATGAACTAATGAAGCCTCTTGGATGAGAGGTAAAACGTCTTCCAAGACAAATAACCAAGTCCAGTTGCTTTTGACTGAAATCTGATAATAGATGCAGAAATTACAATGTGCTGTTTCAAATTCAGTGTCACATTTTTATTGTGCACTTTTGAAGATGCATCATGGAAGGTAAACCGACAGCTCCATCGCTGTCATGACAGTACAATATTAAAAAATATACCATACATTCAGAATTAGGGGTGTGACGAGACGATATTAAGTCCTTGAGTACGAGGGGACGAGACACGTTTTTATTTGAGAAAATGAGGGTTGGTCACAGATATTCAACATACATATTTTTCTAATTTTCTTCCCCCCACCTGCCCCCGCCATGCTGTCAGAGCAAAAAATAAATAAATAAATGAATGAATATCATAAAATAATAATAATACTAAAATACATATATATGCGTATATAAAAAAATAGTTAAAACAGTGAGGGTAAACTCAAGGGGCACACCTCAAATGCTTCACTGAAAAAGGTGGAAACATGGAAATATACAGGATCCAAATAATAATAATAATAATAATTATATATATATATATATATATTAAAAAAAACATATATGTACTGTATATTTACATAACCAAACAATAAATAAAAAAACAAGTTCATATATATATATATATGTGTGGTGGTGGATAAAGGACAAAGGAAATGGTGGCAACGGTGGATGTGGCGATACCAAGCGATGGGAACATCCGCAAAAAGGAACACAACAAACTTGAAAAATACCAAGGGCTCAGAGAGGAGCTGTAGAGAGCCTGGAAGGTAAAGGTGACAGTAGTGCCCGTGGTGATCGGAGCACTAGGGGCATTGACCCCCAAGCTGGAGGAGTGGTCACAGCAGATTCCCGGAACAACCTCGGACATCTCGGTCCAGAAAAGTGCAGTGCTCGGAACAGCAAAGATACTGCGCAGAACCCTCAAGCTCCCTAGCCTCTGGTAGAGGACCCGAGCTTAAAGAGGGGGTCAACCACCTGTGCACCTGGGGAGGGTGAGGAGAAGATTATGTATAAACAAAAAAATATATGTATATATACATTACCAAATAAAAAATAAAGAAATAAGCAAATAAATAAAAGAAGACTTGGATATTCAAGACGGTACAAGTAGGCTTTTTGCCTTTTGTGATTATCGCTACTTTTTGAGGTCCCTTAGTCTGCAAAGAGATTCAAGCACAAGCACAACAGAATTTATTCCTGCGTGGTTTTCAGTTTTGTTGGAGGACTTCAAGTTTCTCAAAATAAAATAATAGAGGGGCCCATGTATCATGGAATTTTTGGGTCGACCCTCTAATGCAATATTTTACCTTTTCTAGCATAAGGAATGGGATCAGGTCTTTCATCCAGGAGGAGGCTTTAGGTGGATGTGCTGATTTCCACTCTAGCAGGATTCTTCTCCGGGCCAAGAGAGTTGAGAAAGCGAGCACATTTTGAATTTTATTTGTCATTGATATGACCTCCCCTGGGATGCCAAATGTAGCCATTTCAGCACTGGGTTGAATATCTCTACTGAAATTTTTAGATAAAGTTTGAAATAGCGTACTCCAAAAATTATACAGTTTATTACAGGACCAGAACATATTGGCCAGGTTGGCCTTAGTGATATGACAACGTTGACATGTTTTACTCACATTAGGATATATCCTAGAGAGCCTGACTCTGCTGTAATGGATTTGATGAAGAACCTTGAACTGAATCAAGCCAAGGCGAGCACATGAGGTTGACCTGTTTACTCTGTATAATGCACCATCTCATATTGCGCCTGAGATGTTTTAGTTCTTCCACCCAATCTGCCCTGATCTTATCGAGCCTTACTTCATTGAGTGATGTGATACTACTGTAGATTTTCGACATGAGACCTCTGTGATGCACAGGGGTTTGCAGGATGATATCTATTCCTGTTTTTGGAGGTAAATTAGGAAAGCACAGGCTGATGGTATGAACAAACTGGCGGATCTGAAGAAAACGAAAAAGGTTAGAGCGCTGTAAGTTAAATTTGGAGGAAAGAGCTTCAAATGTAGCGAAAGTTCCATCTATGTAGAGATCACTGAATTTACTTAATCCTGCCCTACGAGAAAATATTTTAACACTATTTTCAAATGTCCGTATTTTCTTCACATGGGGGTTGATTTAAGCAGAGAGATATGGTGGTCCTGAAGGTGTCTTTGCATAGTATTTGTGTTAGCTGAGGTGTAGCCTACGGTACTCACTGAGGTAAAGTATTGAGATATAAAGTATAAAGTAGTAGTAGTAGTAAGATTGCAGAGACCGTCTGTCCCAGCGCGTCACATATGGAGGCTGAATATACAGCTTATAGCCTGATGTTAGAGAAGCTGCGGGGCTCACGTGTTATGTGTTACGTGTTATGTGTCTGTGTTATGGGGCTGACAGCACCACTCTGTTGCTGTTTAGCCACGTACATATTGATATGGCACATGCGCGACCAGAAATGTCTTACACTCAAAATTGTGGTCGCAAAATTCGACTATTTGGTCACAGTCTGGAGCCCTGACATCAAATAGCATATTTATTCGCTAAACAAACAAAAAAAAATGGAAAAATGTCCAGTAGTGAGAATGAGGCTGCGGGAAAATTGTGGATCACTTTCAACATCCAAAAGACTGGATAACCGGGGGAATGACTGTGTGCACCATCTTTATTTTTAACAAGTCTGACCAAAGTGTTGCCTGATACTAAAAATTACAGGTTGATGTGTGATAGATGTGATAGAAATTGCTTGGTTTCAGTTATTTAGACAAGTGGTCTTTCCCAAAAAACTATTATTTTTTAAAATCCCAATTTATTTATGTATCAATTTTAAGTGGCAATATGAATATGTAACCCTTTCGTGAATGATTTATGAGAACCTCAGTTGACTATGTGTATTTATTCTTCTTTAGGCATGAGGTAGCAACAAATTTGAGTTTTTTTCACGTGTTCACTCATTTGGACAGCTTGTGTAAGTCAACTGAGGGCATATGTATTTAACTAACCAATAAATACACTTGTGAAAGTATATATATAACGGGCAAATCCAGAGAGTAACAACAAATACTTTCCTAAAATATATTGGCTCGCACCTTTAATTTAAATGTACTGGCATTTGTAGTGCCCCTCTGAACTTTTATGAGTAAAATTGTATTCTTAGAAAAAAAATATGTTTTTACAATTTCCATTCAGTAAAATTACAGAAATGTAAAAATTAAAGTACCACAAGTGTAATATTTGTAAGCATTTGTTATAGATTGAATGTAATCCAGTTAGAAAATTATTTAGTCCAGACCCGCAGCAGTGCCTGTGCTTGTGTGTTCTGGAGAGTAAATGCATCTGCTGTGGACATTTTGTCTATATTTGTTAAATGAAATGTTCATATGTCTGCTATTGCTCCGAGTCAGGGGAATATGAAAAGTATATTAAACATTGTGCTGACAACTAATTATCTGTTTGCTGGATGAACTTGTCATAAGTATGAATGAATTCATTGCTGTTTCACTCTCTGCTCACTTCATCTGCTCCCCATCTAAACTACTTTTCTTTTCTCTCCTATTCTCAACTCTTCTCCTCTACTTTTTTCTTTTCTGTTTTAGCCTCATTTATTTTCTTGTCTTGTCTTCTGCTTATGATTTGGTGTCAGCTACCCTGACCGAGGCAGGGCACACACATCAAATCTGATTTGATCTGAAAATCGCATTCATACAACAAAACAAGGGAAACAAGTATCCAGTGCACATTGTACAAACAGTCACTTTTTCAAACATGTAGTTAACATAATACATTTAGAAAACTAGGTTACTTGGTCAGGGTCAGAAAAAGATGATGGTTTGGGTTAAAATAAGTTTAAGTTTGTTACATAATTTAAGTTGCATAATATACATTATAAACAAGTCTAAACAAGTAAATGTGAACTCTTAGTTTCATACTGGACACGAACAGCAGTCTCCTGGGTGGAAGTCCTGTGTTTGTTTGGCACACTCAAACACCTAGACCTCTTCTTACCTGTATCTATGGAGACTGTAGCAGACGTTGATTCCAAACATATTTTTAATCCAAGACAACAATGTTTCCCTTGAAACATAATTGAGAATGCTGTTTCATTTGACAAGATTGACATTTTTTGGGAGACAGGGTTGCACACACACACACACACACACACACACACACACACACACACACACACACACACACACACACACACACACACACACACACACACACACACACACACACACACACACACAATGAAGTACATCTTTACATTTTAACAAGCAAAACATAAATCAGCCCTTATATGACCAAACTTACAAGAATGAAGTTAAACCTATTTCTTTCTCTCAAAGCTCTCTTTCGTGCTCTCTCTCTCTCTCTCTCTCAAACACACACACACACACACACACACACACACACACACACACACACACACACACACACACACACACACACTAACCACTAGAGGGTATGGAGCTATATATCAGATTAATGCCAACCATTTAAGAGATGCTTACATACAGTTTCCGCCCCCCTGTACTCTCTACATGCATTTTTAATCAGAATAAGCCTCACGCCACCATTACCATCCCCCGCCCCAGCCGCAGTTGGTTGTCCGACTAAAGCCAACAAGTGCCGCTGTCACAGCTGCTGTTTGGCTACATGAGCACTTTCGAAAAGAAGTCATTTGTCATTTTTCGATCTTTCTTTTCCTTGTTCTTCCTCAAGCTGTGTCTTGGGAATACAACTATGTGACTATTTGTTTGTGTGTGTGTGTGTGTCTGATGACAGTGCAGCAGAACCACCGGATGTTCATGGGTTTTTACATTACTTGTGTGTCAATCTCTGTCAGCAGACTGAGGCTGTCTTCTTGGTCACCGATGGGCAGGATAAAATATAACACAGATTTATCTTTGAATTATTAACTCATGCCACTGTGATTGTAGATGTTTTATCAAAATAATCAGAGGCTCTCCCTAGGCAAGGCCATATGAATTTCCATCTGAAAGAAAACACCAAAAAACATGTTTCATGAATACAGATATTTAAAAAAATCGTTTTAATATATTGTAATATGCTGTAATGTTCTTGACTGTGCACTGCTGCTGCTCTAACAGGAGTCTGTTAGCCACCAGCAGCTGTAGTTATTTTACAGGTTTCGTCCCTGTTGTGGTGAAAATCAGTTGGATTTATTAATCTCTTGTAATATAACATGAGGAATGTGTAATACATCTGGTCATATAAACCCTCCAGTGTTAACAAATGCATAAATAAAAACACACATAATGTAAAAATCCTCAAATGCAAAATAAATATGTAGTCTAGAGTTGCAAAAAAGAGAGAAGTCTGGGTTTTCTTCAGTGAATGGAGCTGCCTCGGGTGTTGTCATATGATCTAAATTGCAAGACAAAAAAATGCAATTGAAATAATATTGATTGAGAACAATACATGTTTTTTTATTTGCCTTTTTATCTTTAGAATTTGTGAAGTGTTTGTTTGGCAAAACTGCAAACTTTTCCACCTTCTAAATTGTGATGATTTTTATTGTTTCGTTGTTACATTAAAACTTATAGTTGGGTAACATGGGCTCGGGGAAACTGGAACGGACTATAGGCTGACTATTTTAAAGTAAACCAACCTAATTAATCATTATTTACAACTACAGGTATATTGTAGATGTAATATGCACTCAGGTGCCAGTTTATAAAACCTATGCAACAGGCTTATGATAAATCAATTCATTTATTCTCAAAACTGTTTTCAAGAGGTTTATTCATTTTTCTGGTCATTTTAAGGATGTAGTTTGTGGTGGTGTTGAATTGTCGGCATAACAGGAGTGGTTTCTTAAATATAACCAACCCTTACTTATACTTATACTTACACACAGTGAACAAAATATAAGTCTTAAGTGTTATGCTGTAGAACACAACAGCACACACTACTGCCTATGGAGTTCATTTTAGGTTTGTATATCTAATAAATTGGCAAATGTTTGTGCTATACTGTAAAAGTAAAGTATACCATTTACTTAATTTCCTCTCAAAGCTTTCTCAGTTGTTTTCAAAGAAGTCACTAATCTAATTTGTGTGTGCCAACACTGAAAATATATATACAGTATGTTGAACTGTGATATCAGATGGCATTCACATCACCGATGGATTAAAACATCAGACTTTTCAATGACATGTCAATCAGGTCTCTTTCTCAGCATGTGTGTTTCAAACAACCTGTGTGCGACTTTGCAGACTGAAAACTCACATGTTCAAACTACGCCTTGGTCCTTGGTCCACAAATAAATAAAACACATATACTAAATAAAAACAAAAACAAACAAAAAACATATTTCTAAAATGGAGCGCACAGAACCATTTTGCCTTTCATTTGTATATACTCACATGATTTTTGCACCTTTTTGGTCAAATCTTCATGGTTGAATGTACTTATTGTAAGTCGCTTTGGATAAAAGCATCAGCTAAATGAATATAATGTAATGTTAAATTGTATGTTCTCTGCTTTTCTAACAGGGCAGCACAAAGTCCCTTCTCTCCGACCTGTTGGTTGTACATGGAGACCCCCAGCTGGGCAGGTCAGTGTGTGTGTGTGTGTGTGTGTGTTTGTGTGTGTGCGCGCGCACCCACATCATGCTTTGCTGTTTACAATCACACAACCGGACCATATGGGTACATTGACATAGCCAGTGGCTTTACTGATACATGTGTTCAGATATCACAGCACAGCTACCCAGGTGTGTGTGTGTGTTTGTGTGTGTGTGTGTGTGTGTGTGTGTGTGTGTGTGTGTGTGTGTGTGTGTGTGTGTGTGTGTGTGTGTGTGTTCAGTGGGCTGTCTTTGTACGTGTGTGCACACAGAGGAAGAATGTGCTGACTGCAGTGCTTTGGTTCTGGGCATGCCCATTAGAAGTAGCTATAAATCCTGAGCGCAGTGCTCTCTCTGTGTCAGCAGTCCAGCCAATGAATGGATATTAAACGCCACAAAAAAGCCTCTTTAATTCTGCCAGCCTCTGCACACTCTCTCCCTATTTCTTTCTATCTATCTATCTATCTATCTATCTATCTATCTATCTATCTATCTATCTATCTATCTATCTATCTATCCACAGTTAAGACCCTGCATCTATTCAGCACTAGAATCGATGAAATATTATTTACAGTTACAGATCAGAATAGGGTTGGAGTGAGAAAGGCGAGATGGAGAAGATGCAGATGCAGTTAATGCAGATATATACAGTATTTGAAAGCAGAGAAAACTGAATTCTCAGTTGTCCACCAAAAATGTTTTAACTGTCTGGGACCAATCCTTGCATTGGATGAACTTAAACACAAAGTGTTTTACCGTTATGTTTCCCAGTTTCCATTGCGTGCATGGTGTGTTTTTAGTTCAGACTCGTAAAGGCTGGCTGTAAACGCTCAGTCCTAATGTTACCCTGCACACTGGCTGCAACTCAGCGCTTGCTTCGAAACCTCCATGCAGCTTGATCATAAAAAATGTATTATTATTTCGATTAAATTTGAGGTTCTGAAGCGTGACCCTGGCTGTAGGTGTGGCCATCTGTCCTACCGGCACATCAATACCAATCTAATAGCAGGAGGAAAGATCAATCACTAACAACTTATGTATGTGAAAATATACACAGTCCATGTGGTTTGTCTGCAGCCTCTGCACCACTCCACGGTTTAAAATCTCTCCTTTATATGTAAGCCTCTGAGTGCTTCACATGGTGTCCATTTCATTTTGTGATACATATTTTTGCATATCCAGAAGACACTACACAGCCCAAGGGTATGAGTATTAGGAATCTGTATTGTGGATTTATCCATCAATCCATCTTCAACCACTTGTCCCTATCAGGGTCGCTGATCCCAGCTGACATCGGGCGTGAAGCGGGATGCACCCTGGACAGGACGCCAGTCTATCGCAGGGCACATAGAGACAGACAGACAACCATTCACACTCACATTACCTACGGACAATTTTAGAGTCATCGATTAACCTAACACCTGCATGTCTTTGGACTGTGGGAGGAAGCCGGAGAACCTAGAGAAAACCCACGCAAACACGGGGAGTACATGCAAACTCCACACAGAAGGGCCCCAGCCGGGATTCGAACCAGGGACCCTCTTGCTGTGAGCGACAGTGCTAACAATGCAGCCCCTATTGTGGATTTATTTGGATATTATATACGTTCATTTATTAAATTATTACTAGAAGAGCCGCTCATTTGAATATCTTAGAGCAAGCATTGTACAGCTCTTTCATAGTAGAAATAATAACAGGTAGAATAATCAACGTATTCCATGAAGGAGTGACAGGAATTTATAATACGCATAATGAGATGGAGCACGCGCGCACACACACACGCACACAAACACACACACACACACAGTTCCTGCACCCCTTATATCAATTACAGCTTGGCCTGGTTTAGCCTCTATCAGTATTCGTCAACAGGCCTTGAGGCCCGATCAAGGCTCTGCAGCCCAATCACACTGACATGGCAGCTAATTGGAAAGTTATGTGAGGATCATTATTGGAGAGAGTCAAAGCCCCTTTGAAGCTCTATGATGAGATGTGTGTTGGTGATATGGTACAAGAGTTTGTGTGTACAGAGATTGGATGGCCCACAGAAGTGACCCCCTCACCCCATACTCTCGCAGCACCTCCCACAGTATCTCCCGAGGGACCGGTCCTCCTCCAGGATCCTTACGAGAGTGAAGAGCTGGTCCGTTCTTCCACGTCCAGGACGGAATCCACATTGTACCTCTTCAATCTGAGGTTCGACTATAGGACAAACCCTCCTTTCCAGCACCTTGGAGTAGACTTTACCAGGGAGGCTGAGTAGTTTGATACCCCTGTAATTGGCACACACCCTCTGGTCCCCCTTTTTAAATAGGGGAACCACCACACCAGTCTGCCACTCTCCCCCAGACTTCCACACAATGTTGAAGTGACGTGTAAACCAAGACAGCCCCTCCAAACCCAAAGCTTTCAACATTTCTGGACAAATCTCATCAATCCCTGGGACTTTGCCACTGTGGAGTTGTGTGACTACCTCAGTGACTTCAGCCAGAGATATTGACAATGATTCCCCATCAGCCTCCAGCTCTGCCTCTACATAAGAGGGTGTGTTAGTCGGATTAAGGAGTTCCTCAAAGTGCTCCTTTCACCGCCCGATTACCTCATTGGCTGAGGTCACCAGCGTCCCGTCCTTACTGTAAACAGCTTGGACGGTTTCCCGTTTCCCCCTCCTGAGATGTCGAATGGTTTTCCAGAACCTTGGTGCCGCCCGAAAGTCCTTCACCATGACTTGTCTGTCCAAAATCTTCCCCCATCCTCTGACCCAGATGGAGATCAGTTGACAGCTCTGCCCCTCTCTACACTCGAGTCGAGTGTCCAAAACATACGGCCTCAGATCAGATGATACGATCACAAAATAGATCATCGACCTTTGGCCTAGGGTGCTCTGGTACCACGTACACTTATGAGCATCCTTATGTTTAAACATGGTGTTAGTTATAGACAATCCGTGACTAGCACAGAAGTCTAATAACAGACAACCGCTCGGATTTAGATCAGGGAGGCCGTTCCTCCCAATCACGCCTCTCCAGGTGTCTCCATCATTGGAGACACCGTTAAAGTCTCCCAGCAGAACTATGGAGTCCCCTACTGGAGCCCCCTGCAGGACTCCATTCAGGGTCTCCAAGCAGGCGAAATACTCTGAACTGGTGATCGGTGCATATGCACAAACAACAGTCAGAGTTTTCCCCCCTACGGGCGACCCTCTCGTCCCCCCGGTGTGAACTCCAACCCTGCGGTGCTCAGCCGGGGGTTTGAGAGTATCCCCACACCTTCCCGGCGCCTCACACCCTGGGCAACTCCAGAGAAGAATAGGGTCCAACCCCATATCTAGGAGTACAGTTCCAGAACCGAGACTGTGTGTGGAGGTAAGCCCCACCAGATCTAAATGGTAGCGCCCACCTCCCGCACAAGCTCCGGCTCCTGTCCCCGAGAGGTGACATTCCACGACCCCAGAGCCAGCCTCTGCTGCCCGTGTCTGGTCCGTCGAGGCCCCTCACCTTCACTGCCACCCGTGCAGCAGCGCACCCGACCCCAGCGGTTCCTCCTGCGAGTGGTGGGCCCACAGGATGGCGAGGAGGGAGGTGCCACGTCACTTTTTTGAGCTGTGCCCGGCCGGGCTCCATTGCAAACCTGGCCACCAGGCACTCGCCGGGGAGCCCTCTGTCTGGGCCTGGCTCCAGACGGGGGCCCCGGGCTTCCTCCGGGCAGGGTCTCTCATCCTCTTTTTCCTTATTACAAAAAAATATCTCACTGCTACGCTATTGTTTTACATTGGTCACATATTTCATCAGTCATAAACAGATGGGACAGTTCTACAGTTTATATACTGGTCAGATAAACATGGACCAATGCGAGAAAGTGACTTGATCCAAACATAGAGACATTCAGCACAATGAACATTGACTGATCTCTGGACACAAACGTATCTAAACTGTACCTGTGACACTGATTGATCCCTGCTTATTGATCCATGCTGATTGGTAGAATCCCAGCCCATAGTCATTTGTTAATGTTAGTGAACTTTTAAGAGTTTGTTCCCTCCACATTAAAAATGAATGCCTGGCCGTAATGGTGATAGCACAAAGCAACTGTCGAGCAGTTAAAACCACCCTTACATTATTAACAGATAAACACTAGCATCTGGGGCTGAAGAGGAAAGATCTCTGTGATAGTGATTTAACTGACACACTCTCACAATCATACATTAGTGTGAGTATACACTACAGATATGTTCAGTCCCAGATGTGATGTATGTGCACATACTTATCGGCACAAACGGGTGAAAAGGCTCAATAGACACAAACTGTGATCAGTGTGGATTAATTGGCTTTCATTGTAAAGACACAAACACAGAGACAGAGAGCTGGGGAGTGTAAATGATGAAGGTTCTCTTTGTATTTGTTAAAGTGATGTCCAGTGTCTCTGAGCTGCTTTTAACACTCCCAGAAAGGCCATTACAATTAAAGGAGCGCTGGCCAGAGTGAGGGGAAATGGAGAAGAGTGTGATGAGAGTAAAAGAGGGATGTCAGCACAAAGAGTGGCAGAGATGCTTTTAGCCTCTCTCCGCAGGAGTAATGTCCAATTACTGCTCCGTTTGAGGCCGCCGCCTAACACTGTCATCAGCACACAAGCACCAGGTTATGGCCCTCTGCAATGGGCAAATTGTCAGCTACCATGGATCACAATCAGCCAGTGAGTCCTCTGGGCCATCTGGAGAAGATGGGCATTTCCCATTGAATATACATGTTGTTTTACTGGTTATAATAGGCTTGAGAACCCTCTACACCTTCAAAAACACAGTCAGACAAGCTGTTTTTTAACGTTCCATATCATATATTTGTGAAGAGTGTGTGTTGGAGCGAAAGTAACCCTTTCTGTGTGAGTGTCCCATGTGCACCCTCTGCAGGCCTGGAGTCTAATGTCTCCACCCCAAAAGCCTTGATTACCTGCTCAGAGGGAGACCAGGTGTGGCTGATTGGAGGCAACAGCTTTCTTAAGTCTGTCTCCTGCCCTCACAAGCTGGATCGCTTATTTTGAATCTTTTTCATTTCTTGTTTACCTATATGTTTAAAGTTTAAATAAATCCTCAATCCACTGAGGTTAAATCACCATCTTTCTCGTGGACAATCCCTTTTTGCAGACATGAAGGCAAGGACAGTCAGTTATGAAATCACTCCCAATCAGTTACCTGGAAATTTGGGTAAAAGACCAATACATTAAGTAAGAAAGCTGCCTTTTGAGAAGTACTGGAGTACAAGACTCTGAAGGATATGGATTCATATGGATTTTGCACAGTGGATTTAAGCTCGAACTTGGACTTCTACGGATTGATTGTTTGGATGAGCACATGGCAACTAACAAAGGACAGCCATCTTGAGAACTTTCAAAGGGAAGTACGATGAAAAGCCTTGCTACCTGCAAGTGAAAAAGATTTCTGTTACAATTTCTGTTACTTGGAAATGGACCTGATCACGTGAAACTTTTGTGTTTTGTTCATGTTTTGAGGGCCTAAGTGGCTGAGTTATTTCATAAAAATGGCTGACGAAATGTCAAAAGGGACTTTTGTTGGAGATTTGGATTTGGATGACCCCGGTGGGGATGAGGTTGGTCGGCGGGCCTTGGATGAGATGCGCTCAACTAGAAAAGGCAAGCTTAGCCAGCTGACCAGGCGCATGAATATCATTAAAGAATTAATGAATGACACTACTTGCGCTAGTGAAATAAAAGCTAATGAGACAATGTACAAAACAAAATTGGATGAATTTAATGAAGCTCACTCACAGTATCAGCGCTTGTTACATAAAGAAGACTGTGAAAATGATACAAAAATTTGGTTCGAACCTAAGTGGACAGTGATAACAGAGTTCCTTTCCTCCCTTTCGCAATGGTGGGCCAGCTTGGAAACGAAAGAAGAGGCGGCTAAGGAGGAGACCCATGACCAGCTTGCTATTGTTACTGATGACATCAGACCTGAAGACAGTGCTTCAGTAGTAAAAAATCATGGATCCCAAGCGTCAAAGGGACGAAGCCGATCTGTCCTATCTTCACACTCCTCTTCTTCACGCATACAGGCAGAGGTTGAAAAGGCAACTCTTCTGGTGAAGGCTGCTTATTTAAAAGAAAAACACGCTTTAGAGGAAAAGGAGGAACAACTAAGAAAAAAGAAAGAGCTGTTGAATATACAAACAGAATTGGCAGCAGTGTCAGCCAAAATATCCGTTCTGAAAACGGCTGAGGATCATGAAGATTCAACAAGCACGGATGGCATGACTGAATATTTCGAGAAACACATAGACAAAGAAGATACACTGGACTTTAAAGACTTCGCCATGACGCCTAGTGTAAGACCAAAGACTGGAACTACCTGGCATCATTCTACTGTCCATATGCCCGTACATACTGAAGTCAACGCGCTTCAACCACAACGTACAACAACAGCTCAACAGACTGCTGCTACCACCAGACCAAGTCGTCAGACAGTACTGATCAGTGAACCACCAAGAACTTCACCTCCACCTACAGCTGCAATGGCGCAACAAACACAAGCTTCACAGGGAAGAGCGGAGCCTGATCAACTCCACACACTCCTTGAAAGCCAAAGCAACATCACAAGGTCTCTGGTAAGACATCAACAAATAGCCTTTCTGCCAAAAAGAGATTTAGTGCCTTTTGATGGTGATATTTTGCAGTACCAGTCAATTATCCGGTCTTTTGAACAAAGTATTGAATCCAAAGTGGAGACTAGCGAAGAGAGACTGTCTTTTCTTGAACAGTACACAAGGGTGCTGCTCAAGAGCTCGTAAAGAGTTGTCAGTATTTGCCTTCTGACAGAGGTTTCCAAACTGCTAAAAATCTGTTAAAAGAAAATTTTGGCAATGAATATAGGATTGCAAGCGCTTATATAGGAAAAGCTCTTTCCTGGTCACCAATTAAAGCAGAAGACCCAAAAGCATTGCAGGCATACACACTGTTTCTTAGAAGTTGCTGCAATTCAATGGAAAGTATGATGTACATGGATGAATTGAATCTGGCGTCCAACCTCAAAGCCATAGTGTTTAAACTTCCTCACAAAATCCGCGACAGATGGAGGTCAGTCGCTTCAGATATGCAAACACAAAATAATGCAAGAGTAACATTCTACAATCTTGTTGAATTCCTTGAGAAACAAGTTCGCATCTATTCTGACCCTGTGTTTGGCAACATCTTAGATGGCCCTCAGAATAAGGACAAACCAAAACCTCTGCCTAAACCCAAATCGACTGGAAACTTCGCCACAACAATTGACCAACTGGCTCGGCCAATATATTGTGGATTCTGCAGGGATACACACACACTTGCACAGTGCTCAAGTTTAAGAAAAAAGCCAAACAAAGAGAAAATTGACTTTTTAAGAAAAAATGGAATCTGTTTTGGATGTCTTACAAAAGGACACATCAGCAAGGACTGCAAAAGGCGCCTGACATGTGACGTATGTAAGAAACCACATCCTGGACTCCTACACATAGAGAAACAACAAATGAATCAACAAATGACAAGCAAAGCCACAGAGACGCAGAGATCTCCTGTGGACCATGACCATGATCAACCTGTTACCTTAAAATCTTGTGGGCATATTGGGGCCGGTAAGAACGAATGTGCACTTTCCATTGTTCCCGTCCAGGTAAAAAGCAGCAAAAATGATCAGGTAATTAAGACATATGCTTTCCTTGATTCAGGCAGTTCTGCTACCTTTTGCACTGAACAACTAATGTCAAAACTGCACATTAAAGGAAGAAAAACCAACATTATGTTACGTACTTTGAGTCAAGAGAAATGCATCCCCTCATATCTAGTCACAGGACTTGAAGTTGCTGGATTGAATTGTTCTGACTTTGTTGCATTACCAGATGCCTACACGCAGCAAGAGATGCCTGTGACGAAGGACAACATGATCAGAAAGGAAGATCTCTCAAAATGGTCGTATCTGCAAAAGGTGACATTACCTGTTATTGATGCCAAAGTTGAGTTGTTAATTGGATCAAATGCTCACAAAGTCATGGAACCCTGGGAGGTGATTAATAGCGAACAAGGTGGACCTTTCGCCATAAGAACACACCTAGGATGGGTTGTTAATGGCCCCCTTAGAGGCTATGATCCCAGGACAACTAATTGTCCAGCAGTCATATGCAATAGGATCTCAATAGCCAGAATAGAGGAGCTTTTGATCAGTCAATATAATCAAGATTTCAGCGAAAGAGCATCAGAAGACAAACCTGAAATGTCAGTGGAAGATAAGAAATCCATGAAATGTGCGAATAGCAGTATAACGCTGGAAGATGGACACTATGTCCTGGACTTACCCTTCAGGAAAGAAAACCAAGTCCTGCCAAATAATCGATCTGTGGCAGAACAGCGCCTCCAAGGCCTGAAGAAAAAATTTCAAAGACATGAGCAATTCAAAAAAGAATACAGTGAATTTATGTCAGAGATTATGGAAAAGAAGTATGCTGAAGTGGTACCATCTGAACAGCTAGGAAAGGCAGATGGCAGAGTGTGGTACATCCCACACCATGGGGTGTACCACCCCAAGAAGAAAACCTTAAGAGTTGTCTTTGACTGCAGTGCATCCTACCAAGGAACCTCACTCAATTCAGAATTACTAAAAGGCCCAGACTTAACAAACACCTTAGTTGGAGTTCTCGTCAGGTTCAGGCTTGAGCCAGTTGCTGTAATGGCAGACATCCGCTCCATGTTCCACCAAGTGAGGGTGTCAGCCAAAGACGTGGACTTCTTAAGATTTCTCTGGTGGCCTGAAGGTAGCGTGGATCAAAGAGCAGTAGAGCACCGCATGCTCGTCCACTTGTTCGGAGCAGCGTCATCTCCAAGCTGCGCAAGCTTTGCCTTAAAGAGGACTGCAGAAGACAACAAAAGTAACTTTACTGCAGAAGTAATCAGTACTATTAAAAACAATTTCTATGTTGACGATTGTTTGAAGTCCTTGCCCTCAGACCAGGAAGCCGTGCAACTCGTTGAAGACCTGTCAACTGCCTGGCAGATGGGAGGATTCTACCTCACCAAATGGGCAAGTAACTGCCGCACCGGGCTCTCTGCTATCCCTCAAGAAGATCGAGCCAAAGAAGTCAAAACGCTGGACTTGGAGAAAGATGAACTGCCAATGGAGAGGGTTCTTGGACTCCAGTGGTGTATCGAGAATGATGCATTCATGTTTAAGATCACACTGAAACACAAGCCACTCACTCAAAGGGGGCTACTATCTGTTGTTAGCTCAGTGTACGATCCACTTGGCTTCTTAGCGCCAGTCACCTTACCTGTCAAGCATATGCTCCAGCAGTTATGCAAGGAAAAATATGCATGGGATGAACCGATTCCTTCTGCAACATCTCAGAAGTGGATGGAGTGGACATCTAGTCTTGAGAAGCTGAATGACTTCAGTGTGGTTCGCTGCATTAAACCAAAGCACTTTGGAAAACCAACACGAGCTCAACTGCATCACTTTTCAGACGCCTCTGAACATGGCTACGGCACTGCAAGTTATGTGCGGATGGAGAATGATCGGGGAGAAGTCTGCGTCTCCTTCATGATGGGAAAAGGAAGACTGGCTCCCTTGAAGCAGATGACGATCCCCAGAATGGAGCTCTCCGCGGCAGTGCTGTCAGTCAGGGTGGATAAAATGCTTAAGTTAGAGCTGCAATTTGAACTTGAAAACTCAGTGTTTTGGACTGATAGTCAGACAGTCCTGAAGTATATAGCCAATGAGCATGCACGGTTCCACACCTTTGTCGCCAATCGGATATCCATTATCCAGGAAAATTCCAGCTTGTCCCAGTGGAGGTTTGTGGGAACAAAATCAAACCCAGCTGATGATGCGTCCAGAGACCTGACTGTCAAAAAATTCCTTGAATGTAAACGGTGGATAGAAGGCCCAACCTTTCTCTGCAAACCAGAAGATGAGTGGCCAGTCCATCCTATCGACTTCCAGCTCAGCCCAATGGTTGACCAAGAGGTAAAAAAGAAAGTTACCGTCTTGAGTATTGACGTTCAAGATAAAGAGAGCCCAACTGCTCAACTGTTATCACATTTTTCAGATTGGCTGAAACTTAAGAAGGCAGTAGGCATTCTTGAAATTCAAGAATGTGTTGAAGATCCTTGCAAATCAAAGAAAGAAAGTCAAATCCACACACCTGGGTGCAAAGCAAAGAAGCTGCTATAAAGATGCAAGCCTTCAGATCAACATTGGTTGGTCAGAGTCTTAACATTGAAGACCTGGAAATGGCAGAGAAAGTATACATTGGAATAAGCCAAAGACAAACATTCTCCAAGGAATTAGCCAAATTGGAAATGGCGCCACCTGGCGTGCAAAGAACAAGCTGCATATTCTTTAGACACAGACTCCTGCATCTGTGCTATCAGAAGGTTTACATGTCGCAGAGGTCAAGTCTCTCACATTCGCTCAGATAACGGGACCAACTTGGTAGGTGCTGAAAAGGAATTACGAAAGGCTCTTGTGAGTTTAGATCAGGACAAAATAAAGAATTCCCTGCTTAAGGATAACATCAAATGGTCTTTCAACCCTCCAGCAGCATCTCACCATGGTGGTGTATGGGAGAGGATCATCAGAATGGTGAGAAAAGTGCTTTTGTCAGTTCTGCACCAGCAAGTACTTGATGATGAAGGCCTATGTACCATTTTATGCGAAGCAGAGGCAATCCTCAACAGTCGACCCATCACTACCACGTCACCTGACCCACACGATCTCGAAGCTCTGACACCTAACCATGTTCTCCTCTTAAAGTCTAAACCTGTTCTACCACCAGGGATTTTTCAGAAGGCTGACATGTATCTGAGGCGCAGGTGGAAACAAGCCCAATACATAGCTGATTTGTTTTGGAAGAGATGGGCCCAAGAATATTTACCACTGTTGCAAGAACGGCAAAAATGGATAAATCCAAAAAGGAACATCCAAATAGGAGACATTGTCTTGATTGTGGACGCAACAGCACACAGAGGGTCCTGGACGTTGGGAAGAGTCCTACAAACCTTTCAAGATGGTAAAGGGCTGGTGCGTTCAGTACAGATCAAAACTAAGACTAGTGTTCTTGAACGGCCCATCACAAAAGTCTGTTTGCTGGTAGAAGACTGCTCCCCTGACAACCAACCTCAACCAACCCATTGAAAGTATGTAATCTTTTATTTTTATTTTTATTTTTTATTTAAAGACATAATTTGGTTGAGGAATATGTTTAAAGGCTCCATTTTATTTCTGTTTTTATAATTGTATTACGCTCACATTGCATACAATTAGGGGCCGAAAATGTTGGAGCGAAAGTAACCCTTTCTGTGTGAGTGTCCCATGTGCACCCTCTGCAGGCCTGGAGTCTAATGTCTCCACCCCAAAAGCCTTGATTACCTGCTCAGAGGGAGACCAGGTGTGGCTGATTGGAGGCAACAGCTTTCTTAAGTCTGTCTCCTGCCCTCACAAGCTGGATCGCTTATTTTGAATCTTTTTCATTTCTTGTTTACCTATATGTTTAAAGTTTAAATAAATCCTCAATCCACTGAGGTTAAATCACCATCTTTCTCGTGGACAATCCCTTTTTGCAGACATGAAGGCAAGGACAGTCAGTTATGAAATCACTCCCAATCAGTTACCTGGAAATTTGGGTAAAAGACCAATACAGTGTGCTTCAGTGCAGTTCTGTATATTCGTCTCTCCTGAGTTTACAGACATTAAAGGGAAAATATGACTGTGTATGTGTTGCTGTTTCATCTCCTCTGACTCTGACCAGCAGGTGGTACCAGATATTTAACTTTCTTTGTCTTTTTCACTCTTTCATTGCACCACTGAGTGAAATAACTGCAGACTGCCTTCCTGTTTGGACATTTGCATCTTGATATTCACTCTGTAATAGAGTTTTGCCTCTAGTGTCTGAGTCTTTCCTTGTTTGTCAGTGACCTACAGAAAGTCAGAGAAGGAACAAAAAGGAAAATGTATTCTCACAGTGTGTTAAACATGTTACTTTCTCTGCAAGGGTCACATCATTTCATTTTTCCCTACAATTTTCATTTGACTTCAGCTTAAAACGTTAAAAACTTTCCCACATTGTGTGTGTGTGTGTGTGTGTGTGTGTGTGTGTGTGTGTGTGTGTGTGTGTGTTTGTGCGTGCGTGCGTGTGTGTTTTTGTGTGTTTTTTCATTCCTCACCCTAGGTATGTTTTTTTTTAGAATATTTTAAATAAGCTTTTTTTTAAAAAATATGATTGTTTTTAACATTTCAGTCCTCAGATCAATAGCAGAGATCCTGGGATGCTGTTACATAACTGGAAAGTAGTCTATTCATTCAGTCAGTCAGGGCCCCCCCCTTAATCCCCATTTTATCTCTTTCTCTTTTTAATATTCCTTTCTTAATACATGTGTTAATAATATTCTAAGCATTATTGCTATTATTATCACAACAACTGCTATCATTATAATATTGAGTAAAATATTTTTCTATTATTTTATCATATTGTTTATTGTTGTTTTACAACATTTTTGTTATTGTCATTGATATTATTATTATTATTATTATCATTACTAATACTATAATAATAATAATAATAATAATAATAATAATAAGTATTATTATTATTATTATATTTACTTCTCTCCTCCTCCCACAATAATAGACACAGCATATTTTTTATAAAAGATCTCCAGAAGTAAAACCAAAAACTCAATCTATAATGCAGAGAGACCACTGGACTGAGGCATGAGTCATCACATACATGTTTTAAAATACCCTTTAAGCTACTATATGTTGTTGTTGCTGTTTTGATATTTTTCTTCCAAATATTCGATTTTTATAAATAAGCACACAAATGCATAAAATCAAGTCATCAGTCATTTGACAGCATGTGGTCCTCCTTTTTTCAGTGTATTATGCACTCTCACTCTCTCTCACACACACACACACACACACACACACACACACACACACACACACACACACACACACACACACACACACACACACACACACACACACACACAAGCACACACACTCACTAACCAGTGTGCCGAACATGCAGCTTTTCAGTCCATCACGGTAACATGCTGAGGCTGCTTGTTAGAATCAGTTCTCACCTGTTTAATGACCAGAAGCAGGATTGGGTCATAAATGTGTGTGAGTGGGGGGGATTTACCTTCATGAATACAAGCACACACACTCACTTACAAATGTGCTGACCATCTAATCATTAAATGAGTGAAAGGGCGTGTTTGCAAGCATTGTCATAACATCATGTCAAACACACACTCAAACACACACACACACACACACACACAAACAAATGCATTCTAATTTAGATTCCATCACAGTGGTAGAACTATCAACATTAGCTTACAGTTTTTTTTCGACAAAGGGCACAACTGGAGCCACATGTGCAAAACTCTAACAGTCTGCACAGCAGCAGTTAATGTGGACCAAACTAGTTCATTTTTCATTGCTTGAACACATTACAGAAGTCTACACACGTATCCCATGGTTTTAACTACAACCTGCACAACAGTGTGTATTTAATGCACTTTGTTCAAATGCTAACATGCTTTAAATTGTGTATAACTACTAAGCACACATTCAGATCGGAATGATTGTTGCAACTTCTGTTAACCGTGTTAACCATATTAAAACATATATAAAATAAATTTTGGGAATGTGAATACAGTCAGCATAACAACAATTCCCAGAGTCCTAGAGAAACATGAACTAAGGATGAAGCAGCTGTTCACTGTTAACCTGACTCTTGCCAGATGAATTTCGTTCCACCTTACGTCCGTCTTGACTCCACCTAGCTCCACTCAACCATCTGGGATTGCTCCACACCGGAGTGATTTCAGGGTCCGCAAAAAATGGTCAGGCCAATCAGGACCGCCGGGCGGGGTTTTATATATGTGACGAAGCAGAGAAACAACTGTTGTGATTCAGACAACAATGGCGGCTCGCATCGAATAAGCAGACATCAACATGGATGCTGCTATTTTATTCATTTTGTCCAATCTAGAGAATCTTTCTTCATTTAAAGAACACCAGAGAACGGCTCTGAAGGCTTTTGTTGGTTGAAACCATGTCGTCTGTTCTGTTAGGCTTTTCCCTGTAGCCTTGTTGTGAGTGGTTGAAGTAGCACGTCAATAAAGATGACGGACAAGTGGTTTATCCAATAATGTGCAAGGATTTTTGATAAGGCCCAGCCTCCTGAAATCACTTTCCAGTCAAGCAATCCCAGATGGATGAGTGAAGCATGGAGGAAAGTTCACTGTACCCTTTGAGAGAAACAGTGAGGGTGTGAAAGAACACCGGTATGATAGTTTGCTGTTCTACAAACCACTCATTAGCCCTTACAGTGAGGTTAATTTATTTTCTTGATGACCAGCATGATCAACTTGTGACAGCAGAGGAGAGAAGATATGGGGCAATAAACTCCCCTACCTTCATTGTTGTGTAGGATAATGTGACATTCCAGCGCTCTGCTGCAGTCACAGACTGGTTTTCTGCACATTCCAGGATGTTAGTGCTATTTCTACCTCCATAAAAAAAGTTTTTCTCTGTGTGGAGATGGGAGATTTATGACCACCATCCACATGACCAGATTTCATTACTGGATGCCTAAATGCGGGTTGTGGAGACTTCTCCTGAAGACTGCCAGGGTTGGATTAGACATTCCAAAAGATTTGTTCCCAGATATATCGCCAGAAAAGACATACGATGTGATGTGGATGGAAACTTGTGGCCAAATGCGTAAGACAGGGAAGACTAGAACCCTCAAAACAATGCACAGTATAGTGCATAGTTACATTGTATATGTTGTTTTTTTGTAAATTACTGTAGTGCAGCCGTGGAAATTCCGGATTTTTTGTTTCATCTTTTTATTTTGCACAATATGCACAGATACAGAAAAAAGGATATTGAAGCAAATCTCTGATCTGATATTGTAACATAAACTATTTTACAGTCAATTAAGTGGGAAGATGTTATTCTTATTCTATAGTAAAATACTGATTTACTTCAAAGATGAAAGTTCATCATTTAGGTAATGCTAGGTGTTGTTAGTGTTTTTAAGGTCATTGTGTTATGAGTGGCAATGTTTGCTTTCTGATTGATACATGTTGCCAGTGTTTTGGTCTAACAAGCTGATTTCAAGACATGTCTGAAGTGTATTGGTGGCTTGAGTGAGTTTTGGAGGTGAGATTAGCTGTTTGGCCAAGATACTTGTTGGTAATGCAAACTGTATGACGACTTTTCAAAAAGTGACTTCAGTATTGTCCAATGCTTGTTAGCAATCAAAAACTGTAACAGAATATTACAATGAAAATGTTCAACAGCTGCTGTCACATCTTCAGGTCGGACACTTCCTCTCCCTCCTTCTTCTAAAATTTGTTGCTCCCCAACCTCCCTCTCTCTTCTTTCATTCTTTCTGTGTCTCTCTCTCTCTTTTTATTCTCTCATTCATCATGTTGACAACAGCACGGCTACTTTTGTGAAATGGAGAAAAATGTTTAAGTCAGCTTTTCTCCGTCTCTTTCTCCCTCCCTCATCCCTCTTGGCCATAGATATGTGTATGTGTCTTTGCGCATATGTGCGTCAGTGTGTGTGTGTGTGTGTGTGTGTGTGTATGTGTGCATGTGTGAGGAGGGCAGACAGGGAATAATTCCTGTGCAGTGGAAAGCACTTTACATATGAATGGGATTTGGCTGCAGATCCAGATTTGCCAGTTATTAGTGAAGTGACTCATTTGTTGCCTTAAACTTCATATATAGCTTCCTACAGAAGCAATTTTGCCTGTGGTATCAGTGCACAAGTCATGTCCCAGTAAAATAGAATAAAGATCATTAAAAAAGCCTTTTTTCACAAACACACACACACACACACACACACACACACACACACACACACACACACACACACACTCAAACAAACAAACAAACAGCGTTATACAAATAAAAAGTATGTTCTTCATCTCCCCCTATGTCACATCCACTTAGCGCTGATTTGGTGTGAATGCAGCTCCTGCATTGTGGGAAGATGTGTTCGTGTGTGTTTTAAAGAGAGAAGAAACTTGCCCTGCATGTCATTTAGGTGCCAATATTTCTTTTCCCTACCTCTTTGTTATCAATAAGTAGCACACAACCTCTACTTCCACTTTTATATGGAAACTATTGCTATATCTATATTCAGTGTGTGTGTGCGAGTATATGCATACTCATGTGCATGCTTTTGTGTGTGAATGTATGCGATAATATGACTTTAATGAAAATAGCATCCTCTATCTGATAAATGGAGTGTGTCCTGGAGCGTTAGTGGAGGCACGGTTGTATCATGGCATTAAGATTGAATCCAGGATATCCCTTTGGGTTGCCTCTGATTGGCTGAAATCTAACAGGGCCTCGCTCAGTGTTTGTGTGGTTCTGCACTTTTTTGGTGTGTATGTTCTTAGCACATTAAATTATTTTTAGCTTTTTAACCAGCATTTGTGTTCTGTTTGTTTCTATGTGTGTGTGTGTGTGTGTGTGTGTTTCTTATACAATTATAAGTAGGTAACAGGAGACATGGACAGTCTCCACATTTCATTTCCCCTGCTGCTCGTCGTATTACACCTAATACATCCTTTATTTATTCGACCAAATACCTTGAGTGGTGTTGTGATTTATGACTCTTTATTGTCAGGGGCATCTACTGTCAACGGCCATGAAAAACAATAAATGTTTTTTTTCATTTAGTGGAGGTTAGTAGAGATTGATTTATTGTAAAATTGGCTTATATTGATGTTTAAAATAACTGATACTGACTTTTCTGTAGTGAAACGGATATAACCAACCTGTTTTAAAGTCAGCATCCCTTTATTAAACTATCTTTGAATGAGCTCAAATTCAATCATACAAATTAAAGAAACAGCCTTTAATATAGCCTCCACTTTTCACATGAAAACTAACTGCTCAAAAGTCCTTTAAGCTGCTTTAAGCAACTAAAGTTACTGAGATATTCTTCAGTACTTATGTTGTACATAGCCCAATGAATTAAATCCTAAAAAATTCATAAAAAAGTCATTTCAAATGCATTGATATATTAATATATGTCCCTGCGAATGTATACTTCTTTTATCAAGTTCAAATATTTGTCAATCCACTGTGCTGTGAGGCAGTATTCTCAGAGGGTGAGCATCCACACTCCATATACACTGGAGATCAAAATTAGAGAACAAATTAGAAATACTTGATTTATTTTGAAATCTATCTATCTATCTATCTATCTATCTATCCGTCTCGTTGTTTAAGATATTTTGGACTGAAAGCCCACTCTACATAGATAGATAGATAGATAGATAGATAGATAGATAGATAGATAGATACTGTGTGCAGAGACAGATCCTTGCCCTGTTCAGCACTGAACTGGAGACCACTGCAGAGTTAAACTGATTCCCCATTGAGAATCTTCTCATAATCCTGTCCTCTCGTGCACTTGTTTTACGTGGACAACCGGCCTTTTTGAGGGACTTAAATGAACCTGTGTCCTTGTAAAGTTTCAATATTCTTGAAATCAAAGACTGTGAACGTCCAACCTCTCTCTGATGGCTGAGGGGGTCATCCCTTTGGCCTTCATATGGACAATCTGCTGTCTCAGGGTTTCACCTTAGAGCAGCTCACCATCTTGTAAAGTAACTAGGAGAGCTGCAGATAAAAAGGGTGTGTCCAAAAATGAAGTCAGTTGTCTCCAGGTTCCAAAAGTAGAAGTAGAAGTATGAGCCTTCAGTCACACCCTCACTGCACCTGCAGGTGAGAGGGTATGGCCTCATTTTTCCCAATGTTGTTGCTGTCCCCGCATATGTACGTTCTGTGTAGGTGTGTGTGTGTGTGTGTGTGTGTGTGTGTGTGTGTGTGCGCGTGCGTGTGTCGGTGTGTGTGTGTGTGTGAAGGCTACCCTGATTAGGCTTTCCATCTCTTCCACAGACATGTTGATAAGGCTTCATTTGGACTCACTTAATCCTCATTAAGGAGTGAAGGTGCAAGAAAAACTTAGTGGAAGAAAGACAACAATTACGTTTTAAACTGTGAGATAAGACCCTTTCTGTGACTTCCAAGTTTTTGCTCAGCTCTGGTCCCCTTGGATGGTGTGCCTTTAGCCAGTAGAGAGGGACCTTGGGAGGACGGGCTAAAATAGACCGCCTCTCATTTCTGGCTGCCCTGTTAGCGGTGGGCAGCCCTCGAGCCATGCCATCCAGGCCACTGCCAGCACCATTCCCTTTTTAATTATGTCTCGTCCACTGGGTCCATGTGGAAGTCCCGGTGTTGCAGCACAAGAGGAAGAGTGCTTTAATAAATGTCAAGCCCGATCCTTATCGATGCCAGTGTGGTTCTGCTGCTTCATCACTTACACTTTAGCCTCAACTGTACTCTGCTGCAGTGTGTGAATGTGTGCAAAGCTACTGTATGCATTTGTGTAGAAGCACAAACTGTTATGGGCCTGTATTTTATGTTCTATTCCCACTGTAGATACAAATGTTCACAGGCAGTGATGTTATTTAGTTTAATTAAGGTGACATACTTCTATTGTTTTCAGTAGGGGGTTGGGGGTGCCAAGATACATGCAAACACAAAACAGATAACATGCACATGCGTATTAATGTTTAGAATCAATAACTGACATATTCAGTATCACAAGTTATGCAGTTAAATCTGAAACTTACATGAAGATATTACTACAGCAGGGCCAACCAGTACCCTAAAAATAAACCTGCAACACATTCAGCTGTTGCTGACTCACTGAAAACTGCATAAAAGAAAAGACAACATTTCGGCTTCACACTTATGGGCTGATTTGTACCTCCTTTGTGGTGTCCACTTGTCCTCTAATCTTCTTACCTCTATGGGTTTATAGTAGGTTTTTGCTCTGTGCTGACAAGAGGACACAAAGATTATATTTCAACAAAATAAGAAAACACAGGGGGTGTAAATCCCAATGCAAATTATGTTTATTAAAAATGTCAAAGTACTAATGACAATAACATGGGTTGAGAGGGAATCATACCTGCAGAGCTAGTGACTGAATTTGCGAGTGGGGTTGGTGGAAAGGTCATAATTTGATCCCCCTAAAACAACTAAATGTATTGGTCTTTTCCTGAAGGGAACTTGTGGTCAGTCTGCTTGTTTAACATTGAATTGCAAGCAACATAATGCAGGGACCCCTCCCTATAGAACCCCAGTCATTTACACTCCTAATGACTAAAGGGGCCCCACAGAGAAAGCAGCATATTGCTTTGGCTTTCATACAAGGGTCAATTCAACAAAACAGGGAGGACTTTAAAAGCAAATGGAACATAAAACATGGAAGCCATTTTAATTTGGAGTGATACACAGAGAGCAGTGGAAGATTAAGGTTTCACTGATATAATTAGCATTTCCTTTCTGGTGGAAAGTGATCACATGATTTTTCAAAAATGGCTCATTAGCCTTATTAATTAATTAATTATTTAAGTAATAATTGCCTCCCATTCTACTTTTGGAAACCCTAGGAACAAAAAGCAGCCCTGCATTCATAACACCTTTGTAGGTAGGAGAAGGACTTCAAATTACAGTATATTCTGGATTTTACATGGAGCCAGTGCAAAGAAGCTAATACAGGAGAAATATGTTTTCTTGGGTTAGTTCTAGTTAGTACATGAGCTGCAGCATTTTAGACCAACTGGACACTCTTAACAGACTTATTGGAGCAGCCTGATAATAAGGAGTTGCAATAGTCCAGCCTAGAAGTAACAAATGCATGGACTAATTTTTTCTAAATCTTTTTGAGATACAATGTTCCTAATTCTTGCAAGGTGAAAAAATTCAAAAATAATAACCAGATTCCTTACTGTGTTGCTGGAGGATAACACAACACCATGCAGGGTAACAGTATTGCTAGATACTAGAGTTTCGGAGGCCTCCAGGGCCAAGTACAATATCTTCAGTTTTATCTGAGTTTAACATCAGAAAATTGCAGGTCATCCAGCTTTTTATTTCCTTTCCACATTTGAAGTTTAGCTAACTGATCGGTTTCTTCTGGTTTGATTGAAACATATAATTGGGTATCATCAGCATAACAATGAAAGTTTATGGAGTACTTCCTTATAATATTTTCTAAAGGAAGCATATATAAGGTGAATATAATCAGTCCAAGGAAAGAACCCTGTGGGACTCTGGGACTAACTTTAGTGTACATGGAGGATGTGTCATTAAAATGTACAAACTGAGATTGATTTGATAAATAAGACTTAAACTAGCTTAATGCAGTTCCCTCAATGCCAATTAGATGCTTCAGTCTCTGTAACAGGATGCAATGGTCAATAGTGTCGAAAGCAGCACTAAGATCTAGTAAAACAAGTACATAACTCATTATTATGTAAAAAGTCACACAGCTGATGGCGACTGGCAACTCATTTCTCAAGGATCTTGGAGAGAAAAGGAAGGTTATATATAGGTCTATAGTTGGCTAGAACCTCTGGATCAAGGCTGGGCTTTTTAAGAAGAGGTTTAATTACATCTACTTTAAAAGACTGTGGTACATAACCTGCTGATAAAGAAATATTGATCACAGAGCTGGGCGATATGGACCAAAAGTTCTTTCTCAATATTATTTTGCTGAATCGCGATGCTCGATACACGGTATATCTTGAAGAAAAACACAGTGAGTTCCAAGTCGAATCAACATGTGCCAAATTCCAAACTACTGGCTTGTTAAATAACATTACATAATAATTGAATACAAATGTTTCTGTATATATATATATATATATATATATATATATATATATATATATATAGTGTGTGTGTGTGTGTATGTGTGCATGTGCGTATGCGTGTGTGTGTGTGGCTGCTTGGGGCAGAAGGTGGCCTCTGTGAAGTGGCGGTGCTGCCTCTTTGTTAAACACATTAGTAATTCACTGGTGCACGAGACATATATACCTGTTTTTTTAGGAGCATATTGTACAGCTTGTTCCACACATTCTATGAATAAGTGTGGACAGGGAGCGTCGACACAATAGTCTGGCAGTTGCATGCTGTTAGGACACGGTGCGTTGCAACCTGTTTGCGGCATCCTCTGCAGAATATAGTCGTTTGCTGGTCATCTGCTGAATCTCATTCCCATTCTCATCCTATTATTTTCAGAGTAATATAAAAGTAGTGTAATCAGTAACACAAGACTCTACACTGACAGTGTAGGCTAATATTTTAAAGTAACATATTACCTTCCAATGAAAGTAACTAGTAATATGTAGTACATTACATTTGGAAAGTAACTTACATCCATAATATTAACTCTGGGCTCTCCTCTGAGTCAGTCTGTCCCTCTCTGTGTAAGTCTATGGGGTGGATGTGCCACTGTAGCGTGGCATTGCCCAAATGCTTAAGTGTTGCACAGTGGTTTCAGCACAATTAAAGAACTGCTTAATAAATAATAGCCAGCCCCCAACCCCTCCACCCATCCCCCAGCCTAAATAAATCCATTATAAAGGCAGACCATAGAGTTTATCCTGTTTTTACTCAATAATTGATGAAGACAAATTCCTCCAGGCGCTAATTAGATAAACAGGAAATTAGTATTTATTGGAATACAGGTTTCAGAAAAGGTCATATTGAAAATTTGTCCAACATCTAGTCTGACATGCACCACTTTCGTGGTTATGCAAAAGGTTTTAATGGAAAGTCCATTGTCCAATACAGTCAACAACGTTTGAACAGTGTGGAGGTAGAGAGGGGGTGAAGAGGAAGGAAAAGAGAGAGAGAGAAGGTTTTTTTTACATCTACAGTGAAGGGAACAGAGAGCTCAATACAGTCATTAAAGTATCAAAAAGAGATGTACAAAGTGACATGGCCAACAATTCAGCATCAAGTCTATTACATCACAAGAGGCAAAGACTGGCCAGGCCTAGATACACAATATACAGAATTTAAACAGCGTGTGCACATTAACCAAGGCGACAAGTACAATAACATCACATAATGGCATACACAGAAAGAGATAGTGAGAGGAAGTGCCAACAGTCAATCAAAGATCTCCTCTCTCTTGTTCCCATAATAAACAGAGGAACTTCCAACACTGTGTCTTCATGCTCTCTCCATGCAACCATGTCTGTCTTAATTCAAAAGTGATGTGTATTTGTGTATAGGAGTGGTTCCCAAATTTTTAATGTATTTTGCGACTCCACAAGGATCAATAATAATCATCACAGCAGTGGCTGCAACAGTGCATGCGGTCCAGGTTAAGGTTCAGGTCAGGTAACAGAATATTAACAGTGATAATAAGGTAATGAAGCAAAATTGCTACTTTGATGATTTGACAAGGCCTTGTTAAATAGCTACAGTCAGATGAATAGGAATGATACCACAGTGCTGTAACGGCCGTTGCTATTTGACACCAATGCAGGTCTTTGTCTCTTTTGTGCCCTGTGCACACTGTAGTAACGTTACAAACCTACTTATTTCAACCTTATTCTCGACACTTTCCTAACCTTTACCATTTTGTTTGAATTCACGTTAACCACCTGTTCCCCATTTTTTAAAAACAACGTGGAGCATCATAGTGTGACATGCAGAGGCACCCATTGGGTTGACAAGCTTCCAATGGGCAATTCATCATAATCAATTTCTGATCTCAACCAATTTGATTAAACCTGAACCCAACGTTATCCCTAACCATGAGGGGGTGCTATTGTTACCGGCACCAGAACCTAGGGGAAATCTGGACCAGGAGCAAAGGTTACACAGGCTAGGGAACACTGCATAGCCAATATACACTCTAACTGTAGCTCTGTGTATCGATAGCAAGAGGACCAAAATGAATGTGACACAGCAGGCAAGCTAGCCTGTGTTAGCTTCAGCTAGCCTGTGTTAGCTTCACTAGGAAATCAAAGCATGCCACCAAATAAAAGTACTCCGACACCGGAGGAGTTTGAGGACATCAGAGCCTCCCTCCAGTCCGTACGCGGGGACCTGACTGCCGTCAGAGCGCAGCAGGCACAGCTCCTTGGGCAACAAGAGCAGCTCCTGGGGCTCCTGGAGTAGGTGAGACAACTGCGCCTCCAGAATGCCAAAAAGGACCGCCGTATCGCGGATCTCGGGTGGACGACCTGGAGCAGTATTCCCGAGTGAATGATGTGGTCATCACCGGCATTAAAATCAGACCGCACTCCTGTGCGCGTGAGGTGGCCGCGGACAGCGGGGATCCCAGCGAGCTGGAGGTGCAATCGGTGGAGCAACAGGTGGCATCCTACCTCCAGAGCAAGGGGATATAGGTGGACCTCCAGCACATCAAGGCCTGTCACCCTTTGCCCACGAGGAACGAGAGACCACCAACCATCATCATGAGATTTACCAACAGAAAAAACAAAGTGGCACTTCTGAGGCAAGGTAGACATCTCAAAGGCACCAGAGTTTTCATAAATGAACACCTGACAAAGCGAAATGCGGACATTGCATGGAAAGCTAGACAACTGAAACGACAAGGCAAGATCCAACACACGTGGGTAACAAACTGTAAAATATTCATCAAACTCAATGGGACTCCAGAGGCTTCCAAAGTGTTGGTGGTGGAAAAAAATGGAATATCTGGACATATACTGAAGGTATGAGACTCTCTTCATGATCACTATGAACAGTACACCACAGAGTATGCCAGGTAATGACATGGACACGTTAACATCATTATCCAGCGCAAACAAATGGAACTGGAAATGTGTGAATATCATGAGCACAGTATTACAGACCTGGATGCAGACATTGACCCTGATAATAATTTCTTCTCTGCTATTGTAAACGGTTGCAAATATTTTACTCAAGAAAAATATGTAAAAGACGTAGAATGACATGGGAAACTTTCAATTATACATTTTAATAGTAGGAGCATGTACACACATTTTGAGTCTATCAAGGAGTACTTACAACACTTTTCTCAACCATTTAGTATCATTGCACTAACTGAAACTTGGTTCAACATTCAAAAAGGTATACATTTCTGTCTTGAAGACTATGAACTAAAATATATGAATAGAGAAAAAGAATCAGGCGGTGGAGTAGGCTTATATATACACAAATCCCTCGAATATAATCTCCTAACTAATATGACATTGGTAATTGATGGAGTAATGGAATGTTTGACCATAGAAATTTATAATGAGAGAAAGAAAAATGTTATTGTGAGTTGTGTGTATGGAACACCTAGTTCAAGTATTGGCCCGAATGGATGGATAAATCAAAGGTAAGGTAAATCAAAAAAACATCTTTGTTTGTGGACATTTTAACGTAGACCTATTAAATCCCACCAAACAAAAACATATTGAGGACTTTATTGATACAATGTATAGCTTGTCTCTGTTTCCAATCATAACCAAACATAGCAGAATAACTTCACATAGCGCTACAATTATTGATAACATCTTTACTAACATTATCGATAGCCAAATTATCAGTGGCTTATTTATCTGTGACATTACTGACCACCTACCTGTTTTTACTTTGTTTGACTGCGATATTAAGAGAACCAAAGAACATATAGAAAAAAATCTCTAAACGAAAGATAAATGAAAAAACAATAAATGATCTGAACAACAGTCTAGCAGACCAGGATTGGAATACAGTTTATAACGAACAAAATGTGGATGTTGCTTATAGTAATACTTTTTTTGTTAATGTAGGGCCTGAGTTAGCTGCTGGAATTCCAGATTATGGAACTGAGGAATGCGTTTCAACAATTAAACAGAATCCATTGACGCTTTTCCTATCTGCTACAAATGAGCTGGAAGTGACTAAAATTATATAAAAATGTAAAAGTAAGACATCTACTGACTGTCACGATATCAGCATGATGCTGGTTAAGAAGGTTGTGTTCAATATTGTAAAACCCCTAACTTATATCTGCAACTTATCCTTCCAGTCTGGTTGTTTTCCACAAAAAATGAAAATTGCAAAAGTAGTACCACTCTTCAAAAATGATAACAAACACAGTTACACAAACTATAGACCAATCTCTTTATTGCCTCAATTTTCAAAACTTCTTGAAAAACTTTTTAACTCTCGGCTTGAAAAGTTTCTTGAGAAACACCAGACAATACATGAAGGTCAATAAGGTTTCAGAGCCAACAGAACCACATCAATGGCAATAATGGAAGCAATTGAAGAAATCACAAACGCATTTGATCAAAAAAATTTGCAGTTGGTATCTTTATAGATCTCAAAAAAGCCTTTGATACTATTAATCACTCGATTCTACTCAGTAAGATGGGGAAATATGGAATTCGTGGGGTAGCCAGATGTTAAAATGGGGCATTACATGGAGAACTTCGCATTGCTTGTGGTGCGCCCCAGGGGTCCGTGCTAGGACCTAAATTATATAATGTTTATATAAATGACATTTTCAATATATCTTGAGTATTAAAACGTATTCTTTTTGCCAATGACACAAATATATTTTACTGTAGCAATAATTATGATGAACTGGTGAATACTGTGAACAAGGAACTAAATATAATTAAAAGTGGATGGACATGAACAAACTATCCCTCAATATAGAAAAAACAAAATCAATGATGTTCAGCAGTCTAAAATGTAATTCCGACACTCAAATTATTAGCGAAGGTATCAAAATTGAAAATGTGAATGAAATTAAATTCTTGGGAATTATAATTGATAATAAATTGTCCTGGAAACCCCACGTCAGATACATAAAAACTAAAATCTCCAAAAAGCCTCCCAATTTTAAATAAAGTAAAACCATACCTTGATCACAATTTACTCTGTACATTATACTGTGCCTTGGTACTCCCATACTTTAACTATTGTGTTGAAGTGTGGGGAAACACGTACCAGAGTACTATTTACCCATTAATCATATTGCAGAAACAAGGCAGTGCGTATCATTCATAAGGTTGGGTTTCTAGATCACACTCATGAATTGTTTATCCAGTCCAAGTAACTAAAATTTAATGATCTTGTAAAATATAATACAACTTTAATCCTATATAAAGCTTTTGACAAATTATTACCAATTCATCTACAACACTTAATAATCTGAGAGGATATGGAGACTTCACACTACCTATAATTCGAACTACTCATAAAAGCTTTTGTGTATCTGTACGAGGTGTGAAACTATGGAACAGTCTGGACGCACACCACAAGCAATGCCAAAATATTCACAGATTCAAACTTGTATACAAACATCTGGTCTGGTCACAATATACAGAGAGAGGGTCTTAATTGTTCTGTACTTCTAGTGTTTATGTTATGTATTTGTCATTTCCTTACCATTACTGGTATTGTCTCTTACCATTGCTGGTATTGTCTCTTAACATTGCTGGTATTGTCTCTTATCATTGCTGGTATTGTCTCTTACCATTGCTGGTATTGTCTCGTACCATTGCTGGTATTGTCTCTTACCATTATTGGTATTTGTCTCTTACCATTGTTGGTACTGTTTATTCATTACCATTGTTGGTAATTTTTGTTACTATGTAACTCTAATGTGTTACCTATGGTAACTCCAATATGTGAATACTCAAACTGTTACTTTCTATGTTTAATATAGTGCACAACTTTGTATGAAAGTTGTTGATAGCCCTGTGTCACAGTGAAGCAGATTTTTTGTTCAATATGTATTATGGGGGTAGGATTAAATAAGTTTTCTTCTTCCTACTCCCTTTCAGGCAACTATTTTTTTTTATTTTTTATTTTTTTCCTCTTATGAATGTTAGCAATTTTTTTTATTTTTTTTTTGTTGGAAACTATGATGGACAAGAGGTGACTTGTGCCATGAATAATGTGTGGCGGAAATGAATAAATAAACAGACAAACAAACAAATGTCTTGCTCATGCCAGAGTTTCTTTCTTTCTGAGTTGCGCATGAATAGAGCTTGTAGCGAAAGTGTCCCTAGTGGGTCCAAGACAGCACCAGAGCACCTTCTACTGACGTAAAAGTGTATTACCATGATATAAAGTCTGTATCGAGAATTTTATAGTTGTTCAATTATTATGTAGCATTTTTACAACCTACTACACTATGCATTTTAAATTGCCAGTGCATTTTAACACTGCCAATTTTGATGCAGCTAACGGCCTTGCTGCAGCTAGGTTATATGTATATTTGGAAGAGTTTTATCAACAAATCAGTACAGATTCTGATATAAAAATATGAAGAAATGAATGTGAACTTTTTGGGACAGTGAACTTCAAAATTGTAATCTATGAATGTGAACTGGTTAAGTTAACCTGTGTGAACCGAACTCTTGGCTACAGTAGCTCCTAAGTGTGACCTTGCACAGCATTTGAAAAAAAAAGAAGCTTTTAAGTCAAAAGTTGAAGACCAAGTTCAAACCTCAGACTATATTTCACTTAGTAAATCATTTGAAGCTCTTACCATAAAGGATGTCTGGTCATAGTGTTAGTCTTGTATCATCTTGTATCATCTGCCTTTCAAGACTCATTGATTCATAACTATACAGTCCCTTAAACTGCCATTTTCCGTTAAAAAGTCTCATCTTGGCCAATGTGATATATGATCTCAAATATATAAGTATATGCTCTTCAGATATACTTTGCTATGACTGGCATTCTGTGTACAGTGTGTGCGTTTGTGCATGCGTGCGTGTGTGTGTGTACAGATGTGTTCACCTCTTTCAAAAATAAACTTTTGTTTCAAGATTTAGCAGTCTCATAGCATTGCATGAAACCGACGGCTTGTATTTGGATATGGAAGCATGATCTTATTCGTGGTGTCTGTGCTGCAGAACACAAGGACATCCAGCCTTGCATCCTGGTGTCACATGTTAACAAGAGCAATGACATCTGTCTCTCTCTTGACTTAACATGAAGTTATTGCGTGAAGCAACTACAAGGAACTTTAATTCTATGGTGAGCACTGTTTATCCCTGTTGTTTGTGTGGTGCTTATTTTTAATAAAATAAATTTTAATAACCGCAATATAACAATAATACAAATTCACACACCAAGGTTAAAGATTTAGTAGTAATTTTGTTGATAAGTTATCAACGTTGTCTAGTAATGTATGTCCTTATAATATCAAAGTATATCAAACAGCATGGTATATCTTGCTTTAGGCAGCTGTTTTCAGAGGAAATAGCTATATAACTCCACTACCTGCTATCTAAACATAGTGGAGCATTAAGCAGCTAAAGAGCCAAAGATTTTCTCAGTTGGAGGAGACCGAACCAGTCTGCTGATTGTGTAATTAACCAAGTGTTTTGTGCACCTCCCGGAAAACACATTATAGTACTATTACTATACTATTTTAACAGATGTATCAATCCATACTGACTATGTAAGACATAATTCCCAATTCTCATTCACGTATTGCTTTGCTTCCATTGGGGATTTCCACCCATGATCCAATCCAGTTTTCTCCCACAGTCTAAAGATATGCAGGCCAGGTTAAAAGATCGGTTCAATTTTTTCTAGTCCATCTAGTCTATAAAACATTACACACATATAGCGTATCCATGTGTCCATGTAAGGATTATTGATGTGAATCAACCCTCCTGTTCATACTAGCTTTACAGATCATTTCCTAATTTGAGCCAGTGTAAGTGATGGGGAACAAAAATCCACAGTCCTTTTTTTGTGTGAAAATAGCTAATATTCAGCTAATGTTAACATGAGGCTTTAACAGAACAGAGGAGGGATCACGCATGATGGACACAATGCATAATGCTGTTCATTTTTCTATTACTTTTTTGGTACACATTAATGCATTGTTATTTGTTAATACCCACCTGTCCGACTGAAGGATGCTTGTTCACTGTCCTAACATTGTTCCAGTGTTGAGCTAGTGTACTAAACAAGAATTCCTCATATAGCTTTCAGTCCTGATTTACTCTCTCCTTTACTCAGCGGCTTGGTAATTAGCTTTCAGTATGCTAATTCAGCCTCTGCTCTTTCCCACTTGTTATGCTAACTTACTAGCCCATATAGGCATCAGGACTGATTAGCTGCAACTCAGCCCCTACGGAGTGGCAAAGTCAGCTTCACTTGCTGTTTTATTCAATTGTAATACATACTGCAAAAGTGATTCGCCTTAATAAATTGCTCAGTCTTGTATTGGACAGTGTGGCCCTGTTAAACTTAGTAAAGGGAATCGTATTGTAAGGAACGTCATTCGTTTTTCAGCTATTTTCAATATGAATTTTGTTCTAAGGATGGGGCTAGATTAAAATCAGGGGATTACCAAAGTTAGCACGGTTCCTCATCTGTGAACCATGAATGTGTGTACCAAATACCCTGGCAATTCATACAATATTTGTGGACATTCTGATATGCTTGATAAATACTGTATAGTATAGTCCCATATCATAAACTTGTATCATTTTCTTGCCTAGGCCCAAGAATCATTAGCATTGAAAATGGTCCAAACATTGCTTTTTTTATGAAGCTGTGTGATAGGACAAGATAGGACAATGACTGAAAAAGGTTTTTATGGGCTTATTATTTTAACTGGGATTTACGTTAATTGAACTCTAAATGAAGCAGGTCATAATTGATGGTGAAGGGAAAAGGCCAGCTCCCTCTCTCATTGACCTGCCCCCCCCCCCCATACTTCCATCCTTACTTGCTCTCTTCACAACAACCAGAGTCATCAAATTGGCAGATAGTGAAATTTCTTTCACATTTTTTATTATATTGAGATTGAGAGAAGATTGTAATATTTCCCTAAGTGACGTCAAACTGTTTGCTCTATTATTTGCCCTATAGCTACTGATGTCATGAACTTCATCACAATTTAGCATAACTGTATTTGAGATCAGTGTCAGCCTGCAGACAAACTGTGTTGACCTCCAGTTACTGATGGTAATATGAGGAGACAGACTTACTCCATCATCTCTAAATATCTGTGTCTCTCACAAAATTGTTGCAAAGTCACTTATTTAAAACAACATATTGTGACTTTTTAGTTTAAAATAATAGTACTATAACTGCCCTACCAATGATTGATTGACTGGATGGCGCTGTGTCGTGCCAGAACTGAAACTGGGTAGGTGGGCAACAGAACAGGTTCAGCAGCCTCTATGGACATTATGGCAGTGGTGGAGAGATGTTGACAGAGTAAACATAGAAGAGAAAAAGAGAGACTGACAGAGCAAGAGGCTGCAAGCTTACAGTACATCTCAGACTGTTTTTTGTCATTGGCGAGAGCTCTGGGAAATGAAAGGCTGCAAGACACATGCTGAAGTGGACTTCTTGCTGTGGGACTAGTAAGTGATATTTACTGGCTTGCTTTGTCTTGTGTTGTTGCACTAGCTTGATCTTGGCTATGTTAGCAAAGTTGACAACTTGCTAGTTTTTGATTAATGATGATGAGTAATATAATCATAACAAATGCATGAGTACAGCTGTCCATACTTTGACAGCAGTGTATAAGGGAATTTTGGTCTATGGGGTTTAGATCTTAGACACTTTCTCCTCCCAATTTAACTGGCTTCTTTACAGACTTCGAAAACATTAAAGTGGTGAATAATAATAGTTTGAACATACATTCACAGTTTTGTACATTTGTGTGTATCCTAAGGGTCTCAAAAATGTGTTTGTAAAATGAAAATTATCACACAAATCCAAGATGGCCGACTTTGAAATTTTTCTTAAAAATGTAAATATGTTCTTCAAGTTGAGAGCAATGACATTTTCCCAAACATGGCGTGTGTTTGGGGGCGCTATAGAGCCTGTTGGCCTCACACGAGCCCAATTACTGCAGAACTTTTCTCATCTGTGTGCCAGTTGTAGGTGCAACCAGCATGCCAAAGATGATTGTTCATTCTGGAACAATATGAACTTTCAGTTTGATTATGAGAAGGCCTCAGCCTGATCAAACAAAGGGAAAGACTAGGCCAAAAAGCCTGGTAGCCTTTGTCCCTGAGTGCATGGTCACAGACAAAGGCCATGCAAATCTCCCCCAACAGGTCACATCCAGGTGTGAACTCTCCAAGGAACCCCAAACTGTTAGTCCATTGGCTTACCTGACCTCTGGTGATGACATCACCATCGTTCCTATAAAACTGTAGGACACCTCCTGCTCACTCTCTTTCTCTGATTCTCTTCGACTCTCTTCTGCGGGATCCAGAGACCAGCTGCCATCTGTCCCTAAGCCCTGAACATAGCCTATATGGAGTAGGATCATCAGCCAGGTTAACCAACCGGTTACCAACCCAACTGAGCAGAACAAAGAGCAATATGATTCCTCTTTTGTCTAAGAGCAAACAACAAGGGCAAGAACCTTTCTTCAACCAGCTTCCTTCACAAGGACCAGCCACTGGCATCGGAGCAACTCAACTTTTCTTTCCCATCTCATGGACTGGTAACTAATTACCAACTGGGCATAACTACATGTTATGTAGACTTTATGAACGGCTAAGCATAGTACTGTAACTTTGTTATAACCTGAATTATAATTTCTGCGATCTTCAACCTGCTGGCTTTTGAGTGACTTAAATGTTCACACCATCTCTGCAGGACTCCAAGCCCCAGACCTCTCCTCTTTTTTTCACAAACACACGCACACACACACACACACACACACACACACACACACACACACACACACACACACACACACACACACACACACACACACACACACACACACACAGAGTTTTGGTCAGTTTTTCGAGAATCCCAAGCCCCTCAAAATTTGATGATCTTTAACCATAAAGCTGAATTGCAGTTGTCAGTAGGTGGCGCTATGACTATGACTCAATTTCAGCATGTAGATGTCTTCAGGGCCTGGACTGTTATCCAGCATGTGAAATTGGGGGCAGAGTGAACAATGTAAAGTAGAGTTACAAAAACTACCATACAAAATTTACCGCCACGCCACATCAAGTCCGTTTCATGAATCCTGAAAAGCTCTGCAGTTTAGCATCACAAGGGTCTGTAGTTGCAACCTACCAGATTTGAAGTTGCTCGGGTTTATTCTCTAGTTTGTTAAAGTACAACACGTCTGGGTGGCTTCACGGTAAATTCAACACGGCCGACTTCCTGTTGGAGTTAGGGTAAGGCTCCAAGAGGCTTTTTTAAGTCTCCATATTTTACCTCTGCCTACCAGATTTTGTACGTCTACATCAAATGTAAAGGTGAGGGCAGTGACTTTGAAATATTCTAGGGGGCACCCTCAAGCCAACTTAACACACACAAGCCCAAGACCCATATCAGGTATTAAGTTTAGACACTTATGATGCATGTGCAACTTTTTGTGTGCTTAAAGAGTACCAATAGCACCTCAAAAATGGTAAAGGTAATTAGGCGCTACAGAGCTGACATGCCACACCCAAGCCCAATTGTGACATCAAATCGAAGTAATTACTAGTTTTAACATGAATGAATTTCCTGAGTTTTTGTGCATCCTAGACTCCTCAATTATGTGTGTTTGTAAAATGAAAATTGATGCACAAAAGATGGCCGACTTCCTGTTCAGACAAAAAAAATTCCCAAAATGTAAATGTGTTCTTTAAGATGAGAGCAATGATCCCACCAGATTTCATGAACATCAAAGGACCTTAAGCCCAACCATAAAGTGCGTTTGGGGGGCGCTGTGGAGCCCGCTGGCCACGACCGACCCCAGTCAAATTTGACCTGTGTGGCAATTTCTTTGAGCATCCTAAGCCCCTCAAAAATGAGGGCGCAGTAGAAAAATAATATTTAAAAAAAAACAAACCTGTTTCCTCGCCAGGGACTGCTTTACACATATACACATATGTGAGCTAAGACTGAGCAGACTGAGCACAATAATAGATCATGTCTGTGTGTGCTGACGAAACAATGATGATGTACTTAAATGAATACTGGACTCTGGCCTGTGCCTTATGACTAAAATGTTCGGAATGAGTCAACTACAGAAGCATGTGGCTTCAGGAAAAAAAACAGTAGCCTTGTCAATGCTAACTTGACTCCGCCAGATGGATTGATTCACATTTGCACAGCATATCCATCTGGGAACTCTCATTTGAAGATCTTTTGGGGAGGGGCAAAAATACTGGTTGCTGATTGGATAAACCAACCGGCATACCCACCAGCATACGTGCTTTTGATCAGCAATTCAACCGAGATGAAGTGGCATGAATTTGAACAAGTCGGGTTCATCAAATAATCAGATTAACGCAAAATTAATACGCCTAGATATGTCAGAATGTTAGAATTTGAAATTAGGAAGCGAACCATGCAGTCGCCTCAAAATGCTGGGGACCCTGCAATTCCCATTCCCATTGGCTGTCCGGGCTGTAACGTGGATTCATGGTGCGTTCAGGTTTGTTCAGCAAAATGAACACGCTTAATTAATCATTTCCACCAGTAAAAAAAAAAAATGCTGTTCCCTCCTGACTTTTACTGCTGGAACGGCGTCCCCCACTTTCCACAACTGATCACACCACAACCAGCACAGCACTATGGGCTGTTGCTTATTCGTTTTTTGAGTGAAAATACATTTTTACTACAATTTTACAAGATGATAGTAGAGTCTGCTCTCTTCTTTTTTTGCTTTTTGTCCTTTTTCATCCCTCCTTGTTGTATTGCATGTGTTTTTCTGTGTTCCACTGTCACAGTAGTGCCCTCCTGCTGTGGAGATCAGCAGATTACTTCTCCCAGTGAGTCAGTGAATGGGAATGAGCTGGGCCCAATCTCCCCCTCGTCTTCTTATTCCTCCCTCATTCTCTCCCTCCCATTCTTTCTGTCCCTCGCTGCTTTACTCCTTCGCTCAGTCATTCATTTCCCTCCTCCTGTCCCTTTTCCTTTGTTCCATCAGGGCTTCATCCTCCCCTCTCTCATTTCCTAAAGCAGACACGAGGGTAGCCCACAGCGCCTCTTCCCCCTCCCATCACACCTCTCCTTCAGGTGGAGGATAGAGTGATTAGGACAGGGACAGAGGAGGAGGTTTGGGACAGAGATTGTTGGGCGAGAAAGTGATGAGCTGAGGATGGAGATGAGCTCTGTTCGTCTCTTTGGTTTGGATGAAGCAGCAGTGGAGAGCAGACAGAGACAATGGGAAAGGAGGGGGATTGAACACTGGATTGAATCTGCATGATGGATGTGCTCTGCATTTTTCCTCTTCTCACCTCTTTTGTCTTTCCACCACTCCTTTTTTCTTCATCTTACATTCACTTCACTTCTGCTGTCTTAATATCCCCCTTTCTAACTTATGTCATGCTCCCCCCTACTCTCTTTTGCTCTTTTTTCTTTTTTGTTCCTCTTTTTTCACCTCTGCTTTCCCCCTTGTTTATCTTATTTTAATTGATATCTCTCGCTCCTCTTGCTTATACCCTCCATCACCCCCTTATCTCTTTTTCCACAACTCCTTTCTCTCTCCTGTTCTCTCCTTTTTCTTTTAGAGTGTCTTCTCCTCTCTTCATTGTCAGTGTATGGCACTCATCCCCCCTTGCTTTGCCCTCCATTTCCAATCTTCTCACTGCCTTTTCCCCCAGCCCTTGTTCACTCTCTCTTTCCATACTTTCTGTGTCTTCTCTACTAACTTTAAATTTTGCTTTTTCCTTTTCTTTCCTCCTCTCTCCTCCTTTTCCTTTCAATGCACCACACAGCCATCAGCTTCATCCCTCTCTCTCTCTTTTTCTTTCTCTTTGTGACTGTGTCAATGTCTCTTGGCCTCTCTGTGGTGGTGACAGTGTGACAGCTGCATACCGGCCCCATCACACTCAGCCTTTGATCACTCTCCCAGCTCACCATTGTGGCTAATGAGGGGAGCAGGAGAGCTTGGGGGCTTGCATACCCAAGTTTCCACATCGCCCTCTTTGCCTCCATCTTTCTATCTTTCCGCTCTGTGCGTCCTTCATATTCTTCTTATCAGATACTTGATGCTACCCTTTAGTTTGTTTAACAAGAAAACAAGAATGTTACAATCAATACAATAGTTTTATTCCTGTCAGGATGGAAAAGCATCTAAAACTATTTTCTTTTTTTATGATTTGAGGGATTTCAATTGTGATTTCAACAAAAAGTTGGCCGTGCCCCGTTCATGTCCCATGCATCACTGTAGTTATGTTTCAAACACACTTATTTTAAACCCCACCCAAGGTCTTGTCCTAACTCTAACCGAGTGATTTTGTTGTCTTAACCTAACCACATAGTTTAGCTCAAACTCGGAATAATTCTTCTCTACATCATTTGCAAACTGTCAAAAAGGCTGCTGCTAGGCTTTTAACACGCTGATGGTCACACACACCAATTTTAACCTCTTTGCAGAGGCTTCAGTTTCATTTTGATCATATTTTCTGCCCCTGTAAGACCTGGCTCCACAGAATGTCATAGACTTTCTGCATCTACTCATAACAAGCTGATTTCTTACGTCCCCTACCCAGGGCTTTCAAAGTGTACCTTGGACTTGTTTAAGACCAGGGAGAAAGATTGTGTCTTTCAGTGGGCAGCCCCTAAGCTTTTGAAAAGTGTTCCAACTAGCTTGAGGTCCTCAGAATCTGTGGACTCTTTTCTCTTGTGCCTCACGTCTGTTCTCCCTGTATATTGTATCTGGTGTTTTTTTTGTTCTTTGTATAACGTCGTATAACCTTTACTGTGAATTACTATGTGACTGTAAAAGGTGCTATATAAATAAACTCTGCTTTGCTAAAAAGTATCAGCAAGACATAATCTGTTAATACTCATTCTCTGAGGATCATAAATATCTGAACCAATGGTTCGCAACCTGGGGGTTAGGATACCCACACAATTTACCAAAATAAATATGAAATTGAAAAATAATAACCAGTTTTGAGTTATCCAGTCTTTAATCCATTGTTTTGCTTTTCCCCCTCATGAAATACTGTAGAAATGTTTTCATTCATTTTTCATTAACCTTTATTTAAGCAGGATATTCCCATTGAGATTTAAATAATCTTTTCCAAGGGAATCCTGGCCAAGACAGCAGCATAAAACAATGAAAGTTTCACATTTAAAAACAAAAACAACACACAACTAAACATGATAAAATAACATTAAAATAAACAAACAAATCGGTGCTCAGAAACAATACATGTGCAAATTGTGTTCAAAAAGTCCTTAATCCTGCTTTTGAATTGGTCCATGCTGATGAGGGATTCCAGTTTGAAATGATCCTGTAGTTTATTCCAAGATAAGGGTGCTAAATACTTAAAAGCACTTTCAACCTCAAAGTGTTGGTTCGAGGAACATTGAACGTAATAAGGCTGTTGGTTCTGGTGTTTCTAGGAGCCAGTAGAGAACACAGATATGATGGAGGTTGATGCAAAACAGCCTTATAAAAAAGCACAGAGACCAATGCTCCATTCTATGGGTGTGTAATGAATTTCTCGTACAGATTGCAATGGTTTGTTTGGAAACCAGAATCAGAGATGAATCATAAAGCAGCATGGTACACAGAATTCAACATTTTTAAAGATGACGTTTTTGCACGATGTAGAAAATATCACCGTCAATAACAGATAAATGAATGGCTTGGATGATTATTTATTTCTATACAAAAAAAACACCCTGAGTTTTTTTGTAAGGCAGGGGGAAGTTGTTTTTTGTATAGAACTAAAAGAACCTATTTACGAACAGAAAATCCATTCCTTCTCAGAACTTAGACTAGAAAATGCTATATGCAGTCCAATTACCATTTAAATTCATGCAGAAAACTTTGTTTAGTTGCATCCAAAAATGGACGGATGCATTCAAGAAATTGGGTCCATGTTTAAGAACAGCCAAACTATATGCTCCTTTCTTCGTTGGAGTGACAGTCCTTGGTGGGAGGTAGGTTTCGCCTTTGTAAGTGCTCTACTGGGTCATAATGACAAGTCATTGGAGTTACAGGAGGCCATTTGTGAACAGTTGTTCTTTGAGGTTAGATTGTTGAATCTCCTGGGAAGGGACGAAGGGACAGCGTTGTAAATTGGAGATAGGCGGTTTCTCAGACCTCCTCTTTTTAGCGATGGTTTCTCTACTTTTAGATAGATGGCTTCTTTGACTCCTCTTTCAAACCATCTGTGTCCAGGATTTGGACATTGCTGTCATCAAAGGAATGGGCTTTCTCCTTGAGATGTAAGTGGACAGCAGAGTCCAGGCCTGAGGAGTTAGCTCTCCTGTGTTGGGCCATGCGTTTATGCAGTGGTTGTTTTGTTTCTCCAATGTAGAGATCTTTGCATTCCTCGTTGCATGAACCAAATTGCTTTTGTGGGTGTGTGAATACACAGGAATGCTTTTCTCTTGTTTTGTTTTTCTTTCTCAACCACTTTGGTTTTCTTTCTGGAAACAGCTGCCATCTTCACAAAGGTCCAGCTGGGGTAACCACAAGTTGTGAGGGCGCCTCTCAGGTGCTTGCGTTCTTTCCCTTGGGCCTGTGAGCTGGTGGATACGTTATCAGCTCTGTGTTGCAGAGTTCTGATAACTCCAAGTTCCAGGGGGGGGGGGGGGGGGAGTAAAGCAGTAGATATTGGTCTGTGTGAGTGGGTTTTCTGTATACCCCAATGTGGAGGCTCCTGCCATTCTCCATATGGATGTCACAGTCTAAGAAAGGCAAACTGTTGTCCTTGACTTCTTCTCTGGTGAACTTGATGTTTCTGTCCACTGAGTTTATATGTTCGGTAAAAGTTTGCACCTCTTTGGATTGGATTTTATCCCATGTGTCATCCACATATCTGAACCAATGGCTTGGGGTTACTCCTTTGAAGAAGTTCAAAGCCTTGTCCTCTCCCTCCTCCACGTATATATTTGCCACAAAAGGGGATACTGTTGAACCCATGGCACAGCCGTGTTTTTGTCCGTAAAAAAGTGCCATTAAACTGGAAATATGTGGTGTTCAGACATAAACCCAGAAGTTGGCAAATGTGGTCTGGTTTGAAATTTTTCGGTTGTGTACGGAGTGGTCCTGTGTGAGCCCTTCTCTTACTGTGGCCAGAGCCTCCATGGTTGGAATACAGATGAACAAGGAAGTCAGGCCGTAGGATACCATGGTTTAAGCTGGATCCATTTTAAAGTCTCAGACTTTGTTCACAAAGTCTATGGAGTTTTTGATGTGGTGTGAGTTGTTGCCCACCAGTTGTGCCAGGATATTGGCTATGTGCTTGGCAATGTTGTAAGTGACCCAGTTTATGCTGCTGACAATAGGCCTGAGCGGGGCCCCTTCATTATGGATTTTTGGGAGTCTATATAAGCAGGGGATTTAGTCCTGCTTGAAACGTCTTCCTAGACAGGCAACCAAGTCCAGTTGCTTTTGACTTAAATTTATTTGGGGGTAACGATGACCTGGACAAATGAGAACATTCACAGGCTTATCTGTTTACAAACGCTCACACAACTCATCGTTAGCTTATCACTTAGTGGAACTAGATTGGGATCAGACTAATTACTGAAACTCCTGACTGTGTCCTGAGATAACTTTTGTTATGATTGGACACTATAAATAAAATTGAATTGAATTGAATTGAAAATTGAATTGAAACTTGTGTCTTACAGCAACACAATGAACAGACTTAACCTAGTGCATACACTTCAGTAAAACAACATAACATTATAAAAAAGTCACGTTATTGTGCTTCATGAATCTTGTAACAGTAACATCATAACTTTCATCATCAGTGACTACTGCATCACGATCGTTGGCAGGAAAAGTAACGAGATGAGTGTATTAACAGGAAACGGAAATGCAGCGCGACTTCACAACAAACAATTTCAAAGTAAAAGTCTCTAAACACGAAGAAACAGGCGCTACATAGAAAATAAAATTAAAATAACTTCACCCTCAAATTGGGAGGACGGGGCGCCCCCCTAATATAATGGTAGGGGAAACACTGTGTACCCTTATTCAGATCCACTTATGACATGTCCACAAAGTACATTTACACTCAGATGTACTCGTATGAACTCCAGTGCAGTTGTATTGGTGAATGCCGACTGCCTGTTTGCCCTTAAACACCATCAATCTATTGATTCAGTTAGAAGCATTTGCTTTTGTATATTGAAGCCGTCTGCATTCAAGGACAAAATAGAAAAGAGACATTTACAGTGTGGGCCCTTAATGCTTATCGATTCCTATCACTGTTTCTGTCTGCAGCTTTTCTCTTTCACTTTGCTCCTTTGCTTGTTCGTATAATTTCTTGTAATTTCTCTTTTCTTTTATTTTTTTGTTCACTACCTGTCTTTCCTCCCTTTTCTTTTCTTTGCATCTTGCCTTGTTCATTCCTATGTTTTGTGATCCATATCACCCTGCTCTCCTCCTCCCTTGTGGCAGTATTGCTGGGATGAAGAAATGAATTTCCCCTCCTGTTCAAATGCAGGTATGGAAAAAAAATATAGGGGACGAGAAGACAGGGAGAGAGATGGTGTTAATATTGATCTTGGTTAATTAGATTCCTATTGGATTCCCGTGGGGGATTGGAGTGGTGAGGCTCAGTGTTTGAATCCAGGCGGAGGAAAATGCAGCCGGAATTAGAAGGAATTTCATTTTAAACAGCAGCTGTTTGGACACAACACAAAAATCAGTGCTTCTCATATTTTATATATTCAAATCCCTCTCCTCAATCTGATCGTTCTCTCTGTGTTTAATTAGACCTCCTTTTGTCTTTTGTTGCTGTTCTTTTTCAGGCTGGAAAGCATTTAATGTTTTCTGACTTTATTTGCATTTTTTCTGCGACTTTGTGTGTTTGTGAGTGTGAGTGTATGTGTGCATTGGGACTCCCTCCATCCAAACATAGCCAGCATGAGTAGATGTGGTTCAGTGCTCCCATGAACATGTATGATTACCCTGAAACATGTGTAACCCACAGGATGTGGGTTTTAGCAGGCAGAGCGTTGCACTCCACGTGGCTGTGTATGCTCAAAGATTAGGCCTTCCATTTTTCTGAATTATTTCACATTCTTGCCTCCTCTGAAAGAGAAAGCTGGAATATACTATACATACAGACTTGATTCACAGGGATCAGCAGCATATAGTCACAGTAACAGAGTTAGCTGTGCTTCCTCATCAAAGACGCATTCTGTGAAAATGTTGAACCATCTACTGCAAGTATCAGCGCCTGTTAAGGGAACAACCCTAATGTGCTGTGTCAAGTACTTGTTCTATTTTGTTTATAAAGCCAAATCACAACAAAAGTTATCTCAAGACACTTTACATATAGAGTAGGTCTAGACCACACTCCATGACTTATTTATGATTCAGAATCAGAATCAGAATCAGAAATACTTTAATAATCCCAGGGGGAAATTATTTTTGCTATGAAACTCCAGATATACAAACAACAAATATTATACAGACGAAAACATATATTAGAAACAATGTTTAAGAAATATATACAAGATCAAAAATACCAGACTAATGTGCAATAGAACAGATTGTATATAGTTGAGTTTAAATTACAGAGAGGAGGTGACAGATTCTCCAACGGATGTATTGTATAATTTAATGACCTCAGATAGGAAAGATTTCCCGTGGCGCTCTGTGGTGCATCTGGGTGTGAAGGGTCTTCTGCTGAATGTGCGCCTCTACCGGGCCAGTATGTCGTAGAGAGGGTGGGAGACCATGTCCAGGAAAAAACAGAGCCTGGACAGCCTCCACCTCTCTGCCACGGTCGTCAGGGTGTCCAGCTCCTCCCCCACGACATCACCGGCCCTCCTGATCAGTTTGTTCAGTCTGTTGGAGTCTGTGACCTACAGCCCACTGCCCCAGCAGGTGACAGCGAAGAAGATCACGCTGGCCACCACAAACTCATAAAACATCCTCAGCATCATCTGGCAGATGTTAAAGCACCTCAGCCTCATCAGGAAGAAGAGTCGACTTTGGCTCTTTTTGTAGACAGTCTCTGCATTTCTAGTCCAGTTCAACTTATTATTGAAGTACACCCCCAGGTCCTTATACTCCTCTACAGTATCCACTACGAGCTCCTTAGTTTTAGTCACATTGAGTCATCAGAAAACGTCTGAAGGTTGCAGGACTCAGTGCAGCAGTTGAAGTCTAAGGTGAAAAGGGTGAAGAGAAAGGGAGAAAGGACAGTCCCCTGTGGGGCCCCAGTGTTTCTGACCACCCTGTCAAACATACAGTTCTGTAGGCGTACATACTGTGGTCTGCCCATCAGTTAATCCACAATCCAGGACGCAATTGGGTCCTCCACCTGCATCGCCTCCACCTGCATCGCAGCTATCTTCTTAACCAGTGGAGCCGGACGGATGGTGTTGAATGCACTGGAGAAGTCAAAGAACATGACTCTCACAGTGCTCACAGGCTTGTCCAGAATACTGTAGACTCTGTTCAGCAGGTAGGTGATGCAGTACTCAATTTCCAGGCAGGGCTGGTAGGTGTACTGTAGTGGATCAGTGAAGGGCCTGAACATAGGCCTTAGCTGCTCCAGGACAAGTCTCGCCATGGTCTTTATGATGTGGGATGTCAGGGCCACCGGTCTGTAGTCCTGAGGGCCACTGTGATGCGCCGTCTTTGGCACAGGCACGAGGCAGGATGTCTTCCACACAGCTGGGGGGCACAGGCTTTTATCACCCTGGGAAATACGCCATCGGGGCATGCAACTTTGCCAGGGTTGAGTCTTGACAGCTCTCTTCTTACCAGGTCAGGCGTGAAGCACACTGTAGAGGTGTCCGTTTGGTGAGGGCTGAGGTCATCAGGTTGTGGAGGACATGATGTAGAGCAGGGAGGAGGGGTGGAATAGGTAGGTGTGAAGTGAGGTGGTGAGGGGCAGACAAGGGCTCTGTAAGGGGGAGGTAACGTGGCATTGGTTGAGGGGCCGGCAGCAGCAGTCATGTGGGGGATGGGCCGCAGTATGAAACCTTCAGCTACCAAGCTCCTCTCCTGTGGAACAAACTCCCAAGTGTTATTCGGGAGGCAGACACTGTCCCCATATTTAAGCTTAAAACTTTCCTTTTTGATAAAGCTTACAGCTAGGGCTTATGAGCCTTCAGCAATGTTGTTATCTTTAAAGCTGAGTTTGTTCTGCTTAATGATGCTGCTATAGGCCTAGTCTCCCAGGGGCCAATACTTTTCCTGATACTCTGAGCTTCTCTCCTCTCTGTCTGTATTCAATTCAATTCAATTCAATTCAATTTTATTTATAGTGCCAAATCATAACAAAAGTTATCTCAGGACACTTTACAAACTAGGTAAAGACCACACTCTATGACTTATTTATGATTTACATGGACCCAACAATTCCCCCGTAGAGTATGGTGGCAACGGAAACCTTCCCTATTACAGGCAGGAACATCAGACAGACCCAGCTGTGTGGAGGACGGCCATCTGTTTTGACCGGTTGGGGAGGAAGAAAAGGAGAGAGAAAGATAGAAAAAATGGACAGATGGACAAAGAGAGACAAAAGCAGACACAAAGACAGAGACAGACACACTTCCAGTAACTATAATAATATCTATAGTAATGTGAATATGACTTAAATGTTATGGCAGTTAATACAGCAGAATAGTAGAAACAAGCACAGCTAAGGTTATAGATTATAATAGTAGCAGGAAGCTTCATGCAGGACCACGGCAGCAGGCACCACCACGATCAGCAGAAACCTGCGAGACGACAAAGCACAACCAACTCCGGGGAAGAAGTTGAATTAGTAACATGCATTGATGAGACATGGATGATACAGACAGAGAGGAGAGAAGCTCAGAGTATCTTGAAAAGTATTATCCCCCGGCAGTCTAGGTCTATAGCAGCATAATTAAGCAGAACAAAATCAGCTTAAAAATAACAACATTGCTAAGGGCTCGTAAGCCGTAGCTGTAAGCTTTATCAAAAAGGAAAGTTTTAAGTTTACTCTTAAATATGGGGACAGTGTCTGCATCATTCATGTCTCATCAATGCATGTTACTAATTCAACTTCTTCCCCGGAGTTGTTTGTGCTTTATCGTCTCGCAGGTCTCTGCCTATCGTGCTGGTGCCTGCTGCTGTGGTCCTGCATGGCACTTCCTGCTGCTATTATCACTGTTACTCATATATACTATCACTAGTTTAATAAACTATAAAATTTGTAGCCATAAAAACACCATCAGTGGTATGTCTCGCTGTATCGTAGCTGCTGTTGCCACTACGGATCATTGATCATGTTTGCCACCATAATTACTATCATTTTCATAATCTATCACCTTAGCTGTGCTTGTTTCCACTTTTCTGCTGTATTAACTGCCATAACATATAAGTCATATTCACATTTTTATAGATATTATTATAGTTACTGTTGCTTGCATCTCTGGAAGTCTGTCTGTCTGTCTCTCTCTGTCAATCTGTGCATCTTTTCTATCTTTCTCTCTCCTTTTGGTCCTCCCCAACCAGTCAAGACAGATAGCCATCCTCCACAGAGCTGGGTCTCGCCGACGTTTCTGCCTGTTATAGGGAAGGTTTTCGTTGCCACCGTACTCTACGGAGGAATTGTTGGGTCTATGTAAATCATAAATAAGTTATAGAGTGTGGTCTTTACCTACTCTGTAAAGTGTTCCGAGATAACCTTTGTTATAATTTGACACTAAATAAAATTGAATTGAATTGAGGTGAACCAGGTTATGATCTAACCTGCCCAGAGGGGGGAGAGAGGAGGAGATGTATGCATCCTTAATGTTAGCATACATCAGGTTCAGAGTCCTCTCCTCTCTGGTAGGACAGCACACGTACTGATGGAAGGTCGGCAGAACTCTATCCAAGGTGACGTGGTTAAAGTTTACCGACATGATGAAAAGGGCACTGGGGTGTTGAGTCTGGTGTCTGGAGATGGTGGTGTGTATGATGCTGCAGGCAGATATCGGGCTTGCAGAGGGAGGGATGTACAGAACAGCAGTGATGACATGCGGGATCTCTCTCTAGGCAGATAGTATGGAGTCCAACAGCCAGCAGTTCAACATCCGGACTACAGAGCTGTTCTTTAATGGTGATATGACCAGGATTACACCATCTGCTGTTTACTAGAACGGAAAGCCCCCCTCCTTTCCACTTACTGCTCGCGGTGCAGTCCTGGTCAGCCCGAATGGTGTGGAAGCCATCCATGTGAAACACATCAGACTGCACTCACTGTACTCCGGATGGCTGTGGGCGGCTCCGTTTTAGCGCTGTTAGTTCATCCATTTTTTTGTACAGAGACCGTACATTGCCCATAACAACAGAGGGGAGACACGGCTTAAATCTTCTCCTCTCCATAAGCCCGTCTCGTCTTGACCCTCCTCTATTACCCTGTAGGTACTTTAGGTTAATTGGATCAAAAGTGTGACTATCAAATTAAATATTTGAAAAAGGAAATTAATAAAGAAAAAATTAATAACTTTAATTTATTAAAAACTTCACACGGAGAACCAATTCAATGTAGGGCCTTAGCTCACGTTCAGATTATGAGATTGAGTATTCTCAATAAACTTATCGTTAATCAAGTAAATATTAGTTATCACCAATAATTATCAAAGATAATAATAAAAATTACTCTAGTTAAACCAGAGTTCCTCGGGTCACCACCGTCATAGTAAAGGGACAACTAATATAAAAGTCTCATTAAATATATTAAACTACTAATTAAGGGCTGAATAAATGTAATAGTTTAATCAGTTGAAGGATTTAAAAGTTATTTTCTTAGTAGAGGCTGGCTCATTCATCTTTGTGTAATATTAAATAAACAGACATATGGGAAACACAAACATTTATTAACAAATTAATAAATGCAACAAACAAAATACAATAAACTAACTAAAGCTAACAGCAAATGTGTTTGTGTGTGCGTGCGTGTGTGTGTGTGTGTGTGTGAAGCAAAGAGTAGAGGTGTGGAGCTTGGACCCCTGCAGGGATGGTGTGAACATTTAAGTTACACAAAAGCCAGCAGGCTGAAGACCTCAGAAGTTATAGTTAGGTTATAATAAAGTTACAGTTCTATCTAGCCGTTCATACAGTCCTATAACATGTAGTAATGCCCAGTTGATGATTAGTTACCAGTCCATGAGATGGGAGATAAGTTGCATTGCTTGATGCCAGTGGCTGGTCCTTGTGAAGGAAGCTGGTTGAAGAAAGGTTCTTGTCTTAGTTGTTGCTCTTAGGCAAAAGAGGACTCAGATCGCTCTTTGTTCTGCTCAGTTGAGTTGGTAACCGGTTGGTTAACCTTTGTTGGTGATCCTACACCATACTGGCCACTTTCAGGGCCGAGGGACAGCGGGCAGCTGGTCCCTGGATCCAGCAGGAGAGCTTCGAGTTGAGTACAAGAGGAGAGTCCAAGGAAAAGTGGCCAAGAGAAGAAGAAAGAGCAGGAAGTGTCCTACAGTTTTATAGACACTGACGATGTCATCATCAGAGGTCAGGTCAGCCAATGAACTAACAGTTTGTGGGTCCCTTGGAGATTTCACACCTGGGCTTGACCTGTGGGGGAGAGTTACATGGCAGGCTTTTTCTGTGACCATGCATTCAGGGACAAAGGCTCCCAGGCTTTCGGGCCTAGTCTTTCCCCTTTGTCTGAGCAGGCTGAGGCCTTCTCATAATCAAAATGAAAGTTCAAGTTAATCCAGAAATGAACAATCATCTTTGGGAATGCCGGTTGCACCTACAGCCCAGACGTTGCTCCCTGCCTCTGTGTTCCCGGTGTGTTTTTCTCCAGAGTTAAGGTGGAATATTAGCTGGTCTGGCCGCTATGCCGGCCGGCATTAGTGCAATCAGCTGTTCTCCAGAGTAAACAAAGACAGCGTGTCCCGATGGAAGCGGCATTGATAAAACAGCACGAAAAGAAACAAGGAAACCAGTGGAAGTAACCTCATTGTAGAGGGCAGAGAGAAAAGAGTAACTACAAAATTAACATTAACTGTAATAATATCTGTAGTAGAAAACAACTGCAGTTAAGGTGATAGAAATATGAATAATTATAATTATGGTGGTGAATATGATCAAATGATAGAGTAGTAGTGATAACAGCTGCGATACTAGAATAGATTCGACTGTTAGTGTTGTTAGTGTTGGCAATGAATATTATAATTTATAAAACTAATGATAATATATATGAATAATTGTAATAGCTGCAGCAGGAAGCATCACGCAGGACCACGGCAGCAGAGACTTGTGAGACGAGAAAGCACAACGACTTCGGGGAAGAAGTTGAATTAGTACAACGTGAATAGGTAAAAAGTTATGCACAGAAATTTGTACGAAAAAACACATTGACAGACGACAATGCACAAAAACCAACGATTTTAGCCTACAAAAGGTTTTTTTCTAAAACACTTGGTTAAAATTAGAAACAACGCTATGGATTGGTTTATTACAGTCGGGAACTGAACCCTGCTCCCCTGGCTCAAAGTCCTTAGTTTTAGGCCAGCCACCACCCCGAACCTGTCTCCTTACTGTGCATTCACACCGGTAGCGCACGGAACACGACTACCTTGTTGCTTGCTCACATTTGTCACAGTTTTGATCATCGCTTCAATCGCAGGTATCAGCAGAAGCGGCTAGCTAACTGAAGTTAACCCCCGGCTCAGCCTAATTTGCTGTTGTGCTATATGGGAAGTTATGCTAGTGCTAACCATGGGGCTGAATGCTATTAAAAGAACAGAAATTAGCTCTCAGATGAAGTGTGTGGCTCTTAAAAGAGCCGTTATGTTGTAGGCTTTCTTATTCTTATTCTTCTTCTTCTGGATTTTCGGCAGACTAAAGGCACATCGCTGCCATCTACAGGCCAGAGTGTACATAAACATACTCACTGTTTTAATCACACCCTCGACCTTGTTTTGGCTAATGGTGTGTACAGCTATGGCTTTGGAGTTGTTATTGGCATTCAACTTTAGCTTTCACTATAATTACTTTTGTTGGTGCTTGCATCTCTGGAAATGTGTCTCTGTCTGTCTGTTTGTCTGTCTGTCTGTCCTTGTGTCTGTCTTAGTCATGCTCTGTCCATCTTTTCTCTCTTCTTTTCTTCCTCCCCAATCGGTCAAGACAGATGGCCGTCCTCCCTAGAGCTGGGTGTGTACAACGTCCTGCCTGTTATAGGGAAGGTTTTTGTTGTCACTGTGTACTGGGGGGGGGGGGGGGGGGGGGTAAATTGTTGGATCTATGTAAATCATATGTCATAGAGTGTGGGCTATACCTACTCTGTAAATTGTCATAACTTTTGTTATGATTTGGCACTGTAGAGATAACAGGGGGATGGAATCACCTGCTAGGCATGCAGGGCTGGCTGTCACACCTCGTCCAGAGCCGACGGGTCAGCTGCAGGGTCATCAGCCAGGAACCACCAATCACCAATGTTTTGCTCCTTTAATCCTGGAACGTCTCCTGGATTACAGTCAATACTAGAGACCATCACAAGATGGTCTCCAATATTGTATATTTTCTTCCTCTGTGCTATTTGTATCAAAACAGATACACCTTTGAATTTGGCAATGGGGGCTAAAAGCATTACAATCAATGTATAAATTGAGTTATAATGAGTGGCAACAGGTAAGATAACATGACAGGTCCATCTGTTTCAGCTTACACAGACACAGTTCTGCACCAGGCGGTTTTGGGCCTCCCCAGGTTTTCTTTTGCCTGGTGGTGTCCATTCTTAAGGTGACTTTTGTGATGCGATCCTGCTCCATCCTCCACACATGTCCTAGCCATCTCAGGCGTCTTTTCTTGTATAGATCATTGTTGGAGATCTTATTAGGCCAAAAGATCTGGCATATTCAAGGCATCAATGATGATGGTATATTTGTTCATTTTAGTGAGACCACTGATATAGCATGGGTGCTGACACAAAAAAAATGTAGGGTCTGAAAAAAGTTGAGCCTGGTTCAACCACAGACTGTATAGAAAATGGACGGAGCCTCTCCGTCCAGGATCCGTTCTCTCAACTTGATCCAATCGTCCTCGTCTACGGGAGTCGCCATCTTTTCAGACTTTGACTCCGCCTCGTTTCCTCTTACCAAAAAGGGGGAATTAGAGATACGTCCATCTAGCTGACGTTTACCTCAGAGGACAAGTGAGGACAAGTGGCTAGCTGTCACTCAAGAGGCCTCGCCCCTAGTTATTCATTAACTTTAACCTCCAATAAAATAAAAACTAGCCTGGTATAAAAAAATCACCCCCTCAGTGTATTCATGGAGAAATGACTTAAACATACAGGCTAGAGTGTATTTTTTTGTTTTTGTACCAGATCTTAATAATCTAATTATGCTGTGAAAAAGGCCTGTTTAACATGGAGGTCAAAGAGAAACTGCTCTATTATGCAAACTGTGGACACTCAGAGAACTACAGTTTTTGGCACTTCCTTATTGGATCAACCAGGAAGTTGCTGTGGTGGGGGCCTGGTTCAACGCATTGAGACATCATCTAGCAAGGCAAGTTGTTGGCCAATCTGATATGTTTAAGCACAGATTGTAGGGTGCTTTGTCATATGAACACTATTCACATTCAGACTGTTGGCAGAGTTCTGCTGTACAGTCTGAGATTGCATACAGGTACATTTATTCACTCATGTACATTAAAGGTAATGAGTCTAACCTTAAAATCAATCATGCAGTTAACTGGCACCCAATGTAGGGAGGTACCACATATATATTTCCAATATTATGAAGACCATTTACAGATTATATGATACACACAGATGACAGGTGTGTTAGTCATTTTAAACAGCTTGATAAGAGCTCAGCTGATAAGATGTTCATTACATATTTTAGATATTTATATATAATATAAAATAATGTTAAATATGTTTAATGACCATCTTGTCAGCTGAAAAGCTGTTTAAAATGACTAACACAACTGTCAGAATGCAGCTGCATTCTCCATTGTCTGTTTTAATATAAATAACAAAAGAAGAATCATTGCTTACGTATGTTATTTGATTTATTTAGGACTGCACTGGTTTTTTCAGGACATCTGGTCACCCTACTGTGGGCAATGAATCTTTTCTTCTTTCTAATTCATTTTATGCTTCTTATATTTTTTATTATTTTTAGCTTCTATTCTTTTTATCTTATTTTACTGTTTTGACTGTTTTATTCCCTCAGTGTTTCGCCTCTATAGCTTTTTATCTTATTTTACTGTTTTAGCCCCTCGAATTTCCAGTGTTTCCTCCTGGGGGCTGACCACACCTTGAGTTGTCTCTAGTGCACCGATAGGGGTGCTGTCCCGTGGTCGGCTCTGGCCCGGGTTGCTTGAGAGCTCTACACCGTGGTGTGGAGCCTCCTGTCTGCCTGGGCTGGGGGGATCCCTGTGGCGGTGCCCCCTGCAGCCATGGACCGTGGTTCCTCTCGGTAGGTGCGGCCCCCAAAGGTAGATCCTTCCTCACCTCAGATCTCGGTGCCCAGCCATGTCTCCTTAGCAACCGCTAGTGTATGTGTGCGGGTGTGTGTATGGCTATGTGTGTGCGTGAGTGTGTATGTACTTGTGTACCTCTGTGTGTATATTTTAGGGGGGTGGGAGGTTTGGGTTTTCATGGTGTTTCTTTGCTGTTCATGTTTTGTTTTGTTTTGCTTTTATTTTCTGTAAGGCACTTTGGCTACTGTCAAAGTATGAAAAGATCCATATAAAAGTGGATTTTATTTGATCCTTTTGACCTTACCCTCTCACCTTAAACTAGCTCTCTAAAAAAACATTGTATATATCCATCTGGCTGACTACACACACATGCACGCACTCACACAACACAAGTTATTTAAAGTAGGCTAGGAGTTGGGCTTCTGTCTCATCATATCTTCTATCATTCTATAAAGATTCAAGATTCAAGAAGCTTTATTTATCCCGAGGGAAATTATTGTGCAACAGTTTCAATACAAAGGTGGGAAAGGATCAGAGTGACAAACAATAACTAAATGTGACAGAGTGCAAAGGACATTGTGGTTAAACGTAGGTTTATACAAATACAAGAATACGCACCATTCAGTTTAGCAGCATATTAAAATAAAAAAAGTACAAACTAAATAAGTGATAAGGAGCGATAAGTGATAACAGTGTTAAAAATGTTGCAGCATTTCTCCCTGAACTAAGTTACAGTAAAGTACAGTAAAGTGTAGCAGCATTTCTTACTGAAACAAGTTACAGTACAGCTAAATAAAGTGATGTAGTGATGATATAAAGTGATATAAAGTGACAAGTGACATTTGCTCAGAACACAGTGGCCCTCATTTATCAATCTTGCGTGAAAACGGGCGCAGATCTGAGCGCAGAATTGGTCGTAGGAAAGGACCCACGTGGGATTTATGAAACATTCGTATCTGACCAATCTCAGCGTACCAATGAGCGGGCCTTGATAAATGCGGCGGCTGAATTCGATCGTCATTAACACGTTACGCCCTTAAATATTCCTGTTTGGAGGCCTCGCCCACTGAGGTCAAACATGGAGAGGAAGAACGCTGGTTAGAAAATAAACTTTTTCAGACACAGAGATCGGCATCCTGACATCCGAGATGGAGCAAAATAAGGACGTGCTTTTTGGCAGTCTTAAGAGTGTAATAAAAGGGGCCCATAAAAACGCTGTGTGGAGAAGAATAACGGAGGCAGTCAACCCGAAGCAGCGCTCCACTGTCAGAGGATAACCCTTTTCACCATCTGATACCTTGTTTGATTTAAATCAATTTATCGAGGGTAGCCACTAACCGAGGAGATGACTTTGGCTCTGCAGTGCGCTTTCCTTTTCATTCATACAACTTCAACCACTTGTCCCTGTCGGGGTCGCGGGGGTCTGGAGCCAAGCTGTTTTGAAATATAAAAGAGGTTAGACACGCCTATGCCTATCCCAGAATTATAGGCTGGTGTAGCCGGACTATACTCCAGCACTGACACAGCGCTGTGGAGAGGTCTGGATATGCATGACTAACATGTCTGTGAGTGAGTTTAGCCATTTTTGCCATCAGAATTTGAAAATAGTACTCTATTAGAAAGCCCAGTGACTCTGGCACAAAGGTGCTTCTTCTTATCAACCCTGCCCATATGATATTAAAAGTTGTGATTGCCAGGTGGAAATCTTTTTGGGTGGGAACCAGACATATCCTCCAGAGCAAAAGAAGCATTAGTTCACACATCCATCTGGTTCTCAGGCTAACATAGAACCACTTTGAACGTGTTTCTTCAAATTGGCAGTGGACATGAACGGCAGAACTGTAGTAGTAAGTGCTATGTCAGATCTTAAGAAACATTTGGCCGTGTCTCTGCAAGTTGGATTATAGTGTAAAGAAGTGACTGTCGGTTTTCATCTTGTAGAATAGCAGCCATTATCTTTGAGAGTGGCATGTTTTGTTATCACATACATCTCTGTGGGGCAAAACCAGCTTACTGTGCCATTTGTTGCCACAAGGCTCATTTGATTCGGTGAGTGATTTATTGGGTGATTGATAGTCCCTCGTCACCCTCCTCCTCCCCTCTTGTTGTCCACCTTTTCTCTTTACCTCTTGGTTCCAGCAACTCACCTGTCGCAATTGTTGACACCTGTCCCTCCATCTGTGTGCATTGGAACTAGTCTGACTGGCAGCCCACCTAGACCCCTCCATCTATTCACCCAACTCCCCTTCTTCCTGCACCCCCGCATCCTTAATTGAATCCTTTCAATATAATCCCTGTTGCTCAATAGGAAGGGTCACTTCTTTCTGATTGCCTCGCCACTCACCGGGACTTTAAGGACTTTCTTTGTCAGGTGGCCAAGCTGTCAAGGTGGGATGAAATGTGTGTGTATGTTTTGAGTTAGGCCTGTCTTTTTGTCTGTCCATCTGCTTGGCCTTCAGCCCCTTGTCCTATTCACTTCTGTGTCTGGCAGTGTGAAGCCTGAGTTAAGCTTTTTTCCCTTAGTCTGCTTCGTCTGCAAAGTTGTGTTAGATCGATACACAAGTTTGCCACTTTTTATTAAAAATCTGATATTGTCCAGTCAGTGTTGTCAAGCTGATGAGTATCATACAATTGTTGCATATTTTTATGGGCTGTTGGATCAATGCTGAGCTGAGCTGAGCTGGCCGGCTGTTTTATCTGCAAATAATTTCCAGTATTCCTATTCCAAAAATACATGAACATGTATTAAGTTGTTTTAAAAATGTATATATATTTTTTCAGAATATAATTTCCTCCCATCAATTAAAAATAAATATACAAATAATAGACTGGAGTGTTGCCAGCATGTCCTCATACCTAAAAGACAGACTAGGGTGATTGCCAATGACCCCCAAAAAAATGTTCTAATTCAGTTTGTGAAGAGGCTGCAGAGTAGCAGTTTTAATCACGTGTCTGTAACACATGAAAGCTGTATTTAATGTTGTTAATGTGGTAAAATGTAGTTTTAAACATGGTTATCAGAACTACTTACTTTTAGGCAACAAAAACACTTGGTTATGGGTAGGAAAATTTTACGGATTGGCTCAAAATGAGTCACAGACATAACCGCTTCACAGACCGAAGTAAAAAATGTTGACTACTTGGCTTCTCACGAGACATGGACACCGGTCTCTTGGGTTTCAAATCGGAAGCTACTGAAAAAGTAAGCCAGAGCGCAGATGGAGTGGAGTTAGTGCTGTGGAAATGTACATTATGCTGAATTTATAAAGACAGGGGAGGAGTGTTGAGTTTGCATGGATTTAATGCTTTAAAAGCAGGAATGATGTAACTTTATACAACATGATATATAATAGTTATAATATAGCCTCACACTGAAAAAAGCATACAGTGTATGCTGTTTATTGTAATTATTTGTGACTATCATGGGTGTACTAATTAAGTGTTAAAAAACACACACCATCTGGCTTGGGCTGCATAGTTGTGTGTTCTGCACCATGCAGACAAAGAATAGGATTCCCTGGAGAAGCCATTTGTTGAGCTGTTGTCATCATGCAACAATGGGATTTGCTCAGCTCTTTCAGAGCGATGAGGCCAATGATGTGATTGGCTAAGAGCCTAATAATTAATTACTATGCTCTGCAATCTATATTCCACTTCACCCAGCTGTATGTAGGTTTTTAACATACAAGCTGTATCTACATCGATCAACGCTCCCAGTCTGTCTGTATGTCTCCTCACTCATACTATGGATTTAACGATACACTGAACTAATGATTCAATCCAATTCACGATACTGAGCTCACAATATGATTTTTCCACATTTTAAAAAAAATGAAATTGAAGACAAATGATTTCCTTTCTTCATAAAAGTAAAACTGAACATAAATAATAAAGCAATAATTGAAGTAAAAAAAGTATTGGCCTGTGTTCGGAGTTCAGAATATACATGTTTTTTTAAGTAATAAGACCATATCTGCATTTTCAGACAGAAGCACATTGAGTATGTTTACATTGACATGGCTATCCCATTTATGATCGGGTTATTGGAATATTCCGTTAATTAGTTAAGCAATGTAAATGCCATATGCTTTTCTCAGTAACCTGGATAAGTCCTTATCCTGTTTATGAGAAAGCTGAATATGCTACCTGGAGTATTTCAAGAGAAACGGATGCATATAACAGAAAGACAAATGGCGGCAGTGAAAGTGTCTAAATTTCATAAGTACTCTTTCATAAGTCTCCTTAGAGAGGAAATAAACTCAGAGTAGACAGCTGTAGTTGGCGATCATTCAATTCAATTTGATCTATATTGGCAAATCATTGTCTACAGAGAAGGTCTAGACCACACTGTATACGACATATTTATGACTTACAGAGACCCAACAATTCCTCCATGAGCAGCAACAGGCGACACAGTCAGAGCAGAGAAGAAAAAAGCGGTAAAGTTTTGAAGTGGTAATAAATGTAGTTTATTCAGGAACACTCTCATCATAGATTTAAACCATGTATTGCAACATATGTAAATACAGTTATGCTTGTTCTTGATGGCTCCGCTTATAATGTTCCCTGTATTAGCCGCAGCATGCTAAGCCAAGGCAGGGAGCTCAATCCCCATGCGTATACTAGAGTGGGCCCAAAGCAAGACAAAATACCATTTTTAATCTTTAAGAGATGTTAGGACTCTAAACTAGAAAGGTGGAGGCTGAGGTGGAGAAGTCAAAGCTTTGCCAGCAGAAGCTTAGCGTTGGTGTGCAGAGATCAGTGCTTTGGGAGTCATATTTAAAAGAACCACCTTCTGTGAGGATGGGCTGTAATTGGTGTGTGACTTATGGTAATCATTTAATCAGGGGCTGTCAGCCGATTACAGCTGGGGTGTATGACTACTGTGTCCTGCATAAACTAACGCAAAGCTTCATTCAGGAATACCCTCATCATACATTAAACCTTTTATTGCAACAAATGGAAATACATTATGCTTGGGGTTGATGACTCCACTGTGAATAATGCACCCTGTATTAGCTGCAGCATGCTAAGCCAATACAGGGAGGGCAATGCAGAAATCCCCCAAAACGACAGAACCCACCGCCAATCCTAATGCCCATGCTAAGCATCAGTCAGACTATGGGAAAAATATGTGTAGCAGCGAGCCTGCTGCAGATCCCAGAAATGTATAATCTTGATAATTATATGTGCTTCTTGAAAGGCATCATCCTACAGTTATGTGGAATATCTATGTGTAGCAGCAAGCCGCAGACCTAGCTATCGCAAATGCCTTTGGGAGGGAGGCAAGCATGCAACCTATGAGAGGTCATACTATCAAAATATGTGCAATGAAACCCAGCCAACCGCTTTCAAATTCAATCATCCATCATCTATCCGCTTGTCCCTTTCGGGGTCGCGGGGGGCTGGAGCTGATCCCAGCTGACATAGGGCATGAGGCGGGGCATACCCTGGACAGGACTGTCAGGCTAGTCTGTTGCAAGGCACATAGAAACAAATAGAGACAGACAATGACATTGATTCCTGCAAAAATTAGATGAAGCATGAATCTTGAAATAGTCATCGTATGTATGTGAAAATATATAATGTGTACCAACAAGAGGGGAATGCAAGCATGCAACCCATGAGGTCATACCAAAATATGTGCAATGAAACCCAGCAAACAACTTGCAGCATTTCCTTAATACACAATGTAAAATTGCATGACACGTTAAGTGTAAGCACTCACAGCTTTGAGCCAATATAATCGCTTACTCCCTAATAAATGTAACATTCATAGGCTGATGAAGACCATGACCCATGGCTTTCAGTTTAGATGTTGGGCACTGCAAAGGTTGCTGTGCTCATACGGAAAGAGTAAGCAGTGGAAGACACAGAAGACAGGTTGACACGCCAATTTGTGAATTACGAACTTGTCACGGCTTTTCCTTCCTCTGTCAGGAGCAATGGTTGGTCTTGCCTTGCACAAGGATGCCATTGCAGGTATTGGGTCATAGAAGACAGAGGAAAAAAGCAGTGTCTGTTTTAGAATGTTTAATGTGGATAGAATACATGCGAAAATCTACTGTGATGTCATTAATGAAATGATTGTGCAAAGATTGTAGGACTCGCTAGCAGTGCATTTGCCGCACTGCAGGAACCCATAACATGCAGTGAAGAAAACTGCTTCCAGAAAAATGTTGCATATGATCCAAAGCACCTGAGACACCACTAGAGCTAAAGAGAAGGGAAATTGCTATCCATTGCTTCCTGGCTTTATTTTTTAATCCGTTAAAGAGGAGATATATGAAGGGGTTCCCAAGCAGGAGAATCTGAACATCGTTAATTAAATTGAATACCTATTACCAACACTTTGATGGAAGAAAATTGCATTTTTCTAGATTTAAAACAGTGAACAATGAAATACAATGATAGGTATGTTAACAGGCATGGCAGGAACAAAGAAGGAAGTAAATTAAAGGCAGGGAAAGAGCAGCACTGGAGTCAGTTGGCCAAAAGTCTAGCCCACTTGTGGACGTGAGTAATCAAATAAATAGCCATAAAGTAAGTATAAGTGTTACTATCAGGCATGAAAACGGGTCAGGGGTGAAAAGGGTGAGGCGCAATATTCTTCCCCTAAAACGATCAATCTGATGTATTTTGAGAGAAAAGTATGAATATATATTAGAGCAGGGCTATTCAATTAATATACATGCATACACACATACATGTTAACCAGAGGTTTTCACCCAATTATTGGACTAAAGTACAAGTTTGAGCCTCCTGTCCTTTACTTGAGTATTTTCTTTTCATGCTACTTTATACTTCTACTCCACTACAAATCAGTGGAAATATTCTATTTTTACTCCACTACATTAATCTGATTACTTCAGTTACTAGTTACTTTACCAGGCTTACAAGCACATATGAAACATTAGTTTTTTCATCAAAAACAAACAACACAAGTGAATGTAAATGCAGAATATTTTTTACAGTTCAGTGGGAAAGTGGTGTTGAAGTTAGCATGATTTTTATGAAAATACCTTATCACCTTAAACCCCTTATACACATATATGGTTGCAGAGTAAACACAGGCTTCACAGTGACAGAAACAAAAACTTCTCTGGTGAACGGTTTTCTGTGAAAGCCTTTCTTTTTCAGAGAGGAAAAGAGACATTGATGTGGTGATTTAACCATGGATTTAACCAGACTGAAACGATTGAGAACAACAACTGAGCAGAGCTTGGTGAGCTGATGCCAAGAGGATTCAGAAACCCACTGAGAAGAGCGTAGCGGGAGCGTGCAGAGAGTTGTGGCTGCGCCTACAGGGAGCACGTGGAGCTAGTCTCCCAGCGCGCTGGGAGTTGACACGCTGAGATCAGAGAGGACAGCAGTCAACATCGGCCACCACGGCCATGAATAACTGTTTCACACAGGCTTCTACTCAAAGGGCCAGGAAGTATTCCAACGTTTGTTCGCACGTTCGAAGTTCACTGATAGTCTCTGGTATATCTCCTCTGGTATAATCCTCATAGCAAAGTAAATAATCTACTAAAATAACATACTTATTTGTGAGGATTATAAGACAACACAGAGGTCTGAATGATCAGATGGAAAACTATTTCTCCACTTCAACCTCAACAAAGGTAGCTCAGATCGCTCATTCTAATTTAATATAATAAAAGCTCCAGACACACTATGAACTGTTTACCATGAAACTCAAATTCATTCAGAGAATTTCTTTAAGAAGGAAACTAAATAGCTTATAGTAGTTCAGTGTTAGCCTTTCCAGCTCCAGCTACCTGACAGTGGTCAGGAATCACGGGAGGACACACTTTTATTTTATCTCCTGGAAGGAGTCTCTGGAGCTAACTTCCGACACTGCACTCAGTAACAGAAACAAGAGACGGGGCTCCCTGAGCTGCTGTGACTATTCAAAGCTTTGTGTCACAAATTGCATCCCTGCCAGTATGAATACACCGCTATCATTAAGTCTTCTATCGCTTTTTTACAGTGGGGTGTTTTCTTTCATTTTACTTAGTTCATGAATTGACGTTGTGAATCAATTGAGCCACCTTTAATGTCAAAATGATTCAAACTATTTGTTTTTATCATCTTTCATGAATGACATAAACTCTTGAAGTGTTTAAAAGTGTATGAATGCCAACCAGTGTATTTGAACTGCAACTATTCTGTTTTTCTCACTTGGAGAAAAAGTGCTGGAGCACTGTGCTGCAACACTGCACCTGTGGATATAATGGCTAAATATGTGTCTAATTCAAATCTACGTTCTGGTTATAATTCACTTATAATGTCTCTGAAGATGCCAAGCAACATTAAACTCGGCCAGACTGATCTATACCTGAAATTGGCATTGTAACTGAAAACAACAACACGTCTGCCATACATCTCAGCTGATACAGCAGTAATTGTTTTTGTTTTTTTGGACAAATAATTACCATTTCCTGCAAAAATCTGATTCCTCAGCTTGATGAGAAACTGCGGCAGTAGGTGAGAAGATTGGTACTTTTGTTTAGGCTATGGGACTGCAGCTCCCAGCGTTCTGTGCGGCGTGACGTTACCAGGCCCAGGTAGAGTTTGTGGATGTCTTTTGAAGCGCGTTTCAGAATCCTTGTTCTTTATGCATTCATGGCCTTTTCCCTATCTGGTACATGAACGCAGCTGGAATAGTGTTGTCTAACTCAGTCCAAGCCATTTTATTAGACTCCCATGTTCTATTCCAGTGCACACAGAATGGACAGCTTGCAGACCGTGAGGACACGTTTGCTGAATTTTACAGTGTATTGCATTAGAGAACTGGAGATGACCCCACCAATATTGGTATTGACACACACACACACACACACACACACACACACACACACACACACACACACACACACACACGCACACATACAGAGGAGGAGATGTCATTCCACAGGTGTTATCCTAATATGTTACCTCACGGTTTTACAACGTCTTGTGTCTATGTTGATGTTTTAGTGAGTATGATTACATGAGACAATACGCCTGTGTGTATGTGTGTGTCTTTGTTTATGTGTGTGTGTCTCTCTCTCCTTCTGTTAGCCCGGCTACTCTGGACTCATACACTCATACAAAGCTTTGTGTGTGTGTGTGTGTGTGTGTGTGTGTGTGTGTGTGTGTGTGTGTGTGTGTGTGTGTGTGTGTGTGTGCGCGTGCGTGCGCGTTTGTGTGCATACTTGCCCTCATTAAATCATCAGACAGCAAACCTCAGGCGTGCCTCTGTGCTGTGCAGTATCAGCTAACAAACACACCTCCTCATCTTAGGTTACATTATGGAGTCTCTCTGCAATTGCTGACAACTCCTTCTGATTTATGAGGAAAAGAGGATGGAGTTTATTACTTTACATCCTCAAAGCTAAGACTTCATAGTCAAGATACCTTCCACCAAGCTTTAATGAGCAATGCCAATGGTGAGACTTTATCTTTATTTATCTGTTGTGCAGCTTACGTTCAAGTTTTTTCCCTTTTTTGTTTTGTTGTTGCTAGGATTGTATGTAATATATTTTTTTCATTTTTGTTTTTTATCAATGCTGCTGCAACACATAAATACCCTGTGCACACTATTTATACAATCATCATGATCATCAGAGCACCGAGTATGGGTGGGGGATGTGGGAGCACCTTCCACAGTTCCCCAGATTAATTGTTTCTTTCTTTCTTTTTTGGTTTGTGCATGTGAGTATGGCTTGAGTTAGGCTGGTCTTGCATTACCAGACCTCCACAGCATTGTGGAGTATAGTCTGGCTACACCAGCTTATCATTCTGGGTTTGGCACCTTGCAAAGGATACGTTAGAGGTAGCAGAAGGGGCCTTACATCTGGTGCCCTCTGTCAGGCTTAATCCCAGTACTGTACGTTCAGTGAGCCAGACTAGAGTTAGGCCAACTAATGCCTTAGAATTGTAAGATTTCACTTTTGTATGTCAGAAAAGAAGTTATTCATATGACACAAAGTTTTGACAAGAATACATTTTGTCTAGTTTACTTTTAAGCAATGTTTTTCCTCACTGCTTTGTCACTGGGCTTTGAATCCACTAAAAATATGTTCACTATATCAGCTACCTGTAATTGTTATACTAGTAAAACTATGAATTGAATTATGCTTATATGCCATTTTTGCAGTCAATGGCAATCAACTTATTCCGTTGTTTAGCTATGAGGACAGCTGAATTCTCGCATAACATGAGATGAAAATCACGGGTTCACATGTTACATGAAAATCCATGATTTCAGTCTCCAAGTAATGCATTTTCAGAGCGAAAGTGATCTGGCTAATCAGTGTCTTGTGAGGGGGGAGGGCGGAAGTTAATCTTTTCCTGATTGACTTTGGCGATATTTGGTGACTTGTTCATCCAATCGCCTGCCAGATATGTTTTGAAAATGCCCATAACCTGAGAGCCCTTTCGCAATCTGTTTCTAATGACAGCCTATCTGATGAGTCAGGTTACTGGAAGTGGGGGATAAGAAGTTAGGAAAGGACCTGGCCTATAACCGTGCAAGTTACAAAACTTTACAGATTTGTAGTTAATTTCTGAGGCAAGTGATAGGTGCTGTCTGAGCAAGGGTGGTGGAAGTAATGGGGTAGAAAGCCATTGGCCACTTTACGCCCCTGGCCCAAGTTGGCATTGCGGTTGGTGTGATCCCATCGCAAGATTGGATTTGGCGGTATCTGGTCATAAGTATTGAACAGGACATTTACGCCATCCTGAATGAAAAGAAGAGAGCATTCAGAGATGGCAACCGTGAAGAGGTGAGGAGAGTGCAAGGTGTTCTCAGACTTAAAATCAGGGAGGCTAAAGACAGTTATAGGAGACAGCTAGAGAACAAACTCCAGCGTAACAACATGAGGGACGTGTGGAGTGGCATGAGAACCATCCCAGGGTCCCAGATGTCTGGTAGCACAGGGTTGGAGGACCGTGTGGACAAGGCCAATGAACTGAACTTATTTTCAATAGGTTTGATACAGCAGCCCATCCCCCACATGACTCTGCTGCTGGTTGCCCTTCAACGACTGCAACTTTATCTCCCCCTACTCCTCCTACTTACAGACCCCTTACCTTCCCCTCAATACCTAACTACATCATGTCCTCCACAAACTCAGCCCTCTCCCAACGGACACCTCTACAGTGTCATGCCTGACCTGGTGAGAAGATTACCTCCCGGAGGAGTGAGATGGGGGATCTTGGCCTAACCCATTTTTTTTCGATTTACCGTTATAAATCTTTCTGATATCCAATTTAACCAAAATCTTTAGGCAGGCAGTTTTAACAGATAACCCTACTGAGTGAAGGGAAGTATTATTGAAACACAGAATATTTCAGGAATTAGACAGAGACTTTGCACTTCTGAAACCACGTAAACATAATCACAACAAGATACAAATAATGCATACACTGTTACACATTTGCAAGAATGTCTTTGAACAGCCAGTTCCGATGAAACATCGAACTTTAACTGTTTTCAAACTTTCCTAAGTCCTGTTCCTTCACGGAACGTCCCTCTGTCTCCAGAATAGAGACCGACCCTCCAGTTCAACTTGCGGTCAGATTTGACGTTGATTTAGGATAAAAGGTCCTCTGTCCTGAAGTTCTGGGTTTTAATTACCCTAGGAGGGTTTGAGGTTGTAAAACACACCTTATCTCATATTGAAACAAGTATAAAAACGTCTTATCTACCACTCCCTTCCTGAGATGCTGAGCAGAAAAACAGACACAAAGGACTCACAAAAGAGCACTTCCTATCGGGGTCCTACATGTATATACATTACCATTGTAATTTGATATTTTATATATATACTGTTTTATATTTCTGTTGTTGTTAAATATGTTGTTTGTATAGCTGGAGTTTGAATCAAAAACAATTTCCCCCTAGGATTATTAAAGTATTTCTGATTCTGATCTGATTCTGATTCTGAGGTGAGTATGGCCTATTGATCCTAGTCACAATCCGCCCTGTATGCTATTTAAAGATACATAATAATGCAGCCTAGTACTATTACAATCATTACTACAACAGAAAGACACACATACATGCCTCTTGGGCCTCTTGTGGATAGTGCAGTAAATCAGGTGGTAATCGGCAGCCCTAGCAGTTTCCTGTTAAATCCAGTCCCTGATTATATGTCAGCTTGCCCATGAAAAACACGTCCATTAATCGACTTATCAGTGAATGAATGTTGCAGTTAATTGATTTGCAAGAATGCAGATTTGGCTGGTGTGGCTTGGCATTAGAGTCACGGATGAATGAGGGTACCCCCCCTTTTGAGTGAAATGTGAAATGGATAAAAGAAAAGGAAGGATGTTGTGAGGTAGCAGAGAGGCACTGGATTAGTTATGTGTGAAGAAGTAAACCATTGACTCTATATCGCTTACCCCACAACACAGCCTCCCAACACACATGCACACTTAATACAACCTTGTATACACACACACAAACATGAAGCCTTAGGGCAATGAAGGGGAAAGCTGCTGAAATGACTGTTTCTCTCCTCCCTGGGGGGTCTGTTACGGAAAGCCATTTTAGAAACTAAATAAACAGGTTACTGGCCTTCACTGCCTTACCATATTTCTACTGTCGATGGCATTGAATTTGTCGGAGGGTAAAGGTCACAGAGCAGCTCCAGTTACAACAGGGGGATGGATGTGTGTGTGTGTATGTGTGTCTTTGTGTGGTTTCTCTCACGACAGTTTGGAGCGTTAAAACAACCATAGCTTAAACAACATCCAGTTAATTGTTTTTAAAGTTCCTATTTTTCAAAGATTGAGTTAAAACAATGGTTATTGATCATATGACCCACTAATAAAAGCACTTATTGCCTCTATTCTGAGTAATCCAACCTGTGTGTCTGTGGAGACATTCCCTCTCTATGTAAGTCTCTCGACTCTAAGTCGCCATGTTAGTGATGCTGCTGATAGTTTTTGGTCTGCCGGCAGGGGTCGTTACTGGTTGTTATGATGAGGACAATCTGGAACTTCCAACTTCTAAATAAAGCTTGTGGTACGGGCAGAAGTGTTATAGGAACATGTGTGTGTATGGATTTAAGTACTTCTTCCACTTCTGGTAGACTTGTAAAACATCATCAGTAGCAGCCCAAGCACTGCTTATGTGCTGCTACTGCTATGTTTTGGGTTTTCAAGGCACTGGTATTTATGCACAACACAAACATATTGAGTTACACTAAAAACATTATTTTCTATTAGCTATGATAACTGTGGACCAGGAATACTGCAAGTGCTGTGTAACTGTTAAATGTATGTGTTATCATTCAGTGTGTACATAGATATGAACACCTAACTTTAAACACACTACAGCCAGGACTGCATTCCTACATGTTAGTTGGTCTTGTGTTTAGGTGGAGATAACAGCGTGTTAGTGAAGAAGCAGTGCATGCTTGAGAGTCTATCTCAGCTAAAACGATGATTAAGGGGTCTTGCCCTTTAAATAGACAATCCTGTTGACCCAATTTAGAGTTGCGATCAATCCAGCATTCGCCACATTCATTGAGATGCCAAGCATTGATTTTCTCTTTTCAGCCAGCCTGCCTGTACACAGAGAAGAAGAGGGAGGGGAGCCCAGGGAAGCCATGCACTGTACTAATACATGTGCACCTATCCATACATACATGGACTTGTATGTAACAGCAAAAATCTGATAAATGCAACTTTTCATATGAAATATGCAAGAACCACTATACTTTACATTCCATTGTACATATAGAGATTTAAATACAGTAGATCTTTAATATTAAATGTTACAGTCAGATGCCAAAGCCTTTGTGCACCAAACTTCATTTGAATTTCCTTTTTATGTTAATGCTGGGTATAATTACAAATGAGAGCTATCATCCTGAGAATAAGGCTGTCATAAAAAAAGCTTAATAGCTGTGCTACACTTATGTAATAATGTTTATTTTCATCAAAAATGGCACTTCCCCACTCTACTCCACACACACACACACACACACACACACACACACACACACACACACACACACACACACACACACACACACACACACACACACACACACACACACACACACAGATGTGTGTCCTGAGTATTTTAAAAGCCATTATAATCAATATGCAGCGTTTGTTAAATGTGTTGTACTTACTCACATACTCACAGACACACATACTTAGTTCCTTCATGTAGCACAGAAGCCATAGTAACAGATAACAGCTAAGGTACCAAAGTGTTATATCCCTTCATTCCTTCCTTCCAAGGGACTTGTGGTTGTCGTGGTGGTTGAATGTCTAGATCTTCACCAGAGCATTGTGGTGATGTAAACTGCCAGCAAAAAACACAATAAAACAACATTCATCAACAATTAAGTTATTAATCAAACTCTGATTTGCAGAGGTCCTTGTCTTGTTCAGGGACACTCTAGAAAAGTTAGATAAATAGATTAGATGATATGGTTAAATTGGTGCTTGGTTTATACAGATGTTTCTCAGTTCATTTGACCAGATCACTGAGAGAATGCTGTAGCGTCATTAAGATGCAAGATTCAAGAAGCTTTATTTATCCCAAGGGAAATTATTGTGCAACAGTTTCAATACAAAGGTGGGAAAGGATCAGAGTGACAATAAGCTAACATAATCAAATCAAAATAAAGCTAACGTAAAATAAATCAGACAATAACTAAGTGTGATAGAGCGCAACGGACATTGTGGTTAAACGTAAGTTTATACAATATACAACAATATGCAACGTGCAGTTTAGCAGCTTATTGGAATAAGATAAGTACAAACTAAATAAGTGATGAGGAGCGATAAGTGATAACAGTGTTAAAGCATTTCTGACTGAAATAAGTTACAGTAAAGTGTAGCAGCATTTCTGACAGAACTAAGTTACAGTAAAGTAGAGTAAAGTGTAGCAGCATTTCTTACAGAACTAAGTTACAGTAAAGCACAGTAAAGTGTAGCAGCATTTCTTACTGAAGTAAGTTACAGTACCACTAAATAAAGTGATGTACCTGTCCGGCGTTCAGTGTTACACCGGGGGAGAATGAGTCTGTGGCTGAAGGTACAGCAGCTGGTGGAGAGGGAGAGTGTTGTTCTCCAGGATGCTGTGCAGTTTAGACAGCATCCTCCTCTCAGACACCACCACCAAAGAGTCCAGTTTGACCCCCAGGACGGAGCCAGCCTTCCTGATGATCTTACTGATCCTCTAAGGGGGTGTCATATGTGAGCAGTCCAGATGAGTATAGACGGGCAATGGAAGAAACAAGATGAAAACACTTTGGGAATGAATCCCAGCACTCTGGTGGACTATTACAGTATACGTACACATTACAGAGTCTTCATTTAATTTTTTTTTTTTTTTTTTTTCATTTAGAAAATGACCCCATTTAGAGTCAAATAGACCATAAAGCAGCGGATGCTTCAGGGCGGGGCTACACAGCCAGTGTGTTTTCATTTCACTTCACTAACATTTTGGTCACTGGAAATACAGCGTTCGGTTTTCTAACTGAGATGTTGTGGTTAGCACAAGTGTTACAGGGTAACTTCTTGAATATTTTCAACCAGCTGTGTGTCACTGCAGGTGAACAGAGCTGGAACAGGAGCATGCCTCTCACCCACCGACTAACGTATGCTGGCTGACCTTTAGTGAATTAGTTAATGTACAGTAGCAGGCCCCATGACACTGACTTATGCTGCGTTTCAGTTGAACCTGGAACGTGGACATTCCGCCCTCACGGTTGGACATTTCAAGTGGAGCAAAAACAAGATGAAGAAGAGCCGCAGGTCGGAATTGAACCTGGGCTGCTGAGGCGGAGACTTTTAGCCTCTGTACAGGGGTGACTGCTTTAAGCACTGAGCCACCGATAGTTTGCACCGGCTGTCTGCTCTGGGACTAATTCAGAATCAGAATCAGAATCAGAATCAGGTTTATTGCCAGGCAATTTTCATTACAAGGAATTTGACTTGATTTGACAGTGCCTACATAAATATAAACATGAACACAAGCAAACTAAACATATAGCATTGAATTATATACATGAAATATAAGTGAGTGTATTTGCATGACCAGTGCAGGTGGTAGTGTGCGAGTTAAAGTGTCCAGTGAAAAAAAAAGGGGGGGGGGGGGGGGGGTTAATATAACGTATGAGTTCCAGATGTCGTTAATATAATGAATGACAGTTAAGTGTCTTTAACAGAATTCCAAAGCCTGATGGCAGAGGGGAAGAAACTGTTCTTGTGGTGGGAGGTTTTGGTCCTGATGGACCGAAGCCTCCGGCCAGAGGGGAGAGGTTCAAACAGATAGTGTCCAGGGTGGGAGGGATCAGCAGCTATCTTCCTTGCTCTCCTCAGGGTCCTAGAAGAGTAGAGTTCTGGGAGAGAAGGGAGGTTGCAGCCAATCACCTTTTCTGCAGAACATATGATACGCTGCAGTCTGCACCTGTCCTTGGCAGAGGCAGCAGCGTACCAGACGGTGATGGAGGAGGTGAGGATGGACTCAATGATGGCAGTGTAGAAGTGGACCAGCATCACCAGCCTCACGTGCTGCTTCCTGTCCGTCAGGAAGTCAGTGATCCACCTGCAGGTGGAGTCGGGCACATTGAGTCGTGAAAGCTTGTCCTGCAGACGAGCCGGGATGATTGTGTTGAATGCTGAGCTGAAGTCCACAAACAGGATCCTGATGTAGGATCCTGCAGAGTCCAGATGCTGGAGGATGAAGTGTGTGGCCATGTTAACAGCATCGTCTACAGACCTGTTGGCTCTGTAGGCAAACTGCAGGGGGTCCAGGAGGGAGTCTGTGATGGATTTGAGGTGGGACAAAACCAGGCGCTCAAAGGATTTCATGACCACAGAGGTCACGGCGACAGGTCTGTAGTCGTTTAGTCCAGTGGGTCCTGGTTTTTTGGAGACTGGGATGATGGTGGAGGCCTTGAAGCAAGCTGGCACACGGCATGTCTCCAGTGAGGTGTTGAAGATGTCCGTGAACAGAGGAGACAGCTGGTCTGCACAGTGCTTCAGGCAGGATGGAGACATGGAATCTGGCCCGGCAGCTTTGCGGGGGTTCTGTCTCTTGAAGAGCCGGTTAACATCTCTTTCAAGGACAGACAGAGGTGTCGGTGGTGGGGAGGTGGGAAGGGGCAGCTGTAGTGGTAAGAGGTGTACAGTCTCTATTGTGGTGGTGGGTGGAGAAGGGCTGGTGGGTTGGAGCTGGTGGGTAGTGTGGTGGTGGTGGTGGTGGGGGGGGGGGGGGGGGGTGAGTACTGTCCAGGTGATCTTCAAAGCGGCAGTAGAAGTCGCTGAGGTTTTTCTCAGTCTGGGTGTGACCCAGGGCTTGTCATTGTTATAAGTCACCCTGGTGCGTGTTGGTACACAGCAGTCCTCACAGAAGCTGATGTATGAGGTCACAGCTTCTGTGTACTCATCCAGACTGGTGGAAGCAGTCCTGAAGAAATCCCAGTCAGTACAGTCCAGACACGCCTTTAAGTCCTCTGCAGCTTCACTGGTCCACTTCTTTGATGTCCTCACCACAGGTTTAGAGAGTTTTAGTCTTTGTCCGTAGGCAGGAATCAGGTGGACCATGTTGTGGTCAGAGTGTCCCAGTGCAGCACGGGTGACGGCGTGATAGGCGTTACTGACTGTTGCGTAACAGTGATCCAGAGTGTTCCCCTCCCTGCTTGCACATTTTATAAACTGTCTGTATTTGGGCAATTCGTGACTGAGGTTACCAGTCCCCAAGGACAATAACTAAGGAGTCCGGGTTGGTCCGCTCCACTTCCAGGATCTGGTCAGCGAGCGCGCGCTGTACGTCCTGCACGTAGGCCTCCGGTGGAATGTAAACACCGACCAGAATGAAGGAAGCGAACTCATGTGGGGAGTAGAATGGTTTGCAGTTAATGATAAATTCCTCAGATTGTTGGATTTGAGTCAACTCACCAGTTTTTCAACTTTTCATGTAAAGGCGAATACACATCTAATCAGGGAGGATGAGCTGTTTTTCAGAACAGGTTGAGAACACAAGGCCACCTTCCACCCAAGCCTAGCATCCTACCTGTGGGCCAGGATCAGATCCTAACAGGTCATGGGAGAATGTGGCATCATCTACGATGTGTTGGATCGACCTGTCTGACCACCCTTCACTGTTTTCTGTATAGATTGAGCAGAGTTGGGCAGGTCAGAGGGTGGTGGAGTCTCATGATGAACAACAATTGAGGTATCTCAGACATGCTACAACATCCCTGCTCTTGCTCGCCTTGCTGTAAGCATCTGACAATCACATGCTGTCCATTTTACTTTCCACAGGAGTTCACTTTGCCTATCATCTCTGCTGTGTGCATACCACAGACAGATACATTACTACCTACACAACATTGATGGAGCTGCATAGTGTTCTGTGGCAGCACCGCACCAGGTACTTGGACCCTCACATCGTACGGACTGAGGATTTTGGCAAAAAGAATCTCATAAAAAGTTCTGCAGAATATATATCAACACATGCCCTGTTTCATCTGAGTGCAGGACCATTGCTATGTCCACTCAGGGAGGGTTATGAGCCCTAATCTTTCCTAGTATTTGACAAGTCAGATTGTGTTGCCATCCTCTTCATACAGGAATTTGAATAAAAGATGGTACAGGGAGTTGTGGAGATAAGAGAGGTGAGGCGTTGGATGTTGGAATGTCGACTGGGATATGTTTCAATCCGGCTCGGATATCCTTCCCAAAAAAGGTAGTTCACACAAAATTGTGAATGTGCTGCACAAAACAATTGAGATATTTAAAACTGTGCGGTCCCTGAGCTCTATCTGCAGCTGTACCCATGATAAAAGCAAAATAAAACAAAGATCTTTAAAAAAATAAATAAAAGTAGACCTTTAAGTTTAATTCTTTGAACATACATATCTGGATGTGAGTATTGAAATGTGATATATTTGTGAAAAATCTGAACCCATCCCTAACCAATGACCACAATGTTTCCAGCTGCCTTAACACACCATAATACTAATATGAACATTTTTTTTACCACAAATGAAAAACTCCAGTTGTGGTTTAGATATGAGGACATGTTGGTTGTTTGGCTCAGCTGCATTAAGTATGGGGGCCAGGCCATGTTTATACAACTATACAAGGTGTATGCATGATGGATTAGATATGTAGCCTGGTTTTTAACAGATGACTCATTATAGCAATGCCCCAAGGGATAATTTTTACAAAAGCAAAGGTCTCTCCCCTCTCTCTCTCTCTCTCTCTCTCTCTCTCTCGCCCTCACACACACTGTTGTCACACTAAATGGTTGTACATCAGCAATGGTGGTTTTCATACGTAAAATAGATTACAGTCCTTAAGGTATTTAAGAAGTGGCAGTAAGATAGTTTTTGTATCAGTACACAGAACCATGGTCATCAGATAGCACCGCAACCATGTAAATGGAGATTGAAAACCGAAATGCATGCCAATAATTTTTGTTAAAGCTTTAACAAGATTGCTTCATGTCTTCCCAGCCTCTGCCTCATTCTACAGATATGTGTGTGTGTGTGTGTGTGTGTGTGTGTGTGTGTGTGTGTGTGTGTGTGTGTGTGTGGGAAACCCACTACATGCAACACAGTGTTTTCCCAGTGAAGACAGAGTGAACTCCATCAAAAATCTCACTCATAGTGTGAGAAATGTATTTTTCTAGACAGGGATGGATGGAGGGAGGGGAGTTATCAAAACCTGTTGAATATTTTAAAAGTCTCCACTCCACTACCCCACAGCAAGAAGTCCCCGGTGGGAAAGTGTGTGTGTATGAGTGAGAGAGAGAGATTCAAGTTTGACAGCTACCACAGAGGATATCTCAGGACTTCACTTCTTGGGTCTTCATCTGTGAGTCATGGCCGTTTCATCCCAACTGCTCAAATACAGACAGACACCAAAGCAGAGTCAGAGAAAGAAATGTTACTCTCCCATCCTGCAGCGGCAAACACAAACATTGGAACTGAATGTTCAATTTTGTTTAGATATGCACCAAAAACTGTGTGTAAGGTGGTGTCCAGTTTCAGTGTCACAGGGAGCTGTGTCCCCTAGGATTAACATCAGGATGCTAATATAATAATAATAATAATAACCTCACTCCACCAGATGGATCAATTCTCATTTGCTCTGCATATCCATCTGGGAACTCTGGTTTGGAGATCTTTTGGGAAGGGGCATAAATACTGGTTGCTGATTGGATAAGCCATCTGTCTATCAACGGGCCAAATCAACCAATCAGATCAACAAAATGCATGACGTACTAGCAGCGTTGAGGCAAAGCTCAGAAAAGAATCCACATGTGTGTAAAGGATATTTGCCATTTGTATAACGTAAATTTACAAATAAAAGGTGTCCATATTCAACAGAAGGATCACAGAGAAAAAAGTGTTAGTGAGCGGCTTGCTCCATAGCTGCGCTCATCTCATCCGTGGAAGCCTCCATGTTGTTTACACTGAATAGTTTTGTGACACTTAAATCCACCTCAAAACCAATGCTGATTGGTTCGGTCGCTTGGCAAACTTCTCCAAATTTTCTCTGGCGCACGTTGCCAGGCTGATGTGCGAGTAAAATACAGTGGAGCTTGTGAGACCATCCTGATCTCGGCTAAACATTCCAGACATTGGTTTGTAAATTTTAATGATGTCAGAACTCATAAAAATTCACAGCTCCTATTCACATGAGAAAAAGTCACAAGACTCCCTTTAAAATATATAGGTTTAGAGGTTTGACTTCAAATGTCATGTAGTGCATGCCACCTTGCCTTTACCCAAATATGAACTGTTTTTGTTTTCTGCTCAGTCTGAGCATCACAACCCCTGTGAAATGACTTGTTTTAATATCAGAATTTGAGGTCACAGTGCAGTTTTATATAGAAGAGGACTGTGGAATGTGTACCCCATCATCTACGTTGACATTTCTTTATGAAGGAATTTCCTTTCAGCCAGAAATGCCACGAATAGAATAAACTTTCACAGCGACCAAAAATGATGTTTGGTATAGGAATATTGTATTAACACACAATAAGTGAACCTATCCTTTAAATTCCTTTTGCATTTCCACAATTATGTTTACTTACGTAATTTGTATAGATTTGTATCTTTTTTGAAAGTAAGAGCACTCAATATTTGACCTCAGAAATATACAGCCACCATCATCAGTTATTACTTGCTTTTAATTCAGCCGCATGATTATTTTTATTTCCACTATCCCTTGCTCACAGTTCTGTCTCTGATTCTAGCTGTCTCTATCTATGTCTCATTTTACATTGTCTCTTTCTGTCTCTCTGTCTCTGTCTCTCTTGATTGATAATCATGCCGGTAAGTCTGGCCCGGGGTTGAACTCTACAATCTCTGCACCTTTAAGACATACACATACACAACCTGTGCACCGTCACAACAAACAAACAAACACACACACACACACATATATGTACACACACACACACACACACACAAAATAATGAATCAACAGAATAGCTTTTGCTTTTGCAAAAAGCATTAGGGAGCTCGTGTCACGTCTGCAGCTGCTTCTTGGCACCTCTGTGAAAGGTGACAGTCATAATCACAGATTTCATCATTTTAAAGCTCTTCATCAGTCATGGAGCCATATTCATCAATCAGACGAGCAGATCTGGATACAACGACATGCAAACAGGCAAACACACATGCATGTCATATTCGACATGAGGAAAGGCAGTGAAAAAGTCATCCCTCACTCCATGATAGAGACAACATCCTTCTCTTTTATCAATCCATCCCCGTCATCCCTCGCTCAGTATCTCTGGCCCTGTCTGTGAGCATCATGTATCACTTGTCCTCCATGGTGACAGGCCATTCCTCTGTTCACTGTGATGGAAGATGCTTTGGTGGACAGCTGGATCCCTAAGCAGACACATGAGGTTCTGATTTGCTCAGCTCTGGGCTTCAGGATTGTGGTCCCATTGATCAGCGATGTGGTTTGGCTGTTTCTATTGACATACTGTACATGCCAGGCAGGGAGTGGCCACTGGACCAGGAAACGACAAGCACTTGAAGATCACAGAACATGTATGCATCTTGTGCACCCTGAAACATCACTTGTGTTGTCCAAGCCCCCACCACGGTGACTTCCTGGTGGATCCAATACGCAAGTGCCAAAAACTGCAGTTCGTCCACTAGGAAGTTTGCATCATAGAGCAAAATCTTATTGACCCCCATATTAAACAGACCATTTTCACAGCATAATTAAACCTATTTGAGGGAGGCCTGGTACAAAAAAAAACATTCTAGTCTATATGTTTATTCTATCTCCATGACAACACTGAGGTTGAATAATTTTTTTGTACCAGGCTAGTTTTTATTTTTTTGGAGGACAAAGTTTATGAATAATAAGGGTTGTTGCCTCTTGAGTGAAAAGCTAGCTGCTGGCCCTCACTTCTCCTTCGAGGTATACGTCAGCCAGATAGACGTATCTCCCTCCCCCTAACGTCACATCAATGCCCTTTTGAGTCAAACTCTGACAAGACGGCGACTTCCGTAGGCAAGGACGATTGGATCAAGTTGAGAGAATGTCCAGTGTGCTGGACACACACTGTTTTTAGTAACATTTCATCTTATACACCTGGTATGCTACGTCCATTTTTATACAATCTGTGGTGTTGTCCCATGGATGCATTATTAGACCTGGATACGGTACCGCAGCCCAGCCTTGCGGCCAATATTTTCCAGTGGCCACTCACAGTACTGCAATGAAGAATACTCCTACAGCCCAAAAATTTTCTCCGTAGACCAACACTGTTAAAGAGACTTCTGTAAAACCATTAACTGGACACCTCCAACTGCAAACAAGGTTGATTATGACTATTTCTATTGTGAATCTTTAACGCATGGACTTTTTATATTTGTAAAACTTTCCTTGAGCCCAGAAAACTGATTTTAAAACCTGTGACATCATCTCAATTTTAAGTCTATGGACCAAGCAGTAACTTGTGGGCGCAGCCAGCGGGAGAAACACCACTGTGGATATTCAGTAGGCAGAATATCACAGAAGTAAGCTATTTTTTTGTGTATGCGCCAGGCGAGCAGTTCTCATTCGATTGAATTGGTATGGGATTCACAGAGTAACTCATTATACGATACTTCTGCGATGCTCAACACAGTACATGACAATCCTCTACAATACATCAGGTGTAACTGAAGAAGAAAAAATACCACAAATTGAATTTAAATTTATTCACTGCATTTTGGTGTCAGTTTCACAGAATTTGACAACAGAAATGGATGTTCAACAAAATGCATGGATTCGATACATAAAATAAATAAAAATAAATGAATGCAAAAAATACACATTGTTCTCGTTAATAAAACATTACTATTTGGCGCTATTGTATCGATGATGAATCGCAAGAGGAGACATTCGATATTATGTCCCAACCGTGCATTTAAAATATGTAAGTCCTGAAAGTTTCAGGAGGCATGTCTCCATGTCTAATATTTGTTGTATGAGCTACATCATTCCCGGAATATACCTCTTGTGCATTCATACAAACAAACCAATTGTGCAGGAAATAATCTGTCTGTTGACGTGTTAGCTGGACAATGAAAGCACAGAAAGTGTATATTCTGTATAGTCAAATTTCTGTCAGCGATGTGCTGCAGAGTCTCGAGATCCATTACAGACCCATTGACACATAGGATGAGCTATGAGATGTGGATCTTTGTGAAGACTGATCACTCTAAAATCACTGTTCAATATCAGCAATAGAAAGCTGATTTTTAAACCCTGCCAGGACACCACTGGAGATAATTCCTTGTGATTTCATCAAACAAAGCAATGTTTGTGTAATCAGATATGGTGAGGACTGATAATGTGTAGTACTGTATGCAAAGTGAGATTTGAAGGTGACTGGCTGTCAGGGGGTTGTGATACATAGCCTGGAGACGTTTACTTGATAATTGTGCAATTAGTTTGCAAACTATAAGTTACGTTTATGTATAACACTAAAATTACTTAAATGGGCTGTACTTGATATTTGGAACATTAAAGCAGCACACAAATATTTGCTATACTGCATAAATATATACAGTAATGGAGAAATGGCATCCTGAGCAGAGAATAAAGTCACTCTCCCTCTGTACGTGTTGCAAGTTTCTCTGTTGTTTGTTGTGATGGATGGTCTGGCTGCATGTGCATGTGAGTGCCTTGTGGATCGATATTAAATGCTGTGCTAATGCATTGGTATTTGACAAGTTGGGGAAGAACCAGTGAGAATTGTGAGAAGTACAGCACCTTAGAGCTTCTTAATTTGAAAGTATGGGTCTAATTGATGATTAGAGTAAGTCCACTGATTTCTAAAGAACAATAAAGTCATAATCCTTGAGATTTGTATTGTCCTTATTATATTGAGCAAACCCAAATTGTTTTTACATTCTCTTTGCCTCTTTGGTATGGCGAAGTGGTGCATCCTTTAAGGGCTTGTCTGTCATGCGACCAAAACTCTGGTGTCTTCATGAAAGTCAGACGTGCTGCACACAGTGAACACTTCTTTCAGCATTGAATGTTGGCACTGGAGGTTAATCCTGTATTGCAGATTCATATGAACATATTGCCTAGAATAGTATACTGGAATGTGTGTGGTTGTCTTTCTCTGTGCCAGCCCTGTGCTAGACTGATGACCTCTCCAAGGTCCCCTGCTTCTCACCCAATGTGCTAAATTGTAACAAAAAAAAATTCTGTGGCATACTGCCTTTCCTGCATGACATTTTGATTGCAAATCCACTAGGGCTGCCACCAAATAGTTGACCAAGCATTGGTCGACCAAAAAATCATTAGCTAACCAAAATTTCATTAGTCCATTGGTTGCAGGAAAAAATAACAATTGGAGCCGTGTCTTGTCAAAATTAAGTGAAAATGTATGTGACTGGTGGCTGCCCCAAAAACCTGGAGGGGCCAGATACAGGAAGTCATGAAACTCGTAAATGTTGTGTCTTTTGGCAGATTTTTCTTTGGTTGACCACAGTGGTGTTTCGTTTTTTATTTGAGTTTTTTTGTTAACATGGAAGGCAGGTCCTTTCGACATTGTAGGATGACCCCCAAGAAGGGATGACCCCCAAGGTCACATGCAAACTTTGCAAGAAAAACTTTGTCTATCACTCGTCCACGACAAACATGACCTACTACCTTAATATATAAGTAACTAGTTTGCTAATTCCATCATTCTTCATACTAAGTTACACTGGTAAGTACAAAGAGAAATTAATTCATCATCTCATCTTCATCCGCTTATCCGGGGTCGGGTCGCGGGGGCAGCAATTCAATTATTTAATAAAGTTTTTTAAAAGTTAGTTAATCTACCTTTGCGAACTGTAACATAATAAAAACAAAACTTTAATGTATTAACTTCTCCGTATAACATTATTTCTGTGATTTTCTCTGCAATAAAGATCACAACTTTTATGATCTCATGCATGCTACTTTACAACAGCATCAAGATTTACTGAGGGAACCCTTGCAGTAATTTTCCACTATGGTTCCTGGTGCTGGAGATGGGTCCCAGCGCTGGACTGGGCCTGAGCTCAAGAAATCTATGTCCACATGAAACCAGAGGAAACCGGCCAAAAATGCTGTAGTACACATGCCAGGCCTGGATGTGGTGTTGTTACTGCCACAGAAATACACCAACAACGGACAAGAAGAGACGAGGGAGACGCTGTGAAGAATACAAACACCGGAGAGTTTCTCTCCAAATCTGGAGACTTCCCAAATCCTCCTCCATCCTCCATTCTGATGCACGAATCACTCTGTAGTAGTGTCCTCAACGAGCAGAAGGTGCTGCTGTGAGCCACTTCCCAAAGGCGGGCACTTTCTCACTAGATTTAGAGACTTTTCACACCTTCTTAACAACTTTATTTATAAAAAGAGACTAGTGACCAAATTAGCAACTTATTCAGACCATCAGGGAAAAGGGAAAAATACATGGTCGGCCTAATTCATTCAGAGTCCAGTTCAGTAAACAGTCTATGGGTCCTTCTCTCTCCTCTCACACAGCAGCACTGTTGTTGTTATGTGACGCCGCAGGGTTGGAGGTCGGAGGTGGGGCGATGACACCATCGTTTAACAAAGTATGCAGTTTCGCCGTTCAGATGACAACGGCTGGATGTTAATAAGACAAAGGAACTCGTTCTCTGCATCCCCAATACACAAAGCACTGTGAACATCATCTCCATCACTGGGTGAGACATTCAAGCACATTATTGCAGACGTTTTGTCCCCTCTGCCATAAGATAAGATAAGATAAGATAAGATAATACTTTATTGTCTGTTACACAAGGGTTACAGAAAATTTTCTTAGACAAGGCTCCAATCACAAGAAGCTCAACAAAAGTATCAGACAGCTTGTCCACTGCCTGCTGGTATCGGGCTAGGGCATCAATGTGGGACATGTGTGCAATCAAGGCAATGTCATCTGCATATTTAAAAAGTGCCATACCCTCACTGTTACACTAGATGTTGTTTGTGTACACCGAAAAGAGGATTGGGGATAAAACACAGCCTTGGGGGAGTCCAGAGTTTAAAATGAGCTTTGTTGATTTAACTCCATTAAAAGACACCTGTTGTGGTCTGTCCAGCAGAAAATGTTTTATCCACAGGGTCAGTGTTGGATGAACCTGAAGATCTGATAGGTGATGTAAAAGTTTGTCAATGCTCACTGTGTTAAAAGCTGAGGAAAAGTCCATGAATAAAATCCTGGTGTGTGGGTGTGCTGCGTCCAGGTTTTTGGTGACAGTGTCTAAAAGTGTGAGGCTTGCATCCTCCACACCACGTCTTGTCCTGTGGGCAAATTGGAATGGGTCCAGCTTGTCTGACACCATGCCTGATAGGAGGTTACAGACCACCTTCTCCATACATTTGCACAGCACAGATGTTAGTGCCACTGGTCTGTAGTCCTCTAGGGCCTTAGCAGGTGCCTTTTGGGGGATGGGAATAATGGAGGTTTCCCTCCCCTGGTCAGGGACACAGCCAGAGTCCAGTAGGTGTTGGAACAGCCTGGTAAGAACGCCACTTAGCTGAGTGGGGCATTCCTTTAGTGCCCTACCTCTAAGCCTGTCAGGGCCAGAGGCCTTGTGTGGGTTGACTCTGTGCAGTGTGGAGGTCACCAGCTGTTCATCAATAAGTAGGGATTGGAGACTGGAGCTAGTGGCTAGGGGGGCCCAGCTGGATGTTGTGCTGTCCCCATTGAAGCGGGTGAAGAAGACATTTAATTTCTCTGCCAGAGTTGGATCCGGGCAGGCAGTCTCTGCAGATTTGGGTGTTCTGCCCATCATGATGTTCAAGCCTTGCCATGTTTACCTCGCATTCCCAGAAATTAATTTCTGCTCCACCTTGTTTTTATAGTCAATTTTAGCCAACTTGCCCTTCCTCCTAAACTCCTTCTCCAGTTCCCTCACCCTGGGTTTATCTCCTTCCAGGAAGGCTTTCTTCTTCTGGACCAGGCAGATTTTCATGTCCTTGTTAACCCATTTTTTATTGTTTGGGAAGATGCTTATTTGTTTGATGGGTGTTACAGTATCCTCACAAAATACAATGTAGGAGGTAAGTAGGTCTGTTAAAAAGTTAAAATCATTGTCACTGTCGTTAAAAAACAAATCCCAGTCTGTTAATTCAAAACAGCCCCTTAGGGATTCAGCTGCCTCTTTATTCCAGACTCTAACGTGTTGTGTTATGGGTTCCCCCGTTTTGAATCGTGACCTGTATCTTGGCAGTAACAAAATAACATTGTGATCAGAACGGCCAAGGGATGGGCGTGATTTTGAAATATAGGCGTCTGGGATATTACTGAAGCATAAATCTAGTATATTCTGCATTCTCGTGGGGATTGTGACATGTTGCTCTAAATTTGGCAGGTAGAAGGTGATATCGCACCTGTTAAAGTCACCCAGAATAAACACTGGTTGGTCTCCAGTCTGATTGACAGCTCTGTTATAGCTCTCAGCTATGTGTTCAGCGGCTAGATTGAAGTCGGGCCCTGGAACATATACTAAGATGACAGTGATCTGGGAAAATTCCCGGGGTAGATAGTGTGGTCTAAAAGACACAGTCATTGTCTCGTAGTGTTTGTCGCCCACTTGTCATTGACAGCCATGCAGAGCCCGCCCCCAAATGACTTCCATGTTTTTATCGCATCTCTGTCAAAGCGAATGATGGTAAAACCATCCAGCTCGAAGTTTGTATCCTCAATAAGCCATGTCTCGGTAAAGCAAAAGAGACTGGTTTGCCGATAATCCAGGTCGTATCTGATGAGTGTGGAAAGTTCCTAGGCCTTGTTCCGTAGTGATCTGACGTTCGAAAGGGTTATGGCTGGTAACGGTAGCCAACTGCCTCTCCTTCTTAATCTGTTCCGTATCCCACCTCTCTAGCCTCTTTTCCTTCGTATCCGCTTTCTCTTGTGCCCCCGGAGTATTTCAAGTGGAATGCTGTTTGTATGGAGGGATCCATCGGTTCCCGGCTGGTGTCTCAGCGCCATAGCGATGTTGAATGCCATAGCTTGCTAATCACAATGAACACTGTCTTCTGTACAATGTATGTTGCAACGTTTATGTTGTTGTTAAATGCATCATTTCCATAGTGATATAACTTGAAGGAGAGACGAGTATGCAGCTTTTGACTGGGAATTATTATGAGATGTCAAGAAGTGAACATAGGAGAATTCTAAACTCATCAGAAGTCTACTGTTACTGTATACAGGTGCCTTTTGCATTCTTTATCATTATATCATGTTATATCATCATATCCTTGTTTTACTCCATCTCCCATTCTGATTCTAATTCTGATCTTTTGCATTAAGACCCTGACTGGCTTGGCTAAATGGGGCAGTGTGCAATTAGTTTTGTGAGTACTTATCTCATTAAAGTAAATTAATTATTGATTTAATGACACTCATGCTTTTAGAGGCAGGCACGCTGCTTTTATGACTCTCTGTTGTTTGAAAGGACACTGTCAATCTCATTCCAACTGCCTGTCCTTAGTACCCATACAGCCCAGATTCTCATCAGTTTCTTATCATCTGCCAGATCACTTTCTCCTCCCTCATTGGATTAAACTGTTATCATCATCACCACATCATCATCATTATTAGTTTTCACTATTATTTGTCTGATGCTTTTAATGGAAACAGGTAATTTTGTTAGTTTTGAATGTATAATGCAAAATATAACAATCACAATCATTATCAAAAGCTATGGTTCATGTTAGTTGGTCCATTGAGAAGGTGTGTTGTTTTGCCAGTTGACCAGATGCACGGGTTTGGGCAAATTCTTTCAGGATCTTGTGTGGATTTGTATGCACAGAGTCTTTCTGATGTAAGAATTCCAGACATACCCTTTATGACTTAAACATTAATTACACATTCAAGACTTGTCCTCTGTGTTAAAAAAATACTAAATTTGTATGATTCCATTTATATTTAAAGCATAGTTCTGTACGTATTACTACGTTTCGATGGAGACTTTTGCTTACCATTTCATGATCTAAATGAAGAAACTATAAGGGACTTGCTATTTCTTGAAATTAATAAGCTATCAACATTTTGGAAAATGGGCAGCTTCGTTCTAAAATGGATGTTATTGCTTTCACCTTGATAAATGGCACCAACCATTGTAAACAGCTGCAAACTTCCGTTCTGACTCTGCCCCTTGTCTCCTCTCTATCCACGGTGCTTTTTGAGGAGTTTGGGGGAGGTTGATCCTCTTTGTGCTCGAGGCTGGTTGGAGATAGTGGGGCTGGTGGTGGAGCTCTGAAGCCCCCCTTGATCCTGCTCAGGGGGTCCCTGACAAGCCTTGCTCCTGGGCTTCTCTGCACCTCCACTAATCACCCTCACTGGAGATGGTAACTTGTTATCAGCACTTTTTCTGTCAGCCAGTCAGTCAGTCAGTCAGTCAGTCACATTGCAAGAGATTGTAAGGGCCAGGGAGGGGAGGCAATGGCTCAAATGGCTTAGAAGACAAAGTCAGTACACAGCTTTTGTCATTTGGAAATGAAAGACAGGTCACCTGCAAAAAGGATCCCTCTCCTAATCCAGTTTGTTAGTTACTGTATCCTGTCACCTGCATTGAATAGACGTTAATGTGGAAGGACTTGTGTTTGCCATTAAGTTTCATTGCTTTGGCTAAAATCTTGTTCCCTTTCTCGCTCACAATACATAAAAATACTTTTCAAACCACAACTGATTTTTTTTGTTTTTTTTAACCTTAATTTTTCACATTGAAATAAACAACATTAGGCAAGTAGTAGATTTAACTCTTAGTTGTAGACTTTCAACGTATATACTTTACAGGTACATACTTCATAGTTCAAATAAAAAGAGGCAAAGAAAGGGAAGTTTAGGCTGCTGCCCCCCACGACCCGATACCATATAAGCGATGACTGAGACCAGACAGCTGAATGAGCGTTAAGGTTACAGTCTTTGCCAGTGACCTCAATCAGGATCAATCAGGTTAAGGATAATGGTGGTGGTGTGTTCATCCACCCTAACTGGGGTCTGTCTGTCACTGGTGTCCACTTCGGCGTCACTGTGAGCTAGGGCTATCTTTAAGCCAGTCAGTGTTGATGGCCCTGGGATCCCAGCTGGGAGTACCAAAAACCTTTGTGTTTCTATTATTGAGCCCTTAAACAGGCCTATAATGTTAATACGTTTTATGTTATGTCGCGCGTTCATCCCACATACAGACTCAGACTCCTGTAACTTAAAACTGCCACACTGGAATATAGTTAACAACACCATCTCGCAATACACAACACAAGTAAAGTTATACTAATGTTAAAATGTTCAGGTGAAACTCACCAAAATAAATGATGGCATTAATCCGAAACAAGAAAGTAGAAGAGGCCACATCCAAAAAGAAAAAGTACTGGTTACTAGACAAAAAAGCAGTACAAGAACAAACGGTAAGTCTGCACACCAGAATCAGCTCCAAATAGTGTTTTTAATGCACCATGTTACGTTTCGGGCCCCAGCCCTGTGTCTGATGAAAGACTGAAACGTTACATGGTGCATTAAAAACGCTATTTGGAGCTGATTCTGGTGTGCGGACTCACTGTTTCTTCTTGTATTAATCCGAAACACCAATAGTAATGCACCACCAACTGATACTGCAGAGCTACACTGCCAAGAGAATATCAAGGCTGCCCACAAAACAGCTTTTAAAGTGGACAGATGGACCAAATGCCTGGCTAAGATTTTTTTGGAGTACTTACATGATAGCAGTACATTCTCCTGGTGTGTGTATTTCTGTGTGTGTTTCATGAGATGCTCAGGTAAACTACTTGACTCTTTGCAGACTGTGCTATTGATCCTCAGGGGCATATATCATGGAATGCTCAGCCTTCCCTTGCAGCGCGGCTTTGTGAGATAGTGTTTCGTTAGAGGGATATTGAAATTGACAGGTGTTAGTGTTTTGTCTCAGCAACTCTCCCACAGGAACTACAGTATATATTCAGTCTGCTTTACAGTGTTATTTGACATGACATTATTTTTCTGTCCTGGTAAAGTGGCTTTAGTGGTTTTACCCCCAGTGGGTAGATGCATGGTCCACTGACCATGAAAATGAAAATTGGAGAGGGAAAGAAAGACAAGAGAAGAGGAGAGACAGAATGTATCATACTGCTCACCTGCTGTCACTACAGTTCACAGTGGTGTTACAATAGTGATAAATACTCATCTTTGGGAACTGGAGGTAGACCAGGATGACAGAGACACAGAGAAGTAGCAAGGTCAAATACATACAGCACAGAACAAGATAAGCTTATTCCACATATACACAGGGTCATCAGATTGTATGTAAGTAGCACAATAATAATCCATCATCCAAACCACCTCAAGAGATGACCAGGAGCCTTTATACAAATCTCACCAATACTAAACAATTCTCTTCTCATGCATTTCTTTGGACAGAGTAGAACTTACTTACTGGTCTAGCTTAGTAGAAGATACTATTTTTTGGAATCAGTCTCCCTCTCCCTTAATCTGCGGAGCTATTTTTTTGACAGGTTACTCACACAGTTCACATAAATGCAGAGCCTGGTCATACTGGAGTCATCAGCTATTCTATCAGAGGACACTAGCAACCCATTAGCTCAATGATGATGATGATGATCAGAAGCTACTGTTGAGCATGAGAAAATAATTTTAGAGACCATCATTTTTTTAGGTATCTTTTATATTGTATTATTATATTACTGTTTTGATGTGTCTGTGTGTAATGCTGATGTTACACTGCAATTTCCCAGATTGGGATCAATACAGTCTTTCTCTTCTATCCTATTCTGTAATGATCTACATCTGTAGTTCATCCATTTTGTTTGCCAGAGACCATAATTTGGTGAGGAAAATTGAAGATAGTGATAGCTGATGAGGAGTTAGCTTTAGCCTAGCCCTTATCTCTCCTCCCGTGTTTGTTCCATAGACTATCAAAAATGGACGTAGCATGGCTGTCGGGGTCCGTTCTCTCAACTTGATCCAATTGTCCTCGCCTACAGAAATCGCCATCTTGTCAGACTTTGACTCTGCCTCATTTCCTCTTACCAAAAAAGGAAATGACGTTGTGACGTTGGGAGGAGGGACATACATCCATCTGGCTGACCTCTGAGGTGAAGTGAGGGCAAGTGGCTAGCTGTCACTTAAGAGGCTGCGCCCCTTGTTATTCATAAACTTTAATATCCAATAAAATAAAAACTAGTCTGGTGCGAAAAAAATTACCCCCCTCAGGGTTTTCATGGAGATATGACCTAAAGATACACACTAGAATGTTTTTTGACCCAGGCCTTAAATAAGTTAAATTATGCTGTGAAAATGGCCTATTTAACATGGGGGTCAATGAGAAACTGCTCTATTTTGCAAACTTCCACTAGTGGACACTGCAGGTTTTGGCACTTCTGTATTAGATCAACCAGGAAGTCGCTGTGGTGGGGGCTTGGTTTGTTCAGAGTTTCAACCCAACTTGTAAGCATTTCCAGTCAGTGGAGCTGGATTGGAAGCCCCCGTTGTCTTGGCAAGAGTGAGTCAGAGGTCACTGATGATCTTCACAGGATTGCAAGATCCCATATGCAAAAGTTCCAGAAGTAGAGACTGTTCTGAGTGAACAGAACAACAAATAGGCAATTATTTTTCATTTAACAGCAGTTGGTATATGTTGCGGAGCAGTGTGTGCAATTTTCTGGTAATAGCCTACTATTTTGTTAAATTTAATTTGGTCGTTATTTCCCCTTTCTGCATGCAAGTTTAAAATGATTCCAACAGAAACCACAAATCAATATAAACAGAATGTTTTAGACATGGTCATGTTCAGATATGTTGCAGGGGCTGCTATAATCATCATGCTTGTGTGATTGTTATTGTTATTATTGCATTAAATTAAATCAAGCATTTATGAAGTGCCTTAGAGATGTCAAAATATTGGGATATATATTATGTATCATGATATAACAAAAATATCACAATATTATTTCTGGGCCTTATTGCCAAGTCCTAAATGAAGTACTGAAGCTGCAATCGGCTGCTGTTGACAATGTGGAAGTTTCTTGATTCAGACTATGGAGCCTCCATGTTATTATTTTATTATCCCTCATAAGTACAGGCGCAACTAAAGCACTTTCTTCTTTCTCTGTTCTGTAAAATGAGCTGTACCCAGTGGAAGACAGAATTGCATAGTGAAAGTGAGGCTCATAGAGAATGTTCCATATGGTCGCATATGGTTCCGATGACATGCTCTGCTGCCCTCACCACCCGCTGCAGGTTCTTCCTGTTCTCTTCTGTGCAGCTGGGGAACCACACCGTGCAGTAGTAGGTCAGGAGGCTCTATATTGCTGACCGATAGAAGTTGGTCAGCAGGTGGTTAGGGACATAGACATATAAAGAGTAGATGCCGCATCGAACGTTGGGCCGCGAGAAATGCGGCCGCCATCTTGGATCGGTCATTCTCCCAGATCAGTTCTATGAGTGACTCGTTGAGCCTCTGAGTTGAGCAGCAGAAGGAACAAGATGCCAGAGCACTGTGCAGCGTATTCCTGCTCTAATCTAATATTACAATATTACAATTCATAACCAGTACGGTACAGTACAATTTTAAACAATTATACATAAATCCATGCATTTTTGAATGTTATAGTGAGTCCCTCAGGCTGTGGCAGGTAGATACATATTTAGCTGCCAGAGGAGCTGCTGTCCCTTATTTTATTATTATTATCTTGTCACAGTAGAGGCGTGGAGATTAGCCTCTGTGGGAATCTTAGTTAATTTACCCCCCGGCCAGATGTGTGTGTGCAAGCCTGTGTGTGTGTGTGTGTGTGTGTGTGTGTGTGCCTGTGTAGATATGAAAGGAGAAGCAGGGAGGAGAGGGGTTGTCGTACATGTGGTCTAGTGTAAATGGATTGAACATTTCCAGCAGTAGGTCAGCGGAGGATGTGCTGTGGTTTCATGAGAGGAAGACACTTCAGAGACAGTTCATCTCAGGTCACCTCAGATATTCTCAGTTTTGTTTTTTTAAATATTGAACATGACATTGACATGAATTATGAGATAATTTTTCATGTCATGTCACTTTTTTTTTTAAAGTTTAGACTATCAAAGGAGAAGTGACAGAATCTGACCAATATCCTTTGCTGTTAAACTGTTTCATCAAACAGGAGCAACATGATGTGGGGTTTATTATAAAGAATGAATTAGAGATTTACGAGGCAAGCGTGAACATGTATTTCCACTCTGTGCCCGATATTCTCACAGCTGAACAAAATGTCCCACACATTTTTACTTGGTTCTCCACATCTCCACTTAAAGCAGGACCAACGTCACATGTTTGTAAAGCAGAGCTGATGAGTCCAGGCTTTTTTAGTTTAGTTATACCAGAGAAGTTGAAACAGTCTGAAAAGAAAAAATCATACATTTATTTAACTAAGGAAAAATCTTAAATGGTTTGTATAATTTAAAATGGATATTACTGAACTATGCCCCGTGTTTTTGTTTGCACATTAAATACAATTACTACATAATTAAAATATGTAATAAAGAAGACATTCACATAATTAGACCTTGCCTAAAAACAAAGGACACAGTCATTTTAGATACTATACAAAGTACTCCTCCAACATCACTGTCTTTACCAATTAGAGCTACACTCTAATTGGTAACTGTGCAAGAACAAAACAGTGTGAAAATGATCGATTTAACAAAATTTTATATATATTTTTATACCACACACACTCGCTCAAATGTGGACCCTCCCTCTCCTCTCCACTACCACGACTATGCGACTGGCAGAGCACGGATCATTTCTAAATATTTATAAACATATAGGGTTCGGCTCTTGCTTTTTTTTTAGTGCTTTAAATGAAAGTGTGTCTGTTTGTGTGTGTGTGTGTGTGTGTGTCTGTTTGACTTGTATTTAGATGTGTCCAAAATGTCATCTCTCTCTCTGACCTAATTGTATTGATACTCTTGATTTATATGTATTTTAATTTTCTCTGAGTGTGTGTGTGTGTGTGTGTGTGCTTGCGTGTGTTTGTGTGTGTGTGTGTGTGTGTGTGTGAGAGAGAGAAAGAGAGAGAGTGAGTGAGAGAGAGATTTATGTATTCATGTATGAAATATAGCCTATTAATACTCTATAAATGATTTATATTGTTGTGTTTATATTTATAGTGTTTGCAAAACATCTATCATACATCACATATATCATATATCAGAATATTCTATTACTGTTAATCCCACTGTGAATATTAAAATACGCTGAACCGTGCCCTGTCCTTACACTGAGTGGAGCGGGCGACCGGGCCAAGATGGCGGCCCCACCGCTCGTCAGCGCCAATAGGCCCAACGTTCGATGAGGCGTCTACTCTTTATGTCTATGGTTAGGGAGATGAGCATGTTTTAACTTCCTGAGGAAGTAGAGCCTCTGTTGGGCCTTCCCCACCTGATGGGAGAGGTGTGTGGTCCAGGTGAGGTCAGCAGAGATGTGCACACCAAGAAATTTAAAGATCTTTGATCTCTGTACCTTTCCCCCTTTCAGGAAGAGTGCTCAATGCGTTTGGAGTTTCTGAAATCCATAATCAGTTTCTTGGTTTCAGAGGTGTTTAAGTCCAGGTTATTGAGAGAACACCATTCTGTCAGATGCCGGACCTCCTCTCTGTAGGCTGACTCATTGTTGTCTGTTATCAGTCCTACTACGGTGGTATCATCAGGGATGAGGGGGCTGAGGACACACCCCTGGGGAGTGCCAGTAAGAGTGGATGATGCACAACATGTCATGAATTAAAATGCATTACAGAAAGACAAAGAGAATAAAAACATAGACAATAATAAAAACAGTGCGGACGTTAAGAGTGCAAAGATTTAGCAGAAAGCTAAGGTGAACATAAAAGTTTTCAGTCTAGTTTTAAAAGTGGTCAGAGTGGGTGAAAGTCTTACATCTTCAGGAAGTTTATTCCAGCTGTTTGTTGCATAATGACTGAAAGATGCTTTCCCTTGATTTGAGTTTACTCTGCAAACCACTAACAGATTGGCCTCAGAGGATCTTAGTGATCTAGAAGGCTTATGTAGTGGGAGCATATCAGTGATATACTTCGGCCCTAGGCCATGTAGTGATTTATTTGTGAGCAGGAGGATTTTAAAATCAATTCTCTGACGTACAGGAAGCCAGTGTAATGATTTAAGAATTGGTGTAATGTGCTCACATTTTTTGGTCTTTGTTAGAACTCTAGCAGCAGCGTTCTGAACAAGCTGTAGCTGCCTGTAGGAATTTTACACACAATACTTTAGTCAAATCAGAAGGACCTCACAGAGTATATACTGCGTAATTCAAATTCTACAGGAGGCTTCCTGGAGTCAGCAGAGTCGTTGGCAGTTTAGTGCACCAGCAGGCATTTATTAGCAGAAGGACATCGGATGAAACAGACGTCTGGAGAAATGTTCTATTCTCTATCTAGAGTAACTGTGTGCAACACAGTACCTGTGATCAGAGGCAAGAAGTTCTGATATCTATTCTAACTACTCCAGCATGTATGCTTGTTACAAAGGCGTGGTTATGTGTCCGCTTGTGTGTGCAGATATGTATTTCAAAAGTAGCCGTTCCGATTCCTCCATCTTCCACCCCCGCGCGTCAGAGTATCATCTGTTCCGCATGACTCGTCTTATTTATCTCTGAAAAAGAACATACTCTCATACTCCCTCGTACCTTGCCTCCTTATATGGTTGTTGTTTGCGAACGGCGATGCTCTAATCTCAACTAGTTGCCAGGTGCGTTTGTGCAAGCTGGCTATTTCATTGTCTTTGTGACCTTGGTTGACTGCCAAAAGTTTGTGTGCTTTGCAGAAAGCAGAAAAGCTTGAGCCTGGTCAAAAAATAGCAGAGGCACATACTATCACATTCTTTAATGATTATACTTATTGCGTCTTATTATCACAGTCTCATTTATCATTACTAATACACACGCTAACACATGATTATGATACTTCACTCATTGATTTTTAATTCTTCATGCCTGACAGTTTTTTTGGGAAGACCTGCAAGGAGACCATTACAGTAGTCTAGCCTACTGGTAATAAAGGCATGGACAAGTTTTTCTAAGTCTTGAGCTGACATGAGCCCTCTAAGTCTTATTACATTTTTGAGCTGATAGTAGGCCGATTTTGTTACTGATTTGATGTGACTGTCGAAATGTAAATCAGAATCCATAATAACCCCAAGATTTCTGGCTTTATTTGAGGTTTTCAGGGACAGTGATCGAAGGTGTTGGATGACTTTAAACCTTTCTTTCTTGGCAACAAAAACAATGATCTCGGTTTTATCCTCATTTAGTTAAAGGAAATTTTGGCACATCCAGTGTTTGACTTGCTCAATGCACTGGCACAGACGATCTATGGGGCGATAGTCATTTGGTGATAGCGCTACATAGATTTGGGTGTCATCGACATAGCAATGGTGGTCAGTGTTATTATTTTGCATGATTTTTCCTAGTGGGAGCATATAGATGTTAAATAAAGTCGGCCCCAAGATTGAACCTTGGGGGACTCCACACGTTACGTTGGTTTGTTCTGATACAAAGTCGCCAATGGAAACAAAATAGTTCCTATCTTGTAGATATGACTTAAACTAGTTTAAGACTGTGCCTGAGAGCCCCACCCATTTTTCCAACCTGTCTAAAAGTATTGAGTGGTCAACAGTGTCAAATGCAGCACTGAGGTCCAATAGCATTAATACTGAAGTTTTTCCAGAGTCTGTGTTAAGACGGATGTCATTTATAACTTTAATAAGGGCCGTCTCGGTGCTATGAAAAGGTCGAAATCCTGACTGGAGGTTGTTGTGGCAGCCAGTAGAATCCAAGAAGTGATTTAGTTGTTGGAGTACAACTTTCTCAATTATTTTACTTATGAATGGTTGATTTGAAATTGGTCTGTAGTTGTTGATAATAGAGGCTTCTAGGCTCCGCTTTTTTAGAAGAGGTTTAATGACTGCAGTTTTTTAGGCCTTTGGGAAATTGCCAGATTGAATAGAGTTATTAACTATTTGCAATACGTCTGTTGATAGGCAGTCAAAAACATTCTTAAAGAAGTTGGTAGGTAAAGCATCCAGACAGCAGGCGGATGTCTTTAGATCTGCCACTGTTTCCACTAGAGTTTTAGAGTCTATGGCATTAAAGCTTGCCATCATTGCTGTGTTATTTTGGCCTAATAGGGGTGGTGATCCAACTTTTTTGTTTGAGATATTGATGGCACGTCTGATGCCTTCAATTTTATCAGTATAAAAGAATGCAAACTCATTGTATTTCTGTGTGGAATGGAGTTCGGCTGGTATTTGTGTTGGGGGGTTGGTCAGTCTGTCGACAGTTGCAAATAGGGTTTTGGCCTTATTAGTGTTGCTGTTCATGATATTGGAGGATAATGTTTCTCCAGCACTTTTTAAGACTAAATTGTAGGCCTGGAGCCTCTCTTTATAGATATCATGGTGAATAGGAAGTTTTGTATTTTGCCAGATTTGTTCAGCCTTCCTGCACTCTATTCTCTGGGCTGTTACAACAGCAGCTTTTCTCCAGGGTGCCTTTTGCTTACCAGAAATCGTTTGAGCTGTAACAGCTGCAATGACATCTATGATATTCACAATTTTGGAATTAAAGTTGTTTACAAGATCATCAGCATGGCATGGGTTTAGAGGTGGTAGCGAGGAGATGGCATTTTTAAAGAGTACATTAGCATGTTCATTGATGTAACGCTTTTTGACATTCTTTGATTCTGTTTGTGTCTCCGGAATTAAATAAATATTAAAGAAAATACAGAAGTGATCAGACAATGAAAGATCAGTCACAAGAACATCAGAAACATTGAGACCTTTTGTGATAATCAGGTCCAGGGTGTGTCCTTTACAATGCGTAGCCTCTTTCACATGTTGAGAAAGTTCAAATGTATCTAAAATAGTAACACGTTCCTTTGCACCCTTGTCATTCAAATCGTCAATATGAAAATTAAAGTCACCAGTTATAACTAGGCAGTCAAAGTCAGTGGAGATGCTAGACAATAATTCGGTAAAATCATTGAAAAAATTTGCTGAGTTTTTAGGTGGCCCGTAAATAATTAACAGGAGAATTTTGGGAGAGCATTTTTACACAGCACACAGGTATTCGAATGATGTAAAATCACCAAGGGACATCTGTTTCCCCTGAAATATGTTTTTAAATATAGCAGCACCCCCCCCCCCCCACCCTTTTTCCCAGATCTGCATACATCAATAAAATTATAGTTGTATAGTTATAGTTATTTTGCTCCAGTCATGTTTCAGTTAAAAACATAAAATCAAGTTTGGAAGTGGTAATAAAATCATTAACTAAAAATGATTTGTTATTCAGAGACCTAACATTGAGCAGACCCATCCTGATGGTGTTATTGACAGGCTTCGATGTTGACTTTGATTTGGAGAGAATACGAATGAGATTGTTTAGGTTAGCAGGGTGTCTAAGTTTCCCAATGTTCACTCTCTTGGTAGTCGCAACAGGAATGTAGAAGGTGCCAAGCTTTGACGTAGGCAGCCTTGGGCCCAGCTGATAATATGGTCTACTGCTGAACCCTTTTCTATCTAGCTGGAACGAACTACTGAAGGTGGACGTTGAGGGCGTAGAGGGGGTTGACGTGAGAGGGGCGAAGTAGGGCTGAGGGTTTGTGAAGCACGCCTTCGTGGAGGGGGGGGGGGTGAGAAGGGGGTGCCACTGAGATCGCTGAGGTCGGTCAAGGGGGGTAAAAATAGAAGTAGGGCGGGGAGTGGGTTGGGGTAGCTCCCGGAACTCCAAGGGGGAGGAGGGGGGAGAAAGGCTTACTTGAGGAAGGGAGAAGGATGGAGACCTGGATGGAGGCTTGGGGGGCGTGGGGGAGGGATCTTCACACGCATTCGAAATGAAGGGGGCGGTAGAGGGGGATGGACACCTCTCCTCTTTGCTCTGGTGTCTCTCATGGTCAGCGCTGTCCTTTTGCAATGGCGGTCCTCCTTCTACGTTCCTAATAAGCTGTGTTGTGTCTTCCTTTTTCGTTGGTTCCTCTTGTCTCTTGTCCTTGGCAGTGATGATAGGTGGATGACACAGGAAGTAGGACATGTTGGTCATGAAAAGCTTTGCTCCCAGCTTATTTAGACAAAGTCCGTCTGCCTTAAAAAGATCCCTGCGGTCCCAGAAAAAGCTAAAATTGTCAATAAAATGCATTGTATGAGCAAGAAAAGCGCTGGAGAGCCACTCATTCAGCAAGTAAACTCGACTGAATCTCTCAGCTCCTCTCCCGATCAGGGGTAGAGGACCACTGACAAACACCTCAGCATTCACAGCGCTGACTGTTTCAAAGAGTTTATTGAAGTGCTCTCTCAGCTCCCTTGATTGTTGTTTTTCAATGTCATTAAAACCAATGTGCAGAATGATATTTTTCACATTTGGGTGTGCAGCCACAATTTCCAAGTCAGACACTGTATCCTTTGGAAAAAAGCAGAGTACTTTGGTGTTATTATTGATTTTCATATCTTTTACAGAAAAGTCACCCACAATCAGTGAAACTTGTGAGCTTTCTCTGTGGTTTAAAGTTAGCAGGTCTTACCCTTCTGCGTGGTGATGGTGAGTTGTTCAGGCAATCAGAGGGGGATCCATTGTCCGGCAACAGTGGAGCAAACCTGTTCTTTAGTTGAACACTTGCTTGCTGGCGAGGTTTCTTGGTACTTTTCCTCTTCTCAGCTGTCCGCTGCTGTGTCCTACGTGGCAGGGGAGTTGATGAAGCGCTATGCCTGGATGGAGATGGTAGCGCAGGCCAACCGGTCAGATCAGAGATATCTGGGCGCTGGGTCCTCCCAGTTATCCGTTCTCCCTTGTCGCAGGGAGGTGGTCTTCTCTTTGGCTTTGCACCAAGTGTGTTCCAGGGAGGATTATCGCTGGTAGATTTATTACCCTGTACAGGGACCTCCCGTTTCCTCGTAGCTTCATCATTACTAGTTAGCTGGGTTTTGGCATGCCCCTGTCCACTGTTTTCAGTCAGTGCTAGAGTGGTATTGTTTCCACAATATCCATTCACTTCTATATATACTTCTAACCGATTAATTTTTGTTTCCAACAGTAAAATCTTCTGTAGTAGTTTGTGGTAATCTTCCGTAGAGAAGGGAGGCATCTTATTGTCTTATTATCTTATCTTGAATGGTAGGCCTCCCTGCCTAGCGTTGAGGAAGTCGTAAAAATATTGAAAACATTTCTGTTATCTAAAAGAAATATAATCCCATTGGTTTTGTAAGTATCCAGGAGCTGTTGCTCTTTGTTTCTTATTGAGGAGAAGCAAATAGTAGCAGATAGTAGCAAAAAATTCAAGCAAAGGTGAGAGCAAGCAGAAAAGCGTACGCACTGTATCAAAGCAGGTCATGCAAGTCAGACTTGTCTAGATGGGCGGGCCTGCCCCTGTCCCTTGCAGGCTGGGTTAATCTTATTAAGATGGTAATTATACCAAAGTTCCTGTATCTTTTCCAACATCTCCCAATTTGTCTGAACAATTGCTGCAATGGATCAGTAGCTTGGATCTTGGATCAGTAGTATTTATTTGTTTTCTGTTCTATTCTATTCTAAATAGTTTTTTCTAATCTAGATCAACAGCTTACTCCTTTTATTTGGTAGAATAAACCAGCCTGTACCAAAACACATATTTTTCAACTCCCTAGACCTGAAGGGGGACTAGCACTTCCTAATTTCAGCCACTACTTCTGCATTCTACAATTTGCTCACAGCTTCCCATAACCGCTCATAAGGTCTCACCTAATCCGGTTGTCGCCAATACAGCTGTACTGCTTCCAATGTGTTTCTCCCTTCCTGCACAGACCCTACATTCTGCAAATGGTGAGATAAGGGCCTCAAAACATTGGACATTCTAAAACTGGTCCACTCATCCTCGATTTGTGCCAGGCACGTCCTATTACACTGGAAGGTGCTCCATAGAGCCCATTTCACCAATGCTAAATTAGCTAAGATATACCCTAGTCACAGTAATGCTTGTAACCGTTGTAAGCAGTTCCCAGCAAACCACGCATACATGTTCTTGATGTGCCCAAAACTTTTTGAGTTTTGGTCCAACATATTTCAAACCTTCAAACAGGCTCTTAACAGAAATTTGGAACCTGATCCCCTGACTGCTCTTTTTGGGCTCCCTCCATCCAAAAATCTTCCCATTACTAAGCAACGTGTCGTGGCCTTTACCAACCTGCTCACCAGACGTAACATACTGCTAAAAATGGAAACATGTTTCTCCACGACTCATAATAGTTGGATACATTTTATAATGTCTACGGTTAGAGAAGTTAAGGTTCTCACAGAGGGGATTTTTGACAGCATTCCACAACACTTGGGATCCACTGCTAGCTCTTATTAGTAATAGTCCTGATGATGCTGAGGACACTTCCTAGTACCTGGAAGGAGAGACACCCACCCCCTCCTTTTTTATTTATTTTTTACTTTTGTTGCTTTTCTCTTTCTTGAATTACGTTATTTATTTTTGCCATTAGTTTTGGTTGTTTTTTTTAACTTGACCTATCTACTTATGTTACATGTTATTCGTTTATTACATGGTTGGTTATTGTGACCCTGTCCAACGTGGGTTGTTGGGACGGATAGCGGGATTCATGTTGGGGTTTTTCTGTTCTTTTCTGTTTTTTCACCAGTCATACTTTTTTCTGTGTACTAAAAAATCGGGCTGAGCTGGATGAGCTGACCCATAAAAACCATTACAGAAATGACTCACCAGCTTGGATAGAACCGGTGAGGTCAATTGTAGCCCAACATGGCCTTCTGCGATGTCATCACTGGTGGAAAGGACATTGGCAATAGATGTGCAAGGTTGCTGTAATGGAGACTCCATCCATAGAGCAAGTAAGCAAATTGCCGTTGGCTGAAGAGAAAAAGTATAGGAGAAATTGGTGTTTACTGCTTTATATAGGCACGTCCTGATTGGTCGAGAACATTTATCAAAATTTCCTTGGGTGAACACTTGCTGTTTAATAGAAAAAAGGATTACCCATAGAGTCCAGTAGAGGGCAGAGCCTGTGTGTGCTAGAACACAAGTTCACCCCATCGCTGTTCCCGAAAAATTCACTCTCATGGTGTGTTTTTCATCTTTCACCATAGTTACGCCTCATCCTCTTATTAAAGTTGTAAACATCAACACGCAAGCAAGAGAAGGGGCGCTTGCATAAGGTGTAGGGGCCTATCCAACTTGCAAAGTGAGCGTAGAGGGCCACCCAACTCTGCCTGTAACAGGGGCAGCAAGGTTGTGTTGTTCATACTTGCATGGACTTCCTGAGCAACAGACCCCAGAATATCAGGATGGTAGTTGACAGCTACTTCCTGCTTTGCTACAGTGCGGGCGCTTTTCTGCTTAATCTCGCCTTTGCTTGCATTTTTTGCTACTATCTGCTACTATTTGCTTCTCCTCAATGAGAAACAAAGAGCAACAGCTCCTGGATACTTACAAAAACCAGTGGGATTATATTTCTTTACAGATAACAGAGGTATTTTTCAATATTTTTACGACTTCCTCAACGCTAGGACGGGGAGGCCTACCATTCAAGATAAGCCTGAGCCTGTGCTACAGTGCTAAAGGTAATCAGCAGAAGATGGCTCCCTTCTCTACGGAAGATTACCACAAACTACTACAAAAGATTTTACTGTTGGAAACAAAAATTAATCTGTTAGAAGTACAGTAATCCCTCGTTTATCGCGGGGGTTACGTTCCGAAAATGACCCGCGATAAGTGAAATCCGCGAAATAGAAAACTTTTTTTTTTACAATTAGCAACTATTACATGTATACAAATACAGTGACTCACGTGTAGGCCGTTTCACTGCTCTTCAGACTGGGCCGCTGCATCCTGACTGTGCTCTGCAGTGTTCTCTTCTTCTGAAGCCCGCGGTGCAGGTGTGTTTGTTCGGGAGAAGAACATAGTGATAGGCAGCTGTTGTCGCTCTTTTTTCTTCTTTGCAAAAAGATCCTTGTACACCGACATGCCACCATCGATTACGTTGGAGAACTGTAATGAACGGCTCATCAAAGGGTCCCATTCCTCAGCTACTCGCTTAAGTTCAGTGGCCATTCGCACCATGGTTGCTAAGCGACCAAGCGTTAGTCCTTCCTCCTCATCTCTCGTGTCCTCTTCTCCCTCTTCTCTTTCATCGTCGCTTTGTGGCTTTCTCATTTCTGCCAGCTCTGCATCGGTCAGCGGCTGTGCGTCTCCATCAATCAGGGCGTTTATGTCATCCGGACTCATGTCATTAAAGCCGTCTCCTCCAATCTGTTTAGCCAGATTCACAGCTGTTTCTACGGCAGAGTGGTGGACCTCGTCAAGCGAGCCTCCGGTTGCGTTTTGCACTGCCTCTGGCCATAGTTTTTTCCAGCAGGCCTTCAGAGTTTCCGTTTTCATTTCCTGAATGGCCCTCTGAATGTTTTGGAGACACGATGCGATGGTGTATCCACGCCAGTAGTCCTTCAGTGAGAAATCTTGATCCGAGTCCATAGCGTCAACAAGATGTTGCAGGGTGCGCGTATAGAGAGCCTTGAAAGCACGGATGACTCCTTGGTCCATGGGCTGAATCAGGGATGTAGTGTTTCGCGGCAGAAATTCGATTTGCACACCATCATATGCCAAATCATTACCGTGACCTCCGGCGTTGTCAAGGAGCAGAAGCACTTTAAAGTCCAGTCCCTTTCCTCTCAAATAACACTTGACCTCCGGGATGAAACAGTTTTTGAACCAATCCAGATTGAGCACTTTTGTCATCCAAGCCTTTGCATTGTACATCCAGTAAACAGGCGAATCATCCTTATTTTTGTTTTTCAGCGCCCTGGGATTTTTAGACTTGTAAATCAGCCCCGGTTTAATCATGAAACCTGCGGCATTTCCGCACATAGCCAGGGTCAAACGGTCTTTGTGAACTTTAAATCCTGGGGCTTTGGCTTCTTCCTGCATGATGAAGGTGCGGGAGGGCATTCGTTTCCAAAATAAGGCAGTCTCATCCATGTTAAAAACTTGTTCGGGCTTATATCCCCCCTCCTCAATGATCGCCTTGAATTTATTGTTCACGAAGGCTTCTGCCTCAGCGGTATCCGCAGACGCCATCTCACCGTGCAGACAAACATTTTTAAGTCCAAAGCGTTTCTTAAACTTTTCAAACCAGCCCTTGCTTGCATTAAATGCGCTTGGCACTTTGTCAGCAGCACTTGCTGGGGGCCTGGCATCCTCTCCCACTGTGTCAGCAGCACTTGCTGAGGGCCCGGCATCCTCTCCCTCTTCCCCGTCACTGACTGCAAAGTTTTCATACAGCATTCTCGCTTTTGTGCAGATAACGTTTGTATCCAGGGTTATGTTTTTTTTCCTGCAGTCATTAATCCACAGAGCTAATGCCGTCTCCATCCGTACCATGGTCTTGTTGCGGACAGTTACAACCCTTTTTGCATTCGTATTAAAATTGACTGCTGCTGTCGTCCTTATGTTTTTCTCCTCCTTCTTTATGTAACGAACGGAAGATTCATTGATTCCGTAATGGCGAGCAACGGCTGCATAGCTTTTACCTTCCCTTAGCATGTCCAGAAGTTTAACTTTATCTGAGATAGGTAGCATCTTCCGCCGTTTGGGCCCATCCGCAGGTGCTTTTGTCGGTCCAGGCCGTTTCGTCGACATTATGGGTTTAGGAGATGTTCGAAATTACAAGATAATTTGGCCAACTTAATGTAAATTTGCCAAGCTGTTTTATGTACGTACACATAACTGCACGAGACGACAAAATGATAGCACAATTCGTAGCATGTTTTGATACAAGAAGCGGGAGTGAGTTTTTAGCGAATCAGAATGCAGAGCACAATGCACCAAAAAAAAAAAAAAATGCATTATGAAAATCCGCGAAATAGCGAATCCGCGATAAGTGAGCCGTGAAGTGGCGAGGGATCACTGTATATATAGAAGTGAATGGATATTGTGGAAACAATACCACTCTAGCACTGACTGAAAACAGTGGACAGGGGCATGCCAGAACCCAGCTAACTAGTAATGATGAAGCTACGAGGAAACGGGAGGTCCCTGTACAGGGTAATAAATCTACCAGCGATAATCCTCCCTGGAACACACTTGGTGCAAAGCCAAAGAGAAGACCACCTCTCCAGCGCTTTTCTTGCTCGTTCAATGCATTTTATTGACAATTTTAGCTTTTTCTGGGACCCCAGGCATCTTTTTAAGGCAGACAGACTTTGTCTAAATAAGCTGGGAGTAAAGCTTTTCATGACCAATGTGTCTTACTTCCTGCGTCATTCATCTATCATCACTGCCAAGGACAAGAGACAAGAGAAACCAACGAAAAATTAAGACACAACACAGCTTATCATGAACGTCGAAGGAGGACCGCCATTGCAAAAGGAGAGCACTGACCATGAGAGACACCAGAGCAAAGAGGAGAGGTGTCCATCCCCCTTCATTTCGAATGCGCATGAAGATCCCTCCCCCACACCCCCATCCAGGTCTCCATCCTTCTCCCTCCCTCAAGTAAGCCTTTCTCCCCCCTTCTCCCCCTTGGAGTTCCGGGAGCTACCTCCACCCACTCCCCGCCCTACTTCTATTTTTACCCCCCTTGACTGACCTCAGCGATCCCCCCCTCAGCGTCATCTCAGTGGCACGCCCTTCTCACCCCCCCCTCCACGAAAGCGTGCTTCACAAACCCACAGCCCTACTTCGCCCCTCTCACGTCAACCCCCTCTATGCCCTCAACGTCCACCTTCAGTAGTTCGTTCCAGGTCTGACGCTGCTCACTCCTCCTCCCACTCATGGCCACCCCCGCCCGGCCCTGACAGCATCTCTCATCTTCTCATCTCATCTTCATCCGCTTATCCGGGGTCGGGTCGCGGGGGCAGCAGCTTTAGCAGGGGACCCCAAACTTCCCTTTCCCGGGCCACATTTACCAGCTCTAACGGGGGGATCCCAAGGCGTTCCCAGGCCAGTGTGGAAATATAATCTCTCCACCTAGTCCTGGGTCTTCCCCGAGGCCTCCTCCCAGCTGGACGTGCCTGGAACACCTCCCTAGGGAGACGCCAAGGGGGCATCCTTACTAGATGCCCGAACCACCTCAACTGGCTCCTTTCAACGCTAAGGAGCAGCGGCTCTACTCCGAGTTCCTCACAGATGGCTGAACTTCTCACCCTATCTCTAAGGGAGACTCCAGCCACCCTCCTGAGAAAACCCATTTCGACCGCTTGTACCCGCGACCTCATTCTTTTGGTCATGACCCAGCTTTCATGACCATAGGTGAGGGTAGGAACGAAGATTGAACGGTAGATCGAGAGCTTTGCCTTCCGGCTCAGCTCTCTTTTCGTCACAACGGTGCGGTAGAGCGACTGCAACACCGCCCCCGCTGCTCCGTTTCTCCGGCCAAACTCACGCTCCATCGTCCCCTCACTCCTGAACATGATCCCGAGGAACTTGAACTGCTTCACTTGGGGTAAGGACTCATTCCCTACCTGGAGTAAGCAATCCACCGGTTTCCTGCTAAACAGAAAAGGGTTCAGCAGTAGACCACATTATCAGCTGGGCCCAAGGCTGCCTACGTCAAAGCTTGGCACCTTCTACATTCCTGTTGTGACTACCAAGAGAGTTAACATTGGGAAACTTAGACACCCTGATAAACTAAACAATCTCATTCCTATTCTCTCCAAATCAAACATCGAAGACTGTCAATAACACCATCAGAATGGGTCTGCTCAATGTTAGGTCTCTGAACAAATCATTTTTAGTCAATGATTTTATTACCACTTCCAAACTTGATTTTATGTTTTTAACTGAAACATGGCTGGAGCAAAATAACAGTGCAAGCATTCTGATCGACACAGCACCCCCCAACTATAACTTTATTGATGTATGTAGATCTGGGAAAAGGGGGGAGGGGTTGCTGCTATATTTAAAAACATATTTCAGGGGAAACAGATGTCACTTGGTGATTTCACATCATTCGAATACCTGTGTGCTTTGTTGAAATGCTCTCCCAAAATTCTCCTTTTACTTATTTACAGGCCACCTAAATACTCAATACCGAATTATTGTCTAGCATCTCCACTGACTTTGACTGCCTAGTTATAACTGGTGACTTTAATTTTCATATTGACGATTTGAATGACAAGGGTGCAAAGGAACCTTTTACTATTTTAGATACATTTGAACTGTCTCAACATGTGAAAGAGGCTACTCATTGTAAAGTACACACCCTGGACCTGATTATCACAAAAGGTCTCAATATTTCTGATGTTCTTGTGACTGTCTGTGTTTTCTTTAATATTTATTTAACTCCGGAGACACAAACAGAATCAAAGAACGTCAAAAAGCGCTACATCAATGAACATGCTAATGTACTTTAAAAATGCCATCTCCTCGCTACCACCTCTAAACCCATGCCATGCTGATGATCTTGTAAACAACTTTAATTGCAAAATTGTAAATAGCATAGATGTCATTGCACCTGTTACAGTTAAAACGATTTCTGGTAAGCAAAAGGCACCCTGGAGAAAAGTTGCTGTTGTAACTGCCCAGAGAAGAGAGTGCAGGAAGGCTGAACAAATCTGGCAAAATACAAAACTTCCTATTCACCATGATATCTATAAAGAGAGGCTCCAGGCCTACAATTTAGTCTTAAAAAGTGCTGGAGAAACATTCTCCTCCAATATCATAAACAACAACACCAATAAGGCCAAAACCCTATTTGCAACTGTCGACAGACTGACCAACCCCCACAACACATATACCAGCCGAACTCCATTCCACACAGAAATGCAATGAGTTTGCATTCTTTAATACTGATAAAATTGAAGGCATCAGACGTGCCATCAATATCTCAAACAAAAAAGTTGGATCACCACCCCTATTAGGCCACAATAACACAGCAATGATGGCAAGCTTTAATGCCATAGACTCTAAAACTCTAGTGGAAACAGTGACGGATCTAAAGCCAACCACCTGCAGTCTTGATGCTTTACCTACCAACTTCTTTAAGAATGTTTTTGACGGCCTATCAACAGATGTATTGCAAATAGTTAATAACTCGATTCAATCGGGCAATATCCCAAAGGCCTTCAAAACTGCAGTCATTAAACCTCTTCTAAAAAAGCGGAGCCTAGATGCCTCTATTATCAACAACTACAGACCAATTTCAAATCTACCATTCATAAGTAAAATAATTGAGAAAGTTGTACTCCAACAACTAAATTACTTCTTGGCTTCAACTGGCTGCCACAACAACCTCCAGTCAGGATTTCAACCTTTTCATAGCACCGAGACGGCCCTTATTAAAGTTAAAAATGATATCCGTCTTAACACAGACTCTGGCAAAACTTCAGTATTAATGCTATTGGACCTCAGTGCTGCACTGTCGACCACTCAATACTTTTGGACAGGTTAGAAAACTGGGTGGGGCTCTCAGGCACAGTCTTAAACTCGTTCAAGTCATATCTACAAGATAGGAACTATTTTGTTTAATAATAAACTATTTGTTTAATAATTGTTTTTGGTGCTAAGAAAGAAAGGTTTAAAGTCATCACCTTCAATCACTGTCCCTGAAAAACCTCAAAATAAAGCCAGAAATCTTGGGGTTATTATGGATTCTGATTTACATTTCGACAGTCACGTCAAATCAGTAACAAAATCGGCCTACTATCACCTCAAAAATGTAACATGACTTATGCTCATGTCAGCTCAAGACTTAGAAAAACTTGTCCATGCCTTTATAACCAATAGGCTAGACTACTGTAATGGTCTCCTTGCAGGTCTTCCCAAAAAAACTGTCAGGCAGCTACAGCTTGTTCAGAACACTGCTGCTAGAGTTCTAACAAAGACCAAAAAAATGTGAGCACATTGCGGCAATTCTTAAATCATTACACTGGCTTCCTGTACGTCAGAGAACTGATTTCAAAATCCTCCTGCTCACATATAAATCACTACATGGTCTAGGGCCGAAGTACATCACTGATATGCTCCCACTACATAAGCCTTCTAGAACACAAAGATCGTCTAATGCCAATCTGTTAGTGGTTCACAGAGTAAACTCAAATCAAGGGAAAGCATCTTTCAGTCATTATGCAACAAACAGCTGGAATAAACTTCCTGAAGATGTAAGACTTTCACCCACTCTGACCACTTTTAAAACTAGACCGAAAACTTTGGGTCGCAAAAAAATCTTTGAACTTACTGTCCGACAGTAAGTCTGAGCTGAACCTCCCTGGTGAATGTGGAATTTTATCTCATGGAAACCTAATGTCAATGAGCATGCACCCAGACTGCCATGAACGGTTCAGAGAATAACACAGTAGAACAGAACCGGACCCAAATGCAGACAAGGACACAGAGAACGGTTTAAGGCTTTAGGCAGGAACGGGATCTTGGGAAACTAAAGCCAGAGGGAACATAGAAACAATAATTAACAAACAAATCTACAAACAGCGAAAATAGCATCAAAACAAAGTACGGGAGCCAACCGACGAGAAGTTACCACGTAAATGAGGACAACGGTGTGGCGCCGAATGTGTCCCACATCCGGCTCTTTATGCTGCAACCGCTGATTAGGGAATCAACCACAGCTGGGCGGAATCGAGCCTACCAGACAAACAAACAGAGGGGAAAGACACATGCAGGGAAAAAACAGACATGGGGAGACAAACCAACACAAAAGGAAGAGGTAACGGCCTGACAGGACATGGATCCTGACATAGACACACATAAAACAGAGCAAAACAACATAAAAGGAAATTATATGAAAACAACTGTGACCAATTTGAGTGCTACTCCCATAGACAAAAACCTTCCTGAGCTCTCCAGCTTGCAACTAACAGTTAAACTGAGCTACCGGGGTCTCCTCCCTTAACTAACAGTGTTTGACCCCTTGAGTCACATGAGAATAATAGTAAAAAAATTGTAATAATAATTCCAGAACAGACAATAAATTAAATTAGGCAGCATAGGGTGCCGGTATGCCGATAGGGAGGCAGGCCATGAGGGTATTTTTCTACATCAGATAAGAGGAATAGAATGCCTGTATGTAGCTACACAGTCCAGCCTGGATTAGAATGCACATGCTGCATCCATACAGGCCACCTCTCAACATCAGTCTATGATAGGTGTCAGGCTTCAGTAAAGCCCTTAGATCAAACAGAGAACAAGAACACCTCAGATAACCCTATGGCGGTGGGTGATAAACATCCAAAACGAAATAAAATAAAGCTGTGAATAAAATATATAATAATGAATGGAAACCCACATGTAGACGAGCTTCCAGTACTTAGCATGAAGGCCAATTAAAGATAATTTGAATTCACATAACAGTGTGAGCGGACACTGAAAGAAAGATGAAAAAAAAACGTGAATTCAAAAAACATCATAAAACACTGGATCTCAAATAAACATTTCCACAAATTTCCATTTAGCAATTTCTGTTCAAAACTCTTAACAGACAATATATCAGCAGCCCGCCAGGACTTAAACTATTAACCCTGAGATCTAAAAAATAAACTGTCAGTCCGGGGCTTTTGAAGCACATCTAGATAGTTAGCACCATACCAACTCAGTTATCCAGATAACATGACATGACAGTGGCTCGTCTGTGGTGAAATCAAATAGGTGCCTCACTCAGAGACGTCCACCTCCATCCCCTCATCCCTGACTGTAGGGAATGCTTCATCTGCATCCGAGGGTGGGTTATCGGACTCATCATCCAATTGTTCAGATCAATGGAGTGGCCGGGAAGGTGGATTCCGTGGTCTGGGGATGTAACTGGTTCTGGCGGGTTGATCGGGGTGACGCTGATGAAAGTCCCTGACAAGATGGCGATCCAATATGTGTCTGGCAGGAACCCAGGATCTCTCCTCGGGGCCGTATCCCTCCCAATCCACCAGGTATTGGAGGCCCCTCCCACGTCGGCGGGACTGCAGGAGACGACGGACTGTGTAGGTGAGGCCTCCGTCAATGAAACGAGGAGGTGGAGGAGGTGGGATGGCGGGGACCAGGGCACTCTCTCGGACCGGTTTGATTCTGGAGACGTGGAAGGTGGGATGAACATGCATAGATCTGGGGAGTTTGAGTCTCACCGCTGCGGGATTGATGATCTTGATCACCTCGAAGGGACCAATGAAGCGAGGAGCCAGCTTCTTTGACTCCACCCTCAGGGGAAGGTCACGGGTGGAGAGCCAAACCCTTTGACCAAGCTGATATTCTGGAGCCTGGGAGCGGTGGCGGTTAGAGGCAGAGGCATAGCGTCCAGCGGCTTTGAGGAGGGCAGCTCGAGCTCGGATCCAGGTCCTGCGGCAGCGGTGGATGAAGGCCTGGACGGACGGACAAGAAGTCTCTCTCTCCAGGGTCGGGAACAGAGGTGGTTGGTAGCCATAGACGCACTGGAAGGGAGAGAGGCCTGTGGCGGAACTGGTCAGGGTGTTGTGCGAGTATTCCACCCACAGGAGCTGTTCGGACCAAGATGAGGGGGATTGGGATGACATGCAGCGGTGTGCCGTCTCCATCTCCTGATTTTTGCGTTCCGTCTGACCGTTAGACTGGGGATGGTATCCTGATGAGAGACTGGCAGTGGCCCCCAGGAGTGAGCAGAATTCTCTCCAGAAAACAGAGGCGAACTGGGGGCCCCGATCAGAAACCACGTCTACTGGGATGCCATGGAGGCGGACAACATGTTTAAGCAACAGTCTTGCAGTCCCTTTGGCAGAAGGGAGTTTGGGCAGGGGCACAACGTGGGCCATCTTGCTGAACCGATCCACCACCGTCAAAATGGTGGTGTTGCCGTTGGACGGTGGTAGACCGGTGACGAAGTCCACGGAGATGTGTGACCATGGACGATGAGGTATCGGTAGTGGGTGCAGAAGACCAGCAGGAGCTTGGAGTGTGGGTTTATGTTGGTTGCAGGTGGGGCAGGCGTTGACAAAGCTCCGTGTATCTTCAGCCAGAGTGGACCACCAGAAGCGACGCTGCACCACTTCCTTCGTCCGCTGGATCCCAGGGTGACAGCTGAGGTTGGAGCTGTGAGCCCACTGGAGGACCTCGGACCGGAGGTCAGGTGGAACATACAGACGTTCTGGTAAACAGGAACTGGGTCCAGGAACTGGGTCCAGGCTGGTCCTGGATGGCAGCTCTGACCCTCTCTTCCACCTCCCAGGTAAGTGTGGCGATAAGGCGTGAAGCTGGGAGAATGGTTTCAGGCTCTCAAGCCTCCTTCTCCTCCTCCTCCTGAAACTGCCAAGACAAGGCATCAGGTTTGACGTTGCGGGACCCCGGCCGATATGAGAGGGAGAAGTTGAGTCTGGTGAGGAAGAGAGACCACCGGTCCTGGCGGGAGTTCAGTCTCTTGGCTGACTGGATGTACTCGAGGTTCTTGTGGTCCGTCCACACCAGGAACGGCAGTTTGGTCCCCTCTAACCAGTGACGCCACTCCTCCAGAGCCAACTTCACTGCTAGTACCTCCCTGTTACCAATATCATAGTTTCTTTCGGCCGGGGTCAACCGCCTGGAGAAGAAGGCACAGGGGTGAAGCTTCTGGTTGATGGCGGCCCTCTGAGACAGGACAGCCCCTACTCCCACGTCGGAGGCGTCCAGCTCAACCACGAATTGTCGTTCAGTGTCAGGCATTACGAGGATGGGGGCTGTTGTAAAACGTGTCTTCAGGGACCGGAAAGCCTCATTGGTGGCCGAAGACCACTGGAAGGGCACCTTGGAGGAGGTGAGGGCTGTGAGAGGGGCTGCCACCGTGCTGTACCCTCTGATGAACCTCCGGTAAAAGTTGGCAAAGCCCAGAAATCGTTGAAGCTGCTTACGGGAGTCTGGAGTGGGCCACGAGGTAACAGCAGAGACCTTGGCAGAGTCCATCTGGATGGTCCCCTTCCCTATGACGTACCCCAGGAAGGAGACGGACGTAGCGTGGAATTCACACTTTTCAGCCTTTACAAAGAGAGAATTCTCCAGAAGGCGTTGGAGAACCCTCTGGACATGGTGGATGTGTCGAGGTAGACGAAGACAAACTTATTGAGCATGTCCCTGAGTACGTCATTCACCAGGGCCTGGAAGACAGCAGGAGCATTTGTGAGGCCATAAGGCATCACCAGGTACTCGTAGTGGCCGGTAGGGGTGTTGAATGCCGTCTTCCATTCGTCTCCCTCTCGGACCCGGACCAGGTGGTAGGCATTGCGTAGGTCGAGCTTAGTGAAGATGGTGGCTCCCTCCAGGAGCTCGAACGCTGAGGCGATGAGGGGCAGGGGATAACGGTTCTTCACCAGGACTCACCAGGACCTCCTTCCTCACTGGTGAGCCTGACCTTTTACTGGACAGGGGTTCAGAATCCCTCCCCAGTGTGCTGGGGAGCGGAGTTAGTGACCTGGCAGGAGCTGGAGAACGAGGAGTCGGAAGCCTCTCCCCTCGTCCCTGATGTCTCTCTCGGTGTCTGGCTTGAATCCGTCTGTCCACACGGGAAGCCAGCTCGATGATATTGTCGAGAGAGGCAGGAAGGTCGTAGGACACCAGCTCATCTTTGATGTAGTCTGCCAGTCCAAGCAGGAAAGCGTCCACCTGAGCCGCCTGGTTCCACTCGCTCCGCCGAGCCCGGATGCGGAAGTCAATGGCGTAGTCAGTCACCGAGCAGCCTCCCTGTCTGAGACCCAGAAGACCCCCAGAAGCGTCGGGACCTCTGGATGCTACACCAAACACCTTGCATAGCTCGGTGGAGAAGGCGTTCAAGGATAGGCAAACAGGTGTGTGGCGTTCCCACTTGGCTGTTCCCCACAGCTGAGCGCGACCGGTCAGGTTATTTATCGTGTACGCCACCCTTGCTTTCTCGGAGGCGAAGGTGTGAGGTTGCAGAGCAAAGAGGATTGAACAGTTTGTGATAAATGGATTGCAACCCTCTGGATCCCCGGCGTAGCGTTCTGGGACTGCCACTCGAGGCTCAAGGACGGGACCAGGATATACCGGAGCTGGTGGAGGAGGATGACTCGCAGGAGCTGGCAGAGGGATGGACTGGGCGAGTGTAATGGTGAGTTGTTGAACCTGGGCGGATAGCGTGGCTAGCGCTTGCTCTTGGTTAGCTGCTGCTACCTGAATGTTAGCCGTGGTGGAGGCTTACATCACCTCTTGGTGCTGGAGCACGGTCTCCACCCGGTCTAGGCGAGCCAGTGGATCCGGGTTGTGCGCTGGGTCCACACTCATGGCCAGATTGTACTGTAACGGGTTTGGTTGGGACCCAATAGCAGCGCAAATACAGGCAGGTATCGTTGGTAACAAACTTTATTGGCTTGATGCAGGGAATAATCAGAGTCAAGCCGCTACAGGTAGCCACAGAGGAGACTTGAGTTACACTCAGTCTGAAGAGCTGAACCAGGTATCCGTCAGTTAGCCACAGGAGCCGACAGGCAGAATCCAGAAGGGGACAGGCGAGGATCGTGGTCAGGGACGGAAGGCTGAGGTGGTTTCCAGGAGATCGGTCAGGCAGGATAGTCAGAGGCAGGCTGGGTCGAAACCGGGAGATCAGGCAGAGTAACGCTGGAGAGTCTGGTGCAAGCATCGAGAACAATCTGGCAGTGAGTGAGTGTGGAGTTGGGGTTTAAATGCAGCCAGAGCAGAGAGCACAGGTGAGTGGAGTTGGCTTGATGAGAGGGGTGTGTCTGATTGACAGATTGAAGCAGATGCAGAGTGTGAGGCAGAGAGGAACTGTGACAGATTAGGGCTTGTGGCTCATCTGCTTCCATAGTCAGCTGGCTGGTCAGAGAGCTGGAAGCATCCACAACCGCAACTGCAAGACAGAGAATTCCTGGGAGCACAGCTGGGAGGGCTGCTGGGTGTGCTGGGTGTTTCGTCATCTCAGAATCAGAATCAGAAATACTTTAATAATCCCAGGGGGAAATAATTTTCATTTCAAACTCCAGCTATACAAACATATTTAACAACAACAATGTTATACGGATTACATATATTTTTAAAAACAGAAATATAAAACAGTGTACTGTATATATATAACTATATATACTGTATATAGAATATCAAAATTACAATGGTTATATATACAGATCAAAAGTACTGTAGTAATGTGCAAAGAACAGATTATCTGTGGTTGAGTCCGTATGACAGAAAGGGGTTGACAGACTTCTCAGCAGAATGCCCACCTTCATAACTGTCTCAGACTGACATTTTGGACCGCAGCATCGAGAGAATTGTATCTCTCTCAATATGTTGTCTCTAGCACTAGTCAGCTCTTGGCATGTGTGGCTGGCGCTTATGGCACTCCCCAAAAAGGATTGAGGTGATCTACTGGGAGCCCCCATCTCCACAAAAAGAGCTTTTTGAATCAGTCTCATCATTTGTCGTAATAGGTGTAATAACGCAATGGTGAGTGGAAGAAGGGAGTGTCGTCAATTCAAAGCACCCAGGACTCCTTCCGATTCCACTCATCACTCATCGTTATCCCCAAATAAATTTAAGTCAAAAGCAACTGGACTTGGTTGTCTATCTAGGAAGACATTTCACCTCTCATCCAAGAGGCTTCATCAGTTCATTTACGCATCTGACCAGGCTGGGACTGGTCCAAAGGTCTGGTGTGGAAATACATTGATTTAACTATAGTGCGGGCGTGCACAAGGCTGATGTCACTGGAACCCTTTCTGCTCCAAGTGTCAACATTAGTCATGGAGTGACAGTCGTTGTTGGGAAGTTGGTTTGGACTTTGTTAGTGCTCTACTGGGTTATACGACAGTCGTTGGAGTCACAGGTGGCCATTTGTGAACAGTTGTTCTTTGAAGTTAGATTGTTGAATCTCCTGGGAAGGGATGAAAGGGTAGCATTGTAAATTGTAGATAAGTGGTGTCTAAGACCTCCTCCTCTGTTTAGGGATGGTTTCTCTACTTTTACATAGAAATTGTACTCCTCTTTCAAACCGTCTGTCCTCTCTGATTAGGATGTGGACATAGTTGTCCTCAATGGAGTGGGCTTTCTTCTTGAGATGTAAGTGGACAGCAGAGTCCAGGCCTGAGGAGTTAGCTCTCCTGTGTTGGGCAATGCATTTATGGGTGCTGATAACCTCAAGCTTGTGTTCCAGGGGGTGGTGAGTGGGTTTTCTGTATACCCCAATGTCGAGGCTCCTGTTATTCTCCAGTTGGACGTCACAACCCCCCCCGACCAGTGCATCTCTCTGTAGTCTGTCTGTCTTGCCAAGGGCTCTGCTTGACAAAAATGAGAGCAAAGTACAACTAAAGGTCATCAGAAGGGCGGCACGGGATGTAGTGGTTAGCACTGTCGCCTCACCGCAAGAGGGTACCAGGTTTTATAGTCCGGACAGGGGCCCTTTTGTGTGGAGTTTGCATGTTCTCCCAGTGTCTGCGTGGGTTTTCTCTCCAGTTCACCTGCTTCACATTTCAAAGCCTAATGTCAGCTGGGATTGGCTCCAACCGCCCGCAACCCCGACTGGGATAAACGGTTGCAGATGGATGGGTGAATGGAAACGTCATCAGGCAACTGTATTTATAGTCTGCAGCTCAGCAAAAATACCAATGTTGCGCATGTTCATGTGTTCATATGCAGGTCCCTGAAATAAAAATTTTAAAACAAGACAATGATTCTCTGGATGCACATCTCTCAGTTAATAGTAACCATCAGGTATTCAGCCAAGCCAGTGTATAAAGATTATTTTATATTTGAAAATGTATACAAGGAAACCTGTAGGAGAAACATAGTTGTACACAATTTACTTTGCAAAGTAAAGCTAACTCTATAATACAGTGAGGACTGGACTAATTACCTGCAGCAGAGCCAAAGCTAATCTATCTATCATCATATAACCCCAAATATAATAGTGTCATGTAGTAACTTTAACCTACGTTTTACTTTTATCTCAGTGCACTTTCACACAAGTACTTTTGAGTGAAATGTATTTAAAGAAACATTACCTTTACTTGTGTGACATTTTAGTACTTTTTTCATTTCTGGATGTGCTTCAATCCAAACTACACACTGTAGAGTACTTGGCGATGATGCTGGAGAATGTGGAGGTAAGTAACGTGTGGGATTTGGACTGAGGCCTCACAAGCTCAAAAGCAGGTTAAGAGTAAAGAAAGAGGTGATAAAGCAAAAGAAAGAGAGAGTAACAGGATGTGGCATGCCTCAGGGAGAAGGAGCGCAAACAAAGCAGGTCAAATGAATATTTTAGAGGTTGCTTTCAGAATCTTGTCTGACTGAACCTTTTTATTTTTTTTTAGCACTGGTTCAGCTGCACAACCTCTGAAGCTGCCTTCAGCTGCTTTTGTTGAACAAAAATGTACATTTTCCCTACATACATAATATACCCACAGAAATGTGAGATATATCACAGATTAGTCAGTGAGTAACATCAGCAGAGCACCAAGAATATGAACTTTGGTAACATGGCAAATCCTTCGGTTTCCGCCTGTCATGTGTTGGGTTGGGAGGTACGTCTCCATTTAAGAAGGGGAGAGTGTCTGTCTAACAGAGTGGTGAAGGTAATCACACTGTGACGTAGTGGGAAAGTCATGAATCAGGGGAAGGCCTAAAATAGCAGTTAGGGAATTGGGGTCGATATTTATATTGAGGGCCTGTTCAAGGGTATCAAATACATTAGTCCAAAAGTTAGACAGTCCCTGGCATAACTAAACGTGTCGCTGATCAGCAGGGGATAGCTTTCATCTATTATCATCTATGTACCTCGATCTGAAAATATTTTTTAAGGAGTTCTCATTATTTCTTTTTTTAAAAGCTAGGTTTACAGGTCAACATGTCTAATAGACCTAAAAAATGGTTATGATTCAGTTTATACGTCATCCCTCTCTCTATTTGGCTTGTGTACTTGAAAGCAATGCAAAAGATCGACGAGCAAGTCCTTGTTACTGTACTGGACCAGCAACCTCCACTACTATAGACCTATACACAAAGCAAAGCACCTAGTAGCGCCTGTATGATACAAAGCAGCGATATTTGAGGACAAGTGAAGTTGCATTGCATTACATTGCCGTGTGCTTTCATGTGCTTCAGACTTTGTCTGTGCTCTCCCTCTTCTCTGCTATAAAAGCTATTCACTGATGTGACGGAATAAAGCAAAGCATTCACTAAATATCCGACGGTGCAGCACCTTCCAGCAGGGTTGTGGGGAGGTGTGTGTTTATTTGTGCTTAAGAATGTAACTGTCCTGAAACAATCGGAAACATTTATTTCCCTGATTCTGTCACAGTTCAGCCATCTGCTTTCAATACTTTTCCATTGATCCCACCTATGCCCCCATTCAGCCTGCCTGCCACACCCACCTCATCAGTTTACTCTACTCACCTGTGTACCCAGATGCCTCTCATCAAATGCCGTCAGCCCAGCATATATTCACCAGCTCCGCACTCACTCCTCTGACAGATTGTTCTTTGCCATGCAAGACTTTCCAGCATTGTTCTGACTTCCTAGTACCGACCTCGCCTGCTTTACCTGATTATAATGTTCCTGCTGCCTGCTCCTCATCAGATTGTCTGCCTGTGCTGTTGTCTCTCTGGTAGCGAACCCCTGTCTGCCTTGTCCTAGCCCCCTGTCACTGCATTTTTGTACTGTTTGCCTGTCTGCCAGAACTATCTCCACTGGTCTTTTGTGCTGCAATTGGGTTCATACATCACCCGACCCCATACAGATTCACTGCTTTGTCTTCGCCAGCACCACTCCCTCTCTTCATTCATCCTCTGGCTCACTTGACCACCGCTTCTCTCTCTCTCACTCATTCAGCGAGAAAGTAACTTTGAATGCTGTGTTAACAAACATTAATATGAAATACTTTCCACATATGATACCTTTTTAAATGTCATAAAATATGTATTTTCATTGTATTGATTTTTATTATTTCATGATAAATCATCTTAAAGATTAAAAACTTGGCTGTCAAAAATAGTGCGTTCATTTCAATTAATTACAGAAAAAAAATGCAGAATACTCACACTGTATGATGCAGCTTGACCCCATACATCACTGAATGTACAACTGTCTACAGTAGCTGTGGAAACTTGATGGATGATGAAATTGCCTGAAAATGACACCATACTGCAAAGTATAACCATACAGGCCTCTACACACTGCCCATGGGTATGCGTACTGTGTAAAGTAGTGGCCGCTAACTTTATAGGAGAGGAGAGAAAGGTGACTGTAAATTACTGCAAAAAGCAAGAAAGACTCCCACTGAGTGCAAATTAGACAAATATTCAGGTCCAACCCGGATGTCTATTAATTGATTCAATCATCTACCAAATTTAATTTAGATTAATCATGAGGCATGTAATTAATTAGATTTTTGTATTAGAAGCTTAAGGGCCCTTTAAAAAAACAATACATTAAGACGTGTGTGTGTGTGTGTGTGTGTGTGTGAGCTCTCTCTACCTGACATATTCTGAAAATTAGTTAAAGTAGGAGTTGCCCTGAGCAGGTCTCCGCCCTTTTGACCCCCTGTCTACTTCTTCCTTTCACCTCCCCTCAAATCATTGGAACCCCTGCCGGAACCCAAAGCCTTCCTTCTTGCAATTAACCTCACCCATAGGGCAGATTCATACACATACCAGTGGTGATTAGCCAGCGCTAATGGCTCTCTAGTATCCACTAAATACTCTCATAACTCATGAAAAGACTTTGTGACCCTGCACTGACTCATAGCCTCTGGATCATGAATCAAACAGAAGCGCGAAAATAAGCAGCTCGGCCTTGATTGTTAATCAGTGTGGAACTCTGCTCACTCCAACTACACCAAATAACAAACATGATCATACAGTAATAACAGGACCAGCTATAAGCCACTGGAGATAATAGGGACAAACTGTACTCATTTATTGTGTGTGTATTTATAGAATGAATAGAATTAATTCAAATACACTCTATTTCAACATTTAAAAAAAGATATACCATATATAAACGATAACAACAAAATAACCAAAAATAACGGTGCAATTGTTTGTGTTGTCTTAATTCCCCTAGACACCTGAATGGCAATGAATGTGACTTCAAAATCAGATTGTAAGTGTGTTCCCAATATCCAAGTGCTTACTATCCTTCTCATGATAATACAAGATCACGCAAGATCAGGCTTCATGAATGCATTTTTGCTTCGGCCAGAAGTCTGCTTAACAGAGTCCTGTGAGCCCTCTTCCTGAAAGGGGAAAAGGTAGAGAGAGTAGAGAGCTTTAAGTTCCTTGGTGTGCACATCTCTCATCAGGTGGGGAAGGCCCAACAGAGGCTCTACTTCATCAGGAAGTTAAAACACGTTCATCTCCCTAACAACCTGCTGACCAAGTTTTATAGGTCAGCAATAGAGAGCCTCCTGACCTACTGCTGCACGGTGTGGTTCTCCAGCTGCACAGAATAGGAAGAACCTGCAGCGGGTGGTGAGGGCAGCAGAGCCTCAGAGACATCTATACTGGCTAATATTAGCTAAAAGTAGGATTTTTATGTTGCTGAAATGCCAAACTAATTGGTGAGTCATCGTTACCTAACTCTGCCAACCAGCCCACCTCACATTGGCTCACTGATCAGGCCGGATTTAGCTGTGGAAATGAGATGTCTGCGAAGCAGCCAAATCAAAAAGTTGACTTGGCTATTAACATTTTGCATTAACCTTGTTGATTTTATTATTTGGGATCTTGTGTAGTGCAGGTGGCTGTTTTTTTACTTAATCCAAGAGGTTAGGTGGTGTAGAAATTCAGGAAATTTGATGATATGATTTTTTTTTTTTACTCTGCGGAAGGAATTATGTGTTCTTTCAAGTTGTGTGCGTGTGTGTGTGTGTGTGTGTGTGTGTGTTATTATTTCAGGCCACATCACAGCATGGGCTGAACAAGCTTATATTCAATTAATTCCTGGGTGGCTGCTAATGTTTTGGCCAAGTGCTGTTTAATGGTTGGGGTTTTAATATGAGGGCAGTACAGTAGAACACAATACCTCCTACATGGAGAGGTAAAGACCGGTCATAAATAGCTGCTGTGGCTCAGATCAAACAACACTTAACAATTCTTCCTGTATCTTTTTCATGTCTTCTCTTATACATTTTCTTGACTGCGTGAATGGGCTCACAATACAAAACCAGTTTTATTCTCACATCTATGGAATCTACTTTTTTTAAAACTGTCTTTTCATCTTTCATCTGCTTTGGAAATCTGAAATCTAGGCACTCCTTGGCATTCATAGTTACTATAGCTACATGCTACAGCAGCCAAATCGATCATCCCTATCTCTGATTATCCATCGGAAGATTTTTTTCCTGCTCATGCTGTGTAGATAGCTGCATTAAGAATTCAGCAAGAAATTTTGAGCTAGAATAATATGCATGTTTTACACACTGGCTCATGCAAAATTAACGGATAGTCTGGTTTGGTTCAGTCAGTGCCTGCTTTCTAGCATGGAATAAAACGTTAGCAATAGTCGAGTCCCATATCATTTTTTAGTTATTTTCAAGTTGTGCTCACATTTATAAAGCATGGTCTGTCCTCAATTACTGTCTATTAATTAAGTCTCCTATCTGATATTGAAATATACTGTAAATTGTTTAGTGGGCTTCATGACATGTGCATGTATTGAACATTTACTCCGCTTTACTGACATGCATAAGGACTTATTTTTTATTTTTCATCAATTAGAAACTTCAAATCCCCCCCCGGGATTATTAAAGTATTTGAAGTATTTCTGATTCTGAAACTTCAGTCAATGCTGATTTGGCAATGTAAGGTGACCATGACATACATACAAATATGAATGTGTGCATTCTTTCAATATATACACATTTCTAATAGCTATCTTCAGTTTTATTTACTAAAGAAACTGTGAGAGACAATTTCATTTTCTGTCACCTTTCTGTTTCCATGTTTGTTTCTCCAGTGTAAGAAATACCAAACTTTTGGGCTCCCAATGTTTTTTTCAGCATCACCACCATCCCTTACATTTCATAATTTAAAACCTCCTTACTTTATGTAACCACCCGAGGAAAGAAAAAAAAAATCTCAAACTTATTTTTTATCTGATATTACCTGCATAGTAGAGTATTTTCCCATTTGCATTTTGCTAGCTGCACAATTTCATTATGATCTCCACTCTCCTGCCTGTATCTGAATAGACTGCTACAGATGCTCTGTACACACCACCACCAATATAATTTCTATCCTATTTTGGGAAACTCTATTGCTTCGTTCCTTTCTTCCGTCCTCCCTCCTCTCCCTCCATGCCTGTGATGGCATGCGTGTGTGTGTTTGCACTGTATTATTCGCTGACTCTGCGCTCTGCATCCTAGAGCCATGCTAATAATTGGCCATAAGCTGGAGATCGAAACAGAGTAAATGGCTGAGATGTTGAGCATAGAGGCCTGGGGACACGGTGCACAGAATGAAGTAGGGGAGGATGAAGTCCTCAGTAAGTGTTCAAAGCAGCAAATAAAACAGTTTGGTACAGTGGTTTTCCCTTCTGCCTGCCTTATTCTGTTGGACTAGTATGGTGTCATTTGGAGGATCAACAACAACTGCTCTCTCTGTGAGGATGTTGACTTGTTTATGATCAAAGTGGCCTGGTGCTTCCCTGAGCTACCAACACCCCTGAAATCAGTGGCTCTTTGTGTTGTGCAATATGTCACTGATTCTTGGGAATTTGGAAATAAAAAGTCATTTAAATTACAAAATCTGAAGGTATATCATCATAGATCAAGGTCTTGGCTGTTCAGCAATGTACCGGTGCAACCTCCTCATGTTGTTTTTTTTTCATAAAATATGTGTTTTTCCAGTTATTACTTTGTTTTTGTCAACACCGTCAGACACAATTAAAAGCATATTAATTTTTATTTATTTGGCCTAATATGTTTTTAGAGTGTTTTAATCATTATATGGCATTCTTAGTATACATATATGGTGTTAAATGTTGAATATTCCCTTTTATTCATTTTTTTATACTGTTTCACGTGTACGCCTTTACAAAATCTAACATCATACAAGATTTACTTTTAGCCTAGTTAGAAAAAGTAATGTTTTTTTATTTGACAAACATATTTTTGTATTAAAAGAGACTATTACTTTAATTACTCAACGGTACTGAAGAAACATATTGTAAGCATATTAAGTTAAAACAAATAAAACACCCTCTGACAGTGGTGACTTTAGAACTGACGGTGGTGACAGTGGCCTCATTACAAAATACAATTCCAAAATGTATACAACTCAAGTCAATGGCTTAGTGCTTATCAACTTTATTTAACTATTTGATCAAAAAAATAACAATCCTGAACACTGTCATAAACATTTTTCAAGGAATATAAGGTACAATTAAGCAATATCAATAAAAGTACCCATATCATCAAATATCAAATCACCATTGTAAAAAAGAAAGTAATTACCAGTAGGAATAATGTACAATGCATCACTGACTTCATCTGTCATCTAGTGCCCCCTGCTCATAAAATAATACATTATATTCTTCTGTAAACTGGACTGTACACTGTATATTGGATGTGAATAACAGATAACAAATAACAATTGTGAGCACTGTGACAAACATTCAATAAGAAACATGCTCAATTAGCATGTACCCCTTGATAATCATCCAAAGTTAAATATAAGTCATCACAAGTTGCAATAAAATAGAATTCATCACTGACCTCATATTTACATTTCATGTAGTGCTCCCCACTTATAAAATTATATAGATCATATGCTTTTTTTAAAGTAGACTATAAACTGTATATTCGACGTGAAGAACAGATAAAGGAATAACTACAACTTACTGTCTTTTTTCCATAAACTGAAACGTTTAGAAGTACAGAAAGCATTCTGTGTATATACCACAAAACACATCTGGCACAACAATAATAATAATGTGTGAACTCCTGTGAGTATTCCCTGGCTGTTTTACATCGCTCCACCACTCTCGCTTTATCAGGAAGTATATGGTGTAATGTTTCTCCTCTATGAAGCCCATGACTTCGGCAGACAGGTTGTATATCTCCCTTGTCCTGCTTGCAGGACCTGGTGACGGTTCCACAAGTTTGACCAGAATATGGTGAAATGGTATGAAGCATGTATCCTTTCCAACTCTTTTCGGATAGAATTGTGTGTTGGATGGAAAAACTCCACTTCCACATCTTGATAATGAGCGTCCACAGTGACAGCCTTTGCTAACCACCAGTTCTGGTCATAAAGGACCGCAAGCCAATCTCCACAATGAACTACATCAGCAGATAGATCTGTCACAGTCCCGTCAGGACCACTCTTGGTCAGTGGTTCTTGCGCTATTGGCTCTTGCTCACCTTCCTCCCATTCCATTTCCTCCTGCTCACTTTCCTCCCGTTCCATTTCCTCCATCTACATTGCCAAAGGAGCTTTCCTCTTTTGCATTGGCATAGGACCATTATCATCAACCTGTACCCTGGGTGTGTTGGCACTCAACTGGAATATTGTTCGGCTGAAACACTTGCACATCTGTGGCTCACTGCAGAAACAGGACAGTGATCTGCAATGAATCTCAGAGTCGTTTCGGTGTGTCGGTGTGACATGATGAAGTTTCCTTGTTGCAGGTACAGGTTTTAGTGGTTGAGAAAGGAGTGCATCATATGGCTGCATGTCAGCTTCAGTAATGATATAGAGTTTAGTGCTGCAGAGGCTTCTGCCAACCATCTCATGGAAGATATTCCCATTCACAATGTCATTCCCTCAAAGTATAAGGCTGTCTGCAATCCTTTTCACAGTTCCTCCAATCCCGTCTGGGGCTCCCTTCACATGTGAGGTGGGGAAGAAGTTCCAGGTTGTTCTCTTGAAACCTAGAGTTGGAGGGACACTGCAGAGGAAAGAAAAATTCTTCTTGTTTTCTTGCTGGGGCCATCTGACCAAAAGTGAATAATATGAACTTTTGGAAACTTTAAATGAATATCTGTCAGGACTGGTTCCATGTGAGTCCAAATGGCGGACGCATCTTGTCGTTTGGATTCTGATACTGTGCAAAAGCCTGTCTTCTGTTCTTTTGTATAGTACATGCCGGTGTGCAGGTTGAGCTCTGGGAGGTTCGGACCAAAATGGCATGACTGTAACCCAGAACTATACTTGCATTTCCATGCCTCAGAAAAGTCCACATGCACAATTACTGTGCTATCATTGCACTTCTCGATCATGCTCCTGTACTCTCTGGTCTGGTTCTGAACTGAGCACACATGTGTTGTTGTTTATGTCTTCAGTTTGTCCTCATATTGTTGGAGAAGCTTTCCCAGTATGCCACTGTGCATCATAAGTCTTGTGTTGAAGTGGGGCCCATGTTTGATCCTGAACTCGTTCCCATTGCTGCCATTCAACATCGGTCTGGTCTTAGTGGGGTGTGGGAAGTGTATGTTTGTGGAGACACCGGGTGCAGGAGCGCAGAAGACATGCCACGCTTGTCTGTGAACACCAGACAAGTTCAAAACTATCCTCCAGCTTGCTAGACTTGATTACACCATTTTCTCTTACTTCAAGCATCAGCTTAGCATTCTCATGGTACTGACATTGACATGTCTTACGATCCGACGGTCTCGGTGCTGTGGCATAGAATGGACGTAAGGCACAGAAGGATGAATAACTAAGCTTCACTCTTAGTTCCTGCTTGGTGAACTCCTTGTGGAGGTTCAATACTGTATCAGTCAGAATGATTCTCTGATGCTTTATTTTCTTGTGTGTGATTGTGTTCTGTTTGTCAGTTGTCATTCGTGCTGCATTATGAAAGAAATCATGGACCTGCTGTGTAATTGCTTGAATGCATGTAGGTTTTTTGTCAGTAGGCTTCCTCTTCCACAGTGTGTTATATGTTACGCCAAATTGCCTTGTCTGGTGAATTAGCCGATATTTTTTCAGACCCTTGCCCGACAGAGTCGGAGAGACTTGTTTTGTTTTAATTCATGAATGAGTGCGTTGTGGAACAGCAGAGTTTTCTTGAGAGTTTTCTCTTGATTTCTGAGTTGGCTTCCCCGCAGCAGTTGCTCAGTTTTTTTTCTTGGTGATTCTTGTGTTTTTTTATTCCAAGCTTTTTCTCGTACCCAACGCTTTTTCATTCTGTTCCTATCCTTTGTTAACTCTTCAAGTTTATTTCTCATCGCTTTCATCTCTCTAGAGTATCTTGCTCTTGTTTTCTTTCTTTCCCTTTCTCCTGCTATAGCCTGCCTACTCCGAGCTGGCTCATGTATGGCCTGATCCATCGGACTGTCTGGGGGAGTTTCTGGCTGATCTGAGCCCTGTTTCTTACACTCTCTTGATACTTGTTGTCTACGTTTCCAAGCCTTTCTCTGACTTCTCTTTTCCCTTTCATTCAAGTCATTTATCTTCCCTTCCTCCACCCTCTTCTTCCATCTTTGCCTTTCCATTCTGAGGTATTCCTCCTTTAACTCTGGATCACTGTGTGTTTTCTCTCCTCTACTATGTGCTATGCAGGTAGGTAGTAGGTGCACTATGTGCGTCCCAAATGATGTAAGCCAAATGAACATGGCATAATAGTGAATTGAGAGAGAGGGAAGGCTCACCTCATCCCCTCGATTTGGACAATATGGAAGAAATATAGGGGGAGTTGCATAATTACAAAATATTAAAGAGGTTAATGAAACATTACAGATCAACAATTATATTCTACCCTCCGTTGAGGACCATTTGGAGGTTTTTTCCACCGACGTCAGATTGTGTGTCACCACCGTCAGATAGAAAACCTGACGGTGGTGACGTCTGACAGTTGTGACAAAAACCTACACTTTCACATGATATGCATGAGTTGTTCACATTAGCCATCTTGTTTCCCCTCTGTTGCTAGCTACTTCAAACCTCTTCTTAAAATGTAAACATTTATGTCATAATCTAATCTAATATCTTTTATATGAAAGAGATGGTGATGACATGTTATGGTTGTGACAATAGCAGTGTCCAAAAATATGAACAAGTTTAAGAGAAATTAGAAAACTTACATAAGCTCGAGTGATCTTGAAGTATTCAGTTGAGCTGAAGATTTCAAAAGGGGGTCCTCTGGAATGTAGTTGACCCTGTAGTTGCCTGATTTTATTGCTTTTTATAAATATCTGACAGTGGTGACGAATATGTGGGACACATTTTGAGCAACCACAAAATAATATTAAATATTGTCCAAAACTCACTGTTTGTAGTTTTTAATACATATTACAATGTACTCTTTCATGTGGTAAAGATATTTTTCAATTAAATTTTGTTTTTTTAATCAAGTTGAAAGGATTATCTCCTATCCGAGGACACCTACTTTTGTAGGCAATGGGTCAGCATATAATCATCAAATTAACAATAATAAAAATAAACCCATAAAAGAACCTTACATATGTGCAAAGGACCCTCTGATTATAACATTGATTCTTTTTATTCATGAAAATTGTATTAATTTCCAACAGAATTAGCCCTTTTTTTAGTCGGACATGTTTTTGCCAAAGTTTCAAGAATCAGTGATATAATGAGAAATATTCTGGGAGGAGTCATTGACTCTCTCACCTGAAGAGCAAATTGGAAATCTGGATTATCACCAGATCACGTGGGAAACATCGGATCACATGTCACACGGAAATCTGCCATGAAGTGCATTTCCATTAGGGTAAAATGTGTCCACTCAGAAACTTTCAGGCCACACCCTCTCAAATGGCCGTTCACTCACTGTGTTTCCATTACAAAAAAAGGCCCAGAGGGATTTAGGATACTTTGGGATTAGTTAATATGAGATACCCAATGGGGTGGCAAATCAATTTTTCCTCACTGGTTTATAAAAAAATTATTTTGCAAAATTGGAAAAATAAAGAAGCACCATCCTTCGAAAACTGGAAAAGAGTAATGAAATACTACTTAAATATTGAGAGGACAATGTCAGAAGACAGCAATAAAGAAAAACAATTTGAAAATGTATGGACTATAATTTATGAAGCTTTATAGAGAGTGGAGCCGTGAGATCGACCAGCTATCAAGGAAAGGCATTAACATAGGTGATGACCAATGAGGGTGTGTGGGTGTGTGTGTGGGTATGTGTGTGTGTGTGTGGGCGTGGGTGGGAAAGTGGTTGTGTGTGTGTCGAGGGGGGGGTGTAGGGATGGATGGATGGGTGGACGGGGTGCATGTGGAAGCGTGTGTGGAAGCATGTGTGGAAGCATGTGTAATCATGGGTGCACATGTGAGGGGAATGTATGTGTGAATAGGGTGTGTGTTAAGGGTGTACTGTATGTATGTGTGACAACAGCAGTAGTATGAATGATGGGGGGGAGAAAACACAACCTCCATGAGCAATGTTGTATTTACAAAGTTGATGGCTCTGTCTTTATGTACAAAGTATATGATGTAAAGCCATGATATGTCCATATGCTTGGTGAGTTTGTGTAAAAATAATAAAAATAATTGGGGAGAATAATTGGGGGGATTAGTTTAGCCATTATAACACACGCAGAGAGTATTTTAAAGGTCAGCACTTGATGGCTTTTCTCAATTGACAAGATGTTTTCACTCTTCTCCTAACTGGCTTAGGCAGCCCATGAAAGATGGTGACAGTTCATCCAATCACTTGCCAGATACTGTATTTGGTTGAAAGTGCCTGCCCTTTTCCAATCAGTTTCCAATGGTGGAAACATATTCCTGAGTATGAGGATATTGATCAATGCTAATATATTACTGGTTGGTTTCTCCCACATCAAAAATATAAGACACATTTATCAAGAGATGTAATAGGAATCAAATAGAAATCAATTTTGACTGATATTTACCTTATGACGTCATTTTTGGTCACCTTTTAGTGCACCTTAAAATTCACCATATGCGACAGCAAAAATGTGGTTTAAACATATTTGTGTAATAAAATTATAAATGACCCCAACAGAAACGAGGTGCCGTCAACAGCCTAATTCTAGTAATAAACTGATGAGACAGAACTGATTGGAAAATATTTCCAAATTTTCCAATATCATGTTTTGTGCTGCAAAGTTTCACAAGTTAAATCCAAATGTCACTGTTTACAACTAACATTTTTATAACAACATAGTTTTATTGTTTTTTATTGTTTAAAAAAACAGTTCTGCATTAATTGCAATGTCTTTGCAAAGTGTCTTTGCTGTTGATGTACGCACTTTCACACAGTGTTACAGTATAGCTACAATGAGCTCACATTTCTGCTCAGTCATCACTACTAGGTTATGCAGAGGCCAAAGAAGCAGCAGGAGGATGCCTTCATTAATTTATCTCTCTGTTCTGTATTAAACAAGCGCTACATGTGCTGAGGAGGCACGCGCCCAACACAAAGGTTTGGCACAATCATTAAAGGTGCACAGGCATACCAAGGCTAATCATTTGACCTTTGCTTTTCTTGTTCTGGGCGTCGGAAGGAGCAGCACTATCTGCAGTGGATAAGTCCATTTGTTATATCCCATGATTTATGATAGGCCCGTTAATGTGGAGAATGCTAAAACAGTCGAACTGAAACAGCATGGAACAAATAGCTCCGGAGCCCAAAATTAGCTGGAAGGTGGTACTGTGTTGAACCCTGGCAACAGCAATACTTTGAATTTGAATAAGCTTCTCCCTGTACCAACAGTGTGTCTCCAAAAACACCAAGCAGCACTTTTAGGACAGGTTTGGTTGGACATTCCTCGTCAGCAGACTTTAAATTGCAACTCACATACCCTGTGTCCAATGCTTTTTTGTGACGGCGATGCTGGTATTGTGTGTGTGTGCGTGTGTGTGTGTGTGTATGTGTGTGCGGACAGGGCTTGTTATCATGGATATAATCGCGAAAAAATAAAGTGATGTTGCACTGTGGGTAGAGTTATTTAAAGGGATTTTAAGCTTAAATGGGTCGGTTGGGACCTGGATGTCCTGGTTGGTGTGGCGGGTGACTGGTTGGGGGGCCCAGTGTGACATCTTTTCATGGGGCCGAGAATCCCTGGTGGCGCCCCTGACCAGAAGTAGTGAGGTCAAAAGTAGGGATGGGGTCATTATCCCACCTCTTTATGCCCCTGGCCTGATCTGGCGTTGCGGCTGGTGTGATCTTATCACAAGATGATCTCTAGTCTTTATTTATTTTATATATTTATTTATTATATTTTTAACCAAAGTGCTGCAGCCTATGGAGCCTCGTGGGATGGTGCAGATATTTTAAGATGTATGTTGAGACAGAACCAGAGAGAAAGTTGGCTGTGATAGCCAGAATTCCTGTATTTTGTCATTGACTTATTTGTGAACAAACATCACTTCAAACAACAAACTGCTTTGCATGTAGTGAACCGCTTTAACCAGAAATCTGGATCAAACCCAGCCACAGTGAGGTGAGCTCATCTCCATCATTTGGCTCCTGCTGGGCAAACCTGCAAGTTTGTTTGAAGGTCCACCAGATAAACAACACAGAGCTAAACAACCCTGCAGCTGGAATCTGGCACCATTGATTCTGGCTTTGGGCAGGAGCGGCTGCAGTCTATGTTATGTGGAAGGGCTTTGAGGAGAAGGAAGTTGGAGGCCTGGCCAACGTTTGGGCCTCCCCAGGTCTTTGCCTGAGGCAGCAGCACCACAACAGTATTATTGCTTCCAGTGCAGACATCTCTCACTCAGTGGACCAGAATCTTTCTCCAACTCAACTTTTTAAAAAATCTTTGCATTGTGCTTCTGTGTTTTTTTCCCGTCTTACTTTAGTCTCATTCATCCTCCTCTCATTAATGCTACAGTATGCTGATCTCCACATCTCTTATTTTTCCCACATCTCCTCCTGTGCATTCATGCAGAATCTACCTATTTGTAAGCGGTGTGCGAGTAACGCTACGCTTCCTAAATCATTTTTTCTGAAGCATCCTACAAACGATGTTGTCTCGATGTCACCAGGATAAGATTACCAGACTACTCTGATCCCTGAGTGGGAGTGCCAGCAAAGGAATATGGGCTTGTCAGTCCAAATGCAGACCCGTCCACTGCCTAATGAATAGCTCTCAAAACTGCGTCCTCTCCAAAAACACCTTCCTAGTGACGCATTAGGATTATTGCCTTTGAATGGAAGTGTGTTACAGGACAGACGGAGGGTTTGGAGGCAAGTAGGAGAGCGGGCACAAATCTCAACTAAGAGGAGAAAAGAGAATATAATATTACTGCAGTGAGGGGCATGTCAGGAGTGTTTGCAGAGAGGAAGATATACTGACGAGTGCGCGGAGAAAGCAGTTGATATAAGTTGATGTGTGGCATGAGAGAGTCAGAGATAAGAAAACGTTATGGCAGAGAGATGACGATGAATATGGGATGGGAGTCAAGGCCCTTCAAGTTTTTTTCTCTTGCTCTACCTTTAACTTAAAATTGCCCTACTGAAATTCATCATCACTTATACTGTTTAGCTAAAGTAGAAATCTAAATGAACACCAAAAAACTCACCGACTAAATCTGAAATCAAAATTCAATGTTATTTCATTGACATGTGAACAACAATTAGACTACTGAAGCAGTTGTTGACAATGGAATTGTTATTTCTCTCTCTCAATCAATGTTTTACAAAATGTTTTAAGAATATCACACGTGGTAAAAGAAAATCCATCGGACAAACAGACAGACAGACAGACAGACACACACACACATGCCCCATCCCTTTTACATGTGCAGAAACACATGAACACAATATACGCACATACATGCTTTCCTACTCAAAAAAGATACATGTAAGTTCTACAGCTGTGTTCAGATGCACACTCCTGCACTACTTTTTCCTTTTCCTGCAGTGTTTCCTCTGTAAGCGTCAAAGAGTTGCCCTGGCTTTCAACTTATAATACCTCTCCACTTCCAGATAAAATACAAGCTCTTGCAGTCATCACATCTAACAAGAGAATACAACAGAAAAAAGAAGAAAGCAAAGGAGGGCTCAACTCCTGTGATTAATTTCCTCTTCCTCTCCCAATTCTCCCTATCAGGAGTGTGTGCGTGTGTGTGTGTCTGTGTGGGTGGGTGGGTGGGTGTGTGCATCATGTGTGTCAGGCTGTATGCACACACTGCAATGTTTGGGGCACTTGTCACAGCAGGAAATGCTCGATAATTGATTTCAAAGTGTACTGCTAGCTGAGGTGATTCTCTTTGCCCCCCCCCCACCCCTTACAGTCTAACACGCACACACACACACACACACACACACACACACACGCACTCACACAACACACACACACACATCCCTCTATCCTCTTTTCTCTGCCGACAACAATAACAACAATGCCTACTTATGCCATAATAAATGGCTGAGTCGTGCAGCCTTTGTTTACTCATTTGTGACTGTCAGCCAGCTGTTGTCTACTTCACTGTAAGCCCCTACCTCCACCCTCCCACTTCCTGTTACCCCCAAGCTATGGCAGCCATCTTGGATGGTCATGCTATGCCATGTAAGAGCAGCTGTTACTGATATAACAGGGCTGTTTTGCTGCTGCGAAACATTTAGCACTGACAAACGCAGTGCATTGTGCCTCATATTGTGCTTAAAATTAATGTTGAACTATTTGCGTACAATACTCGCACCCTATGAAGTAATTAATCAGCAGGGCAATTCAAGTAAGAATGGGTACATTTTTCACAAGACAGAGAGAAGTCACACTCATTCACTGGATACAACAATGTCCAAAAAAACCCTTCTAACAAGATTTGTTTTTTAACTATAAGTTGTTACATGAATCCAAATCTTTAATAATTTTAAATATATAAAAATCGTTTTTTTATATAAGATAAATATATTGTCTACTGCTTTACCATGTTTTACCATGTATACAGACATGAAATAAAACAAAAGTATGACAGTAAAATCCTGTGCAATAATTAAAGCCTTGTGAAGCAAGATTGACATGTCTCATAACTTCCTATGAAGTGGGTCGGGGTGAATGGATGATGAGTGAGCAAAGCATATAACTATTATCATTCTCTTAAAGGTTGAATATGTAGAATCTTCATTAAAAGCCATATTAAAAAAAAAGAATATTGAGTACAGAATGAAAGTACTGCCTTTTCATATAAAAATATATTTCATGTTTAAAAAAAACTTTTGACTTTCTATCCTGTTCTGTTTCCATTGTAGCAGCCAATAGCGTTGGGTGTTGCTGGTTGCCAGGGTTGTCTGTTGTTGGGTGCAGCTACTATAGGCTGGCACTGGGTGAAATTAAGTTTGCCAATCCTGTTTACTTAGCTGGAACGGTAACGGCTAACCCTGACTGTCAGTCAAACTCCTCTACAATACTTGTTTTTATGGTGATTTGTCAGAGTGGATGGGTTCAAACAGGCTCAAACAGACCCCGGTTTCCTGTAGGCTACTGAGCCAGGTCTGACCAACCTGGCAACCAAACTGTTGGAATTATTTTTTGTTGTTGCGACTACATCCTGAGACACTAGATGGCCCTGTTCTGCTCATTCTGCATGTTCAACCTTTAACATTGATGGTGAAGGTCCCTTAATCTTCAGAATCAGTATGAATACAAATATGAAGAATTTGACTCCAGTATGTTGTTACTCTCAATGCATTTACAAAGAACAGGAATATTGCTAAGATGAAGACAGCAAGCTGAGCAAAGATTGTTACAAACATTGTTTACAGGGTGTATTCACCACTATAAAAAAAAAGTACAATGTAGTTGGAAAAGGATGCTTGGTGTTACAGGGTTATTGCACAGAGATCGACACTATGGACTGGTGTTAAGTGTTCATCATCGTCGGCCTGTGGAAAGAAACCATTTTATGTGTGGTTGTTTTGGCGCACAGTGTTCTGCAGCCCAGAGGGGAGAAGTTGGAACAGGTTTTGTCCAGGGTGTGATGGGTCTGTGGACCATCCTGGATGGAGGGTCCGCTGGTGATTTTCTCTGCAGTCCTTACTGTCCATGGTAGTCTCTTCCTGTCCTGTTTGATGGCTGTTCAAAACCAAACATCGATGGATGTTCAGAAAACAGAGAACAGCTTAGCTGGCGCAGAAAGAACATCATCTGCCGGGCATTTCTTTTGATGCTGTCGCTCTAGGAAGTGCACTTTAGGTCTTGGTAGATTGTGGATCCCAGATCAGCAGACACAGTGTGGTTTAGTATGGTGATGGGAAGTGTTGGAGGTCTCCTCCTGAGGTCCACTGTCATCTTCACAGTTTTGAGAGTGTTCAGCTACAGGTTGTTGTGACTGCACCATTGGGCCAGCTGATCCTTCTCCCATTTGTATCAGTCTCATCAATGTCCTGGGCCAGAGGCCGATCACTGTTGAGTCATCCGAGCGCCCTGTGATAGACTGGTGTCCTGTCCAGGGTGTACCCCGCCTCACACCTGATGTCAGTTGGGATAGGCTCCGGCCCCCTGCGACCCTGATAGGGACAAGCGGTTGAAGATGGATGGATGGACGGATGGGTCCTCTCATGTGCAGGTATAGAGAGAGAAAAGAAATGGGGAGAGCACACATCCCTTGGGGGCACAAGTGTCTGGATGTGATTTTCTCCAGCCTTGCTGCTGCCCTCCAGCAGTCAGGAATTGTGATCCACTGGAAGGTGGAGGCTGGCACTGTGAGCTGGGTGACAAAAAAACATTTGAACCCAAACAATGTTATTGTCCAAACTGACTCTAAGACTAGACTTGTTTTCTTGCCTAAACCATAGAAGATCAGGAAAAGATATTTACAATTATTTATATTATTACTATTATTATTATTTCTCTAAAGGAGAATTTTGGAATGCACTGACAAATGATGTTGTCATGCAGATTAGTGTCACATCAAAGCTATTCTGATTTTCTTTTAGAAATGTAATAATAATAACAGTAATAATACTATTTTGTCCGTAGTTTGGGGAAAATATTTGCTGAACCATGTCATTGGCAAAGTGTGGTGATTTAATCTTGGCCAACTAGTTGGACATCAACAACTTTCATCAAATTTGAAACTCTGTAGTGCTTACTACCAATCCTTAAATTCTGCTTATGAAAAACTACATTTACAGAAGAAGTGACTTTTTTTTCAGGACCCTCTGGTGATGAACTTTGTCTGAGAATGTAAGCCAGTTGTTGCTCCAGGACATCAAACAAATCCATCTGAAGTCCATAAGCTAAAACGGCACTGCAGTGTGGTCAAAATATGAGCAGCAGGTTTTTTTTTCGGTCAAACCAAATTGATTGATTTCTAGTGCTACTACCTTCTTTCATGTGTTGTTTTGAAGCACTCCCACACCTCTTTGCTTTAAAGTAGTTATCTCCAGCCTTTTAATTCTTAAAGACACTGGCCCTCATTTATCAAACGAACGTACGGCAGGAAAACGTGCGTCAACCATTTCAAAGCAAACTTCGGCATTTATCAATTTGGACGTGAGCGGGAGCTACGATCAAATCTCAGGTTAGGTCTGAGATCGTGTACGCAAATTTGCGCCTGTCACAGTCACATATTAAGAACAGATCAAAACGGATTCTTAAAACGAATAGAAAAAAAAAATTGGAGCAATTGATTGTACTCATGTGCATCTGAAGGCACCATCCATAAATGATTACGCATTCATCAATCGCAAAAACTACCACTCGATAAATGTACAGGTGATTTGTGATGCCAAGCTATCGCTTTTAAACGTGGTGGCCAGGGGACACACACGATTCTTTTATATTAAAAAAACAGCTCGGCTCCAGACCCCCGCGACCCCGACAGGGGCAAGTGGTTGAAGATGAATGAATGAATGAATGTGTTGGCACGCAGCTGCAGGAAAGCGCAGAGCCAAAGTCATCTCCTCGGTAAGTGGCTACCCTCGATAAAATTGAAATCAATCAAGGTTTCAGATGATTAACATTTTGGTATGGTTCTTCTAGGTGACAAAGGTTGGGCGAGGCCTCCGAACCAAGAATATTTAAGGGTGCAACATGTTAATGACGATCGAATTCAGCCGCCGCATTTATCAAGGCCCGCTCATTTGTACGCTGAGATTGGTAAGATACGAATGTTTCATAAATCACACGTGTGTTCTGTCATACGACCTATTCTGCGCTCAGATCTGCGCCCGTTTTCACGCAAGATTGATAAATGAGGGCCACTGTATTCAGAATATTAATAAAGCAGCAATCAAATATTTCTATGTAAAGATCTGGTGGGGGAAAGATGTCCAGAGAAGAGAATGAAGTCATTCTCCTTCTGTGTGAGTGGTGTGGAGGTAATCCCAGTCCACTTTTTTTTTAGTATTTCAGGTAGAGCACCTTTAATTTGTTGGTTATAGTTGCCCATTTGAGAACACAACAGTCAGATCAGTATCTTGTTGAGAAAGATTATTTAGGTTTGTTTGGGTAGAGAAAATAATCTGTTATCTTTGAACATATTATTCTAAGAAATGGCCACTTCCATGTGGCTTTTGCTGATAAATTTTAATATTTAGCCCAATGAAAAGCAGACTAGTGAGGCCAACTACAGGTTTGAACATTTTTTTCAAGTCAGAGGGATCTATGTGCGATTAGCCAGCAGTCTCCTGTGTTCCAGCTGGGACTGTCTTATTAATGGATTGGAACAGGGATGAGGTAGGATGAGGAAGACTGTAGAGGGCAGGGCTCATCCACAAAATCCTGCCACAGGGCAGGTAAGGGCTCATAGGCTGAGCCTCTTCTCTCCAATTCAATTGAGTTCAATTAAATTAAATTTTATTTACAGTGCCAAATATTAAGAAAAGCTATCTCAAGGCACTTCACATATAGAGCAATTTTTTTAATACATAGACCAATGTGCGCGCCACAGAGAAGAAACCGAGCACCACAAATTGATTCCAGGTTTTCTTTTCAATGGGATATTGAAATATAAATATTGTTCTGTTTGTTCATCTTCGCATAGCACTCTTTCTCCATTCATCTCAAGGTGAATGTGCGCACAGTTTCGCTCTAACTTCTGGTTGGTGCTGAATTCTGAGCTGGGATGTAATGATGCATCTTGAGACAGTTAAAATCCATTAAAATATGTGATGAGTCAAATTGGTTGAGATGAAAAATTAATAGGATGGTGCTTTATACATTTGACTTTATTGACATTGGCGAGCGCAGCAGGTCGCCTGTTTTATTGGAGGTTTGAACTCAGTTTTGTCTTTTGGAAGTGAAAGAAGTGTATTTTCATCAACTGCTTTCCTCTCCTACGCGTTGTCAGTGACACAGGCTGGCCGCGGTGCGGATGAAGTTATTACGTTGATCATTTCAGGAATGCGTCAGTAAGCTACGGAGGCTAGTCTGTATGTGTGTGTGTGTGTGTGTGTGTGTGCGCAGGTGAAGAGATACGGAGGATGAACTCAGCACACAGCTGTAGCTGCTGATGGTGGGAGCGGAGAAGAACTTAGCAGTTAGGTTGTTACGTTTTAGTAAATGTTTCATATTTCCTGACCCTGGTTTGCTTCTGTAAACAGCGCCTCTGTTAACAGAATGGTATTCATCATGTGTACAGGAACATGAATAACCTTAGTTCTCTGTGCTAATGTAAGCACCATATCCTGAATATAATCATAAGCCTCATAAACTAGATATTCATGTCCATGTAAACGCACTCATTTGCGAATGTGCAGAGATCTCAGCTTCTGAAAATGACTGGAATGGTGGACTTGATTGACAGCCTAAAGCAGAAGATGGTGTTTTCCTGTACAACGTTTGCAGTACATGTTGGTTTTATTGGTCAGGATGTGACTGGTAAAGAGTGTTTACATGTAAGAGACACAACTTTCTAAAGGTGTAATTTAATTTCTACTCATTGTTTAACAGGTTTTTGTTTTTATTCGGGCAAGTGAACATGACATTCAGGCAAGTTGAATATGACCTATACTTGCCCTATGGGCACATGCTTTTGAAACCTGAGTGTCAACCCCTGCTTTAAAGAATTAAGATTGAGCTGACTAATTATAAACAACACCAGTCTCCCTTCCCTGCAAAACTGTGAATTTCAGAACGTTTGGCTATATGTCATCGTGCTATCTACCATTGTCTGTTGTCAGAGTCTGTACAGGGGAGAGGTCAGAGCCCCTGCCCCCCAAAAGGTCTCCGTACAGCCCACCTGGTCTGTGGGAAACACTGTAGAGTAGGTAAAGACCACACTCTATAACATAGGTCTATGACCTTTCTTCATTTTTAAGGTATTTCATTTTTTTTATATACCTTTTTTTAAATTTTATTTCAATTACTAATTTACTTTATTTTATAATGTTGACATGCTTGTATGAAAAGTAAAAGTACCCGTTGTGGAGTAAAAGGGTCCATGTTAGTGTTTTTCTCCATATTAGCCAAGCCTTTGGATGAACATTACCACTGCATACGAGTAACTTTCTTTTAAAAAAAATCAACTTTTTAGAAAAACAGTCCTTTTTTCAGATTTATGAAGAAGCATTTTCAGACAGGCCGGATTTGGGCAGCGATCAAACTTGCACAAAGCCAGTTTTAACAAAACATAAGAAGTAGGAGAATTGTCTAATCACATAAAGGAACCCTTAATCTTTTATTTTATTAGAGCATTCAAATTGAAAAACCCCAAATTTGGAAATGGTTTTTAGTGGGCAGGAGTATGAAATCTTATAATCTGAAAAATAGCTAGTTATCAAAGTTTATTGTTTTTGATTTGGGATAATCTTACACTAAAATTGACCAGATTATTTTCACTGTGTGATATGATAAGTTTGTTATTTGCAGGGGTCATTTTGTGATAAAAGTTTATAATCCTTTAGGCTGTGTATATTTACATTTACAAAGCATCAATGCCTTTTTTCAATTTGAACATTGGACCCAGCGTCTTTTTTGAGAGCCTTTTTTGTGCGTCTGCTCCAAACGCTTCCTGATGAAAATCTCTGAACTATTAATAAAAGCACTTGTGTCATCACTGTCCCATTAGTGGCACCGGACCGCATTCACCCTTTCACACACACATTGATACACTGATGGCAGAGGCTGCCATGCAAGGTGCCCCTCATCAGAATCTAGTCTAATCATTCAGACACATTCACAGAGCCTTTGGGAACAATTTGTAATGGAAGCAAAACCCACAGGCAGACATTCAAAGCGCTAGAATGAACTGCTCCCTAGCACGCTGCCAACACCTTTCTGCCGGAGAAAAAAGCTATTGGGACACAGACCCTTAGCTAGTATCAATGATGTGGTTAAAGCATGATGTGGCGTTGTCCATGTTTGGGTAGTACTGCATTACTAAATACATAACCAAAAACTGAAACATTTTAATTAAATGCATGTCCTTCTTGTGTGCATATTTCCTACAAACGTCTAAGCAGGCTAGTTCTCCCTCCCTCCAGCTACCATCTGTCTGCATCTCCGAGCCCATGTCATCACCACTCGCTCATCAGAGAGAGAAATAGGCAGAGTTCCTAACCAGGCCAGATATGAGGCAGTAAGTCCACTATTGATTATCTGTCCACATCGCTGCCTGCCCTCCTTTGTTTTCTCAAGCACACATCGGCACATATACAACAGCGGAGGACCAGGTGGGGGTGACCTTTCATCACCTTTCCCTCTGGTGTCTATCACTACATGTACATTTTCTGAGATGAAAAAGATGTGATGAGTTTGGTGTCCTTCGGAGACTGAAGCAAACACCTGGCCTGAGAACTGGACAGCGGCAGAGCGGATGACTCAGATTCAAGTCAGATGTCAACAGGGACAGCATGGGGTTGAGGCCACTTCCTGTGAATACGATTGAATTTACTTTATTTACTATTTTTGTTTTGAAAGCCAGACATACTGTAGTCTCATGTGTATCCTTGTCTGTTGCAAGTTCTCCCTGTCAGCTCAATCTGCACCATTGATGACATTTACCATGAATGTATCATGGGTGCTTGGTGACTGGTTTGACTGTGCAAAGTGTCTCAGTTTTCTAGCAATCTTCTAGCCTAGCCTCTAGAGTTAACATGAGCCTGCCACTGTGGGGGCAGCGTAGCAGTATATAAGGCTCTGTGTAGTTATCGCTGATGTAGATCAACCTATAGATGAGGCTTACCCTATGTCAAATGTCCCCTTCATTTGAAAATAAGAAAGTAATGTAAAGAGAAAAAGAAGAAAGATCACAGAAAATAATAAATTAATCAGTAAAATAATGCACTTAAATATATTTTAAATTAATTCAAATAAACTAAAAAGTGCATAGATGCAAATTTAAATTTTTATATAAATATTAGTAAATAAATCAAAGGGAAAATCAAATAGTGAAATAAATAAATATGGAAATGAATACCAACGTGAATAATAAAAAAAGTAATTAATACCTAAATGTATTATTAATATTATTTTGGTACAATCAAATCAGTATATAAATGCATTTTGTAGTAAAATACTATGTTCCATTTAAGTCTTGACTTGTAATCGGTGCTTCTCTTTCATAGACAAAGACCTGTGGTAGGTATATAGTAAGCAAGTAACAAAATAGCATTAATGAAGTATAGATTTGTTTCCTTTTCATTTGGAGCAACATAATAACAATAATCAATGCTGTACATTTCTCTGCATGCCAGCCAACACCTAATTACAGCTAATTACTAGCGGCTGCCATGTGCAATATAATGTGTCTTCTTTCTGTGAGCCATTCCCAGTAATTACACATATATCATGTCATCCAGTGAAACATTAATGCACAAAAGATCCCCTAGTGGCTTTTTTCCAATGGACAGAGGAGAGAAATGGCCCACATCCACCTGGACCACTGTTGTCCAGACCAGGCCAATCCTCCCCACTCAGGCAAGACCAGTCTAGACTAATCCAGGCCTCGCCATAGACTGGCATATGGGGGGTGATCTGCCCTACGAACCAGGACAGAAAGAACTTTAATCATCACCTGCATGACAAACGATGGATGGGGAGGAGATAAAGAAAGACAAATAAACAGGGAGAAGGATAAAGGAAAGACATAGAAAGGGAATACAGGATTAATATTTTCTTCTGGACATTTGTCAGTTGTCAGTTCATAATGGAAAGGGAACAGAAACAATAGACAAATATGTATATTATAAGAATGCACATAGATGGGTTAAAAGAACACAACCACACTGAAAAGGCAAAAAAACAAATCCTCAAGACTTACAGCCTAACTAACAACAGAACAGGCTGTCATTATTTCCTTAATTCAAGGCATTTCTTCATTTTCTGTTAAGTTTAAACAATGACTAATTACAATTAGACCTCTGCTCTCTGTCCATGGTGCTGAAATAGATGTGATGAAAGGCATTGTTCTCAAAAAGTCGTTAGTCATTAGGCCCTCTGCAAACATTAGACACCGTGAATGTAAAAGTGAGCTATATGTATGTTAAAACAGTTTTCAATAGCATAGTTGATACTTGACACCATGTCACACATTGGCATAACTCTGCTTTTGCTGAATCTACTTGCCTGGCTTTGCCTCAACTGAAGACCTAGCGACCACAGCTGTTTCTTCTGCAGCAATGTAGGCCGATCAAATTCATTCTATTGTTTTCATTATCCTGAACATAATTTCATTAATTTACTGATCACTTAGTGTTAATATGGAAACCCTTGACAATAGCTCTGTTAGCTTGCGTGCTCTAGGAGACGGCTGCCTAGCTGAGGGAGAACATCAGGGAGGTCTGGGAAGGTGTAAGGACCATCACAGTTCACAACACAAAGACCAGAGCTACAGGGGGGTCAATGGAGAGGGTGAACAAGCTGAATGACTTCTTTAACAAGTTTTACCAGCCCTTCTCACCACTACAACGGATCTTCAACCTTAGCCTGCAGCTAGGGAGAGTGCCTACCCTCTGGATGACTTCTGACCAGTGGCACTCACTTGACACCTGATGATGACGTTGAAGTGGCTCTTCCTAAGCCTCCTCCTATTGTTGCCTTCCCTGCTCTGATGTGGTAGATTGGAATGTAATAAAGAGTAATAAGCATTAAGAAAATTAGGTGTATGGAGAAAGTGAAGGATAAAAAATTGGCACCATGAGGCGTGCTCTTCTTCTACCCCTATCAATCCACCCTATCCCTCTCTGTAGCCATCCAGTATGTTGGTGACATACTGGGGCAGGCTTGCTATTATGAAAGACGAACAGAGGCAGAAAAACATAAAACCAGTTTTGTGTGAAAAGAATGAAGTGGCGTAGACACATTGTGTGTGTGTGTGTGTGTGTGTGTGTGTGTGTGTGTGTGTGTGTGTGTGTGTGTGTGTGTGTGTGTGTGTGCGTGTGCGTGCGTGCGTGCGTGTGTGTGTGTGTGAGTGTGAGTGTGTGTGAGTGAATCACTGAAGGCCAGAAAAACAAAAACAGCTGATGATGGAAAAAAGATTTGAGGAAAGGTAAAAAAAAGAGGGGGAAAGGTAAAGAAACAAGAGTAAACAGGAGTAAAAAGAGGAGTAAAAGTAAAAGAGGAGTGACGAAATGTTGACAGTGAGGAGAAAGAGAGGTACATTATTATTAAAAATGCTGCAAGATATGATCAATGTAATGGATAACAATGTAAAAGGAAGGTAATTGTGAGGTGAAGAAGAAAAAAATATTTATTAGAATAATGAATGATGGCTGTATGTGATTGGTCAGATAATTATTCCTTTATTAGATAAACCACAAATATTTGGTGTCAATTATTTCTGAGACCAGATAGTGTCAGAAAGTTTCACTTGGATTTTTTCCCCAATACCCAAGCAACGATTTCGACTGTGTGACATTTGTTTTCAGTGTATGGTGTGCAGTGTGAATGTTTACTGAACCAAAATAAAAATGCAACTATGATGCAACTTCACCCCAGAATCACAGTGAGTGTGCTGAGCTATAGGTTTGAATGCACCCTTAGACTAAAATTGTCACCTTAGGCTCTGGGAAATGATGGCATCTTTTGCTGAATCATCATAGTTTTCCCACTCTTTCTTCCTCTACCTCTCTTCTTCTCTCTACTACATTTTGGGATGGCTGACAGTGAAATATTACTGACCCCACAACATGTGTCTGTAGCTAGAGATGCACGGATCCGATACCCGGATTGGATATTGGCTCTGATACTGACTAATTAGCTGGATCGGATATTGGATGAATGAGGCCAATGCAGCATTCCGATCCATTGATTTCTTTTTAATTAATATCATACACAACAATACGGATACTTTTTAAAATTTTTGCTGCTAATGTACACTTTATTTGTTAATAAATATTATTAAGTACATTTATGTTTGTGTTAATTTGTCACCTTTTTTAACAAGGCTAAATGTTTATCTTAAGCCTGATGCCTTCACTCACATGGCAAGGTATACTGTTCATTCATTCAACAGTAGGATCGGATTGGTATCGGTCGATACTCAGCCCAGTTATTGGATACGATCCGTGCATCTCCATCTGTAGCACAAATCAGGCACACCACAAAAGGCAATCATTGTGTTGATGTGAGCAGCAAATAAACTGGAGGTTAGTCAACGACCAATGGGCAAACCTTTGCTTTTTTCTCACGAATTAGCATGCACGTAATGATGCGCTGTCGGCTAAGCTAACGTTAGCTCACACAACAAACTTGAGGTCAAGCAGTGACCATCCATGTGTGTCCCTAATTTGAAAAGCGCGCACACAGGCACCCAGGAAGCCCAATTATAACTCCTTCTTTTACATTTTTTTGTTGATTAACATTATGTTTTCAAGTCGTCAGTCCATCTGTCCCATGTGAACCCGATATCATGAAGGAATTTATTCAAATTAGGCAACTGATTAGATTTTGTTTGTGAAAGGTCAAGGTCATTGTGACCTCAAATTCATCCTATTATGATGGAGGTGATGTCTCAGGAACACCTTGAGGGAATTGCATTGGTTAGAATAACAATTTGGTGGTATAAAGACAAGGTTACCTTGACCTCACAAAACATTTTTGGCTTTAAATCTATAATACACATGCTAATTATGTCAATGGATGGTAACAGGTTGAACCACCCCTGCACTGGCTACTACAGACTGGTAGAAGATCTGCAGGAGCCTGTTGCACACACAGGAAATGTGAGTGTAATCAAGAGGAAAAGTCTTCACTGTCCCTTCCTAAAGAGGGCTTCAGTGAGTCCAGTCCAATTTATTATACTGATTTGGACCCCAATGTACAAGTCCACCCTTTTCACTTCTTCTCCCTGGATGACAACCAGGACAGGGATCTCCTGTTCCACTGGTAGACAAGCTCAATGGCTTTGCTGATATCGAAGTTCAGCTTATTGCTGTTGCACTGTGTAAGAAAGCAGTCATCTGTACTCTTCCTCCTGAAAATAGCTTCGTAGTGAAGACAGCATGTTTCCCACTGGGGAATTGGTCACTGTAATCACACATGTCAGTATAGTAATAACTTCCATTTGACTGGTTGACAGATACATACAATTGCAAGTCTTTCTAGTTTTACATCTGATGCGGGAGAAAATGATTTTGGGATAACTTTCATTACAATGAAGTTCAATATATAGCCAATGAATGAACAGCAAATTAATTTTGCTGTCCCACCCTCTGGTATAACTGGACTCTCTCTCTCTCGCTCTCTCTTTCTCTCTCTCTCTCACTCACTCTCTCACACACACACACACACACAAAAAAAACACACACACACACAGATATTCACTGACATATTTACTCATTATTTTTTTTTTTTTACTTAATTACATGAGCGCTTCTTCAGTTGGTAATACTTAGAAAAACCTAGCCAACCAACACCCACAGACACACACACACACAAACACACACACACAAACACACACACACAAACACCACGATATCTGTCATGGGGCAAGCCAGCTGGCAGCGAGGGCAGCCCCACATCACCATTACCATAGGAATCCTCAATCACAGGGAACTGCTGGTAATGGAGTAGTGCTAAAGTAAGTGTGTGTGTGTGTGTGTGTGCGCATGAGTTTACATGAATGAGTTAGTGCAGTTATGTGGTGAGGGAGGGAAGAGGGAAGGATAGAGAGAGAAAAGAGTGTTGGTGAAGACTGCCTTTATTTGCCTTTAGTATGTGGTGTGTTTTTATGCTGAAGAGAGAAATACAACCTGCTCTTTCTTTACCCCAGACTCTAAAATTAAGCTAATTTATAAAACATTTCTCTCCTCCTCCAGCCCTCTGTGTTCGCTCCCTCCATCTTCACATTCCTTCAGCCCTGTATCCTTCCAAGGTTGATTTTCCCTTCCTTTTAAGACCAATGGGATGAGCATTTCATGCATGAAATGACTAGTCTGGGTCCCCTGGTACCTCTGCACACACACACACACACACACACACACACACACACACCCAATGTACATACATTCTGGTGTTATGGATTTAATGATTTCCCCGGAGCGAGCATTAGACAGACGACATGTATGTATCACCAACTACATCAGCTGCGGCTCCCTTGACCTTGCACATTATTGCTCTCCTAGGCAGCATAGTGTATGTGTGTGTCTGGGTTTGTGTGTGTCTTTTCTTTAAGTGTGTGTATGTACAGTATCTTAAATTAGAGCAGATGGGTTCACTATTGATTTGTTTCATAAAAGACACCAGATCTGAAACATGCTCAATCTCTCACACTCACACAGCTGAACTATAGCTTCAGTAGAAAAAAGGGCTCCTTATCATTTGAACTTGCATTAACAAATAACTCCCTTTTTTCTTGGTGTCTGTTCACAAAAACATCTCACATACTGCTAGAAGAAGATGAATAGCAATCTCTTAGATGTCCATCCAGGATAGATATGCTTTTGCTGCTCGTTGTACGAGTTCAACTCATGCTTTATATTTCACTTTTTTTCTTCAGTATCAAAAATAATTTGACTAATGAAGATATTTAGAACTATACTACCACTAAATATCAATAAGAGAAAAGTAATAATTAAACTGTCATATGAAACTTCTGTAATGTTGAAGGAAGTGAAGTTCTGCTATCACACCAAGGGTTCGTACACACGATCGAAACAACCTTTTGTGCCAACCTTTAACATGCTCTCTACTTTCAAGCTATTTTTCCATCTCTCTATACATATGCATATTTCCTGCATTTCACTAGTTTCATGTGACAAACAGGGAGTAAACAGAGTATAAAATGTTAAGCCAATGTGGACAGAGGCATATGGTGCTCTCCCCGGCCACATAATGAAGTTGTATTTGCTTCCTGTTGTTTCAATCTGATTTAACCAATATTTGTACATTCTGAATAATTCAGTGGATTTTCTCCCTGATGCAAAGCACCAGGCCTTAAATCTACATGTATAATAGAACATATTTATGCTAATCTAATTGTTTTACAGTTAGCTGGCTTTGTAGTGCTTAGTCTCCGGAATAAACAGGGGACCTGACGAGAAGTCGGCATAAAGCTGAGCAACCCCTTCCTATACCCCCAGAAGCCTCATGGGAATCTTCTCAAAGCAGCTGTTGACAGAAGCGAGCTAGGGGAGGTGATTCCAGGCAGAGGAGTGTGGCACATTTCCAATCTCACATAAGAACAAGCTTTGAAGCAAACCGTGCACCATTCTGCGTTCACATTATACTATTTATGTTTCATGGCAATTCGAGTAAAGGCCTTAAAGCCAGCAGCTGAATGCCAAGTTGATTCTCATGCACTGAGACATTAGTCGTATTGTGAATGATTGCTCAAAAGCCTCTTGCAAAAAGAACAGCTTCTCAGTAGAATACGTTGAATGTCTACAGATTTTTGAAGAGTGCCCGTTGGCATGTTGGCTTGGTTAGAGTTTGAATACTGGAGCAATTGTATAGCCAGCATTAGCTGAGTAACAGCTATCAAGGAGAGGCTTGCGATCTCATGTCATTTCTAGGTATGAAAATCGAGAAGTTTCAGTTGTAGCACCGGTAACAAATACTACTACTACTACTTCTTGAGCAGTTCTTTAGTCCAATTAAACACATATTAAGCCATAATATATTATATTTGCATGAAAAAATCCCCAAAAGGCACCAACATGCCCATTGAGTTAGTTAAGTATCCATGCACCAACAAGGCAAGGCAAGTTTAAAAAGAACTGAGAGTTGCAGAAGACCTGCTTTTTTCTCTAAGTTTGTTCCAAATATTTGGTACATAAAAACTGAACGCTGCCTCTCCATGTGTAGTCCTGACTCTGGGGACACAGAGCAGACCTGTCCCAGACAATCTGAGAGGTTTGGATGGGTAGTAGATGAGCAGAAGATCTGAAATGTATTTTGGTATGATCTACTATTTTCTGTAGCACAAACAGGGCTGAGATCTGTCTCAGAGAGTCAACTAGCAGCTAACATTAGCCTCCTGAGACTGCAGCCACCTGTCACTCAAAGCAGCCACGGTCCTAATTATAGATACGTTTAAGCCTTAATATAATTTAGGATGGGTACATTTAACAAAAACAAAAAACATACAGTTTTCAAAAATAGTTATATTAGCTATAGAGAGCAAAGGTGTTTTTATACCAGGCTGTAAACATGTTTCTTCCTGCTGTAGAGTTCAGTATTTTAACATGGGGCTCTAAGGGGATCTTTCTCAATTGGCTTCATTTGTGTGTTAGAGCTCATCCCTGGTTCTCCCTTTGTCACCTGGAAGTATGTGTACATTTACATTTGTGTTTTTACCTGTGCAATTCTTCATATCTCCATTGAATGTCTGGTATCTTCATCCGAACTAGCAGTCTCAAGAGGTTTCCTGTTTGCTAATTTGCTGTATCATCAGCAGAGAGTTATGATCCAGGCTGATGTGCCCACAACCAGCTTTCTCTGGCCCGGGTGGGGTTGAGTACTCAGGGACCCTTGGTCTGGCATGGATGTAGCCCTGCTGGGGCTCAAGCTTGTTGGTAGTGGATCAAAGCTCTGCTGGCCAGGCAGCCAAGCCGGTTAAACTGACAGAAGTAGGCAGACCCACCTAACCAGCTGTCCCAGTCAGAGAGCCAAAGGAGAGCCGAGGGTGAAGGTAGGAAGCTCGAGAAGAAGGGAGGAATAGAAGGATGGAACAAGACAGAAAGTCATGAGACAAGAGGAGCAAGAGCTATCAAAATAAAAATGCTGGTGAAAATTACGGAGGGGAGTAATGAGAAAGATATGTGTTAGCGGAAAAGATTGAGGAGTTATCAGAGGAAAACAAGGAGGAAACAAGATCAAACGGGGATACAAGGAATGAAGTGAAAAGGGTGTTTGTTCACTGGCTCTCCTGCCAGAGGGGTTAAGAAAACGAATAAGAGCAATTCATTAACAAGCATGGTGCAGAAGGGAAGAAGAAAGGAAGCATAAAGGAAGGAAAAATTCATGTATATAAAATGGAAGGTAAAGAGGTGGAGCACAGACAGGAGTAAGGGGAAGAGAACATAGAGGAGGGAAGATGAAGCGTCAAGGAAATACTGAAAAGAAGGATGAAAGGAAGGTGGAGGTTTTCCCACAGTGAAGATAATGTTGGTAGGGTTGCAAAGTTGGAATGATTGGTAAAAGAGTAGTGAGAGGGAGAAAAGGCCAGAAGCAAGGCCGAAAAGTAGCATGTGAAAAAAATAAGAGAGTAAAAAAGCAGCAGCAACTGGAAAGTAGAGACACATGTGCCGGAGGCCTGAAGGTAAACTGTAGCAAAGTGAATCAAGGATGTGAAATGATATTGAGACTGGGTATTGTTGGTATTGTTTGAAAGATTGTTCATACACTCATATAGTCACATGCTGGGTGTCATGTCATTTTGTCTGTAGGGGAATCAGAAGCAGTCCCAGGTAGCTGTTATTGTGTTTGAACATGTGACCAATGTGCCAGTCTGAGAGGACTCCTTCTGGACAGGCAGATGATGAGGTGGGCCAGGAGTAGGCTTTACTAGCAGTGTTATTTTGAATGATAATTAAAGTTATACTCTCTAACATTTTCATCTACTGAATTGCCTTTTAAGTCACTATCTATCATAGTGAGTTAAAACAATGGTGATTGATCATATGACCCACTAATGAAAGCACTTGTTGCCTTTTTGTTGAGGATTCCAATATCTGTGACTGTGGAGACATCCCCTCTTTGGATGTAAATAAGCCGCCATGTTAGTGATGCTGCTGACAGCTGTTGGTCTGTCGGTGGAGCTAGTCACTACCGATTCTGCTGCGTTCACTTGTAATCTGAAATCGCGAACTTCCACCTTCTGAGTCAAGCTTGTAGTAAGGACAGAAGTTTGATAAGAACATTTGTGTGTATATGGATTTAAGAGGGGAAGATATAGGGGATGGGCCAGAAGTAGACAGGTGAATGTGTTTCAATAAAGTTTAGAAAATAGTTCATTTATTTCACAAAGGGACAAAGTATATTGATAAACATTTAAAAAAAAGTAAATATACTGGATTATAGCCAAAGGCTTATTTCCATCCTTAGTCCCTGGCCGTTAGATGGTCCCTAAAATTAAATTTAAAAAAATACAATACAATACAACAAATTAAACATTATAATAGGCATAAAAGATAATAACAGACTACAATAGATCAGCAGCATTGGGCAAATGATCCCAACTTTTGCCAACAGCTTTGATTTTCCAGAAGCCATTCTTTAAGATGTTTGGAAAATGAAGTGAGAGTGGAAAGGTTGCGTATTGCACTATAGCTATAGAGTTCCAGGTATTGGTTGCTCTGTAGAAAAAAATAGCTTGACCTTCTAAAGGAAACAGTGCAATAACCGCTTGAGCCTGCTCAGCTTGTGCTGTTTATGTTCCTTTTCATATATTGTTGTAAAGGTGGTGGAGCTGGACCATGAAGGATTTGAAAAGCTAAAATAGAGTCAGATTTGTTTTTTTTGTTTCTGGACATAGAAAACGCTGTGAAATACACTGACAGTGATGATACATTTTAGGTTTTCCATCTAAAACTTTTATAGCTTGTTTATATGTTGACTTTAGTTGCCTTACAGGCTGAGGCCCAACTGGTTATACAATGAGAGACATGATCCTTGCATCAAAGTATAGCCTAGCTGCTTCAAAGGTAAGATTGTTTCTTTTATATCCAAAGTTAGACAAGTTAAATTTCATTTTGTTGACAGTTTCTCTTCTTTCGATTAAAATTCAGTTGTGAATCCAAGATCACACCTAAGTATATAAACGTTTGAACTACTTCAAGCCTTTGCTCTCTTACAAAAACATTTGTATCTGGGTCAGACTTTGGAGAAGTACATTAAAACAGTCTTGGACACATTTAAGTGCAGGTAAGAGCTCTCTAACCAGTTGCACACATGACTCATAACAGCTGTAAATAGTTTTTCTGCTTATGATTTGTCTTTAGTGTGTACATATAACACAGCATCATCTGCATACAGTTGAAATGTCACTGTTGGTGGACAGTAACTATCCAAGTCATTTATGAATAAGCCTGTGAATGTTCTCATTCGTCCAGGTCATCGTTATCCTCAAAGCAATTTCAGTCAAAAACAACTGGACTGGTTGTTTGTCTAGGAAGACGTTTCACCTCTCATCCAAGAGGCTTCATCAGTTCATGTACGCATCTGACCAGGCTGGGACTGGTCCAACCAACTGGTGTGAGATCCAGGTATTTAACCTCTCACAAGGCCGATGATGTCACTGAAACTCTTTGTGCTCCAAAAGCCCACACCCGTCGTTAGAGTGACAGTCGTTGGTGGGCAATTGGTTTTGACTTCGTTAGTGCTCTATTGAGTCTGAACGACAGTCGTTGGGGTCACCCGGGGCCATGTGTGAACAGTTGTCCTTTGAGGTTAGATTGTTGAATCTCCTGGGAAGGGATGAAAGGGCAGCATTGTAAATTGGAGATAAGTGGTGTCTCAGACCTCCTCCTCTGTTTAGCGATGGTTTCTCCACTTTTACATAGATGGCTTCTTTTACTCCTCTTTCAAACCATCTGTCCTCTCTGTCCAAGATTTGGACATTGCTGTCATCAAAGGAGTGGGCTTTCTCCTTGAGGTGTAAGTGGACAGCGGAGTCCAGGCCTGAGGAGTTAGCTCTCCTGTGTTGGGCCATGCGTTTATGCAGTGGTTGTTTTGTTTCTCCAATGTAAAGATCTTTGCATTCCTCGTTGCATTGGACAGCATAAACCAGGTTGTTTTTGTGGTGGTGTGGTGTTCTGTCCTTCGGATGTACTAGTCTCTGTCGGAGTGTGTTACCGGGTTTGAAATACACAGGGATGCTATGTTTGTTGAAAATCCTCCTGAGTTTCTTCGATACCCCAGCCACATATGGGATGACTATGTTTTTTCTCCTGTTATCTTTTTCTTTCTCAACCACTTTGGTTTTTTTTCTGGAGGCAGCTGCCGTTTTAACAAAGGTCCAGCTGGGGTAGCCACAAGTTGTGAGGGCGCCTCTCAGGTGCTTGCGTTCTTCCCCTTGAGCCTGTGAGATAGTGGGTACGTTATCAGCTCTATGCTGCAGTGTTCTGATAACGCCAAGCTTGTGTTTCAAAGGGTGGTGAGAGTCAAAAAGTAGATATTGATCCGTGTGAGTGGGTTTTCTGTATACCCCTATGTGGAGGCTCCTGTCATTCTCCATATGGACGTCACAGTCCAAGAAGGGCAAGCTGTTGTCCTTGACCTCCTCTCTGGTGAACTTGATGTTTCTGTCCACTGAGTTGATATGTTCAGTAAAAGTTTGCACCACTTCGGATTTGATCTTAACCCATGTGTCGTCCACATATCTGAACCAATGGCTTGGGGTTACTCCTTTGAAGGAGTTCAAAGCCTTGTCCTCTACCTCCTCCATGTACAGATTTGCCACAATAGGGGATACTGGTGAACCCATAGCACAGCCGTGTTTCTGTCTGTAAAAAAATGCCATTAAACTGGAAATATGTGGTATTCAGGCACAAATCCAGAAGTTGGCAAATGTGGTCTGGTTTGAGATTTGTTCGGTTTTGTAAGGAATTGTCCTGTGTGAGCCGCTCTCTTACCGTGGCCAAGGCCTCCATGGTTGGAATACAGGTGAACAAGGAAGTCACATCGTAGGACACCATGGTTTCATCTGGATCCATTCTTAGGTCTCGGACTTTGGCCACAAAGTCTATGGAGTTTTGGATGTGGCGTGGGGTGTTTCCCACCAGTGGTGCCAGAATATTGGCGACATGCTTGGCAATGTTATAAGTGACCTAGCATTTACGAATAGGTTAAATAAGAGAGGTCCTAGTATTGAAACTTGGGGTACTCCTAGGTCATTCTCACAAGGCATAGATTTCATGTTTTGAACTCTGACACATTGATGTATTGATGAAAAATTCCATCCATTTTAGGGATTTCTCAGAGAAATTGAAACGAGTCAACTTTGTTATTAGTAACTTGTGGTTGACTGTGTCAAACGCCTTACTCAGGTAGAGGAACACAGCTCCAACCACCCCACCTGTATCAAGCTTTGATTTTATAGTTTCAAAGTAGTAACAGACAGCTGTCTCTGTAGAATGGTGTTTTCTGAAGCCAAATTGGATATCATTTAACATATATGGACTTTGTTTTAGTGTTTAGATGATATATGAGTTGTTCTGCGACCAGTTTCTCCGCTATCTTGATATTGAAGGGAGTTTACTGATCGGTCTATAGTTACTAGTCAGTGTAGGGTCTCCAGACTTTAGGGTTGGAGTAATAATAGAATTCTGGAAAACACCTTCATTTATGGAATCCTTGATAATGTTTGTTAGCGGAGCAATGAAAGACTGTTTGTGAGTTTTAAGAAATAATGAATCCAAGGTAGTCGAAGGTATCTTAGGCTCTGGTACTTTTAAGGCCGTAGATAACCTTATTAAAGCAAAAAAAAGTCAACACACATAGTGACTGTGCCTGCAGTTACATCTTACTGCCAAAGAGGCCACTAGAAACAAGTTATATATATATTATTTTGGAGTACAAGTTTAAAAAAACTATCGCACACACTTTATCCCTTTGAATCCTTACAGTTTTGTGCAATTTATAAGGTTTGTATTTTATGGACCTGTTCGCAGCTTTTCAATATTGTGTAAATATCTGTATATGAATGGATAAAATGGATATAACTCTGACCTGTGGATGGCAGCGATGTGCCTTTAGTCTGCCAGAAATCTAGAAGAAGAAGAAGAAAGCCATCAGGACAGAGTGAAGCATATTCCGGTCTGATCTATCTGAGACTGGGCAGCACCCAGTACGGCTTCAGAAGTTCAATCAATGATGGCCTGATCTCACTACAACACAACGGCTCTTTTAAGATTTCTGTTCTTTTAGAAGCATTCAGATCCCTGGTTAGCGCTAGCATTACTTCCCATTTAGCACAACGGCAGAGTAGGCTGAGTTGGGGGCTAGTTTCAGTTAGCTAGCCACCTCGGTTGCTACCTGCGATTAAAGCAATGAAGCGAATGTGACAAATGTGATCAAACAAAGCGATTCTAGCATTCTGAGTGATTTAATCACTTCCAACGTTCCCGGTGGGATGCACAGTTATGCGAATACATTTGTATATCCAAGAGTCTTTTTGATATTATCACTGTTGGAAATTCCGCACATAAGATGCCCCAGTTACTGATCTTACTGTTACTCAAAGAATATCAGTTCTTTGAGGCAAGACAAACTGATTTCATTGGTTTTAGGCTGTAATGCTCCTTTTGGCCATTTTAAATTACATGCTATCATACATACAATACAAACATGAACACAGGTTCCACTGTGCTTCAATAATCTATGACTTCTTAAACTTCATCAGTACAGCACTATGTTAAATGACCATACATATGCTGATGTGTTTCAAGTAAAAGCTACTTTATTAGGTTGCTGTTCATAGTGGTGTGTGGGGATGTGTGCAACTGAGTGTGTTTATACTGGATGGAAGGTTAGTGAGCATAATTGAATCATATTACTTCCTCCACATGGTTTGCCAAGACCCTTTTTATGACTTGGAGGTAATCCATAAGGATGCTTAACATTGATTTAGCCATGCATTGATAAGTTGCACCAGGATGCAAAATGTCAAAAAGCTCTCTGAACATTAAAGGTCCCATAGTGTATAAAGTGTCCATGGCTTTTTCTGTAGGGGGTGACAGAATGAGAAAAATAATGTATTTTTGAACATTAAAGCATGTTAACCTTATAAGAAGGGGACTTAGCTTCCAGATCTGAAAAGTGAAGCCAATAGTAAGTTGACTTCAAGATGCATTCTCTCTTATGTCCAGCAGTGGGCGACCCCATTGGCTCCAAAAAGAAGTCTGATTGTGTAGAAGTCAATGAGAAAATGGTCCTTTTTTATTTATTACCTCAGTGAACATTTTTAAAATGAGTTAATGGTCTCAATCACTAGTTTCAAATCTTCTTCAATACAGTTTAATGTTCATTTTAATATAAGTGAAGTTGTTTGTGTGTGTTGTCCGTGTTTTGTCTTAGAACTTTGAGCCTTTAACAGTGTGTTTTCACTTCATTAAATATTTTGTTCAGTTGCACCTTGTAAACCAAGCTAGCTACCTAGCACGAGTGTTGGCTGGTAACTTAATGGAAATTCTTTAGATTTTCAACTGCTTTTGTGTTACTGCAGCACGCCAGTGCCCAGAGTAATACATAAATGTTTCCCTCTTTAGTGTTTAGCAACACTGGCTTAGCGCTCCTCCTCAGCTCCATCCTTTAGTCCAAATCTGTCACTGCTGGCTACAAAAAACAAGATGGTGAAAGCCAAAATGCCAAGCTTGAATTCATAAACCAGTGGGCGATGTCAGAGTGCCTACGTGATTTAATTTGGTACAAAAAAAGAGGGATATCTTAAGAGACTTTTTATCAATACAATCCAATTCAATTCAATTTTATTTATAGTGCCAAATCATAACAAAAATTATCTCAGAACACTTTACAGACTAGGTATAGACCATACTCTATGACTTATTTATGATTTACATAGACCGAACAATTCCTTCATAGAGAACGGTGGCAACGAAAACCTTCCCTATAACAGGGGGCAGGAACGTCAGACAGACCCAGCTCTATGGAGGATGGACATCTGTCTTGACCGGTTGGGGAGGAAGAAAAGAAGAGAGAAAGAAATAGAAAAGACGGACAGGTTATCAACCACTGCAAAGTTGCTGCTAAATAAAAAAGAAATACAGCAGAGACAATAACCTAGCCCTGTCCATTGCACATCACACAATGCAAGGTAGATGTCTGTTTTCCGGTCTAGCTTTGCACCATGTAATCAGTATGTGCTGTCAATCCTACCTAAACTAGTTATAATGCCAGTATAATGTTTCCAGCCCAGATTTCTTTCAGAAGCCGATTCAACACAGCACCTGTTGGTTGAGTTTATCAAAATCCCTTTATTGCACTTACAAAATAAAATACATCTCTACAAGGATTCTGCACAAATGCTGTCTATATCTCCTCTTTAGTTAGCTAAGATGCTGTGCTAGACACATTAGTCTCCAGATGACTGGCTGGTAATAGGAAACCATAGCAGCTCATCCAAAGGTTTTTATTGGCCTGTAAGATTTTCATCAGCAGTTATTAGTAACAGTGCTGACCAATCCACTGCTAGGCTTGATGGGCTGTGAAGTCTTTCTTAGCTCTTTCGTATTGCTTGATGAGGAGCGCAAGAAGTTTCTGTTTCCGCTCAGTGTGTTTCCAAAGGACTGTAATAGAAATCACTCTGGATGGATTGTACTTTTAATATTTTAGACATTTAGCTGACAAGGTGCTGCTCAACAGTGAGTTAGGCTGTAGAATGAGATGCACCTCAGATGGCCTCTGTTCAACGCAATGTGTTATTAAAAAGAGACAACAATGTACAAAACCTAGAGATAGAGTGGCATGATGGACTATATGCTGCTTTGCAAACTGTTCCATATAGTCACTGTTTAATTTTATTGTGAAAATGGTCAAACATACATGTTTTGCTGACAGACTCAAGTGCTTGTAGTTATCAATATTCAACCCACAGTGTTACGTTTTGACAAATGCAATAACACCATTGCAATAACGCTAGACACATATATCCCCCTTTATCTTGAAACAGCAAAATCCAACTACAATACAACATGTTACAATATGACATAGTGAATTAAAATAAAGATAAAATTGAATGGTCATCAAGTCTAAATACTGAATGAGGAACATTTTATAGGAATACTTTAAAGAAATTATGCGTCTTTCCCACAATGTAATTGTCTTTTGTGGATCAGTAGTGGATTGAGGAAGTGACGTTCCCCAGACGCGAGACACAGGAAACAGAAAAACTGCAAAATAATAATAATAACGTGACTAAACGAGACGAAACAACGTTATTATGCCTCGTTTTGGTCAACCAAAATGAGGAGACATTTTAGCATAATTTTTATTTTGTAAACCACATTTCGTCTCGTTGTTATTATCAACAACATTGCATTATATATTTAATTATAGTTATTGTCACATGACCAGCATTTACGTTGCGTCTCGTCTAGCTTTCCTCGACGAAAGCAACACTACTTGAGAATTAGTACAAGATTTGAGCTGAGTTCTTCATAGTTCATCCTCAGTGGGGGTAGTGTCGTCATATTACGGTTTGCACCGCACGTTTTACACAACACACACACACAGCTGTCATTAATATTTCAGTATCTGTTTATTTGTAGCAAACACGTAAAAGCTTTAAACCTACACTTTCTTGTCAATTGTGTGATTTTGCCTTCTGCCATTTAGTGGTCATATTTCTGTTAAGTCCTGGTTGAGGGGATGTGTTGGGCCAGTTGTGGGCCGTTGCAGTCAGATTTATCTCGGTGGATTTTCGTGTCCCATTCCGCCCCTGCTCACGTCGCCTGTGTCTCGCCAAAATAGTTGCACTAGGAAAGCACTTTAAAGACTACAGCCAACGGCAAATGAGCATGTCAGTTCTGGGCCTGCATGAGAGGAAATTACTCTCTATACCATCAGGCAGTGGTAGTCTGTATTTGTCATTCAAAAAGGTTAATCAGAAGGCCGACAGATTCAAGATCCTAGTTAGCCACAAATAATATTTACTGCGTGTGAGCGAAAAATCCCACAAACAATTCGTAACCGTTAATGCTAAAGAGCTCAGTCGATAAAAAAAATTGCCTAACCCGACATAAGCTAATTCAAAATTCTGAATCTGCCAAAAAACAGCCAATAGACACTTTCTGTTGGCCCAACTTTGACTAATGACAGACTATCAGCCTGTAGTGTCCCGGGCTTGAATTAGTTGCCATCTTTTCAGTATTGTTACCAGTGGGTAGGCCTTTTTCACAGAAAACAGGTTGACGGCATGAAAAGTACAGGTATAAATGGGCTAGTGACTGATGGCTGAATTCCATTTTACTGCTTCAGTTTCAGGGACCTGGTATTTTTCATGCTGGCTCACTGTCACACTAACACACGACAGAGACATTGTTAATGTGCTTTTCCTAGTCTGACAAGTCAAAATATCTTCTGTGAAAAAGGACAATTTGCACATAACATCGCTGCTCTTATATATCATATCCCATAAAGCTAGGGGTCTCTATGTCTTGCTGTGTTTTTTCATCCCTCTCCCTTTCACTCAAGCCCTCTCTCCCTTGCTTTCACAGGAGCACACACACTCCCAGTGGATTGTGTTTTGGTGCTCAGAGCCCCCAGGGGAATGGAAAGTGATAAATACTGGGAAGTGAGCTACTGCTTAGAAAGAGAGTGGTTCAGAACAGAGAGGAGAGGAGGCGATAAATTGGTCTGGAGTGGGAGTGTACTGGGCACATCCAACTCTCTAAATATGACAGAGGGTGTACATGTGTGAGAGAGAGAGAGAGAGAGAGAGAAAGAGAGAGAGAGAGGGAGAGAGAGAGATTTTGATTTTTAAAAAACACCTTTATTTTCCAATAAATAACAGACAATCTCATTATTACCTGATTAGACAGAATTAAACAAATAAATATGTAAAATCTCATAGAAACACAGAGTTAAAACTCAGTTCCCCCTCAACAACAGAACACAGAGCTTTGCTGAAACACCATTGAGACAAAAATTCATCAACATTATTCATTAGGGAGTAGAATCTAAAATCCACTCTGACTCTGGCTTTCACCAACGACACAAACATGGATAACACTCCCTCACCTGACGCATTTTCTATTTCAGGCCAGTTTGGCCTGTCCTACGACAAAATTCAAAAACTGCCACTTCTTTGCATTTTCCTTCTTATAGCCAGCACCAAAAATTAAAACAGTTTCAGACCAACTCTCACTTCAATTTAAAAACACAGTTGTCAGGGCTTCAAACAGAACTTCTAGTCATCTACAGTCAAGGAAACAGTGAAAAATAGTTTCTGGTTCTTTACAGAAGGGACAATCAACGGAAACATTGGGATTTATCTTTGAAACAAAACTATTAACAGCCAGCGCCCCCTGCAGAATTCTCCATTGCAGGTCAGCTGACCTCTTGTTTAGTGGTGGTTTGTAAAACACCCTCCACACTGGCTTCCAGTCATCCTGCACCTTTAGTCTCTCTCTCCACACAGTGTCCTTCCTCCCACTCAGCTTTCTCTTATTTAAAGCTCTGACACAGTATTTGTACAAGACTTTTCCATTTAACATGGACAAATTTACAGCAGCACCCGTAGTTCTGACCAGTGATGGTTCTGTCAGTCCAGTCTCTTCAATCTGAAGATCCAGTTCAGGGAAAGGATCCCCTCCACCAGGAGTCTCTGCTCCAATAAAATAGTCCTGGAGCATACCCATTCCCTCGCTGGTCAGCCTTTTAATCCATGCGTTTAAAATGTCTCTAGTGTGACGACTTGACCTGAGACCCAGTAGAGATGCCACTGCCTCTGTGTCGTGAAGTCCTGGACCTGCAGTATCTACTATGCGTCTCAGCTTCACTGACCCGGTTGAACATAAGCGTTGTGTGAGAGCAGGTCTGCTATCTTCTGGAACATCCAACCGGGCCCCGTGGATCAGAGGCTCTTCCAGGAGCCAAAACAGTGAAGCTGCAGGTTCGAGTCTTTTCCATTTAAAAAGAGTCCAAGCTCTAAACAGTCCCTGATAAAAAGGAGGCAAGTCGGTCAAACAAATGAAATCACAGTCCATTAAAAACAAAGACACATCCAAACCCAAACCTGCTACGTTTAATGGTTTCCAGACAATGTCGTCATTTCCTGAAAGGTACCTTTGAATAATTTGTAATCTGAAGGCTGCTGCTCTGCTCTCCAGGTGCACTAACCCCTGCCCCCCCCCCCTCTTCCTTTGGCAGGTAAAGTACACTTGAGGAAACCCAGTGCAATTTATCCCAAAGAAAGTTGAGCATCACAGACTGTACTTTTTTTAGTAGACCGGAAGGGGGTTCCATACATTTCAACCTATGCCAGAGAGTTGATGCTACCAAATTATTAATTATCAAGACTCTTCCTCTGTATGACATGTGAGGTAACAGCCACTTCCACTTGGCCAACCTCCCCTCCACCTTCTCCACCACTCCTTCCCAGTTTTTCTTTATGTTCTGTTCATCTCCTATATGGACCCCCAGGTATTTTAGGCCTCCCCTCCTCCAGCTTAACCCTCCTGGCAGCTGAGGGAGCCCCGCAGACCAACTACCAACTGCTAAGGCCTCACTCAAGTTTTCAACAATGTTTCCTAAAACCTTCACATCTTCCTGATTCTTTACAATGACAATAATATCATCTGCATATGCAGATAAATTAAAATGTATATTAGAATCAGTTAAAAACAGACCATCAATAAAGGAACGAATATTGTGCAACATGGGTTCAATAGAAAGTGCGTAGAGCATACCGGACATCGAGCAGCCCTGTCTGATACCCCTGGTCACCTTAAAAGGCTTACACAAACCACCATTTATTTTCAGTACACTCTCAATGTCTTCGTACAGTACCTTAATCTTGGCAATAAGTCCAGGGCTGAGGCCAAACCTTTGTAGCACTTTCCAAAGGTAACGGTCCTCAACCCGGTCAAATGCCTTTTCTTGGTCCAAAGAAACCAGACCAGCATCACAACCCAAAGAGCCAGAGACTTCCAAAAAATCTCTAATCAGTGACACATTGTCAACAATGGACCTACCGGGCACACAGTAGGTTTGGGTACGGTGGATGACTTGTTCCATCACCTTCTTCAGTCTATTAGCCAGGACTTTTGATAACAGTTTGTAATCTGTGCAGAGCAGAGAGACTGGCCGCCAGTTTTTTATATCCTGCAGGTCACCTTTTTTTGGTAAAAGAGTCAGCACTGCTCTTCTAGAACTCTGTGGCAGAAATTAGTCATTAAAACTCTCATTGAAGACTTCTAGAAAATCTTCTCTCATCTTAGTCCAAAAGGCTTTAAAAAACTCTGGTGGAAGCCCATCGATCCCAGGGGCCTTCCCTCCCTGCATGCTCTGCAGCGCCGCGTACACTTCCTCTTCAGTCAGAGGACCCTCCAGCTCCTCGTTGGTCTCCTCTGGGACTCTGGGCAGCCCACTGTAGAAGGAGTTATCTGTTATCTGTCTTGACCGGTTGGGGAGGAAAAAAAAGGAGAGAGAAAGAGAGAAAAGACACACAGATGGACAGGGAGATGGACAGGGAGAGACAGACACACTTCCAGAGATGCAAGCAAAGCCTAACAGTAACTATAATATTTATAGTAATGTGAATATAACGTATATGTTAAGACAGTTAATACAACAAAATAGTAGAAACAAGCACAGCTAAGGTGACAGAATATGAAAATGATAATAATTATGGTGGCAAACATGATCAATGATGAGTAGTGGCAATAGCAGCTACGATACAGCTACAAATTTTATAGTTTATTAAACTAGTGATAGTATATATGAGTAACAGTGACAATAGCAGCAGGAAGCGCCATGTAGGACCACGGCAGCAAGCACCACCACGATCAGCAGAGACCTGCGAGACGACAAAGCACAAACAGCTCCGGGGAAGAAGCTGAATCAGTAACATGCATTGATGGGACATGAATGATACAGACAGAGAGGAGAGAAGCTCAGAGTATCAGGAAAAGTATTATCCCCCGGCAGACTAGGCCTATAGCAGCATAATTAAGCAGAATAAAGTCTCATCGTAAGCCCTAGCTGTAATCTTTATCAAAAAGGAAAGTTTTAAGTTTACTTTTAAATAAGGGGACAGTGTCTGCCTCCCGAATAACATTTGGGAGTTTGTTCCACAGGAGAGGAGCTTGGTAGCTGAAGGCTCTGCCTCCCATTCTACTTTTGGAGACTCTAGGAACGACGAGTAGCCCTGCATTCTCAGAGCGCAGAGATCTAGTTGGGTGATATGGTACTATGAGCTCTTTAAGATACGACGGAGCCTGACCAATAAGAGCTTTGTACGTAAGGAGAAGGATTTTAAATTCTATTCTAGATTTTACAGGTAGCCAGTGCAGAGAAGCTAATACAGGAGAAATATGTTCTCTTTGAGTTGTTTTAGCTAGTACACGAGCTGCAGCATTTTGGATCAACTGGAGACTCTTAACAGACTTATTGGAGCAGCCTGATAATAAGGAATTGCAATAGTCCAGCCTAGAAGTAACAAATGCATGAACAAGTTTCTCTGCATCTTTCTGAGACACAATGTTCCTAATTTTTGCAATATTACGCAGGTGAAAATATGCAGTCCTTGTTGTTAGTTTTATGTGAGAATCGAAGGACATATCCTGATCAAAAATAACACCCAGATTCCCAGACGACAACACAACATCATCCAGAGTAACAATGTCTTTAGCTATTGAGTTTCGGAGGCCTTTGGGGCCAAGTACAATAACTTCAGTTTCGTCTGAGTTTAACATCAGGAAATTGCAGGTCATCCAGCTTTTTATTTCCTTAATGCACATTTGAAGTTTATCTAACTGATGGGTTTCTTCTGGTTTGATCGACAAATATAATTGTGTATCATCAGCATAACAATGAAAATTTATGGAGTGCTTCCTTATAATATTTCCTAAGGGAAGCATATATAAGGTGAAAAGAATCGGTCCAAGGACAGAACCCTGTGGGACTCCGTGACTAACTTTAGTGTGCATGGAGGATTTGTCATTAACATGTACAAACTGAGATCTATCTGATAAATATGACTTAAACCAGCTCAGTGCGGTTCCTTTAATGCCAATTAGATGCTCCAGTCTCTGTAGCAGGATGTGATGGTCAATAGTGTCGAAGGCAGCACTAAGATCTTGTAAGACAAGTACAGAGACAAGTCCTTTGTCTGAAGCTATTAGAAGGTCATTAGTAATTTTCACCAGTGCTGTCTCAGTGCTATGATTTGCTCTAAATCCTGACTGGAAATCCTCAAATAACTCATTATTATGTAAAAAGTCACACAACTGATTGGCAACTAATTTCTCGAGGATCTTAGAGAGAAAAGGAAGGTTAGATATAGGTCTATAGTTGGCTAGTACCTCAGGATCAAGACTGGGCTTTTTAAGAAGAGGTTTAATTACAGCTGTTTTAAAAGACTGTGGTACATAACCTGCTGATAAAGACATGTTAATCATATCTAATACAGGAGTGCTAATTAAAGGTAACACTTCTTTAAGTAACCTAGTTGGAATAGAGTCTAGGAGACAAGTAGAAGGTTTTGATGCTGAAATAGTAGATGTTAATTTGTTAAGGTCGACTGTAGAAAAGCAGTCCAAGAATATATCAGGTCGTACAGTTTGTAAGGTGCCTGGGTTTGATGAAAAAATAGTGCCAAGCGAGTTGATTTTGTCTCTAATAGTTATAATTTTGTCATTAAAGAAGGTCATGAAGTCATTACTACTGAGGGTTATAGGAATACATGGCTCAATAGAGCTGTGGCTCTCTGTCAGCCTGGCTACAGTGCTGAAAAGAAATCTAGGATTGTTCTTATTCTCCTCTATTAAAGATGAGTAATATGCTGCTCTGGCATTACGGAGGTCCTTCTTATAGGTTTTAAGACTTTCTTGCCAAACTAAGTGAGATTCCTCCAGTTTAGTGGAGCGCCATTTACTTTCCAACTTTCGCGATATTTGTTTTAATTCACGGGTTTGTGAGTTATACCACGGAGCTAACTTCCTCTGTTTTATTATCTTCTTTTTTAAAGGAGCAACAGAGTCAAGTGTTGTTCTTAGAGAGCCTGCAACACTTTCAACAAGGTGATCAATTTCAGAGAAACTAACGTTAGTGCAGGAGTCTTGAATATTAGGATGAGGCATTAAAGTAAATGCAGATGGAATCGCTTCCTTAAATTTAGTTATAGCACTATCAGATAAACATCTAGTATAGACACTTTTACCCAGAGGTGAGTAGTCCTGTAATATGAATTCAAAAGTTATTAAAAAATGGTCTGATAAAATAGGATTCTGTGGAAAGACTATTAAGTCATCAATTTCCACACCATAAACCAAAACAAGGTCGAGGGTGTGATTAAAACAGTGAGTAGGTTTATGTATACTCTGACTAAAACCAATCGAATCTAATAGAGAGATAAACGCGATACTGAGACTATTATTATCGCTGTCCACGTGAATATTAAAATCACCTACAATGATTACTTTGTCAGATTTAAGGACTAAATTTGACAGAAACTGTGAGAATTCAGACAGAAATTCAGAGTACGGACCAGGAGCACGGTACACTATAACAAATATAATTGGCTGCACAGTTTTCCAGGTTGAATGTGAAAGACTAAGAACAAGACATTCAAATGAATTATAATTTAGTTTAGGTTTAGGGTTTATTAATAGGCCTGAATCATAAATAGCTGCAACGCCTCCTCCTCATCCACTGCCTCGAGGAATATGAGTATTAATATGACTGGGAGGAGTGGATTCATTTAGGCTAACATATTCTTCGGGACGCAGCCAGGTTTCGGTAAGACAGAGTAAATCAATATGGTTGTCTGATATCAGATCGTTTACTAATACAGCTTTAGATGACAGAGATCTAATGTTTAAAAGTCCACATTTTATTTTCTGATATTGTTGCATTGTCGCAGATTTTGCGTTGATTTGTATCAAGTTTTTCTGTACAGCTCCTCTTCTGTTCATTTTTGATCTGTTTAATTTAAATGATCGTGGGGCAGACAGTGTTTGTATACTAAACTGAGCTGGAAAATGCTCCACAGGGAGCGCAGAGAGGTGTGTAAGACTGCCACTCTGCTTCCTGGGCACCTGCGATAAGGGTTCTTAGATATGAGAGCGGCACCCTCCAAAGTAGGATGAATACCATCTCTCCTAATAAGACCAGGTTTTCCCCAGAAAGACTGCCAATTATCTACGAAGCCCACATTATTTACCGGGCACCATCCAGACAGCCAGTGACGGAATGATGACATGCGGCTATACATGTCATCGCAAGTCAAGTTGGGCAGGGGACCAGAGAAAATTACGGAGTCCGACATAGTTTTTGCATAAGAACACACCGACTCCACATTAATTTTAGTGACCTCCGATTGACGTAATCGGGTGTCATTACCGCCGACGTGAATAACAATCCTACCATATTTACGTTTATCCCTAGCCAGAAGTTTCAAATAGGATTCAATGTCGCCCGCTCTGGCCCCTGGGATGCATTTTACTATTGTCCCTGGTGTCACTAAGTTCACGTTTCTCAAAATGGAGCTGCCAATAACCAGTGTTGTTTTCTCAGCAGGCGTGTCACTGAGTGGAGAAAACTTGTTTGAAACGTGAACGGGCGGATGGTTAACCATGGGCTTCGATTTAGAACTATGCTTTCCTCTCACAGTCACCCAGGAGGACCCTGGCTGCTCAGAGATTGCCGGGGGAGGGCTAGCAGGAGCTAACGCTACACTATGTGGCTTCGCACCGGCTAAAGTTGTAGGTGGCTGGCTAGCTACTGTAGCGTAAGACTGAGCTTCCATGGTGCGGAGCCGTGCCTCTAACTCACTGAGCCTCGCCTCCAGCGCTACAAATACACTACACCTATTACACTTACCATTATCACTAAAGGAGACAGAGGAGTAACTAAACATAAGACACTCCGAGCAAGAGAGAGCAGGAGAGAGAGCGGGGGAAGCCATCACCAGCCGTGAAGCTAACTGCTAAGCTAAAGTGGCTAACAGCGTGTAACGTTTAATTAGCCAGAAAGCGGCTGAAAGAAGGAGAGCTGTGAGTGCTTGAGTAGAACTAGTGGATGTTTAAATGTTAAGCGGTAGTTAGCCGCTGTGGTGAATATTATAGCAAAAACAGTTGAATTTAGTGAGAGCAGCTAACAGTGAAACAACAACGAGTGACCAACACACAAGCACCGGAAATGACGTAATACGTCACCGTAACACGTCAGCACGTACCAGAGCAGGAGGCGGAGGATTCTTTGCGAACAAACAATCCAAACCCCCAAATCCACACACCACATCACATACAGTGTCTTCAAAGCAGCCTCGATTTCCTGTGGACTCTGCAGAATCTCCAGATCCCTCATAGATTTGGTTATGTTCTGAGAGACATTGAGAGTGTGCTGTTGACAAAGCTGCTTGATCTCCACCTTCCCACAATCCCACCACTGATGTAAAATCTTCTTTTCTAGTTTTAAAAACTTTCCAAAAAAAAATAAAATTTTCTCTAAAATGTACATCTAATAATAAAGCAGTGTTAAAGTGCCAATATGCAGACTTGTGTTTGACATTTGCAATGAAGACATTACAAGACACCATGGAATGATCTGTGAACCCTACAGGCAGTATTCTGCACCCTTTAAAAATACTAAAATGATACTTAAAACAATAAAATCTGTCTAATCTGGCCATAGAAAAAAAATTCTCTCTGTGTTGGACCCAAGTGTACTGTCTATGTTTGTCATGCATTTCTCTCCATACATCAGTTAATCTATGAACCTCCACAAGTTGTTTTATGGCATGTTTTGAAGCAGCATGAGGTTCAATATGATTTCTGTCCACCTGATCATTCTCAGTACAGTTAAAATCCCCTCCTAAAAATAAAAACTCTCTCTGCACTCCGAGAGAGAGAGAGAGAGAGAGAGAGAGAGAGACTCTAAAACCCTTGGTTTCCATATGCCTAACTGTTTTCCTCCGGTCTTTCAGTTTTTCCACCAGTATCAGGTGAGCCAAGTGGGGAAGCAGACTGAGCAGTAATCTCTCTCTCTGACTCTCTCTCTCCCACAGACTCACATCCCATAGGGTGTTGACTGGGATGCAAGCCTAGCAGACACACACTTGCCAAAGAACCAGGCCAAAACCAAGCCAACAGGCCATAACCGTGCTTGTGTGTGTGTGTGTGTGTGTTTGTGCCAAACTACTTAGAGTGATGGAATGTAAGATAGGCCCATTGTAAGTGGAGCCAGGAGAAACCCGCCAAGCCCAGATCATGGCACAGAGGCAGGGATGGTGCAGTGAGGCAGAGTGTGATCTCTCTGAAGTGTATTTCATGGCTTCATTTGCCTGCTCCCCTTATTTGAATATTCACTGCTGTACATTGCAAACACATCTAGTAGTATGTGTTTTACTGTAATTATTAATTATTAATTACATCTGCAGACTGACTTTTCAAATCGGTGGCCTGAGCTCATGGAAGCTGCTTATCTCTCATGGTTGCCTTAATAAAGGCTGTACTCGTTCCAAGTGTTTGGAGGGGTTTATGTGATCTCTTAATAGCTTATTTGAACTCACTGTAACATTTATTCCTATTCAGTCAGAGGATAATCTCCAATCTCAGTTATATTCCATAGTAATTTTGTTCAGCTTGCTAGTTAAATTATATTGTCTAAAATGATGTGGGGTTACCTGTGTTTTAGTAGGTCCCATAGACACTACGGACTATTATCTCTTGTAAATCTGTCTTTGATTCTGCTTCATCAGGACTGGTAGGGGAATTCAAACATTTAAAGACAGTCATAATCTTGATATAAATATATATTTTTTAATTCATTCAGTTTTATTTAAATAACTGTAGCTTCAGGCTACACTGCAGGCTAAATAATGTCACATCGATCAATATCTGACACAAACAGTCCCGTAACCAAAACATCTAATCCCCTTATCTGACTGACTGACTAGGAATATCCCTTACATATATACTTGATATACTTCAATTGAAAATGTATCTGCATTTACTTACAAACACCATCAAAGGAGGAAGAGAGGACAACAAAAAGTGAAGAAGAGATAGGTAGGACAGTGGAGAGGAACCAAAAAAGTCCAAAGAAGGTGTGGAAGATGTGAAAAACTAAGCCACAGTGAGGGAAAGTAAAAAAGAAAAACTAGGGGCCCAGAGACCAAATGAATGGATAAAATGCAGGTGAATGAAGGAAGAGTGGAAGTAGGATGAATGAATGCCAGTCAGTTCTGAAGTCAGACTCAGGAATGCACTGCATCCATAAACACTGGCAGGCTGTAATGTTTTTCTGGCCCCTCCAGACCTGGCCTGGTGTAGCATGGCATTGTTTGGTTTGTGACTTGGCTCACCACAGTATCACAAATTATACTTTTTACTGTGCAACTTAGACCAGGAAAGACAAGAGGCAGAACAGCAGTGTCTTTTCCTTTGTTTTGATTTGTCAACCCTGTCTCCTAAAAAATGATGTTTCCAAACAACTGCAATTATTAATTTACATTTCAAGGGAAACGTTTTCCGCATTACACAGTCTTGTGCCAGCACCAGGCGCAAAGTGTGAAAAAGTTGCAATTTTAAAAATGTGGTGAAATGAAACCAAACTACTTAAGGTTACTTTAAAGCCCTGTTCAGACCAAAGATTCGCATCAAAACAAAACTGTTTTCAAACGTCGCAGATGAAAGTTGCAACGGTGTAAACTGACCCGTCTTGTTGCGAATCTAGAGCGAGAGAGAGAAAGAGACGGAGAGAGATAGAGAGCAAGAGAGAGAGAGAGAGAGAGAGAGAGAGAGAGAGAGAGAGAGAGAAAAAGAAAGAGATGGAGAGGAATTAAGTGACATTATCACTTATGAGCCTGCTGGGCACACAGTAAGGGCGCACACACACTGTCCTTCCGTACCAAAACCGTTTTTTCAGCTAAAGCCTTGTGCGTTTGAGCAGTGCGAGTGCACCCACTCCGCGCATAACTGTGGACAGCGGGCCGTCCAGGGCCCGCCTGAGAGAGGTGGGCTTTTTTAGAGCCCGTTTGCACATGTACGAGCATGAGCGTGCGCACGTGTACGAGCACGAGCACGATGCCTACGGCGGTTCTGACTTCATTTATGTGCGCCTGTTCGGACATAGAAGTTAGAAGGACGGACCATGCGCGGACATTTAACAACAACAACAATGGTGGTGAAAGGTTCACGTTGGTGTGATGCGGAGGTGGAGTGTTTACTGCAGATTTGGTCGGATTAAAATATTCAAAAACAGTCGCACAAGACGCACAAAAACTCAGAGGTCTATGGAAAGATTTGTAAACAAAGAGACGCATGGCGATGACGTCAATCAGTGCGTGTGACGTGTTACGACGTGATGACGTATGGACAGCAAGAAGCATTTGCACGAGGCCCAGGCAGTGTGAGTACAAACGGGCCTGGGGCGCGGGGGGAGAGGGAGGGGGGACAAGTACCCTAAAGCCCGGGGCGCGGTGCGGAAGGACAGTGCGAGTGCGCCCTAAGTCTGGTCAGGGTGGATGACGGACGCCATCACCTCCCTCAGTCTCAGGGCTAGAGCTTTGGACAGGATTTTATAATCCGTGCACAGCAGCGAGACCGGCCTCCAGTTCTTCAGGTCCTGCAGGTCTCCCTTCTTTGGCAGCAGGGTGATGACGGCCCTCCTGCAGCTCAGAGGAAGTCTTCCAGTCAGGAGACTTTGGTTTATCACCTCCAGCAGGTCCTGTCCTATAATGGACCAAAAAGACATATAAAAGTCAACAGGAAGGCCGTCCATCCCCGGAGCTCTGCAATTGTGCATGCTGGTCTGTGCAGTAAGAAGCGACTGCAGAGTCATCTCTGCTGCCACCTGGGAGTTTTGGTCAGCACTGACCTGAGGGAGACCACTGAGGAAGCCGCTGTGCACATCTGGATTATTTGTCCACTCACTCTTAAAGAGGTCTCTGTAGAAACCGGCAGCAAACTTCCTGATCTCAGAAAAGTCTGAGACTTCAGAGCTGCCACCCGTGCATAAAAGAATGAATGGTCTTCCTATGTCCGTTTTTCTGCCCCAGCCCAAAGAAAAACTGGGAGGGTGCATCCATCTGCGAGGTGTTTATGAAATGAGACCTGACCAGAGCTCCCTGTGCTTCGACGCCCAGCAGGTTGGCTCTGGACGATTTTTTTAACTTGAGGGAGTTTAAATGCCATCGATCTCCTGTAGAAGCTGCTAAAGACTGCAGTTCTCCTACCTGTCTCTCCAGATCCTTCATTGACCGGGTTAAGTCTCTTGTGACATTGTGAATGAACTGCTAGCAAAGTAGTTTGATTTGGGTTTTCCCAAAATCCCACCACTGCTGAATGCTGGGGAAGGCAGGCCAGAACCAGAACAACTTAAAAGCAGTTCTAAAAGCCTGGTCTTTTAAAAGGGTTGTGTTAAAATGCCAATAGGTGCTCTTTAAACGGACATTTTTAATAAAAACAGAGCAGGAAACAAGACAGTGATCAGTAAAACCCACAGGCTGAACAAAAAACATTTTAAAAATATTAAAATGGTGTTTAAAAAAATAGAGGCGGTTCAGTCTGGCCAGAGATAAAAGGTTTCCCCTTATGTGACTCCAGGTGTACTGTCTGTGATTACTGTTAAAAACCCTCCACAGGTTTTTAACAGTTTTTATCAGACTCAGCTGTCTGAACCTGTGGGATAAAGCAGGGTGTGGTTCTGGGTGATTCCTGTCCAAGGTTGGATCAACTGTGCAGTTAAAATCCCCCCCTAAAAACATAAAATCATCACTACCACCAGCTCTAACAGCATTACTTAAAAGGTTTAAAAATGCCACCCTATCCACCCCACTGGTGGGCGCGTAGACATTTAAAAACATAAGCTTCACATTCTCAAAAACAGCAGTGACTTTTAATAAAACACCTGGGATGATTTCCTCAGTGACACACAAAACAGGTAAAAAAACTTCTGGCAAGTAAAATCCCCACCCCTCCACTGAGACTGGACTTATGACTTAAAATCACCTCCCCATTAAAAGCCATCCTCCAGTCACTCATTATATGCTGTGCTGTGGGTTTCCTGTACAAGCATCACGTCTAATCTCCTCATCTCCATCAGTTTAAAAAGAGCAGCTCTTTTAAAATCAGCCCTGGCTCCGTTTAAGGTTTAAAATGCCGATGTTAAAATCTGCTTAGTTAAAATCACACATTGGTGGAGGAAAGCAGTGATAAAACATGTCAAATAAAAGCACCTATCTTTAAAAATCATCTTCATCATCAATGATTTGTGCCTTCACTCTAACTAATAATTTTCTTAAAAGATAAATCTCTTTGTCTGTGAGCACTTCTTCAGACTTCCCAAACTTCCTGGTGAGAGGCCAAGCTGACTGAATGAACAGTCTGAGATCATCAAAATTGTCCTCCACTGCAGGAAGTCTGGCACCTTTTGAGATCTCTAAAAACTTTTTAATATTTTCAGGAAAGTACAGGTGAGTGTGCTGCTCCTCCTGAGTGAGGCAGAAGTCACTCTCTGACTCTGCTGCAGCCTTCACCTCTTTCACCACTCTCCTGTTCTTTGACGTTGATTCAACACACTTGTGATTTTTCCTTTTTTGTGAGATTTTTAATATCTCCTCATCAGGAGTCTTCATTATTTACTCAATATTCATTGATTCATTGTCACTGTTCTCATTACAACTATCAGTTTGTTTGTTTTCTTCAGTCGTTATTTGTTTTCGGGTTTCTGACTTTTCTTTTGATATAAAATCAGCGCTTAAATCGCTCATGGAGTCTCCCCGAAGACTCAGCAACCTCCACAGGCGTCGAGGCAGTCTCCGCTACTGCTGTTTCGACGAAGCGAAGATCATGTAATTAAACCCTGCTGTACCCTACCACTTCTCCCACTGCTAACCCTGCTTCCTCCACAGAGCGTTGCACAGCCGGGATGAGTTTGATGGCATGACGGCGTGTCAGCCTTTCAAACTCACCAGCAGCAGCCGCTGCTACTGGCATGGTGCCAAACAAAGTTAATTACACCACCACCAAAACACCAAACACAACAAAAAACACCTCTAACTAAAGACAAACTGTTAACACATAAAACACACCGGACAAAAAGAAGGAATAAAGTTTGAAAAACTCACTCACAATCGCTGAAAAGTTCAGCACTCACCACGCTCTCAGCACTCACCACGCTCCCAGCACTCAGTCCTCCATTCACTCCGAGAGAGAGAGTGAGAGAGATATAGAGAGAGAGAGTGAGAGAGAGAGAGATTTTTAAAATCTACTTTATTTGGCAGTCGTTTTTCGAACTGTACACAATGTACAAGTTAATGCCTGATAAAATATCTATTTTAAAAAACGCAGCCTTGATAAATAAATAAATAAAACATTAAGATGAGGAAATTTGCAAACAACAGTTCTCCAGCTGTGACCGAACAAAACACATTTTGAAAACACCATATATCTTTAAAAGAGTCCAGGTCCCCTGCAGTTTTATAAAAACTAAAATCCACCAGCAGTCTGGCCTTTATCATATTTATACACACAGGGACCGACTCCACCTGCAGGTTTTCCTCCACCTTTCTCTTCCTGGTCACATACACCGCCATCTTAGCCTGCCCTAAAACAAAGTTTTAGTGTATCTAAAACCACAAATAAAATCCTGCTTACTAAAACTCTCTTTAAAACTGGTAAAAACAACTTGTATCTGTCTGTCATAGTTTTTAAAAGCAGGGTGTCTTGACCAGTCAGTTTGTTTTTCTAGTGGTTCAGCACTTCTTTGATTACCCTGGTGGATCTCAGGCCCAGCTTATCAGCCAGCCCAGTAGGGTCCTCCAGCTGGGGCCCGGCCAGCTCCACCACCTGACCCAGCGTGGAGACGCCTGCAGTCTGCAGCAGCCTGGTCAGAGAGGGTCTGGTCCAGCACCGACCCGTACAGGACGGGCTCCTGCAGCAGCCAGTGAAGGGAGTCCCCCTGCTGCTGCCTCTCTTTTTTAATCAAGTTCCAAACAATAAAAACACTTTTATAAAAACCAGGAAGAGATGGTGAAAGAACCTTTCCATTTTGTGATCTCTAAAAACTTTTTAATATTTTCAGGAGAGTACAGGTGAGTGTGCTGCTCCCCCTGAGTGAGGCAGAATTGACTCTCTGACTCTGCAGCAGCCTTCACCTCCTTCACCACTCTCCTGGGGTCCATTTCACAAAGCAGGTTTAGTGAAAACTCTGAGTCTGTTAACCCTGAAATGAGGGAAACTCTGAGTTTTCTGTTTCACAAAGGGAGGTCACTCAAACCAGAGAAAGAGGGGTAACTCTAGCCTGTTTCACAAAGAGAGGTAACTTAACCTCTCGGTCAGTTACCATGGTAACATGCTCTCTGAAACTAACCTCGAGTTTCTCTCTGTCTCCGCCCTCTTTCAGCCGAACACGGCATTTGATTTTTGATAGTCAGCAGGCGAATTTTGGCGTAGTATAGTTCTGTCGTCTGTTTTTTTAGAAAATCATTGCAAAAATCAGTCATTAGAAGTTATATTAGGTGGCGACTATTTCACTTCCATGGCATGTCCTTTTAATAATGATCCCGTGGATGAAGGTGCAGAATTACTGCACAGAGAATTAAATATTCGTCGGGAGATGATTATCAAACTATTGATTATAGATGTGCTTGCATTTCAAGGCAATTATCTTTTTGAGCGGTACCGTTTCATGTCACAGCAGATATTGCGTGTTGCGCTGCGTTTTTTTGCAAGGGAGTTTTTTTATACTACGTATAAAAATCAGTCAGTAGGCCTACATTAGAAGTTATATTAGGTGGTGACTATTTCACTACCATGGCATGTCCTTTTGATAACGATCCCGTGGATGAAGGTGACGCATTACCGCAAAGAGAATTAAATATTCGTCGGGAGATGATCATCAGACCGCGCATAGACGTCCTTAATATACTGCAGCCATAATTCCAAAATGAATGAAATGGATCTTTTGAGCAAGTTGAATGTATTTGACTCGGCGTTTCCTAAATATAATCCCAGCTTTTCTTGCAATTCATAGGTTCAAAAGTGTGTGCTTTTAATTGGGTTACCGGTATATAAACTACTCCTATATAGCCTTCTGATCCAGAATATCACCTATAATGCGAGGGGTGCATTTCACGGCAGGGGCTGAATACGGCACAACACTGTTTCATGTGACAGTCCATCATTTACATACACAACCTCATCGTCCTTACATTACCAACATTAACAACCAAAGAAATGCTCTCACATCCCAGCAGATATTGTATGTTGCGCTGCGTTTTTTGCAAATAGGAGTTTTTTATACAACATATAAAACAGCCACTTGCGGTAATATTTACTTTACAATGTAAAACCTGCTCAAAATGAGGCGTCACCTTGAGATTGTGCCGATGTTTTACCTGTTTGAACAATGTTTTTATGTTTCATCTTAAGCTGCTGCCAAGTGCGCTTCTCCCCTGCGGGGTTGCACTTAAATTAAATAAATTAATAGACTACCACTCAAGCAGTTTCCCCTGTGATATTACTGTGATTGCAAAGGACTACATTTAAATTTACGCACTGACCCGAGCAGCAATGTTCTCCAGCGCCGTCTCCCTCTCTTTTGCTGCTGCAGTGGTGTTACACTTTCGGCTAAAAACCTGTTCAAACTCACCGTATGAGTAATATTTACAGTTGCAGTTGTAGCGTAGCCCTCCGCTTCCCCGTTGCCATGGTGACTCGTCGAATCAGGGCTCCATTGATGATGTCTTTTTTTACTTGTGGTGCACGCGCTTAACTCCAGGTCAAACTACTCAACCTAACGCAAATCAGCTGTTCTGGAACCGAAAACTCAGAGTTTCCTATCTCAGAGCAGATCAACTCAGAGTTCAGGGTAAGACTCAGAGTTTGGTGAACCTGCTTTGTAAAACGGACGCCTGTTCTTTGACGATGACGCAACACACTCGTGACTTTTCCTTTTCTGTAAGATTTTTAAGCCACAGAATGGGCTCCACAGATTCCTTTATCATGGACACAAAAGAGTTCACTGCCATGATGCTATGGAGCAGCACTCTTGCACGTAGATGGATTGTCATGACTACAGGCCCTGGACACAAACTCAACGAGGCCCCCTGCGAACACAGGCAAACAGTGCGCATGCACGCAAAGGCGCTGTGACGCCAGCCAATGTAATAATATCAGCAAACGTAATAAACCACAGACACCAACTAATAATACTGACCATGCATGCAAAATCCAGCTGCTGACCCTCTGCTCGTGTTGTTGCCACAACAACAATATTGCTAAAGCACGAAGAAAAGAGCACAGTACCGTTATACTTGCTGTGTGTTTGTTTTTGTGAAACAATAATAATAATAACTTTGAATATAATCACAATTAAGTTATCAGTCTGTGATGTAAATAACAAAATGCAAACAATAAAGGCTTCTAACCATTTTTCTAAAAGTGTCTCTATTTTAATTAAGAATCGTTTTTATATAAATTACACAAAAGTAAAAGAAAATAGAGATGTTTTACATATTTCGGCCATAAGCGGTCAAACTGACTACGGTGTCATTGTTACATTTTTCATGCGGTTTGCTGCTTCCATTGTCTCAAGAGCATTACTTGTTGTTAATGTTGGAAATGTAAGGAGGGATGAGGCTGTGTATGTAAATGATGGACTGTGACATGAAACGGTGTTGTGCGTATTCAGCACCCCTGCCGTGAAATAGACCCCCTAGGATTATAGGTGATTTTCTGGATCAGAAGGCTGTTGTTTCAACCTATAGGAGTAGTTTATATACCGGTAACCCAACTAAAAGCACACACTTTTGAACCTATGAATTGCAAGAAAAGCTGGGATTATATTTAGGAAACGCTGAGTCAAATACATTCAACTTGCTCAAAAGATCCATTTCATTCATTTTGTAATTATGGCTGCAGTATATTAAGGACGTCTATGCGCGGTCTGATAATCATCTCCCGACAAATATTTAATTCTCTGTGCAGTAAATCTGCACCTTCATCCTCATCATTATCAAAAGGACACGCCATGGTAGTGCAATAGTCGCCACCTAATATAACTTCTAATGTCTGATTTTTGCAATGATTTTAACTATACTACGCCAAAACTCGCCTGCTGACTGAATGAATGAGGAAATGAAATACCGTGTGTGGCTGAAAGAGGGCGGAGACAGAGAGAAACTCAAGGTTTCCTGAGAAAAACCTGGTCCCGACCAGGTTAGTTTCAGAGAGCATGTTACCATGGTAACTGACCGAGAGGTTAAGTTACCTCTCTTTGTGAAACAGGCTAGAGTTACCCCTCTTTCTCTGGTTTGAGTTACCTCCCTTTGTGAAACGGAAAACTCAGTTTCCCTCATTTCAGGGTTAACAGACTCAGAGTTTTCACTAAACCTGCTTTGTGAAACAGGCCCCAGGTCATCCCAGTGATTTGTAGTAGTACCATCATTTTGCCTCACTTTTCTGCTGAAAAATGTCAAGATGGATTGCATTTGCTGCAGCAAAACTGCATCTCTGACTTCTTTTTCTTTCCTTTGTTTTCTTTTAGCTGATCCACTGAGTTCCTGCTTCTCCATTTATTTTAAAATCGCACTGTATGTTTAACGTACGTCATTGAGTCATCACACATTACTGATTTAATCTTATAATTTCTAAAACTTTCAAATGATTTTATTATCATAGTACATTTTCAAAACAACATTAATTCCAATGTTTATTTATTTTTAAATTGTACCAAAAAATAGTTTTTTTCTGGGGGTTTTTTCTGCGCCCACTTTGCCCATGCGGTAATCCGTCTATGCTCTTGTACAGTGGAGGCTTGTAGAGAGACCTTCACTAAGGCCTGGATCCCAGGTCCAGCCCTTAAAAAGTCCTCCAAGGAGTGTCTGTCCGTCCATTAAGTTTTTTTTCTGAGGCCCCCTCCAGGGAGACCGGTTGTGTTGCCTCCAACAGAGGCCCAGAGCAGTCTTTAAAATCGACAGCCAGAAGAGTGGCCTCCATGTCGGGGGGGGGGGGGGATCTGTCTGTGAATGTTTTAAAAAGCAGGGCTGTCAGTTTATTTTTCAAGTGGTCAAGCACTTTTTTAATTACCCTGGTGGATCTCACTACCTGCTTATCAGCCAGCTTAAAAAGAACACAACAGTGATAAAACATGTCAAATGAAAGCACCTATGTTTAAAAATCATCTTCGTCATCAATGATTTGTGTCTTTAGTCTAACTAATCATTGCCTTAAACGATAAATCTCTGTCTGTGAGCACTTCTTCAGAATTCCCAGACTTCCTGGTGAGAGGCCGAGCTGACTGAATGGTCAAAATGGTCTTCCACTAGAGGAAGTCTGGCACTTTTTGTGATTTCTAAAAACTTTTTAATATCTTCAGGAGAATAAAGATTGTGAGTGTGCTGCTCCTCCTGAGTGAGGCAGAAGTCACTCTCTGACTCTGCTGCAGCCTTCACCTCTTTCACCACTCTCCATTTCTTTGATGTTGACTCCACAGACTCACGATTTTTCCTCTTTTGAGATAATTTTTTAAATTATCTCATCAGACATGTCTTCATTTGTTAATTCAAGATTCATTGATTCATTTTCATTGTCACTGTTCTCATTACAACTGTCAGTTTGTTTGTTTGCTCCGTCATTTTTTGTTTTCCTGTTTCGGGCTGTTCATGTGACTCAACTCCAGTGCCTGCAGTGCTCATGGGGTCAACCACGACTCCCGAAGGGTCAGCAGCCTCCGAGGCAGAGGCCAACACAATGCCCACGGGTGGTAGGTGCTACGGCGGGCAGGAGCGGACTAAATGCCCCTCCGCTCCGCAACCAAAACCCTTCATGGTCTCTGAAGAAGAGAAGACCATACAATTAAAACCCTCCACTTTTAAAGACAAGGACTATTGAGATCACTTGTCGTGTCTTTGAGGATCATGTACATCTGTCTCCAGGGACACACGGCATGCTTCAGCTGCGGTCAGCAGCTTCAGCTTAAACTTGTAGCCCAAAGTCACCATTGTTATCGGTGAGACCAGCTGGTCATAGCGAGAAAACTCTTTAGCCAGCACCTAATGAATGGCGGAGCATTGGAGATTGTTACCTTCATGGCCGGACTCACCAGGGGGAGAACGGGAGTGAAGGTGTCGTGTAACACTACACCGCTCTCCACCACTTCACCGGTACTGTCCAGGAAGATAACAATCACTCCGTTCATGCGGGAGGCAGACTTAATGCCTCCTCCATAGGGCACCGCACAGTCGGGATGAGTTTTACGGTATGATGCCGAGTCCGCCTCTCAACGGCATTGTGCCATACAAATGCTGCTTCAACCACCACCAAAACATCAAACACGACAAAAAAACACCTATTTAAAAAGAATAAAGTTAGAAAAAATTAACTCAAAACCGCTGAAAAATTCAGAGAGAGAGAGAGGGAGAGAGAGAGAGGGAGAGAGAGAGAGAGAGAGAGAGAGACCGACCAATACAATGAATAAGGAGACCGAGTGCATAATCCAGAACAAAGCAGTGAGTCAGGGAAATAAAGCGCTATTTTCTCTGTTTCATCTCTATAGAAATGCAGCTGTAGCAAGTATCTCACTATCTCTGTTCCCTTATTTATTTTTTAAATTGCTACAAATTAGATCCAGCTACGAAAAAAAAAGTTGGAGGTTAGAACGGAAGTACAGAGAAGTGTTGCTATGGAGATAATAAACGGTCTCCTCTCGTCGCATTGGTCTTAACAGGCAGGTTTTAGAACGTTGCAGACCTGAGCCATCCAAGTAGTTGCAAGTTGCAAGTTTGAACTCGTTGCTTTGCAAATCTTTGGTCTGAACTGGGCTTAAGATAAAATATTTACGAAATGTAATTGAGAGTGCAGTAATTTTAGGAGACAGCATTAGTTTTGTTGCTCATGTGGTTTCTTTGGCCTTATGTGCATTGCTCCTTATCAACTGGCTGCTTCTCTAACTCTCAAAGAGGCAAGAGTGAACGCTCTCCTCCAAAAAACATCCCTCGACCCGTCTGAAGTACACAACTACAGACCTGACTCTCCTCATACATTTCTCTCCTATCTTCTCTTCTTGATCCTCACCAGTCTGGAAAACTGCTACTTGCTGTAACTGAGTGACTTTACACTGCTCAGGCAGCCTCTCTCTCTTCTGCACCATTCAGTAGCATTTGAAATGGTTAACCACCAGAACCTTGTTTACACCCTTCAGGTTCTGGGTCACATACTACCTAAAAAAAATGCATGTACTGGGTAACTTGAAATGGATCTGTGTCAGAACCTTGTCCACTTACTACCGGGGGGCCTCAAAGTTCTGTCCTGGGTCCTCTTCTCTTCTCTCTGTACAACACATGGATTTTCCTATCACAGCTATGCAGATGACACCCAACTTATGCTTTCTTTTACCCAGGCAACCTACCTAAGTTCTCTCACACTACACCTCTCCTCCGCTCCCTTCACTGGCTTCCTGTAGCTGCTGCTACATCAACCTCATGACACTAGTACTTGTTTATCGTGCTACTTACGAATCAGGACCAGCTTACATCCACGACATGATTAAATCTTACACCCCAGCCCGCCCACTCTGCTCTGAAAGGACAGCAGAAAGCTAACACATCTGCCTCCGCAGGCTGAAACCGCATCTCTTATAACGATAATAACGATAATAATAATAATATATGTATAATTGCACTTACATCCTGGATTAATATTTAGCACTCTGTAGTTCGGCTTATTTGAAGTTACAAACTTACTTACTTTTAGGGCGGAGCTACACAGTTCCCTGTTAATCAGGATAGATGTAATGCGTAAACATAGTTGTAGGTCTATGCACAACACTGTAGATGAAAATACCTGTGAACTGGTTTTTGTGTTCTGTCTGCGTTAAAGTGTCATGACTTTGAACCTCTCACAGTGTTTTTGCATTTCATCACACTTCACTGGAACATTTGGCCACTGGAAATACAGTCTCCAGTTGAACTCTGCCAACTGAGCTACAGCAGTTAGCATTTGCGTTACAGGTTAACTTCTTTAAGATTTTCAACCGGCTGTGTGTCACTGCAGGTGAACAGAGTCAGCTATCGGAGCACGCCTCTCCCCCGCCGACTAAAGTACTCTGGCTGACTCATGTCAGCTGGTTGAAAATCAGCAAAGTTTCCCTCTTTAGTGAATAAACGTTTAGCCTAGCATGGTACTATTAAAATTGCATTGGCTTCTGCTGCATTTCAGTTGAACCTGGGACCTGAGCTATCAAGTGGAGCCTCACCTGAGGTCTGAATTTCCAACATAGCTGCTCCTAACATCCACAATTGTGAAATGCTTTATCTTTGTTTGATAATAAACACTTTGTCTGTGAAGCGCCCATAACTGCATATCTCAATTTCACAAATTTTAAAAGCTAAGCAACAACGTGCTTTCCAAGAGAAAAATTTAAAAAATGCCAGTTTTAAGCTATGATAGACTCGCTCATAACAAGTAACTTGCCAGACACTGCTCCCGCAAGCTTCTTGATCCTTTTGTTCGAGCTGATAGGCTGTTTACCATTGTGACGTTAAAATCAACTACCCCCAAACACTGTGCAGTCATTAGCTTCTCTAAACCCCTATTCGGACGAGATTAGTTTAATGTAGGGATGTGGGGTAAAATAGTCTTACCTCCAGACGTCTGTATTAAAAATGGCCAATTTGCACCGGATTAAGAAATCTCTGTATTCTACCAGCGGTAGGAGGGCTTATTCGAGTTACGCACTACGTCAGCTCCCTGTCTCCATGTGCATGCTACGTTGCTTCCTGAAATCACAAAACTAATTAACACGACACTAAAGGACGGAATCAATTATCTTAAAAACAGTAAGAGTGCTTCTTCAGGAGCCTCCATGCTCAAAAATATGTGGAAACTATGTATTAACAGGGTATGACTGTGTATCAATATATGTTATACAGAGGGTTGTATTCAGACATGACTAGTTTTACCTGAGGTATTTTTTTCTGGACTGTTTTACAGAAGGTAAAAATCGCTGTAATTTTTACTGACATTCTCAGAATAATAACTAACATAGCGCATTCGGACAGGACTAAAACCTCTCATAAAAATGACATTAACCTACATCCACACATTAAACTAATCTCGTCCGAATAGGGCTTAACAGACCTACAGTATCACTGTAACAATTCACCAGAACTCAATAATGGAAAAAATCAAGGGCTGTGTCCTCCGGTTCTGTGGCTTGGCTTCACGTCATCAGGGCATGAAGACAAGTTCAACCATGGGACCTACAGTATTAAATGGGAAAAGAAAAGAAAAAAAGAAAACATTTGCTATTACACAATTTTTGCTATTTAATCTAAGGTTACACATTGTGCTGTCTGGAAAAGCAGATATTATATTCTGATCTGATCAGCAACTGAATTCTGTGCAATATGTGCATGCCCAAACAAAGACTGCCAGCACATAAAAACGTCAACTTTAAAAACAATATTGGAAAAAAATTGTAAATAAAAGGTCTTGGACCCGACTTATACACCAAATGTTGGTGAAAATGGGCAGATATTAGCGCTGTAAAGCGCTGTAAGAAGTTTTTGCCAAGTTTGTTAGTTAAAAGATTAGTACAGGTATTAGTATTATCACAGTTACATTATTGTTCAATTATTTGGTCCAATACAAGAGAAACTAATCTAGACAGACTGCAAATAGCACAGAACAAAGCAGTAAGGACAAGTAAGTGTTGTGAATAATAGTTTGGCTTTGTTGAGTGTTAAAAGTAGGTTACACTATTCATTACTAACTTTTATTAGAAATATGGTTTAAACCAAAATCCCTGAAATACTGTGTTGTAAACTGTCTTTTTTTCATCGGTATGCCACTTGACAGTCTTTGGAAGGCCATTTTCTGTTGCCTCCATGTAGGACAAGTTTAATACAAAGGACAGTGAATAACGGAGCGTTGGTTGCATGGAATTCACTCCCAGGTTTTTATTTTTTAAAGTGATAAAAAAAGTTTTAACAAAAAGTTAAGACTCTACTTTGTAACACAAGAAACTGTTTAGGGTACTGTAGAACTGGTTTTCCTTAAGGATCCTGAAACGTGATTGAGCTATACATCAATTACCATTGTTTCTTTATTTTGTAGAAAACGTATTATTATTATTTTCCCTATCAGCTTTTGAAACGATATATTGTAGGGCAACCTTGTGTATTATACATGTTTTGAGTTTGTAGCGTAGCGACTGTCTAAGACAGAAGCTGATGGGGATCTTAATAATTAAACATAAACATATCCAACCAGGATTTTGTTTATGAGATATAGCAAACCTCGGCTGATTCATGTCCTGAATTACTCCGGCTAATAAGATGAATTATTTCAACACTCCATAATGTATGTCAGGAGATAATCTATTCAATTGTTTGAATTAGTCAGGGGGGTGATGACGTTTCATTCCCATGCATATAAGTTAGCCATGTGCAGCTGCACTGATGTCTGCGTAATGTGAGCAATAACGCTAGCTAAAGTGCCAATTTGGTGGACAAATAGATTGGTTTAAAAACACATGTAAACGATGAAATTGACAACAGCACATTCATGTCCCACCAATGATTGAATGATTCGGTTCCACAGTGGAGAACCGTCTGAATAAATATGATGAATATCAGTCCACCAGTCAACATCAAGTCCTGTGAGTTTCATTCAGCAGAAACATGACAAGGCCTGATTATCTCATATTTTGACTAATGTTTTCAGTTTGTAGCTGTCACTAAGTTACTTTGAAACATTACCTCTTTAGTTTCTTATTTCCTGTGGAGTCAACATGCAAAAATACGGACAGCGCAACTCTGCCATCGCAAACCACTTTGGGGTTGGGGTGGATTTTCCTTAAATCATGTCAACAGATTCCAAACATACTGCTGCCCCCTAAATCTACAGTTATCAAGTGCAGTCCACAGTGAAGCCCCCCGTTTATCTATGCGACACCATTGCCTTTGAGTGGCAGGAAGTCAGTCAAACGAAGAGAAACATGTTCTCATTTCGTTTCACCGAGATGTTCTGGGTTTGTACCCTCATGGTTGAATGCACTTCCAAACTGCAACAAGACACTGTTCAGCACTGAACTGACGAGCAACTCCAGCTGCAGTCTTGAACTGATTGCCCATTGAGAGTCTTCTCATAATCCTGACCTCTCGTGCACTTGTTTACTTGGACAACCAGACTTTTTGAGGGACTTAAATGAATTTGTGTCCTTGTAAAGTTCCAATTTTCTTGAAATCCCAGACTGTGAACGTCCAACCTCTCTCTGATGGCTTAGAGCAGTGTTTTTCAACCACTGTGCCGCGGCACACTGCCGTGAGAGATCGTCGGGTGTGCCGTGGGAAATTATCCAATTTCACCTAATTGGTCTAAAAAAAAATTTTGAAAACAAAACTTTACCCAGCAGAACTAGCCCCTGTGTTGGATGATGTTGTGGGCATGGTAAACTTTGTAAAGACACGACCTGTGAAAAGCTGCATATTTGCGTCTTTGTGTGAGGAAATGGGAGCGGAGCATAAAGCCTTGTTGTTTCACACGGAGGTCCAATGGTTGTCGCGCGGCAAGGTGCTGGCCCGTGTGTATGAGCTGCTGGAGGAACTCAAGGGGCCTCATTTATCAAACGAACGTACGGCAGAAAAACGTGCGTACGACCATTTCTTGGCGAACGTCGGCATTTATCAATTTGGACGTGAGCGGGAGCTACGATCAAATCTCACGTCTGGTCTGAGGTCGTGTATGCAAATTTCAGCCTGTGCATTTGCGGGGCAGCACAGCAAAACCTGTCTGAAAATAATGAACAAACCTCAGCTGTCAATAAGCATAAACAGTCACATATTAAGAACAGTTAAAAACGGATTCTTAAAACGAATAAAAAAAATAAAAATTGTGGTTGGAGCGATTTATTGTACTCATGTGCGTCTGAAGGCACCATCCATGAATGATTACGCATTCACCAATCGCAAAAACTACCACTCGATAAATATACAGGTGATGTGTGATGCCAAGCTATCGCTTTTAAACGTGGCGGTCAGGTGGCCGGGGGGCACACGATTCTTTTATATTTCAAAACAGCTCGGCTCCAGCCCCCCGCGACCCCGACATTGAATTAATGAATGAATGTGTTGGCGCGCGGCTGCAGCAAGACGCACTGCAGAGCCAAAGTCATCTCCTCGGTTCGTGGCTACCCTCGATAAATTGCATTAAATCAAACAAGGTATCAGATGATTAACATCTTGGTATGGTTCTTTTAGATGACAAAGGTATCCTCTTACGGAATACCTAATAACCCGCCGGTAGCGCCGGTGTTGTGCGGTAGAGTAATAAATAAACTACTCCTATAGGTGGAAACAACAGCCTTCTGATCCTGAATATCAGCTATATTGCGAGGGGGTGCATTTCACGGCAGGGGTGCTGAATACGGCACACCTGTCCAACAGTGCGCACAGGCGCACACGGGTCTCAGTGGAGCGCTGCCTCGGTTTGACTTCCTCTGTTATTCTTATACAGCGTTTTTATGGGCCCCTTTTATTCCACTCTTAAGACTGGCAAAAAGCTCAGCTTTATTTTGCTCCATCTCGGATGTCAGGATGCCGATCTGTGTGTCGGAAACGTTTCTTTTCTAACCTGCGTTCTTCCTCTCCGTGTTTGACCTCAGTGGGCGAGGCCTCCGAAACAGGAATATTTAAGGGCGTAACATGTTAATGACGATCCAATTCAGCCGCCGCATTTATCAATGCCCGCTCATTCATACGCTGAGATTGGCCGGATACGAATGTTTCATAAATCACACGTGGGTCCTTTCCTACGACCAATTCTGCGCTCAGATTTGCACCCGTTTCCACGCAAGTTTGAAAAATGAGGCCCATGTGTTTCTGACAAATGAGGGGTCCGATTACGCAAAACTGCTTGCAAGTGCTGAGTGGTGTGCAAGGCTGGCATATCTGGTGGATATTTTTCATCATCTGAATGAACTGAACACACGAATGCAAGGCCGGAATGAAAACCTGCTCACAAGTACGGATAAAATAAATGGCTTCCGTTCAAAGGTGCACCTCTGGCAACAACATGTGGAAAGTGGCAACCTTGAAATGTTTCCACTCACCAAGAAATGGGAAGATGTTCACACTGCTGCACTGTGTGAGATCATTAGTAAACATCTGAAAACTCTCAAGGAGAAGATGTCATTTTATTTCTCTTCAGCCTACACTGATAGCCTTGACTGGGTTAGGGAGCCATACAGCTCAGCAGTTTTTGGAAAGGACATGACTTAGCAGGAGCAGGAGGAACTAACTGAACTGAGACAAAATCGTGGTCTAAAGCTAAGCTTTGCTGATCCACCTTTGGACAGTTTTTGGTTGACTGCTGCCAAGGAGTTCCCCATTCTGGCAAACAAAGCTATTGTGACATTGCTCCCATTTTCCACGACATATCTGTGTGAGGTGAGCTTCTCAAGCCTGACTGCCATCAAAACTAAAAACAGAGAGCGACTGAGAGCTGTTGAGGAAGAGCTTCGTGTGTGTCTTTCTTCAATTCCTGCCAGGATATCAGCTCTTTTTTCATCCAAACAGGCACAGGTTTCACACTGAGTGAGTAAAATACACTGAGATGGACATTTTGTACATGTAACTCTTCATATTTCTCATTGTAGAACAGTGAAATCTTTCCCAAATATTATTGCTTCTGTCATAATAAGCACTATATTTCTGTATTCCTGGTAATTTATGATTTTGGACAGAATTAGAGTTTGCAAAACACTTTGACGTTTTCTACTACCTTTAAGACCACATTGTTGTTTCATTTGTTATGTTCAAGCTGTATTTTTAAAGTGGACATGTTAAGTGCACTTTTTATTTGAAAGAAGAAATATAAATGATGATAAAGTCCTTTATTCTTTGTGTTTATTTGATTCCTATTCAAGACACTTTGATGAGAATGACTATATTGTTAATATAGGCTACAGAGTATCATTTTTTAACATGTTTGGCTGGTGGTGTGCCTCATGATTTTTTCAATGAAAAAAATGTACCTTGGCTCAAAAAAGGTTGAAAAACACTGGCTTAGAGGGTCATACCTTTGTTCTTCATCTGGACAACCTGTTGTCTCAGGGTTCCGGTCACCTTAGAGCAGCTCGCCATCTTGTAAAGTAACCAGGAGAGCTGCAGATAAATAGGGTGTGTCCAACAATGAAGTCAATTGTCACCACGTGCCAGATTAACACCAATAACTGGGAGGGATCTGAAAGTGTTCTCTAATTTTGATCACTGCTTTTTTCACAAAATAAAGGTTTTTGTTGTTGTTGTATTTAAAAAAACATGCTAGTAGAGAAGTGGTATAGACACAATAAAAAAAAAGAATTAATACTATGTTTCTAATTTTTATCTCCACTGTAAATACAATATATGTTATTGCTACAAATAACTCTGTTGGATTGCACCTAATATATTCAGTTAGCAGCTGTGTGCATATGTAACTCAAGTTTCCTGGAATTAAACAAAACATTTCCCAGAAACAACTTGGCACTGTCAGAAAAGACATTAAGGGTCGACTCACACTTGCCATTCGTACCATGCCCAAGCACGATTCACAGCTTAAATTTAGTTCATTACACCAGTGTGAGTGCCACTGTACATTGTTTGCAATGTCAGGTCACCCTGCCCTCAATATTTGGCACAAGGGTGGGCACACAGCGAATGACCAAGGCACCTGGAGTTTTCTGTGCGGTAAAAGATTCTGCATGTGTCCCAAACCCAACAACTCTAGGCGTTAATATTTTGGTGAAATAAACATATAGAGAGCTTTGCATTGTACCCCTACTCCATATACTCAAACTCAGACACAAGCAAACACAGTGTTGGTATTTTTCCCTTTCTGTTAGACTCTCTGGACAACTTTTGTGAAAACAGACGAAGACGGTGTTTATAAGGAGAAGAGGATGAGGTTGGGTGTGATTGATGTGAGGTCAGAAGTGATGGAAGGATAGAGGAAGTGATGTGGGAATAAAGAGCAAGTAGAAAATGAGAAGGAGGGAAGACAGGATGTACAGTAAGGAGATTAAATCTGCAGGAGGCAGAATGCAAAAAATACATCAGAATTTAAGCTGTGAAGCTCTTTGAGATGACAGACTGTGTTTCATGGCTCTACTGGAACACAAACTTGAATTAGCTGCATCGGTCAGCCTCTGAAAACAGTGAGCAGAAGGCTAACGTATTAGCAACATTACTTCTCCATTGCTTAAATGCTTCGCTGATATTGACATGTTTAATTGTACGTTTGTATTTCATACAGTATGTTTTATTGTGTTTGTCAGACTCTTTTAAATAGTCTGTCAATATCAGCGAAGCGTTTCAGAGATAGAGAGAAACTGTTGCTAATACTTTAGCCTGGTATTGATGGCTCACAGAGCAGCCTACCTGTATGCAGCGATCCCTCTGTGCTAAATATTGATAAATAAATAATAACAGCATTGCTGGAATTTAACATTAGGAACCGGCTTCCCCACAATCTTGATGACTAGATGATAATAAAGCAGTTCTTACCTTTCTGGCATGTCTTACAGCACTTAGTTAAATTCTTTAACATGAACAACTCCGCCTCCCTCCAAAGTCCCACCCTCTTCCCTCTGCCTGACCTCCGACGCTTCGTCCCCCTAAGTCTCCATTCCAAACACGAAAAGGTTTTTCTACTTGAACACTAGTGATAAAGTCAGTGCAAAGGGTTATTTTTGTACCCTTTTGTTAAGAAAAAACTGAAGAAACTAACCCTAACCGACACGTGCGGTTAGAAAGTGTGCAGCGAAAGTGAAATGGAGCGACGGATGACAGGCAGGAAGCTCTGCAAATAATTCAAATTATTTTATTCGGACTGAGTAAAATGATTGGTCAGACTTTTATCAGAAATAAATGAGAATTGAATATTGATGAGTTTCAACATCTGGTGGATTTCTTTTAAATTTTAGTGCACCATACGCTTTTTTGGAGCATTTGGAGCAAGGTAAGAATTGCCTTAGGTCTCTTATCGAATAATTTAGCCTTGAGTTAGCTGCAGCTAAGACGTGCACACGCATCTGCATTTGTAGAACAGTTCAATTGAGTTAATATTTTTTCAAATTAATTTTAAAATGGGGCTCAATGTCGCCTGCTCTGGCCCCAGGGATGCATTTCATGATTGCTGGTATCTCTAGCATCACGTTTCTCAGAATTGAGCTGCCTATAACCAGAGTTTGTTTCTCAGCAGGTGTGTCACTGAATGGGGAAAACTTGTTTAAAAATGTGAATGGGTAAGCGGTTAGCAATGGGGCTCGGCCTAGTAGTATACAGAGGGAGGACTAGCAGGAGCTACACAATGTCGGTCTGCACTAGCTATAGGTGGCTGGCAAGCTGCAGTAGAAAACAAATTACTCTTCGTCTTGTTTCTAACTCACTTAGACTCACCCTCAATGCTACATTACACTTATTACATTTACCATTATCACCAGAGGAGGCAGGGAAATGGCTAAACATAAGACACTACGACTAAGAGAGCAGGATAGAGAGTGAGGGAAGTCCTCACCAGCTGTTAAGCTAACTGCTAAGCTAAAGTGGCTGACAGAGCTAATAGTGTGTAAACAACTGTAGGATCAGCGAGAGAGTGAATGAAAGGAGAGCTGTGAGTGCTTGAGTAGAACTAGTAGCTGTTTAAATGCTAAGCGGTAGGTAGCCGCTGTGGTGAATAAAAGCGAGTTTAGCTAGAACAGCTAACAGTGAAACTATGCTTGACCAACACACAGAAGCAATGGAAGTGAAGAATATGCTTACCATCGCATGTCAGCCAGTCTGTGCAATCAATAGCAATGCTCTCTGCTCTCTCGGGTTCGATTTTTTAAAGCCTGAAAAAAAAAGCCAAGAGGAGGTTGCAGGAAGTGCAGTTAAGTTCTGCTGGAGCTTTTGCCCCAAAACACTAAAAATAAACTGCCAACCACACCTTTAACTGGTTGTGTATGTTAACATATGTTTTATTATCAGCCTCTCACTGTATAACATTTATATACCCTGCTCTATAATATTTTATAATTTTCATCAAATGTACACACTAGTGAAACATGATTTGTGTTATTTTGCAGAAACCAAGCCAGGAGGTGGTCTTTGCATACCAGGAACCATTGCTCTATTTGGTAACGTGGTGTACAGTGGACTACTCAACGAGCATTTCTGGCACTTCGGGGTTCCCCTCGTCACCAGTCTGGTCAGTTCCTGGCTTTTCCTCATATCACTCCTCTTTGCCTTCCTCTTTTTAAATTTCATTCTTTCTTGTGCTTTGTCCTTTTGGCTTATCGCAGTGCCTACCTTTAGTGTATTGTAAAGGTGTTGTAACTGTTGTTGAAGTAGAGTTGTTGGAAGTATCATTCATTAGCCACACAGTATTAGATGAAGTCCAAGATGAACAGATTTTTATGAATAAAAAAAACACATCACCTAAAACTATATAGTATCAGTCTGAATACTGGTGGAATTTAATTTACATCTTGATATTATTTCAATGCAATGTGTTGACTTTGGATTGTTATGTTGTTAATCTCCCTGATTTATTAAGGCCTTCTCCCGTGGTACCACTTCCACATAAAAGGCAAGAAACACAGTAGACATAAAGCTTGTTAATCAATCTGCCATATTTCTTTATTCTTTCACCTGACTTTAGTCTTTGCACAGCGGCACATTAGAATATACTAGAAGATGAGGTTGTTGTCTGATATATGACTGTTTCTGGGGGATCTGAACACTGTTTAGATGTTCTTTAAGCTTACATAAATAAGCATACACGTTGAAGGCTGCGTATCTGCCTTCACAGTTGTTGTTTCTAAATCAGGACCAGCCCTTTTAAATAATGGATTGGGCTCTAGTATTAACACATACTAATGCAATATTAGTGGTATTTCAATTAACTTTGAATTAGGCTGTGATCTCTTCCATGTCACTTGCTGATTGCGTGGCTCTGTTTTATTGAACTGCTGATAAATGTTATATTTGATAGATATTGATGTTGTCTCCCCGTCAGGATACAGCAGAGGATATTTGCTGGCTCAGTTTGATCACTCGCCTGTGAGACTTACACACCCAGATGTGTCTGCTTGCTTATTGCCGTTGATGAAATACAGCTGATTTTGTTTCATGAGAAGATAATTGTTATCTTTGCTTTTTTTTGTAAATATTTTAAATTCAGATAAGTTCTGTAGTCCTATTTTGAAATTGGGAACCAGTTGTACTTTCAAAGCTTAAAGAGAAGGACTTTCAGATGGTTTACTGAGAAATGTACAATATTTATTTTCAACATTGTGAATATTTAAAGCATACCTATACAGCAGCTGATATAATCAAAGATTATTATTGCTACTTTGGCCATGTTTTATTTACAGTGCTACTTTATGACAAACACACACACGCACACACACACACACACACACACACACACACACACACACACACACACACACACACAATTTTAAATGATTCAGAGCTCTGGAGTGTCACTGGAGAGTTGACAGCTGTCGGGTAAGGTCATAATGTGCTGGAATCAGCTTTTTTAATGACAAACCTATCTGTGATAACTTGTTATTAATATTTGATAATGACAATGACGAGTTATGAGTATTTATATGGCAAAAAACAATGGAACATCATGTAGCATTCTGTGTTGAGTTCTATGATTTTAGAATCTACCATATGAGTGTATGTTAGATTCTAATACTTACAAACTATTCAATAGTAAGAATCTGTGGAGGGCTCAGGCCCCCCTGTGGCTCAGAGGTAGAGCGGTAGAGCTGGTTGTCCTCTGGTCTGCATGTCAAGGTGTCCTTGGGCAAGACACTGAACCCTGAATTGCTTTGCATGGGTGTGTGAATGGTTAGATTAGTTTAGATTGCATGTAGATGTCCACTGCCATCAGTGTGAATGTCTGTGCGAATGGGTGAATGTGATAAGTTGTGTGAAAGCGCCTTGCGTAGTCAGAAGACGAAAAATATATAATAGGCTATATAAGTACAAGTCCATTTACCATTTAAATGTAAAGAGACTATCAGCCAGGAAAATAAACCTTTAATAAACTGATATGAATGTCAAATGACAGTTCCTCATGATGCATACTTTCACTTATAGTACGTAAAGTATGTTTTAATTTGACATATGTAAAACAGTAGAATAGTGTAGTGGTTGAACTTCAGGCTATCAGAAAGGGCCAGAAGTAACAAAATTTAACCTGCATGTAAAATCACCTTAAGGCACCACCCTTCCAAATGAAAAATGGATAGCCAATTTATACTTGAGGTGATAAGTCCTTGACTCGTAAACAGTGACTGTAATACTTGATACACACAAACCTTTTGTGACCGTTTAAAAGCTTGACCCTCTCAGTTACCGGAGAACACCAAACATTTCTTATGATTAATCCGTGGACCCTTGCACACATGATATCCTCCCACGATTGCACATGGTAGACTGTGTGGCTTGTTGTCATGTAGTATTGTATCACTGTATTTGTATCACACGCTGCTCTGTCTGTTGGTCTGAATTCACATTGCAGATTGCATTGCATTTTTCATATACGTACTGTATATTCACATTCCTCAAGTGTATTATCTTTTAAAAGAGTCAAAAAACCTAAATATTGTTGCATCTTTTCCATATAATTGTATATTTAAACTGTTTATATTGTTCCTGCATGAAAATCCGCATGTTAAATAAAAGTAACAAAATTTTCCTATATTGTTAACGAAACATATCACACATCAATTAGTATACAGAGCAAAAGAGTTATGGGTGGTCAGTGTTGGGTTCCAAAGTGTTACCCTGGAATGTGGGGTGAAAGCCAGTCCTGTAATGTGCAGCTTCAGGCTTCAGAATTAGATCTCTTACCAGCTTGCACTGGTACACAACCCTTTTTGGTCCTCACTCAGAAAGGTGCAGGGACGGGCGATATGATGATATAAGATGGTGAAGGATTAGATCGTAGTATCGTTTGTAGCGCAGATTCTATCCACTGCTGTTCTATGCTCTGCATAGACGCATCAGGGTTTTTTGTCCTCAGCTAAATCACAATATTGGCTAGTCCGCCTCAACCAATCATAGCAAACTACAGGCAGTGACGTTGGTTTCTCATCTCCATCATGATTGATTCAGAAAATTGCAGGAAGTGATGGCTGATAATGTAAACAGAATGGAGGAGTGTTTGTACAGCGTGTCCTAACAGCACGTGAGCGTCAGACTATTGCGTAACATCGATGCTCTCTGTCCACACTTATTCATAGAATGTGTGGGAAAAAATCTGTAAAATATGTCCCTGAAAAAACAGGGTAGTCCTGTGCACCAGCTGACTACAATCTACACAATCTTTAGTTCATAAAAAAGAAGTGTTGCTAAGCTACCAAAAAAAAGTTTGTTGCTGAAATTCTAGTCGATTATCCATGCATCCATGTTTTATGCACAACTATTTTTTTCAGAGCGTAATAATGGTTGCGGGTGGTGACACAGTTCAACACGTGATTGTGCTAACCCAATAAGATAGCTGCTTTTTGTGAACAGAATGGAAAGATGCTGTCCTCTTGGGATTAATCAAGCAATACGGATGCGCTCCTGTCTCCATTAAAAAGGTGCTCCATCACCTGCTGGATATGGATGGAAAATAGAGGATGGGAACTTACACGTAACCTTATTTTTGGTAGCTCAGCATGACTCTTTTTTATGAACTTATTATTATGTAGGTTCTAGACTGTGGAGTGGAAATCATGTTCTAAAAGACTTTTTGTGGTTCACCGTATGGCCTAGTAGTATGCTGAGGATCAAACAGCAAGGAGACCAGCTACATCACGGCCAGCAGAGGCAACAGGTAGCTTTAGGCAGCTTTTTGTTAAATGTCCATTGTACCTGGCATAAGTTGGCAAAAATGCACAAACTGCTTGAAATATGTTCAGAAAAGTTCTTTGGCCTAAATGTTCAGTGTGCACTGTTCAGTAACTTACAAAATAGTTGAAAATCAATGTAAAAAATCCTGATAAAAATCGCTATTACGATTTTACCTTAAAAAATGTGATATGATATTTATCGCGTGCATTACAGTATATTATGTAAAAACCACATCCCGCTATGGTTACTATAAAATTACCTAGTGGTTATACTGTATTGTATGTATCCAAGGCCTTTTTTCCTTTTAAGCCACTGACCTGTCCCTTTCTCTAAGGACATGTAACTAATGTGTACATTGAGATGATTGAAAATGAATAGAGACATACAGACAGAGGGATAGACAGACAGAGAAAGAGACACCACAGCAGCACAGCACTTGCTCTAACGACTTTATTGTGCTCCCAGAACTGATGATGAAGGCAAAATGAGGAGATATGTAAATATATGTGTGTAATGTATGCAGTACATACTGTACACTTTGTGTATCTGTTGGTGTAAGCATCTGAGCTTGTCTAGCACTTCCTAGTGTGCTGAGAAAACAATCACTGTTTCCTTGAAAGATCTTATAGGATTAGTCTTTTTTCTTTTTTTCTGTTAAACAATTTGCCCACTGAAATGTTGTTGTGACTTTTCTCCTTAAAGCAGTTTGAGGAAACTGGTGACTTGAGTGAAGGTAGGAGTCTGGTGATATTCTGTATTTTTCTCATTGTATTATCCTATTAAAAAAGCCAAACTTACAACGCATATCCGAGTAACCAGTGGTGATTGCTCTAAGACTGCAAGGGAAGCTCAGCTTCCACTAAAATGTCACCAAAAAAAAAAGGTCAAATATGTACTGCTGTGTGGGGCGGCTGTGGCTCAGCTGTAGAGTGGGTTGTTCTCCATTCGAGAGATAGGTGGTTCAATCCCCAGCTCCCCCTGGTCAACATGTCGAACTGTCCTTGGACTGAACCCCGAATTACTCCCCATGCTTCGTATCTGTGTAAATGTGGTGTGAATGGTTAGATTAGATAAGATGGTATGTAGATGTCAACTGCCATCTGTGTGAATGGGTGAATGTGATAAGTAGTGTGAAAGACTAGAAAGGAGCTATATAAGTCCATTTACATTTCATTGACTAAATACGCGCTAGAAAGCCTTCATCTTTTGTTCAGAATCAGCTACTTGTCACAGGTAACCGGCTCAAATTCCTTCTCGTTCATCCACACAGCGCCACAGCGCTTTACACAGTCGGACGCTCAAACCGTTGAGTGTGGTCGTCAATATCCGCCATTTTGTCTATGTAGTGGAAAAGTCGGGACTTAATTCAAACTAGAAAATGACGGAACAACAGCGCAACGGACTGGCAACAACTAGATTCACTTTATAAATGTAAAAAAGGGATCACAAAAGACTTCCGGTTCGGCTGGAGTAGACACGGGTCGAGTCTCGCTCCCCGCTCCTTGATAATTTCACGTTTCAGGACCCCGAAAGTCACTACAATAGTAATATTCGTCTGGTTTTATGGATAAACCACCGGAATATGTCAACGTAGGCGACAAGACAGACTGCAAAAGACAAGGGGGCGAAGGTTAGCACCACAGACGAGACAGATGTCAAGATTAGCATCTCGGCTATTGCTCACCTCTGGGAAGAGCACAGTAAAACCCTATCCACAGAGTTTAAAGCCCTCTCCATCGATCTTAAAGCCTGCATCTCAATGCTCGAAGCAAACTGGACCATGTCCACGCTCAGAAAATAGGCCCCCTCAAGATAAATGCAAATTTACAAGATGAGCGTTTGTCGACACTGGAGGCCTCCTGTGCCACGCTGCCAACAGCTTTCTTCGCGGAGCTGCTCGTGGAGGCTTTTGGCGAAGGCTTCCTGGAACCACCACCAGAATGTGACAGGGCTCACCACACACTATCAAAGCAGTTGAAGCTGAAGCCAGGAGAGGCAAACTACAGTGCAGAGGCTCCCCCATTTCCATCTACGAGGACTACGCGTCAGAGGTGGTGGAACAGCGCCAGAAATACTGGGGGTGATTTCAGAGCTTTACAACATGGGCTTCAAACCTGTGTTGCTATATCCTGCCAGGCTTTTCATCGTGATGAAGGACGGAGGGAGGAAGAGGCTCTATTTGGTCAATGAAGCCCTCCTAGCATGCACCTGTACAGAAGAGATCTGATGACTGTGGAGGACTGTTGATTTCACCGCGGACAAGCCGCTTTTTACGCTATCTGGATAACCGTAAGTTGATGTGATGCCAGCTGTAAAGCTGTGCTTAAACCAGAGTTTGTTTTTGGAGCACAGCATTAGTAGTTAGAGTCCTGACGGGTTGCTGATATTCTGTCTGTTAAAAGTCTGTCTAAATAGACATTTCTATGCAATGTTGATTTAAGATATGGTGTTTTCTGATATTTTTAGAATGTAGTTTTTTTTATCCTTTTTCTTGTGCCTGCTTACACTACTAGATTGGTCACAGATGTTATTGTTTTGTTCCCTTTTATGTTTTTTTTTTGGTTTGTGTTTGTTTTTTTTATTAATTTATTTTTCTCTCTTCCTCCACTACTACAGAATACGCCAGGTCACGCTGTGTCATTCTAACTTATCAATATTCTTTCTATGGCTTATGCTGTAAAGACAGGTACTGGAGTGTGTCCAATTTCCTGGAATACTAAGGGCATGAACAACACGATCAAAATCAGTAAGGTTACAGCACTTTAAGGGGGATGTGATGTTCCTGAAGGAAACAAATCTCAAATCAGCTGACATCCCACGTATTAAGAGGGCATGGATGAGCCACTTATTCTATTCAAAATTTACAGATAGAGTTAGAGGGCAGCTATCATCATTCATAAAAGGGTCCTGTTTGAGCCGACGAATGTAATCCTAGATACTGATGGCCGCTATGTCATAGTTTCGGGCACAATCCAGGACAGTCTGGTGATCTTTGTTTAGGTTTATACACCCACCTGAGACGATGAACAGCTTTTTACAAGGCTATTTGCAAAAATCCCACGCGCTGACAGTCACTGCATTATCAGCTACTAATACTTTAATAATCCCAGGGGAAATTGTTTTTGTTTCAAACTCCAGATATACCAACAACATATTTAACAACACAAATATTATACAGATAACATATATTTGTAAAAAAAAAACCAAAAAAACCAGTATATATATGTCTTCTGTTGAAGGAGCTCCTCGGCTGGCCAGGTGTGTTGTAGAGAGGGTGTGAGATATTGTCCAGGATAGACTGGAGCCTAGACAGCATCCTCCTCTCTTCCACGGTCATCAGGGTGTCCAGCTACTCCCCCACGACATCACCAGCTCTCCTGATCAGTTTGTTCAGTCTGTTAGTGCCTGCGACCTTCAGCCTACTGCCCCAGGATGTGACAGAAAAGAAGATAGCATTGGCCACAACAGACTCATAAAACATCCTCAGCATCGTCCAACAGATGTTAAAGGACCTAAGCCTCCTCAGGAAAAAGAGTCGACTTTGGCCCATTTTCAAATTCAAATTCAAATTCAAAAAACTTTATTTGTCCCTGGGGGGCAAAACAGCCATGGCGTTTCTAGCCCAGTTCAACTTATTATTGAAGTACATCCCTAGGTAATTATACTCCTCTACAGTGTCCACGGGGACTCCCCTGGATGGAGACAGGGTCACAGGTGTTTTCACCCTCCTCAGATCCACTATGAGCTCCTTTGTTTTAGTCACGTTGAGCTGTAGATGATTCAGCTCACTCCAAGTGACAAAGTTGCCCATAAAACAGTCCTGTATGCACTTTAATTCCCCTTCCCAATGCAGCCAACTATTGCAGTCATCAGAAAACTTCTGAAGGTGGCAGGACTGCAATAGTTGAAGTCTGAGGTGAAGTGGTTGAAGAGAAAGGGAGAGACGACAGTGCCCTGTGGGGCCCCAGTGTTGCTGACCACCCTGTCAGGCACACAGTTCTGTAGGCATACATACTGTGGTCTGCCGGTCAGATAATCCACAATCCATCACATGATGGGGGCCTCAACCTGCATCGCAGCCATCTTCTCACCCAGTAGAGCCAGACGGGTGGTGTTGAATGCACTGGAGAAGTCAAAGAGCATGACTCTCACAGTGCTCGCAGGCTTGTTCAGATGACTGTACACTCTGTTCAGCAGTTAGGTGGTGCAGTCTGGTAAGCGAACTGTAGTGGATCAGTGAAGGGCCTGACCATAGGCTTTTGCTGCTCCAGTACGAGTCTCTCCATGGTCTTCATGATGTGGGATGTAAGGGCCACCCATTTGTAGACCTGAGGGCCACTGGGATGCAGCGTCTTTGGCACAGACACAAGGCAGGACACCTTCCTCAGCACAGGTACTCTCTGGAGGTGCAGGTTCAGGCTGAAAACTTGACTCAGTACTCCACACAGCTGGGGGGCACAGGCTTTAAGCACCCTGGGGAATACGCCATCAGGGCCTGCTGCTTTGCCAGAGTGGAGTCTTGTCAGCTGTCTTCTCACCAGGTCAGGCTTGAAGGACACTGTAGAGGTGTCAGTTGGGATAGGGCTGAGGTCATAAGGTTGTGGAGGACATGATGTAGAGCAGGAGTTTTCTGGAACCCGGAACCCAGCTTTCTCCTATAATTATTTTTAGTCTCCCTGATTTTAAGTCTGAGAATGCCTTTTTTTGCCTTCTTCTCACCTCTTCACGATTGCAATCTCTGAATGCTTTCTTCTTTTCATTCAGGATGGCCTTAATGTCCATGGTGATACAAGGTTTATTGTTGGCGTAGCAGGTTACAGTCAGAGCTGGGACATTGCAGGCCACTCAAAAGTGTATGTAGTTTGTGATGCACTCAGTAAGCCCAGTCATGTTCTCCCCGTGCGGCTCACAAAGTGCAGGCCAGTCAGCCACTTCAAAGCAGCCCTGCAGTCTCTCATAATGCTCTTCATACCACCTCCTCACAGTCCTTATGGTCGTAGGCTTCCTCTTCACCAGAGGAACATAGCAGGGTTTAAGGTGAACCAGGCTATGATCTGACCTGCCCTGAGGGGGGAGGCAAGTGATGTATGCATATTAGCATGCATGGTTAAAGTCTCCTGACATGATGATGAAGGCACTGGGGTCTGGAGTCTGGAGACGGTAGGGTGTATGGTGCTGCAGGCAGATGTAGGGTTTGCAGAGGGAGGGATGTACAGAACAACGGTCATGACATGTGGGATCTCTCCAGGCAGACGATTTGGACAGCCAACGGCCAGCATTTCAACATCCGGGCTAAAGAGCTGTTCTTTAACGGTGATATGACCAGGATTACAGCATCTGCTGTTTACTAGAACGGCAAGCCCCCCTCCTTACCTCTTACCGCTCTGGGTGCAGTCCCGATCAGTCCGAATGGTGTGGAAGCCATCCACAGAGACTTTCTGGTCCCTTATGTCCCTGTGCAGCCATGTCACCGTGAAACACATCAAACTGCACTCCCGGTATTCCAGTTGTTCCTCTATTTTGTTGTACGGAGACCGTACATTACCCATAACGACAGAGGGGAGACACGGCTTAAATCTTCTCCTCTCCATAAGCCCGCCCCGTCTCGACCCTCCTCTATTGTCCCGACATTGCTTCCCACCTCTGCAGCCTTGGTGTGTTTTTCTCCAAAGTTCGAGTGGAATATCCGCTGGTCTGGCCGCTATGCCGGCCTGCATCAGCTGTATATCATAGGTGGGGACTTCAACCTGGTGCAGGACGTGACTCTCGACAGATATTCCCAAATTCTACACTATTCAAATCTGCACACACAGTAAAAACATTTGCATCACTGTAAGGAATTTCAGATCCTTGGATGTTTAGAAATCCCCATGGTAAAGCTTGCTCTTTTTTGTACACCACACATTCTCCCGACTTGACCCGACAGGATACATTTCCACGTTCACCATGGAGGTTCAGCTCACACTTACTGTATAATAAGTTTAAAGATTTTGTTCCGACTCAAATCTGCTCTTACATAAAGTTTAATGACACCCCTGATGTCAGCAGCGCCACACTCGTAGTGGCGCTAGATGCAGAGAAAGCCTCCGACCGGGTAGAGTGGGGCTTTTTATTTTCCATTTTGGAGAAATTTGGCTTTGATTCTAATTTTATTTCTTGGGTTAAGCTTCTGTACGTAACCTCTTCTGCATCTGTTAACACTAATGGTGTCCGTTCAGCATATTTCCCTCTCAAACGTTGGACCCAGCAGGGCTGTCTGCTCTCACCCTTGTTGTTCAACATAGCAATCGAGCCATTAGCCATCTGGCTTAGAAACCAGAATGAGTTTGAAGGCATCGATTGTTTTGATCTAGTCCACAAACTTTCCTTATATGCTGATGACCTTCTCTTATTTATTTCAAACCTCACATTCTCTCTTCCCTCAGTTTTATCAATTCTGGATCAGTTTGGGCACCTATTGGGGTATAAATTGAATATTCAGAAAAGTGAGTTGTTTTTTGTCCACAATTTGGCGAGATCCCTCCCACAACCCATATGTCCCTTTAAAACAGCTGACAAGGGGTTCAAGTATTTGGGAGTGTTTATCACCAGCTCCTTCAGGGACCTCTTTCAAAAGAACTTCCAGCCGCTATTAGATAATAGCAAGTCAGACTTGTCTAGATGGGCCTGCCCCTTGCTGGCCGGGTTAATCTTATTAAGATGGTCATTTTATCAAAGTTTCGATATCTTTTTTAACACCTCCCAATCTGTATTTTTAAAATACTTCTTTACTAACCTAGAACAACAACTTAACGCAGAATAAACCAGCCCGTATGAAAAACATATTCTTCAACTCCCTAAATCTGAACAGGGACTAGCACTCCCTAATTTCCGTCACTACTTCTGGGCCTGCAACATTGGTATAATTTTATATTACAGACGTCTGTGTGTCCTGGGCTCCTACTGTGATAACATACTCCTCCCGCTCTTTGCACTCTACAATATACTCACAGCTCCGCAAAACTGCCCATAAGGTCTCACCTAATCCAGTTGTCACAAATACCATTAAAATTTGGAAATTTGGATCCAGTTCAGGAAGCAGTACGGCTTGCAAAGTGCTTCGATCCTTGCCCCAGTTTCGACTAACTATGTGTTTCTCCCTTCCTGCACCGACCATACGTATGGTCAGTTGAGGGCCTCAAAACACTTAATGAGACATTAGACGAAATTGTTTTTGTGTTCTTTGCATTTGTGTTGGACAAATACATGCCTGCTTAATAGCCACTTTTTTGGTACCTTCAAATGAGACATTTTATCCAAAAGCAATTCCCACATTTTCGCTGTAAGCAGTCCCCAGCCGACCATGCACACATGTTCTGGACGTGCCCGAAGCTTGCTGAATTTTGGTCCAATATATTTCAAACCCTCAAACTGGTTCTTACCACAAATTTGGAACCTAATCCCCTCACTGCTCTTTGTTGGCTCCCATGATCTAAAAATCTGCCCATCACTACACAACGTGCCGTGACCTTTACCGCCCTGCTTGCCAGACGTAATATTCTCCTTAAATAGAAACACGTTTCTCCGCTGACTCACAAAAGTTGGATACGTGACAACGTGAAGTTGATATCCTGATGGAGGAAATGGATATAACTTTCTGAAGAAAAAAGGAAAAAATCAAAGTGTCTCCTCCTGTGATTTCTGACCACAGACAGGAAGCTGAAGTAGGAAGAGCTAAAACTGAGCCACTGTTATATATTCAATTGAGTTTAATTTGAGTGAAATGCTCCGAATAGATTTAAGTTCCCTCTGGTAAAGTGATTAGTGTGTGTCTAGAGCATTTATTGTGAAAGGTAGGAAGTGGAGAAGGGAAGAAGTGGAGCTATCTGCACTGCCTTTAGTGAGGTTGAAGGAGTTAAATTATTTTTTGTCTGCTTCATCAATGTATGAGGTCTAATAGCAGACCGCTGTGTTGTTGTCTCAAAAAAATGACACTTTTTCGCCATGTAAGAGATATAAAAATACACAATATATGTGTGAATTAATCGTAAAAAAATGTACAGGCACACTCATGGTGTGCCCTGAACAAGCACTTTACTCCTCTCCTCCTTCTTTTCCTTTGTTCCATAGAGCAGCCAGAATTGTTCTGAGATTTTAACAAGACAAATGCCAATATGTGCCCACTAACACACCAAAAGGACGTCTGTTATTATGATACAACACAATGTATACAACCTGCCTTTTTATGTCTTGGAGAGGGTAAATAGGGTTGGAGTCAAAGCAGACAGCGAGTCAATGAGACCCCATGTCACTCCATAGCAGTGCATCGCGGCAGTAAACAGGGGATTAAGTGTGGGCTGCACTTGATAACTGTAGATGCTAGGGGGCAGAAGTATGCTTAAAATCTGACAGGATTTAAGAAAAATACACCCTCCGACCACAAAGTGGGTTGCTCTCCCTATTTCTTCATGTTGACTTCCCAGGAAATAAGCAACTGAAGAAGTAACGTTTCAAAGTAACTCAATGACAGATCCATACAAAACTGAAATATATGTAGAAATGCTAAAAAAAGAAACTTTGCTAATTTTCAACCAGCTGACTCCTTTAGTTGGTGGGTGAGAGGCATGCTCCAGTTGCCGACTCCGTTCACCCGCAGTGACACAAACATCCTGTAATGCTAGTGCTAACTACTGTAGCTTGGTTATCAAAGTGAAACCAAACGCTGTATTTCCAGCGGCCAAAATGTTTGAGTGAAGTATAATGAAGTCCTGAGACTTGAACACAGAAAGCACACAAAAACAAATCACAGCTATTTTAACGTCCACAGTGCCGTGGATACTACTATGTTTAGACATATCCTGTTGGCAAGTGGCTGTGTAGCCCCGCCCTAAAGCATCCACTGCTTTATGGTGTATTTGACTGTAAATGGAACAATAATTTACTACATGAATGCCATACTGTATTGAAGAAGACTTGAAACTAGAGATTGAGACCATAAACAATTCCCACTATGAAATTAAGACAACATGCAAACAATATGCACAACATTATATGCAACCGTTATATAACGTTTACGGTTTGTATGACTACAAAAAGATTATAAACCATTCATTTCACCTAACATTAGTTTGCTAATGACCTTAGCATAGAAAGCTAACATTAGCAAACTCATCAAGTTCTTTGCTGCTTAACATTAACTTAAGTTATCCAACTTCATCTCATCTCATCTTCAACCGCTTATCCGGGGTCGGGTCGCAGGGGCAGCAGCTTTAGCAGGGGACCCCAAACTTCCCTTTCCCGGGCCACATTAACCAGCTCTAACTGGGGGATCCTGAGGCGTTCCCAGGCCAGTGTGGAAATATAATCTCTCCACCTGGTCCTTGTCTTCCCCGAGGCCTCCTCCCAGCTGGACGTGCCTAGAACACCGCCCTAGGGAGGCGCACAGGGGGCATCCTTACTAATTGCCCGAACCACCTCAACTGGCTCCTTTCAACGCAAAGGAGCAGCGGCTCTACTCCGAGTTCCTCACGGATGGCTGAACTTCTCACCCTATCTCTAAGGGAGACTCCAGCCACCCTCCTGAGAAAACCCATTTCGGCTGCTTGTACCCGTAACCTCGTTCTTTCGGTCATGACCCAGCTTTCATGACCATAGGTGAAAGTGATACCCATGGTGATACCCAACTTCAGTCATACTGAACCTTGGTATTATTGGTGGAGGTTGTGTGGCTTATTAAAACTAATGAACTATTAGGCGTGCCATTGTATCCTGATCATATTGTCAATGCCGTACACAATTTCAGATGTCACTTAGTCTTCATCTACAAGACAGGACTGGGAAAGGTCGGATGGAAGAGATGGGCGCAAGCCTGGAGCTCTGCAGCTAGACCCTTTTTGCTATTGTCTGAATACATGCAGATTGAAAACTGCACATTTGCGCAACATTTCAGTCAATCTGGCCCTGTGTACTTGTACTTTGGGGTAGCCTACAGCACAGTGTTTACCATTAGATTGGCCATGAACAGTTCAATATGTTAAGTGTAAAGGTTCATCCTCAGTGCATGTGTCGTCCTTATCTTGAGGAAGTGTACAGCTTTCCAACAAGGCACTCTTTATAAAAGGTTTATGAGTTAATGGTTTATCAATCATTTACTAATGCTTAGAATTATAAGACCTAATTTGGAAAAACTTTTGGCTTGGCTTACTGGATTTTTACCTTGAAGTCTGTGTCACCTCAAGCACTCTGAGTATGATAGGAAGCACACATCATGGGGATATTTAACCTAAAAGCTCAAGACAGCATTATTTCTATACATTTAGTTCATCCTCTACATCTGTGTTGGCTGACCTGAGGTTGCTCCTCTCCTACCTGACAACACCCACCAGGCTGTCGGCTTTTTGCATTAGCTCACTCACATGCAGAGTCTGGACTAACTTATTCATGACCCAGACCTGAAATAGCCTGATGCCTAGATTTGATAGGAAAATGTTCTCTTTTGAATGGTAGTTGCTAGGGGAAAAAAAGAGAGAAGCCAGCCCGTCTCTGAGCTCTGGGTCGTCTCAGAGGGAGGAGTGAAGGAGAGTGAGAGCTGAGGTTGCACACCAGGCATGCATACATGTATGTAAATGGCCTCATTTCAAGCAAGTCTTAAAAACCAATTTCAGCAGAAATGGCTGCAGATGAATTGGTATTAATAATATTTTTAAAATATGAATTAGCTTATTATTTTTTTTACATTGGTAAATGTCAAACTTGAGATGTTGGCCATATTCTGCTCTTTCCTGGCATGAAAAGGTTGTGGGGACAGGGCTGTCCGTATGTGTTGTGTTGTAAAGCTACCAGCTTTTGCACCATAAATCAATTCAGTAGATTACCCTTTAAATCAAGCCCAGTTAGAATTAAATGCAACAATGTATGCCGTGTTGTGGCAATGGTCTTGCTTGTTTAGAAAACTTATACATTTCAAAATGAATGAAACTGCATTTAACAGGATAAACACTGACAGTATGGAATGTATCCCCCAAATGCAGATATTGAAATAAGTTTTTCTAAATCTGAAGAGTTAAAAAAAAAGATCTAATGTGCATAAAACATGTCTCTGAATCAGCCCTATAGGCTCCAGAACTCACCCTCGAACATGTATAGAATAAATTTCCAGTCATTCATTTGATGTGATGAGATAAGGATTGTGATTGCTAATCATAGAATGCAATGACTTGTATTTAATTTTCCTCATTCTTAAGGATTATGGTTCTGAAAAAATAGCCCTTTCTGCATCATATTTTCTCACATCCTGGTAGCAAATTTTCCGAGGCATGTTACGAGCCTGGCCAAGTCTTTTGGAACCACTTCTCTAGTAATTATTTGTGGCATGTGTTGTATGTGGGATTCAGTCAAAATAATCTAATGTGCGATTCCATGGTAATGAAGTAACATGTCACCCAGTGCAACAGTTTGGAGCTCTCTGGCTCAGAGAAGATATCAGGCTTGAACACACACACACATACACACAAACACACACACACACACACACAGAAAATGAGACTTCCTCTTTTCATTTATGACATTTATGTTTACAACCTGGTATGGGAGAGAAACCTGAAGTTTAATTTGACTTATTTCATTTTAAATGTGAAATTTAACGCTGTTTCATCTGCAAGCAGCTACAGAATTTATGATTTTCTAACAGTTTCTAACAGAGTAGTCTTTTTACTTGTCAGCTATAGGTAAAAATGTGAAATTGTGTCTGAATTTCAGTTGCACTGGAATACTGACAAGCAGAAATAGAGTGACACAGGAGTGGCCCAGTATTTCCATTGTGTGCAGTGCATTATAAGGCACTCAAGGGGTTAACGTGGCAACTTGCCTCAGTGGTGTATTGACGGTGTGTTTGTGTGTGCGGTGGTGGGGGATTTGCTGAGGCAGGCTTCAACATCCTACCCTCACCCATCTCTCTCTCTCTCTCTCTCTCTCTCTCGCTCTCTCTCTCTCTCCTTCTGCCACACACCGAATATACTGTATGTATGATGATACAGATGTGAGGTCGGAGACTACAACACATATTAATAGTTGGTGTGTGTGTGTGTGTGTGTGTGTGTGTGTGTGTATGTGTGTGTGTGTGTGCGTGACATACTGTACAAGTTATTTGCAAATCAATTTTACACGTGAAACATGATAAACACACTTGCAGCCAACAATACTGGCCAGAGCAGCTCAGTCAACTCAGCCAACACACACCATCATACATAGACACACATCCATACATACTTACACACAACCTTATTAACACCAGCACACACCACCCCTCCCTCTCTCTGCAGAGAAGGAAAAATTGAGGGAACAAAAGAACAACAAGAAGAGAGGCAGCAGCTCCAGTCAAGCTGTTTTCACCTCTTTCACTTCCTCATCTCACCCCGTTCTTCTTAGGTTACACAAGAGCCCTAAATTATATCTCGTTTTGATGGCTCTCTTGCCTCTTACCCCCCACACGCACCACCACCAACCGCCAGAACCTGCTCCTCCCCGACGCTCCCAGTGGAACTTAATGAAACCGGCGGGTATCATTTGCTCTTTACTATAAGCAACAACAAGCCAAGCTGCTCCCTCTCTCTCTCAGCTCTGTGCATCTCTTTTCTTCCCTCTCTCTTCTTTGCCTTGTGTCCCTTGTTCCGGCTGCTTTCCCCGCAACTTCTACGCAGCCTGTCGCCATCCTCCACTACCCAGCGTGTCTGCAACACCGGCATCCCTCCACCCGCTCATTCTCTCCCTCCTCCCTCTCTCTCTTTCTCTCTACTCTCCCTTTTACCCCCCCCCCCTCCACACACACACACACACACACACACACACACACACACACACACACAACACACACACAATCCTTCCCCTCTGTACTTGTCTCTTCTCGGCTGAAAGCCTCTGTGCTACTGTACCTTGTGGTGATCTCCAGCCCAACCCCCCCACCCCAGCATCTCCAGTGCTCTCTACCCAAGAACGCTGTAGAAGAAAGTCCGTCTAAGAATTGCCACCGCTCAAAACAGAGCTGCCGGACCGGTGCTACCCGGATCAAGAGACGAAGAAAAGCAAAGGGGGAGAGTGCGCTCATACTAAGAGTTGACAGGCTATAGTGTATGTCAGTGAAACAGAGAGCAAGCAAAGAAAAAGGAAAAAGAGGAGGCAGCAATAGCTGAGCAGGCAGGAAAGGGTGGCAAGTTGGAGAAGAGGAGGAAGAAAAAGCAGAAGAAGGAGAAGTGAGGTCAAGAAATATAAACGAGGGGAGGTACAGTAACAGCGACTTACAACACTTTCTTCCATTGTTGCCTCACTCTTTACTCTTTCTTTCCCCCATCAGTGAAGAGGACGAGTTCTTTGAAAGGTTCAGGGGGAAGAGAAGCAGAGTGAGAGCCTCAGTGGCAACTCTTCGAGACAAAGTCAGGCTTCAGAAGAATCAGCGGGATCGGAAGACAGACTGTCTTCAGGGGCAGAGGGAGACATAAAAAGGACTTCGCTACAAGACCACAAACACAGGCAAGATTAGCTGGCTGTCAGATAACTCTGAGCAGAGTTCAAGTGACTGAAGAAGAAAATCAGTGCAAAACAGGACAGACATACTGAAAAACACACCAACCAAGAGAAAGACACAAAAGAGGAAGAAAGCTGGCCTCTCCAGTGTCCTTGCACATCCCTGTCTTCCACTCCCTTGTCTCCCGTCCCCTCTCAGCCGAGATGATGATGTATTTCTGGGTGAGTACTGAGGCCCTGCAGGGTCTGCTGAACACTCCTGAGGGGCCAGACACACACACAAAGCAAAGACATAATGTACACTGACATATAGTGTGTAACCAAACAGATGCATGCTTCTGGATTCTATGCGTTTTTAATCATCTCATACCAGAAAGTACGTAGCAGAGAATTTCTTTGATCTGTCATCGTTGTGAGAGAGAGTGAGTAAAGTGAGAACGCATAAAGGTTTATATAATTTCCCACTCACTCAGTCCTTTACTAATTATCCAGCGCTTTTATTGGCATTGATAAAGTACACCTCTGTTACACGGATACTTTCCCTCTCTGCTGCTGTAGTAAGCAAGAGCATGATGTCTTGTTTTATGAGTCTGATCGTAGAGATTTGACTCTAAGGTCTGATAGAGCACAAACTGTACTTATTCTTACTAATAGAGGTTACTTATTGGGATGTTTTGGAATATTACAGTGCACTTAAACACAGGATTGTGGTCTTAAAAGAGGAGACCTTATTCCTCTAAAACTTTAGGGACACTTCATTTTTCCTGGAGCCAGTCAGGGTTTTTTTGTGTAATCTCTCAGGTTAATAATCTTATATAATCTTTTAAGAGTTAGTTAAGATGAGACATTCAGACAGCATCAATGTCATTGTGAAGTATTTCAAACTCTAACATTCACCTGAGACAGCCTTCACTGACAGCCATACTGTATGTGATGTGATGATGCTGTTGGGGCTATGCAGTGGTCACAATCCTGGAAACTTTGTGTGTATGTTGCTTGAGCTATGAAGGTGGAACTGCCATAAATGGCTGTTAAGAAATAAATTAAATGTTGATGTTTTGTGTCGTACCATGAAAGTAGTCAGTCACACATGGGATTTATATACAACAATGCTACGTATACAGTTTATGAAGACTTCCAGCATTTGACTTTAATGTTCCAAAGAAAGACAGGTGTTTGTCATCGGCGTTGATGGACAAAACTCTGACTTCTAATTCCTTCCTGCTGGGCCCCCCCTTTTTCGTCTGCTTTACATGTACATGGCAGTCCTTTCACAAACTTGTCAATGCCTTGGTTGCAGGGGAGCACTACAGATTATTTAATTAGCCTAACCTTCCCCCCTCCATCCTTTTTTATAGCTCCAGATGCCCCTTAGGGGTTTTGCCCTCAGTTTGGGAACCACTTCCTAAACAGAAAGATGACACCAAGTTGGATTGAACTTTCAAAGATTGAAGCCTGAAAAATGGCATCCAGTGCCAGAATCAGACAAGACTTGAAGCTTGTATCTCCAGTCCTTTAGTCAAAGGCTATATAATTCCAGTCTGTTTGATTTATTAAACAAAATATTAATTTAGAAGCAGATTAGTATAATTATAATTGTCACCTACATCATTTAAAGTCAGCTTGAGAATTTCTGAATCAAGAAACACAAAATCAAAATTAATGACACGTTGCAGGGAGATATGTTGTGATGATAATAGTGATTCATTGCTTTTTTTAAGCAAAGCAACATCACATGACAGTTTGTCACAGTAGACCCAAACTGGCAATACCATTTCATCAAGTGAAGCTTGTATTATTGTCGAGTCATTTTAAATTTTAGGTGAGAAGTTTATTGTTGTGTCATTTCATCAAGGTTGATCACAAAATCTTTTCAGACATGAATATGAAACATTGCTGGCTTCAACAATCTACTGAAGTACTAGATTCCTATCATACAGACAGATGTGGAAACAACCACAATGGTTCTGCGATATTTGTAACCTGATGCACGACAGGAAGAAAAAAGAGCAAAATTAAAAACACAGATTGATCTGACATCAGAATATACTATGTCTATTGACAATTCAATTCAATTCTATTTACAGTGCCAAATCATAACAAAAGTTATCTTAGGACACTTTACAGAGTAGGTATAGACCACACTCTATGACTTATTTATGATTTACATAGACCCAACAACAGTGACAGTGTTTCCTTGTTAATGAAAATGATTATATTGTCTTTGTGCAAAAGATGATGAAGCTAGATGATAATCAAACAAATGGTGCATCTACTATCCTTGTGTGTATTTAATCTCATGCTGCCTGTTCTGATTTGACACTGTTTAGTTCAGACTTGTTGGAAGTGTAGAAATGTTATATGATCTGATGTAGATTTAGTAAGATTGCAGCCATCGCCTTTATGTAAAGGAGACTTATTCAGAAATATAGACATGAGCAGCAACAACACCAGCAAGGAATTCTAACCTAATCTCTAATAATCTAATAAAACAATTCACATAATCCTGAAACGAGCAATGAATCAGAGAATTCATATTTTGTAATGCATGACTCACTATGTTTTCACACCCAGAGCAAAATGAGAATGGAACACATTTGCAGTCTGCTTACCCACAACATAGAGTTTATTTGGAGTTAAAGGTTGAATATGTAGAATGACCAGAACAACGCAATCTAGTGTCTCAAAGTCGTAGTGGCAACAACAAAAAATAATTCCAACAGTTGGGTTGCATTGTTGGTCAGACCCGGCCCAGTAGTCTACAGGAGACCAGAGTCTGTTTGAACCTGTTTGAACCCTTCCCCTCCAACAAGTATTGCAGAGGAGTTTAACCGACAGTTAGCGTTAGCCGCTCCAGCTAAATAAAGATGAAAGTGATGTTAGTGATCAAGGAGAAACGTAGCCATTTGGGCGTGCGTTTTAATGGCGTTTCTCTCCTTTCTCTCAGTCCATGGACTGAATGCTTGGCCTATATTAGCTCTGGTTTTTGCCCGTCTCCGCTCACTCAGCTGCTGGGACAAATAACGCCCCCTTCACTGAGGCTCCGAAGCAGCTGCAGGATTGGCAAACTCCATTTCATCCAGTGCCAGCCTACAGTAGCTGTACCCAACAACCAGCCACGCCCAACGCTATTGGCTGCTACAATGGAAACAGAACGGGACAGAAAGTGATTGTCAAACCTGTCAAAAATCTTTAAAATATTAATTCAGACTAAAGATATTTTTATGGAAAAGCAATACTTTCATTTACCCCTCAAAACGACCCTTGGGTTTATTATTTAATTTATTTTATTTTAAAATATACCTTTTAATAAAGATTCTATATGTTCAACCTTGAAACACACTATCCAGAGTTTTTTCCCCCACATTTTTTATTAAATCCTACAAAGCCAGCAGGGAAAGTGATACACACATAATTTTAAAGTATACATCGACCATTTATCTGGCTTCAGGAATGCTTCAGATATATCCCATTATCAGGGTTAAAGGGTTATCATGTGGATTAGAAGCTCTATCACACTGTGTGAGCATATGTGTGACTGCAAGTGTGTTTCTGCAGTGCCTGTCATGGGAGTTAGGCCTAGACAGGAGATTCACCTGGAAGTGCTTAAAAGAGGCTTTTTAATTGATGTGCAGTCTGGAGCTGGTAACAACACAATACCTACTGACCTTTGTCAGATAAAGCCCACTGTACTGCAGACCAACAGAAGGTTTCAGCATGTTCTCCCTGGCTATCTGTAGTGCGAGGACGTTCATCAAGTCAAGTGTGTTTTTTAAACTATCGGTGCTCTGTTTTGACTCCGAGAGTGAGCTGGTGTGTATTGAAGAAGAGGAAGATGATTACTCTTCCTCGTATCGATTTAGTACTAGCTTTGCATTGTGATTCAATACAACTCATAGCTTTCGGTTGCTTTCAAGCTTTTCTGAGTTTTAGAACCTAATACTCAACACTTTGCATTATGGGAATAACTGAATGTAAATGATCTTCCCCTCAGGCTTAGTTTACCCTATTTAGTGTCACACTCCTGGGTTCAGTATGCAGTAATTGCTCTAAGAGTTCTAAATGTACGCAAGCAACTAATACTGCTGGAAGATTGTTTAGATTAAATTGCTTAAAAGATGCAAAACTGTTCTAAGTAGCCAGCCTCCTCCCTCCTGATCTGCACATGCCTCAGTGCTTTTAACTGGCTGTTGGCAAAGGAACATCCACTGTACCATAAATGGTGTTAATATGCTTAAGTTTGGTGTTACATCTTTCTACACTGATGCTGCTGACGATAGGGTTTAAATGTCTGTAAATGATGAACTAGGAAGGTTTTATTTTTTTATCACAAGAGTAGGGGGTTGTAAATAAGCCTCCTCTGACATGTTGTTTGTCTGTGCTGTCTCTTTTTAGAATTCTTTCTTGTTTTTTCACGTTTTCCTTCTGTTATTTCAGCGAATCTCTTCCTCCTCCAGTCCAGTGTTATGTACAGTGGTTAATAGAATATAATCTTTATTTTCCACGCAACCAGGGTTGGCGGTATTTGGGTTCGGTACATGCTGGTACTCTGCCTCAGATAATTTTAACGCATATAACAACACAAATCACAGTAATAATGTGCACCCATACCACATCACTAATCTCACCAACAGAATAAAAGAAAAGACAAAAACCATAGGCAAGACACTATATACAATGGGGTTACCACAGTAGACCACATAAAAAGTAATTATTGTTGTCTGTTTATCGGGGGGGAGTGTTCTTATTGCTGCGAGAAGGAAGCTGTTTTTAAAGCGACCTGAGGCGCCATCCTGAAGGGATAGACTGAAAAAGGTGGTTTGCTGGATGGGAGGGGTCGGAGATTAACTTTTTTTGCTGTTTTGAAGTGTGTTGGACGTAAATGGATTGGATTAAGGGGGGGGGGGGGTATGATCCTGGACGCCCTGCGCTTTATTCAATGTAGTGAGTGACTGTCAGTGTTTCCGTACAAGACTGTGATTGAGGAGGTGATGATGCTTTGGATGATGTATTGGTAGAAACGGACCAGGAAGTGTTTATGAACTCTTGTGAACTTTTTGAGCTGTCTGAGGAAGCATAGGCGTTGTACGTTTTTGATGATGTGGTCTGCGTCGATAACCTGACTCCCCAGATGGATATGCTGCGCAAATGAGAATCAATCCATCTGGGAACTCTTGTTAGGAGATCACCAACATACGGGCCAGATCAACCAATTAGATCAAGAAGCGTATGACGTACTAACAGTGTCGAGGCAAGGCTCAGAAAGTTACACTGACAGAGCGGGTTGTTACACTGCAAAGAAACTAGACGCTCATTGGATAAATGCTGTGCTTTTTCCCGCCCATCGGATGCTCAGCATCTCTGGGGGTCTATGGAACAGTGGGCTGGCCCGAATGCTCAGCTTCTGCATTATGATTGGATGAGATGTCTGAGGCTGAATCATTTTTTCATTGACAGCTAAATGAGCGAATCAGCGATCTTGAAGTATAAACATCCACTGGAGCATTTTCCAAGTTTTTCATTCCGTTGTTCTGAACCGGAGCTTTTCCCCCTGTCACTCACACTCACACTCACAGGCGGTAACACTTCACATTAGCCTGGCGCAGCAACTCCAGCTGGGCTAAGGCCTTTTAAGCAGCCTAGCTCTGCTGGCCATTGAGAGGACACTGGTCAAGTCCCTGGAAAAGACGCCTAGTTGGTACGACAAGGTCACAGATCATTTTCTTGAAAAGGAACGAAGGGTAGAATTTACATATAAAAAAACAAACACATTTATGATGTAGGCTGGAGAAATTAACTTCCCCTCCTTGAAAGACCAGCAGCCAAACATAAGTGTAATGTATTTGTAAATCCCAAATTCCGAGCAGCTGGGGCCCTGGTTGACTAAGCCGAAGCCCATGGCTAATCACCTACCCATTCAAAAAAGTTGTCCTCACTCAGTGACACATCTGCTGAGAAGCCTACTCTGGTTATAGGCAGCTCTATTCTGAATTTTGCAACACCAGGGAGGACCATATTAAAATTGATTCCAGGTTCCAGAGCGGGCGACATTGAGTCCTATTTGAAACTGGCTAGTGATAAACGTAAATATGGTAAGATTGTTATTTACGTCGGTGGTAATGACACCCGATAACGCCGATCGGAGGTCATTAAAATTAATGTTGAGTCAGTGTGTACATACAAAAGACAATGTCAAACACCATCATTTTTTCTGGTACCCTGCCCAACTTGATTTATAAGTTCGATAATTGTCAGTATTTCTGCGGAAACCTAGTCTGATTTGGAGAGATGGTATTCATCCCACTTTGGATGGAACCACTCTTATAGGAACCTGACTGAGTTTGAAAACTGTATTTTATTAAGAAGTTTACTTTAAGAGTGTTTTGAAAAACTTACATACAGGCCCCATTACCAGCTCTCATAGTAAAGTCCTTTCAAGTCGATTACCAAAGTCAATCAAAAAGAAAGGAGCCCAGTCACAGCACAGCCATAATAATACAAAAAAATACATGTGAATAAAAACAATATAATGATTTGCACCTCTCCGGGAACCATCACCTTATCATGGTGGAGAGGTTTGTGTGTCCCTGTGACCCTGAGGGCTGTGTTGTCTGGAGCCTAGTGCTCCTGGTAGGGTCTCCCATGGCAGAGTGGTCTCAGGCGAGGGGTCGGACTAAGAATGGTTTACAAAGACTCAATGGACAAACGAGGAAGAGGTAGAGAGACCCTGCCCGGAGGAAGCCGGGGGCCCCCGTCTGGAGCCAGGCCCAGACGGAGGGCTTGCCGGCAAGCGCCTGGTGGCCGGGTTTGCCACGGAGCCCGGCCGGGCACAGCCCAAAAAGTGATGTGGCACCTCCCTCCTCTCCATCCTGTGGGCCCACCACTCGGTGGAGGAACCACTTGGGTCGGGTGCGCTGCTGCAAAGGTGGCAGTGAAGGTGAGGGTCCTCGACGGACCAGACTCGGGCAGCAGAAGCTGGCTCTGGGGACGTGGAATGTCACCTCTCTGTCGGGGAAGGAGCTTGTGCGGGAGGTGGTGCGCTACCAGTAAGATCTGGTGGGGCTTACCTACACACACAGTCTCGGTTCTGGAACCGTACTCCTGGATAGGGGTTGGACACTATTCTTCTCTGGAGTTGCCCAGGGTGTGAGGCGCCGGGCGGGTGTGGGGATACTCACAAACACCGGCTGAGCGCCTCATTGTTGGAGTTCACCCCGGTGGATGAGAGGGTCGCCTCCTTACGCCTGTGGGTGGTAGGGGGGAAAACTCTGACAGTTGTTTGTGCATATGCACCGAACAGCAGTTCAGAGTATTCTGCCTTCTTGTAGACCCTGAATGGAGTCCTGCATGGGGCTCCAGTAGGGGACTCCATAGTTCTGCTGGGAGACTTCAACGCCTACGTGGGCAATGATGGAGACACCTGGAGAGGCGTGATTGGGAGGAACGGCCTCCCTGATCTAAATCCGAGTGGCCGTCAGTTATTAGACTTCTGTGCTAGCCACGGATTGTCTATAACTAACACCATGTTTAAACATAAGGATGCTCATAAATGTACGTGGTACCAGAGCACCCTAGGCCAAAGGTCGATGATTGATTTTGTGATCATATCATCTGATCTGAGGCCGTATGTTTTGGACACTCGAGTGAAGAGAGGGGCAGAGCTGTCAACTGATCACCATCTGGTGATGAGTTGGGTCAGAGGATGGGGGAAGATTCTGGACAGACCAGGTAAGCCCATACGAGTAGTGTGGGTGAACTGGGAACGTCTGGAGGAGGCCCCTGTCCGAGAGATCTTCAACTCACACCTCAGACGGAGCTTTTCTGGCATCCCTGTGGAGGTTGGGGGCATTGAACCAGAGTGGGCAATGTTCAAAGCTTCCTTTGCTGAAGCTGCAGCGGTGAGCTGTGGCCTCAAGGTCTTAGGTGCCTCAAGGGGCAGTAACCCTCGGTGGTCAGGGAAGCTGTCCGACTGAAGAAGGAGGCCTTCCGGGATATCCCAGAAGACTCCGGAGGCAGTTGCAAGGTACCGACAGGCCAGAAGGGCTGCAGCCTCTGCTGTGTCAGAGGCAAAGCAGCGGGTGTGGGAGTTCATGGAGAAGGACTTTAGGGCGGCACCAAGGTGCTTCTGGAAAACCATTCGACATCTCAGGAGGGGGAAATGGGAACCGTCCAAGCTGTTTACAGTAAGGACGGGACGCTGGTGACCTAGGCTGATGAGGTAGTCGGGCGGTGGAAGGAGCACTTTGAGGAACTCCTTAATCCGACTAACACGCCCTCTTTTGTAGAGGCAAAGCTGGAGGCTGAATCATTGTCAATATCCCTGGCAAAAATCACTGATGTAGTTAAACAACTCCACAGTGGCAAAGCCCCAGGGGTGAGGAGATTCATCCAGAAATGCTGAATGCTTTGGGTTTGGAGGGGCTGTCTTGGTTGACAAATCTCTTCAACATTGCGTGGAAGTCTGGGACAGTGCGAAGGGAGTGGCTGACTGGGATGGTGGTTCCTCTGTTTAAAAAGGGGGACCAGAGGGTGTGTGCCAATTACAGGGGTATCACACTACTGAGCCTCCCTGGTAAAGTCTACTCCAAGGTGCTGGAAAGTAGGGTTCTATATAGTCGAACCTCAGATTGAAGAGGAACAATGCGGATTGCAGATGATGTGGTCCTGATGGCATCGTCGGTCAGTGACCTTCAGCACTCACTGGATCGGTTCGCAGCCGAGTGTGAAACGTCTGGGATGAGGATCAGCACCCCTAAATCTGAGGCCATGGCTCTCAAACCGGTGGATTGCTTACTCCAGGTAGAGAATGAGTCCTTACCCCAGGTGAAGGAGTTCAAGTACCTCGGGATCATGTTCACGAGTGAGGGGACGATGGAGCGCGAGTTTGGCCGGAGAATCTGAGCAGCGGGGGCGGTGTTGCAGTCGCTCTACCGCATGGTTCGGGCATCTGGTAAGGATGCTCCCTGGGCGCCTCCTTAGGGAGGTGTTCCAGACACGTCCAGCTGGGAGGAGGCCTCGGGGAAGACACAGGACCAGGTGGAGAGATTATATCTCCCCACTGGCCTAGGAACGCCTTGGGATCCCCCAGTTAGGGCTGGTTAAGGGAAGTTTGGGGTCCCCTGCTAAAGCTGCTGCCCCCGCAACCCGACCCCGGATAAGCGGTTGAAGATGAGATGAGATGATGAATTGAATTGAATTGAATTGAATTAAATTGAATTATTGCAGATGTTAGTGCCCGTAAACTTGAATGAGTCAGCGGAGGTTACACGTTGGGAATTGACATGGACCGCGGGATTTGGGGTTTCGTTTGCGTCTGAAGTCTATGGCGATTTCCAAGATTTTTGATGAGTATTGGGAGGGTGTTGCTGGTGGCTGTCTGCAGGTATGAAGCAAGCAGGGAGCTTTGATACCAAATCAGCAGCCAGTGCAGTTGACATTAGCTATTTCTATTCATCAATGCTGCGACCAGTTCTCTAATCCTCTTTGTTTCTCTGAGACACAAATAATGTCTGTGTCTGTAAATAAGCACGCACACGCACACACACACACACACACACACACACACACACACACACACACACACACACACACACACACACACACACACACACACACACACACAGACAAAATTAATTTGCATGCACCTATACATCGTCAATATACATGGTTATTTTATGCTTATGCACACACAAACATGTTAACCGTGAAGTTTAGTATGGTGGGATGATATTTTTAACTGATAAATGTTACACATTTGAGTTTTAAACTGAAAATATACCCTACTATTCACTAACTATTCAGACTTACATTATGAGGTAGTTGTACTGCAGTGCTTCTGCACACACACACACACACACACACATAGACACACACACACAGACACAGTGCTGAGGTTGCAGTGATCTCCTTGATGCTGCTTTGACAACAGTAACAGAGTTAAAGTACTTCCATCTGTCTCTTCTGAGACTTTCGTCCAGAACAAAGACCTCCGGTGTGAGGGATGTAAAAACGTTAACAGGGGCTGGAAGAGAGGAAACAAAACAACGAGCCAGAACTAATGAACAAGTACATCGAAGGTGGAGGGAAGAAAATAGAAAGAGTAAGAAGGACAGGTGATGACCAGTGTGTTTCTCTTCCTCTCATTTATGCTGTGTGGTCATTAGTGATAATTATTCATGCTTTACATGGAAGGATAGAGGGATGGTCATTTTTGAAGAGAAGGTGAGGGAAAGAAAGGACCAACAGTGAAGAGCGGAGAGGAGGTCTGCGGCTGCCTCCTCCCGCCCCTCTACCCTCCTCAGTGCGTCTGTAAGCTGATAAATAATTGAGTGTGCCAAGCAGGGGACTGCATGGGTTGGGGGTGGGGGGGTTCTGGAGTGCTAGACAGTGAAATGAGGACCTACTCCAGAATAGAGATCATATCCTTTTCATGTCCTCTTCTTTTGCTTGTCTCAGTTTTGATCCTCCTCAGTCGTTCCATCCCCAGCTCAAGTACTCTGATCTGAGGGCGTTTGGGATGAAGCCCTGCTCCATCTTGTTGTTGTATATTTGACTTGTGCTGGTTAAGATTTTCTCTTACAGGGCTGGTCTAGCTAGAACAGTGTTGATCTATTCTACCAGAGGGGAACCCTAACGGAATTCTAGGACTTCGGATAAGACCCAACATGTCAGCATTTTAAATGTCAGATTTAACTTATTAGGATTAATAATTATTATTGCTTTAAATTCAAATGTTAGTCTCTTTTTTTTCACATTTGCTTCAGATATTACTTTAAGTGTACTAAAACCTTGAAAATAGAGTTACCCAATCAGATTTAGTTGTTGTCATGAGGTCCTGAGGCTGTGTGTTAATGTAGTAAGCAGTGTCCGGCAAGTTATTTTAAAAGATGAATTAGTTACAGTTTCTAGTTACTCTTCCCAAAAAACAATTTGCTGCAGATGTTGAAAGGCCACAGTCTCCTCAGGAAGTACAACCTGCTTTGTGTCTTCCTGTACAGGTGGCTGGTGTGTGTTGTCCAGTCCAGTTTATTGTCCAGCCACAGCCCTAGGTATTTGTATGAGTCCACAGCCTCCACCTCAGCTCCCTCTAGCAGGACTGGTCACCGTCTTGGTCTGGACCTCCCAAAATCAATGACCAGCTCCTTCGTCTTGGAGGTGTTGAGCTGTAGGTGGTTAATGTGGCACCAGAGAGCAAAGTCCCCCACCAGACTCAGATACTCCTCCTCTCTGTCACCCCCAATACATCCCACGATGGCTGTGTCATCGGCGTACTTCTGTATGTGACACAGCTCCGAGTTGTAGCAGAAGTCCGAGGTGTACAGGGTGAAGAGAAGAAGGGCCAGCACTGGAGCCCCTCAGGGCACAGTGCTGACCACAGAGTCAGGCGTGGTGTCCTTCAGCCAGACATACTGTGGCCTGTTGATTAAAATTGTTGAAGAAGTCATTCAGCTTGTTCGCCCTCTCCATTGTCCCCCCTGGAGCTCTGGTCTTTGTGTTGTGACCTGTGATGGTCCTCACACCTTCCCAGACTTCCCTCATGTTGTTCTTCCTCAACTTCTGCTTCTCCTGTAGCTGTCCTTAGCTTCCCTCACACAGTGATTCACCTCCTGCTGTGCTGCCTTCATGGCCTCCCTGTCCCTGCTCCTGAAGGCAGTGTTCTTCTGGTTGAAGTCACCCTTAACTTCCCGCGTTACCCATGGCTTGTTATTAGGGCAACAGCGGACCGTCTTGACAGGGGAGAACACGTCTGCACAGAAGTTCAGGTACTCCGTCAGACAATGTGTCATTCCCTCTATGTCCTCACCATGCAGGTTGATCAGCACATCCCAGACTGTGGTGTTGTAACAGTCTCTCAGGGCACTTCGCATCTCCGGGGACCACCGCCTGATGGTATAAACAAAATAAAGTGAGACTAGTGTCCAATCCGTTTTCATGTAATATTGTAGATATCATAACTTCTAGGTTTATATAATGCATCATTAAAAATAGCACAATAGATGTTTTGGAACGTTTGATATTTATTATAATATATTGAGAGAAGTCACACTGGAATTTCATGAAAAACCAACATGCAGAAGCACGAGCATTACAGGGCATAATGTGCATTTCCCGTTTACATCTGTTTTTTAAAGTTAATTTCAATTCAATTCACTCCATTTTTATTTTCAGTGCCAACCCATGACAAAAGTTATTTCAGGACACTTTACAGAGTAGGTAAAGACCACACTCTATGATTTGATTTATGAATTACAGAGACCCAACAATTCCCCCGTAGTCTGCACAGTGGCAACGAAAACCTTCCCTATAACAGGCAGGAACGTCAGACAGACCCAGCTCTATGGAGGATGGACATCTGCCTTGACCGGTTGGGTAAGAAGGAAAAGAAGAGAAAAAAGAAAGACAGATAGACAGAGAGAGACAAAGACAGACAGATGGACAGTCCCAGAGATGCAAGCAACCACAGAAGTAACAGTAACTATAATAATATCTATAGTAATGTGAATATGACTTATATTTTATGACAGTAAATATAGCAGCATAGTAAGAAACAAGCACAGCTAAGGTGATAGAACATGACAATTATAATAATTTTGGTGGTAAATATGGTCACTGCTGAGTAGTGGTAATAACAGCTGTGACACACTGAGACATACCACTGATGGGGTTTTATGGCTTCAAATTTTATAATTTATAAGACTAATGATAGTATTTATAGTAATAATGATAATAGCAGCAGGAAACGCCATGCAGGACCATGGCAGCAGGCACCACCACGATCAGCAGAGACCTATGAGACGACTAAGCACAAACAACTCCGGGGAAGAAGTTGAATTAGTAACATGCATTGATGAGACATGAATGATACAGACAGAGGAGAGAAGCTCAGAGGATCAAGAAAAGTATTATCCCCCGGCAGACTCGGCCTTCAGCAGCATCATTAAGCAGAACAAAATCAGCTTAGGCCCTGTACATGCAGGCTCAGAGGATCAAGGAAAGTATTATCCCCCGGCAGACTTGGCCTTTAGCAGCATCATTAAGCAGAACAAAATCAGCTTAGGCCCCGTACATGCGGGCTCTAAGAGCGTACTCACATTGTCCTTCCGGACCGCGACCCGGACTTTAGGGTACTTGTCCCCCCTCCCTCTCCCCCCTGCGCCCCAGCCCCGTTTGTACTCACACTGCCAGGGCCGGCCAATGCTTCTTGCTGTCCATACGCCATCACGCCGTAACACGTCACACGCATTGATCGCTTGTGTGTGGCTTTGTTTACAAATCTTTCCACAGACCTCTGAGTTTTTGTGCGTCTTGTCGACTGTTTTTGAATATTTTCATCCGACCAAATCTGCAGTAAACACTCCACCTCCGCATCACACCAACGTGAACCTTTCACCGCCATTGTTGTTGTTGTTAAATGTCCGCGCATGGTCCGTCCTTCTATTTACATGTCCGATCAGGCGGACATAACGCCACTGCCGTGGGGCTCGTGCTCGTGCTCGTGCTCGTACACGTGCGCACGCTCGTGCTCGTACATGTGCAAACGGCTCCGCTAAAGCCCACCTCTTTCAAGCGGGCCGTGGACGGTCTGCTGGCCGCAGTTGTGCGCGGAGCGGGTGCACTCACACTGCTTAAAGGTACTAGGCTTTAGCTGAAAAAACGGTTTTGGCCCCGGCCAGAAGGACAGTGTGAGTAGGCCCTTAGAGGAAGGAAGGAAGGAAGGAAAAGTAATGGCTATACTTACAGTTAAGAAGGCAGGCTCGCTTTACCTGTTGTTGCTCGTTGACTCGGGAGGTGAACGAGCAACAACAGGTACCGGCAGGGATTGGACGAAAACAATCTGCTGGACTAACCGAACAAAGTCAGCCCACCGTCACCAGGGTTCTGCTGTACACCTGAACACTAGGAGATCTTCAGCTGAATGAGCAGCATTACAAATTCTTTCTCACAACAACAACAACAACAATCAGACAGAATAGATCGCTGATTTTATTTTACTCCAACGCAAAGTTGGCTTGTTCTGTGTGTGTGTGTGTGTGTGTGTGTGTGTGTGTGTGTGTGTGTGTGTGAGTGTTTGCAATCGAGCTGTGTGTCGGAGCTTGTTGCTTGTTGTGCAGCATGTTTGAGCTGTTTACATCTTCATCAAAATATATCAAAATATCCATAAAACTTTGTGACGTTGAAGGCCCAGTGCCAGACCCCATAGTTCGCTACTGAATTCTACCATATATATGTAACCAAAAAACACTATCATATCTGTCATATTAGAGATCGATCACAGAGCTGGACCAGATTAGATCTACACTAGTAGGAGCGTAAATTTTATTTAATATGATTATATTATTTATATTAAAAAAAAAATTGTGCGTGCAGAGAGGAGGTAGGATTGTGGTAGCATCTCCTCCATAAGATTTCTTGCTAGACTTTTCTCATTCTGACTCCTGACATTACTCTGTAGTGGCCTACACACTTCATTTAGCTCAGTGACAAGCTAGCAGGCAGGAAGTGCGGTTGTCCCTGCCACTACTGTTATAAGAGCTGCAGTGTGTATCTCTGCTCCTCTCCATATTCAATTCAGAGGCTGTGTGGCAGTGAAGTGCTGGCAATCAGCCGTGTAATCCATGTAATCCTTCACTGCAAGAATGCTGTCACACTGTTAAATGGACAAAGTACTGCCAGTGTCCACTCAGTAATGCTTTAATTGATCCATGTTTGTGGCCTCTCATCATAGTTATGGCCAAAAGCGATAACTGACATCACCTTTCTTTGTATAATGAATGACATGTAATTAATTTAATGTGTGTTATTGTGTGCTTTTATGTAGTATTTTATGTGGTTTTATGTGGTGAAGCCAAAGACAAATTTCTACATTGTGGAAAATAAAGGAAAGATGAAGATAGTAAACAGCTGATGCGAATGCTGTTCTCTAATTTATTGGATTGACAATATGATTTGAATTGGTGGCTTTTGGACTGATGATTCCAATCAGAGATGGACGTAGCTACGGTGATGTCACCCACTGGTTTGTGGACTACCGTTTTTAAGCCAGGAGCTGGCATTTTGGCTGTCGACATCTTGTTTTTGTTTTTTTAATTCGGATGTGACCATATTTGGATAATAATAATATAATAATCAACTGATTTGGAAATAGTAACGTGTTAGACTAGACTACCGGTTACTGAAAAAAAGTGAGATTAGAATAGCGTTACTAAGTAGACTAATGTGTTAGTGGCATAACTGGTCACTGACATTGACAGACTGGCACACGTTTGTGATGAATAGTTTATAATAAGTTTTATTTTATGACAAGTTAAAAAATACCTCTGAGGAGCTAGAGTGACACTGGAATGTCATAATAATAAAACTGTGTGCTGTAGTACTAAACAGTTGTTATTGCATCGCTGCTGATAATGTTAGCAATAGCTGTGGCTGAAATATCTGTTTTATCACACGCATTGTAGATAATAAATACACATATAAACCAAACGTTAAATAACATATAAATTAGATGATAAACAGTAGTGATGTCCAAATGAAGCCTCATGAAGCATCAGTTGTATTTGTTGAGTCCACTAGATGGTACTCTTGTTTTAAAGAAAAGAGCTCAAAGAATAGTGATTCAGTGTGTTTTCAACCCTTTGTTGAGCAGAGAGCTCCATCTAGTGGAAACAGAAAATAATGAAAATGCTTCATGAAGCTTCATTTGGACATCATTAGTAAATAGTAACACTTACAAGAACACCTTTTCCCCTATCCAATCAATGATATTTCAGCTGTGTGTACCAAAGCTAGCTAAATTGAGCTGTCTCTCGCGATGGGAAAATAATATTCCACTAATCAAAATACCAGAAATATGAGCATTCTAGATGGGCATTCTGCTCTGAGCTCTGGCGCTTGTTCTGGCTGGCTTTAGCCTGTGCGAGTAGTAAGCTATGCAACTATACATGTTGTTTGGTCAACATTTTTCCTATATTCCATTTTCAGATCCTTCAGTCACAGGGAAAACCATATAATACAAAACCGTACAATCAGACTTCTTTTTGGAAGTTTAAGTTTAAGACACTTGCCGAATTAACTTCACTTTTCAGAGACAGAAGCTACGTCTATCTTATTTTACAGTCTATGGGCAGACCTAGTTTGGGACATGGGTTTGATCTAAAAACAGATGTGAAGGGTCATAAAGAAATCATATTGATAAGATAGATAAATATCAAATCATACCTTTATGACAATTTAGAATATACTGTAGCATGAAGATCTATGTAACTGCAACTTTGTAAAATGACTTATAAAAATGAAAAATAGTATGACACTCACTGTATATATTGTTATACATATAATAATAATATAATAAAAGTAATATATTTACACTATTTACAGTACAAAAGACTGCATGAAGTTAATACAACGGAATGCTAATCCACCTAAAATAATGCCATTACTCTTGCTTTTAGTTGAACATTTGGCTATTTATTGAAGGTCAAAATGCATGAAATATGGAAAACATTGGGTAATTTTCTGATGCAAAATCTCATCCAAACTATCGGTCAAGCCCGCAGGAGACCTCTGTAGCTCTCTTTTGCTTGAGACCCTTGTAATCCTTTGAGTCCTGCCATATCACAGTACAGCAGTTTTCAGTTGGTGCTGCTCATTCTTCTATTCACTGTTGGTTGTAATCTTCACACCGATAAGGAGATTAAACAGGTGAGCAGGAGAGGGGATTTCTAGGATTTCTTCTGTGAGTACAAAAGGATATCAGCGGGAAGGAGGGATATTAACCTAAGCTTTAACACCGCAGAGGGGGAAAAAAGAGGAGACGATGGTATCACTGAGATGGAGCTGGAGGGAGTGTGTGATAGTGATGGAAAGACAGAGAGCAGGGGAGCAAGGTGTTATCACCTGGAGATATCATTAGTACTGTTTACATAAGGGCCACCAGGGAAAGGTCAGTGAACTGTCACTCTCTTATCTCCTCCATGAGAGTATGCTATCACCACAGCAACAGTACTGCATGTCACCAGCTCTGTATCTCTGACCCCAGATCAGTGTTTAACTGCAGACCAGTACTCCCTTCATGAAGTGTGGGCAGAGAGCCGGAGGGGCTAGGGGGCTGAGGGTTTGTGGTTGTTTGAAATAAAGGACCAAATAGGGAAGTGGAGTGAGTCAAGTAAATAGTACTTTTTATATAAATTTAAAGATATAGTCTGTAAGATTTCCATTTTGTTAATTGTCTTTTAAGTTCCTATCTATCAAAGAATGGTGATTGATCATATGATCCACTAATGAAAGCACATTGCCTCTTTGCTGAGTATACACATCTGTGTGTCTGTGGAGACATTCCCTCCCTAGATGTAAATACACCGCCATGTTAGGATGACTAGCATCTGACTGTGTAAAGTGCTGTGGTGCTGTGGGGATGAAGGATAAGGAAGTTGCTCCAGTTACCTGTGATAAGTAGCTGATTCTGAACAAAAGATGAAGGCTTTCTAGCACGTATTTAGTCAATGAAATGTACACACAGCAGTACATATTTCACCACTTTTTGTTGTTTTTTTTTGTTGACATTTTAGGGTCTTAGACTAACTGCCACTGGTCTGCACATATCTCCCACCAATACGGCTGCTTTTATCCCTCTGCAAGCCTGTTCAAGTTGCTTTTAAGCTTGAGTTGGTTAGTTCAAATACTTAATTTTTCAGCAAGAAAATAATATGAATATTGAAAACACAAGAAAAATATCAGCATTTTGACAGTCCAGGCAAACATTTTCTCAACTCAGCCATGCTCATTTTTACCAACATAATCCATCCTAAAGCAGTTTACAGGGGCAATTACACTCCGATATTAAATCCCTCGTCAGCTGTCCAAAGACTTGTACCGGTCACACAAACTCACAAACTGTTCTGTCTTAAACAAGGTCAGCTAGCTCAGGCGATCTTATATGTGCATTTCCCGATGTATTCCAGAGGCACCAAGCCTGGGTCTTTGTGTTGGATGGCAGCTTTACTCTTTGATTACTCTTAGTCTGCACATGGATGGTCTGCCCACACTCTCCCAAACATGGTTGGTTGATGACACAATGATATTTACATCTTGCAGAACGGGGTGGAAACTCATAGATATGCACAAGGGGTTAGTATGAATTTGGTTTAATTGTCCAGAATATTCTGGCAGCTTTTATTGGGTGTTAAGTTGTATTCTCGCAACAAGGTCTTTCTCTATCTGTGTCTATACTGGTTCCATTGCATTTAAGATCCAGTTTATTCAGACCAGCTCTCACCATACTGACTGTAATGGGTCCTAAAATGAATTTGTGAACACTGGTTTTGGGCAGTTTTTCTATGTGTCTTGTGGATCTGGTTAACGGTTTTGAACCTAAAGACCTATGGATAAGGACCATGAGATAAAAAAGTAAGGTTTGAGATTAATCTCAGATGATGACAACCCAGCAAGCTTAAAGAAGCACTGGAGTCATGAAAATATTTGGCTGATTATGCAGACTTACAGTAATGATTCATTGCTGAAATGAATGACTAAAATTCTGGTGTTGATGTTTTGCTTTTTATTTATTACTATATATATATATATATATATATATATATATATATATATATATATATATTATTTTAATGTGAGAAACTGAAGTTAATTTAATTCATGTATTTTAATTTCTTATATATGTATTTATTGGTGATGTGTCTCCAATCCTTTCTTGAGAGATGGCAGCTCCCACAGGCCAACACTAGAACACTAATGAGAAATTTGTTAAACTGTATACTGTAGATGTAAACCAGGGTGCTGCTGCAGAAGAATGTTCAACTGTCACTGGATGAATAAAAGTGACACATAAATAAAATAGAATAAATAAACATTATGAGGATTGAAGAGGGTAAGAGGAGAGGAAAAACTACTGTTCCCTGAACTCAATTGGTAAGGTCGTAAACCTTTTACACACCATCCTGAGATACTTAAGGGACCAATTTGTGATTTGTGACAAGGTGTAATTAGATCAGATTTGATTGGACTCTTAATAGACTTCCAAATAAAAGAGGCCATGTTTGATCGACTTGTGAATTTAATGAACAAAATGGTTTTATGTATCAGACAAGTGAGCTTGTGTATTCAGGTTACCTGGTAATGCCAATAGCATAACATAGTAACTGTGTCACACACACACACACACAGACACACACACACACACTCACACACACACACATATAGGTTGTAGCAGATGAGAGCTTGGGGCTTAAAGACAATAAAGTTAGCTATCGATCAATACTCTGCCACCACCTTTCACCCCCTCTCACCCGCCTTCCTCTGCAACAGGCAGCCCTGGGTCCACACCCCTGTGTCTTGGCTTGATGTGGGCGAGTATGCCGAGAGGAGAAAGTAGGAATAGTGGACAGACTAAGGCCAAGCAGTAAACATGATTATTTAGTGTGGGTTGCTGCTGTAGCACACATAAATGACCAGTTGTAAGCAGTTGAAGGGCCATTTTTATACATAATTGTTTTTACATATGTATTTAATCACACCCAACAAGATATGGAAAACCTGAGTTCAGACAAAAGTTTATGGTAGCCTTTATTTAGACTGAATCCAAATGTTCACATTTCCTCGCACTTGCAACACAAATGAATACAAAGCAAAACAACAGTAAGAACACAAGACAACAATAAATACATGTATGTGATAAGTTGGGATAATAATTGGTGGGTAGTAGGCTTGGGCCATATGACGAGATTATTGTTCAACACGATACTGGTTGGTCACGATAATGGTCCTCATACGTCCATGATAACAGAACAATAGTTCTCCAGTGACCTGCCAGTTCCTGTGGAAAGAACCCTCCCTACTGTGTAACTTCCTGGGGTTGGTCCCCTCTCATCTTACTGCACCTAGTTTTAACCTGGAACTCATCTGAAACATCCTTTTAATATGACATCTGTTTTAATGTAACTTTTATACTTACATAGTGAGTGATAACAAAACTTGAATTATATTGTGACAAAAATAAACTCTACACAAATCTCCACAAAAGCCGTTAAATGAGTAAAAGGTAATGCTTCAGCAACACACTCTTGTCACAGCACACTGCTATTGCCAGATGAGTGACAACTTTGTTTGCCTCGTTTTCTGTTACCAGTATGGCATTAAAGCATGGTGGAATTAACAAGCTAGCTAATACACCAGTTAGTTAGTTAGCTTCCCTTTCACGGTGCTTTCATGCAACACCAGTTAGCAGTATTAGTGGCGTGTGCATTCACTTGCAGTGGTCTGACAAACAGTAAATTGACTAACTATCCAAACTTTAAGATTGTGGACAAACGCCCAAAGAAATTTAAATCAAAAGCAACTGGACTTGGTTGTTTGTCTTGGAAGACGTTTCACCTCTCAACCAAGAGGCTGGAACAGTTAATTTACGCGTCTGACCAGGCCGGGACTGGTCCAACTAACTGGTGTGGAGATCCAGGTATTTAACCTTGTAGGTGCAACCGGCACCCAAAGATGATTGTTTGTTTCTTGATTAACTCAAACTTTCAGTTTGATTAAGACTAGGCCCAAAGCCTGGTTGCCTTTGTCTCTGAAACAAAGGCCTGCCATGTCTTCTCCCCCACAAATCACACCCAGGTGTGATTCTCCAAGGGACCCCCAAACTGTTCATTGGCTGACTTGACCTCTGACGATGACATCACCAGGGCCTATATAAAGTGTAGCACACAACTTGCACTTCCTCTTCCTCCCGATCTTTCTTCCGGATCTCACACTCAACTCGAAGCGCTCCTGCGAATCCAGGAGACCAGCTGCCCGCTGCCCCCTCGGCCCTGGACCTGGCCTATGGCGTAGGATCACCAACCGGTTATCCTCAACTGAGCACAGCAAAGAGCGATCTGTTTCCTCTTTTGCCTCTTCAACCAGCCGCTGGCATCAAGCAACGCAAAACATCTCCCATCTCATGGACTGGTAACTAATCACCAACTGGGCATTACTACATGTTATAGGACTTTATGAATGGCTAGATACAATTGTAACTTTGTCAGAAGAACTAAGAACTGAGAGATCAGGCTTCTGGCCTTTGTGTAACTTAAATGTTCACACCTTCTCTGCAGGGGTCCAAGCCCCCACATCTTCTTTGTCTCTCACACACACACACACACCCACACACACATTTGCTGTTAGCTTTACTTAGTTTATTGTGTTTTGTTTGTTGCATTTATTAATCTGTTAATAAATGTTTGTGTTTACCATATGTCTGTTTATTTAATATTACACAAAGATGAATGAGCCAGCTTCTACTAAGAAAAGAACTTTTAAATCCTTCAACTAATTAAACTATTACATTTATCTGTGTTTAACCCTTAATTAGTAGTTTAATATATTTAATGAGACTTTAATATTAGTTATCACTCCGTCTATGACGGTGATGCCCCGAGGAACTCTGGTTTATCTAGAGTCATTTTTATTATTATCTTCGATAATTATTGGTGATAACTAATATTTACTTGATTAACAATAAGTTTATTGAGAATACTCAATCTCATAATCTGAACGTGAGTCAAAGCCCTACATTTGATTGGTTCTCCGTGTGAAGTTTTAATAAATTAAAATTATTAATTTTTAGTAATTTTTCTTTATTAATTTTCTTTATCAAATATTTCATTTGATAGTCACACTATTGATCCAATTAAACCTAAAGTACCTACAACCTCTAGTGAGGGTGTGCACAAGGCAGATGATGTCACTGGAACACTGTAAAAGTAGAGAAATCATCGCTGAACAGAGGATGAGGTCTAAGACACCACTTATCTCCAATTTACAATGCTGCCCTTTCATCCCTTCCCAGGAAATTCAACAATCTAAGAACGACTGTTCACAAATGGCCTACAGTTACTCCAACGACTGTCTTTATGACCCAGTAGAGCACTAACAAAGTAAAATCCAACTTCCCACCAATGAGTGTCACTCCAACGATGGTCGTTGGCACCTGGAGCACAAAGGGTTCCTGATGAGGCCTCTTGGATGAGAGGTAAAACGTCTTCCTAGACAAATAATCAAGTCCAGTTGCTTTTGACTGAAATTTCTTTAGGAATAACGATGACCTGGACAAATGAGAACATCCATAGGCTTATTGTGGACATAATGTAGTTATTTTCATACATCCCGTACATCAGTAATGATCATTGACAGTTTATTTATCTCAGCATGCCCATGCATCTCCAGTCCAATATAGTATATCATTGTTTTTATTGTCAGTAGGGGAACTGCTTTATTGCTCAACCCTTGTTGGTAGCCAGCACTCTATGAAATAAAAAAACAATGACACTTGTTGAATTGACAATAGCCTGGATTCCACAGATCTTCAAAGCTGACTTTGCCTAAACTGCCCAAACCTGCTTATAGGCACCAATAGTAAAATGATAATGTAGTTACGTTTTTTTTTTTTTTTTTATGGGAATGGGCACTTTTTCATGGAACCATCCAGATCTTTCTACTTAATTATCACAACTGTATTTTTAAAATAAAGAGTTGAATACTTATAAGCGAGAAACTTGATTATAGTAAAACTGAATATGGAGCCTTAAAATAGAACCAATAGAAATGTTTTCATTAATCTGACCAATTGAACCAGACAACATGGGATTTAATCATGACAATGTTAAATTAATTTGTCATTATAACACTTAAATGTATGCAATGTAAGTACATGATTATATATAAAGGTGGATTGAAACAGGTTATTTCAGTGATATTTGTAATCAATAAATAAGATAAAATAAAATAAAATAAGATCAATAAATCAATCCTTTAACAGCTTTCAAAGAAAAAAAAGTTAGCTTGATGATATCTCACAACATAAGTTAGCCTCAACAACAAATAATCTTGGGTGCACAGCACTGAGGACCTCTAAATATAATAGATGTACCCTCTAAGTAACATGAGTTCTTGTTCTTACTTAGACGTCTCCTTAATGTAGAATCCTGCAGGGGAAATGTAATGAAATATATCTTTGTGAAATATAAAGTCTCAGTCATGATATAAAGGTAAAATAAATAAATCTGAGAAGTCTTTGGCTGACTTTTACTTCCCTCTAGCTCTGCACCAGGAACCATCTCACCATGGATGGCAATGATCCATTTGAGATGCATTGTGGTCTGTGAGGTAAATTTTGTCTTTCCACACACCGACTCACACACCAAATGACCAGTACGGCTCATTATGAGCTTGTTTTGCACTTGCACACACCCACCCACACACACATATACACAGGAGCAGTACAGTTAATGGAACAGCAGCCCAGTGACATTAATGTTATAGGTTATTGAACGATTTTAAAGGATTTATAGTGCAGGGCAAGAGACTGTGGCAGAAAGAGAGTGCAAGGTAGAAACATAAACTCATACACACACCCCTGTGCACTGTAGCCGCAACTTTGCTCATATAAATTACCAGAGAGTTCAATACCTCGAACAAGTCCTGTTTCTCTCTTTGAGTTTTGCCTATGAAAACGGCCATAAATAATAGAATGTTTTGTTTCATTTAATTATAAATGTTATTCATATTTCTTTTATACAGAGAAGGTTGAGATTATGTCCACAGAAACTAAATGCTAACACAAAGTGTTAAGTTAAGTAGAAATGTCTCCATTTTTGTTTATGTCTGTGACATATTCTACATATATACACATCAAAACGGCAGTGAAGGCACTGTTATGATATAAATGTGAGTGTCAAAAGAACACTCACTGTTGCTTTTTCCTGCGAGCCGCTAGCTTGTCACAGTAAAAATAGGCAAGACCTTGAATCTCTATATGTAGTGCAGCTGACGTGCAGCCATGCTGTGCTGCTCAGGACGGGGAATGTGGTTGCTCCAACCTGTTAACATGAGCACAGTAATAAAAAGCAACAGGTTTAGCAAGGCACACACACTGCTGACACGTTCAGTCTGGCCCAGTCTTTAGGGTTAGAATATGGATGTCGCCTCTTCAGCCCTTTTTACACATGCACTGCAACCTGAAATTATCTAGACATCCTCTGGCAGAGCTGTATGTGAGAGAACGACTTCCCAACTCCCTGCAAACACCTCTGAGTGAATCCTTATGTGAATACAGCACTCAGAAAAGGAAAAGAAAAAAAAAAACCCTTGAGGAAGAAGGGTGATTTACACAAAGACAGCAATGAAAATGATAATTTATTTAAAAAGTAAGATAAAATGAGATGAAAAGGCAATTTGCACTATTATTAAGGTTAAAGACCTTAAAATTATGTTTTCTATTCTATTTGAGTCCAAACTTGGTCAGAGTAGACCAATACTATTGGTAATATGTGTGTGTGGGTGTGTGTGTGTGTGTGTGTGTGCGCGCGCACGCGCCAGACACAGATTTGTGGAGGGGCCTTACATTGCTTTGAGGGGGACACTTTTATTTTAAATAGCTCATCAAATACAGGGCCTGGGCATTACTCGAAGTTGCACATATTCAGGGCTCTAACCCAGAAGTGTAAAGTCCGTTTTAATTAGAGGAGAAATTTATAAAAATGTAACTGTAATATACATTTTTACATAGTTTGAGAAGGAAAGCCAATCTTCTCATGTCTAACTCAGGCGCCGGGCTAAATGTAGCAAAGTTTGTGAACCACTAATATTAATGAGCAGGATTTAAACACTAAAGCACTTCATGCACCTACTTTATGCACAAAAAAACCCTTAAAAAACTTTAAACATTCTTTAGAGACAATAGATTTTATTTAGAATTGAAATGAGGAAAATAGGAAACATTTTTTTTTGTCATATTCATCGTTTAACAAATATTAAATGATGAATTCACCACATCTACTATGGATGAAAAGTAGCCTAGTGTCCGTTACAACTGTTCTGCATGGACTGAAGTGGTTATTTCTTTACCTGTTGAAATCCACCTCTCTTTGTCCTTCCCCATAACAAAGCAGGTGTTCTTTTGACGCTTCATGTTTGTTTAAAACCCTCCTGTTGTTTTCGAGTCAAAATGACCCGCCACTGTGTTAAAAAACAAAAAAAAATCCCCTAAACGATATTGTTTTTAACTTGAAATTTTATGACTTTTGCTAGATTGGCACCAACAGTAGAAAAAGTAAAATGTTGCTTTTATTCACATTTCCATGTAAGCTGTACAAAAAAAGGTACAAAGGTGGTCTTCGGGTCAAAATGACCCGTGAGGCAAAAAGAGTTGAAATCAAGGTCACAGAGTTATTTACAGACCACAGAATGTTACAATGTTTGAGTTGTTTTAATCAGTAGCAGACGTAAACAAGACAAATCATGTGGTCTTCTCGCGTACTGCTGTGCCTTTGATCAGTCTCAGATCAATTAGTAGTAGACGTGAACAAGACAGTAGCAGAAGTAAACAACACAAAGGCGTCATCGCAGACTGCAGAGCTCTTTTTCTGTGGATTTCCAGATAATGTAAAGGTGCTGCAGATGACCGGGGTCCCAAATTCTGTCTGTGCTGGAGCCATGAGTGTGCGTTATAACGCTGAAGAGGCTCTAGAGCTGATTTTTTCAGATATCCAGCAAGACAACTCTGATTCAGAAGAGGAAGTGGAGGATGTATCAGAAGAAGAAGATGGGGAGGAATACAACCCAGAGCATGATGAATCATTTTCAGAAGAAGAAGAAACCCCTGAAGCTGAAAGAGAGACTTTCCTTTCAAAAAATGGCAAGATAACATGGTCCTCAGCAGCATATGACCAACACGGCAGGCATGCAGAACAAAACGTCATAAAGATGACCCCAGGACCCACAAGATTTGCCGTTTCTCATGCCCATGACATTGTCTTTACATTCTAGCTGTTTATCACACCAGCAATAGAAAAAAAGCAAGCCAGCAAAATATGGGATCAAGTCATGGGTGGCTTGCAATGCCAAGTCAAGCTATGCTTGGAAAATGCAAGTCTATACCGGGAAGCCGACCAGTGGTTGCCCAGAGAAGAACCAGGGGATGCGAGTTGTGCTTCATGTGACAGAGGGACTGAGGGGTCAGAATCTGACATGTGACAATTTCTTCACATCTTATGAACTCGGACAGCAGCTCCTGGAGAGGAAGATCACCATGGTTGGTACAGTTCGCGTCAAAGGAGAGAGAGGTTTTCTCATCAAAGTTTGCCTTCACGCCCACCACCACTCTAGTTTCTTACCTCCCAAAGAAAAGCAAGAATGTAGTTCTTCTGAGCACACTGCACACAGACGGTGACGTTAGCGATCGTGAGGGCAGGAAGCCAGTCATCATCCTTGGCTACAACCGCAACAAGGGAGGTGTGGACAACCTAGATAAGGTGATTGGAACATACAGCTGCAGAAGGATGACTGCCCGCTGGCCCCTGGTCATCTTCCACAACATCATTGATGTTTCCTCCTACAATGCCTTTGTGATCTGGAGAGAGATCAACCCGACCTGGATGTCTCGTAAGCAGAACAAGAGTGAACACAAGGGTGTTCCTGGAGCAGCTGGGAAAGGCACTTGTAATTCCACTCATTGAAAGAAGAAAGCATGTCCCCCGCACAGAAGCCTCAGCAGCAGTTGTCAAAGCTATTCAGAGTGCAGGAGCTCCTGATCAACCTGAGGATCCAGCTACCACAGCCACTTCCCCAGCTAGGGCAAGTAAGAGGAAGAGATGTCAGTTCTGCCCTCAAAAGAAGGACTGTAAAACACATACTGTGTGCTGCAGGTGTAAGAAATATATCTTCAAAGGCTGCACACTTGCATACTGCCCTACATGTGCCAATTAGTTGAATAGGTTATGTTATTTTTCATATCTTGTATTGTACATTGTCTTCAATTGTTCACTGGAGAAAGAAAAGAAAGAAACTGAGTCATTGGGATGAATAAAAATGCATTCAAAACTCCGTTTTGCACATTTTTTTTCTTTTCTTAAGCTACAGAAATTAAGTGAAGAGGGAAAACTCAGTTATTCACACATTTTGTGGTGAATGACAAGTTGTTTCTTCAAGCAAGATGAAATTTGGTGTTTAAATTCAATTAAGCTGCTTATATTAGGGGTTTAGTGAAGACGGGTCATTTTGACCCGGAGGACACAGGGTGTATACCGAAAATGAGGACAACAGGACGGTTAAGCCTGTCCCTGTATCCACTGCATGCTTCCAGTCACAAAATCCAGTTATTGTAAAGGCAGCGTCTAACCACCTCCAGCCACTGTCTGTTTAGCCCTTTATCACTATAATTAGCGCTAGTGCTAGCGTCTGTAGCCTGGCTGATGTTAGCTCCAAAGCATCATTTACATTGGAAAAATACTTTTTTTAATCATGGTAACCTGGGTGGTGTTGCGTGTTTCTTTTGTTTTTTTTGTAAATTGGCTTGACTGAGGCTCTTCCATCCAGGGCAGATATAAAGTGACGCCGGGTCTGGGTGTGTGTGTGTGTGTGTGTGTGTGTGTGTGTGTGTGTGTGTGTGTGTGTGTGTGTGTGTGTGTGTGTGTGTGTGTGTTTCTAACTGACAAGCCATCTGCTAAAGCTGTAAGAGGAAAAGCTATAAGCGATTCAAGAAGGTGATTTGTTTTATTTTCAATAAGTGTGGAAAAACTATGACGGCGTATTAGGGCCACGTATGAAAGAGAAATGGTAAACTAGTCAAATATCAATAAAAGTATACAGCAAATAATTCAAATAATAATATTAACAAATCAGAAAAATCACAAATAAGTACAATATCATAAAAATAAGTATATGTAAAATAACTAAAATAAAATAACTGTATAAGGTTTAAGAAGCTGCTTGGAGGTGTGGCAGGAACCTTCTAATCCATAACTATGAGGCTGATGACCACTGATCACGGCCATTTAATGGAGTGATAACGTCTGAAGCTGGTGCTACGGACGAGGTTCATGTCTTATTTTGACAGAATAAATAAACACGTTTAAATAAAGTACTGATAGCCAGCTATATGTTGCTGCACTGGCATAGCAACATAATGTGCTACTTAGGGGAACGTGAAATCAATAAATGTATTGCATGACTTGTTCATTTAATGTCTGCTCATGGAAAAAGAACGCTGCACCGGAACTGACAGTACGATTTTATTTTGCATTTTTTTTGTGCATTTCTTGCCTCAGATTGCCGTTGGCTCAGAGTGGTGGCTGCAACCGTAAGTGCCTGAGAGTGGCAGCTGCAGCCAGACACTTGTGAAGAAAGTAACAAATTTACATGAAAAAGTAGCAGATTTATGAGAAAAAAAGTTGGAAAGTTTTACACGTCTAGTGTTTTATTTCACACTCCCTGTTGAACTACATCACTTCAGGATCAATACAGACACTGCTGCATGATGTGAACTATGTCTGCAGCAAACTCTGAAAAAAAAATAGGCTACGGTGTTTTGAAGTCTAGAATGAATAAAGAACACATGGGAGGTCTGATGACATCCTGCATAATAAGTTGCCACCTTTGGTAGAAAGAGCTGGTTTGTTTGCAGTTTGTTGGCCAAAGATTTGTGGCAAACTAGCATAGAAACAGACAGCTTTCCTTTTAACAGCGGTGGTGGATGAGAGACATGATGTAGACAGCAGATTGAAATATTGCTTTTCTATATGTTTATGCCCGTTGAAAAGATAAAGTATTGGATTTTTTTTTGCTTACATCTGCACCGGGGGAGTTGCTAATTTTAGAATTGAATACCTTATCAATGCACCTGTTCAACAGGCATAAGTTAAACATATCACGCTGTAACAAGCCGCCTGGTGTGTGCTGCGGCTCACGTCAGTATCAGCATTAATCACGCATCAATAATAATAGTGGCTTTAAAGCTTTAAAGTGGCTTTTTTTATTGCACTTAAAACGTTATATGCGCCACAATTCAGTTTCTCATCCACTGCCCCTGTTTTACACACACAGTACGCTACTCTGCAAATAAGGGAATATTGAAACAAGTTAAGACCAAAGCTGTCTGTATCTGCTGACTGTTTTTCAGTTTGTCACATATCTTTGGCCAAGTCTTATAAATGAGGTGCAGGCGGAAACAAACTAGCTCTTTCTACCAAAGGTGGCTACTTATTATGCATGATGTCATTGGACATTGTAGGCATTCTTCATTCTTTCTAAACTTCAAAACACAGTAGCCTGTTTTGATTTTGATGCAGACATAGTCTGTGGGGATCCTGAAGCGATGTAGTTCAACAGTGATGTAGTTCAACAGAGAACAAAACTCTATCTCCTTTTTTCTCATAAATCTACTACTTTTTTCTTGTAAATTTTCCACTTTTAATCTCATAAATCTGCTACTTTTTTCTCGTAAATATTATTCCCCTACCCAGGGTCCATAATTTCTTTTTTTTCATACGTGGCCCTAATACGCTTTCGTAGGAAACAGCTTAACATAAAAGCCTGTTATTTCATCATCACTCATTGTTTGTTATGAAAGAAATATAAATACATGCAAAATAGATACAATAATATAAGACCTGTAAGAGACTGCCAATTAAAATGTTATTTTATCAGAACAAAAAGCGATAAAGGTGCGTGTCGATTCTTCTTTTCTCCAAAGTGAAACTGTTGTACTTTTACATTCAGTAGAACAGTACAGGACAGTATCAGAGAATAATGTCGATCAGAGTTTATCTGTTGGACATTTGCTTTCTGCTGTACTAGGACCCTCTGGGAGAGTCTGGATTGGACTGTGTGTGTGTGTGTGTGTGTATGTGTGTGCTTGAATGGGTTTGGTTTTGAGTAACATTCTCTAAAAGCCTTTTTAGTGGGCTTCCGTTGGACTTGCGTTTTCTGGGAGATGACAAGGAATGAAGGGAGCTGTGGGATGGGGAGAGGAGAGAAGAAAATACCCACTTACCTGTTTTACATCAAACTGCCTTTCCCCTCTCATGTGTTGTCTTTTCTATTTAGCTGCCACTCCTTGTTCCCTACCCCTTTCTTTATTAAGATCTTTTCACAGGCATCACTACACTTTTATGTTTCATTTATTCATGTTCATTGTATTCCACAAGTATTATACTTTTTTTTTCTTTTCATTTTCCATTTTCCAGACAGTTGAGCAAAACCTGGGTTTATTTGCATGTTTGGTTCATGTTTGGCAGATAAGCAGCAGATCAGAGGTCATATCAGCTCAAATTGAAAATGAGTGCTTTCACATCTAAACCTTTTCAAGCAACCATGGTTTGTTTAGTCTGATATGAATGCTGTCAGTTAAACAAGGCTGATTGTAAAGAAGGACCTCCGCTTCCATGCAGTTTGTTTATTGGTGCCAATGCAAAACCAACTGTAGGACTGTGTGGTGGCATAATTTACTTAACACATGTACTAAATATGGGGACTTTTCAGAGGGTGATCTTTAAATTTATCTCTTAACATTTCTTGTTATGAACAAATGTTGTACTCTTATATTGGATATTTAATATTAGACATTGATAACATATGACTACATAACAACAAGTCACTCATGCCTGACACTGGTGGTGAAGAGGAGCACACATGAAGGCTGAATTGGTCGAAGTGATGCGCTCAGGTTTGAAAGATATCAAGGAAATTCCAGACTTTAAAACTGAGTTCGCCACATTTAAGTAAGACATTAAAAAAGAAATGAAGAACTCAAGGACTATAACAGGGACATTAACCAAAAGCTCACATAAACAATGTCAGAGATGGCAACACAAACTACAAGAATTGAGAAAGCCGAACAGGGCAATAGGGAGATAGAAAACTGGAACCGGCAGGTAAAAGGTACCCTTCAACAATCACAGAAAAAGAACTGTAATTACAGCGGGCACACCGGGCTTTAATATGCACAAGAGGCAGGAAAAGAGGTAGAGGTCACATAAATCTATTAGGCTATTAGGAAGATGACTCAGGAAACAACCAATTACAATACACAATCAGAGACCTTTCCTCTGGTCATCTGAAGTATGATGCAGTAGCAGTAAAGACCACATGAAATGATTACTATAAGACTTTAGATACACAACTGCTTCCATCTAGTGAGGATTCAAAAAGACAGTTTCTCAATAGTCTTGTCTTGCCAATGATTGGAGAATTGCAATAACAATCTCACAACCCTTATAACACCCAATGAAGTATCTAAAGCTATATCCAGACTTATGGCCCTGGAAATGACGGATACCAGAGTGGTACAGAACCTTTAAAGTCATAATTTCCAAATAATTGAGATCCCTTGTTTCTAGCGGCCTCTTGGGCAGTAAGATGTAACTGCAGGTGAGCCTGTTCTTTCAGAGCCTCCATCTTGTCATGTTGATGGTCACTGTGTGTGTTGACTTTTGATTTTTTTGCTCTTTTGTTAACTTTATTAAAACACATTCACCACAACTTCCATTCCGTCCCCTATATGTTACACTCTTAAATCCACACACACAGACATGTTTCTATTACACTTCTGCCCTTACTAGATCTAAATAGGCTGCAATGTTGGTGACGCTGCTGACAGCAGTTGGTCTGCCGGCTGCACTTGTCACTGCATTCAATTGTAATCGGAAATCAGGAACTTCCAACTTCTTAGTCAGGCTTGTCGCGAGGGAATGTTGCCACAGACATACAGAATGTAATACTCAAAAAGGCAAGTAGAAGTGCTTTCATGAGTCGGTCATATGATCAGTCACCATTGTTTTAACTCACTCTTTGATAGATAGGAACTTAAAAGACGATTGACTAGATTCAAACCTTATGGATTACAAGTTTAAATAACGACTCATCCCCCTCACATCATCCCTCAACTGGATTCTTAAAGAAGGTCAGTTACCACCCTCATGAAAAAAGGCAATCATTTCTGTAATCCCTAAAGAGGGAAAAGACAGAATACTGTTATAATTATAGACCCATATATATTCTTAATGTGGACTACCAGAAATACACATACATTATAGCAAAGAGGATTGAAAAATGAATGACTGATTTATTGGATAGAGATCAAACCATTTCCATGAAGGGTAGACAGTTTTAGGCAGATTAAAATCAACAACTCTATACAAACAAACAAACAAAAAAAGTGTTATTTTGTCAAGTCTTGACGCTGAAAAGGCTTTTACAGCGTGGTTGGGATTTCCTATATCTAGTATTAGAGCCATTTGGATTCAGCCAAGACTCAATTAAATGCATTAAGAATATAAATCAAAAACTATAAAATATCTGGGTGTGACTTTAACAAGACAAGCAACTCATCTTTATAAACTAATCATAACCAGATATTTTCAAAGATTAGAAGGGACATTGACAAATGGTCAGTCCTGCCATTTGATTTTGGCTCAAGAATGAAGGTAAATCAAAATGAACATTTCCCTAGGCTGTTGACGTTTTTCAATCTCTTCCTATTAAGATTACTCATGAAAATTTTAAAATTTGCAATAAGATGATTTCTAGATTTCTATGGAATGCTAAAAAGTCCCAAATAAAATACCGTGCATTACAACTGGCCAAAGATAAGGCTCAAATAGTATTATTATGCAGCACAACTCGGACCAATGCTCAAGTGGTGTGACAATGACTATAGTGCTAAGTGGAAAAACATTCAGGGCGCACACTGTCCTTCCGCACCTTTAGCAGTCTTTAGCAGTCATTCCAGGACAGGCCAGGCCAGGCCCTAACTGGTAATATTAAACAACTAAAGGCATTACAATATTCAATATATCCCATAAGTTTTCACATGCTGAATATTTGGTTTCATCTAATTAAACAGTACAAATTAAAAAGGGAAGTGAGACTGTTGAGTTGGTTAGCCTATGATGATAGATTTGAACCAAGTTTGAGTGACCAAACCTTCAGGAAATGTGGGGGGGGGGGGATCAGCAGTGTGTACAAGCATTAAAACATGTAAATATAATAAGTTTTCAGACCTTGGAAGGAAGATTTGGATTAGAAAATGGGGAGTTCTTTAGGTATTTGCAGTTGAGTTATTATTTTGTAAAGGGAATACAAAACACAAAACCCTTGAATGGGCTGCTTGATGCACTTATGCTGACAAACAGTGGTATTAAATTCAAGGTAGCATCAGTGCTCTACCAACAGTTAAGAGACTCTAAAGCCTCCTCTACTATATACATCAAAGCTAAATGGGAGCGCGAAATGGAAATTGAAAATGCAATGGAAGAATGGCTCAATATATGCAAATAGAAGCAATGGATGATCTATGACAGTGGAAAATACTCAAGGACTAACTGATATAAAAACCTATATAATACCTCAAGATACTGGATTTGGATAAGCCCTTCTGACATAAAGGACAGCTATATCATCTTTTGTTTGTTTTTTTGTTTTTTTCTATGTTGTTGATTGTAAAGTTGTGCACAAGTTATCATAAACAGTACTTTTGATTGTATGTACTAATAAAAATCAAAAGACACTAAATAGCGCAATGGATGGCTGGGTGAACCTCTCACATGTCAAAACCTCTGAGTATGACCAGGGCTCTCAAGCGTGCAAAAACTAAGGCTGTGATCACACCGCACACAAAGTGTGTGGCTCTTAAAAGAGCCGTTATGTTGCAGTGAGATCCGGCCGTCAGTGATTTAACCTCCGTAGTTGTAGACGGTGCTGACCTGCCTCTGCGGCTCTCCTGTAGATCAGATCAGGATATGCTCATGGGATACGCTTCACTCTGCACTGACGGCTTTCTTCTTCTTCTTCTGGATTTCCGACTGGATGCCTAAAGGCATGTTGCTGCCATCCACAGGTCAGAGTTATATCCATTATATTATATCCATAGGAACAGTCTGGTTTCGGATTCAGGTCATTTGTAACTGCAGTGTGTCTTTGGCAGTGAACGTAGGCTAAGTCATTGCTAAAAGCAGCCTCCACTGAAGGCATCTCCCTAAAACCATACACATACATCTATTCCTATATTATCTAAACTCCTTTTAATGCACTAACTGTGAGAACTGACAGAAATACTTTCCAGTGGAATTGAATCTTGTATAGTTACATGTGACATCTAAAACTGGTTGATTGATTGATTGATTGATTCGTTGATTGATTGATTGACTGCTTGATTGATTGATTGATTGATTGACTGACTATACTACCAATCCTATGCCCTTTGTGACACCAGAGAAGATAAACAAAAGATAAAGATAAAGTTTTGTTGAGACGGACAATAGCATTGTTCTCTATTAATGCTAATGAGACCACTGTGTCAGCACAGCAGGACTCCCAACACAAAGATCTCTGGCAAAAATATGCAGAGAAGGGAAAAAGTAGAACCTGGCTCAGCTTTTGTTTAAACACAATGTGATGTCATCTGGTAAGGCGCTACATTGAACAATAGTATATAACTTTGTACATAACTTTTGTATAATAGGGTAATGCTACTGGTCCTAGTAAAGCATGGATGCATATGTGCACAAGCATTGACGGCGGTCCTGACATCTATTTATATATGTCTTTTCCCAGCAACGGACATTTAAAGAGATGCAGCCGCACGGTTTGTGGTGGTATGATGTGGAGGTGGAGTAAATGAGTGAAAAGGGGTGAATGAGTGATTGAGTGAATTCAAATATTTTTAAAAAGTCAGACAAAACTAAATCTCCGAGGGGTGATGATGTATAAGCAAGAAGCAGTCGAGCCGCGGCCCAGATCATTTCAAGTAATGTGAGTACAAACAGGCCAGGGCCACTGGGGAAGAGGGGGGGGGGGGGGGGGACAATCACCCTAAGCACGGGGCATGGTACGAATGGACAGTGTGAGTGAGTATGTATGTTGGCAGATACAGCAGCTCTCACTGGCTGATATCGTCAGTTATTCAGTACCTGCGTCAAGTTTGTCTGGGTGAAATTACAACATTAAGCTTAATTTCTTTACAATTGAGACAATTATATGTCAACAGTGTATCAAAGCCGCACTAACCTCATAGTCATAGCAGGGCCAGAAGCGGAGAAACTCAATTTTCATTTCTACTTCCAATGAACAAGTTTTCAGTCTCTCTTTTCTGGGCCTCTGTTTCTTCTAATGGCCACCTCAATTGCAAAGTTATGGTCTCTCTCCCTCTCTCGCACTCACACACACACACTCACACACACACACATACACATACACACACACACACACACACGACAGGCCTGTGCACAGACCATATTACAATATGTCCTTAGAACCTGCAGGCCTCTTTGAATTAATTACCAGTATGTTGAGACAAGACACTAATCAGAACAGTGGTCTAACAAGACCACCAATCTCCCTGGACTGCACATGAATATACAGGGCGGAGGGTACAAACATGCCCAACCCCCAAAATGCACGCACACACACACACACAGGGCATGAGAGTGTGTTTACCCATGCATTCTTTTGTCTATTTAGCTGATCGCACTTGGTTATTCTGCACACATATGCTCTATTGACATGCAGCACAAGGAGGGTGGTTTATGCTGGTTTAGCATTGGAATTCCCAAGTGTGTGTGTGTGTGTGTGTGTGTGTGTGTGTGTGTGTGTGTGTGTGTGTGTGTGTGTGTGTGTGTGTGTGGCATGTATTTCCACACACGTTGTCAGTGTGTGCATGCACCTAAAGAATGTCGCAGGGTGTAGCAGGGTCCTGCCGTTGTTTGTTTAATAGTAGCTGTGCTTTAATGAGAACACACATCCCACAAGCAGCATTCCTAGACACTGGTGAATTCCAATGTCTTTAGCTCCACCAATGAGCCGTCAAAAAGTTTTTAGGTCCCAGGTCAAGGTCTGTATTGATTGGATAATTGTTCCTCTGGAGGCAAACAAGTGTGTGATCCTCACTGCATTATCATTTTCAGCCTATTTATCTGTCTTTATTTGCAGTAAACACGCATCTCATTATGTCAAGAAAGGCAACTCTCCAGAAGACAGCGAGGCTGCTCGCTCCCTGCTGGCTTTTCCATAGGGCTTTCTGTGCAGCTGGACACAAAATGGCAGTCACAGGGGTTTCAGACAGCTTAATCGTGGTTGAGATAGAGTTGATCTCAGTGAGTCTTCCCTGGGCAGTGATCTGGCTTCGTTATCCTGGGCTTAGATTGTCTGGAGACAGACAGGGCCAACATGATGTTCAGGACGGTTTTATGAGGAAAACAAGATTTGTGAAATTAACCTTTTATAAAACCATAATGAACTCTACTGAACTCTATCACTATTTATTTATGAAAGCTTGCACACAAATACTGGTAATTTACAGTTAAGGAGGATACCTTTTTCTATGGAATTAAAATAAAAAATACATATTTTGTATTCTTTTTTAATTTATTGCATTCTACTGTATGCTTGAACACGTCAAGACAATAACAATAACACTGGCAAATTTGATCTTTTGGGAGATTATTTGAGACTGTCCCTCCCTAAAAAAACCAATGTTTTTGTTTTCATCGCAAGTGATGTCTTGCTTTCTAAAATTTATATTTTACACAGAGCCTGATGATTGGCTGCAGTCTGGGCAAAGTTCATCTGACTGTACTGGCTGAGCTGCAGTGACACAACTTGTTAAAAATCTGCAAAGTTTCCCATTAAGTAGCAACACTGTAAAGCAGTGTGGGCCTTTTTTACTGTTAGAATCATTAAAGAGCAAAAACAGTATGTGTATATATTCAATATACGTAAGTAATCATTAATGATTTGGTGTAATCTGCTAATTTTAGTTGCACATGTTTTAATATGTCCTTAAAACCTCTCGGGGTAATTTGTATCACTGTAACATACATACATCTACTCAAGGAAGTGAAACAGCTCAGTCATGTTGCTGTCGTATCAGAAAAGTTATTTGGGGTCTTTCTGGTTCCTGTCACTCTTCTCATCCCCCCCCCCCCCCCCCCCCCTTTCAACCTGGCCTTAGCTGTTAGACTTGACTTCTTGTACACATCAAAAATTGTCCACCTTTTTGTACTTGGAACCATAGGGTTCCACCGTCTGGATGATGTATATTCTAGCATAGTCATCATTTGTCTTTGAGGTGCATGGAGGTAGGACACTGAGCCATGTATGATGGCGGCCTTTTTCCTCGGTTCTCTGTATGGGATTTTCATTTGTGCTTGAATAATTCAGCCAACTGTGACTTCTGACATGTATGAAGCTTGCCACTCTGACTGAGAGATGCAGGAGACGACTAGTGATGTCCAAATGAAGCCTCATGAAGCATCAGTTGTATTTGTTGAGTCCACTAGATGGAGCTCTTGTTTTAAAGAAAAGAACTCAAAGAATAGTGATTCAGTGTGTTTTCAACCCTTTGTTGAGCAGAGAGCTCCATCTAGAGGAAACAGAAAATAATGAAAATGCTTCATGAAGCTTCATTTGGACATCATTAGAGACGACTAGTTATCATCCTTGGAGAATTAGTCCCAATGACTATTCTTGCATGTGCTGAAGTGACGTGAGAGCAGCTGACAGTTATCGTTCCTTCAAGCTGCCCCCAGCTTGCTTTAAGACTTGTTTAAAAAAGGAAACTTTGCTTGATTGGACGATAGAATAAACATTAATTTCCATTCTGTTGCCCCTTCAGGATAACCTAATCTTTGTCTCGCCGTTGATGTGTACCAACCACTTTGTGTCTAGTTCAAGTAAATCAGCTGACTCTTCCAGGGGTCCGTTTAACAAGGCAGGTTCAAAAAACTCTGAGTCTAACCCTGAACTCTGAGTTGATCTACTCTGAGATAGGAAACTCTGAGTTTTCAGTTCCAGAACAGCAGATTTGCGTTAGGTTGATCAACTCAGAGTAGTTTGACCTGGAGTTAAGCGCGTGCACCACAAGTAAAAAAAAGACAGCATAAATGGAGCCCTGATTCGACAAGTCACCATAGCAACGGGGAAGCAAAGGGCTACGCTACAACTGGAATTGGAAATATTAATGCGCTCATACGGTGAGTTTGAGCAGGTTTACACCGCTGCAGCAGCAAAAGAGAGGGAGACGGTGCGGGAGAACATTGCAGCTCGGGTCAGTCCATAAGTTTAAATGTAGTCCTGTTGCAATCACAATAATATCACAGGGGAAACTGCTTGAGTGGGAGCCTATTAGTTTAATTCATATAAGTGCAACCCCGCGGGGGAGAAGCGCACTTGGCAGCAGCTTAAGATGAAAAATAAAAACAGGTAAAACATCGGCACAGTCTCATGGTGACGCCTCATTTTGAGCATGTTTTACATGGTAAAGTAAATATTAACGTAAGTGGCTGTTTTATATGTTGTATAAAAAACTCCCATTTGCAAAAAACCGCAGCGCAGCACACAATATCTGCTGTGATATAAGAGCATTACTGGTTGTTAATGTTGGAAATGTAAGGAGGGATGAGATGGACTGTGACATGAAACGGTGTTGTGCGTATTCAGCACCCCTGCCGTGAAATAGACCCCCTAGCATTATAGGTGATATTCTGGATCAGAAGGCTGTTGTTTCCACCTATAGGAGTAGTTTATATACCGGTAACCCAACTAAAAGCACACACTTTTGAACCTATGAATTGCAAGAAAAGCTGGGATTATATTTAGGAAACGCTAAGTCAAATACATTCAACTTGCTCAAAAGATCCATTTCATTCATTTTGTAATTATGGCTGCAGTATATTAAGGACGTCTATGCGCGGTCTGATAATCATCTCCCGACAAATATTTAATTGTCTTTGCGGTAATGCGTCACCTTCATCCACGGGATCGTTATCAAAAGGACATGCCATGGTAGTGGAAATATTCACCACCTAATATAACTTCTGTATAGGCCTACTGAATGATTTTTATACGTTGTATAAAAAAAACTCCCTTTTGCAAAAAAACGCAGCGCAACACACAATATCTGCTGTGATATGAAACGGTACCGCTCAAAAAGAGAATTGCCTGGAAATGCAAGAACATCTATAATCAATAGTTTGATAATCATCTCCCGACTAATATTTAATTCTCTGTGCAGTAATTCTGCACCTTCATCCACGGGATCATTATCAAAAGGACACGCCATGGTAGTGAAATAGTCACCACCTAATATAACTTATAATGTCTGATTTTTGCAATGATTTTCTGAAAAAACAGACGACAGAACTATACTACGCCAAAACTCGCGTGCTGACTGAATGTATGAGGAAATCAAATACCGTGTGTGGCTGAAAGAGGGCGGAGACAGAGAGAAACCGACCAGGTTAGTTTCAGAGAGCATGTTACCATGGTAACTGACCAAGAGGTTAAGTTACCTCTCTTTGTGAAGCAGGCTAGAGTTACTCCTCTATCTCTGGTTTGAGTTACCTCCCTTTGTGAAACGGAAAACTCAGTTTCCCTCATTTCAGGGTTAACAGACTCAGAGTTTTCACTAAACCTGCTTTGTGAAACAGGCCCCTGGAATGAGACTCCTACCCTTGTGCATATGACAAAAAAGAATTTCAATCAATCAATATCAGGAAGTGACCAAGTGTTCTTGTAAGAAAGGTTGCAACCAAAGATGCAAGTGCTCTCACTTTGGGCTCCTGCATACAGCACTCTGTAAGCAGTGAGCAGTTTTGTGTTAAAACCATAGAAAAAATGGACATAGCATACATACATCATAAACTTTAACCTCCACTTAAATAAAAACTAGCCTGGTACAAAATAAATTCACCCCCCTCAGTCTTGTCATGGAGAAATTACCTAAACATACAAATAGAATGGTTTTTTTTTGTTCCAGGCCTTAAATAGGTTTAATTATGCTGTAAAAACAGCCTGTTTATGGGGGTAAATGAGAAACTGCTCTATTATGCAAACTACCCCTAGTGGACACTCAGGGAACTGCAGTTTTTGGCACTTCAGTATTGGATCAACCAGAAAGTCACTGTGGTGGGGGGCTTGGTTACAACTGAAGGACGGACAATCAGATCAATGCAGTTTTATTTCTGTTCTTTTTTGTTACTTTTCCAGTAGTTTTATTGGCATTATACTGTTCCATTACAAATGTCATATTTCACGACGACAACCATTAAACCAGTGTTAAACTAATAACATGTTATTATAGCATGTTTTAAATAATGCAAATTGACACGGATATCATTCAAATTGGACAGCTACCACTTTTTCTTTGAAAAAACAAATCAACATAAAGAGACCAATTTGGTTTCAGGATTTCAGGACAACCAAGCCAAACTTCATGCTTGTACCTCCATTTGACAGTATTTTCTTATACTCATTAAATTATTAATAAATCAGATTGCTTTAATAGTAGGTGGATAAAATGTACAGTATCAGTAGGGTCTTCTCAGATACAGTTGTTGGTATAGAGGGATTAGAGCAGTGGGGAGAGTACTCAGCCTCTCCGGGAACCATCACCTTATCGTAGTGGAGAGGTTTGTGTGTCCCCGTGAACCTGAGGGCTGTGTTGTCTGGAGCCTAGTGCTCCTGGTAGGGTCTCCCATGGCAAAGTGGTCTCAGGCGAGGGGCCGGACTAAGAATGCTTCACAAAGACTCAATGGACAAACAACAAAGAGGAAGAGAGACCCTGCCCGGAGGAAGCCCGGGGCCCCCATCTGGAGCCAGGCCCAGACGTAGGGCTCGCCGGCGAGCGCCTGGTGGCCGGGTTTGCCACGGAGCCCGGCGGGGCACAGCCCAAAAAAGTGACGTGGCACCTCCCTCCTCTCCATCCTGTGGGCCCACCACTCGCAGGAGGAACCACTTGGGTCGGGTGCGCTGCTGCACGGGTGGCAGTTTTGGTGAGGGGGAGGTGGAGTGCTACCAGTTAGATCTGTCGGGGCTTACCTCCACACACAGTCTCAGTTCTGGAACCGTACTCCTGGATAGGGGTTGGACACTATTCTTCTCTGGAGTTGCCCAGGGTGTGAGGCGCCGGGCGGGTCTGGGGATACTCACAAACCCCCGGCTGAGCGCCACGGTGTTGGAGTTCACCCCGGTGGACGAGAGGGTCGCCTCCTTATGCCTGCGGGTGGTAGGGGGGAAAACTCTGACTGTTGTTTGTGCATATGCGCCAAACAGCAGTTCAGAGTATTCGGCCTTCTTGGAGACCCTGAATGGAGTCCTGCATGGGGCTCCGGTAGGGGACTCCATAGTTCTGCTGGGAGACTTCAACGCCCACGTGGGCAATGATGGAGACACCTGGAGAGGCGTGATTGGGAGGAACGGCCTCCCTGATCTAAATGCGAGTGGTTGTCAGTTATTAGACTTCTGTGCTAGTCACGGATTATCTATAACTAACACCATGTTTGAACATAAGGATGCTCGTAAGAGTACGTGGTACCAGAGCACCCTAGGCCAAAGGTCGATGATCGATTTTGTGATCGTATCATCTGATCTGAGGCCGTATGTTTTGGACACTCGAGTGAAGAGAGGGGCAGAGCTGTCAACTGATCACCATCTGGTGATGAGTTGGATCAGAGGATGGGGGAAGATTCTGGACAGACCGGGTAAACCCAAACGAGTAGTGCGGGTGAACTGGGAACGTCTGGAGGAGGCCCCTGTCCGAGAGATCTTCAACTCACACCTCCGGCGGAGCTTTTCTGGCATCCCTGTGGAGGTTGGGGGCATTGAACGGGATTGGGCAATGTTCAAAGCTTCCATTGCTGAAGCTGCAGCGGTGAGCTGTGGCCTGAAGGGGCGGTAACCCTCGAACACCGTGGTGGACACCGGTGGTCAGGGAAGCTGTCCGACTGAAGAAGGAGGTCTTCCGGGATATGCTATCCCAGAAGACTCCGGAGGCAGTTGCAAGGTACCGACAGGCCAGAAGGGCTGCAGCCTCTGCTGTGTCAGAGGCAAAGCAGCGGGTGTGGGAGGAGTTCAGAGAAGCCATGGAGAAGGACTTTCGGGCGGCACCAAGGTGCTTCCGGAAAACCATTCGACATCTCAGGAGTTGGAAACGGGGAACTGTCCAAGCTGTTTACAGTAAGGACGGGACGCTGGTGACCTCAGCTGATGAGGTAATCGGCCGTTGGAAGGAGCACTTTGAGGAACTCCTTAATCCAACTAACACGCCCTCTTTTGTAGAGGCAGAGCTGGAGGCTGATGGGGAATCATTGTCAATATCCCTGGCGGAAGTCACTGAGGTAGTCAAACAACTCCACAGCGGCAAAGCCCCAGGGGTTGATGAGATTCGTCCAGAAATGCTGAAAGCTTTGGGTTTGGAGGGGCGGTCTTGGTTGACACGCCTCTTTAACATTGCGTGGAAGTCTGGGACAGTGCCAAGGATGTGGCAGACCGGGGTGGTGGTTCCTCTTTTTAAAAAGGGGGACCAGAAGGTGTGTGCCAACTACAGAGGTATCACACTACTCAGCCTCCCTGGTAAAGTCTACTCCAAGGTGCTGGAAAGGAGGGTTCGTCCTATAGTCGAACCTCAGATTGAAGAGGAACAATGTGGATTCCGTCCTGGACGTGGAACAACGGACCAGCTCTTCATTCTCGCAAGGATCCTGGAGGGGGCCTGGGAGTATGCTCATCCAGTCTACATGTGTTTTGTGGATCTGGAGAAGGCATATGACCGGGTTCCTCGGGAGATACTGTGGGAGGTGCTGCGGGAGTATGGGGTGAGGGGGTCACTCCTGTGGGCCATCCAATCTCTGTACACCCAAAGCGAGAGCTGTGTCCGGATCCTCGGCAGTAAGTCAGATTCGTTTCCGGTGGGGGTTGGCCTCCGCCAGGGGTGCGCTTTGTCACCAATCCTGTTTGTGATTTTCATGGTGGGGAGGGGTTGCAGTTCGGTGGGCTGATGATCTCGTCTCTGATTTTCGCAGATGATGTGGTCCTGATGGCATCGTCGGTCAGTGACCTTCAGCACTCACTGGATCGGTTCGCAGCCGAGGGTGAAACGGCTGGGATGAGGATCAGCACCTCTAAATCTGAGGCCATGGCTCTTAGCAGGAAAACGGTGGATTGCTTACTCCAGGTAGGGAATGAGTCCTTACCCCAAGTGAAGGAGTTCAAGTACCTCATGTTCACGAGTGAGGGGACGATGGAGCGTCAGTTTGGCCGGAGAATCGGAGCAGCGGGGGCGGTGTTGCAGTCGCTCTACTGCACTGTTGTGACGAAAAGAGAGCTGAGCCGGAAGGCAAAGCTCTCGATCTACCGGTCAATCTTCGTTCCTACCCTCACCTATGGTCATGAAAGCTGGGTCATGACCGAAAGAACGAGGTTGCGGGTACAAGCGGCCGAAATGGGTTTTCTCAGGAGGGTGGCTGGAGTCTCCCTTAGAGATAGGGTGAGAAGTTCAGCCATCTGTGAGGAACTCGGAGTAGAGCCGCTGCTCCTTAGCGTTAAAAGGAGCCAGTTGAGGTGGTTCGGGCATCTAGTAAGGATGCCCCCTGGGCGCCTCCCTAGGGAGGTGTTCCAGGCACGTCCAGCTGGGAGGAGGCCTCGGGGAAGACCCAGGACTAGGTGGAGAGATTATATCTCCATACTGGCCTGGGAACGCCTCGGGATCCCCCAGTTAGAGCTAGTTAATGTGGCCCGGGAAAGGGAAGTTTGGGGTCCCCTGCTAAAGCTGCTGCCCCCGCGACCCGACCCCGGATAAGCGGATGAAGATGAGATGAGATGAGATGAGATGGAGAGCACTCATCCTTGGGTGGTGGCAGTGCTGATGGTAAGGGTGCTGGATGTGATTTTTTTTCCCCAGCCTCACCTGCTGCCTCTGATCTGTCAGACAGTTTTTGTCAGTTGACATCGAGGGGCTGGGAAAGTAAACTGGGTGTGTTTGAAGCAGAGGATTTTTGGGATGATTTAAATGAATGGCCTGATCTTTGGATAATCAATAGAAATTGGATAGCACAAACATAGTCCTATTGAACATACTAATTATGTCACTTAATTATTATTATCACTTGGTATCACTTCACATGGTAGAACTGTATGAAATAAATTGGCAGCTGATTTTCAACTGCTTATTGGGAATTAATTTAATATAATTCTATAATTATTTGGTTGTTACTTGCTAATTGTTAGCTACATACCAGGGAAGAGCTGGAAATAAAGCTTTTGTTATCATTGCTAAGAATTCATAATACTTAACTATAAACTATAAATTACCAGCTATTTATAACCTACTTATTTGGAATTAGTGGAATAAAATTATTAAATAATGTTGGGGTAGTTTTTTGATATATTTTGGGGCAGATTTGGGGATCATTTTAAAGAAATTTAAAATATGATACTTTATAATTATCACCTACTTACTATGAAATGTGTGGACCTGTAAAATTAAGTGTTACTATAACTTTAAACTAGATCACACCATAGATTTTTTTTTCTCTTGGAAAGGGAGGTCAATTTGGTATTATTCATAGCACAGCACTTCCTTGAGCCGGTCTCTGTTACTGTAACTGGTGTTTTAAACCGAGTTGAAGCTTTTTACACCACATCCAACTCAGCTCTTGAGGGAAAATGGCCAGCAGTAGTTTGTTGGTAGCAGCAAATTTTGTACGGACAGTCAGCTCGTCCCATATAGAATTAATCAGATGACTCTTAATAAAAAACTTATATTCCCTTAGAAATGGCCAGAGTGGTATTGATTGTGCTGTCAGGCCTATGCAAATGCCGCTCTTTGCCATCACTTTTTGACCAGATGATGTTGGGCATCTGACAGCTTAATTTGACAGCAGAAGTGTCTGCACTGTTTATCCGATCTACCCGAGCACACTGCAACACTGCTTTTCATTGCATCAGTGGATTTTTACAACAAAGATTTATTTTTGTCATAAGTTCTTGTCATATTTCGTGTCATAAGTTTGTGTTAGAATTTTTTATTGAATTGTTTAAATATTTTACGAGCCTATGAGTTTGTCCAGAAGGGAAGGAAAATTTCCCTTCTTTTATATGGTTCTAGAAGATTTAAGGGAAATTGTGAGTAATAGCCTAAAGTGAGATATTACTGTCCAGCTCATTTATTCTCTTAGTAAATAGATTGGAATTACAACAGAAAACAGCCTTGTGTTTTGGAGCCTCAGGGTGTGATGTCACCTGCCATATTTGTTTTAAAGTTATCTATAAATCCCTTATTAGTTAATCTGCTTTATTATCAAAGAGCTAGCTAATGCAATTAGGAATGCAGCTCCTGCTGTTTTACTCTACTGCTAATAATTCCTCTGACATTTGTTCAATAATGAGGTTTTAGTCAAAATGATGACCCAATTAGACCTAGTTTCACATTCATTTGATTTCACAGAGAAGCTAGTTACTTTTCACCTAATATGTAATAACAGTAGAATTAATATCAGCCACAGTAATTGAGTTTCACGGCAACATTAAGTAAGTTATAGCAAAGATGAGAGGCTAAAGGGCAAATATGATATTTAAACTGGGCGAATTGTCACTCACTGTGCCAAAGACAAATACAGTAATGTGTTTTTTTTCCTGCACCAATACTGCAAACCAAGCACTGCAGTTTTATGCACATTTAAGAGGAAGGGGTTATTTGTTATGAGGCATAAACAAGAGACTTTATTTTTTAGCATTTTAGCACAGCCAGTTAATAAAGCCATTCCCTGGCTGTGGTGTTGCAGTAGGGGCCGTTTGCAGTATAGTTTGGTGTGTGTGTGTGCGTGTGCGCGTGTGTGCCAGCCACCCAACCTCCCACCCAATGCCCCCTTGCAACTCTTTTCCATTCTTCTCTTTTTCCCAATTGAAATTGCATGCCTTTAATTTTCTCTGCTCCATTCCTTCATCCCGTCATTAATATTTAAAGCAACACCTTGAGCAAACTCACTTACTAAAGAGAGTGAGAGATAAAAAGAGGAAAGTGGGTGAGGGGATTGTGTTCGCAGGAATCCTTTAATCCAGGGGAATTAGCTGTTTAATAGCAAATCGCCCTTTGTAGGTTACAGGGCTTAAACTTAAAGCCAACACTCTCTGACACCTGCTTAAACACTTCTAACCGGAAAACTCACACAGATATGCCCACATCACAGCGCAAAGATGTACTGTAGATATGGAAGATTTCTCATTGTTTTTTTTGTTTTGTTTGCATGTTTATCATACTGTGATTAAGTTTGACAGAGTTACAATGCAAATTTATTGTCCACCACACTTTGTAGAATAAAACATTACCAACTAACAGAGCTTACAGATAAACAACAGATAAATCATCAATAATGTCAACACATGGGTGTTGGTCATATTCTTTTTGGTGCCTCTCTAGTCTTTGGACCACTCCAAGCACTTTACAGTACATGCCACATCCAGTCACACACAAATTCACACACTGACGACAGGGGCTGCCATGCAAAATGCCACCTGCTCATCAGGATTTAATCTAACCATTCACATAACGATAGCCACTATTCACCCATACCAGTACCAAAACTGGCTCCTTCCGTGGCAAACAACCCACCGCCCATGTAGCCCTTCCTTATAATATTTCCTAAGGGAAGCATATATAAGGTGAATAGAATGGGTCCATGGACAGAACCCTGTGGAACTCTGTGACTGACTTTAGTGTGCATGAAGGATTTGTCATTAAAATGTACAAACTGAGATCTATCTGATAAATATTTCTTAAACCAGTTTAATGCGGTTCCTTTAATGCCAATTAGATGCTCCAGTCTCTGTAGCAGGATGCAATGGTCAATAGTGTCGAAGGCAGCACTAAGATCTAATAAAACAAGTACAGAGACAAGTCCTTTGTCTGAAGCTATTAGAAGGTAGTTAGTCTTTTTTACCAGTGCTGTCTCGGTGCTATGATTACTAGAGGACTTTATCACTTGAACATTAACATATTTTTGTTTTTTGATAATTTTACAAAAATGTGAGAGACTTTTGTGAGATATCATACAAACCTGTTGATGAGAATAAGTTGACCAAAGTCAACATCACTTAAAAAGGCTGCAGTTGAGGTTATAGGTCCTAATAATGAGGGTGGGATGGTGGTTAGCACTGTTACCTCACACAGCAAGAGGGTTCTTCAGATTCTACAAAAAAACAACTTTTAATTATCCCTCAATCAGTTTTCTGCACTTATTCATACATTTACTCAATGCTTATCAACGTTTAGCAGGGCACACACACACACACACACACACACACACACACACACACACACACACACACACACACACTAACCAGGGGATCAAACAGCTGCTATCAGCTCTCATTCTCATGATCATTTTGCAGACGATGACAACTGTGTGTTGTCCCAAGCAGAGATAAAGCCTATGCAGGAAACAGCGCTGTGTGTTTTTAATATTCGACAGGCGGTAAGTCATTTACTCCTCAGCACATAACGAGATGCTATCGTCTCTGCTCCCCTCACCCACCCCTGATGAGTGAACAAACGTAAAACTGGAGAGAAAGGGAAGACAAAAGAAGAGCTCAGTAGCTGCCTTTTCCTTTAATAAAAGAAATAAACACATTAAGACATAAATATACTGTATTCACCTGCAGAGTCTCAGCCTCATGGATGTGGTCAGTGCGTTTCCATATTGCACCAAAGCCAAAAACCCCAACTGTGAAATGAAGGGGTTTTGTCTTCACGGATGAAATGTAAAATGAAATAGCCTCTGGCTGTTCTTAATTTTCTCGTGAACTATAGATGTGTCTAGCTGTTAGAGCAGAGGTCTGCCAGAGTGAATTTACTGTTGTATTCATGGAAGAAGCTGCGTGAGTGGCAGCCTGTTACAGCAGCTCTCGCTCACTTTTGAGCTTTTACCTCTTTTTATATTTCTTTTGCACTTTTTTTAACTATTCTTTCTTAACACTCTTTTGAGACGCGTGTGCCGTTCCGGAGCCGCTCGCCGTCGCCTGGAGGACACGCTACAGACCCGTCCTCCCGTCTATCATCATGGGGAATGTAAGATCTCTTCCCAACAAGATGGACGAGCTAACGGCGCTGACCTGGCATCAGAGGGACTACCGCGAGTGCAGCATCATAGTGCTCACTGAGACGTGGCTAACGGAGCTGACCCCCGACACGGACGCTAACCTGGACGGGTTTCAATTACGGCGGGCAGACAGGACGGCAGAGAGCGGTAAGAGGAAAGGAGGAGGGCTGGCTGTGTTTGTTGATGACAGTTGGTGCAACTCTGGGCACATCACTGTTAAGGAGCAAGTCTGCTATAAGGACATCGAACTCTTAGCTGTTAGCACGAGGCCGTACTACCTCCCGAGGGAGTTCACACAGGTGATTGTGTTAGCTGTGTACATCCCCCCCTCTGCTAACGCTGATGCAGCTTGTGATGTTCTTCATTCAGTCTCAAGCTCACTGCAGACACAGCACCCACAGGCCCTCTTCCTCATCTCTGGGGACTTTAATCATGCCTCTCTGTCCTCTACTATGCCCACATTCACACAGTATGTCACCTGCCACACCAGAGACAATAAAACGCTGGACTTATTGTACGTCAACATCAAGGAGGCATGCAACTCATCCCCCCTCCCTCCCCTGGGAAGATCTGACCACAACCTGGTGCATCTTCTGCCTGTGTACAAGACCCTCGTAAACAGGTTACCAGTGGAAGTCCGCACAGTTAAAGCATGGACTAAGGAGATTCTGAGGGACTGCTTTGACTCAACTGTGTGGGAAGAACTGTGTGTTTCTCATGGGGAGGACATTGACAGCTTAACAGACTGCATAACAGACTACATAAACTTTTGTGTTGATAGCACTGTACCCACCAGGACTGTACGGTGTTTTTCAAACAGCAAGCCCTGGATTAATCATGACATAAAGGCCCTTCTTAAGGAGAAAAAGAAGGCCTTTAGGTCAGGAAACAAGGAGGAGCTGAAGGCTGTGCAGAGGGAGCTGAGGAAGAAGATCAGAGAGGGGAAGAACAGATACAGGAGGAAGATGGAAAACCAGCTGCAGCAGAGAAACGTCAGTGGAGTCTGGAAAAGCCTAAAAACTATCTCAGGGCAGAGGACACCAGGCTCCCAGGCTGCGGGGGATCAGACGTAGGTGAACAACATGAACCTGTTTTTCAACAGGTTTGATCAGACACCCTCCCCTCCCCCGGCCCAGCCATCTCTGCTGCCCCCCACCACCTCTCCCATCCCTCCTGTTTATTGCCCCGTTATCACCTCTACCTCCCTCTCCACGGCTTTCATGCCACATACTCCCCCCACCGCCCCCCATGACATTCATCCTTCCCCCATATCCGACATTCACTGCCCCGTTATCACCTCTACCTCCCTCTCCACGGCTCTCATGCCACAGAGTTCCCCCACCGCCCCCCCTGACATTCACCCTCCCCGCATACCCACAACTCAGCCCCCCTGCTCTACTCTGTCCCTCTCGTCTCTCCAGGTGAGGAATGAGCTGAGGAAGATGAAGGTGAAGAAGGCTACGGGTCCAGATGGGATCAGCTCCAGGCTGCTCAAGTCCTGTACAGACCAGCTGTGCAGGATTGTAGAGCACATCTTTAACATGAGCCTCAAGCTGGGAAAAGTGCCACTGCTGTGGAAAACCTCCTGCGTGGTACCTGTACCAAAGATCCCTCACCCAAAAGACTTCAACAGCTACAGACCAGTTGCTCTCACTTCACACCTGATGAAGACCCTGGAGCGGCTGGTCCTCATCCATCTCCGCCCTCTGGTGGGCCCCTTTTTGGACCCTCTCCAGTTCGCATATCAACCCAGCATAGGAGTGGACGACGCCATCATCTTCCTCCTGGACAGATCACTGTCTCACCTGGAGAAGGCTGGCAACACTGTGAGGATTATGTTCTTTGATTTCTCCAGTGCCTTTAACACCATCCAGCCTGCACTTCTGGGGGACAGGCTGGAGCTGGCAGGGGTGAACCAACACCTCACATCCTGGATCCTGGATTACCTCACTAACCGGCCACAGTATGTGAGGACTCGGGACTACGTGTCGGACACAATAATCTGCAGTACGGGGGCCCCACAGGAAACAGTCCTGGCTCCTTTCCTGTTCACCCTGTACACCGCAGACTTCTACCACCAATCCCCTCACTGCCATCTACAAAAGTTATCTGACGACTCTGCTATCGTCGGCCTCATCAGGGACGGTGACGACGGAGCCTACAGAGAACTTATTCAGGACTTTGTGGAATGGTGCCGGCGGAACCACCTCCAGCTCAACGCCGGGAAGACCAAAGAGCTGGTTTCCGCAGGCACAAACAACCCTGCACACAGGTGAACATCCGGGGAACGGACATTGAGATGGTGACATCTTATAAGTACCTGAGAGTTCACCTGAACAATAAACTGGACTGGTCTGACCACACTGCAGCAACATATAAGAAAGGTCAGAGTAGACTGTACCTTCTGAGGAAGCTCAGGTCCTTTGGAGTGCAAGGGGCACTCCTGACCTCTATGACTCTGTGGTGGCATCAGCTATTGTCTATCGAGTAGTCTGCTGGAGCAGCAGCATATCAGCAGCAGACAGGAGGAGACTTGATAAACTTATCAAGAAGGCGGGCTCCATCCTGGGATGCCCTGTGGACTGGAGTGCAGGTGGTGGGAGAGAGCAGGATGCTGGACAAGTTGTCATCCCTGCTGGTACAGGAGTCCCACCCCCTGCAGGTCACTCTCACAGCACTGGGCAGCTCTTTCAGCAACAGACTGATTCACCCTAAGTGTGCGAAGGAGAGGTATCGCAGGTCCTTCCTTCCTGCTGCTGTCAGACTTTACAATCAGCACGGCTCCCAATAGACTATTGACCTCATCCTGTACCCTGTACCCTGCACTGTGTAATATGCCTGTACTATGGGCACTTCTGTTTTTTGCACTATTTGGACATATTTAATCATATTTACTCACTCCATATTACATTATTACAAACAAACAAAACAAGAACAACTGCACTATATCATGTGAATATGTATATATGTCTATTTCCATTTCTTCCCTTTTTATATTTAACTTTATTGCTTATTTTTGCTATTTTTTATCTTATTTTGTCATATTCTGTTGCTGCTGTGACAAAAGAATTTCCCCGTCTGCGGGACATTAAAGGTTTTCTGATTCTGATTCTGATTCTGATTGAAATAGTTGGGTTTTGGTGCAAGGTTTTTGGAGCCAATAGCAGCATGCCTTGGGCAACAGACAAATCCTACAAATTAAAAGACCAAATATGTTGTTTGGATGTATAACCTCTCGAATGGCACATACTATATGGGATAACATCATTTAAAAAACGGTTTGGTTGGGTTCAGACACAGACCAACTTGCTTAAATTAGCTAAAAATTCATGGTTTAGGTTAAAATATATTCTTAGTTTAGAGTTAGGGAAACATTGTGATTTTACAACTGCATTAGGACTACAGGTTAAGGACAAGGAACGGCCACAGTCTTGAATATTACATGACCTCCTCTTTTGATCCCATCATAATTACCTCACCAGAGGGCCTTTTCACATAAATAAGAACATATGTCCCTTTGTTTTTTCTTGGGAGGACAATCTCATACATGAGTTTTGCATGTTAATAAAACACTTTCACTAATGCCTGCTGTCGTCAAGTTATGTAAATATGACATGATGCATTTCTGCATGCTTTTGAAAGGGAACCCTTTAGTTTTTAGAAATGCTCTGTAAATTGCTACAGTCCCTTCTTAAATCATATTCATAAACAATAACAATCTTGAACATTTTTGGCAACATAGGTGGTACATACAAAATTGTATACTCTTTACACTCTACATTTTAGGAAAAGATTTTAAGATGACAAAAGATCATTTGGGGGTGTCAAGAACGATTAGGACTGGACCCAAATGCAGACACGAACACGGGAGCCAGTTTTAACAGATTTAATAAAACTACTGTGTACAAAAGTGGAACCACTTCTCCCATCTCCAAACAGACAAACAAAGAGAGGGGAGACACATACAGGGAAACACAGACACAGGGAGACAAACACAAGCACCAAAAGGAAAGGGAGAGGCTAGCAGAACTGGGATCTTGACCGCCATCCTGTGGTTCTGCTCTGCCGTGCGGAGCAACGCCCCTCTGACCTCTCTCCAGATCCGACGGACCCTCCGAAGGTGATGTTGGACTGAGTGGAACTACAATCTTGAACTCCTGGGCGGGAAAGAGAGGGGGTAAGTAACCTAACAAAGCCTGACATACCTGTGGCGGAACAGGTAAGGGAGTATGTGGAGTACTCCACCCAGGACAGCTGAGAACACCATGACGAGGGATTGCGAGCGCAGACAGAGCAAAGGGCGGTCTCCAGATCCTGATTGGCCCTCTCCGTCTGCCCGTAACCCGAGGACAAACTCACACTGGCTCCCAAAGCCTGGTAAAAGGCTTTCCAGACACGGGAGGACCCCGGTCCGAGACGATGTCCAGAGGGATACCATGGAGGCGGAAGACATGATCCACCAGGAGAGATGCAGTCTCCATGGCTGACGGCAGTTTAGGCAGGGGAACAATGTGACTGTGGCTAGCGACAGGGACATGGGAACTGTCTCGGCTGAAATCTGAGCTAACTTATCACCACTAAGACCGTTTACCACGAACAGAGTAACCAGGGAAGTAGTCGGTAACTGATTAGTACGGACCAACTCGGTGTCAATAATATTAGCGTCAGCCCCTGAGTCAATAAGAGCTTGAAGGGGGACATCTCTACCCTCGCAGCTCAAAATAATGTCCAAATTAATTATTTTACGGGGAATAGCTAGGACAACTGATCGACTCACAAGAACCCCGTCTGCAACTGGTGAGCCTGGGCGTTTAACTCGAGCGAACAGGCGACAAGTTGATGGTTTAGGTCCCCACAGTAAATGCACAGCCTCTCCCGGAAACGCCATTGTCATTCTGCTAGGGTTAGGCGGCTACGGCCCAGCTGCATGGGTTCCTCCCTGGAAGGAGCGGAGAGCTGGTTGACACCGGAGTTAGCAGGAATGCTAGGTCGACTAGGAATAGGGTCGAGGGGAACTGTGAGTGAGAACGGGGGGTACGGAGGGTAATGACTGTCGCTCACGGCGGCTCTCACGGAGACGGTTCTCAATTTTGATGTCTAAGCTGATTAGCACCTGTAAGCAACTAGTCCCGGACCTACCAACTAAACAGTCCTTAACCTCCTCATTTAACCCTTTAAAGAATATGCTCTGGAAAGCCCTATCGTCCCACCTCAACTCTGCCGCTAGGGTGCGAAAGTCCAAGGAATAATCCGCCACACTGGCGGAGCCCTGGCGCAGGTTGAGAGTTGCTAGTGTCACAGTTAGAAACAGAGTGATCGAACACGGAGAACTGCTGAAAGGTGGAATACTGGGTGAGAGGGTTATTCCAAAACGCTGCTACCCAATTCCTGGCCCTGCCTGTAAGCAACCCTAACAAATAGGCTATCTTGAATGGTTGTTGACCCAAAAACTAGAGAGCATTGAAATTGAAAAAAATTTGACACTCTCCTAGCTTCCCATCATATAGCTCCCCTGCCGGGACCAATGGTTCACGGGGTTGAAGGGTACTAACAGTGGTAGCGGGTGAATCAGCATTTGCAGCGAAAGCAAGGAGAGCCCAACCTGTCTTCCCTCCATGCGAGAAACACAGCCAGACAGCTAGCTCAGACTCTCAAGGATTCCTTGCAGCGTCTGTGAATGCTGACCGAGCGGAATTCCTTGGGCGGTCCATGTCTTGGCCAGATCGTTCTGTCATGAGCGATTACGGGGAAGACATAGAGGATTGGACCCAAATGCAGACACGAACACGGGAGTCAGTTTTAACAGATTTAATAAAACTACTGTGTACAAAAGTGTCCAGGGAGTGGAGGAAAAAAGGAGTGAGGTCCTGGTGCAGGTGACGAAACTACGACGAGGTGATCACGGGAAAAACACGATCGGGTGGAAGGTAAGCAGGCGGGGATGCAGACAGGGGAACAGGATCACGGGAAACTAAAACAAAAAGAAACAAAGAAACGATGAACACCAAAAACATGGAACAAACTATCTTTCTTACATACAACGTAGAGCCAACGAACAAGACACGATACCAAGTAGTTGATGAAACGATCTGGCACCGGACTTGTCCAACATCCGGCTTCATAAACTGTTGGAGAGGTGATTAGTGGAATTTGAAGCAGCTTGTCCGGAAACACGGCCCGCTTGAAAGAGGTGGGCTTTAGCGGAGCCGTTTGCACATGTACGAGCACGAGCGTGCGCACGTGTACGAGCACGAGCACGAGCCCTACGGCAGTAGCGTTATGTCCGCCTGTTCGGACATGTTAATAGAAGGACGGACCATGCGCGGACATTTAACAACAACAACAATGGCGGTGAAAGGTTTACGTTGGTGTGATGCGGAGGTGGAGTGTTTACTGCAGATTTGGTCGGATGAAAATATTCAAAAACAGTCGACAAGACGCACAAAAACTCTGAGGTCTGTGGAAAGATTTGGAAACAAAGCCACACACACTTGATCAATGCGTGCGACATGTTACGGCGTGATGGCGTATGGACAGCAAGAAGCATTGGCTGGCCCTGGCAGTGTGAGTACAAACGGGGTTGGGGCGCGGGGGGAGAGGGAGGGGGGACAAGTACCCTAAAGCCCGGGTCGCGGTGCGGAAGGACAGTGTGAGTACGCCCTAAGTCTGCCTCCTGCATGAACGGAGAGATTATTATCTTCCTGGACAATACCGCTAAAGTTGGTGAAGTGGTGGAGAGCAGTGTAGTGGTACACGACACCTTCACCCCCGTTCTCCCCCTGGTGAGTCCGGCCACAAAGGTAACAATCTCCAATGCTCCGCCATTCATTAAGAATGAAGTGCTGGCTAAAGAGTTGTCTCGATATGGCCAGCTGCTCTCACCGATAAAAATGGTGTCTTAGGGCTGCAAGTCCCCGCAGCTGAAGCATGTCGTGTGTCACCGGAGACAGGTGTGCATGATCCTCAAAGACACGACAAGTGATCTCAACCTGTCCTTTTCCTTTAAAGTGGAGGGGTTTAACTACATGGTCTTCACTTCGTCCAAAATGCTTTGTGTTCTGTCACAGCTGGAGAACTGTTGTATGCAAATAACCTCATGTGAATGTTTTATTTATTTATTTATTTATTTATCAGGGCTGCGTTTTTAAAAAAATATATAATTTATTAGGCATTAACTTGTACATTGTGTAAGGGTTAAAATTTACTGCCAAATCAAGTAGATTTTAAAAATCTAAATCAATCTCTCTCTCTCTCTCTCTCTCTCTCTCTCTCTCTCTCTCTCTCTCTCTCTCTCTCTCTCTCTCTCCCTCTCACTTTCTCTCTCTACCTTGCTAATGCTCTCCTTGTACCCACCTTCTCCCAGCAGTGCCAGCTGCTCCCTGGGTGCTACACTGATGCCAGTGGGCATCAGCAGTGCCAGGCTGACGCACACAGACACAAACGTAGACACATTACGGCAAATGCATTGTTGCAATGATATACAAGCACATAAACGATTACCTCTCTCTCCCCACATAACTACACACCCATGTAGGCGCACACATACATACAGACACCTGGCCCCGATGAAGGCAGACTGCCCACATATTGCGCCTGCAGCCGTAGCCAAACAGTGCTGGCCTGACCGTGCACAACAGGAAATACACAACCTGTGGTTTGCGTCAGCTCAGAGAACTGTACACTCGGTTTAACATCAAATAACCACATAAACAACACAGTTGAGGAGAGAGGCTTTAACACACACACATATACACACACACACACACACACACACACACACACACACACACACACACACACACACAGACTAGACTAAATGAGACTTCACCAAGGTGTCACTGTAAATCTAGCTGTCATCCATCTGGCATCTACTCATCCACTCTTTGGTCCACAGGTAGTTGTGTGTTCTAAAAAAATGTAACCATTTTGTGAAACAGAAGTGTAATAGGAACATGTTTGCTATGTATGGGTGGAGGCTGACTTGTGCCATAAAGCAGTTGATTTTTTTGTCGTTTTTTTATGCACAGGTGTTGACCCGAAATCTGGAGTTGCATTGTGCTAGTTAAAGGGATACAGACTCCATAGGAAAAGACAAATGTGTCATTAAACTTAATGCAAGTTGATCACAAGGGTCTTGGCAATATATTATGAAGGTTGAAAAGCCACATAGTGTTGATTTAACCCCAAAAAAACAAAAGCAGAAAAAAAACTAGATAAATCACTCAACATGACTTAACTTAATCCATGTTTATACTATCTTATTTTGTTGTAAAATTTGTGCTGTTTCAGTCGAGATCAGTTGTAAAACAAACCAAGCATCAACCCGTTCATTTTTACATACAGTAAAATGGATCAGAGGTCTGTGCTGTATACTGAGTCTTATGGTTATCCAGAGCATTATCAGGTTATAAACTAGAGCTTGCATCCCAGTAGTCTGTCAGTGTTGGTTTTGGCAGTGGATATAATAGAATATGAATAGTATAAATAAAAGTAGTAATGATTATAGAAATATAACAAATAATACTAGAATGATATATTTAGTAGCAATAATAGCAGTGAAAATGAAATAAATATGACTCATAATAATTAGGGCAGTGGATATACTAGAATGATATGAATAATAGAAATAAAAGAAGTAATGATAATATATTAATTATACTTATACTTGAGTAGATTCTGGGAGTATCTATACTTTACTTACTTAGGTCTTTAGATTCCCTTAGGAACATAGGCCATCAGTGAAGCACTTCGATCCTCTTCTGTCTTGGGCCCTCTGCTCCGGGTGTTGCCATGACACCCTTTCTTTCTTCATCTCCTGTTCTGTGGTTCTTCTTCAGGTGGTTCTCGGTCTGCCTCTCTTGCTCCTGCCCTGTGGGTTCGACCTCAGCGCCTGTTTGATGATTGATTTCTTTCTTCTGAGTGTATGACCTATCCACTTCCATTTTCTCCTCCAGATTTTAATTTCTAATGGGTCTTGTTTGGTGAGTTCCCACAGGTTGGCATTAGAGATGGTGTTGGACCAGAATATTCCCAGGAGTCATCTGAGGCACCGGTTGGTGAAGGTCTGCAGCTTATTAAGTATGGTGGTGGTAGTTATCCACGTTTCTGAGCCATAAAGTAGAGTTGTCTTTAAGTTTGATTTGAAGATTTGCAGTTTAATCCTGGGTATTGTTTAGCATGTTGATTGTTGTCCTCGCTTTTCCATTCCTTGCTTGGACATCGTCCTCTGTGCCACCTTCCACTGAAATGATGCTACCAAGGTATGTGAAGCTGTTTACATACTCTAGTGCGTTTTGGTCCACGGTTATGGGTGTGTTGTTCTTGCTGTGGATACGCATTATTTTAGTTTTTGATGAGTTTATTTTGAGACTGAGCAGAGCAGCAGTTTCCTCCAGTTTTCCTGATTTTTCCTGCATCTGTTGATGTGCGTGGGCCAGTAGTGCCTGATCATTGTCTGTTTTTGGTTGTTTCTTTTTATATGGTTGGTTGCATATTCTTTCTGTTCTGCTGCCTCTCACTCACTTTGCTGTCTGTATCTCTGGATAGCCAGGGCTTGCTGTCCGTCTTCCCTTTTACCTACTACTTCTTTGCATGTGTTATTCCACATGGTTTTCAAACCTTTCCATACCTCCACTTTACTAGTTTCTATGTCTAGAGCGCGGTACCGGTTGCGAAGTGCCACTTGTAGAGTTCTGATGTACCTATATCCTGAATGTGCTGTGTGTTGAATTTGCCCCTTACTTCCATGGGCTTCATGCATTTAACTTCAGCTGGATCTTTGCTGTGAGTAGGTGGTGGTCAGATCCTATGTCTGCTCCTCTTCTGACTCTGACATCCAGAATACAGTGTTGGAACTTCTGGCTTATACAGATATGATTATCTGATTTTCTGTGGTGTGGTGAGGAGACATTCAGGTGGCTTTAAGGATGTTGTTGTCTGCACAAGTTGCTTTAAACATCTCTCCATTCTCATTCATCGATCCTAGTCCTTCTCTTCCCATTACTGTCTCAAAGCTGTTGTTATTTCCCCCTATCTCTACATTCATATCTCCCATCAAAATCATGACGTCCTTCCCTTTCCCGGCCTCAAGAATGCTGGATATGTGGTTGTAAAACTGATCCTTGGTTTTATCATCAGTTTCTAATATTTCATGTCGTTATGGTGGTGGGTCGCCCTGAGGTCAGAAGCTTCTTCTAACATACAGTCTACTTTCGGTTTTCCATGCATGTCATCACAGTCTCTTTAGCTTGGGTCGCTGCAGAAGCTTCCCTCCCAAGGCTTGAGGATTTTCTAATGTTCCTGTAGTTGAAGACTTTTTTATGGGGTGGGGTAGCTGACCCCATGCCCAACCCCCACCTTTGAGGGAGTGTCCTCAACTTTACAGCCTCATTAAGTGAGGCCAGACAGGCTTTGTGTCATGTACAAGCTGTCTCGGCAGGTCAAGCCCAGCCAACTCCTGCAACAGTGTATTGAAAGCTGCTCTAGGTGAGCTATCTCTACCTGTAGCGAGAGGCAACTACGGGTAGAAAACCAATAAAGATTTATGTTGAAGTGCCTTGGTTATTAAAAAAACAACCATGTTAGTAGAGCAGTGGTATAGCCACGGTGGATATATACGGTATATAAAAATAACAATATTTCAGAATAAATCAAGTATTTATAATTTGTTCTCTAATTTTGATCTCCAGTGTAGGTCTATAGTTGGCTAGAACCCCAGGATCAAGACTTGGCTTTTTAAGAAGAGGTTTAATTACAGCTACTTTAAAAGACTGTGGTACATAACCTGCTGATAAAGACATATTAATCATGTCGAATACAGCAGTGCTGTAGTTGGGATGGAGTCTAAGAGACAAGTAGGTGGCTTAGTTCAGATTGAGTATATATCAGGTTGTACAGCTGATTCTAAGGTCCCTGTAGTCAAAGACAAGTTTGGACATTTGAACAATACAATTGTATTGTACTCCAGAGACTTGCTTTTGTTCCATGTCCCTCTCTCTCCCCACACGTCCTGTCTCTATAATGTACACTGTCAGAACAACTTTCTGACATCATCATCAGGCACTCAATATGAGGCCAAGAAAGTCCTTATATAGGCTTTTTCTATACCTTCAACACAGTATGGGTCTCAGAATATGCTTTACCATTAATTTTGTAAAATTGTTTACTGTTTTGACAACAAGAGAATCAATTGGATGCAACCCAATAAATCAAGCACTATGTAATTTACATATTCAAGTTAAAGATGCATTTTCTTAATATCTTTTCCAGCTTTTTTTTGTTACGTTTTAACAATATTTATGGCCCCTTTTCTTTTTTTTTTAACCCCTTCCAAAATCCAGTCAACTCAGTTCAATTTAAAGGGCATCAAAGTTTCAATAACAATGGCATCAAACAACTATATATCCAAATATCCGGACAGTAAACAATAAACAGTAATATAAATGACAATTTCAGAGTCCTTCTTCACCATCCCTTCTTTCAGCTTTCCATTATTCCAGTTGTTATCATTAACATTCCATATCATTTTTATCCCAAACCTTTCTGGGCCCTGAGCAGAATCAGATGAAACCAGCATGTACTGTGGTTTGAACCATATTTAAGGTGTTCTGGCGTTATACAGAACCTTTTTTGGTTGAGAGTGTAGATCCCAGGCTGTACTGTGTCATGTAAAATATATGATCTTTCTTATGGACCCAGTGTTGACTCTGCTGCCATCTAAATCTAACTGAGGAAACATTACCATGGGCTATGGAGAGAAGGAGACCTGAAGAATCAGAAGGAGTGAGAGGGGCAGAGAGACAGACAGAAAGGTTTACAGAGATGGGTTACTCAGGTGAGTTGACGTCAAAGAGGGATGGCTCATCTTCTGAATGTGAGCTGATTCATAGATGAGGACCTCAACCAAGCACAGACTCCGTGGGGCCCCTTCAGGCCGCCATGTTTCTTTCATGAGGTGTAGCTGCAGAGTTTGACTTTGTTTGGGCTGTGTGGTCCTGCACACAGTAAGACTGACCAATCTGACATCAACTTGATTAAATGTTAAAATGGCAAGAGGTTTTGGCGATCGCTTGACATGGAGCCGTCCACGACTGCCCTCATCTTGATGTACATTGATGTTGCCCTAAGACGTGCAGAAGATGGATAAAAGACAGACTGGTGTGGTTACAGTTTCAACAGATATGGTTTCAGTTCCACAGTAGTTGAAGTGTGCGTTATGCACATACATGTAATTAGAATATAATACAGTAGAATAGAAATACTTTATTGATCCCTGAGGGGAAATTGGTTAGTTGCATTTGCAACAATGAACAATAAACAATAGAAATAATTAGTAAAACAGAATAAGACATATGTAAACAGGAGTACTAGGGTTGGGAATCAAAAACCAGTTCCTATTGGGAACCGGCTCCAAATGTCCGATCCATTGGGATTTTACACATCTACATGTTATCAATCCCTCTAATAAAGAGATGTTCCTGTGTTGCGGCATACCGCTCCAATGGCAGCTATTGCTTTCAACCTAACAAACATGTTTAGCCAATTAGAAGCAGGGTAGGGTGGGACATGGCTGCATGAGGAAAAGACACCCAGCACACAGCTGGCCTGTAGCCAGATTAAACAGTGTTCTGTGGAAAAAGAATAGCGAAGAGTTGAGTCGTGTCTCTTTTCCTCACTTCGTCCAGACTAAAGACAACGAGAGCCGACTGCAGCGAGTCCGTGCCATCACACTGGGAGGCAAATCCCTCTTGTGGCAAAAATCGGAAAAGCGCTCCAAACATTAATTTACACAAAAATAAATATACTGTATAAAGCTCTGTTACAGGGAAATACATATTCAAAGTATACAACATACACAAAATTAAATCACATGCTGTGACCACACATTGCTGGGCGTCACATTAATGTTAGTTATCATAAGCCAATAAAGTTATAAATAAGTCATAGAGTGTGGTCTATACCTACTCTGTAAAGTGTCCTGAGATAATTATAATTACTTCTATTTCCTTTACTTAACATTTAATATCAGAAAATCCCTTTTTATACTTAAGTACAGTAAATATCTGATACTTTAAGACTTTTACTCGAGTAATATTCTAAAGGGTGACTTTAACACCCCCCCCCCACACACACACACACACACACACACACTGAGCTGGAATTGATAAGGAATCGCATTGATAAGCAGAATTCACAAGGTCCTTGGTATTGATCATTTCTTATCAATTCCCATCCCTAGCTCTGATGGCTTGCATCTTGTATTGCCACTCATTAAAGTCCAGGCCATGTCCACTGAATTTTGGGGGCCAGGGGGCACTTTTGTTCAGCTCAGCACAGTCTCCTGTCCACAGCACAATCTCCTCACAATGAGCTCTGAAACATAGCTTTTCACACTCTTCAGGTTGCTTTCAAATGCAAACTGCAAAATGTGGGAGAACCTAATTACTTAGTATTTAAAATCACATATAAAAATATGTTTGTGCTCGCTATAGATAGATAGATAGATAGATAGATAGATAGATAGATAGATAGATAGATATAGATATGTATATATATATATATATATATATATAGATATGTATAGATATCTATACATCTATATATATATAAAATTACATACTGTTAAAAAAAGGGAACACTTAATCATCAACAGTATAACACCAAGTCAATTAAACTTCAGGGATATCAATCTGTCCATTTAGGAAGCACACATGATTGTGGAACAGTTTCACCTGCTCTGGTGCAAACGAGGTGGAGGTAGAGAAGCAAAAGCAAGTAATCTCCCAACTCCCTGACTTATTCTTCTCTAGTTTGTGGTCTGCTAGTGTTCTTGTCCGCACGGTTTGATTCGATCTGATTTTGATTCCGATTATTGTGTTCACGATTCAATTCATAATCGGTTAAAAGCAATTCTTGGTTAGAAATTGATTCTCTGTTCATAACGACTCAAAATTGATTTTTGAATTAGTACGTGCTTCAGGATCTACTCCAGTCCTCTGTGAGCTAATAATGACAGTGTGGCAAATTATGGCATGAAAACATAAGAATATACTTAATTCCCTGAAAAAGTTATCAACTGATTGCAATAATGTTAACACAAAAAGGCAAATCCATGACCAAATGTAATTAATTCATGCTTGACTTGCACAATTATTTTAGTATGCCTCTCTCCAGAAGTCTCCAGAATCAGCCTTTGTTATTTTTATCAATTTCAAAAAATATATATAATTTTAAATATAGGACTAAAGACTCTAATCATCTGCATCGTATACTTCTTTTATTGTTCTACTTTGATGAGACTGATCAGTTTTGCACATATAGTGTGGTACATCACTGAATAAGCTTCGACACTGCGAATGAAATGGCTTCCAACAGAAAGGTTTGGTAGTTTGGCCTGTCTGAGGCAGCCAGGGCGGAGGTGGACTGTTGCAGTAGTCCGAAGGTGTGGTGGGAGGGACGATATGGTTTTCAGTCCCCGGGTAGGCACAATTACCCATCTGACTGCGGATAAATCAGCTCGCAGCACACAGGAAATTTATGAGTCACACTTGATAGATAATATAGAGAGCAACTTGACGGAGGATTTTTGCCCTCCCTCTTGTCACTCCCCTTCCCCTCATCCCTCTATCCACTTATGTCCACTGATTTGGCTGTCTGCATTCAGTATTTTCCCTTTTCTACCTCATCCCCTGTTCCCACTCAGTCTTCCTACCCTGTTAAATCCATCCGTTATTTAATTTCCTCTCTACAGAGTCAGTTTGTTCCCCCACTTTATCCTCTCTCTTTTTTTTACTGAGGGGAGAACAGGAATGGAAGAGCAGTAATGATAGCATGACAAAAAAAGGTTTGTTGTTTCTGTGCCTGCTCACCACTCTGTATTATCTCCCTGTGGGTTTCTCCTGGGCCTCTCTTTTCTCATTATTTCCCATTCTCTCTTCCCAGTTTCATTCCATTTCAATGAATGCTTTTAGCTGAATGCCTTTTTCCCACTCCTCTTTTTACTCTCCTGCCCTCCTTCTTTCTAGATTATTTGATGCTCTAAAGAACGAATGGTTCTGCTTGAGGAAACCACCCCAACTTCTCTCTGCTCAAACCTCGCTTTCATGAAGCAGAAAAAAATCCTTTTGAAAATGAAAGCTGCTTATTCATTTCTCATTCTTTCCACCTTCTTATTTCTTTCTTTCTTTCTTTCTCTTGTTTCACGAAATACCCAGCACAGTAAAACAGCATCACTGAAATGCCTGCTGCTGACATGGCCAAAACATCCTGCCTCTGGGAAACGTAGTTCCCATCCACCCGCCTCATTTCCCAAGATGCTTCAGGCCCCTGCTTCTATAAATCAGATGCACTCGTTCCACAGAAATGCAAACGTTGGTGGTGGGGCACTTAAATTTTCCCTGAGATATATTACTGCCTGTTTGTGTGTGTGTGTGTGAGTGTGTGTGTGTGTGTGTGTGTGTGTGTGTGTGTGTGTGTGTGTGTGTGTGTGTGTGTGTGTGTGTGTGTGTGTGTGTGTGTGTGTGTGTGTGTGTGTGTGTGTGTGTGTGTGTGTGTGTGAAAGAGAGTGAAATGATGTGAAAAAGGTGAGGAAAAACAAGTGAGGAGGAACAATGGATGGAGTGATGAGTACCTGACGTGTGCCGTGGCCTTTTGGCTGGGCAGCTGGGGCATCGATGATGGATGTTCCTTTAACAGATTTGCTGAACATTAAAGGCTCCATCCCTCCACTGTCCTCTGGGGAGCTCTCGCTACCTCACAGCCCTCTGACGGGGCTTCTGTCCTGGGCTGCTCCCCTGCATGGAACCCTGATGTCAACTAGCTGTGGATGAAATAGTGCCATGTCAGGCCCTACATTACACCTCAGAGGAGGGGAGAGGAGAAAAGAGGACAAAAGGGGAAAGAAGGAGAGATGGTAAAGGAAGTAGGGCTGGGTATTTGTTCTCATGATTTTTTGCTACTGATCAAGTTGTTATCAAAGCCTACTGAAAGTTGGCATTGAAAGTAAAACTAACTGAAATCCCTTCACTTCTACTCACAGAATTAAGAATAAAAGTAATCAAGCAAATTTAATTTGGGTAGTAAATTTTCTGTTGGTCATTAGCCTGTGTATAAAATCTAAAATCTAAAATCTCAGTATATTAGTCTATTTTCTCAACATACTGTTTGTGAGAAGCTCTCAGGGTGAGGTTTTACAACATAATGCTACATTATTTCTGTCAGCGTTATCTTAAAGGTTAAATATAGAGAATGAGCAGAACACCTCCATCTAGTGTCTCTGAATTGTAGTCGCAACAACAAAAAATAACTCCAGCTGTCGGGTTGCCAGGTTGGTCAGACCCAGCCCAGTAGCCTACAGGAGACCGGAGTCTGTTTGAGCCTGTTTGAACCCATCCCCTGCGGCAAATAGCACTATAAAAACAAGCATTGCAGTGGAGTTTGACTGACAGTTAGCATTAGCCGTTAGCATTAGGAGTTACAGCTAAGTAAAGATGAAAGTGATGTTAGTGATCAAGGAGAACCGTAGCCATTTGGGCATGCGTTTTAATGGCGTTTCTCTCCTTTCTCTCAGTCCATGGAGTGAATGCTCGGCCTATATTGACTCTGGTTTTTGCCCGTCTCCGCTCACTCAGCTGCTGGGACAAATAACGCCCCCTTCACTGAGGCTCTGAAGCAGTTGCAGGATTGGCAAACTCCATTTCACCCAGTGCCAGCCTACAGTAGCTGCACCCAACAACAGACAACCCTGGCAACGCTATTGGCTGCTACAATGGAAACAGAACGGGACAGAAAGTTATTGTTTAAATTAAAACTAAATATATTTTTTTATGGAAAAGCAATACCTGTATTCTGTACCCCTCAAAACACCCCATGGGTGTATTATTTTTTAAGAATAAAGCTTTTTATAAAGATTCTACATAATAAACCTTGAAAGAGATATTTGATGATTTCAATTGGTCTTTTTGTCATGGCAATGTGGGCATTGTGTTCAGATGAACAGTGTTTGGCCTGTCTCAGGGGCGGAACACATTTTCCAGTGGATTTCAGCGGAGCCCAAAAAAGTGAAACCCCCCTCCAAAGTGTAAATCTTAAAAACGCTGTGTTTCCCAAAAGACGCTTGTCTAAATGTGGAATAAAAAGTGAGAACACAACGCCATTTTTGCATTAATTTTCTAGATTGTCTTCGTCTAAACAGGGACTTATTTGCAGAATTGAGGTGGATTTGTTTCTGACAAGTGTTGAAACATATGTTATTAACTGTTAATTCCTGTAACAGTAAATGTTAACTTAAAGTGAAATTCTGGTGTAAAATCATCCCAGGGTCTTTTTTAGGCAAATTGGGTCAACTATTAACAACTATTAACAAATATTAACAACTATTAACATGTATTTTCTGGAGAGTCGCTAACAGCATGTCGCTCCTAACACGGCTAAGGTCAGAGCAGCAAGTTGGACGCATTAAAATGTATTTTTTAACCACTAATACTGCTCCAAATAACACCAAACCTCGCCAGTAGCATGATAAGAGTCCTGAAACATAACCAAAGCCCCAACATCATAGTATTAAAAGAGTGTTTTGAAAGACTTACCTACTGGCACCAGTACCAGCTGCTCCATTCAAGTCGACTAAATGCAATCCAACAGGAAGGAGCCCATTGATGATTTATTCCAGCAAAACACTTAAACCTTTTAATGCCTTCAACTCGGCGCCCCACGCTTATCCGTGTTAGCCGTGACAGGCTGTTAGCGTCTCTCCGGAAAATCTACGTTAATAGTTGTCACACAAAAAAAATTGTCTCAATGGCTTCTTACACATGACCCAATTTGCCTTAAAAGACCCTGGGATGATTTTACACTGGAATTTAACTTTAAACTGCAAAATTGCAGATAAAAACAAATTTATGAATCCAGGCTTTTTGTGACCCTGTGTAATCATTTCACCCTCCCCGTGAGGACACGGTAGACAATGTAGCAACCTTTCTCCTAATGAAAAATATCTTCTTTGTATTATCTAGGATGCCTGTCTGCTCTCTGCTACCCAACAAGAGTGTGTAGTGTTATTCATATCGTCATAATGAGTCATTTTTAGAGGGACATCCCTTCCACCTTGTTGTAATCCACACTGGACACACACACACACACATACACACGCAGAGGGCTGCACAGCGAGCAAATCTGCACTAATTACCTTCCAATTAGATTTACTATTATTCCCTAATAACCCAACTGGAGCACAGTAATCATATGTTGGAGTTGTGCTCTAATGCGATCAGGCCCAGCGTGGGGTCAAACTTAGTTTGCTTTAGCAACATGGAAGGAAAAGGCTTTGACAGCAAGGCCATACTGGGTTAGAGAAATTCATTTTATAGATGTCATTCACTTGTTTCTCTGACAATGCCCTCGATATGTTACATCAAATTAAATGGATTCAGAAGGATGTATTTTGATGGTCTACTTCAAATGTACACATAGATGTGAATAACTGCTCTTAATAAATCATAAATTGCCTTTATAAATTAATAATGTATAAGTGAGTGATAACTCACACTGAGGAGTTCCTATATACAGTAAGCAAAACCCTGAACAGGCAACTCTCTGCTTTGTGTTGTGACAACCTCATAGTGTGGCGTTATGCTGATACCACAGTCACAAAACAGGCTGTATTGAAATTGTCATTTGTCTGAGGTCAGTTTTAAAGAAAGGTGACAATCTGTATTTCTTAACAACAATAAATCCCATCTGTACCTTATTCCTCTGTGCCATAGAGCTCCACTGTTGAACCATGAACCATGGCCAGAGTAGGATAATACTTCCGGACAGGAATCTAACATCAGCCCAGGCCAATCTCCTCACATAAAAGAGCATGACTACCAACCTTGGAAATATTTTTTCTGTTGACTGTTTATGTCAGAAACATAAAATATCTTTTAGTTTGATTACAAAAACTGCTTTAAATAACATCCAAACTAGTTCAGAACAGCAGAACTAATGCACCTCCTGCTTTCTCACGTAGCCTCCTTAAGGAGATACTTTACCCATTTTAATCTGTGTCATGGTAATGTGTGCATGGTGTTCAGATGAACAGTGTTTGGCCTGTCTCAGATCAAAATCCAGCGGATTTCAGCAGAGCGTGATGACACGAAACAACACATTACGCATCATTCTTTGGATTTTGGCACATATCTAATGTTCTGTTCCACAGGGATTTCTGCCATCTGAACATAATGCACACATTGCCATGACACAGACCTTGATTCAAATGGACAAAGTATCTCCTTAAGTGTCGATGGCATTTGTTAGGTTGTTATAACATAGAATTAACTCATGATCATGGACACAGAAAAAAGAATGGACAGCGGACAGGAAAAATGGCGCCCATTCATTCCTATGGAAAGCTGCTCAGTGGCAAAGGCTCCCTTAAGGCTGTCGCCATTTTTGTTCTTGTGAACCCGGATGAAGAAATCTTTGCGTTCCAGAGTCCATGTCCGCGCGTCAAGCAAGAAACAACACGAAAAACAATAGAAAAAACATCGTACACAATGTTTTAAAAGTGTGAGCAGAAGAGTTGTGTCTCTGCCGGAGCCTTGCACTGTGTCTAAAATTATGCCCACATACATCTTTTCAGTAGTGGGTCTCAAGATAATTCTGAGTCTTTTGATTGGTATCCAAAAACATTTTTGGAGGTGATCTCCTCTTCCCCGTATGTATGGGAGTGAATGGATGAATGTGCTTCCCGGCAAATGATCGCCACTTAAACAGGCGAGTGCTGCAGTACCTGACTTGGTTGCTTAGCCCATGGTGGCATACGACGAGAGCGCCTGTCCTGGGGACCTGGTTATGACTTGCTGAGGATGGCCCTGCTAGCATTTATTTAAGATTAACCATGTCCTTTGCTGTTTAACATATCTGTAATTTTAAAGCCTTTAGCTGCATTTTACTATTTTAATGCACTCAGTTCCACCTTTTTCCTCTCTCTCTCCTCTTTTTTCATTTTCTTTTTCCACACGGCTTGCCATGCATTGACATAACATTATGTTGGTGTGCACGATTTGCAACCAAACACATCATTTGTGATGACAGACAGTGATCCTTCCTAACATTCTTTTCAATGTTGATTTTAAGGCTTTATTGGCATGAAAGGTTAAAAGAGAAATTTTGAATCAAAGTAGAATAAATACAGTCAATAGCCAAAAAACAATAAAATACAATAAAATGCACTACTAAAGACAAATTTATTAAAAAAAAGAAATCATCCATTACCTGTTACAGATGGTTCACAGGGTGAATTATAGTTGATAACAAATACATGAAAAAATATTTAAAATGTTCTTATATCTGCTTACAAATACATGTTCTAAAACACTGTATCGACTGTGTATATACTGCTTATGAATACTAAATGAGGGGCTTCACATAAAATGTTACCAACAGGGTTGAAGATTCTTTATAAAGACGTTAAATACAGACACAATCCAGAAGGAGAGGGGAGCGGAAATGATGGGAATGGATAACTTAAAAAAAAAGAGAGAGAGGAAGAGAGAGAGTGAGAGAGAGAGAGAGAGAGAGAGAGAGAGAGAGAGAGAGAGAGAGAGAGCGAGAGAGAGAGAGAGAGAGAGAGAGAGAGAACAAGGGGAGGGAAAAGAGACAGGCCTTTTTTGTTTCTTCATTGAATTTGTGAGTATGGTTCCACCTTGCAGAGGACAAGCACCTTCAGGGATGAAGGGAGGAGAATGCCTAATGTCGTCGCCCTGTCAAGTCTCAGGCCGCTTTGATTCCTCTAAAAAACCCCTCTCTTTCTAAACACCGCCTCGCAGGGACCTGCCACTGCCTTCAAAGTCACTTTTCCTGCCGAGTCAACCTGCCTGTGCTTTGCATTAGAACCCCTGTGTCTCCTGCTACAGGCAGTATCTCTCTCCCGCTCTCATTTTGCCTTCACTCATGTCGTTGACTCTCACTCGTCCTTTTAGTGCAGTTTTGCATTCTCATTGTTTGATTTTTGAGTCAGGGCCCATCTACACAGAGACGTGTTTTCCTGTAACAACTTTAGTATCATTTTGGCCGACCATCCACAAGCAGCCAGCGTTATCAGAGCCTGAAACCAGTATATTTTGAAACCTGGTCCCAGAGTGGGAAGATTTGAAAACGCCTCATACTTTGTTAAAAGATGACGACATGCCTCCAAACTCTTACCCCACGGCGTCACATAACAACAACAGTGCTGCTGCATGAGAGGAGAGAGACAGACCCATAGACTGTTTACTGAACTGGACTCTGAGGACACTAACTGCAGAGTGATAGGTGCATCAGAGTCCAAAACAGCACAAAAGTCTCCACTAACACCAGAAACAGTGGACACATTTCTCTCTAGAATGGAGGAGGATTTGGGAAGTCTCCAGATTTGGAGAGAAACTCGTTGTTGGTGTATTTCTGTGGCAGTTACAGCTCTACATGCAGGCCTGGCATGTGTACTACACGTTGGAGTCGGTTTCACTGGTTTCCTGTGGACGCAGATATTTCTTGAGTCGCCTGAACCCCCACACTCCCTCTGCCATCAAGAACAATCAGACTCATCTGCTGTTAGAATAAAAAAGATAAATATTTCAATATGTTCAAACTGGCTTTGATGTTAAGGCGTGGCTTTGAAGCCTCAATGTCACCAGCTTTTTCAAGTTTTCATCATACACAGGTAACACTCAGCGAAAGACTGAATACATGAATAAAAACAACTGCAAAAAAATAAGGTTCCCTGAGAGGTGTGACTGTGGAGACAACAATCAATGACACGTGATAATAGACAACAATAGCTGTCATTTGCATTTTTCTTAACATGAAGATGGAGTGAGTGATATTGTCTGCGCTCTACATTTCAGAGGAGACACTCATCAACATGCTTCAGCCTTGCCTCTGATATGACATTATGCATTACTGGCAATACAATTTATTAGAGGTTACAAGTAATTGGTGACAGTTTATTGAGTGACTGAGAGGAGTCAAGATTGCATTAAAGCTGCTCAGATGAGACTTTTATGTACAAATACACAAAGTGACTGTAATGACTTGCACGTTTTGCTTTATGTATTGAAATCTGAAGCAAGATCAGCCCAGTCTCACCCAAGAAATATATTTATGTTGGATAATGATGTAGTACATCATTAGTGCTAAGTGTCATGCTTCAGTACAAAGGCAGGAGTAGTGACAAAAATGAGAAGAAGTAGTAGAAGTAGGAATGCATGTGGTGGATGGTTTTGAATTTGAGGCAGCAGGCAAGAGTTTATGTCCCATCTCAGGGGCCCTCCACACAAACGTGGGTATTTCTAAACCATGTATTTCTTTGCACGGTTTGGCCTTTCATCCACATGTAACCACAGTTCTGGGCTCAATTCAATTCAGTTCAATTCAATTTAATTTATAGTGCCAAATCATAACAAAAGTTATCTAAGGACACTTTACAGAGTAGGTAAAGATCACACTCTATGACTTATTTATCTCATCTCATCTCATCTTCAACCGCTTATCCTGGGTCGGGTCGCGGGGGCAGCAGCTTTAGCCGGGGACCCCAAACTTCCCTTTACCGGGCCACATTAACCAGCTCTAACTGGGGGATCCGGAGGCGTCCAGGGGGCATCCTTACTAGATGCCCGAACCACTTCAACTGGCTCCTTTCAACAAAAAGGAGCAGCGGCTCTACTCCGAGTTCCTCACGGATGGCTGAACTTCTCATTCTCTCTCTAAGGGAGACACCAGCTACCCTCCTGAGAAAACCCATTTCTGCCGCTTGTACCCGCAACCTCATTCTTTCGGTCATGACCCAGCTTTCATGACCATAGGTGAGGGTAGGAATGAAGATTGACCGGTAGATCAAGAGCTTTGCCTTCCGGCTCAGCTCTCTTTTCGTCACAACGGTGCGGTAGAGCGACTAAAACACCGCCCCCGCTGCTCCTATTCTCCGGCCAAACTTACGCTCCATCGTCCCCTCACTCATGAACAAGATCCCGAGGTACTTGAACTCCTTCACTTCGGGTAAGGTAACTCATTCCCTACCTGGAGTAAGCAATCCACCGGTTTCCTGCTGAGAGATGATTTATCTTAACCCAGCAATTCCCGGTGGCAGTACGGTGGCAACAAAAACGGTGGCAACGAAAACCTTCCCTATAACAGGCAGGAACGTCGGACAGACCCAGCCCTATGGAGGACGGACATCTGGCTCCTGAGTTTTTTGTAAAAGTTTGGTTTCAGCAGTCATGTGTGGACAGGAAAACCATTGTTTGACGTCAAAGTTGCATCCATGGAGACGTGTGAAGTTGTTGTTATGATAGACCTCGCCAAAAATACTGTTGCTTTTTAGCAACTTATCAGCACTTTGTTTGTGTCTTATATTGTCTTGAATTTTGCTGATTTTTTTTTTTTTTTTGCTGAATTCATGAGTGACATTGAGAAGTAACTCAACTTCACTGTCAACTTAGATGAAGGAATCTGCCCGGCCTCGGTTCACCATTGTTGTTTTTCCAGCCTTGTGATTGGCTAAAATGGCCTTCCTGGTAGGAGTGCTATCGCCACCTACTGCTTTGGCATGTGCAATTTTGTAGTTTCATGTGGACAGGATTTTTTCTTAACCAGGGGTCAGACATATATAGTTGCCATGCGCATATGATTATGTCCCTAATTATTTGACTTTGTTGTCTTCGATGCTAGATAGGTGAAATTAAAAAAAATTCAGTTTGAAATACAGTAGTTGTAGATTATTGATTACTGTTACCCAAAAGGGGTAGTTATATTTTAGTAAATAGCATAATTGTCCTTTGTTGGTAATTTGATTTCCCAGAAAAATCTAAGTGTCAAAAGAGAGCGATACAAAGCTCTTTTGAATTCAAAGTGAGCCTATACAGTATATAGATTGAATTGGAAAGTAGTGTCCTGTCCAGGGTGTACCCCGCCTAACGCCCGATGTCAGCTGGGATCGGCTCCAGCCCCCCGCGACCCCGACAGGGACAAGCGGTTGATGAATGAATAAATGTCAGGAATGTAGGTTTACTGTGGTTATGTGGTCTTTTGGGGGGGGGTTAGAAATGTGTGTGCCCCTCACCAGAGAATGACATGATTTTTCAGTTATACAACATTTTATTAAGAGCACGGATGTACATCAGAATATATTTTTTCCTATTAAAAACTCATTAGAAGTCAGTTTGATGTAATGTAACACTCAATATATTTTGCAGTAGATTTTTATATTAAAACCAATATACATAATATACACATGAGCACACAGGAAATTCAAACCACTGGCTAATATCTTTAGATAATGAAACATTACAGCTGGATTCGAGATTAGATTGCCATTCAATCGGCCTCTGTGTGTGTGTGTGTGTGTGTGTGTGTGTGTATGTGTGGCTACACTGTTGGGGGATTGTAATCATGAAGTAAATGAAGAGAGATGAAAACACACACACACACACACACACACACACACACATACGTGTTTTCCGAATATATCAGGACATGTGACAAAAACGTGAAAAATGGGTACATGTCTTTCCCAAGGTTCTAGAGGCTGGGGAATCTATATGTTTGTTCCCCATGCTTCCAGGAATATGCCCATCTGTTGAGATTTTGGCTAGGGCCATCTTTTGGTCAAACCTGATTTTAATGCTACTTGTGAGGACATTGTCAGGTTTATGTGACTTATGGGTGCAATAACATCACACACTGATATTTCATGTTTAGGTGAATTGTGAAACCATGGATAAACACACAATTTTCATGTATACATGAATTATAAAGACCAGGAAAGGGTGTGGTCTGTATTTTCACCTTGACTCATGTTGCATATGTTTGAAATACCTATATAATAAACACAGGTGTACAACAGTCATGCTCATCAGTCAGGTAACCTCTGACAGATATGTCAGAAACTCACATGTTAATACAACACAGTAAAACTGAGCTTTGTAGAGACTTATAGGAGACATAGCTAAAAAATGTGGTCAGTCTACTTTTTAAGTGTTATTATTGTATTGCATTTATGAATTTTGAAGTAGATGTTCATGTCAATAAAAACATGGAACACTTTCTGCCATTCAGTTTTTTAATTGCTGGCAACATATGTAAATTGAAACAGAACAGACTGAACCAGTTTGTATCCTTCTATAAAAAAAGACCACAGTTAACCCTCTATTGAAGTTTACAGCTTCTATGAAACAGTATATTCAGCTAACCTTTCTAAATACAGTCAGAATTTATATAGCTCCCATTCCAGTGAAGTGTCTAATATTTCAAAAAACAGATTCAACAACTTATGGTTAAGAACAAGGCATTGCTGAAAACGTAGGAGATATCTGTGGAAGTAACCATTTCTTTAAGTACATGTTCTATTGCTTGTTGAAACTGAGAAAGAGTATGAACTTCTTGAACCTAATTTTCTAAAATAAATTATGGCAGGTACTGTGAAACCAGGAGAATGGGGGGTTGAAAAACACATGCTCATTAATCTAAAAATTTGGCAGGACTGAGCAACTAAGCACAATCTTTTACAAACAACATGGAATGAAAATAAAATTCAGTTCAACTGATAAAGGATAGTACCTTGGCCACAGTTTGCATGTTATAGTTTTATCTATTCATCATCCTTTTTAATGCTATGATTCTGTTGTGAATGTAGTATTTGATGGCAACCCAGTCTCTGTCTTTTAGAGCTACCGGCTCTGCTTGGAGGCAGGAGTCACAGTCCTTTTTACCTGGTACTTTGCAACTTGTTATGAAATGCAACATGTGCTGCTCAACAGCCTTCACTTCGTCACCTGTCCACTTGCTTCTCACCTTCCCAGCTGTTATAAACAGAAACAAAAGAAAATCCTTTATCAATGGAACAATGGCTCTGCTAATGTAAAAAATGCAGGATAGAATAGAAAATATTCTAGCTAATAATGCAATACAAAATTCTCTTTAACCTTGCTTTCCATTGGAGCAATTTGAGGATGCTTGGGATGTACCCACTTGAAGTGCTGTGCTCTTCTGTGAATCTAAAAGATTGAAATATAATATGTATTATGATAAAATAATACCGTCAGGATTGATCTCGATGTCATCCAGCCCTTTCCCTTGCAGATCAGACAGTTTTCCTTTCTCCATTGCCATCAACAGTTTGCTGACTTTTGCAAGCTGCAGGGTACTCTCTGGAAGCCGGTAGAATTCTCTGTGGACACGGATGTTGTGTCCGAGAAAGGTGGCAAGTTGATCCATTTCATTTTCTTTAAGGTTTAGTACTGTGGACAAAGTGGCGACTTGTTTCCGCAATCTTGTTGAGGTGAGTGCCTCTGGGTACTTTGCACCACATTGTTTAGCATACTTGCGAAAGCAGTCAGAGCCTCTGTAATGGGAAAAGACACCTGGGCGTGCAAACAAGTACACATTCTCTGCGCAGACTTGACAGTCATTCCTGTTTGTCACAAGGAGGTCCATTGCAGCGATCATGTCAGGTGTGAGAAGCACAGGTACCATTCTTGACCCTTTACCACGAATCTCAACTCTGTCAAAGTGCCTTGCAAGCTTCCTTTCCAACTCAGTGAGGCCGATCATAATGTCAGGATTCAACTCTGTGCGATTCCGGGATGTGAAAACCTGGAGCTCCATTTTTGAAACTTCCCCCTGCCTTTTTCTGTTAAATAGTACTACCTGTGTTAAAGTCACTCTAGCAAGATTTCCAAAGGTTATGCTGTTGCGGTTTTCCTCCAGGTCCTTCACGCACTTAGCAGATTCGGTAGCAAGAAACTTGTGCAGCAGCGACACATCCTGTGTGAATGGTAAAACCTGTGGTTTATTCCATTTGGCTTGTTTAAGTGTACCCAATGCAGCAGCTGAAATGGACTCTGTCCACTTTTTCTCATACAGAGTTGCAAATTGCTTGGCTAACTCTGCAACATCATGGCGATTTGCTATGATGGCATTGCACTGCACAATGCCTGCAACTTTGGCCAAACTGTGCCCCAATTTCAAAGCCAAGGATGGGGTTTTATATGAGTTGCTTTCCAACTCATAACCAGCAACAGCTCTGACTGCTTGTATGACCTGGGGAAAGTTAGTAGGCATAACAAGGTCTTCAGTGCTCTTTAAAGGTGTCATAGCTCTTGCCGTTATCAATAATCTTGCCATCTCTCTCATTTTTTGGCGTATGTAATCATTCCTTCTTTCATGTGGTTTCCTGGCATTATACAGTGACTCACCAAGGCTAAGAATGTCTCTTTCACTCCTAACTACTAAGGAAATGTCATCCTGGTTCATTTCACAGGCAATCTTCCAAACAGCTTCATGAATTGGATCAGGTTTCGGTAAGTGCAGTTGGATCCGTTTTCGCCCAGTGGGAGGCTCTCCCTCAATGGACTTCTCAGGACAGTTTCTCACATGTCTCCAAAGGCAATCTCTTGCATATAGTCCTTGACAAAACTTGCAATGGCGATAACCATCAGACTCTGTTGCTGTAGTGGGTCTTCGACAAGCAACCATTTCTCCAGCACCAGAGGTTGCCACGGTGGCATTATGGTTAAAGTTTCCCCTCTTCTTTATAGAGCGTAACGAATCTCTTCTTTCACGGGATCGTTTATTAAAACTGAAAGCCCTTGCAACATCAGGCTGTTGACTGTGGGCGGATTCAAGGTGTCTTGCCAATTTAGAAATGGCCTTTTTACAATAAAAACAATATTGCTTCTTGTTGTACTTCCTTTTTTTTGCTGTGCTTGGCAATGGAGCGACTTTTATGGAGCTGTTGTTGTGTGATGTATTCCCTGATGAATTGGCGCTGCAACTCATTGCTGAAGTGCTATGACTGCTGCTCCTCAGTGACGAACTGGAACTTGTAGGTTTCTCTGAATCAGTCATCTCCCCACTGTGTGCTGTATCTATCCCCACTAGAATGTCCTTCAACACTTTTTTGTGAGCAGAAGATTCTGTGATTCTCAGTTCCTTACTACGAACACTTTTGTCTGAGGAATTGCCACTTGAGTCTGGAACATAGTCAATATCTTCATAATCTGTACAATCTGAAGATTCATCAGTAGAGATCTGAAAAAAAGCATTATTACATTCCTAAATAGCCAAGTTATCATTCCCCGTACAGTACCATCACATTGTGCATAACACAAATTGACTTGACGTGATGAGTCATTAAAAACATGAACTTGAATTGAATTGGATTTCTTAATACCGTTGTTTTTCTATTTCACAACAGTGTCATATTCATTACCTGGTTACTTAAGCTTGCAGAGTTTCCATCGTCAAATCCACCATCATCGACCAAGGGATGTTCAACCTTTAAAACCATTATTAATACTGTAAATACAATTCACTGAATAGACATTTTAACCACAGTTATATTAAAGTGTAAATGATTAAATGACTTCGATAACACTTTGAATCCCTAAACCAAAACACATCTCAGTGTGTGATTTGATGTTGTATGATATAAAGGAGGACTATGCATAGCATAAAGTTTTGCGTTACTATGACTCACCTATCACATAAAAGTATAAAAGAGAGAAAAAATCTTTTGCAATGTTGTCTTTCGAAGATGGTGCATGAACTGGAAACAACAACTGAATGAGAGAAATTCTGCTAGGCCAATGGAGGTTCTTGTAAAATAAATACCTTGAAAATAATTCATTTGAATATGACCAAATGTTTGGTTTTTGCATTGATTTGCATACTCACAGAATTATTCATTCTGGTGGACAGACTAAAAGTCATCTGCCTCTCTCTCTCAAATATCTTTTTCTGGGCCTCATCGTAACGTTCCTCACACAGAGCATGATGCCGCTTTAGATTTTGCAGACGACGGCTTGCTCCTGACTGTCCATATCAAGAATCAAATGTAAAGAACCTTGGTCTTGGTTAAGATTCTACAATATTTCCTCGAAAAGTAAATATCCCTAGTCATATAACATAACATTTTTGAATGAAGGAGAAGGACGCAGCTGTCTTACTTGCTTTGCAGTAGCTGTTTGGTGGAAGGAGACACCTCCAGTATTCTGACTGACCTTAAATTAAGAGACAGATATTCATTATTTGTTTGAGATTATGCAGAACTGTAACTGGAAATTATGATGCAATTAATTACACTGTAAATTAAATTAATAGTGGTTCTAAGAAAAGCCAAAGAAAAGCTCTAAACCCCACACTGATGTTAATTGATCTACTTCCCAAGAAACCAAATATTGATGTTGATGCTATTGTGAACATTTCACACAAACTGATTGTTTAAATACAGTAAAAGGGCATTTCATGTATGCACTGGAGCCAACTGAGACATATACTTAATTCCAAATAGAATAAATTAATGTGTAGTTACCTGTTGGGAGGATAAAGTGGATCTCTCACTCACTTCTTGGTCTACAGAAGGTTGAGTCAGGATCTGGACACTTTGTGTCTGCAACAAAAAAACAATACAGTGTCAGACATATTCTGTACTATAAATCCTGGCTAATTAATGAACAAATGATCATACTTGTTTGAGTGAACATAATTTACAGAACCTGCTAACACTGTACAACATCTGCTACCCAGCAAAATGAGGTCATCAACAGTAACACACACTCACAGCCTTAAACAATATAAGGGACATGTAACACACGCTCTATAGTCGACAGGTATGACAATATGAGGACATCAACTGAAACACACTCTACAGTCGATGGGTCAGACAATATGAGGACATGGAACACACACTCTACAGTCGATGGGTCAGACAATATTAGGACATCCCCTGAAACACACTCAAGTCTTTCACAGACTAAAACAATATGAGGACATGACGACTGTACACATGTGGAGTCCATGTTCCTGACTTCTAACTTCTTCTGTTGTTGTCAAAGAAGGCTCTGAACCCTGCACTGATGTGAACGGATCTACTTCCCCAGAAATCCAATCATGTAAACTGTTCAGCAGATGTTAAATGGACAAAAACATTTGGAAAAAGGACTTAAAATAAAGAATTTAGTGAGAATACAGATCAATTTGATGCTTCAAGGGGAGGTTAGAGCTTACAAATGGTACAGCCAATGTCTGTCTGCTAAGCTATTCACAAATACGTGATGCTATCCTTGATATTGTGAACATTGTGCACAAACTGTTTTAATACATCAAAAGGGCATTTCGTGTATGCACTGGGCCCAAGTGAGACATATACTTAATTGCAAATAAATAAAATTGATGTGTAGTTACCTTTTGGACAGATGAAGTGGATCTCTCTCTAACTTCTTGGTCTACAGAAGGTTGAGTCAGGATCTGAACACTTTGTCTCTGCAACAAAACACAACAATACAGTGTCAGACATATTCTGTACTGTAAATCCTGACTAAATTAACAACTGATCATACTTGTTTCAGTGAACATAATTCACAGGAGGATCTAGGCTCATTATGGCAAACTCTATAGAAACTGCTAACACTGTACAGCATCTGCTACCCAGCAATATGAGGACATGTAACACACACTCTACAGTCGATGGGTCAGACAATATGAGGACATGTAACACACACTCTACAGTCGATGGGTCAGACAATATGAGGACATGTAACACACACTCGACAGTCGATGGGTCAGACAATATGAGGACATCAACTGAAACACACTCAAGTCTTTCACAGCCTAAAACAATATGAGGACATGACGACTGTACACATGTGCAGTCCATGTTCCTGACTTCTAACTTCTTCTGTTGTTGTCAAAGAAGGCTCTAAACCCTGCACTGATGTGAACGGATCTACTTCCCCAGAAATCCAATCATGTAAACTGTTCAGCAGATGTTAAATGGACAAAAACATTAGGAAAAAGGACTAAAAATAAAGAATTTAGTGAGAATACAGATCAATTTGATGCTTCAAGGGGAGGTTAGAGCTAACAAATGGTACAGCCAATGTCTGTCTGCTAAGCTATTCACAAATACGTGATGCTATCCTTGATATTGTGAACATTGTGCACAAACTGTTTTAATACAGCGAAAGGGCATTTCTTGTATGCACTGGGCCCAACTGAGACATATACTTAATTGGAAATAGAATAAATTGATGTGTAGTTACCTTTTGGATAGATGAAGTGGATCTCTCACTAACTTCTTGGTCTACAGAAGGTTGAGTCAGGATCTGAACACTTTGTCTCTGCAACAAAACACAACAATACAGTGTCAGACATATTCTGTACTGTAAATCCTGACTAATTAATGAACAACTGATCATACTTGTTTCAGTGAACATAATTCACAGGAGGATCTAGGCTCATTATGCCAAACTCTATAGAAACTGCTAACACTGTACAGCATCTGCTACCCAGCAATATGAGGACATGTAACACACACTCTACAGTCGATGGGTCAGACAATATGAGGACATGTAACACACACTCTACAGTCGATGGGTCAGACAATATGAGGACATGTAACACACACTCTACAGTCGATGGGTCAGACAATATGAGGACATGTAAAACACACTCTACAGTCGATGGGTCAGACAATATGAGGACATCCCCTGAAACACACTCAAGTCTTTCACAGACTAAAACAATATGAGGACATGACGACTGTACACATGTGGAGTCCATGTTCCTGACTTCTAACTTCTTCTGTTGTTGTCAAAGAAGGCTCTAAACCCTGCACTGATGTGAACGGATCTACTTCCCCAGAAATCCAATCATGTAAACTGTTCAGCAGATGTTAAATGGACAAAAACATTTGGAAAAAGGACTTAAAATAAAGAATTTAGTGAGAATACAGATCAATTTGATGCTTCAAGGGGAGGTTAGAGCTTACAAATGGTACAGCCAATGTCTGTCTGCTAAGCTATTCACAAATACGTGATGCTATCCTTGATATTGTGAACATTGTGCACAAACTGTTTTAATACATCAAAAGGGCATTTCGTGTATGCACTGGGCCCAAGTGAGACATATACTTAATTGCAAATAAATAAAATTGATGTGTAGTTACCTTTTGGACAGATGAAGTGGATCTCTCTCTAACTTCTTGGTCTACAGAAGGTTGAGTCAGGATCTGAACACTTTGTCTCTGCAACAAAACACAACAATACAGTGTCAGACATATTCTGTACTGTAAATCCTGACTAAATTAACAACTGATCATACTTGTTTCAGTGAACATAATTCACAGGAGGATCTAGGCTCGTTATGCCAAACTCTATAGAAACTGCTAACACTGTACAGCATCTGCTACCCAGCAATATGAGGACATGTAACACACACTCTACAGTCGATGGGTCAGACAATATGAGGACATGTAACACACACTACAGTCGATGGGTCAGACAATATGAGGACATGTAAAACACACTCTACAGTCGATGGGTCAGACAATATGAGGACATCAACTGAAACACACTCAAGTCTTTCACAGCCCAAAACAATATGAGGACATGACGACTGTACACATGTGGAGTCCATGTTCCTGACTTCTAACTTCTTCTGTTGTTGTCAAAGAAGGCTCTGAACCCTGCACTGATGTGAACGGATCTACTTCCCCAGAAATCCAATCATGTAAACTGTTCAGCAGATGTTAAATGGACAAAAACATTTGGAAAAAGGACTTAAAATAAAGAATTTAGTGAGAATACAGATCAATTTGATGCTTCAAGGGGAGGTTAGAGCTTACAAATGGTACAGCCAATGTCTGTCTGCTAAGCTATTCACAAATACGTGATGCTATTCTTGATATTGTGAACATTGTGCACAAACTGTTTTAATACATCAAAAGGGCATTTCATGTATGCACTGGGCCCAAGTGAGACATATACTTAATTGCAAATAAATTAAATTGATGTGTAGTTACCTTTTGGACAGATGAAGTGGATCTCTCACTAACTTCTTGGTCTACAGAAGGTTGAGTCAGGATCTGAACACTTTGTCTCTGCAACAAAACACAACAATACAGTGTCAGACATATTCTGTACTGTAAATCCTGACTAATTAATGAACAACTGATCATACTTGTTTCAGTGAACATAATTCACAGGAGGATCTAGGCTCATTATGCCAAACTCTATAGAAACTGCTAACACTGTACAGCATCTGCTACCCAGCAATATGAGGACATGTAACACACACTCTACAGTCGATGGGTCAGACAATATGAGGACATGTAACACACACTCTACAGTCGATGGGTCAGACAATATGAGGACATGTAAAACACACTCTACAGTCGATGGGTCAGACAATATGAGGACATCAACTGAAACACACTCTACAGTCGATGGGTCAGACAATATGAGGACATATAACACACACTCTACAGTCGATGGGTCAGACAATATGAGGACATCCCCTGAAACACACTCTACAGTCGATGGGTCAAACAATATGAGGACATCAACTGAAACACACTCAAGTCTTTCACAGACTAAAACAATATGAGGACATGACGACTGTACGCATGTGGAGTCCATGTTCCTGACTTCTAACTTCTTCTGTTGTTGTCAAAGAAGGCTCTAAACCCTGCACTGATGTGAACGGATCTACTTCCCCAGAAATCCAATCATGTAAACTGTTCAGCAGATGTTAAATGGACAAAAACATTAGGAAAAAGGACTTAAAATAAAGAATTTAGTGAGAATACAGATGAATTTGATGCTTCAAGGGGAGGTTAGAGCTAACAAATGGTACAGCCAATGTCTGTCTGCTAAGCTATTCACAAATACGTGATGCTATCCTTGATACTGTGAACATTTTACACAAATGTTTTAATACAGCGAAAGGGCATTTCATGTATGCACTGGGCCCAACTGAGACATATACTTAATTGGAAATAGAATAAATTGATGTGTAGTTACCTTTTGGACAGATGAAGTGGATCTCTCACTAACTTCTTGGTCTACAGAAGGTTGAGTCAGGATCTGAACACTTTGTCTCTGCAACAAAACACAACAATACAGTGTCAGACATATTCTGTACTGTAAATCCTGACTAAATTAACAACTGATCATACTTGTTTCAGTGAACATAATTCACAGGAGGATCTAGGCTCATTATGCCAAACTCTATAGAAACTGCTAACACTGTACAGCATCTGCTACCCAGCAATATGAGGACATGTAACACATACTCTACAGTCGATGGGTCAGACCATGAGCACATCAACTGAAACACACTCACGTCTTTCACAGCCTTAAACAATATGAGGATATGACGACTGAACACACGTAGAGTCCATGTTCCTTCTAACTTCTTCTGTTGTTGTCAAAGAAGGCTCTAAACCCCACAGTGATGTGAATTGAACTAGAAATTACTATGAATAATTTTAATCTAACGTGTCTTTTTTATCTCCTAATACTTAACAGATATTTTACTGTATACTCTATGAAGAGGATTTACTCACCAGAGCTCGCCATGGCCACTGAGATTCTCCATAGTCATAGGTTATTTCACTCTCTGCTTGGATGTCTTCAACAGCAAACAAGCAAAGATGAGGTTTACCCTGGACTGTCAACTTTTTCATTTTGCAGTTTGAGGACTTGTGGCCATCATTAACCAGCCGGCCCAGTGAGTCATCTTCATGGGAGGCATCAATGCTAAACAAAGAAACATATTCAAGTTTTCTCCACTAAAACCATATTGTTGTAAAGAACAATTCATGTTGTATAGGCCTTTACTTACCACCATGAGCTACTGTTCCATTCAAAATCAAACAGGAAAACATTTTGCTTCTCTGTGTACTTTTTCTGCCGCTTGTCCCGTTCATATTGTGAAATCAACTCCCCACGGTATTCGACCACAAAGGATCCCTTTTCAATTGGTGCACAGGCAAATACACCACGTCCTAATACACAAAAGTTCACTGATAAGTGTCAAGTAATACAATCCAAGTCAGGTTTATTAACTGTAGCTGATCAGGTAATGATAAAACATATGCAGAACAAACAAACTTAAAACTTTTTAACAGTGAGAAAAAGATCTGAATGATGTTTGGTGATGTCTGGAATTGATGATTAGGGCTGCAATCAATAAAATCACTTAATGTCCGTGTAAAGCAAATTCAGTAATTTTCTTGTAAACACATTAAATGGGTCATAAATGTAATTCCTTAAAACATGTAAAAAGCCATTCAACCATTTAGAATTTAATTTTGGAGCTAGACTCACAAACTGTGTTTCATCATTTCTGTGTTCAGGATTTAATGGACGGGTCAGAAATCATGGCAGCATTACGTAACCCGGCCATGATTTGTATAAACCTGGGCCTGCTGCGGAATCGGTATAAATACATTCAGTGCATTAGCTTCGGTGGTTTTTCTGCTCGCTCTCGAGTCTTGGATAGCATCTCTTAGAATATTTTGCAGCTAGCTAACCACCTAAACAGTAATGTCTCCTCCACATGGCTCGTATATTTTTCCCAAGGATGACAACATATGGATCGATTTTGTCAAGAGGAGCTACTGCGGAGAGTTAAAATCACCACCATCACCGTCTCTGCAGTGTCCACTTTACCCGCCCCCCGATAGTTACAGCAGCTATCACCAGGTAAAGTCTGGATATCTAAAGAGTCCGTTGATGCGGGTCAGTGGGGCCGAACCGACCGTCTCCGTCCCCGGCTTGCATCCTCCCACCCCGCCCACAGCGGGTGCCTCCATCATGGCCTACGGCATTATGTGCGCGCCTGCAACCGTCTCCGTCCTGCCGACAGCGGATGCTCTCAACTCCGCCGCCCGCATTATGTGCCCGCCAGAGAGTGCTAAGTGTGTGCTTATGCATGTTATAAATATTGTACATTTGGGCAATTAAATGCATTTTGCTGAGGGTGCAAATCCTGACAGTGATTTTACATTGTGCATCCTGTCATGTCCATGTAATGTTTGGAAATGTTATTGCATTTAATTATGACATGATTTTGCCTCATTCCCTGAGCTGAGTCCATCTGACGGCCCAATGATAATCTACAGGTAATACTTTATGCGCTCCAATATAGCTATGACAAGGAATTATATGTAGACTGGGGTTTTACGTTTGTGTGTGATGTAAATCATGGACTGTGAGGAACGAGGCTGAGCACTATCAGTGTCTGACTCAGAGTCACTTTCTGGCTCTGATGGCTTACACAGGTCGGCTGGGTCCTCTGATGATGCTGCTAGCTTACATTGTTACTGTAGGTTGTCCTTGTACAGTACACGGAGGAGGCTCCCCTCCCTGCTTTGGCGTGGTTTCATCGCCTCAAACTGACATGCCCCAAGCGTTTCACAGCAGAGAGAAGTGCTTGTTTTTCCACATTTTTGAGACCCAATTTTATATACTTGCTAATTTTTTTAATCTTTCAAATTTGGCTCAGGGGTCAATGACACATGTTTCTGTGGTGTGACAAACTCATAACACAAATTTATTCCTGCTTTACGTGGACTTTAAAAAATGATTATTAAAATAGATGGCAACAATTTCATTAGCAATTGGTTGTGTTGTGTGATTATGTTGTCATGATGTCTAGTAACGTTCATGCAGTAAACATCAGGAATGATATCTAACATACCTTTATAGTCATTGATCCGCTGGACCTTTAAACAAGGCTTGTCACCTCCAGATAAAATAAACTGAGTAGCCTCAGCCTCAGGACGAAGTCTGGCTCTTCTTTTTGACATGCTCTTTACTTGGCCATGTAGTCCTCAACCTGCAAACATCTACATGAGAAGATGACATGAAGTCAACGAGACAAGTACAAAAAAAGACCAGTACTTATTTTGAATCAAAGAGGACTTACAAAATGGTATTATCCATCACTCATTTGCTGATCAGGCTAATAGATCAGTGTAAACCCTGTGCAAATGTCATTAAACATTTAAAAACTTTAACAAATAATATTAACCTACCAAAGCAACAACAAAGCAACTCAAGATAAATACTACTATAAAATCATTATAAAACTTTACTCTACCTGTACTGATTAATTAATATCATCAATGTGTGTTTCATAGGAAAACATCATCTAAATTCCAGGAAAAATATCTTGTGCAAAACAAATTTGACTGTCTCTGCAGTTGAAGATGAAAAAGTTTGTTTGGAGAAAATTCCCTTTAACTCAGGTTTGCATTGTTATAAACAGTTATATTTAGCAACAACTTCTACTACTTGTTGTTGAAGATTAAGCAAAAGTAATTAATTACTACATACCCTCCAGTTTGTTTGAGTCCACTGCGTGTTTGAATTCCGCTAGTTAGCATGCTAATTAATCAACTTTACCTCATGCGGTGGGTGTCTAGCATCAGCGTCGAAGGATTAAATGTCTCCTGAGCTGAAGGTCCCGGATGTGCCGTTCACCGAGAGCTCCACCGCAGTCGTATCCGTTTCAGAGGCCTAGCAATTGGGTTGAGTCTATCGCCAAATAAGATGCCGCATCACTGACTGATTGACTGACTAACAGTCCAACGCTGATCTGAAACGCAATCATTGTGTAAAGTTGGTTGCCAGCCGCAAGTGTGTGATCAAACTGAAACTAGAATAAGACTGAACTGTGTATATAACTCTAGAGGGCTTTTATTTTGAAAGAAAGAGATACAGGAAGTGGTTAATGCAGGAGCTTCATCATTCACGGACTTTCCCCGTCGTGTTTACAGTTGAAGCTCAGCAGCACACACCGGAGCGCAGGTAAGAACGATGTTTCTAAGTTGTTGAGAGTTGTCACAACAATGTTTTGCAAACTGCTGTTACAGTTAATTAGGCTCCGTTTGCATGGGAAACTGTTCTTAAACAACACTTAATAGGCATGTGAAAATGTCCTCATTTTACACATTGTCGAGATTGTGGTGTGTTATATAGGTGTGGGTTTTTTAAAAAGTCATTAATTTGTCATACACAGTAGTATAATGTGTTATTCTTAATAGTAGTCAAGAATATTGGGTTGGAGGTGACTTTAGTAGGGTGTGCATTTAGAGGGGCACATATTAAAGCTAATAAAGAGATGGAGCTGCATGAGTAGACTTCCATCTGACACCAGTCTGTGCTGGGGAGTTGTACCAAGTTTAGATTTTTGGAATATTGGCTGCCCAATAGTATGCCCTGAAATCCGGCAGAGCGAGGCCACCCTCATCCTTGGTTCTTTGCAAAATTGAGTACTTTGCCCTTGAAGTCTTTCCCGACCAAATGAAATGTGAAATGATCTCATCCAATTCTTTTTAAAAAGTGTTGGGCAGGTATATAGGTAGACGCTGAAAAAGAAATAAACATTTTGGTAGGACATTCATTCTGATGGAATTGATTCTATATAGAAGCGGCAATGGACTAAGTTATCTAATAATTTGTTTATTGAGGTAGCGTCTGAGGAGGCTTCTGATTTATATAAATCAGAATAATATGAAGCAAAATATTATCTCAGTTGGGTCTGTAACTGAAGTTTGGGGGTTCTTACGAATTTGTGCAATGAATTAGAAAGAGGATTGATGTTTTAGTTGCCTTGTTAGTAATCGGCTAGCTATGTTTCCATATTTATAATAAGTGCGCTTTGTACCCCTTAAAAGAAACTCCACTTTTTTTGTGGAAATGAGGTCAAATTCAGTCTGTAATTTAAGTCTCTCCATCTAGAGAGTGGGATTGGCTGAAGTGGAGTGTTGTCTGTCAATTTGAAGAATTGTTTCCATCAGTTCCAGTTGTCTTTGTTTCTCACCCTTTTGTATCCTCACCCTTTTGTATCCTCACTCTATATGAGATAATCTCCCCACATATTACCGAAGTTTTCCCACTAGAGAGAAGGTGATGTAGAGTCAGATTTGTTATTTTCGAGAAAGCATGAAATCCTGTCAGAAATAAATCCACAAAATTTGTCGGATGATAATAGCCCAGTGTTTAATCTCCAGGTTGAGTGGCTTTTGGTTTTAGGGACTAGTTCCAAATCTAATAAGAGGGGGGCATGGCTTGAAATAATTATTCACATTGTTTCACTGAGGGTAATAAAATCTCATCAAGAAAAAAGTAGTCTATTCAAGGGTATGTTTGAAAACTCTTTCGCTGTTTGGTGGAAAAAAACGCTGCACGTCCATACTGCCAATTTGAACTGTGAACGCAGATACACATTTAGCTGCTTTGGATTTAGTTAGTTTTCTTGAACCCAATCTGTCAAGTGTGGGATTGACAGATAAGTTAAGATCCCCTCCAAAGATGAGTTGATGTGTATCTAGGCTTGGAATGGATAAGAATAGGTAAGTCATAAAAATAGGGCAGTCCCAGTTGGGGGCATAAACACAAACTATAATAACAGGAGTTTGGAACAGCACACCAACGACAATAATATAACGCCCATTGGGATCAGATATGACCTGTTCTGATGAGAACTGTACTCGCTTGTGCAGAAAAATAGCTGTGCCTCTTGTGCAACTATTGAAGTTGGAGTGGAAAACCTGTCCAACTCAGGGTTTTCGTAGTCTTGTGTGGTTCCATAGACAAAGATGGGTTTCTTGTAGAAATGAAATGTCTGTTTTCACACTCTTAAGGTGTGAAAGTACTTTTGTCCTTTTAATAGTTCCACCACGTCCCCTGACGTTCCATCTCATGAGCCTGATGGTTCGTAACATGTCTTTCTGGCTTATGTCAGTCATAGGCAGTAGCTCAGTCCATAGGTGACTTGGCTGGGAACCGTAGGGTCGCTGGTTCAAGTCCCTGTGTGGACCATGTATGGAGTGTGGACTGGTGGCTGGAGAGGTGCCAGTTCATCTCCTGCCGAGGTGCTGTTGAGCAAGGCACCGAACCCCCAACTGCTCGGGGCGCTGGTCACTGGCAGCCCCCTCGCTCTAACATCTCTCCTCAATTGCATGTATAGGTCCTGTTTGTGCCTGTGTGTGTAACATGTATGATAATAAGAGTGAAAATTGAATTTCCCCGTGTGGGATAAAAATAAAGTAATTCTTCTTCTTCTTCTTAGCTGAGTCATTTTATTACTTTTAAGCAAAGTAGCAACAACATATACAGTGCCATCGTGAGAGTTTAAGGAAAAAAAGAACACTCCTCTACCAAAGATATTCAAAAAAGAGAAAAGGCAGATGTCCTTAGTGACACCTTCAAGTTAAAAAGAAACTTACATATTTGTCCTAACTTCATCTTTAACACTGATGAGCATGCAGGAACTACTGCTTTACACAACCGATTGAGTTGAAAGGAGTTTGCTTCCTTTTCAGCCTTGAAAATGTGTACACGTCTGATTTAACATTTGACAGCAAAAAAACCTTAGTTTACCAGTTTACCGTACTTAACAAAAACCAATTGTGCTTTTCATAGGTAAGCTTTGGACTAATGTTTAACAGCACAGTTAAATCCTACCAGGCAGACCAGTCTGCTTATAACCTTAGTCCAGTTTTCATAGAGCACCAAAAAAGTTAAAGGAGATGTGTAAAGAGACGTTATGTTTTCACTTACTGCTGAGATCACAGTAGAAACGCTCTACTTCATCTGTGGAGTCAAATATGCGACAGTGACCCGTAACCGCGCTGGCTATATCAAACCAAAGCGTGTCCCATCCTTATAAAGGAGAGACTTCAATTTGTTGAATGATGCCGGTTTCTTGGTGAGTGAGGTGCTGAAATCCTCAAAGATCCTTATGGGATAACCCTGGTAGGAGATGCTCCGTGCTTTCTTCACCCATAGCAGCACTCGCTCTTTCTGGATGTGTCTGTGAAAGCCTACAACAATGGGCCGGGAACCATGTGCTGGCTTTGGCCCCAGACTGCGGCGAGCTCTGTCCAGTTTAAAGCCCATTAAAGCATCTCTGGTCACCTCTCTGAACAGCATAGTCATAAAGAGTCGAGCATCAGTCCCCTCCGCTCCCTCTGGGATGCCAATCATATGCAGATTCTGCCATTTGGATCGTGCAACCAAGCTGCCAGCTCTAGCTTTTCATTCATCTGAGTGGTGGTTTCCACCTTGGATTTTAGTGTGGCCATTTCTTGCTGCAGAGTCGTCAGGTCACCTGAGTGGGAAGTGAGGGTTGTTTCCATTGCGGAGATGGTAGCTGTGTGTGGGGCTATGGTATCAGCAATCTTTTGGAGAGATGCTTGGATAGGAGCCATTGCAGTATTCAGGGAGGTGGTGAGCTGTTACATCGTTGCGTATTTTTTTGAGTTCACCGATGAGCAAGTCCAGTGTTAACGGTTGGGCTCCACCTGTTGCTACACTGCTAGCATCTGCCTTGCTAGCGTCTTTATTGTGCGGGCTGAAGTGTTGAGTCAGCTGAGGCTGGCTTTTGCCACGGTTCCCGTGGGATTTACTTATTTCAGCTTCAAAAATGTTACGACGAAAAGAAAATAATTCAAAAAGTCTGAGTGTTATATTTATGCTTGCTTATGACAGAGTTTGTATGAATTACCCCACATTTCCCATTCATTCCCATGGCAAGTTTTCAATTTGGAATATTTCCAAAATTCCCCAGTTAATCTTCCCATGGTAAGTTCCCAGAAATGTTTCCACCCCTTTGCAACCCTACTGCTTACTGTGTGTAACACTTCTTTACTACAGTTGAAGAGTATTGCTTATAATTATTAAAAATGTAATGATTATAATAAATATTGCATATATGGTTATTACCAGTGCTGTTAATAGTGTTGTTCCTTCACAATACATTACACCCACTTAACCGGCCTTGGGCTACTGTTGGTGATATTACTAATTGCACCTATGACCCAGATGTTGATGAGAATTATTATTATTATTATTATTATTATTATTATTATTATTTGGCTATAATTGTATGGAATATGTGTATTGCAGTAGTGCTTCAAATGTGTTAGTGTGTCCGAACAAAGTGACATATGAGGACCCGCAGAGTGACGTCACTGAAAGTGTGTTAAAAGTGTGTTAACTTCCAAAACTGGCCACTAGTTGGCGTACTCGAAGATGAGCAAAAATGCTAAACACACTTACACACTTAATTTCTTAAAATTGTGATATGTCAGGACATTGGAGATTTTTGGTCTGGGGGCATGTTGGGGGAGTCTAGAACACTGTAGAGAGCTCAGAAAAATGAGGACGTCAAAAATGTCCTCATTTTTCCGAGTGTCCTGATAGTGAAGGTGTGTTATCATAAAATTGTCCTGATTTGTCATGAAAACAAGTACACACACACACACACACACACACACACACACACACACACACACACACACACACACACACACACACACACACACACACACACACACACACACACACACACACACACACACACACACACACACACACACACACACACACACACACACACACACACACACACACACACACACACACACACACACACACACACACACACACACACACACACACACACACACACACACACACACACACACACACACACACACACACACACACACACACACACACACACACACCCTTTCTCATCATTTTACCTCTGTTTGTTTTCCTGTGTACACACCTGCAGAGTCCTGAAACAGAAGCTGCTCTTTGGGTATAGTGCGTACTGCCTTTACCTCCAGGAGTGAATCAATATTATTTTTGACAATGACGGTGCTTGCATTAGTTTGTAGAACTAAAACAATTTGCATTGACAATAATTATTTCTTTCAACTGCTCGGTTCTCAAACGTGTTTGTCCCTGTGCTTGATGCTCAGTATTTTCAGTTCAACCTCACCAAATCCTTACAATAATGTAAGAAAACTACAAAATCCCTTTTGAAATCTGAGGCAATACTGTATATGACTGATTTGAAACAAGATGGATTAAATAACTGGAATAGGCCAGAGATGGGATGTGTACAGATATGTGTAGATATCAGTGGAAAATGTTCAAAACACTTTGTGTGTGCGCATTTCTCTGTCTATCCTTACTTTAAGGAAACCATGATGTGAGTTCTAATTAAGGAAACATGACATATTTAATGTTGTTAAATAATTACAATGGACTTGTAAAAAAACAACTAACTACAACGGTACTACTGATATCAAAATAGAATTCAGATGTGTGCAGATCTGATCACAAAAGATAGAATAAAGGGTGTGTGAGTGTGTGTGAGAGAGAGAGAGAGGGAGAGAGAGAGAGAGAGAGAGAGAGAGAGAGAGAGAGATTTTTTTGATTTTTATAGTACCTTTATTTTAACTATTAAGAATACACATTTTGATCAAAAAGCACATATCAAACAGCACATCCTTTAAAAAACATTAAAATTCAAACTAAAACCAATAAAACATACACAGCTTAGCCCGTGCAGACGGGTTAGAGAGATGCATTAGATGAGATGGTGAGAGAAGACCAGAGTATTGTCAGTAACTGAACACAGTGTGTTGGAGTGAGTCCAGGTCTTGGTGAACTGATCCATGTCCTGCATCTGACTGTAGTATTTAAAATCTATGTGGACCCTGGCCTTCACCATCCGACAGAACAACAAACTAACCTCAATATCTACCATGTTCTCCTCTTTCCTCTTCCTGCTCACATGTACTGCCATCTTGGCCTGTCCCAGTAAGAAATTTAAAAGTTTACACTTGCTCTCTGCTGCCTTTCTGTACTTAAAACCCAAGATAAAAACCTGAACAGAGAATTCTTCTCCAGCTGCTCTGAAGAGACTCTTCAGGAGAGTGAAAAGAGGAGTGAGACGTGCACACTCACTGTAACAGTGAAAAACTGTCTCCCTTTCACCACAGAACACACACCGGTCAGTGTGCCCTGGGGAGATGATCGACAGGAAGGAGTTAACTGCTACAATGCCATGTAGCACCCTCCACTGTAGGTCTGCCACTTTTTTAGTCAGAGGACTTTTATATAGACTCCTCCAGGCGGGTGTCACCTCATCTCCCAACTGCAGGTGACCCCTCCATGGAGTGTCCACTCGGTTCAGAGTCTTTCCATTTAGACATGTCACCATGACTCTGTACAAGGCTTTGCCAGTGGCCTCCTGTAGGCTTAAAGTGCAGTGCTGTGAGTTTAAAAAACAACCAATGTAGTCTTTAAAAACCGGACGAACAGTAATGGAGGGAAACGGATCGTCAGTGCAGGGGGCAATAAAACCTTGGGAGTGCCGGCTCAGTAGAAGACGTTGATGTCCATTCAGGCAGCCTCTCCAATGCTCCAAAAGTCTGCCAATGCTCCTCACAGACCGGATCCCCACACCAGCTGCCAGGACGGCTGCATCCTGCAGCTCAGCTCCAGCCAGGCGAACAACAGACCCCAGAGTCATGACCCTGGCCTGACAGAAGATGTCCCTAAGAGCTGTTCCCGCCCAGAAAGGGGCGCTGAGCTGTCCTCCAAAGACCACAGGCTCCTGAAGCAGCCAGTGAAGGGAGACCGTACTTTTCTCCTTCGCCATCAGCTTCCACACAGTGAAGGCTCCCCGGTAGAAAGGTGGCAATGTGCGAAGGTCTGCAGTGCTGAGGTCCATGAGGAATAGAGAGTCTTTTAAACCAAGTCCAGCGAACCGCTGCAGAACCATGTGGGCCAACGGTCTCCAGACCAGGTCCTTGGGGCCGTACAGCAGTCGCTGAAAGAACTGTAGCCGGAAAGCAGCTCCCCTGCTGGCCAGGTGGACAAGTCCCTGCCCTCCCTCATCCTTAGGAAGGTAGAGGACAGCTTGAGGGATCCAGTGAAGTTTGTCCCAGAAAAAATTAACTAACAATGCCTGTATTTTTGACAGCAGGTTAGGGGGAGGGTCCACACAGGCCAGTCTGTGCCAAAGGGAGGAGGACACCAGGTTGTTGATAATGAGTGCCCTTCCTCTATAGGACATGCTCGGTAGCAGCCAGCTCCACCTCCTGAGCCGACCTTCAATCTTCTCCAGCACATTGTCCCAGTTCTTATTTAAAACAGTCTCATCGCCTAAGAACACCCCAAGGTATTTTATGCCCCCTGTCTTCCACGTCAGTCCCCCTGGTAAAACCAGCTTAGTTGTGGGCTTGTCACTTACCATCACTGCATCGCTCTTACTCCAGTTTACCTTTGCTGATGACATCTCATTAAACAGTCCAACATTAGTTTTTATGATGTCAATGTCTTTTTGTGTGTTCACCATTAAAATGACATCATCAGCATAGGCAGACAGTTTAAAAACAGCAGGACATCCATTAAAAACAACACCATTGAGCTCCTTTCTTAATTTGTGGAGCAGAGGCTCTATGGCAAGGGAATAAAGCATCCCTGATATGGAGCATCCCTGCCGAACCCCCCTCTCCACATTAAAAGGAGCAGCCAGGCCACCGTTAACCTTCAGTATGCTCGCAATGTCACGGTACAGTACCTGGATCTTAGCTATGAAGCCTGGGCTGAACCCAAAAGCAGCCAGCGCCTGCCACAGATACTGGTGTTCAACCCGGTCAAAAGCTTTTTCCTGGTCTACGGAAATCAGACCAGTGTCCACGCCTAATGAGCTAGAGACGTCCAAAACATGCCTGATTAAAGTGATATTATCACTTATGGACCTGCCGGGCACACAGTATGTCTGGTCCACATGGATGACCTCACTGACGACCTCCCTCAGCCTCAGGGCCAGGGCTTTGGACAATATCTTGTAGTCCCCACACAGCAATGAAACCGGTCTCCAGTTCTTTAAAAGCTGCAGGTCTCCTTTTTTAGGGAGCAGAGTAATAATAGCTCTCTTGCAGCTCAGTGGTAGTTGTCCCCGGTTCAGACTATCCTGGAAAACCTCCAACATGTCTTCGCCGAGAACCGGCCAAAAAGACTTGTAGAACTCCACGGGGAGCCCATCAATGCCAGGAGCCTTCTCATTGGCCAGACTCATGAGGGCTGTGTGGAGCTCATCAACAGTCAGCTCAGAGTCCAGTGTTATGTTTGAGGCAGCCTCCACCTGAGGCAGGTTATTAAAAAACTGTCCACCCAGCTCTGGGTTATCCACAAACTCATTTGAATACAGTTTTTTATAGAAATGTGTGGCATACCTCCGGATCTCTGGGCCTGTCGTGTATGAAGAACCATCTTCAGCACGTAGCGAGTGGATGATCTTCTTCTGGCCATTTTTCCTCTCCAGGCTGAAGAAGAACCGGGATGGAGCATCCATTTGCGAGGCATTCAAAAAACGAGACCGGACCAGCGCCCCCTGTGCTGTAATGCCCAGCAGGTTGGCCAAAGCAGCCTTTTTCCTTTTAAGGGCTTCAAAATGCCCTTGTTCTCCTGTACAGTCTGCCAAACCCTGCAGCTGTACCACCTCAGTCTCTAGGTCCTGAAGAGACCTGGTGATGTACTTAGTGACATTGCGAGTATATTGTTTACAAAATTGTTGGATCTGGACTTTGCCAATATCCCACCACTGCTGTAAAGAAATAAAACTGGACTTCTTGCCCTTGTGTAAAACCCATAAATAATTAAGACCCTCTCTAAAAGCATTATCTAATAAAAGAGCTGTGTTAAAATGCCAATACGCACTGGTTATCTTAACATTTGAGATAAAAAAAGAACACTGAACCAGAGAATGGTCTGTAAAGCCGACCGGTATAATATGACTTGATTTAAAAATGCTAAAATGATGTTTAAAGCAATAAAACCGATCAAGTCGAGCCATCGATAAAACATTCTCACGACTGTGGCTCCATGTATACTGCCGGATATTTCTATGAAACCCTCTCCATACGTCCTGCAGCTCGTGAGCTTCACTGAGACGCTGAAGCCGAGCACATGAAGCAGGGTGAGGCTCTAGGTGATTCCTGTCTGTATTAGGATGCTCTGTGCAATTAAAATCACCTCCCAGAAATAAATACTCTTCTGTGCTGCAGCCGCTAATGGCATCAGATAGAATGTCTAAAAAAAACATTCTATCTTTGCTAAAAACAGGGGCATAAACACATATAAAAACCATTATGACATTCTCAAACTGTGCTCTGACCTTCAAAATGTGACCTGATAAAACATCCTGCACCTCGACGGAGTGAGGGTTAAAAGCTTTGTTAAAAAGCACACCGACTCCAGCACTATTAAAAGATTTGTGGCTGAGAAAAACCTGGCCAGGCCACTCCTTCTTCCAGTCTCTCTTGTTTTCCTCATCACTATGGGTTTCTTGAATAAAAACTACGTCCAGTTTCTTAAAATCAATAAGTTTATAAAGAGAAGCTCTCTTCACAACACTTCTGGCACCGTTAATATTTAAAGAACCAATATTTATATTAGTCATAATGATATGAAAAAAAATAAATAAGAAAACAGCCACAAAGGTGTGATAAGACATTTTAAAGTGAGTCATCATTAAGTTCAGCGAGCTTCACCCTGGCTTTTGTGACAAACTTGTTCAGTCTGTAGACTTCCTTCGTTTCAAAGGAGTCTTCCATCTTTTTAAGGCGTGACACAGACACAATGAAGCCCTTCAGGTCGGGGAAGAAATTCTTCACCTGCACAGCTACTTTCCCTTTTGTGTCTTTTAGGAACTTTTTAATTTCTCTCAATGAATAGGTGGTGGTGTGAACCTCCTGAGATGGAGTCATATCCCATTCTTCACCTGCTTCATCCCCACTATCTTCCTCCACCTCCACCTCCTCCTCATCCTCATCATCCTCCTCCTCCTCCCTACACTCACTGATTTTCCTTTTTCCTGATCTTTTATCCTCATCCATGTCCTCCTCCATCACCTCATTCACCACCTCGTCTGCATTCACATTATGTTCTTTATCCTTCTTTTTCTTTTCCTGTTTATTTTTATTAGCAGGTGTGACTGTGCTCTTTGTAGCAGTAATATTTTCCTCTGGGCAAACAGCCTGTTCCTGCTCCATCTCCTCCCGTTCACTCTGTTCTGCCGTCTCGTCAGATCGCTGCACACCGGCCGAGTCTAACTCAGCCGCCGGCTGCAGCGCGTCAGGTGAGCCCGTCTCACCTGAGCCCGTCTCACCCGAACCACTCTCGCCACCAGCTGACGCATCAGCTGCCGGCTCAGCGGAGGCCAAAGCGCCAGGTCCACCAGAGGCCGAAGCCCCGGATCCCCAGGGGCGGGGGCCTTTGGCCCCCGCACGCCGGGGTGATGCACCGGCGCTCGGCCCCGCAGTGCCACCGGCAGCCTCCTTATCCTCAGGGCAGGCTCGAGCCAAGTGCCCCTCGGCCCCACAAGAAAAACACTTCATCGTCTCAGATGTGACGAAAACGATATAATTAAATCCTTCCACTTTGAAACTCAAAGACAGGTTGAGGTCTTTAACTCCATCTTTGAGCACCATGAAGGTCTGCCGCCGGTAACACACAACGTGTTTCATTTCCGGTCGGGTTTTACCTCCCAACATCATCATCTTTATTGGGGAGATGACTCGTCCGTAGCGGGACAGTTCTGTATTTAAATCCTCGTTTTTAATGAAAGGTGGCGTGTTGGAGATCATGATCCTCCTCACCGGGTTAGCCAGAGGAAACACCGGCGTGAAGGTGTCATGGATCACCACGCCGCTCTCCACCACTTTCTCCGCCTTTGCCACATCATCCAGAAAGATGACGATAGCGCTGTTCATCCGTGAGGCAGCTTTTACACTTACAAACCCCACAAGCTCTCCGATGGCGTAGGCTGCATCCTCAACTGTACAGGCGACAGCCGGCAAAAGTTTGACCGCATGTCGCCTCGTCAGTTTCTGCAGCCCCACCTCATCTACTCCGACACCGGGCATGATGCCCGGTGTCACACACACACACACACACCGACTGGAACAAGGTTCACAAACTACACTAAAACATGCAAAACAAACAAACAAACAATTATAGAAAAGTTTTGAGAAAACCACTCACCACCGTCAATCACTCCAGCTCACTCGCTCCGCTCACACTCACGCATGCGCACAGAGAGAGAGAGAGAGAGAGAGAGAGTGTATGTGTGTATGAGCCATTTAGAGTTTTTTTTTGTTTACAATACTTTTAAAGTAACTTTGTTTTGAGTCACGGTTGAAATGATGAATTATAAAATGAATGAAATTTGTACCTAAGTTTGATTTGGATGAATATGTATTTGTATGGATTTTCTTACCCATGATTCACCTGGAAAACAGGTGTGTCTGTCCTGGTTAATGCCCTTATAAGGGAGACGGAGTCATTGAGCTCGGTTAAGGAAGGACACAGGCCAAACAGTTTTCTGACCGCATGTACTGCATTTATTTTAGAGATTTCATTCATATCGTTCAGTCATTTTTCTTAACATTACACCGTCATCTTGGTCGGTCATCTTGAAAATTTTTGGTTTGTTTTTTATTTATGTTCCTGGAAAGTCAAATGGAGATTATTGTTGTTAAAATAAATATCAAACATTAAGACAACACTCTCTGTGTGTGCTTTAAAGGAAAATCTGTGTCGGACAACCTATGCATACGGAATAACACCAATCAAAGGATTTTCCGTTTCAGAGAGGGAAAGAGAGAGAGAGAGAGAGAGAGAGAGAGAGAGAGACAGAGAGAGAGAGAGAGAGAGAGAGAGAGAGAGAGAGAGAGACAAAGAGAGAGAGAGAGAGAGACAAAGAGAGAGACAGAGAGAGGGTTACTTATAATATTAGTATTAATACAAAGTCGTACATGTGATCAATTTGTACTTTTATGTTCAGGCAAAATTCATGACACTAAAGGAATTTAATTTAATTTAATTGAATCTCATTGAATTGAATTGAGTATGGCGTAACGAAGAACTGTGCATGAAATATCCCTCTTTTTCTCCCTCCCTCCCTCTCAGTGGAGGAGGTGTATCTTCACCAGCGTCTGATTAAAGTAAATCATTTAGTGAGTGTTGTAGTACATCAAACAACAAATATAACGGCAAAATATAAATAAACTGCTGCTTGCCTTCCCCTATGAGGCCCTACAGAAGGAGAAAAGGAAGGGAGGAAGGAGAGGGGGGATGTATATTTTACTGTATCTCATTATTCAGCCATTAGCTCTGCGCTTTCTAGGGAAATGCTATGCTTAAAGAAAATATCCTCCCTACAGCTGAGCTATAAATTCAATTAAGCCACAGCATCAGCTCTGTGATTTTTGCAAGGCCTTGAACACACGCTGTAATTGTTTCCATCCTTAATTGTTTCTTAAATAAAATGAAATCATTGGGGGGGGGCTTCCAATAATGCCTACTTCCATCCAAGCCATTAGAGAGTAAGATGTATGCAGGGCAGAAGCAAACAAAAAACCTTTTTTGGATTGCACGAAGCCACACAGCAGCTGGTTGTAATGCTTTCTCAGAACATGGGATCATGCAAATCCTGGAGTAACGCACAGCTAAACTGATTTACAGGAGTACTAATGTATTGAGGAGGAGATCAAGGGAGTGTTTTTGATTTGATTTGATATTTTGCATAATATGTGTGTATAAGGGAAACTCTGAGGAGAGCAGGTTTGCGATTTATTTGAGTTTTCTGCTTGGCAAGACAGCAGTTGTACACCGGCTGGTGCTTTTATGAGCTGGCTATTAGCGGCGAGTCTGTCCTGAACCTCTCGGAACGGGTTAACGGCATGGATCAGCTGCTGTCATCTAGTTTTGTGTGTGAGCATGCATACACACTCATTCTCTCTATGTTTCTGTCTCTCTCTCATGCTTGCCCATTTGATGTTAGAATACACAAGAGGCTTCCCTCCTCCTCCTCCTCCTTCTCCTCCTCCACCCAGCCACCCCTATCCCCTCAAATCCCTCCCTCCTAGCCCCTCTTCTTTTCTCCAATCGCTCCCTCTCTTTTCTCAAGGACCTCCCAAGCCTCCTTTATTCCGCCTCCTACCGCCGCCTCCCCCTCTACACTCCTTTCTTTTCCCCTCCTCCATCCCTCCTTCTCTCCCTCCCTCCATACTCATTTGCGTGCTTGGGGTTCTCCACCTCTTTCTCAAAGTAAACAGAGGAGAGAAGGACACAAGCAGAAGCATCACTTTGCCCGTCTGCACACATTAGATTCACACACACAGACACACTCTTGCTCACACACGCGATCCATCCGACGCCTCAGCTGCTGCTCAGTGTGTGTTGGCAGCTGCAGTGGAATTGTGTAGTGTGTGCATGTGTGTGCGTCTGCGCATGCATCACTCGTCTGCGTCCACTGAAGTAGTAACTCTGTGACTGCTCGTTGCTGCCGCTGAAAGAAGTGGAGGAGAAACAAGGGAAGGGAGCAGAAGTAAAGACAGACAGAGAGAGAGAGTGGTGTAGAGAGGTGAGGGGTGAGAGGATAGACAAAGCGGAACTGTAACTGAGTATCTATGAGTAAGGTGTCCCGTCTCCACATGCTGTGCTCTATGGCGAACTCCGGCTGTGTGCTACTGTCTGGGTCCGGGATGTTACCCCATTCTCTGCAATGCCCCCCTGCTTTCCTCTATTTGCCCCAGGTAAGAAGCACCCATCAGCACCTGCACCCCTGTCGGAGCTCACAGCTCTTCACCTTTTTTCCTCTTTCATTTCTTCCAGGACTCTACTTTTGTATTGTGTTATTCCTTTTTTTTTCTTTCTCAACTATTTTCCATCAAAGTGTCCCGTAGCTGAGCCCACTTCCCAAACAAATCTCCTGCTTATCTTATTTGTAGTGAACTCTGATTTGTCCCTCTTTAATTACAGATCCTTCATATTTTTGAAAACTTTAGTTAGCGTGTCTGCATCTTCATCACACTTCTTAACTTGCTGCTGTAAACACTCAACTGTTTTACTCATGTGCCTCTCCTCGTCACACGTGCATACTCTCAGTGGTGTTAAATTGGTGAAAACATGGAGAACCCACCCTTCTCCCTCTGTGTGTGTGTGTGTGTGTGTGTGTGTGTGTGTGTCTGTGTGTGTGTGTGTGTGTGTGTTCAGTGGGCAGCAGAACAGGGACAGATGTCGGCTCAGAACTGAATTAGACAATAGAACCAAATGACTATTTGGAGTGGATGCATGCCTGTCAATCAGATTGCTGTGTTTCTATTACTTGTGCCTCATTTTTTTTTCTCAGTTATCACTGTGTGCCTTACTCTGTTTGTTATTTGTAAAAGTACTCAATTGACACCTCAATCGATCAATTGCCGTGTTAAGCGCCAATGCATTTAATCATGCCTGTGTGAGTGTGTGTTTGTGCGGGTGCCTGATTTTACTACTGGCAGCATGTGCAGTGGCAGGCGGTCCCCTTTTCTCTAGACAGTTTGTTATTGCGGCCGTATAAAATATGATAAGACTGGGGAGAGCTGCCATATAAAATATTAGCGGGCTGCGGTGAGCTAACCTGCCACGTCCAGACTCCAAATAGCCACCACATATCACCTTTACAGGACGGCCCAGACCACCCGCCTGCTGGCAACACACACACGTACACACAAGGATACAAGCACACATGCAGACAAACTCATACACACAGAGTATGCACCAGCTGGGATCCACAAACACACACACACACACACACATGCACACACATGGGCTCCATGCAACACAAACACAGGGAAGCAGTCTGTTAGTTGCTTGTGCTAGAGTGTGTGTGTGTGTGTGTGTGTGTGTGTGTGTGCGCGCGTTTGTGTGTGTGTGTGTGTTCATCTATTTACTTTCACTGCTTATGACACACATGGGAAATCCTATCGCGTAACGCAAAGTTGTACTATTTTGCTTCTTAATTTAGATTTAATTTAAAAAGGATTGTTGTTAAAAGGAAATACCAATGCTTCCCAGTGTGTGTGTGGGTGTGTGTGTGTCTGTGTGTGTGAATTGCTGGAAGCTTCTCTTTACACTGCAGATTTCCCTCTGACGCTCTGGGAGTAATGTCAGGGTTCAATTTACATCTTTGTTTCCTTAATTAAACCAATAGGAAATGTTTCCGTCTACTGTAAATGTGTTATCATGTTTTTCTTACAACTTCATTCAATTTCAAGTTATTTTTCAGCACCTTTATTTATTTTTCTCCGTTTCCATGGGACAGTCAGGTTTTTTGCTCCATCGACAGCCAAATGTACAGAAAAACCTTAAAAACTCCACAGCTACGGTTATACAAAGCTTTTTACACCACTCCTACCCAGAACCAGGTACATAGATAGAGAACATTACACAGAGAGACAGTATTGTGGCAATCTTTTGAGTGTTTCATGTTTGTGGTCCTTTTTTGCTAGTGTTTTGACCGCAGCCTGGGTTTTCTGATGTCTCATGTGATCCACAATGTGCAGGCTTTTGCTGATAGAGACTCATTATTCATCCAAAAGTCACTAACACCATGGAGATTGTTGAGGTTTATCAATAAGCTTTTTTTAAGATATTTATCTTTTGGTATAAGGCTTCTACCCAGCTATAAAGAGCCCCATTCTGACTGAAGAGCTGGTAAAGAAAAGAGAATTTCCTAGAGAATAAATCGTGAATGCTTCTTCAATTAATTCATGTGTGTGTGTGTGTGTGTGTGTGTGTGTGTGCGTGTGTGTGTGTGTGTGTGTGTGTGTGTGTGAGATGCACCGATCAAGTTTGTAGTGATCCAATCCGATACCTAGGCTGGGCGTATCAGCCGATAACGATCCGATCCTACTGTTGAATGAATGAACAGTATAACAAATGAACACAGATACAATTGTACTTAATATTATTTATTAACAAATAACAAAGTGTACATTAGCAGCAAAAATTAATAAATAACACTTCCATATAAAGTCCACTGTAAACAGGTATTTTTTAAATGTAATATATAATATATTAACTAAGAATGGAGAGGCAGTGTTCAGTTTTTATGCCCCAAATATCTGGATCAAACTCCCAGAAAACTTGCCTGTGAGAACTCTCAGTTCTTTTAAACCAAGACTGAAAACGTTTCTATTTTCCGCTGCTTTTCAGTAAACAAAATAATTGATTAAACTGCCTGTACTGCACTGTAACGTCCATTACATGTTGAAGACTTAACAATTAATGCTTTTAATGATCTTTTACTTATATTTCTCACGTGTCATTTTTAATGTTTTCCAATAGTTTTCTTAGAATTTTAATAATTTTACTGGTCCAATGTTTTTAAATGTCATCTTATATGCGTTTCTTTCCAATGCTTTTAATGTTTTATGTAAAGCACTTTGAATTACCTTGTTGTGGAATTGTGCTATACAAATAAACTTGCCTTGCCTTGCCTAATAAAAAAACATAACCGTTGCAAACAGAATTGAAGGGACTAGATCACTGTAACTGCATTGCTGCGTATGATATTAATGAGAAATAAATGACTGGATCAGAATGCTGGATCGGCCTCATTCATCCGATATCCAGCTAATTAGTCAATATCAGAGCCGATATCCGATCCCAGTATCTGATAGGTGCATCTCTTGTGCGTGTGTGTAGTTTGATCTTTGAGAAATTTTACAGTGGAGCCGGAGACAGGGAACCTGAGGGGGAAAGCTCCATGTAACCACAGTTAAACAGGGACACTGCAGTTATGTTGCCCTGTGATGCAGTTGCATTGATCACATACTTATTTGTTAGGCTGTAGGAGTCTGCAGACGTGTTTTGATGATTCAATGATAGAGTTTCACAAAAATGATACAACATTCTGGAAGACGGTAAATAGCTGAGGGGAAAAAGCCACTCCCTTTGGCTTCACTAAAGGATTCTAAAGTCCGTGCGGACCTTGAACAGCCCGTGTCTGTAGACCGTGACTTGTGACTAAGTGGTGTGTGCATTGCTTTTTACTCTTTACACTATTCATCTGCCTATTCCTCCTCTACCCATCCATTTGAACAGACAATATTGATACACACACATACACGCACACAACACCAAATACATTCATCTCTTCCATCCCTGTGTATTGGATTGCCATTCCTTCTCTCTTCTTCCATCCTCCCCTTTGTCTGTCTTTCTGATTTTTTATACAAGGCAGTCTTGGAAAAAAAAAAAGTCTCCTCAAGTCAATACCATGTGCTAAATCTGCTTGTGCAAGCTTCCCTGCTCTCCCTGGGGAGGGAGGGAGGAGGGAGGAATCTTTACCGAGGCTCACCTAATAGTTAAACACTTCCTGTCTATTGGCTGTAATACACTGAGGGATGTGGAGAAATCAACCCCCTACCGCTCATTTCATTCTTTGCTCTTTTTCTCTCATGTCCCACTTGTCTTTATCCTCAGTGTTTTCTGTTTTCTTTTTGTACAGCGTGGATTGTGTTGTGTAGCAACACACCATTTATTTCTCTGTCCCATGTGGATGTTATTCGTTTTATAGAATAATAGAGTGTACTCCTTTGTTAGAGCTTTGAAAGTACACACGATTGATACCACTTTACCATAATAACCCACAACAGTTTTACAGTAATGATTTATATCATGGAGTTTCTGTATGTGTTTGTTGTTACCACTATTGAAGAAACAAATTTAACTCTGGTTTTATAATAGATAGTAGAAAGGGATTTCTACTATCTATTATGTAATCAAATAAAACTCGTTTAAAGCTCCTCAAGAGAAAGTATAAGAAAGAATGAAATAAGATAATGTGAAAGATAAATGAATTAATGATTTTAAAAACTGTGTGTGTGCTGGGTGTGCATTATAAGTGTGTGCACATGTGTGTGAGTGAATATCTATCTATCTACTGTCTGTATATATGTTCATGCAACATTGAATTCAGTTTCATTTACATGTCCTCTGTTCTTAACTTGAAACAGGATAGACAGGGTTTCTATGCAGTCTGGAAAAGTAGTGAATTTAATTAGTGTCATTTCCAGGTCTGGATGAGTTTGGAAAAATGTTTGTGTTGTTTCCAGCTATTATTACACTTTCTAAAATAAAATATATTAATATTTACAAATCAGGTTTACACAACATAGTCTACCTGTAGATGAAATGAAACTAATCAAGCTGGCTGTAGAATGGTGTTGGGTTTCCATAGTTACCGTGTGACTGTGATTCTCATTTATTTATTTTTTTCCATACCTGTCGTCTAAATTTTATTGATGATTTTTTATTTATTTATTATTTGATTTATTTACAGTATGTTTACTCCATCTAAAGCCAATGAAGCACAGACTTGTTTTCTTCTGTAGTTCTGGTTAATTCTCCATCTCTAATGTTCCTGTCTGTAGAGTTACAGGTTCACTTATTCATTTAATTATCCATCTCTACTGTTCCTGTCTGTAGAGTTACAGGTTCACAGTTATTCATTTAATTATCCATCTCTACTGTTCCTGTCTGTAGAGTTACAGGTTCACAGTTATTCATTTAATGATCCATCTCTACTGTTCCTGTCTGTAGAGTTACAGGTTCACGGTTATTCATTTAATTATCCATCTCTACTCCTCCTGTCTGTAGAGTTACAGGTTCACTTATTCATTTAATTATCCATCTCTACTGTTCCTGTCTGTAGAGTTACAGGTTCACAGTTATTAATTTAACTATCCATCTCTACTGTTCCTGTCTGTAGAGTTACAGGTTCACTTATTCATTTAATTATCCATCTCTACTGTTCCTGTCTGTTGAGTTACAGGTTCACTTATTCATTTCACTCTTTTAACACTTAGCATGAAGAAAATGCTGTGCATTAAACATGTCGCGTTTTGGAGTTCATTCACTAATATGAGTTACAATATGTATGTAAAAATATCTTGTAATCACTTGGCAACATAATGGCATACATAGTTAGAATTTAACATACATGTTAAAAGTTGGATTTTAAAACCATTCATTTACATAATGAGCATCAAACAATTGGTATTCAGATGTTTAATATTGACTGAAAAATTCCTCTGAGAACTCTGGAAATCTGAGTTTGAAATTTTGAAACGGAAAATGTGTAGGAACCCTGGATAGAAGAAAATAACCTCATATAAAAAAACCTTGCTAATTAAAATAAATAAATTAAGTATGCATGAAGCTGAGCTCAATGCCAACTTGGATTAATTGGCCGTTTTGCTGACTCTCTACTACAGGCACATTTCGGCCGGTACTTAAAATGTATGGAGGGCAGGTATCCAATGTAACATATTGATGCAGTTGTATATTATACATGCGTGTGTGTTCATCGAGCTCGTGTGGCTGCTGCTGCTGCTGATGTAAAAAGCTGAAGTGCTGTAGCTGTTTCTGCGGGAGGAACGTTCTGAGCTGACTTCAAAAGGCTCAGTGCCTAATGTCATCAGAATAATATAATAATATCATCAGAAAAATATAATAATATCATCAGAATAATATAATAATTTCATCAGAATAATACAATTTCATCAGAATCCTGGACTGCAGCAGTTTTACTGCTTTTAACAGCTTTTAGATGAGGCACTCCCCTGTAGACAAGCTCTGCACACACACGCACACACACGCACACACACGCACGCACACACATACACACACACACACACACACACAGGTTGCGGCTGCACTACTGTACATTTTTTGTATGCACTTTTCACGTTTGAACCAGCGGCTTCTTTGTGATCTTCTTCAAGACAGAAATGAAGCTAATGAGTGTAGCGGCAGCTGAGGGATTCAACGGAGGATGAGAGATGTAGCAAACGAGAGATTAAGAAAGAAATGACATTGAGAAAGCAAAAGAAAAAAAAAACAGACTTAAGAAAACAGGCATATGAAGACCAAAACAGGTCAAAGTATTCAAAACAAATACATATTTTATGAATGAAAAAAAAAGATTTGCTTGATTTATGTATTTGATTCATTTACATTTTCTATATATTTCAATATAGTTCCTGTAGTGAGTCATTGGCCCTATGCTGATAGTCATGGTGGTGTGTTAAACCGTAAAAATGTGTCGTTGACGCACAAATCTAGATTTGTCTGTTTTCTCTTACCTCTTCGCTCATCTTCTTTTTCTTCTTGAGGTATTAGTATTTGTGCAGATGACTTAAACTATCTTTTCTTTTAATTAATTGTGTTATTCATTCAAACTCTGCCTTGAGTTACGTGTGTGCATGCAGTAAGAACTGTTTTCTCTACACACCTGTGACCATGTATCACTTAATTGCTTGACATGACCCATCACTATCAAGTTACTGCCCCCTTGTGATGTCATATACCAATACCCAAAGTATTGAAATTACTCCAATAGTAACTGCAGAAATGCACCCGTTTTAAAAGTGCTTTTTAGAGTTTTCTAAACAGTGTGTTAGCATTTGGAAAAACGTGTTGTAAATATATGAAGTGATTTGCAGGAGGTGTGCTGTCACAGATGCCTCACTGTGGAAAGAATACTAGAATAGCATACTAAAGTAAAAGTACTTTACTATGAAGAAATATGTATATAAAATACTTATGTGAAAATGGACTTAGCTATCATAAATGTAATATACTGTAGTAGAACGACACCACACCACTGAGCCCTTATGTCCAAACCAACAGCCTGTGCATCAAATATACAATGGCCTTCCTCTGTGTGGCCTCACTAGAATTAAAGAGAAAGGAGGAGAGAATGAGCGACGAGAAATAAAAAGAGCTGTAGACACCATGGAGGGTGTAACAATATTAAACCACATCATTAAATGTATCATAAATATGCCATTACCTGTCACTTCTTATAGAATCAACAGTAGAATAAAGCACCAAAGCAGAAAACAGAGATCACTCATCTTCTTCACTCTCTCACCCTCTTATCTGGGGTCGGGAGCAGGATGTACAACAATATAAACTATAGACACACATACAGTATAAGCAAACTGTTTTTTATGCACATGGAAACAATAACATATATGAGGAATATAGATGCTGAATGTATCAGTAAATGTTCACTGCGTAGTGGGGCAAAAAACTCTCGGATCAGAGTCGCCGATCGGATCATTTTTCGGATTAGCAAAAAAAAAAAATCAAGACAAATAAACATAATCTGTGGGCCCAGTCCTGCCTCATTCACTGCATTTATTCTGTTTTTGGCATTATCAGGGCCTCTTTATCTTCCATTCTCTACTGACAGTACCTGCGCAAGATGAGTGCCTGTGTGACGCTGGTAGAGGGGGGCCTGTCTGGAGCACAAGACTTCTCATCTCCCGGTCTGCTGTGATGACGTCCACCCGTCTGTCGTTAGCGCAACAGAGGATGCTCCAACACGCCGATAATGTTTGTGATGGCTTTAGCCCGGTTGGATTGTGCAGCAAAGGGGCTGCTTAAATGCTGCAGTGATAAGCGGTTGTTGAGCAGCCTTTGTTTTCACTGAAGTCAGTGAAACACCAAGATGATGTCGCTTCAAATGCGCGGCCATGCTTGATGTGTTTCCACTGTCATATGCCACAGTGCCTACACACCGTCACAGTTTGATCCACTAACCTCTTTCCTTCATCATTATACTTGACAGGGAAGCCAAAAGGCTCCCATACAGAGGATTAAATGACGCTGGGCGTTCAAGCTCCTCCGTTTCTCAGCTCGCCATGACCACGTTGCTCTTAACTAGTGTGTGGACTGAACATGCGCACAACATTTTTTTTCTTAAATCAATCCGCGGATCACGTGTGTGCCGAACCGAAGATATTGGACCAAACGGATCACGGATCAATGATGATTCGTTGCACCACTATCAACGAGAAATGTTACTTTGTATTTGGTTCTGTTTCGGCACGCTCAGCACTTAGTGATTGTTCGAAAAAGATGGCGCTAATGGTTTTAAACATGTTTATAGTATTGGCATTTTGAAACCACAGTCTTTACCTAACCTTAGACAAAGTGTCATTGTTGCCTAAATGTAAACACACACAGGACTCAGGACATCAGTCTAATTTCCCAGCGCTTCCTTCCAAACCAAGATGACACTGGGCCTCATTCACCAACCATTCTTAAGAAGCCCACTTAAGCAGCGTTCACAAAGCTTCTATCATTCACCAGTGTTTTCTTCTTTGGGATTTTTGTTCGCAGGTAAGAACTAAATCTCACACACTCAAGAGCACTCTAACACACATCTGAGTGTGGACATGTTTGTGCAGAACAGATGCGTATTGTGTTTTCTTAATATTGATCTATTAATGTATTAATATATCATATAGTTGTATAAGAAGTATATTAGTAAATTATTAAAATTGCAATCTAATCTTTTACATTAAATAAACACTACCCAAAGTAGGCCTGTTCTTTGGCTTTTTTTTTTCCTTTATTGGATTTACTGGACCAGCTGAAGAGAAACAGGGAAATGGGCAGAGAGGAGAACACGCAGCAAAAGGCTGGACTCTCGATGCAACAGTAAAAATACAACCTTCACACCTGGGGTGATGCTTGAGCTAAATGTGGACAACATCTAAGGCAGGGTTTTATATAAATCTCTTCATATCCACTACCGTCTCTATTAAACATGACATCTGTTTTGGCATTGGCTTCCTGCAGAAGTATCTCCACCTCTGAACTGTTTAAGTTTTTTTTTACATTTGACATTCTTGACTTGATTCTCTCAACTATTATTTTCCATTTGTGAGGCTGTTTGCACGGGGCCCTGCAGTCTCATGTCCCTTTTATGAGGATTGGTCGGGCATATACCTGCTGAGTAGGATCATCTAGCATGTGCTTTCAATTTACCAGGAAATGGGATTCATCATTATAAAACAGAGGCCAGGATTCCCTTGAAAGAGAGGTTTTTAATCTCAATGGGAATTTCCCTGTTAAATAAAGGTTAAATAAAAGAGGTACGAACAATTCAGAGATTTAAGGACAAGACATGAATCCGACGTCAACTTTTCTGAGGACTTTTCTTAGTCTTTGTCATTGTCTGTGAATATAATCCCGGCAGAAGTTATGTTTCATACCTTAGCCAATTTATTTGTGTCCCATTTACAGTCTTTTTCAGAGCACACACACAGAACATACAGTTAGTGGAAGGTGGTGAGATATTCGCTGAATTTGACTAAAAGTGTATTGGATTAGAATCACAGACCTCATTGTGGTATTGTGGGAAAACACATGAATGATTTAGACACTGTGGCCTAGTCCACTCGAACACGGGTATTTTTGAAACGGAACTTTTATGGCCCTCGGTTAATAAATATTCCAGTCCACACCACCGGTGTGATAAAAATGTATTTTTCCACATGAAATCGCAAAATCCGCCTAAAACAATATCATGCACATGCTAAAGCAGTAGGTGGCGATAGCACTCCTAACAGGAAGGCCATTTTCGCCAATCACAAGGCTGGAAAATTCCATACCAATCCATGAACCGAGGCTGGGCAGATTCCTTCATGTGGACTGACTGAAGTTGAGTTAATTCTCACTGTCACTCATGAAACACAAAGTGCTGATAAATTGCTAAATAGCAGCAGTATTTTGGCTCGGTCTTCCATAACAGCAACTCCGTCAGCTGTTCACGTCTAGAGTGCTCCAAACATCTCCATGGATACAACTGACTGTTTACTGTCCCACAGTGTGACGTCAAACAATGGTTTTCCTGTCCACACATGACAGCTGAAACCAGACTTTAACAAAACTTTCACCCTCCGGTTATAAAAAACTCCGGTTTAAGGAGCCCACAACTTACTTGTGGATTAAAGGCCAAACCATGCAGAAAAACACACAGTTTAGAAATACCTTCATTTGCATGGACGGCCCCTGAATGTTTTGCCGATATATATACTCATTGTGAACCTCCTGTGTTGATAGTGAACAGTTTGCAAATATGCCACACTGATAAAAAGTGTTCTTTGTTGTCCATCTGTCTTTCTGTCTGTCTCCTCCTCTTCCATCCTCTCCCTCACTCCAACACATGTTTCCTAAGCCTTGATAAGCCCATCTGCTCAGAGGCCAAGTTCATACTCATGCATGTTTTACATCTCTCAAAGTTAGAGCTGAATTGTTAATGTCATTCTTTCACCTGTTTTAAACACACACTCACATATACATGTGCACAGCTCATCAGACGGTGTGTTCTGCCTCTCATTAGCTTTTCCCACCCATATCCCAATTTATAAAACAAGAACAGTGTAATTGGACAGAGCAGTGGCCCCTTTCTTCTCTCACTGTATTTTTTCTGCTTCACTTTCATTCTTAATTTTCTTGTCCCCTTTGTCTTTTCCTCCCTCCTCTTTCGTCTTCTCCTCTTCTGTCTTTATTCCATACTTCTACAATTTCCGATAAGGAAATATACATTTGACCTTGAATTAATCCCCTTATAAACAGCAGACAACTAACGATATGGCAGCTATGATTACAGGGTTCAGTCTGCAGTGAATTCTAATGTGCTGTAGTGTTGAAAGTTTCCTTGTGCTCTGTCTTACTTTCTATTCAGCTTGATTTATTGGTCTCATTGTATTTTCTTTTTTTAAACAACACTGCAAAAGCTGTAAACAACTCACAGGTACCAGTAATCAACAATAAAACCAAAAAGTCACTCCTCGAAAAAAATTAATAAAAAAAATCACAATAGAGAACAGCCCCCCCTTCTCTCTCTCTCTGCTGAGTGAAGGTTACAGTGACAGTCGCTGTAGTGGGAACAGTGCATCCACCAACCAATCCATCTCTTTATTTAGATACTACAAACCCAAATTGTAGATTACCAAGCACACATTATCCACATCTGTCCATCCGCTCCCACTCATCCTCTCACAGGGGCATGATCTGACTGATTAAAGTCCTAAAAAGTCAATCACAATCACTCGGTTCTAACTAAAGTTGACCATGTTTTGTTTTTATATATATATATTTCCTGAAATTGTCACTATATCCGGACAGCACTATAAGTCAAGTAGGTCTGATTCCACCTGCTGCTCCCTGAGTGCTCCTAATGGCATCTGCATGATTCCACTGGGCCTGATCCAAAAAAACCAACAAAATTCATATACTTCAATTATTCATATAATTTACTGTTTAGCTGTAAAATGAGAAAGTTTGTGACCAAATTGAGCTAAAACCAAGTCTCGCCCACCAGTGAACCTCCTAAGTTTGAAAGTCAGCTCTAAGCAAGTGTCCCAAAACAACATGGCCCTCATTTATCAAACGAACGTGCGGCAGAAAAACGTGCGTACGACCATTTCCACGCAAACTTCGGCATTTATCAATTTGGACGTGAGCGGGAGCTACGATCAGATCTCACGTCAGGTCTGAGATCGTGTAATTTGCGTGGAATGAGCCTGTGGATTTGTGGTGCAGCACAGCAAAATCTGGCTGAAATAATTAACAAACCTCAGCTGTCATTAAACATAAGCAGTCACATATTAAGAACAAATCAAAACGGATTCTTAAAACGAATAGAAAAAATAAAAATTGTGGTTGGAGCAATTGATTGTACTCATGTGCATCTCAAGGCACCACCCATGAATGATTACGCATTCATCAATCGCAAAAACTACCAGTCGGTAAAGGTGATTTGTGATGCCAAGCTATCGCTTTTAAACGTGTGCCCAGTGGCCAGGGGGGACACACAATTCTATTGTATTTCAAAACAGCTCGGCTCCAGCCCCCCTCGACCCCGACAGGGACAAGCGGTCGAAGGTGATTGAATGAATGAATGAATGTGTTCGCGCGCGGCTGCAGGAAGGCGCACTGCAGAGTCAAACTCATCTCCTCTGTAAGTGGCTACCCTCGATAAATTGCATTAAATCAAACAAGGTATCAGATGATTTACATTTTGGTATGGTTCTTCTAGGTGACAAAGGTTATCCTCTAACGGAATACCTAATAACCCCGCTGGCAAACCCCGCTACAGAGCAGGAGCGCAGGTTCAACAGTGCACACACACGCACACGGGTCACAGTAGAACGCTGCTTCGGGTTGCCTCCGTTATTCTTTTCCATACAGCTTTTTTATGGGCTTTTTTCCACTCTTAAGACTGCCAAAAAGCACATCTTTATTTTGCTCCATCTCGGATGACAGGATGCCGATCTCTGTGTCGGAAAAGTAGCTTTTCTTACCTGTGTTTCTTCTCTCCATGTTTGACCTCAGTGGGCAAGGCCTCAGAACCAGGAATATTTAAGAGCGTAACATGTTAATGACGATCGAATTCAGCCGCCGCATTTACCTCCGCTCATTCATACGCTGAGATTGGTCAGATACGAATGTTTCATAAATCACACGTGTGTCCTGTCGTACGAGCAATTCTGCGCCCATTTTCGCGCAAGATTGATAAATGAGGGCCCATATGTTTACTGTGAGTGCAAAAACAAATACAAATATATTGTTTGGATATACAGAGATAATTTGAGCAGAGTTCTGAACAGATACAAACAGAATCAGAATTTTGCAGTAATACACGGCCCCAAACCCTCTCCTTTTAATGTCACTTACTCACCTAACACATCCTCATACCTGTCAAAGGACAGACTAGGGCTATAACCATAGATTCCCAAAATGACGTATAAGACACTTGTAGTATTGAGGGGTTATGAAGCGACCGCATAGTGGCAGGTGTAAGAAATATATCTGCTCTTCCATACTGCCCTATATGTACTGATAAGTTGACTGAGTTATGCTGTTTGGTTCACATGTTTGTTTAATATTTTATTACATTGTTAACTTTCAAAATAAAGAAAATCCCTGACTTATACTGATACATGAAAATGCATTCAAATCAAAACTTCATGCAAATTTCTGCTGCCTAGTTGCTAGTTTCAAAAGTGCAACCAATGAGATAGAAGCTTTTAGTGTGACGTTTTCATTTCCTTGGCAACCAGAGAGCCGGTTAGAAAAGTGTAGGAAAAATGTATTGTTTGTGTGTCTGAGTTTCACGAACTATTTGACGTTACATTGAAGTCGTATCACGATCTCTGAAGAAAACATAATGATGGAGGTTGTTTTAATACTTGATGTTGATTTAGCCGTTAACTGGGTCTCTGCGCCCAACCTGAGTCCAGCACAAAAAACTGATCATGTGAAGGACCCTTAAAAGCTATAGTTAAAAAAAGCGTTTAAAAATCTGTTCTAGATTTTACAGGTAGCCAGTGCAGAGACGTTAATACAGATCTCTTGATTTGTTTTAGTCAGTACACAAGCTGCAGCCTTTTGTACCAATTGGAGACTCTTAACAGACTTATTGGAGCAGCCTGATAATAAGGAGTTTGAAAATGAACATCTGAAAATGTGTGCTGTTATCCCCATATTTAATTGATTACTGGTCGTTTTCTTGTTTATATATTTATTTGTTTGAAAATGGAGAATTCGCATTGATTAGCATTAAGAACAAACTAGCTGAGAAACTAGTTTTCATCAGAAGTCCCTTAGCCTGATGTTAGGGATCCTAGAAAAAGTAGTGTACAACAGCAGTTGAAAAAACACACTACATTAGTTGTAGAGTCACCTGCAGCACACTTTCATCCAGTAGTTGTAGTTGTTCAGTAACAGCTGATAAAGATACATCATAGTTAGTTATTGACCATGGCAATTAACCAACTGCACTATAATAAACATCCAAAATAAAATGCATGAAATCTATAGTAAGTCAACTTTACAGATTTGAGTTTACCAATACATCTTTATTTTACATCTTCCACATTAATCTAATGTTCATTTGTATCTCTTTACAGATTATTTCTGTTTCTTGCATGAGTTCACATCTTAACAGTTCACTACTTTTTTTAATGTTATTTAAAGAGGCACTATGCAACATTTACATAATTATAAAACCGCTTAGAAATCATAGTTCAGGGTTTATACAGAGATTCTTAAGTTGAATTTTGTACCTTTTTATACCATCACAATATTTTTTACTACCGGCACGACTTCAAGCTTCAACTGTAGCAGCGTAAAGTGTGAAGTAAAGTGACGTGTAAAGTAATTAAATATGTTTCCAAAACTAAAACTAAAATAATAAGTAATCGTTTTTACTGAATAAGGCTTAATATTCAGAATATACCTTGGAAAAAAAAAATGGATGTAAAATATGAACTATGAACTGTAAACATACAAAAACAACATGCATGGAAACATTGGCCTCTTTTTTCCAGGTCAGTCCTGATGTAAAAAATACACCGGCAGAAACAGCCTCTGTCTCTTTAGGAGCCGCTGAGACGCGTTGTCTGCGATTACCGTAATGACCCGCATGTAACATTTATAACATCCCTCAGTAGACTTGATGAGTGACCGTAATCTGGCTCTGAAACAGCTGATACAAGGGGGGGGGGGGGGGGGGGGTTGTCACTTACTTCCTCTATGGGGCTCCCCCTGAGACTTGCAAGAAAAAAGTTACTGAGTGCCTCTGACGAGCGGCTTAACTGCTGCTGTGTTTGCATTCTGGTTTCTTTCCTATTGGACGCGCAGAAATTTATAAATGTTCTATTCGGGCGCCGCGCACGAACGGCGGCAGTGGCCGACCTAGCCCGCCGCTCAGATCGGCGCAAATGAATCGGTTTGCTAACGGCCGCCTGCGCTTTGGTGTGGAGAGGCCTTAACAGTTCTGCTGTTCAAACAGTAACAATTGCAAGTCGCTTTATGAGCAGGTTCATTTTGTAATAAACTTGAAATACTATGAAAACTGGAAACTGCCGTACCAACAGGCGGGCTAAATCTACTTTCTGGCGGCCCTGTTGGCTAGCGTTCAGAGCCAGAGTACGAAAAACCACATACAACATTATCCAAACTGAAAAGTCAGTAATATTTCATTTATTACTTATTATTTAGTATTATAACCAGCTATTGGCAAACTTTATTCTTACCTTTAAGTTCAGCCTCTGGAAACGTGGCAGTCTGCTTTCCATGCAGGAAGTACCCAGAATGCATTGTCAGTTGGCGGGTTACAGAGCAACGTAAATGAAACGCGTTTGCTGTTCGTTGAGTGTTTGTACTTAAGAAGATCAACTGGTATAACTGAATAACGCTTGTAAATGAAAAAAACACACAATATATTGTATTTTGAACAAATGCATATTAATTTCAAACAATAAATTTCCATGTAAAGATACAAACTAAGATTTGTATTGTTCATTTCACAGATTTTATTTATGTTAGATGTACACATGCTCAGAATCACTTTTTTCAGTGTGGTAAAAGCACATGTTGGACACATGCTTTGTGCACATCCTCATCATCGGTACTGTACTTTCCTTTTAATATACCAGCTGAGTGAATTGTGTTGTGTCTGCTTTTCTGCTAGAAAAGAGCACAATCCATCGCTGAATTAAGGAAAGGTTAGAAAAGCTGTGAGTAAAAAAAGAGCTGAATGACAGAGAGGAACAAAAAGAGAGCTGAATAAAAAACAAACAGTGGAAACAAGAAGGAAAACAAGAGGATGGACAGGGAGGAGAGGTGGGGCTCAGTGAGGGGGATTTAGAGGGGGTCATAGTTTGAAACACCCAAGGTTTCAGGTATCGTGTTGGCTAAAGTTCTCAGAGGGGCCGGATGGTAGTACAGTAAAAGGTTATCCAGACAAGCCAGCTTGTTAGTGCAGCAATGATATGACGTATACAGTAGAGAGAGGAGGTAGGGTCACAACCTTGAGTCGTCACAGGAGGAGCCTGCTGTCATTTGTTTAAGGTTGCACACTTCTGGTCTGAGTCCTGAGGCCTTTTTTCAACAGTGCTGACAGGAAGCAGTGGATAATTACCCCAAGGGTTTACCCCTGATTCACTCAGCTGACTGACAGGCCGGGCAAGGGGCTGATTGTGTGTGTGTGTGTGTGTGTGTGTGTGTGTGTCTGCGCGTGGATGAGAGACTAACAGCTGTTGATGAGTACATCTCTATGTATACAGCAGTGTTAATTTTGACTCCCGACTTTAATTAAGTCTTTTGATGAAAATGTTAATGAGCTTTTGTTGCACAACTTAGATTGATTTAATTATTGTTGGTTTTATGTTAGTTTCTCACTTTGCTTCCACACATACACATTTACACGCATGTACCGGCCTAATCAAGCGTGTCACTGTATCTCTGTACCTCCTTGTCCTCTCCCCATTAATAAGTATTAATTGTTTTCATTAACATAAAAACAAGGTGTAAACTGAGTCATAAGAGGAAGACAAATATTTATGTTAACTGATAGAGCTTTTTTAGGAGCCGTGTGTGTGGTGTAAAATAAAACTGTGCAAACTGTCAGAATACTGTAATAGAGATAGGTTGCACTTTGGGAACTTGAGTCAAAACCCTAAAAGTGTTTTATCTACCACACACACTTACACAAGAAGTCAGTACAACAAGGGGAGCCAGACAGGGTTTTGGGGAGGCAAATGTACAACTTAGCACTTTAGCCTCATGAAAACTACATCAAATCCCTGACTCTGGCAGCGTTGCACAGGCTACCTCTCTGATCTGGCAACCCCATTAAGCTCACCTAATGATTAAAATGCTCAGGCGTCTTTAAAGGATCACACACTGGAGGTGTTTTTTGAAAACACTTAAAGGTTGAATATGAAGAATCTTTAGTGAAAGCTATATTTAAAAAAAATAATGATACACCCACAGGGCGTTTTGAGGGGTATTGGTATTGGTATTGCTTTTCCATTAAAAAATATTTAAAATTTTTCACAGGTTTGACAATGACTTTCTGTCCCGTTCTGTTTCCATTGTAGCAGCCAATAGCGTTGCCAGGGTTGTCTGTTGTTGGGTGCAGCTACTGTAGGCTGGCACTCGGTGAAATGGCGTTTGCCAATCCTGCAGCTACTTCGAAGCCTCAGTGAAGGGGGCGTTATTTGTCCCAGCAGCTGAGTGAGCGGAGACGGGCAAAAACCAGATTCAATATAGGCTATGCATTCACTCCATGTACTGAGAGAAAGGAGCGAAACACCATTAAAACGCACGCCCTAAATGGCTACATTTCTCATTGATCGCTAACATCACTTTCATCTTTACTTAGCTGTAACGGCAATTGTCAGTCAAACTCCTCTGAAATAGTTGTTTTTATGGTGTGATTTGCCGGAGGGGATGGGTTGAAACAGGCTCAAACAGACTCCGGTCTCCTGTAGCTACTGGGCCGGGTCTGACCAACCTGGACACCCGAGTCCCTATAATTATTTTTTGTTAAGACTCGGCTCTTGAGACACTAGATGGCGGTGTTCTGCTCTTTCTCCATAGTCAAGCTTTAACTAAGGGCACACTCACACTGTCCGTCCGTACGTGCCCCGGGCTTTAGGTTACTTGCCCCCCCCTCCCTCTCCCCCCGCGGCCCAGGCCCGTTTGTACTCACACTACCTGGGCCTCGGCGAATGCTTCTTGCTGCCTATACGTCATCACGCCGTAACACGTCACACGCATTGATCGACGTCATCGCGATGCGATGCTTTGTTTACAAATCTTTCCATAGACCTCAGAGTTTTTGTGCGTCTTTCACTGTTTTTGAATATTTTCATCCGACCAAATCTGCAGTTAACACTCCACCTCCGCATCACACCAACGTGAACCTTTTGCCGCCATTGTTTTAAATGTTCGCGCATGGTCTGTCTTTTTTTTTTTCTATGTCCGAACAGGTGCACATAAAATGACCTCAGAGCCGCCGTAGGCCTCGTGCTCGTAAATGTGCGCACACTCGTGCTTCTACATGTGCAGACGTGCTTTACAAAAGCCCACCTCTCCCAAACGGTCCGTGGCCGGCACGCTGGCCGTAGCTACGGTGCGGAAGGACAGTGTGAGTGCGCCCTAAGTACCAAGTAGAAGAGCAGACAATTAATTTTTTTTTATATTTGCACTAAACATTTGATTCTATGTAATGAAACTACCATCAACAGTCCAGGCACAAGAAAAAAATATTGCCATTGTACTTTTCTGCAAACCACAGAAACGTTAATATGAAACGTATTTGTCACTCTCTTGTATTACACACTCACAGTCTCTGTATGAGCCGTACCAGGCTTTCAACTGACTCCAATGAAAAACCATCTGAATTGATATTTCAGGCTCCGAGCAAGTGTTCTAGACGTCAGGTGATGTAGTATATCAAGCCTTAAACCCCGCCTAGGCAGGCTGTCGGGGTGGACGGTTGGGTCAGGCAGGTTGGGCATGAAAAGCATGGAAAAGTCCATGCAAATAAGGTGGAACACATTGGCCAAAATACATATCACAGAACACATTGGCTATTATCGGACAACAATTTAGCTTTTTTTTGGTATTTACTGCTAAGAAGAGGAAGTCTGGCCTGGATATCCACTGGCTACACAGGAAAGCCCAAAATAGTGTGTGTTGCCTGTGAAGCTAATTTTTTGTCAGACAGATAGCCACTGGTGAAGTTTACCTTTGTGTGGACAATAAGCCACACCATGGTGAGCTTAATACCTGACCAGAAGTGTTTAATGTAGTATAAGTTTTGGTGTCCACCTCAGCTGAAGAGCAGCCCACAGCAGCTTCCCTATCTCTGATCCAGAAAGACTCGGAAAACAGGTTCTGTGTCTGTCAGAATTCTAGCAACAGAGCAGTAATTCCATGAACAGCAGACCGTAGGACAGGTCCATTTTGTTGGAATATTATTTGAAGAAGAGTAGGGAGGGGTGAGTAACTCATGCCTATTTGTGTGTTGACTCAGCAAGGATAACAATTATTTGAAAGCAAATTAGTGCATAAAAATTCACCTGAATGCAGTGTTTGATGTTCAAAATGTCCTGTTCCAGACCCCTGTCTAATATGTGCTACTTAATATTTACTAAAATCCCCTTCTAATGGATTTCAGCCCCTGTCCCCCTGACTTCCTTTGCAGCTCCCTGCCTTGAGCAATGCTTCAAGCAGGGTTCAAAATAAGTGCGATTCTGGAGGAAAAAAATGGATGGAACTTGAAGAGTAATTCCGGTGCAAAATCATCCCATGGTCTTATTTGGCATTTATATACATCAAATAAGCCATCGAGATAGTTTTTTTTTCGTGTAACAACTATTAACAGAGAAATCCTAAAAGCCAGATATGGCTCATACTGATTAGCTCGTGGCAGTACGGTAAAAGGCCTTAAAACATCTTTTTAACCACTAATACTGCTCATAATGGCCCTCATTTATCAATCTTGCGTGAAAACGGGCGCAGATCTGAGCGTAGAAGTGGTCGTAGGAAAGGACACACGTGTGATTTATGAAACATTCGTATCTGAGTGGGCCTTTATAAATGCGGCGGCTGAATTTGATCATCATTAACATGTTACGCCCTTAAATATTCCTGGTTCGGAGGCCTCGCCCACTGAGGTCAAACATAGAAACAAGAAACACTGGTTAGAAAAGAAACTTTTTTTTACGACACAGAGATCGGCATCCTGACATCCGAGATGGAGCAAAATAAAGATGTGCTTTTTGGCAGTCTTAAGTGTTGAATAAAAGGGGCCCATAAAAACGCTGTATGGAAAAGAATAACGGAGGCAGTCAACCCGAAGCAGCGCTCCACTGTGACCCGTGTGCGTGTGTGCGCACTGTTGAACCTGCGCTCCTGCTCTGTAGCGGGGTTTGCCAGCGGGGTTATTAGGTATTCCGTTAGAGCCAGCGCCAGCACATTCATTAATTCATTAATTCGTTAATCTTCAACCGCTTGTCGCGGGGGGCTGGAGCCGAGCTGTTTTGAAATATAAAGGCGTTTAAAAGCAATAGCTTGGCATCACAAATCACCTGTACATTTATCAAGTGGCAGTTTTTGCGATTAATGAATGCGTAATCATTCATGGATGGTGCCTTCAGACGCACATGAGTACAATCAATTGCTCCAACCACAATTTTTTTTTTTAATTCGTTTTAAGAATCCCTTTTTATCTGTTCTTAATATGTGACTGCTTATGCTTAATGACAGCTGAGGTTGGTTAATTATTTTAAGCCAGATTTTGCTGTGCTGTACCACAAATACACAGGCTCAAATTTGCGTACACGATCACAGACCTGACGTGAGATTTGATTGTAGCTCCCTCTCACGTCCAAATTGATAAATGCCGAAGTTTGCCTGGAAATGGTCGTACGCACATTTTTCTGCCGTATGTTCGTTTGATAAATGAGGGCCAATATCACCAAACCTCTGCAGTAGCATGATAAGAGTACCTACACACAAAGCAAAGCACCAATTTGCTCCTTCCTTTTGGATTGACTTTGGTAATCCACTTGAATGGACTTTACTATGAGAGGAGCTGGTACAGGGGCCAGTAAGTAAGTCTCTAAAACACTCTTTTAATAAACTCTGGGTTCACTAACTACGTTGTTGGTGCTCTGTTTTCTGTGTAGGGACTCTTCTCATGCTACTGCAGAGGTTTGCCGTTATTTTGAGAAGTATTAGTGGTTAAAAAAGTCGTTTTAATGCCTTCTTCTCTTTTCTTTTATCTTTACTAATATATGTTTAGTCTTTATAATATTTGTTGTTTGTATATATATATAGAGTTTTGTAACAAAAATAATTCCCCCCCGGGGATTATTAAAGCATTTCTGATTCTAATTCACATTCTTATTCACCGTACTGCCCCGAGCTAATCCCTATTAGCCACGGCAGGCTGTCAGCGACTCTTACAAATTTTTTTCATGTAAAAACTATAAACGGAGGTTAATAGTTTTTACATGAAAAAAACTGTCTCAATGGCTCATTTGACGTATGTAATTGCTGAAAAAGACCATGGGATGGTTTTACACCAAAATTATACCTTAAGACAGGCATGTTAAAAGCAAAGAGTTCACTACAGAGTGGCACAAATATCCAGAAATTCCAGCCCAGAGGGCTGATTAGTGATTGTGGAGCTGGCTGAATTTTAAAAGCAAAATTTCAATATTCCATGGTGAGAATCTGACAGACAGTTGGACAGAGGTGGGAGAGCTTCTTACTGGATGAAATAGAATAGAATAGAATAGAATAGACTTTATTGATCCCACAGCGGGGAAATTCACGTGAGCAGTAGCTTACAACACAGACACAGACAACACAGACCCTTAGTTTACATAAGGTAAACAAAGATAATTAAAAATAAAATAGAATAGAAGATAAAAATAAAAAATAAGAATAGAAAATATACTATATACAATATACAACAATTTACACTATGTGTCATAAATATGAAGTGGAAAAACTACAGTGGATGGATATACTAAGTACAGATGTTACAAATATGCATTACAAAAGTGACTTGTGATGATGTGGAAGTGTAATTGCACATGGGTGAATTGACAAAATAAACATAACAATCATTACAAATTATTATTGTGCAGTCTGACTGCGGTCGGGATGAACGACCTGCGGAAGCGTTCTTTTTTGCATCTCGGATGCAGCAGTCTGTGGCTGAAGGAGCTGCTTAAGGCTCCCACAGTGTCATGGAGGGGGTGAGAGGTGTTGTCCATGATCGATGTTAGTTTGGATAACATCCTCCTCTCACCCACCTCCTCAATGGAATCCAGGGAACAGTCTAGGACTGAGCCAGCTCTTCTGATCAGTCTGTTTAGTCTCTTCCTGTCCCTCTCTGAGCTTTCACAGCCCCAGCAGACCACCGCATAGAAGATAGCAGACGCTACCACAGAGTCATAGAAGGTCCTCAGAAGTGCCCTGCACACTCCAAAAGACCTCAGTCGCCTCAGTAGATGGAGGCGACTCTGGCCCTTCTTGTACAGGGCGTCGGTGTTGTGGGACCAGTCCAGTTTATTATTGAGGTGAACACCCAGGTATTTGTACTGCTCCACCTTCTCAATGTCCAAACCCTGGATGTTCACCGGTGCTGTTGTGGGAGCCTTCCTGCTGAAGTCTATCACCACCTCCTTCGTCTTGCTGGCGTTGATGAGCAGATGGTTTGCCTCACACCAGGCGACGAAGTTGGCGATGACGTCTCGATACTCCAGGTCGTCCCCCTCAGACACCCGTCCAACGATGGCTGTGTCGTCGGAGAACTTCTGGAGGTGGCAGCTGTTGGTGTTGTGGCTGAAGTCTGAGGTGTACAGTGTGAAAAGGAAGGGAGCGAGCACCGTACCCTGCGGGGCCCCTGTGCTGCAGACTACCACATCAGACACACAGTCTCGAAGCCTCACGTACTGCGGTCTGTTGGTGAGGTAGTCGATGGTCCATGCAGCCAGGTGACGGTCGACTCCCGCCCCTTCCAGCTTCCCCCTGAGCAGCGCTGGCTGGATTGTGTTGAAGGCACTGGAGAAGTCGAAGAACATGACTCTCACAGAGCTTCCGGCACTCTCCAGATGTGTCAGGGACCTGTACAGCAGGTAGATGACAGCGTCATCCACACCGATGCCAGGCCGGTACGCGAACTGCAGGGGGTCCATCTCACTGTCCACAAGGTGACGCAGGTGGGAGAGTACGATCCTCTCCATGGTCTTCATCAGGTGGGAGGTGAGGGCTACTGGCCTGAAGTGGTTCGGCTCCCTGGGGTGAACAGTCTTTGGAACCGGAACCACGCACGATGTTTTCCACAGGAGTGGAACTCTCTCCAGACTGAGGCTCAGGTTGAAGATGTGCAGGAGCACACCGCTGAGCTGATCTGCACAGTCCTTAAGCAGTCTGGAGTTGATGCCGTCAGGGCCAGTAGCCTTCCTCGCCTTGGTTTTCCTCAGCTCCCTCCTCACCTGGTCTGTTGTTATGACGAGGCTAGGGGAGGGGCTGAGGGATGGGTAAGGGGGGAGGAGGTGGGAGACTTGGAGTGAGGATGGTGTAGTTGTTGCTGTTGGAGAGGCAGTGGGATGGAATGGGGGAGCCGACCAGGACAGCTGCTGTGGAGAAGGGGGCGAGGGGGAGCATGAGGGGGAGGGAAACGTGTCGCCATCGAATCTGGTGAAGAACTGGTTCAGCTCATTCGCCCAGACCTGATCACCTGATACAGGGCCCCTCCCACTGTCCTTGGAGTGGCCAGAGATGGTTTTCAGGCCTCTCCAGACCTCCCTGGCGTTGCTCCCCTTTAGCCGCTCCTCCAGCTTCCTCTTATAGCTGTCTTTTCCTCTCCTGATCCCCTTTTTCAGCTCCTTCTGCACTCTCCTCAGCTCGTCCTTGTCCCCAGATTTGAAGACCATCTTCTTCTTGTTGTTCACATCACATCACATCACAAATCACATGCAGTTATACACCTGGACTGGGGGATTATGGATAATGTTTTTTTTTTTCACTTGTCACGTGACATATGTAAAGTGTCTTGAGATAGCTTTTGTCATGATTTAGCACTATAAATAAAATAGAATCCATTTGAATTGAATGTGTCTTGACTGGTATGCTGTAGGTTCTGTCGTCTTAACAACAAAGTGGTATGACAGTAAAGTATTGAAAACTCTAACTCAAGGAGTGCTGTTTCTAGGCCATTTTGACTAAATGGCAAAGATAGTTAATTTCACAGTATAATGATTTGGTTGGTCCTGCTGATCATATGCGTACAAACCCACCATATTCTGTGACCCAAACCAGTTCATACATAATCTGCTGCCAAAAACTGACATACAGTCATACTTGCCAACCCTCTTGATTCCGACCCTGAATACTCTGGTTTCCTCCTAGGGTTACAGTTCTCCCATATCTCTCTCATGTTAATATGTTTGTAGGTTTCAGGTGGGTGAAATAATTTATCACTAATGCAGAAAATGACAAAAGGACTAATGCTGCTGTGTCTCTGTGTAGTGTAAATTGGGATTAGCCGATTAGCCCTGACCCAGATCTTGAAAAACATTTTTTCAAACAAATAAAAGTAAGCTTTGGATTGTTATAAAATTGTATTATAAAGAGAGTGAGTTCCTGATTTAACTTAACAATGGAGCAACTGCTGCGGTCCTGTGACTCTGGATGATGGGTCACCCTGTCACCCTGAGGATTCTGTAGTTGCTCATCTTGGTCAAGGCTTGTCTCAGTTGTGGTCCTACAACGTGGTCTCATGGGAGGGCGTATAAATAGCGCGCCACTTTTCATGACTTGCATGACTTTTCGCGTGCATGTCTACGCATATTAAGCTTTTCGCGTGTCATTTAACGCCCGTAGTTCCCCAGGGTTAGGGTCAGGGTTAGGGTTAGGGTTAGGGTTAGGGTAAGGGTTAGGGTTAGGGTTAGGGCATTTCACGCCCGTTATTTCAGCCATCCTTCACATGAAATATTGATTTAAAAACAATCCTCTGACAGAAAGCTCCACCACTTCGTATTTCTCCGGAAAGTAGCGGAGAAATACGAACACTTGGGTTTTCCCTCAATGACATTTGTGCGTGAAATGACAACGCCATCTCTGCACTGTACAAGTCCATTGAGACTACATGGCGTGAAATGACACGCAAAAAACATGACATGCTTTATAATTATACGCGAGATGGCTTGAGAGAAATAGCGTGTCATTCACACGCCTTTTGGTGAGACCAGGCTGGGTCCTACAGTGGTTGGATGAACTTACTGAAGTATTCAGGCTACACCCAAACAGCCCATAATAGCTTTTACTAATGTAGGAAAAAGAAAAATCTTTAGGCACTTGTATAGCAGACAGAAATACACTCTTAGTTGTCTGTTTGGGGGTATGCACTCATTTTTAATGATATCTTGGTCTTGATCCTATGGAGGCTGAATCCACTTTTTGAAATTGGCTGTGTAATGTATTGCTCTTTTGAATGCTTTGGGTGGTTTTAAAGAAACTTCCATGGTAAGCCGATTAAAATTGTCCTCCATCCAGACTACAACAGTGTATATCTCTCAGTTCTCAGTTCAGGTCTCCAGAGTAAATCTTAAAACACTGCCTCAGAGTTTCAGTGTGTATGGACAAAATTGAACTTTTACTTTTACGAAATGATGATTTAAGCTGCTCAGTGAGGCAGGGGACTGTTTGACAGTAAAGATACGTATCTCTGGATTCAAGATTCAAAGATGTATCACACAGTTAATAATTTCTCAGGGCCCGTCCACACCGAGACGCGTTGTATTGTGACTGAAAAACTGTATTGTTTTGGCTGATCATCCAGATGAATGTTGCATTTTGGAAGTCTGAAAGCGTTATTTTCTGAAACCAGTTCCAAGAGTAGATAAATCTCAGAACGCTGCCCCTGCGTTGTCGTGTGGACAGCTAGTCTGCATATTTTGTGCCACCCCTACAGAGTTTCTCCCGGTTCCCTGATGGTCTCAAAGTCACTAAATTTGTCACCAGTCGCTTTTTATAAATAAAGTTGCCAAGAAGGTCTGAAAAATCACTAAATCTAGTGAGAAAGTTGTTGTCAACACTACTTCCCGCCTGTGAGTGCTTTGGGATGGGGGAGGGGCTCACAGCAGCACCCTCTGCTTGTTTAGGGCAGTAACTGCAGAGTGATACATCAGAGTCTCCAAACACCACAAAAAGTCTCCAATAACACCAGAAATTCAAATAGGTAGTTGATGAAAGGTATTTTCAGTTGCAGAAGTGCTGTTGCTCTAACCTGAGTCCGCCAGATGGATTAATTCGCTTGATTCTCATTGTCTCAGCATATCCATCTGGGAACTCTCATTTTAAGATTTTTGGGAAGGGGCGAAAATACTGGTTGCTGATTGGATAAACCATCTGTCTATCACCAACATACGGGCCAAATCAACCAATCATATCAACGAAGCGTATGACGTACTAACAGCATCGAGGCAAAGTTTAGAAAGTAAACAACATAGGATATTTGCGTTAGTGAGTAGCTTGCTCCATAGCTGCGTTCATCTCTTCCATGGAAGCCTTCATGTTGTTTACACTGAATAGTCGCTTCTCCTTGTGTCACACTAAAAACCACCTCAAAACCAACTATAATTGGTTTGGTCTCTTGGAAAACTTCTCCAACTTTTCTCCGCCTCATGTTACCAGACTGATCTGAGAGTAAAATACAATGGAGCTCAGAGATCAGGATGGAGGAGGCTCTCTAAATCCTATATTTCTGGTCTAAATGAGAAGTATCCTGAGATAACTTCTGTTATGACTTGACACAAAATTTAAAAAAAAATGAGAAATTGAAATTGAATTGAAAGGAAAAATCCCAGATGACGTCACACATCACATACTGCAGCGTAGCCTCTGACAGCGCATTCCAATGTCTGACATATTCTAGTATGAGGAAAATGGCAGCTTAATCTAGCTTTTCCAATAGAAGGAGAGATTTGGGCTCATAACCCTCCCTGAGTGGACAATAACAATGGTCCTGCATGCAGATGAAAAAGGTCATGTGTTGATAGATATTATGCAGCACTTTTTATAAAATTATTTTTTGCCAAATCCTCAGTCCGTACGATGTGAGGGTCCAGGTACCAGGCACGGTGCTGCCACAGAACACTATGCAGCGGTGGTATGCACACAGCAGAGATGATAGGAAAAGTCCTGGGGAAGGCAGAATAGACAGCATGTGATTGAAACTGGCTCAAAGACAGGCAAGCAGGAGTGGGAGACACTTTTAGTGTCTCTGGGAGTACACCAATTGTTGTTCATCACAAGACAGAATCCACCGCAGTCTGACCAGCCAAACTCCCCCGCTCCATCCACACAGAAAACACTGAAGGGCTCTGATGGTCGGAAAGTTACACAGATAATGCCACAGGCTCCCGTGTTCTGTTACGATCTGATCCTTGTCCTAAGATCATCTAGCCTGCTCTCCAAGGACTGGATAGCAGACTGGCCAGATGTGCCAACAGCCTGTTCCACGCACTGGCTAGTGATGTTTTTGCTACCGCCTGCATTCACGTTGTTTTTGCCACAGTGAACATCTAACAGGATTTCTGGTTGCGTGCATGTGTGTGTGTGTGCGTGTCTGTGTTTGTGTGTGTATGCGTATGTAAGTGTGTGTATTGAAGTATGATTACTTATTATCTATGTGAATTACCGTGTGTGTTAGTGTGTACACATCATACGTGGTAAAGCCTTTACATCATTAAAAAACAGTGTGATTAAGACCCCTCGGGTGAAAAGTTCACCAATGCAGACACGCACACACGCACACCATGCAGCGTGAATGCTGTCTTCATGCAGTAAGCGTGGCCACTCTGAGCCATTTCCATTAATTCCAAGCCATTAATGAGCGAGAAAAAGAAATGGAGAGAGAAAATATGGCTATCAATCGCTGGTGTTGTTGGCAGGTCTATAATGAAGTATCAGAGTCCAATTGAATTGGCCCTAATTACAGTGGTCTGCAGATATTGTTTCATCCATACCAGTCCTATCAATGTGTGTGAGTGTATGTGTGCGCAAGCAGTTGATATTGTATAGGCTTGTGCATGCTTTAATACAAACACACACATATAGATGCACTGACTATAACATTTGCTTTGCACATTTGCTTTGCACACACACACACAAGCACTCTATCTGTCTCTCTTGCTCTCTCTCGCTCTCTTTCACACACACACACACACACACACACACACACACACACACACACACACACACACACACACACACACACACATACACGCACACACACAGGTGCACTCTGTCATGCTTTGCTAACCACAGGGTGGTCCGTGCCTGGCCTCTCCACATACTTAATTAGTGGAGCAGCACTTAAGAGGAAATGAGATTATATTAATTGAATTAATCTGATAATATTAGGCCACCGCTTCACTGGTGATCTTTAGCCTAAATAGCAATTTAGATCAGACCACAGTACACCATTGAGAGAGAGAGAGAGAGAGAGAGAGAGAGAGAGAGAGAGAGAGAGAGAGAGAGAGAGAGAGAGAATGCTGTGTGTCCGCGTGTGTGTATTGCAAAAAATACAGATCCTTATTATGTTTACAGGTAATCAGCAAGCCCCCACCACATCCCCACCCTCCTGATTGATCAAATAAGGAAGTGCCAAAAACTGCAGTTCTCTGAGGTTTCATAATAGAGCAGTTGCTCATTGACCCCCATGTTTAACAGGCCGTTTTCACAGCATAATTAAACCTCTTTAAGGCCTTGGACAAAAAAAAACATTCTAGTCTGTATGTTTAGGTCATATCTCCATGACAACACTGACGGGGGGTTAATTTTTTTGTACCAGGCTAGTTTTTATTTTATTGGAGGTTAAAGTTTATGAATAATTAGGGGCATGGTCTCTTGAGTGAGAGCTAGCCTCTGGCCCTTACTTCTCCTAAGAGGTATACGTCAGCCAGACGAACGTATCTCGCTCCCCTCAACGTCACATCAATGCCCTTTTTGGTGAGAGCAAATGAGGCAGAGTCAAAGTCTGACAAGATGGCTACTGTACGATTGGATCAAGTTGAGAGAACGGACCCTGACGGGTATGCTAAGTCCATTTTTTACACAGTCTATGCTAATCACTCATTTTACTTTCAATGTGAATGAATCTGCCAGCACATCCAATACACAATAAGGTTGCTGCATACTATTGTTTCTCAGATTCTCATAAATCGCTTCCAGATTGATGGATAGAAAGATTTGCATTACCTTGCATATATCATCTCAAAATGTATTGAGTGGTAGAAGAGAGAGATATATCTGCAGTCTTCTGCCGGCCGTCTCATCCTTCTTTTTCATCCTCTTCTCCCTTCTCTTCACAGCGACTTCTTCCCTCCCCTGTAGAGTCGCTCCTATACTGTGGTGATGTAAAGAGCACAGCATCTGTGATGATGTAAAGGTTTAATTTCCTCACTACAGGGACTGTACAGATTATAGATTGACCCTCATAAAGGGGCTGAGGTAAAGCAGGCATTTAAAATTTAAAGGCAGGAGAATGACTTTGTTTCCATTGGAGCTTTAGTACCAAGTAATATATTGACGATTTGCCCACAGTGTTGTTTGGTTTGAAATTGTTTTATTAAAACTGGAGCAGTCTCTGTTGAAGAAAAAACTTATGAAAAACTGTTATTCCTTGTCATATAAACCATAACTTAAAATAATAGCTACTCCACTGACCTGCTGCTTCTTAAAAACAATAATTAACATTACAATGCAACTGCAAAATGTAGACATAGAATAATAACTTGAAAATGAAAAGAGTCTGCGAATATGAGATGTAATTACTAATTAAAATATGTTTTCTTACAAATCCGTGAGATGACAACAATCTATTCAACAGACTAATTATATAACAGTAAAGCTTTTACAGCAATGGAAGTGTTCTTTCTCATCAGCACATTTCAGTGGAAAAGTCCATTTCAAATGAAGTTCCAGTACTCACACAGAGAGATTAAGTGATTCAACAGCAGGAGGCAGAGCAGAGGTGCAGCGAGGAGAAAACAAAGCCTCACTCATCAAATATGACTGGAAGCTGAAAACATGGTGGAATAGATGGTCAAATAAAACACAGAGATATTTAACAGACAATAGCCCCCCTGTCACTGAAATTAGAATAAACTGAAAAACAGTATTTTTTTATGCCACGTTCATATAAAATCCAGAGAGGTGTTTATTCAACACATGTTCATTTTGATGGCTGTAGTTTGTGGTGCTGTTGAACTGTATTGTGTATGACCCATATATACTGTATACATATTCTGTATATACAGTATATATATATATTTGTTGGTCGGCAGCAGCCTTTAGGAGCAATAGCAAATTGTTGAACTGTCCATGTCCTGTATGAAACCAAAAGTCAACTGTGAGCCTCCCTGCTCACCGGACAGACGGACAATGAGAGACACAGCGTTTGTCAGCGGTTAACTGTTTATTTTCCGCTTCTTTTCCCCCCCCAAACGTGACTCAACGTCTTTCACGTTGTACGGACGAGCGGCCGTCCCTCTGACGGCCGTGGTCCGGTGTCTGCTGCCTCTCTACTCGGTCCCCGCTCTGGTCCTCCCATAGGACCCAGTCTACTGCAAGAGACAGAACCAGGTTACCAACGTGCTTATATAGCTGACTGATTACCTGATTCTGTCCAGCTGTCTGATCACCGGCCGAGCCACTCCTCCCTCTCCTCCAGCAGTCGACACCTTAACCACACCCCACTGCCACATACCCCCACCGCCCGACTTAGGCCGGGATCCCACCGGCCGCAAGCCCACTCCCCCCCCCCCTCCGCGGAGCGGGAGAGAAAGTCAGCCACGACCATGCGGTTACCCGGCCTATGGATCACCTTGAACCGGAACGGCTGTAATGCCAGATACCAGCGAGTGATCCGCGCGTTGGCATCTTTCATGCGGTGGAGCCATTGGAGCGGGGCATGGTCCGACCAGAGGGTGAATGAGCGCCCCAGGAGGTAGTAGCGGAGGGCCCCGACCGCCCACCGTATGGTGAGGCACTCCTTTTCCACCGTACTGTAGTTCACCTCCCGCTGAGCCAGCTTTCGGCTAATGTACAGTACGGGGCGGTCGATCCCCTCCACCTCCTGGGACAAAACGGCCCCCAGCCCACTGTTCGAGGCATCGGTCTGCAGGATGAAAGGGAGAGAAAAGTTAGGGGTGTACAAGAGTGGCTTCCCACAGAGGGCTCGCTTCACCCTCTCAAACGCCAGCTGACACGGCTCCGTCCACTGGACCGGATCTGAGGCACCCTTTCGGGTCAGGTCGGTGAGGGGGCTGGTAAGCTCCGAAAAGGCCGGAATGAACCTCCTATAGTAACCGGCCAGCCCCAGAAACCTCCTGACCTCCTTTTTTGTCTTGGGTGTCGGGCAGGCCGCCACTGCTGCGGTCTTTTGCACCTGTGGCCGCACCTGCCCGCCCCCCAAGTGGTACCCCAAATACCGTACCTCCCTCCGTCCAACCGCACACTTCTTCGGGTTGGCCGTGAGCCCCGCCTTCCTCAGAGACTCGAGCACCGCCCCCACCTGCTGCATATGCTGCTCCCAGGACTCACTATGAATGATTACATCATCCAAGTAGGCCGCAGCATATGCAGAGTGAGGCCGCAGTACCCGGTCCATGAGGCGCTGGAAAGTAGCTGGGGCCCCGAACAGCCCGAACGGAAGTGTGACAAACTGGTACAAACCGTACGGAGAGGAGAAGGCCGTCTTTTCCCTGGACTCCGGCGACAGGGGAATCTGCCAGTAGCCCTTGGTCAGATCCAGTGTCGTGAAAAAGCGAGCCGTGCCCAGCCGATCCAGGAGTTCGTCGACCCGGGGCATTGGGTAGGCATCGAATTTGGACACCTCATTGACCCTGCGATAGTCCACACAGAACCGTATTGACCCATCAGACTTGCGAACCAGCACAATGGGGCAACACCAGTCACTGTTGGACTCTTCTATTACCCCCATCTCCAACATGGCCTGAAGCTCTGCCAGAACCATTTTCCTCTTGTGTTCTGGCAGCCGATAGGGTCGTGAACGCACGGTCACCCCTGGGGTTGTTTCTATGTGGTGGTGTATGAGGCTTGTGCGTCCTGGCAGGGGCGAGAACACATCCGCAAAACGCTGCTGCAACGAGGCCACATCTGCTATCTGGCTCGGTGAGAGATGGTCATCAAAGGGGACCGGTGCTGAATAGTTCGATTTTGCCACCTCCGGCCCCAACTCATCTCTCTCGATCACCGTAGTAGCCAGAGAAACAGCAGTCACCTCCCTCCAGGCTTTAAGGAGGTTGAGGTGGTAAACCTGTGTGGCTCCGCCCCTGTCTGAACGCACAACCTCATAGTCAACATCCCCCACTCGCCGTGTGACCACAAAGGGCCCTTGCCACTTGGCGAGCAATTTGGAGCTAGATGATGGTAGCAATACAAGCACTTTATCTCCCGGTGAAAACTGTCTAAGTTTTGCCCCTCTGTTGTACAGACGCTGTTGACGTTCCTGGGCCTGGAGCAAATTCTCCCGTGATAACTGACCCAGTGAGTGGAGTTTTGCTCGCAGGTCCAGGACGTGCTGCACCTCGCTCTTGCTGGTGCTTGGACCCGCCTCCCAGTTTTCCTTAACCAGGTCCAAGACACCCCGCGGTTTTCGGCCGAACAGGAGTTCGAAGGGAGAAAATCCCGTGGAGGCCTGGGGAACCTCCCGCACTGCAAACAACAGAGGGTCCAACCATTTATCCCAATTACGGCTATCCTCGTGCACGAACTTACGAATCATGTTTTTCAGTGTTTTGTTAAACCGCTCCACCAGGCCGTCGGTCTGGGGATGGTACACACTAGTCCGGATTGAACGGATGCCCAGTAATTCGTATAGTTCGCGTAGTGTACGTGACATAAAGGATGTGCCCTGATCCGTCAGGATCTCTTTCGGGATCCCAACTCGGGAGATAACTTGAAACAGTGCCTGTGCAACACTCTTTGCAGAGATATTGCGCAGAGGCACCGCCTCGGGATATCGGGTTGCATAGTCCACTAGGACTAACACAAAGCGATATCCCCGTGCACTCCGGTCTAATGGCCCGATGAGGTCCATGGCAATTCTATCAAATGGGACCTCCATTAGTGGTAGTGGGCGCAACGGCGCTTTTGGGGTGGCCGGCGGATTGACTAACTGACATTCGCGGCAGGATGCACACCACCGACTTACATCTGCGCGAATGCCCGGCCAATAAAATCGGGCCATGATCCGGTTCAGTGTTTTGTCATAGCCTAGGTGGCCCGCCATGGGGTTATGATGAGCCGCCTGGAAAATTGTTTCCCGGCGGCTTTTGGGCACCAACAACTGGGGGAGTTCTTCGCCTGTCCGAGCGTCACGACTCGCTCTGTATAACCTGTCCCTAATGACAACAAAATATGGGTGAGTGAGTGCTGTTTTAGGGTGGACCTGGCACCCATCAATTTTCATCACTTGGTTAAAGGCATGACGGAGGGTCTCATCCCGAGACTGCTCAAGTGGAAAATCTTCCATGGGGGCTATCTGCAGGGCCCCCGGAGCCAGCCGTGCTGGCCCCGCCGGCCCCACGCCCCCCCCGACGGCGTCGGGATGCGGCACCCCCGTCTCACCACTAAGCACGGCACACCACTCGCATTCCCCTGACGTACGTGACCGCACCCTCATAGTTTCCCCCGCTAAGCTAGCAAACCCCGGCCAATTCGTGCCCAAGATTAGAGGGTGCGTGAGGCGAGTACTAACTCCAGCCCTAACTCTATGCTTTTTCCCTTTAAAAAGAATTTCTAGAGCCACCACCGGATAATCGTGAATATCCCCATGCACACACCTCACCTTCACCCACGATGCCTCTAGCAAAGCCCCCGGTCGAACCAAGCGCTGGTGGATCATGGTCTGTTCACAACCAGAGTCCAGCAGAGCTTGGTGTGTACCCCCCTGTATACATACCGGTATACGGTACGTCCCTTCCGGACCGGGGGAGGGAGCTGGCGGTCCCGCAACCCGCACCACTTGTCCCACCTCCATGAGGGGGCACTCCGCCCGGAGATGGCCGAGCTGCCCACACCGCCAGCACCCCTGCCCTGGCGTCTGAGGAGCCCCCCGGGGTGCCGGTCGATCAGACACGTAGGCTGGGCCCTGCGGAACAGAAGGCAGTGCGTTACTAGTGGACCAGAGCGGGGCGGGTTTCGGGTGTGTGGGCGTGTGCGGGGCAGGGTGCGGTGCAGCGGCCGCCGGGAATCTCCTCCTCGGGGCCGGGGTGGGACGGCCCGCAGGGATCGCCGCTGGCCTGGCCTCCTCCCTCATGCTCCGCCGGGGAAGGGAGAGATGGTCCTCCGCGAGGGCGATCGCTGCCTCGATGGTGGGGGGACGGTGGCACTGGACCCAGTTGGCGGTGGACGAGGGTAAGCCGGCGATAAACTGCTCCAGCGCCACCTGTCCAACGACGTCCTCGGCGGAGTGGGTCCCCGGCTGGAGCCAGCGCCTCGCTGCGTCGAGGAGCCGCTGCGCGAAGGCGAAGGGGCGGCCGGCTTCCTCAAAAGAGAGCCCCCTGAACCGCCGCCGGTGTCCCTCTGGCGTACTGCCCAGCCGGTCCAGGATGGCTCTCTTCAGGTGGGCAAAGTCATGGCGAGAGGCCGCCGGCAGGCTGTGTGCGGCCAGCTGCGCCACGCCGGTAAGCAGGGGGAGAAGCCGGACCGCCCTCTCCTCCTCCGACCACCCGCACGCCTCCGCCGTGCCCTCAAAGATGTCCAGAAATGCCTCCGGATCATCCTCTGCTGTCATCCGTTGAAGGGCAACAGGCGGAGGCCGGCCGCGACTGGGCTCCGGGTCGGGCTGGGTGGCCGGGCGCTGCAGCAGCCCCTGCAGGAGAGCACGATCTTCCCTCTGGGCCGCCGCGATGTCGGCCAGGGCACGGGACTGCTGCTGCTGGAGAGCGGTGGTGCTCTCCTGCATCGCGGCGAGGTGCTGGAGGGCCAGCGCCAGCGGGCTTTGGGCTTCCGACATGTCCCTGTTCAGGTGCCAGATGTGAGCCTCCCTGCTCACCGGACAGACGGACAATGAGAGACACAGCGTTTGTCAGCGGTTAACTGTTTATTTTCCGCTTCTTTTCCCCCCCCAAACGTGACTCAACGTCTTTCACGTTGTACGGACGAGCGGCCGTCCCTCTGACGGCCGTGGTCCGGTGTCTGCTGCCTCTCTACTCGGTCCCCGCTCTGGTCCTCCCATAGGACCCAGTCTACTGCAAGAGACAGAACCAGGTTACCAACGTGCTTATATAGCTGACTGATTACCTGATTCTGTCCAGCTGTCTGATCACCGGCCGAGCCACTCCTCCCTCTCCTCCAGCAGTCGACACCTTAACCACACCCCACTGCCACATCAACCTTGACTTATTTTAAGTAACTATGTTACATCACAGACTAAGTAATTATGTTTCACAATGTTAACCACATGTTTATAAATGCGACTAGATCACAGTATTAAATAGATTGGTGACGTTTAAAGGTGCCTTAAACACATAGTGACTGTGATCATGACAAGATGAGGGCTCTGAAAAAACAGGCTCACCTGCAGTTAATCTTACAGATTACAGTTTGTAATAGAACGATCATTTGTGTCATTCATTGGAAAACGACCTATTCTTTCCTTAGGGTATGAGGATGTAAAGCAACACACTGCAAAGACAGAAACACTAAAAGTCAGACAGAACACAGCGAACTCATGGGACACATAGCACTTACGAAAAACTAGATTTTGACGTTTTGATATTACTGGTAGATGGACTTGTACTTATATAGCGCCTATCTAGTCTTCCGACTACTCAAGGCGCTTTCACAGTGTTTGTCACATTCACCCATTCATTCGGACATTCACACTGATGGCAGTGGACATCTACAGACCATCTAATTTAATCATTCACACCACATTCACACATCCATGCGCAGCACGGGGAGCATTTTGGACTGGATATATTTGCGATACACCTGCCTTAATTGATTAGCCTTATAATAACTTCTATTATTTTAGTGTTCCTTGGATACTTTTATTGTGTGATAAATTGGGTCTGTTCCTCTGCAGATTCTCAATTTACCTGTGTGTGCTTTATTTGCAGAGCATTTTTTTATCTTGTGTATGTGATGTCAATGTGTTTCTTAATCTGCTTGTGTCGTCTTAAACTGCAAAGCATTGAACTCTCTTTGCCACTCTAGGAAACTATATGATACAGTACAAAACAGCGAAGCACAGAAAAACTCCAGCCTCCAAAATGAGCATCAAGTTTAATCAACATCTTTCTAAAACAGTTCTCTCAAAAATGGATTAGAACTTTCACGAAGGGAGGGTTTAATGCAGGGCTGTTGGATCAGACTGCTGTAGACTGGGCTAGCTGGACCTAATAAACTGGCTCCTGAGTGTATTAAATCCATATTAAATCCTGCAAATACAATAAATGAAGACATGACAGTACAATTTAAATCACAATGACACAGCACAGTAAAAACTAAAAATACTTAAGTCAGTCAGTGACTGAGAATAAAGAACAAAAATATTATTAACAGAAGGATGAAGAGAATAACGGAAAATAGCAGAATAAAGAGTTTCAGAAAGATATTGAAAGAGGAGGGAGTTAAAGGTCCACCTCCTCAGTTCATGCTGGATAACTGCTGCCCTTATTTTATGGATCCAAAAGCTTTCTGTTCTCTCACCTTCCTAATGGAAGGCAGAACGTGATCAATATCCATGGCTTGAAGGAGTGAGGGATTGCTATTATGCGTCAATATGTCAGGCTAATAAAATCACCAAATTGGGAAGGGCGTGTTTGGTTTGTACCAATTCTAATTCCAGTCTGTGCAACCGGAGCTGAGCATGATGAGCGTCCACACGCTTTGCTGTAATTAACCTCTGTGCTCTCTAACATCCAGCATCTTAATTTTAGCAGTTATGCAGATCTATGGCATATTTTGTCCTGCTATGCTGCTTTTAACTCCTACTGGCTATCAGATGCATCTGTGTTACAGAACCTTTTCTTTTGAGGTTGTTTCTTTAATCTGGTTCAGATTCCACTCAATGATGATCACTGTCACTTTTCCTTATGAACAGACTTAATCAATCTATATTTTATTGTGCTTATATTTTAGCCCTTTGTATTACATAAATACAATATAAATATATAACAAATAATTGTGAGCTTATTGTTTGTTTATCTTGCAAAAATTCCCTCCCACCCATATCATTCTGTCCACTCAGCATGGAGCTGACTGTCAGGTACAGTTTGTGCACACGCCACAGATGGCGGTGGTAGAGGGGGATGGGCGTGAGAGTTGTAAACATTCAGTCAACTCGATCTGCCAGGCTTGCGGACTGCAGCTTTAACTGTAGCCTACTATTATGTCTAAGATTATAATTCTGCTTCTTCTTGTGAAATTTCCTTTTTTAATACATGCAATGAACTAAATATTAAACTTTGTTTCAATCACACTTTTCTTAACAAGGTTACAAATTACTTTTTAAAAAAAATCTGCATATAACAGTGAAATAAATTACAAAAAAAGCAAAAATCAGGACTGCCTTCTATGCTTGTGCTCAAGCAAGTCCAATCATGCTGTGCAGAAGGCTGCCTCTCTAAACCGGGCTACGGCCAGGAAGCACTCACACTGGTCAAACGAACTAGACCTTAGCCTTGAACAGTGCTTAGACAGTATACGAATGCCATGTATGAGTAGGCCCTTATCAGATGCTAAGGTTGTGGAGTTTTTGATCTCAGTAGGCAGTGTTCCACTGTCTGGGCACTCTGACAGCAAAGGCCATGTTTGGTCACAGGCCGAGATCTTGGAACAACTTGCACCTATTCTCATCAACAGGTTTGTAGGCTATCGTATGAAAAGTTCTGCACAAAATTTGTGTATGATATCTTACGAAACGGTGAATGGAAGTCGACTGCAAGACAGCAACATACGGTGGACCGCAACAGTGGCTTTTGGTCTTGGTTTGGTTTGGGCACCAAAACTACCTGACCAGTTTTAGCCTACAAAAGGTGGCAATTAGGATTAGGCATCCAGGACCTGAATGGCATTGGGAATCAACTTGGTATTTTATTTGCATCACAGGTCCTTTAGAAAAGGACTGAGATCTACATTTTCAGTCCCCTTTCAAACAGATCCCTTTGCTCCGATGCTCTCTCTCTCTTTTCGGCTTTTTAATCCCTCAGTGTTCAGTCTGTTACTCCTTAAACTCACAAGTTGGATTTCCGTCTCCATTCTCCTGGCTACTTCTTAATCCTCTGCTGCTTTTCAAGGTACATACTGTGTCATTTCCCCCTCCACCGCAGCCTCCTCCTTCTGTTCTCCACCTGGTGGCTGCTCCCAGTGATATGAGTAACATGTAATCTCTCCTCTGAAGTGTGCTCTGGCTGACTCTTCTTTTCCTTGTTGTGCCGGATGAATTATGTATGTGAATTACAGCATAGAGAAATATGCTCTTTCAACTACTGGAGAGCTATCTGTTGATCTCTTTCTCTTATCATGTATGCATATTTGTTGCCTTTTTTAGTGTCTCCAGTTAAGTTCTCTCTCATGTCATGTGCTGCACTTGTCAATATGAAACCTCTCATGCTTTATTCGAAGCATCAATGGACAGTGTACAAGCATGGTATGAATTTCACACGGATCTTCCCATTACAAACATACTGTCACCTTTATTAAGTATGACTGCTTGGTTTTTAGAACCATATAGATTGGTTTTCTTCATGTTTCTCAATAGGTATATTACACACAGCAGTTGTGAATGATAGCACTACACACTTTAGAGACTCATCCGCAGCTGATCTTTGATCTAAAGCTGGTCAAGGAGGCCAGAACCTTGCCTGGCAGCAGGCTGTTTTATGAAAACACCAGTATATTTATTGTGACTTCGAAATGTTAATTTCTTATAATGGCATCCATGCCACATAAAGGAGGTTTAACGCATAAGGTGCGTTCCCATTAGGCTCGAATACCCAGAATGAGGCGGGTCTATCTCGCTGAAACGCCCCTAATTTGCATGTGAATCGCTAGAGTGGCCGTCTGAGCAGCCGTTTGTTGGCCCTGTGGGGGAGCAGGGCCGTTTTTCCACCCTGAGAGAAGGCTGGTTGCTGATTGGATGTAGCATATGTCTATGTAGAGTAGACACTTTTATCAGAGTTATACGTCACCTCCAGAGTCTGGTAAATCCCTCTGGGGCCTTTTTTTTGGTAATGGAAACAGGGTGAGTGAACGGTTATTGAAAGGGCGTGCCCTGAAACTTTCCAAACAGCCACATTTCACTCTAATGGAAACACACCTAATCTCTCCTTTAAAGTTTTTAAAACCCCAACAGGTACCAGCTTCTCTGGATATTAAACACACTCTGGAAACAAAAATGTGTCTTCTTTGACACCTTAGGGCACATTTTTAAGTATGACAACTGCAAATGACAACAGAACTTGGCAAATCAGCAATCAAATAATTTCATTTGAATATTTACCCATTTGTTGTTTTTCATCATAGACGTTCAATCCGACACAGTCCAACACAGCACCGTGAAAGTGAAACTACAGTTCTAAATATACTGTCAGCTAGTGTGAAAGAAAGATACAAACAAAACACATTTATGTTTCAACAACAAATGCTTTTAATAAGATGATCCTATCAGAAGTCACATATTATCATTATTATATTAAGGCAGCGCTGGACGTGCACCCGCCGCTGTCTGCTTCATGTCCATGGCTCTCCTACCCGGATCAGAGGGTTTTTCATGAGCAAAAAACAACTGATTGGACGTCTAGTCAACTATAGGCAAGACGTGACAAATCAGATTCGACTATGAACATTTTTAGTCGGGGACACCCCTAGAATTCATAATTCTATACATTTCTAGATAACTCAGTACCACTTGCTTTTTGAAAGTAGTTCATGTTTTGATCATGTCCAAAGCGTGTTTATACCTGATCCAAAACAACCCCACTAAAAAGTACAGTTGTCCATGGGTGATATCGTTTAAATATACTGTTGTGACAAACGTGCACACTTTTAATCTGTTTCTCCTGAAAGTTTGTACACATGAAAAAAGCCACAAATAGTTGAGAAAGTTGAAACACAGCACACCTCCACACACCTGACACACTGTTGTCATTTTCAGAAAGAATCGGTAATGATCAGACACAGCCCACCACCAATCTCAACCTCCCACCCCCAAAACATCCATTTCTTTTCAATGTCAGAGGCACTGACCTCAGCCGGGTCATGGGAAGGGAGAGGGGTGGGTGGTCGTGCAGGCGGGGTCAAAAGTCCCAATGGTGGAGAGATCAAAGAGGCACTCAAAGATTAAATCAAGCCTTTTGTCTTCATAGGAAATATATGGACGAGTGAATAAGAGAGGGATGGAACAGGAATTGTAGGTTTGGAATCCTCCACTTTATCAACATCTCTCCATTTATTTTACCTGTCTCTTTTCAAAGACTTTCTTTTTTACTCAGATAACCCCTGTATAAATAAAGCTTTCCATAGCTTTCACTCCTATTAGATTACGATTAATATATATTATTAATTGGATCAAACCAACATGATATTATGCTACTATTTGAGTGTGCGTAAGCGTGTGCATCACCACATTGTGGCATAATCGCTGCAAGATAGATTTATGACTCCTTTCCAGCTGTGTAAATGGTGGTTGACTGATAGGAACTGTCACACATTCATTAACACACACATCTTTATTGTACTTGCCTTAGTCTGTTGTGGATCATACATATTTTTCAGTTAATTTGTTGACATGTGAGGAATGTCTGTTTCTGTGTGACATCTTCATGCACACACACAGATGCAGACACACAAATGGAGCCCCTGTCCTTTTTTCATCACAGAGCCGACCCAATGATCTTTTGTGTTAAGGCCCCTACACATGATACGTGAAAAAACGCTTTGCGCCGGCTGTTCCATTCACAGTTCAAATCAGTTGAGATAGAAGCTTTTAGTGTGACGTTTATGTTTCCTAGGGAACCAGAGAGCGACATCAAGCCAGCTAGAAAGAGAAAAACGTATTGAAGAAGAATTTCTTTATTTAAATTTATTTACAAATTTAATTTTTGTAATAATTTTTTCACTCTTATTATACATGTTACACACACAGACCCGAAATAAACACATGCACAAACAGGGCCTATACATGCAATTAAGGAGAGAGAGGGGCTGCCAGTGACCAGTGCCCCGAGCAGTTGGGGGTTCAGTGCCTTGCTCAACAGCACCTCGGCAGTGCTGAGGAGATGAACTGGCACCTCTCCAGCCACCAGTCCCCGTCCATACACGGTCCACACGGGGACTTGAACCAGTGACCCTACGGTTCCCAGCCAAGTCACCTATGGACTGAGCTACTGCCGCCCCCAATTCGTATTGGTATTGGTCTTGGTCGTGTGTCCGAGTTTCCCGAATTAATTTCGCATCACGATATTGAAAGAAAAGGTAATGCTTGGAGGTTTATAAGCAAGTCTGTGAATAGGCAGTTTACAAGCTAACTGTTGTTACAATACTTACGTTGATTTAGCCGTTTACTGGGTCTCTACGCCCAAGCTCGCGGTAAGCCCAGCGCAAAAAGCTGATCCTGTGATGGCCCATTTTGTGGTTGTTTGATTCCTAGTATCTGTGTTTCCCTTCAAGCTAATTTTGAGCTAACTTCTCATGTGAAATTCAAAGAAGGTGGCACTATAGTCTTTGCATAGCTGTAATACGCCAGTACAGAAGAAGTAGAGGTTGCTAACTGGAAACAAAACGAGTCACATTGATTATCTAACTCCATCTGCAAGAGAAAAATGCAAAGAGGTCTTCAGAAACTTGTTTCAATTTGTCTAGTTTAATAGTTGGAAATGATCGAAAGAATGAGGCTGAAATGGATTTTCTCGGGAGGGTGGCTGGAGTCCCCCTTAGAGATAGGGTGAGAAGTTCAGCCATCCGTGAGGAACTCGGAGTAGAGCCGCTGCTCCTTTGCGTTGAAAGGAGCCAGTTGAGGTGGTTTGGGCATCTGGTAAGGATGCTCCCTGGGCGCCTCCCTTGGGAGGTGTTCAAGGCACGTCGAGCTGGGAGGAGGCCTCGGGGAAGACCCAGGACTAGGTGGAGAGAGAGGCCTCGAGATCCCCCAGTTAGAGCTGGTTAATGTGGCCCGGGAAAGGGAAGTTTGGGGTCCCCTGTTGGAGCTGCTGCTCCCTCGACCCAACCCCGGATAAGCGGTTGAAGATGAATGAGTGAGTGAGTTTAATAGTTCTTTAATGTCAGCCAGTGTTGGCCATGTGAGACATGAGACATGTTCTGGGGATATCCGGGAACATGCCGACAGCAGAAAACAGCTGCTCATTCATGTGAGTTATGTGTACGCTACGTTACAACTAATTCAGGAAACGTGTTTCCATATTCCATTAAGCGCATCAACTCTGTTTCAAACACCCTGTTTTTATTTCCGTGCGATTCATTTGCACATCAATATATATTTTCACAAAACAGAATTATTTTTATTCAGATCAAGTTCGATTTTTCTGAGCTTTCGCACAGCGAGTAAAGACATCAACCAATCAAGTTTTTTGTTCACTTATGAGGATTGTAGGACAATTCAATTCAATTCAATTTAATTTATAGATCCAAATCATAACAAGAGTTATCTCAGGACACTTTACAAACTAGGTAAATACCACACTAACAACAACACAGACCTCATTCATCTATGGATCAGACGGAAAACTCCCACTTCTTCTGTTCTCCAGACACACACTACGTACTTCATTCAGAGCATTTTATTAAATGCTTTTATTAAAAGGAAACTCAATTAAATATACTGTATAACAGAAGCTCAGTGTTAGCTTTTCCTGCTTCAGCTTCTTGGCTGTGGTTAGAAATCACAGGAGGAGAGGCTTTTCCTGGTGTGAATATTCAAATGTTTTACATCACAATTTGGCATTGCTCAGTGGTGTAGCATAGTTGTGCTAGGTACCTAAGGATGGTGCATTCAATGAGACACACCCACTTTGAGCGAACATGCAGCACAATATTATACTGTTCCACTACCATTCACTGTCATCTGACAGCCTGAAAACAGTTTACAGAGAATAACTTTCATAAAGCTGACTGGTATTTTTCCACTTTCTCATACATCACAGTCATGGTGGTATGTAATCCCACCCAACTCATATATTTTCTCCTTCTTTCCTTTAATGTGTGTTTATTTGGTTTCAGTAATGATACGTCAGCTGTGAATAAAAAAAACCATAATCAAAATTACTTAATATATTTTCTTTTATTCTCAACATTTACAAAAGAGCATGGCCTGCTGGGAAATCTGTTCAACCAATGGTCAAACAGATTATATGTATGTAATATATGAGTTGGATGGGATTACATACCACAGTGACTGTGTGTATGAGAGAGTGGACAAATACCAGTTAGCTTTACGTTGTTTTTTAACGAACTATTCTCAGGCTATTAGATGATGGTGAATGGTAGTGGATCAGTGTAATATTGCCTCGTCTTTTCGCGCAAGTGTGCGTCACTCCTCCTGCACCGTCCTTACCTACGCACCTGGCATTGGTGCTGGTGTGAATAGTTTGATGCCAAATATTCACAGGCGAGTATTTTGTGGGTGTGTGGGTGGGTGTGTGTGTGTTTACGTCAAGCCCTGGGTCCAGCCCATCCATTACCAGTGCTAGCAGCAGTGTGTGCCTCTCACTCATTCATGATAGATTCCCTGACCAGTGCCTGAGAAGTACAGTATATCATCCCCACGATGAAAGGGTCAGGGATTACATCCTGATGAAGTCTGAGACAGAGGAAGGGGAGGGTGTGGTGTCATGGAAGGCAACATTTATTAACTACCTACCGAAGATCTGATATCTAGGATCAGAAGTCTTACCTAGTTTATATGAAACCAGATTTACTGTTAATAATTCGATAGCCAAGTCAAATCGAAAACTTGATGAGAAACAGAATTTGAATCCGAATTTTTCATGCCAAAAACCTGGAGCATTTAGTCCCTTACTTGAAGCAGCACTACTGTCAAGTGAACTCTGGAGCCGTTCAATTCTGGTGTGATCACCATACAAACCAATCACAGGAATTGTGACATTTTATGGGTTAAAAAAAGAAGGTAGTTTGACCTATCCACCATCCCGGCCTCCTCCCGTCATAGAAGTTTTCTCTTTTAATTCTAGAGCACTTGCTCTACTTTAATTATATGATGGGGTTTGAGTTAAAACCTGATGCGTTTCATACAGATGCTCAAGGGCTGTGACAAAATAGTAGTATTTGACGCCCTAGGAATGAGAACCGGCTGAAGACACAGCAGCTCCGGCTGCTCTGCCATTTCTGCTATCAGTGTTCTTCTTGTTGCTTATAGTTGTGTGAAAGATCTGTTTTGGCTGAGATCCCATCTAATTAACAAAGGCATCGTCATCTGCTTTTTTTTGGTATTCATTACTTTTAGTGTCTGATTACAGAAGGTTTTCTGCCTTTTTTTTTTTCAAATCTCCATGTCCATATTAAACTATCCGTTCAGTTACATTTTATATCTTGGAGCTCCTAGTTACATAACACTACCAAGGCTGGTAGTAAAGGCCCATGGTTCATACATACTGACCCAAACACTGAAGAGGTGACAGGATGCCATCATTGAGGGCTGGCCCTTAAAAGACATGAGGTAGGCTACATTTCCTAGTATTTTTGCACAAAATTGCAAAAAATGAAAAACCTATTTTTTCAAACTCCTCCTAGGCTAAGAGTTCAATGACCACGAAACTTTGCAGGAATTATCCTTTAATCATCTTGATAAAAAAAAATATCAAAAGAATTTAAATAGTCCAAAATGTGTATTTGATGAAGAAACAACTTAATTTATGTCGTACTCATAACAAGAAGTATTGTTTATCTACCCAATAAGTCTGAATAACGTCAAACTCGGACGGATAGTTCTCCATGATAACGTCAGGCTCTGTGCAAAATATGAGGTCAATCTGACTTTAGTTGGCGCTGTTACGCAAAATTGAAACACATAAACTATGCCACAAATATTCAAAACCTACTTTTGAGAACACCCTTAGGCTAAGAGTCCCATCAGCACGAAATGTTGCACACATAATATTTATAACGCTACAATCAAAAGTTATAAAAAGAAGTTTCATAATCCAAACAATATGAAAGTTATAAAGGAAAGACTTGGTATACTGTAGTCAAAACAGGAAGTGGTGCGTTACTTTGAAGTAGTTTCTATGATTATCACACAACTTGGAAAAAAAGTTATTTCCCGAGCCACATGCATTATGTCATCACAATATCTACTAACTAAAATGCCTACATTTTCTTTTTCAAACTACAATATGTGCTGCGTTCAAGCTGAAATTTGTGTTGTGCCCATGGACCTTCAGGTCCGAATTGCATCGCCTCTGCGGGTCGCCAAGTCCGAGTTCTCGAAAAGTCTCTAAATGTAGTGAGACAGTGGCGCCTGTGAGTGCTCACAGCAGCACCCTTTGCTCGTTGAGGACACTAACTGCAGAGTTATTGGTGCAAAAGAGTCCAAAACAGCACAAAAGTCTCCACTAACACCAGAAACAGTCAACAGATTTCTCTCAAGGATGGAGGAGGATTTGGGAAGTCTCCAGATTTGGAGAGAAACTCTCCGGTGTTTGTATTCTCCACAGGTCTCCCCGTCTCTTCTTCTCCTTGTTGGTGTATTTCTGTGGCAGTCACAGCACCACATCCAGGCCTGGCATGTGTACTACAGCGTTTTGGAGGGGGAAAAAAGGTTGTTTTCGATCATGTGGACCTACCCTAGCATTACTTGGCTAGAACCTTACTGAGAAACATGATGTGAGAAAGTTAACTAACCTATGATGTCACCTAAAAATATCGCAGATTTTTGGTTTTATGTAAGACACACCTTCTCCTGTGTTTGTGTGACCAATCCACCACCCCGACCTTCCTCCTTACGCAGTCTTCTAACACCGTGGACAAATCTCTGAGGGGCAATTTCAACTTTTTATACTAGGTCCTCGTAAAGCACCACCGTCGAGCTGTTGTTCTAGCTTACTAATAGATGATACTGGGCCAACTAGGAGGTAAAGAAGGGCCATACTGACTCATATCTATGGTTTTGATAACAACTGATAATAGCTATTTGATCGGCTGATTACATTGGAAGCAGGTAGTCGTACATTGGAGAGATAGGACATGATGTGATATTTGCAGTGAGCAGTAGAAGCCTTAGTATAGAAGAATAATGAGCATACAACATGAACACACTGCGTCATAAGGCAGACAACTTAAATCATGTAGGAGCATTAGCTGTTGTGATTAGGTTTAGTTATGGCTCTAGTAAAGGAAGATGTAGAGCTAACACTCCAGTCTGGTTGGTCGGGTTGAATTGGTCATGAAATGAGGGCTGGGGTAGTCTGTAATTGTGCAATTTCTGTGCAGTTTAGAGATGAACAGATGCCTCCCCTGCATTATACTTTTTAGCACCTCTACTTACTTTAATGATCTCTTCTCAACATGTCCAAATCAATTAGATGGACTGGCCTAGTACAATGGTCACTGCATATGATGCCATGGAAACACACAAACACACACACACACACACACACACACACACACACACACACATACACGTATACGCATGTGTGTGTGTGTGTGTGTGTGTGTGTTTGCGTGTGTGTCCACATCTACACTTTTCGGTTAGACTGCCACGGGAGGAAGCCAGCAGCAGAATATATTATTCAGCTAGCTTTTATTTACCTCATCTAGCATCTGAGTGCTGCTAGGCCGCCCAGCACTGATTGCTACTGCCCTGGCTTTACTCCTGAATACACATATGCATTTACACACACTTGCATACACCCGTAAATGCATTAAAAACACCACAGAGCTGTTGGTCCACTGTGTATAAAAGGCAGATGAAGTAAGTATGACTTGATTTTTTGTCTTGATTGAATTCATCTTCAAAAGTAAAAATGTTCCCTGGATACCTTTTAAGTTCCAATAGGCTACTTAATAAAATGTATACAATGCTAACACAGCATGACATGTTCAAACCCAAGACTGCATCTGTGATAAAAGCTGCAAAGCTATTTGACTCATTTACTGTATGTCTCATACAGTTTACTCATTCAGTGCATCTACATGCAGTTTAAAAACCCAATTATATTCGGGTTAAGGGAATACTCCGGTTTCTCAATCACCTTGTAAACACCGTACCCTAAATAAAATTGGAGTTCTCATACCCCGGTTAACAGACCTAGGGATCGTCTTTAGCACCCAGATTATTTATTATTTTCTTTTCTTCATTTTCCACTAGTTGGAGTTCACTAGATGGAGCTTTCTGTTCAACAAAGGGTTAAAAACACACTGAATCACCATTCATTGAGCCCCTATCTTAAAAAAAGGCGCTCTATCTAGTGGGTTCAACGAATACAACTGATGGTTCATGAGGCTTCATTTGGACATCACTAGTTATAACTCCCCCTCCCTACTCCGCAGCAGTGGCTTTTGACCTGGAAATAGAATAAACCAGGAAGTAACGTGACGAAAACAACGGGAAAATCACAATAGAGCGTTACCTTTAAACCGAGGGAGGACTTCACCATGGTAAGTAACATCACTACCAAGAAGACCTGTTTCTTCCGTAATTCTATCCAAAAGTCGGCCATGTTCCCCCTGCTTGTGGTTTTGACTATGGTGAACCAGGAAAAAGCTGCAATCGGATCAGCTGTATGTTGACCGAGCACCACCTACTGTACTGGAGGAGGAGTTACTCAATCATTTTCCCGTTCAACCTGCACACAGTCTAACTCTGGTGTCCTGGCAGGTCTTCCTTGCCTGACTTGTTGTTGAGTATAAACATTTCATGAGCTGCTGCTGTTATTTTCACTTTCCTTTTTTTCACTATAGAACAACACCCCCCCCCCCTCCCACACACACACACACACACACACACACACACACAAACCTCCTACCAAACACATTCATATGCAACTTGTAATAGTCATTTACCTCCATGTACCTTTTACACAGACAAAAGAGCTGAAACACACCTTGCACCACAAGTTGTCAGTTGTATTTCCCCCATCTGTTTAAGCTTTATGTAGAAAAACAGTACAGAACAGTACTGGCTGAGATAGCTTACAGGATGTGACCAGTGCTTAGCTGTTGTTTCAGACTGGATGACCAGAGGGACGATGATGTTTGTTGTGCATGTGTAGAAACGGAGCGGACTCAGTGGAGAAGACCGATAAACAAACAGACCAAACACATCACTTAGTTAGCCTGCTTGCTTTTTCTGTTTGCTAATCGAACTTTCAGCTCTAACTGAATGTCTCTCCATTGTAGCAATCTATAGGGAGAAGGGCAATGAAAGAAAGGTGAATTCAGTCAGCACCCACATATATCCAGAATGGATTGATCCTTTGTTTCATAACCACATTTGTCTGCCACTGTCATGATTCAACTGAAGATGTCGAAAGTTGACCATAGTGTCGCCCCTACCTTTATGTCAATTTTTGTTCATCATTTTCTCCCACTGTCAGCAGTGGTGTGACATTTTCATACCAGTAGAGCAATGCCCTACCAGGGTAAGAGTCCATGAAGCAGAAGACAATCAGTAACCCGAAAATAGTCTTTCCCTGGTTAAGAAAATAATCAAATTATGGTTAAATTCCCCTCGTATACATGAGCAGGGGTTAAATGGGAAAATTACTAACTCTGAGTATGAGTAACTCTTCCTCCAGTACAGTAGGTGGCTCTCCGCCGGTTCACCTTTTTCCAAATCACAAGCAGGGAGAAAATTGGCCGACTTTTGGACAGAATTACGACAGAAACGGGTCTCCTTGGCAGTGATGTTACTTGCCATGGCAAAGTCCTCCCTTGATTTAAAGTTAACGTTGTTTTCGGCGGCGATGCTTCCTGGTTTATTCTATTTCCAGGTCAAAAGCCACTGCTGTGGAGTGGAGAGGGGGAGTTATAACCTAAGGAGCATGTGCAGAAGCAAAACCCGTTAATACTCCGGTTAAGCTGTTAACATGCATAAATAATCGGGGTACTGAAGGAGTTCTCTAGTTCTGTTAACCGGGGTATGGGAACTCCGATTTTGCCCTGGGGTACGGTCTTTACATGATGATTGAGAAACCGGTGTATGCCCTTAACCTGAATATAATCGGGTTTTTAAACTGCATTTTAACGCACTGACTGGTCTTCATGAAACACGGAACCCAGGGGCTATTGTCTGGATAAGAATTAGCTTTTCATTAGCTTTATTCATGCATCTCAAGTTGCTATAAGAACCTTAAACAATGACTGCTGCTCGTTTTTTACACTGCGAATCCTGAAATTCTGAAAGAAATTTAGAAAATTAGCCGTTGCTCCCAGAGGCTAAATCACCATCAGACAGATAGCTGAGGTTTTATTTTGTCTAACATACACTTGTTGCTAACATAGTGTGTGTGATGTACTGCTGTGTGTAACTGCGTATTATGTGTGTATTGGAGTTATGACACTGTGTTTAGGTTTTAATCATGGCCTGCAGCAGATTGCAGCTGACTGCAGATGAAAACTCTTGTTTAATAAACCAAATGGTAGCATTTATGTTTTATTTTCTCCATATATGCACAATAGTAACCTGACTCCTCCAGATGGATTGATTCTCATTTTCTCAGCATATCCATCTGGGAACTCTGGTTTGGAGATCTTTTGGGTAGGGGCGAAAATACTGGTTGCTGATTGGATAAACTATCTGTCTAGCATCAACAAAGCATGACGTAGTAACATTGAGTCGAGGCAAAGCACAGAAAGTAAACAACATGTGGGTAAAGGATATTTTACGTTTGTGTAACGTGAATTCATGGATAAAAGGCATGATTTCAGGTGCCCGGTCCATTCAAAAGAAGGATCCAGAGAAAAAAGAGTTAGTGAGGCTAGCACAATAGTGCATGGTCCTTAAAGTAGCATTTAAGAAACAATTAGAAGGTATGACTTCATCACAGCACCAGGATTTATATTTCATAAGAAGTTCTGCAGAAAACATGGTGAAAAATCGTCCATTCACACGTGTTTGACTGGAGTAAACAAGTTGATCATGTTTCTCTCTCTCTACCTTTCATAAACGATCCATCTCTCCACGTCCATTCTGTCACATTCAGCTGTGAGTTCTTTTCATTCTCCCCCTCCTCAACTCCATTACTACAAACCCCTCCATCCCTCCATCTCTTCCCCATGTAACCTCCATTTTCTTAGGCGTCACCTTTGGCATGTCTTGCAGAAAATTAATTTGATTGGGCAGAGTGCTTGCCAGTCAATATTTCCAGCCAGAGAGGGAGGGAGAGAAGGATTGTGGGTACGTCTCCAGACAGGTGCTGGGCATCCATCCAGATTTCCATCATTCCCTCGCACTAACCCATGAGTAAACATAAACCAATCTGTATTTGGTGTATAGCATCACACAGAGCTCTGGATAATTTTCTATGCATCACTTCCAAAGGGTGCTGTAACTTTAATGACTTAATTTGGCCCATCTCTTATTTGTCAGTTTCTGATATCTAAATTGTGAAAACATTTGTAAAATGCATATAATAATCTGAGTGCCACAACATCATAGTAATATAACATCATAGTATTCATTAAAATAAAGATCAGCGTTTTTCTTTGTTTCAAGTTTCTTACCTTTGTTAGTGTTGTGTGTTGTTGCATGGCTACATGCACTGAGACAACAAATTGTGTAGCATTGTTTATAATGCAATTTCTATGTACTTAAAACCAGAATAGTAGGGAATTAAAATTGGCATAGGTAACCTAAATGGTATTTCTCGATTATGACGGGCGCTCCCTCTCCTTATTCATTGTATTGCTCGCTCGACCCTCTCTTTCCGTCTTTCTCTCTTTCTGTCTCTCTTTCTGTCTCTCTCTCTCTCTCTCTCTCTCTCTCTCTCTCTCTCTCTCTCTTTCTTTCTCTCTCTCTCTCTCTCTCTCTCTCTCTCTCTCTCTCTCTCTCTCTCACACGCTCGTTGAGCCTCCGTCGAAAATTGCCTCTTCATCCAGCTGACAGTTTGTGAGTGACTTGACCAGCGGACCTTGCTAAGACTTGATTGGCTGTTACAGATGAAGTATTACTTTTATTTTAAAGCAGACCTGCAGCGTCTGTGTATGGTCACGGTCAGTGAGTCAGCGTGACTTCAGTGTGGGATTTTTACACCATAAAAGAAAAAGACAGAAAGTTTAAAAAACTTTCAAGGCAGAATTAAGCTTGAGCGTAATGTTAGCTTAGCATTAGCCTGAAGCTGCGCTTTTCCCCATACCATGGCCACTGCTGTAGTCAGAAATGATGGAGAAACAACAGAACTTTGAAATCCTCCTGCTTCTCTAAACTGTGAAAAAGTGATTAAACCTATCCTAACCCAAAGCCATGGGCAATCATCAGCTCACAGGAGCATTCCCTTAACAAGCTTCTTTAACTTAACGTAACATGTCACAGTTTCACGTGATTCAAAGTGTGAAATGGTTACAGTTTGGCAGTTTTGTTAGGTTTAGGAAAAGATCAAGCTTTGAGTTTAATACATTTTAATGATTTTGACTTTAAGAAAAATGAATATGGGTTATCTCGATATCCAGCATTATAAACTATTCTTATAGTTATGTTTTGTAGTATAGATAGTGATTGCACTGAACTTTTATATGTATTGCTCCAGACCTCTGCACAGTGCATCAAATACAGTATAGTGTGCATAGTGACTTGCAACACACATTATAAAGAAAGAAAATGAGATAAAGGGCGGGAAAAAGAGAAAGGTAGAGAAAGTAAAAGGTAGTGGCACCGATGAAAAGAGCGGTGGAGATACATTTAGGCAGCAAGAGATTGAGGGGAGAGGGGAATGAAAAGAAAAGGACTGAGGCAGAGAGAGATGGAACAGGAGATGAATGAGGTGAGATGTGAGTGCTGATTTTAGAGGAATGGCATCGGGCTTTACTACCACCCCCTCCTCCCTAGTGTTAGTGTGTTACTCTCCATGGCCCAGTGGTGACATGGCATTTAATAGACTCCCCGCTGTGAAACAAACTACCTCAATTAATTCCTCCGACTCGGCCCTGGCCTTTCTCTCACTCTCACACCCTCGGGTGTGTGTGAGTGTGTGATTTAAGTCATCTTTGGTCCAGTCTTTTTGTCTCCCCACTGGCTGTATAAGCTGCATTAAAGGACAGAACCAGTGCTGCCTGCACAACATGATCTACATTTATTCATTATATTATTGGTTTCCATTTCAATAGATAAATTCACCACTGTGGTCTTCCTTATGAGACTATTTAGCCACACTCTTTCTCTCTTCATCATATCAGCTCCATGTTATGTGTGTGTGTGTGTGTGTGTGTGTGGTGGGGGGGGGGGGAGAGTCAGTGTCAAAGTGTACCACTGTGATGTGTCCATTACAGAGAATTATGAGAGCAATCTCCTCTTGGTTTATATATCAGAAAACACAACAGTAGAGCAGGCCGGCCAGAGGAAGAGAGACATGCAAAGGCCACAATTTACATTGACACATGGACACACAAATGATACTCAGGAGGTGACCTGTTGTCTTCTGGGATTGAGCCAAGAGGTTGTTTCCATTTAATTGTAAAATTGTACCTGCTAGAACTTCTGGTTCTCCTAAAGTCCCAGTCCGCAACATTTGTTTGATTATATTACACTGAGGCTGACACTCTGCTCCGATAGAACAACTTAAATCATCCAGTTTTAGGCAAATAACTGTTTCTCTATGTGTACCTAGAGCTTGTTGTTTGTTTTGCAAAAATTCCCTGTGCCCTGCGGACTCTCAGGCACAGATCCCCCCCCCCCCCCCCCCCCCCACATGTTACAATATCTCAGGCAGACATCTCAAGCTAGGCATACGCTAAATGACATTAGCAGTTGCTATCTGTGAGTAAGTTAGCCAGCCTACCTCCATGTAGCATGTACTCCATGCTGTTTATCGATGAGAGAAGACACGGGCGTGTTCACAGGAATGTGGTGCATGCGCACTGACGAGCACTCAATGGGAGGGAGCGGAGGAGCTCAGTAGTAGAGGGTGAGGGGCGTGAAAGTTGTAAACATTTGAAATTTGGTTGAATCAACTCAATCTGCCAGACTTGCCGACCAAAGCTTTAACCCTTTCTCTAGCTTACACTTCATTTTGTGATACCTGGCAACACAGTTCGCTATCAAAGAGCCGTTCAAAATACTGGTTCATTTTTATATTTATTTATTTTTTAGAAGCCATCCTGGGGTTAACTTTTTTAAATTAAAGTCATTCTTTTCCATAATATATCTCTTTTTAAATATCTCTCTTTTCCTAAAAATATATTTCAACCAGTCAATGTCTTAAAAATATTCCATATCTCAGTCCCTCAAAATAATTGAACATACAATTTAAAAACTGAGGCACTCACATGGAGGCAGTGTGGACAACTCAGATGATGTCATGCCAGATTTGCATATCAAATAAGCCAAGCAAATGTACTCAGCCGTGCTCCTCCCTATGTGCCTGTTCTCCATCTAACTCAGTGGAGTGGCAAAGAAGGAGCTTGTGTGTGCAGGGCTAAAAAAAAGAATGGCTTGCAACAGCAACTCGGTTACCATGGTCCGTGTTAAAGAGCCGTTATGGAGAAAAGGCCTAATTTCAGGAGCCTGGTCCATATTTAACGGAGGGATCACAGAGAAAAAAGAGGTAGTGAGCGGCTTGCTCCATAGCTGCACTCGTCACATCTGCGGAAGCCTCCATGTTGTTTACACTGAACAGTCTCTTCTCGTTGCGTCACACTTAAATCCGCCTCAAAACAAACACTGATTGGTTCGGTCACTGCTCAAACATCTCTAAATTTTCTCCAGACTGATCTGAGAGTAGAATACAATGGAGCTCAGAGATCAGGATGGTCTCACGCGGCTAACACTCACTTGCGAATGTTATTATCAGTCGTTTTCGTTGATATTGAGGTCAGACAATAACTTAATTTTAACAACAACCATTTTAACGTTCAGAAAATGTATCTGGAATTCCAAATACAGTATATCACACTATACCGCCATCGGGTGTAATAAAGTACGGCCATTGTATGTCCATCAGCACAAAGACTCTACCTGGGGGTAGAACTCTTCCTTGACCTCTCAGTCCTGGTCTGGTGTACCAATTAACGGTTTAATACCAGTACAGTGTTCCTGGTATGTGTATGTTCTATTTTCTCAAATACTGGTGGCTCTGTTTGAGTCACTCCCTAGGGCCTAGGAAATTAACCCTAGTGTTCTGCAGTGCACCTAAGTTAATGATTGTGATATTTATTAAAATTAAAACTGATACAAACATGACAAGTTCACTGGATACAATCTAAGTTTGTATTCCCTTAACTTTTGGCACAGTTTGGAGTGTTTGCCTCACTGTCATTGTGCATCATTTAAATTCAAAGTAAAAATCATTCAGTATGAGTAAAAGGAGAAAGTCTAAAACAATGTGTAATTTTACTAATGCCAATGAACCAGAAGCTGACAGTTTTACTATTCTTCTAACCACGTCTCCATATACTCCCTTAGCATGGCTGATGTGTGGACTGCTGCAGCAGTAAATCAGACAGGTCCAGTTGGGCTGACTGGCAGTATTTCTCTCGCTCTCACCATGCAGTGATGGCTTCATTAAGGGAAAACTGCCTGCCAGTGCTAGCCTCTGGCGCAAAGCGCTAATCACACGACTGACCTTGGCTTGATCCCGGACAGTGGCCCACTCACTACCGTGTGTGTGTATGTGTGTGTGTGTCTGCTAAGGGAGGCTAGGCTGGCATGTGTGTTGGCACTGAGATGAATGTGTGTGGGATGAGAAGGCTCTTATAACCAGGGAGCTTGCATGTGTTACTGTAAGACCAATAAATAGACAATAGAATACAACATCCAACTGCTATTAGGATGAGCTGTATCTTTTCTCATGTTTTTGTCCATGAATTCTTCTACAAATACCTAACATTTTGTAAAAATATAGATTTTATTAATTACCCTGTTTCGCCTGTCACTCTCTCTCCATACCAGGCTCTTTTTGTAGTATAGCACAGATGCATAGGCACATAATTATTGTTCAGTAAGGCAGTCCACACTGTATGACAAAATCACATATTTTAAATCCTCTATGAAGCTGTATGGTATGATGCTTATGCTGTGTGAAAGGTTTAAAACAAGGTGTTATTTTACAGCGAACAGCAATATTTTGTTAACCTGACTCTCGCCGGATGAATTTGGTTCCTACTTGCTTCACTCATCCATCTGGGATCGCTCGACTGGGAAGCGAATTCAGGAGGCTGGGCCTTATCAAAAATCCTTGCATATGATTGGACCAACCACTTGTCCGTCATCTTTATTGATGTGCTACTTCAACCACTCACATCGAAACCAACCTGTGACTCTGATGAGAGTGATGCAGGGAAAAGCCAAACAGAACAGCCGGCATTGTTTCCACCAACAAAAGCCTTCAGAGCTGCTCTCTGGAGTTCTTTTAGGGCGTACTCACACTGTCCTTCCGGACCGCGACCCGGACTTTAGGGTACTTGTTGTTAAATGTCCGCGCATGGTCCGTCCTTCTATTTACATGTCCGAACAGGCGGACATAACGCTACTGCCGTAGGGCTCGGGCTCGTGCTCGTACACGTGCGCACGCTCGTGCTCGTACATGTGCAAACGGCTCCGCTAAAGCCCGCCTCTTTCAAGCGGGCCGTGGACGGCCCGCTGGCCGCAGTTGTGCGCGGAGCGGGTGCACTCACACTGCTTAAAGGTACTAGGCTTTAGCTGAAAAAACGGTTTTGGCCCCGGCCAGAAGGACAGTGTGAGTACGCTCTTAAAGAAGAAAGAATCTCTAGATTGGACAACACGGATGAAACAGCAATATCCATGTTGACGTCTGTTTCCTCGATGTGAGCCGCCATTGTTGTCTGAATCACAACAGTCGTTTCTCTGCTACGTCACATATATAAAACCCCGCCCGGCGGTTCTGATTGGCTCAACTGAAATCCCTCTGCAATGGATCGATCCCAGATGGTTGAGTGGAGCTAGGCGTAGTCAAGGCGGAACGAAAGTCATCTGGTGAGAGTCAGGTCAATATTGTTTGGGTTTTAAGCATCACTATGTGCACATCTTTCCATTTTCAATGTGTTGTGTGTTACTGAGGTGCATAAATGACCTGAATTTGCCATAATATGGAGTGCTCCTTATTATTGAGTTCCATGTGAAAGCTCTTATTTTGAAGGTTTCTTCTCTCATCACATTGTGCTGTTTAATTCGGAGGATTATGAGACAACAATAGAGGTCTACTGTATGCAGACGGAAAACTGTTTCTCTACTTCAACCTCGAAAAAAACAGCGCAGATAGCTTCACTTCTTCTGTGCTTACCTTTCAAAATAAAAGCTCTAGACACGCCGTTTACCAGAGGGAACTTAAATCCATTCAGAGCATTCCATTAAGATGAAACTCAATAAAATGTCTGACAGTAGCTCAGTGTTAGCTGTTCCTGGTCAGGAATCACAGGAGGAGACACTTTTATTTTGTCTCCTGGTCAGAGTCTCTGGAGTAGAAGGTTGCGTTGCTCAGTCTTTTGAATGCCACATCCGCTGATGTTGTCACAGTTGAAACTGGTCGGACTGAAAAAAAACAAGCTATTTTCAGGTTCCAGTTCAGAACGAACTTTCCAGGTTCTGAACCCAGTTGTTTTTGATTGAAATGCTCCAGCCGGTTCAAACTCTGGTGCGTGAACCAGAACAGAGTCCGTTCCCTGTCGGTCAAAAAAACTTAATGTAATGTAAAGTAATATTAACGTCTATAATTTTACGTTGGAGTCAGTTAAAAGCCTGAATGTAAAAGGATAAACAGATGTAAAAGAAGCCAAAAACATCAAAAAGATCAGGCTGTGCTAGCTTACCTGCAACAGTAACACAATGAATGTCGCTGTTCTTATTGAAACTCACTAAACTTTAACAAGGGTTTTGAGTCTACTTAGGTGCAGATCACTTTGAGTAAAACTTGGAGGAGCAGCTTGTCACTAAAATGAGAATAGCTGGGGCCTGTTTCACAAAGCAGGTTCAAAAAACTCTGAGTCTAACCCGGAACTCTGAGTTGATCTACTCTGAGATAGGAAACTCTGAGTTTTCGGTTCCAGAACAGCAGATTTGCGTTAGGTTGATCAACTCAGAGTAGTTTGACCTGGAGTTAAGCGCGTGCACCACAAGTAAAAAAAGACAGCATCAATGGAGCCCTGATTCAACGAGTCACCATGGCAACGGGGAAGCGAAGGGCTACGCTACAACTGGAATTGGAAATATTAATGCGCTCATACGGAGAGTTTGAGCAGGTTTACACCGCTGCAGCAGCAAAAGAGAGGGAGACGGTGCTGGAGGACATTGCGGCTCGGGTCAGTGCGTAAGTTTAAATGTAGTCCAGTTGCAATCACAGTAATATCACAGGGGGAACTGCTTGAGTGGGAGCCTATTCATTTATTTCATTTAAGTGCAACCCCGCGGGGGAGAAGCGCAGCTTAAGATGAAACATAAAAACATTTTTCAAACAGGTAAAACATCGGCACAATCTCATGGTGACGCCTCATTTTGAGCAGGTTTTACATCGTAAAGTAAATATTACCGTAAGTGGCTGTTTTTTATACAACATATCAATGTTGTATAAAAAACTCCCATTTGCAAAAAAAAACGCAGCGCAACACACAATATCTGCTGTGATATGAAAGCATGTCTGGTTGTTAATGTTGGAAATGTAAGGAGGGATGAGATGGACTGTGACATGAAACGGTGTTGTGCGTATTCAGCCCCCTCGCATTATGGGCGATATTCTGGATCAGAAGGCTATACAGTATAGGAGTAGTTAATATACCGGTAACCAAACTAAAAGCACACACTTTTGAACCTATGAATTGCAAGAAAAGCTGGAATTATATTTAGAAACGCTGAGTCAAATACATTCAACTTGCTCAAAAGATCCATTTCATTCATTTTGTAATTATGGCAGCAGCATATTAAGGACGTCTATGCGCGGTCTGATAATCATCTCCCGACGAATATTTAATTCTCTTTGCGAAATGCGTCACCTTCATTCACGGGATCGTTATCAAAATGACACGCCATGGTAGTGTAAATATTCACCACCTAATATAACTTCTAATGTAGGCCTACTGAATGACTTTTATACGTTGTATACAAAAACTCCCGTTTGCAAAAAAACGCAGCGCAACACAGAATATCTGCTGTGACATGAAACGGTACCGCTCAAACAGAGAATTGCCTGGAAATGCAAGAACATCTATAATCAATAGTCTGATAATCATCTCCCGACGAATATATAATTATCTGCGCAGTAATGCTGCAGCTTCATCCACGGGATTGTTATCAGAAGGACACGCCATGGTAGTGAAATAGTCGCCACCTAATATAACTTCTAATGACTGATGTTTGCAGTGATTTTCTGAAAAAACAGACGGAACTATAGCAGAACTATACTTCGCCAAAACTCGCCCGCTGACTGAATGAATGAGGAAATGAAACACCGTGTGTGGCTGAAAGAGGGCGGAGACAGAGAGAAACTCAAGGTTTTCTGAGAAAAACCTGGTCCCGACCAGGTTAGTTTCAGAGAGCATGTTACCATGGTAACTGACCGAGAGTTTAAGTTACCTCCCTTTGTGAAACAGGCTAGAGTTACCCCTCTGTCTCTGGTTTGAGTTACCTCCCTTTGTGAAACGGAAAACTCAGAGTTTCCCTCATTTCAGGGTTAACATACTCAGAGTTTTCACTAAACCTGCTTTGTGAAACAGGCCCCTGGTCCACCTTAAATGTGGCTGGGTCAGTGAGTTGTAGCGTTTCACATGATTCACCAACAACTGCACACCACCATCACTCATTCACTTAAATCACTAATGCTTAGACCCAGCGGTAAGTCTAGACAGGGCTTGCAATACATAGGCAGAAAACCGGCTGTCTATGCCACTGTGTGCTGCAGTTGCCGCTATCTGCGCAACATGCATGTGTGTCTATGGCTGTGACTGCACACACGCATCCTCAACATGGCTCCTGGGGCCTCAGAGGGCTCAGTTCAAAGAGGATTGTGTGTAAGCACAGCACACTGGAAGAGAGATACCTGAACACACAGCAGCCTCAAATGAATAGATTCAATCCTCCCTCCTCCACTTCAAGAAGTCAAGTAGCATTTCCATTTTTAAATTGCTTCCCGGCCTTTTGTGAATGAATCGAATTACACTGGTAAGCACAGATTGATTCTTTCTGAACACAATAGTGTTCATGGTGTAGACCTGCTGGCCTCCTCTCTCTCCAGTGCCTATTGGATTCAGTCTGTGTGCCCATTAGGGTGGTTTCACACATGTTGGATGGGTGGAGGAGAGTATAAATAAGTGTGTGTATGTGTGTATAACAGCTGCATCAACAGCATTTTGTCAAGCATTTCAGTCTCTGCTTCAGTCGTCTGTCTCATAACAGATAAACATATCAGTTTAGGGGAGAGCCGGTTCGATTGAACTATTTTTGAGTTAAACGTATTTTTCAAAGATGACGTTACGTTTACAAATGATTTTATCATGTGATGAACGATTCACATGTGTATTCTCTTAGTTACAAGTGTTATTTAATGCATAAGTTGGGTGATGACAATGTTTTTTTTTAACTTTGAACGACATTTGTTTCAAACAGAAACAGATATGAGAGGCGAATGAAACAGCATATTTTAAAAAGAAACAAGTAACTTTACTGTACTCTTGTTTTTATGCAACATACTAGTGTACGCTAAATTTTCACATAATTTCTCATAAAATAAATAGGTCAAAAAATATTTTTCATTTTCAAGTTTGACGACTACACTTTCATTTAATTGACTTATTTCCCTCCCAAGTCATGTTTAGTGATAAAAAGTTGGACATCCTGTTATTAATTGGCTTGGCTTTTTTTCTCTCTATGGTGATTAATCTTTTAATGCATGTTATAAACATGTTTTGTTCAAAATATGTTGTGTAAAGCAGTTGTCATTCATTGCAAATCATTTATCAATTTGTTTATTAATTAATTTGGTAACTTATACAGGTTTTGATCACGTAATGTGACCGCAATTACACATGGTGGCACTGGTGGGACAGCGACCAGTAACATTTATTTCTTGCCCCTAAACTTCAAAGCTCTGACATTGCACACTTTAGGAAATGTTTAAGTACTAATTCATCTGTTGTATAGTCATATTATTAAAGCATGAAACGATTATAACATATAATAAACTGTTTATTACAAAATAAACACTGCAAAAAATATTTTACTTTCCTCAAAAACAGGTTCCAACGGTATGATGTCATACATGATTTTTCGCAGGGTTGGTCAGTCCTGCGTGCTGAATGTAGTGACGAAATTTGACGTGTCAGACTTCCGTTGTTTTCCAGGAAAAGTGTTTCATTTGTCCAATATTTAAATCATACCAGCTCTCTTCTATCTATTATTATAGGCTCATAGCGTGTTTTAATGTTTGCTTACTCCCCACTTTCTTCATGTAGTAAACTTTTGAACTGTATGTGATCAGATCAATCAAGGTCCTCAGTTTTTCTTGTTGCAGATTTAGACTTGACCAAAATATATACACTTTTACTTTTGTGAGTTTTACTTTAGTTTTAAACAGCAGCATATACATCATAGTTTCCTTCAGTGATGATTTTAGTCTCATTTTTGCATTCATACTAATAGCCTGTGAACACAAAAAACTGCTGACTGAAAGTAATATTAATGTTACACCCACACAGGCCGCTGCTACTCCCAGTTTGTATGATTTTGTGCAAAAAGTAATTAACAAGAATTTATGTGTGTTCCACTTATATATTTTGGGTTTTATCTAAATGAGGGGCCACAGTATAAGACTGCTGATCTATACATTATGGCTTTGACTCCAAACTTCCTCCTACTTCCTGTAGGTGATGTAAGTGTCAGTCGGGAATGGGGGTGTTTCACTCAGCATTGAAAAACTGATGCTAATTATCCGGGCAACATTCTCTAACAGCAGTCAAGCTGTGATTTTGTTGTAATTTCACATTAATAAACAGGAGATGACTTACTCTGTGCTCAAAGTGTTGCTCGGAGCTCCAAGATCACGTGAATAATACCAGGGTAACTATGCTTTTTTTTCATTGGTTGTTCCGTTAAATCTTACCCAGATACAATGTGCTATTTTCGGATTGGCTGTTGTGTCACCCTGTTCTTTTTTTTGATTTGCTGGCTGCTGGTAGGTGGCAGCTCTTGATTCCTGCCGGTTCCATAGTGAGAGCAAAGAGACGTTTGGGAGCTGTAACATGTTGTACATAGTTTTTCCACGTGAGAAATACAATGTGTGGCGTGAGTGGGTGACCAAAGACCGAAAAGAGCGACTGTCACGCTCAATGCATGACACTTAAGAGGCCTGGAATTTTAATTAAACAGTCGTGACTGTGTTTTTCTTCTGAAAACATCATTGCCTGCCTATTGACATTGATACACTGCCCTCTGGTGGACAAAGGAACATACACCTTTTTTACTGTTTTAATCTCTGTGTTTTGGCCTTCATGCTTTTATTTATTTTTATGGCCTCATGTCTTATGCTCTTATGCTTTTATTTTCTATTTCATGTTTTAGCCTCTATGCTTTTATGCTTTTATGTTTTAGTCCCTCGTGTTTTTAGCCTCCATATTTAACCCTTTACTGTTTTAGGCAACAGTTTTTAATCTCCAGTGTTTCCTCAGTGGGCCTGCCAGTTTGGGAGTTGTCTCTGGTCTGGCCGCGGGGGGTGCTGTCCCGTGGACAGTTCTGGCCCGGGCAGCTAGAGGGCTCTGCACCTTGGTGCGGAGGCTCCTGTCTGCCTGGGTCGGGGTGGTCTCTGTGGCGGTGCTCCCTGTGACCTTGGACTGGGACCTCTCCCAGTGTGGTTGGCCCCTCAAAGGTAGCTTCCTCTAGACTCCTCTGTACCTCAGGTCTCGCTGCCCGGCCATGTCTCTGTAGTGTGTAGTGTGTGTGTCTGTGTGTCTGTGTGTCAGCGTGGCTGTGTGTGTTTATGTGAATGTGTGAATGAACGTATATACATTTGTGTATGTCTCTGTACATGATTGTGGGAGGGTTGGATTCTTTTAACTTTCTTCTCCTGATTTTATTTGATGTTTCTCTTTTTCTGTACATCTATGTAAGGCACTTTGCGATACTTTTCTGTATGAAAAGCGCCATATAAATAAAGGTTGATTTGATACAACTTAATGTTGATACCAATATACAGTAGGTCTTACTGAAGATATTTAATGGTCAAAATATTATGCCGTATGAAACACACATGGCATTTAACTGTAAACCCGTCCACTGCAATATAACATACTTAGATCAGGTTCTCCACAAATGAGAGCAACATTTTATATGTTGGGAGAGTTCAGGGTGGTGGAAGGATCAAACAAACACAGGACTTTCACCCAGGAGACCACAGTTTGTGTCCTACTATCACTGTTGTTATGTTTCACACTTACACACCTATTTTAACCCCGCCTACAAGCTTTGCCTTACCTTAACCAAGTTGTTGTGTCTCCTTAACCACGCAGGGCTATGCTGACAAATCAATCAATCAATCAATCAATTACACTTTATTCATCCCTGAGGGGAAATTCAAAGGCCATATGTAAAGAGCTGGAATGATGACGGGCTGTACACATTCACTTACCTGGTCAACTTCTCATTAACTCCTCCAACCAGACTTGTGCAAGTGAGATTGTAATTTCACATCCCCTTTTGATAAAAATGGCAAAAGAAAATACTGCACATCTACAGGGATCTCTCTCTCTTTCCATGTTGACAAACATATACACACACACACACACACACACACACACACACACACACACACACACACACACACACGTGCATGCACACCAAGGGTACAGTTTAATTACTATATGGAATATATATTTAGTCTGAATTAATATTTAAAATTTTTGGGTTTGACAATGACTTTCTGTCCCGTTCTGTTTCCATTGTAGCAGCCTATAGTGTTGGGCGTTGCTGGTTGCCAGGGTCGTCTGTTGTTGGGTGCAGCTACTGCATGCTGGCACTGAGTGAAATGGAGTTTGCCAATCCTGAGTGACCGGAGACGGGCAAAAACCAGAGCCAATATAAGCAGTTCAACGGCATTAAAACGCATGCCCAAATGGCTACTTTTATCCTTGATCGCTAACATCACTTTCGTCTTTATTTAGCTGGAACGGCTAATGCTAATGGACTGGGCTGGGTCTGACCAACCTGGCAACCTGACTGCTGGAATTATTTTTTGTTGTTGTGACTACGATTTTGCGACACTAGATGGAGGTGTTCTGCTCATTCTCCATATTCAATCTTTAAAGTATTCAGTAAGCACAGTTAGCAACAGAAATGTCCGCCCTCAACGAAGAGAGACTGCCCGCTTTTAAATCTTTGACCTCCAGTTCTGACTCGATTAGTGGGTGGCTGATCACAGGGTTTGGTTGTCATTGCATTAACAAACACACATCAAACTTTCTCCATTATGTCCCACAAGAGGAAAATCATATTCAAATCATAATTTGCAAAAAAAAACGTGCAATACAATAATAATTTTAGGAAAATTGTATCATGATAAGATGTTACAGTACGCCGTTAAAGCTAGAACACTGCTGCTGCTGTGTGTGTGTGTGTGTGCGTGCGAGTGTGAGTGTGTGTGTGTCTGTGTGTGTGTGTGTGTGTGTGTGTGTGTGTATGTGTGTGTGTGTGTGTGTGTGTGTGTGTGTGTGTGTGTGTGTGTGCTCGTCATGACTGCCACAGTAAAGAAACAGAGAGAGATTGGTGCTTCCCAGTGTTTAGAAGGCCATGGAGATTAGTATTGTGTGACGTGTCTCCCTCTCTCACATCCTCCCTCTCACCATTTATTGTCTGTGTATCTCGCCCTCCTATCCCTCTCGACCACACCTGGTTAAATGATGTGAGGCAGGAAGTCTTTTTTTTTTTAATTTGTCAACCCATAAAAATAAAGTCCATTTTCCACACCAGGGAGTTTAAAGGCTGAGATAGAGTAACAGAGAAGAACAGCAACCAGAGAGAGGATTCACACTGTGTGCGTGTGTGCATGTGCATTCGTGTGTGCTCCATAGAAATACGGCTTTTTTCCGGTTTACCATTGTCAAAATCACAAGTGGGCGACTTTTGGATAGAATTATAACAGAAACAGGTCTTCTTGGTAGTGATGTTACTTACCAAGGCAAAGTCCTCCCTTGGTTTAAAGGTGAAGCTCTAATATGTTTTTTCACGTTATTTTGGCACTGCTTCTTTCTGGTTTATTCTATTTCCAGGTCAAAAGCCACTGCCGCGGAGTGGGGAGGGGGAGTTATAACCCACAGCGCATGCACAGACACAAAACCCGATAATACTCTGGTTAAGCTGTTTACATGCACAAATACCCTGGCTACTAAAGGAGTTATCTTGGTCGTTATTTTACCCGGGGTAGGGTTTTTATATGGTGTTTAAGAAACCGGAGTATGCCCTTAACCTGAATATCATCACGTTTTTAAACTGCAGGTAACCGCGTGTGGGTTAAGTGCTATGTCTTGATCAAAACAGACTTCTGTTCTCCAAATGAAGCCAATATTCTTCTCTTACCATGTACAAAGGAAACATTGTCACTCTCTCAGGCATACGTAAGACCACGGGTTGTATTTTGATTTAATTTGCTTACCTCTTTTGGTGTTTTGATGGACAGGCAGTTTGACGATTTCCTGTGTTATCTTCCAATCTCATCACTGTCAGGATTTTATGACCAAACCATGGCTGTTATTCTAAGACAATGATGGATACAACTGATGAACTGAAACCGCAGTATCCCCTTAACTCAAGTATAATTGGGTTTTTAAACATTGTCATTGTAACCACAGTTCATTTGCATTACTGTATATTTGTGTGTGTGCGTGTGCGTGTGCGTGTGTGTGTGCAAAGAGAGAGAGAGAGAGAGAGGGACACTCACAGGAGGATGAAGGATGATGAATTGGACAAGAGTTGGTGTGGATGTTGAGAATTTAGTAAAGTAATAAGTGAAAAGTCTTCACTACTGAATAATTGATTGTCCCCTTTCCCCCCATCCTCCCTGCACTCACTCCCTCATTTGCACTAATACATGCTGATGAAGTGATATATCTCTGCTTAGCTGTGGAGGGAAGTCCCCCCACCCCACCCTCTCCACCACACGCAGACACACACAGCTACTGTACATCCTGATGATAGGGCCCAGTGAAGCTCATCAAGATTTATAGAGAAGAAGAAGAAGTGCAGGAGGAGGAATACTGAGCATGTCTTCTTCTCTGATGGACACAGGGACTCTGCCATTTCGTTGTGCTTTTGATTAGGTTAATGGTGGTAATTCTCTCTTTTAACCTGTTTAACCCTTGAAACAATTATGTTTTGGTATTGCTGTTGTGTTTGTGATTTATTCTTCTTGTCTTTCCATTTTTCTTCAACCAGTCACTCACTCACTCACTCACTCTTTACTCTCAGTGTGTGTCAGAGACAGGGACTCAAGTTTGAGACTCAGACTCAAGCGCATTTAAGCTGCACACAAATGTGACTTGAGACTTGAGACTCAGCTTGGACTCAAGATCTCAATTTTTTTATTCATGTACGTTTTGGAGCATTAACATCCGGAGCAGAAAGTCATTCTCTCCCATAGAGATGAGTGTGCGGCCACACTCCACAGATGACACAGAGAGAACATCACCTGCTGCTGCTGACAGGGGTGAAGTTAGTTCTAAGTGGGATATGTGACCACTTCGGTCCCGGCCTATATTAGCCTATCCGAATATCCAACTTCAAACTAACTTCACCCCGGTCTGCTGTTGTGGTTAGATTACCATTTGTTTCTCATATTGTTTGGCTTTAATAACTTCAGGCACAGCTGAAATGAAACAGGAAGAGCTTGTTACCATTAAAAATCTTTTTTTTCAGAGTGTCCCAAGACAGACAGCAGCACAACTGACAAACGTTTGTGACAAACACAATGAACAGCCAATACAAAATACATGAGTATAATAAAAATATATCAAATAACAAGTGAAAAAAGCAAATATACACCAAAATCAACCATAATCATGAATATATCCTGCAGAATATCTACAGCCACATGTGTCTGATTCCAAGTTATTTCAAAAGTCTTTAAAATCCTCCAATGAGAGCAGGACCTGGAGTTTCATTTACACTAGATAATAAACTGTCATAAGTTGGGACCTTATGTAATTACACAATACGTTTGCACTCTAACTCTATTTTTATTATTTATAAAACCATACGAGACTTCATATGAACGTTCCGCTTTCATCAGAGACTTAAATTTCCCCTCAAAGACTTGAAGACTTGACTTGGAAGAAATTACTTGTGACCGTCTCTGGTGTGTGTATCCTTCAGTGCATTTCTGTCCAGGTTCTTCTATTATGACTTGTTTAGTTAGCAAGGGGATAAATATCTGCTAATTCAACATATTTTCAGTAGCATTGGTCTGGAATGTATTAATTTCTTTCTTAATTGTACATGACTTCTTCATATTTACCCACCAACAAATTCTTAATCCGTGTGTGTGCACAGTTCTGTTTGCATCGGTCTCCCCTGCTCCCCTGCTCCCCTGTTCCCCTACGTAGCATACCTGTCGGGGTCCGTTCTCTCAACTTGATCCCATGGTCCTCATTTACAGGAGTCTCTATCTTGTCAGACTTTGAATCTGCCTCATTTCCTTTTACCAAAAAGGGCATGTATGTGACGTTGGGGGGAGGGAGATACGTCCATTTGGCTGACGTTTACCTCCGAGGAGAAGTAAGGGCCAGGGGGTAGCTGTCACTCAAAAGACCGGCACCTAATTATTCATAAACTTTAACCTCAAATAAAATAAAACTAGCCTGGTCCAAAAAAATTCACCCCCCTCAGTGTTGTCATGAAGATATAAAACATACAGACTAGAATGTTTTTTGTACCAGACCTTAAATAGGTTTAATTGTGAAAACGGCCTGTTTAACATGGGGTAACTTGCCCCTGGTTGACACTCAGAGAACTGCAGTTTTTGGCACTTCCTTATTGGATCAACCAGGAAGTCGCTGTGGTGGGGGCTTGTTGTGTACAAGTGTGTGTTTGTTTTAAGCAGACATAAACTCTCACACACTTTTCCTGACACCCTGAACAAATCCTCTCCATTCTCTCATGTCTTCTGATAAGATGCAGAGTAAAGGGTGATTTTCCAAGGTGTTTCTTCTTCTAACCTACTGCTCCATCTTGGTTCTATTTTCTCCATGAAGGAGATCTTAGGGCCCGTCCACAAAAAGACTTACTTTCCTGTAACCTCACAACTTAAGTATCGTTTTGTCATCCACACGCAGCCGGCATTATTGGAGCCTGAAAACTGAGTTTCTTGTAACCAGGTCTCAGAGTGGGAAGATTTGAAAATGCTTTGGGACGGGGAAGGGGCTCACAGCAGCAAACTCTGCTCATTGTGGATACTAACTGCAGAGTGATTGGTTCATCAGAGTCCAAAACACCACAAAAGTCTCCAATAACACCAGAAATAGTGGACAGATTTCTCTCTAGGATGGAGGAGGATTTGGGAAGTCTCTAGATTTGGAGAGAAACTCTCTGGTGTTTGTATTCTCCACAGCGTCTCCCCGTCTCTTCTTCTCTGCTGTTGGTGTATTTCTGTAGCAGTTACAAGCGCCACAGCCAGGCTTGGCATGTGAACTACAGCGTTTTGAGTCGGTTTCACTGGTTTCGTGTGGACGCGGATATTTCTTGAGCGGAGTCCGTGTGGACAGAAAACTTTTTAAGAACAGTAGAAGAAAAAAAGGTTGTTTTGGATCATGTGGACATCCTGCCTTTCATTTGCTCTGGGTGCCACAGTGGTTTCACAGCCTCTTGCTTTTATTTAATGTCTTATTCATGATGGTCATGTTCGCTACTTCTCCTCAGCCTGTCCTCACAGTCCCTGTCAGTGTGCAGCGGAGGGCTTATAGATATATGATAAAATGGAATGAGGAATGAAAGGGTGAAAGGACATCCATGCAAATTCAGCAACCTCCGCTCACTTCTTATTCAAGACCCATAACCCGTTGCATGGAATATGAATCTATATGTTGCAGCATTCAACTCCATGAAGTCAGTACCTTACATCTATCTATGTCATAACGTGACTAACACTGGGAATTTGTGAGGAATATGGGCACAACGCTATTCCTGAACCGAAATCTACAAAGGCTGGAAGGATCCTCAAGCCATGTCACTGCATGAGTTTGTGAAGAAACGGAGCTTTTTCATGTGTTACATGTTAGATTAAATTTGATCAGACTCAGGGTCTGTCCACACAATCCAACCTTTTTTTCTGTCGTTCTTAAAAAGTTTTCTGTCCTGTGAAAGAAGTTGATTGTTGAAGGAACTCAAGGATCGACAACCAGGAGAATACCAAGCAAGTGATCAACACAGGAAGTGGGAACTAAGCGCTGTCCTTTTCATCCCCCTCTGGTCAGTCCAGACCAGGGGTATCATAGTTCCTGCTTTAGATAAGACACCACGTGTCATTATTCACTCTGAAGTGAAAAGCAACAGACAGTGTTAATGACGTATCGGCCCCTCCTTGTAAAGCCAGTGTAAGATCCATATTCATTCTGTTTGCAAAGCCTCATTTCTTAGGCCCTGAACGACTGGTGTTGATGTAGAAAAACTCAGAAGCAGTGATCATGTTCCAAAGCAATTTTAACAGTCTTTTGAGCTTTGCTGACTGCCCCCCACCAAGGGAAGGCTCCAGAGAACCCCTTTTCTTCCAGGGAATGGGAAACCCGTTTTGTCATGCGTTGGCAACCATTTGTGTGGTAATCCAGCTGCGCCACAAAGGTGACAGAAGGCAAAAGTTTTGCAAAACAAAGAAACCGTGCTTGCATCCTATTGGTTTGTGCAAATATCCCACATGCCCCTGACAGTCGTGTGGTGTCAGGCATTTCCGAAAAAGCACACAAATCCTCGTTGTGGTCTCAGGTTCAAGGTCATAGCTGACCATGTTGCAATCAGAATGTTGGTCCGCAAGGGTCATGATGATTCCTGACGTCACAGGCTCGGTGAGAGTTACCATTGTTCCATGGTACCACAGGCAGTAATGTGTCCCTTTCGTTGGGGAGCTGTGGACACACCTAGCAGCTGTCATTTCCCTGGTGGTCAGGGCGACGGCTCCGTGCTCTAGCCCAGTGATTGGGGCGGTGTCCATGGCGTGTAGCTCAGGTGTTTTGCTCTGGTCTGGTGATGGGGCTGGTCTCTCTCTCTCTCTCTCTCTCTCTCTCTCTCCCTCTCTCTCTCTCTTTCTCTCTCTCTCTCTCCCTCTCTCTCTCTTTCTCTCTCTCTCTGTCTCATCATTCAGTAAAGAAAAATGAAAATAGGTTACTTTTATCTGGACAGAAAAAACAAACAAAGAAACAAAACCAAAACAAATGTTGTTGTCTTTTAAAAAAAATAAATAAAAAAATAAAAAATAAATATATATATATATATAAAAGTGAAAGGGAGTCAAAATAAAAATCAACCATCTGTTCAATAATTTATCTTGAAAAAATGTAGTATCCCATTTTAAAATCTTACTCAGAAAATATCAGTTTTTATCAAAATTGGGATATATGCAAAAAAGATCTTGTCAGTCAGAAAGAATGCTTTATCATCTTTTCTTTAACATTTGAAACAGCTGACTGTTAGTACATAGTAGAGTAGTGCATAACAAACACCTATTATAGAGAAGAAAAAACATAGAAACTCTGCCTGGGCGGGGTCTCAGAAATGTCTCAGAAAACACCCAGGATTCACTTGCATAGAGTCACTTGTAACTCGTGGTTAGCTCTTTTCTTTTTTTCAAAACCTTTAATAAAGTCAAATGCTAGCGCTTGTAACTAATATAATGGTGCAGTCAGTGAGAGTGCATTCTACTTTATCACGGTGGAGGTGAGGGTGAGTTTCCCACTCCCTCAAATTTGGAAACATCAGGTGCTCAGAGAAAAACTTAGTATTTTCCCCTGTTTTGTATATATTAATAATCAATCATTTGGTATGCTGAAAACAAGTATAATGTGGAAAACAACATAAACAAGTATAACCTAGAAGAATTGTACTACTTGAAAAAAAAGAAAACACAGCTTCTTGACCTAAGCGGGGCACAGCCGAGGTCAGAATCATGCATGTTTTGAGACACTGACAGAGTTGAGATGGTCTGCCCCTGCCTTTGTTTTGTCTTTGCCCTAACTAAAGATCTTTCATCCTAATATATTTTCCTCTATTTCTTTTATAGACATTTCTCTAATTTGGTTTAATACGTTAGTGACTCTATAGATATTGAAAACCCATCATCTCATGATTGTTCAAAGGCGGAATTAGAAAATAAAATCCCTTTATCCAAATGTATCAAATAATCATTTTAATCATTAATCCTTCATGTGTCTATGTTATGTTTATTTCTATTGATTCCAAAGAAAATGGAAGTTATGAATCCTGGTCAGGAATGTGGATATTTGTGTTGAGATGAACACTGCCTTTCAAATCACTAGCAGTAACAGAAGAAAAGATGTATTTATTACTCTAGTGCTTTGAACTTGCTGTCTCTTAGATTGAACTTTAATCTACCAATGCCTTATTAATTCAATTCAATTCAATTTTATTTACAGTGCCAAATCATAACAAAAGTTATCTCAGGACACTTTACAAACTAGGTAAAGACCACACTCTATTAAGATGTGTATGCATCAATGTTGTACTGCTATGTGCATTCTGGCTGTTAGTTGAGTCTCTGTCAGTCTTCCAGTTGAATTTTCTTCCTTGATTAATATGAATCATTTGTTTATTTGATCTTATTTATGTATCTATGTAAACAGGACTTTGTGTACGCATCTCCTTTAAAAAAAAGTATTTATAACAAGGTATTTAAAAGAGCCTTTCGAAATAACAAAAAAATAACAACACATTAAAAACAGAAAGCTAAATATTCCTTTAACATGATTATAAATAAAGCATTTCAATTCTCTGTTTCACTGGGTTTTTTTTAGATTTCCGGCATTTGTCATAGGCTTGGTGCCTCAAGGATATTTCTCTATCTTTGTTTCTATTTCTTATCTATTTTATTTTGCTTTAGGAGGAGTCCTTTCTTATGTCTATGTTAAAAGTTCTTCTGATGCAGTTTTGCAGCAGTAGTTTGGAAGGCATCCAAGGAGAGTCCCTCCAGCACGTTCTGTTGACTCTGATAATTCTGAATTATCAGACATTATCACCATTAGTTTCATGAAAACACAATTCTTGCAAATTGATTTCCCTTTTAATCAACAAACATTATTAATTTATAACCCAACAGTTACTAAATTCATTGCTGTTGGGCTCAAATCTCTTATTTCCTCTCCTTTAAATGTGTCTGTGTGAGAGTTTTGTAAACATGACCTTGGTGGCATGTTTTCTTTCAGTCACTGAGTCTATGTCCAATTTTCAGAGAACATTATTCTTTAGCCAATTTTCTCTATTTTTGCCTCTCCTGTCCACATAATATCTACAGACATTAATTAAATAATTTAATATTTGAAATTAACTCTCCTTTATTTTACTTACACATTAAAGTCTCTCCTTGTGTACTTGCACATTTATTATTTTGTTAAAGCTGCAATGTATTTTATTTACATTTGCTTTTGTTTATTCTAATGCTCCATAAATGAAAAGATTAAGCAACAGTGTTTTTACCTGATTAGTATTGGTGTAATCTCACCAATTGATGTTTTTTCTTTAACGTAACGTTCTCCTATGTTCATGTTTCTAAAGGATGAAGTGAACATCAAAGTAATAATGCAAATTTAACACATGTTGATTCTAGCTATAAAATACATTTCCTCTGAATACCTTTGATTTTTTCTGCTACTTCATAACATGCTCGTTTTATTTCACGTTAGGTCAAGTTATTCATTACAATTGGCTTAAAATGGTGAATCTGACAGTTATGCATCAATTACCCTAGTTAAAATAAGCTTCTGAGCAGGTAAAAGTGAAGTGAGTCAATAATTCACCAGTCATCTTTTTGATCCTTTCTCTGGCAAATAGCTCATAAAATAGATAAAACCAACGTTTTGCATTTGTCAAGGCAAATATTTGATTGAATAATTCATTTTTAGATTCCATTGTTTTCTACATTTATTGTTTGGTTTATAAAATATTATGGTTCAAGGAGATGCCCATGTCTCAAATTTCATTTTAATATTATAAAAAAAGCAGGAAAATTATTATTTGAAATGCTTCAGCATTTTCTGCCATCTGTCATGGAAAATTACTTTTAAGAGTAATACAATTAATAATGTATTATTTTACTCTGTTCACTTCACCACTCCTCCAGCTTGGGGGTCACTGCTAGTGATGTCCAAATGAAGCCTCATGAAGCATCAGTTGTATTTGTTGAGTCCACTAGATGGAGCTCTTGTTTTAAAGAAAAGAGCTCAAAGAATAGTGATTCAGTGTGTTTTCAACCCTTTGTTGAGCAGAGAGCTCCATCTAGTGGAAACAGAAAATAATGAAAATGCTTCATGAAGCTTCATTTGGACATCATTAGTCACTGCCCCTAGTGCTCCGATCACCACAGGCACTACTGTCACCTTTACCTTCCAGGCTCTCTCGAGCTCCTCTCTGAGCCCTTGTTATTTTTCAAGTTTCTCGTGTTCCTTTTTGCGGATGTTCCCATCGCTTGGTTTCGCCACATCCACCACCACGGCTTTCCTCTTTCCTTTATCCACTACCACGATATCTGGTTGGTTTGCCATTACCATCCTGTCAGTCTGTATCTGGAAGTCCCACAGGATCTTCGCTCGCTCATTCTCCACCGCCTTTGGAGGAGTTTCCCATTTGGATCTTGGAGTTTCCAGTCCATACTCTGCACAGATGTTTCTATTCACTATGCCAGCCACTTGGTTATGCCGTTCCATGTATGCTTTCCCTGCCAGCATCTTGTACCCTGCGGTTTTGTGTTGGATTGTTTCAGGTGCCTCTTTGCACAACCTACACCTCATGTCTGGTGTGGTATATCTGGGCCTCTATCACTCTGGTGCACAGGGCCTGCGCCTGTGCAGCACAGGGCCTGCGCCTGTGCAGCACAGGGCCTGCGCCTGTGCAGCACAGGGCCTGCGCCTGTGCAGCACAGGGCCTGCGCCTGTGCAGCACAGGGCCTGCGCCTGTGCAGCACAGGGCCTACCAATGGCTAGAGAGGGCTGGCCTACAGGAGCAGGCCCTGTGCAGCACAGGGCCTGCGCCTGTGCAGCACAGGGCCTGCGCCTGTGCAGCACAGGGCCTGCTCCTGTAGGCCAGCCCTCTCTAGCCATTGGTAGGAATTCTTGAGATCAGCCACTTTAGTGATTGTCCGGTGGTACATGCCGTGTAGGGGCTTGTCCTCCCATGTTGGCTCCTCCTCCAGCATCTCCTCATTTGCTCGCCATTGTCTGAGACATTCACTGAGTACGTCATCCATGGGGGCCTTATCCTTGATGTATTCATGGAGCTTGGATTTTTCATCCTGGATAGTGGCTCTCGCTTACTAGTACACGGCCTCCTTCCTTACGGCTTGCATACAGTCTCAGGGTGCTGGATTTGGGATGGGACCCGCCATGCAGGGTATCTGATCACTGGCAGGGCGTAGCTGTTTATTGTCCCAGACTTGTTCTTGCCATTGAGCTGGCTTCTTAGGACTTGTCTGAGGTGTTTGGTAGTTGCCGCTTTCCTAGTTGCCTGTTCGAGGTTGCCATTTGCCTGTGGTATTCCAAGGTACTTGTAACTGTCCTCCACGTCTGCTATTGTTCCTTCTGGGAGTGGGACCTCTTCGCTGTGGACTACCTTGCCTCTCCATGTCACCATCCTACTACACTTCTTGAGCCCGAATGACATCCCAATGTCATTGCTGTAGATCCTGGTGGTGTGGATCAGGGAATCGATGTCCAGTTCGCTCTTAGCGTACAGCTTGATGTCATCCATGTAGAGGAAGTGACTGATCGTAGCTCCATTCTTGAGGCGGTATCCAAAGCCAGTCTTGTTGATTATTTGGCTTAAGGGGTTCAGACCTATGCAGAACAGCAGTGGTGACAGAGCATTTCCTTGGTAGACATTTGATGGATACGTGTGCAAGTGGCTTACCATTGGCCTCGAGTGTGGTTTTCCACATCTCCTTTGAGTTTGCAACGACGGCCCTCAGAGTCCTGTTGATGTTGTACAACTTCAAGCATTCCGTGATCCATGTGTGTGGCATCGAATTGTAGGCTTTCTGGTAATCAATCCAGCCTGTGCACAGGTTGGTGTGTCAGGACTTGTGGTCTTGGGCATTTGTCCTGTCAACCAGGAGCTGGTGTTTAGCTCCTCTGGTGTCTCTACCAATGCCCTTCTGTGCTTTGCTCATGTATTGGTCCATGTGCCCACTTATCTTAGCCGTAATGATGCCGGACATGAGCTTCCATGTTGTGGAGAGACAGGTTATTGGCCGATAGTTGGAGGGGACTGCACGGGGTCCTTCATGATCAGGACCGTTCGCCCTTCGGTTAGCCATTCTGGGTGAGTCCTGTCTCTTAGCAGCTGGTTCATTTGTGATGCAAGGCGCTCATGGAGTGCTGTGAGTCTCCCTAGCCAGTAGGTGTGGATCATGTCTGGGCCAGGTGCTGTCCAGTTTTTCATACCTGAGACTGGTTCTTGGATGTCTGCCTCTGTGATGGTCACTGGGTTCTGTTCAGGGAGGTTGCTGCGCTCCTCTCTCAGAGAGAACAGCCATTGTGCACTGTTGTTATGTGCTACCTCCTTCTCCCATATGCTCTTCCTCTTATTCTGCTCTGCTGTTAATATCCTGCCACTGAGCGTACACTTTTGCAGGTTGAGTTGTGAACAACCTGTTTATTCGTCTGGCTTTATTGTCTTTCGTGTACCTCTGTAGGCGGCTGGCCAGGGCTTGCAGCCTTTGTTTGGCAGTTTCGAGTGCTTCAGGTATGGGCATCTGGCTGTACCTGTTTGGTACTGGTTTGTTCATTGCACCTCTCTGAGCCGCTGTCAATTGGCTCACTTCTCTCTGAGTTGCTTTGATCTTAGCCTCCAACCGTCTTAACCATGGTGGTCATTGTTTCTCATGGCTCCCACCTGTCTTTCAGGTCAGTTGCTGTCTCGCTCAGCGTAATTGGTTCCATTGTGGTTACGTACCCAATCTCTGTTCGGGGATTCAGTGTTTCCTCCCCTCTGACCTCGCAACGTCGCTCCCCCTTGCCGTGGCATTTGTGTTGTATCTCGTCAATCTCAAGTTGTGATAGCAGTTGCCATTTGTGGATGTTGGAACACTGAGCTACTAGTTGTTTTGTGGTCAACCGTGACGGTGGGTTTCGAAGTAACCATTCATCCTACATTCTCTGCATGTACTCTCTCTGCCCAGGTTTCTTGAGTAGTAGCATTCCAACAGAGCCTTGTTCTCACATCTCGCCCATTTTCACCTTGTTCCAGTAGCCCATTTCTCATCAAGGTGACCTTGTTTGGCCGGGCAACATCTGAGCCGGCATCTCATTGCGTTTGTTGTCTCTTATCATGGTATGAGGTGGGCAGTATAGCATTAAGGGTCTTGCCCAAGGGCCCACACTGGATGTTGTTGGTGTTAGTTGCGCTCCGAGTGGGAATCGAAGCCTGCCCCCTCCGTGTGCCAGTCCTGTCTCCTACCAACTCAGCACTCCGAGTGGGAATCGAACCCTGCCCCCCGTGTATACGTATATATATATATATGTATATATGCGATGGAGCAAATATGGAGCACTTCCTTTTCAGAGCCTTGACGACCGCCAGCTCTGTTTATTGTTGTTATCAATCATCCTCTTAAGATCACTGTGGTAACAGTAGCCCGGGTCACCGCACACCCACCACCACTGCGATAAGGTTAGCAAGGGGAAAAGAGACGACAGGGAAAAATGCCAGGGTAAAAGTTTAACAAAGCATATTTTCCTCTTTTATGACTCCCTATGACCTTTAGGGATATTAACATCTGATATGATGAATTGTGTGCTGGTGAGAGAAGAAAAAGAAGAGAGATGGATGAAAAAAGATGGGAGGAGGCAGGATCTCATTTCTCATTAGAAAGCTGTGGTTTGAGGAGACAGAGACTCTTCCCTGTGTCTTACCCCGACAAGCATACATACACATGTATATATTTGAATGAATATATTTCATATACACTATATATATAGTGTATATGAAATAAATACACTGAGGGGAGTGTGTGATATCCGTGTGAATGAAAATGAAAAGCACTTCTCTCCAGCCTTATTCTGCCATGTCAGCACTCCTAAGCCTGGAGTCCTATTAGCCCCACAGTGATAGGCAGCTACCTCCCCTCACCCCCCAACACACACGCACAAACACACACATACACACACACACACACACACACACACACACACACACACACACACACACACACACACACACACACACACACACACACACACACACACACACAAAGGCTGCACACACTGCAATATGCACACTCAATTAAAGTGTGACCTTCTACCCTCTCTGGGCACTCACGGAGTGTGTTACACCACAGTATCTCTGTGAGCATGTTTCTTTTTATGTGTTTCTGCGTGTCAGCATGTACAGCCAGATTACCATAAGTATTTGGGCAGTGACCCCATTTTTTTCTCTGTACACCACCACAAGATCAGACCTTCAGTTTTAAACTAAGGATATTGATCTGCAATAATAGGTGGATCATACTAGCCTCGTGAGGCCATCATGATCTCTAAACTCCATTGTATTTTACTCGTAGGTCAGTCTGGTAACGTGCGGCGGAGAAAATTTGGAGAAGTTTGCCAAGCGACCAAACCAATCAGCGTTGGTTTAGAGGCGGATTTAAGTGTGATGAAATGAGAAGAGACTGTTCAGTCTAAACAACATGACGGCTTCCGTGAATGATATGAGTGCAGCTATGGAGCAAGCTGCTCACTAACTCTTTTTTCTCTGTGATCCTTCTGTTGAGTATGAATCGGGCTCCTTAAATTGGGCCTTTGATCCGTAAATTCATGTTACACAAACGGCAAATATCCTTTACCCACATGTTGTTTACTTTCTGAGCTTTGCATCGACGCTGTTAGTATGTCATATGCTTCGTTGATCTGATTGCTTGATTTGGCCCGTATGTTGGTGATAGACAGATGGTTTATCCAATTAGCAACCAGTATTTTCGCTCCTTCCCAAAAGATCTTCAAACCAGAGTTCAGATGGATATGCTGAGCACATGAGAATCAATCCATCTGGAGTCAGGTTAGGATCATACAGGAACAAAACCAAAGACCACATACTGTATTTAACTATACTAAAAGTAATTAGACAAATTAACTTGAAATTAAATAAAGTTATCATATTTAATACATGATTGCAATTTCATCGCAGTCAGCAGTCATGCCATCAATAAATATTATGTGTTTTATTTTCTTTATGTGTAAGAGATCATTAAAAGATACAGTTACTACAGTGCTCTCAAGAAAGCAGACCAGGCCTTTATTTAAGTTTAACCGTTTGTTGCTCTGCTCTTTAAATGAATGGATTGACTTTTCAGTTCAGACTTGTGCCATGTGTGAAGTGCTACAGGGCTGTCCTAGTGGGATTATTTTCAACATCAGACTAACAAGTGAAATTGGGGTCACATTCCTGTAATGAGTCAAATGTCTGAAATACACTGCCTCTATATACAGTATTCCCCCCTCCTTTTCTCCTTCATTCTCAGACCGAGCAGACACAAGCTTCAGTTAACATCCCATATTCTCTGACTCTTCTGATTAGAAACGACCAGGTTTGGGGTAGACTTGCAGTCAAGACCCCCTAAACTGAGACCAAGACACTACCAAGAACAGAGAGTATCAAGACCAAGACAATACCAAGACCAAGACCAAGACAGACCAAGACTGGTTCAGCTCAAGACCGAGACCAATGGGTTGCCATTTTGCATTGGTTTTAGAACATAAACACCATACTGGGTTCAGCTGCTTAGTATAAATATTGTATTGTATTGTATTGTATTGTTAACTAAGTATCAGAGCTAGTTCCCGGTGTTTTGGCTCCAGGTGTCTGGTGAAAGTGGATGTGGTCCCTCCTGTCTCCGTTAAGGAAGCTTTGCAAAGTTGCAAATTGCAGAATGCTTCTTCATCTTAGTTGTGTGGCAAACAAACTCTTTATAGTCTATAAAACCAAACCTGGCGACTGACTTTTGCGTCCTCCTTCATGGATCAGTGACCGTGCTTCAGAGGGGAGAGTTGGGAGCGTCTGTGTCACTAAATGCATGTAATTGGTACCACTTGAAGGGGGCGTAAAAAAACAAAAAAACCTGTGCCTGCCTGGATATTATAGGTTACAAATCCCTTCGAGTCTGCTTGGCCAGTCCGAGACATTGTGAGAACGAGAGACCCAAGACCGAGACCAAAGACTGTCGAGGCCGTGACAAGACCAAGACCACAAAAAAGTGGTCTTGAGACCAAGACTGGTCTCGAGAACTACAAGTCTAGTTTGGGGGAGTTCAAACACCCCCTGTCTCTGTTCTTATTCACCCCTCAGTGTGATGACAATCTGTTGAAATCACAAAGGCCGGAGAGGATGGAGGACTGCTTAGAGGCTAATATCCACTCTGAGTGAAGAGGGGAGCATGCAGATAAGGCTGTCTGGACTGAGGAAGAGCCGCAAACTCTCGCTTTACACAATCAGTTAAGAAAAAATACATTTCACTACAATAAAAAGGCCAGCCTGGTTTTGCTAGCGCTGCTGCCACATGCTGTTACTGTTAAAGTCCAGTGGCAGAGTCTGTGGCCACTTTACTGTCAGAAAACAAAAAAGCTTTCCAGTACTAAGTGTTTTCTTCCTCTGCAAAATGTCCACAGTTTAAATGTAGAGCAGTGTTTTTGTAAAGCAATATGCAAACAGGAAGGCATTGGTGGTAAGTACAGGCTTGTGCTTGTCCAGTTCTGAATATGCAGCTGGGATTTGGGGCCATGGGAGTTACCCTTCCTATGAATATGAATGATGACAAGCCAAACAAATAAATTAATAAATAATAAATAATAAATATTAAATGTGTTGTAAATATATATATGGGTTTGAAGAACAGTTCCTAAGGAAAAAATAATGAAAGGTGTTTCCCTGGGTTCCATGTAAATATGACAAATGAGATCTGCAGTACACTAAAGTTGTTCTAATGGGAGCTGTTCTACTGCTTCTTCAGTTTTAAACATGTGGCTACGCTTCTGTGAAAGAAGAAAGTGACATTTCTCCAGTCAGTGATCTGATTTAAATGATTTTATTTATAGTGTAAGGCTTAAGGAAAGCTTATGGTGTGTCCAGAACAGAAATGGTTCATGTTCAATGAATTCATAGCAACCTTCGCATTAGATTCAGATTTAGAATATTTATTCAAAACAGGGACAGTGCACATTGATAAACATTTACATGTAAATGTGTAAGATTATAGCAGTTGGCTCATTTTCATGTTTTGATTGATATTGTTGTCTACAGTATGTACTGAACATTTGGGGCTGATGGTGGGGCCTTTTAGTTTTGAAATTTTCAATGCTTTGTTTTTGATTTATTTTCTTTAACCATGGTACATCGTAGTAATGTAGAAACCATTTGTTGTATTTTTGCTTGAAATATTCAAAATCATTACACTTGCTAAACAAGCTGCCTTGGCATTACCTTATTTAATAATGGTTGTGCCATTAAAAAAATTTAGTGAGCTGAAATGTACAGTATGTCTACATTCATCAGAGTCTTCCATCCCATATTCTTCTTCTACATGAATAGTACATAGCCACTTAAGCGTGTGACCCTGAAATGGTCCTCTTTTTGGAAAGAGAAACATGCTGTACTCAACGTCTGCCGGCTCAAGCATTTACATTATTCAAAAGACATTATGCAAGATATTCAGCAGGTGGGAAGCCACCTTCGCCCAGAGGAATTCCTTAGCAGGCAACCATCTTAGGACTTTAGTGTGTGTGTGTGTGTGTGTGTGTGTGTGTGTGTGTGTGTGTGTGTGTGTGTGTGTGTGTGTGTGTGTGTGTGTGTGTGTGGGTTTGTGTGTGTGATCCATGGGTGGCCAAGGGCACTCCAGGGCACTTTGGGGCACTCTGTACCCATTAGTCAGGACAGGCAGACAGGGACATGGCAGAAGTGGAGCACAAGAACAAGAGAAGGATGGAGGGGGAGCAGACCAACAGAAAGAGAGATAGAGGGAGGCTAGAAATAGGTCACCAGGTGCTAAGGTGCTGATATAATATTTGGGGTATTTAAAAGGGTAACAGAAAGCATAAACATTAAAATGGAAAAGCTAAAATTCCATACAAAACTTGTACACTTGACCTAAGTCCCTCAATGTGATAAAAACTCTCCATTAAAGATAGTATTTGTTCTCATGAAGTCTTCTCTTTATGGTAGACTTAGATACTGATACACTTACTTCCTGGAGAGTGTTCTTCACTTGGGTGGATGTTGTGAAGGGGTTTTTCTTCACCACGGAAAGGGTCCTGCGATCATCCACCACTGTTATGGTGTGAGCAGCTGGACCATTAGAATCTTTTACCACCCAATCGTAGAGAGCATTATCAGATATGGAATCACTGTATGGTTTGGAAACCTAACAGTTCAGGTAAAAAGCAAACTGAAAATATTAAGGGAAAATATACAAGTTTATACAGTCTATATTAAGTTGTAAACATAAACATTCTAAATGCATCCAAGTTTGATTCCTGTTGCAATGAATGTGAATAACATCAGCTGACAGGAAGTTAACAAGGACAAAGGCTGTTGCCTAGCAATGGAATTTCATTAAAAAGGTTCATATGAGCAGGCAGTCAGGAAAAAGCAAAGAAACTTATTTCTGACTCCCAACATCCACTAACCTGAATATGAAACTGCCATCGGGCAGAAGATGCAAATCAAATCGCTTAAAACTATAATTTGTCCCAGTCTCCACTGAGCTGATTAAAAATGTGCAACACAGTAATGTGCAATAAATGGCTTAGCACTTTAGCAGTTAGCACTTGCACTTTATACACACGTTCTAGTGCAATAGGGCAATGTGCAATAAACATATTAATGTCTGCACTTTATCCCTACAGCGTACACGTTTGTGTAGTAAAGCGAAGTGCATTTCTACAGAATAAGTGCCATGTTGTCCTTGTTTGAACTTGTGTCTGCCTGTTTGTTTTGTTTTGTAAGTTTTTTATGAAGCAATCATGCACTGTGCCCAAGAATAATTTCCCCACGGGGACAATAAAGTCTAACTGGAACTTGTTGTCTTCCATGGATGTCCAGGTCTTTGTGAGTTCCAGAGCTCACCAGTGCACTCTTTTTTTCTCACAATGTACCAAACTGTTGATTGGGCCACTCCTAAGATTTCCACTATCTCTCTGATGGATTTCTTCTTTTTTCAGCCTAAGGATGGTCTGTTTCACTTCCATTGAGAGCTCTTTTGACCGCATGGTGTGGGTTTACAGCAACAGCTTCCATCTGCAAATGCCACACCTGGAATCAACTCCAGACCTTTTACCTGCTTGGTTGATGATGGATTAATGAGGGTATAGCCCATGCTGCCCACGAAATAGCTTTTGAGTCAATTGTCAATATAAAGAGCTGTAATTCCTAAACGCTTCCTCCAATTTGAATGTGAACACCCTCAAATTAAAGCTGAGTCTGCACATTTTACAACTGAATCTTGAATATGTTTTGGTAAACAGCTAAAATAACTATACTTGTGTCACAAGTAAGACGCCATTCAACAGGGGGATTCTGTGTGTGCCAATCTGACAGCCACATTCTGCTTCATGATGACTCATGCAGTTGAAGGAGCCATGGGATCTCACTTGAATTGTACCGTGAATAATTTCATGTGACAAATAACATTGATTGAATGAATCTCACTGGGGACTTTAAACATATAGACAAATACTAGTGGTGATTTAATACCAAAAAAAAAAACATTTCAGTCGCCCGGGCCTGTGTTACAACATGTCCTCATACAGGCGCAAACAACACAGTTATACATATGTGAACTGGAATAAAACTACTTGCTTTGGTTCAGGAAAGACCATGGTTTGAGTGAAAATAAGTCAACGTCAATTTTTGCCTTCACACAGGACATGAACAGCAGGCCAGTGGGTGAAAGAAAGTCCTTTGTTTATTTGACCCATCCATTCACCCCAACCTGAATCTTGCACAGAATTTGATAATACAAACAGATTGAGTTAAACTGAGTTGTCTACCTTGATTAGTGACTTTTGTTGTTTCTGTTCTTTCTTTTCCTGTCTTCCTCCCCTCACTCAACATTTTTCCAGTGTGTGTAATAAAACACTATGCATGTGACAGTGTGGCTTTGGGGAGCAGACTGGGGAATGGCATGGGATTAAATAAGCATCTCACTGTCCCTTTATTACAGGAAACTATACAGCCATTCTGGAGAAATTGAGCAATGGGTAGATGAAGGGGTGAAGTATGAGTGTGTGGGTGAGTGTTTATGGTGGAGGGGGATGGGGTTTTGCAGGACTAAATGTGCATGTGGTGCTTCAGGGTGAGGTTGAATACACACAGACCAATCTCTGTGAATGTTTAAAATAATTACAGGCAGTTGACTCAGTTGCACTGAACAGAATGGAAGTGTCACTTTGGGAAATTGTTTTTTTATTTACTGTGCCAGGTCTCTGCCTTCACTTCATGTGATGCAGGAAGAGACCTTTTGCACTATATCTGTGTGTGAGTGTTTCTCCTTGTGTGTATGCCATTTCGTTACATTTATTGAATATGTGTGCTTTCTGTGCAACATATGGGCTCTACTTGTGGCCATGTGGCGTTATGCAACTCAACCTGCATGCAGCAGCAGCGTTTTAATTTACTGTCTACAACACAAGTTATGTTCTATAGCAATTCTTGGAGTTTCCTGTCCATCTGTCAGTTCTAATAATAATGGAACAGCTTGAAGGGCTGTAGTAAACAGAACATTAATACAGCAGCAAACAAATATTTGCTATTTGATATAGTGTTATTTGTTTGGTGCCTGCACTGAGTGCCTTGTGCATCAGAGTCAGATGCAGAGGGCTGTCCCAAAATGTTGGGGATCTGTTGGTGAGAACCATGTGGAGGCAGCTGTTGTTACAGAATTTAGAGCAACTTTTTTTAACACCTTTGATTGTTCATATTAATGACTTTCTCATATGAACCTTTATTATAAGTCTCAAAATCTAATCCCCAGTTTCAAAATACTAATTTGAAACAGAAAGAGAAGCAGTCCAGTGTCCCTGGGAGTTACATTCCTATTGGACAACTTTGCTTTACCCAATTCAAATCCATTTAGGGTCATTTCAGGAAGTAGTGTGCCCCTTTTTACTGTAGAAAAGATGTTGTGTGTAAATATTGTAGAAAGAAGGCATTTTTCTCAAACACTGGCATTGAATGTTAAAAATAAAGAAAAAAAATGTATTCAACATAATCCGAGATTTTGAAAAATCATCCAATGTTGGCATTATCTTCTGGTTATATTGCTGATAAATACAGTGTTGTAATTATTACTCAGATTATCTGTTGTAAATGTCTAGGGATGGGAAATGATAAGATTTCATTGATATTGATATCAATTCTGCTTATTCTTTATCAATTCTCCAACTTTGCTGATTCCTGATCCATTATCTGTGTAGGAAAAAGGTCGGCCTACACAGGTTTTCAGTGTCAATGAAACTATGTTATTATGGCTGAATCTTACCACAGTGTAGATGAAATGAGGAGATTTGTAAACATTAAGCCTGCCTGTGTGGCGCTGATGTTTTCCAGGCTGTTCCCATGCACTTTTTGTACATGTAACAACAAAAAATAATGCACAATTTATTTTGTTTGTATGTCACATATTTATTTGCGAAGAAATCAATTGACTGCATTATAGACTGTATCTTATTGGTGGATAAAGTTCTTGCACAAAATAAAGGAGAGAAGTTTCAGGGTATGTATGAGTAGATTATTAATTGCACAGTGAGTGGCTCCCACTCCTTCTGTCCTCTTTATTTACTTCTCCCCCTGAGTGAGGAGTTGTAGAGGATGATTGCCTGAGGGACAAAGGAGTTTTTGAGCCTGTTGGTCCTACACTTGAGAAGGAGAAGCCTTCCACTTAACATGCTCCTCTGGTTGCTGATGACGGTGTGCAGGGGGCTGGCTGGCATTGTCCATAGTGTCCAGCAGTTTGTCCAGTGTTCTCCTCTCTGCCACGTCACCAGCGAGTCCAGTTTCATACGACCACAAAGTCGGCCCGTCTGATCATTTTATCCAGTCTGGAGGTGTCCTTCTTTGAAGGCACTGGAGAAGTCCAAGAAGAGAATCCTCGCTGTTTTGCTTCCCTTATCCAGATGGGAGTGGACTAGGTGCAGCATGTAGAGGACGGCATCCTCCACACCAACATCTGGCTGGTAAGCAAACTGCAGGCGGTCCTGGGCGTGTTGTACCTGTGGTCTGAGGGGGCTGAGGAAGAGCCGCTCCAACGTCTTCATCAGGTGTGAAGTGAGTGCCACCGGTCGTAAGTCATTCAGCCCTCTGGGAACCGTTCTTCTTGGGAACCGGAACGATGCAGGATGTCTTCCAGAGGGCAGGCACTCTCCTTAGCTGCAGGCTAAGGTTGAAGATCTGTTGTAGTTCTGCAGCGCAGGTCTTCAGTTTTCTTAGTCACACTTCATCAAGGCCTGCTGCTTTCTTGGGCCGGAGCTACCTCAGCTGTCGTCTGACCTGGTCTGTGGTGAGGTGGGGATTTTTTTGAGATTGAGGAGGAGGGGGATGTTGTGGTGTCAGGGGGGAGGGGGAGGGAAGAAGGAGAGATTGCTGCAGTGAGGGTGGGGGTGGGGGGTACAAGGGCTGGTTAAACCTGTTGAAGAAGTCATTCAGCTCGTTCGCCCTCTCCATTGTCCTCCCTGTAGCTCTGTCCTGTATGTTGTGACCTGTGAGGGTCCTCACACCTTCCCAGACCTCCCTCATGTTTTTCTCCCTCAGCTTCTCCTCCACCTTTCCCCAGTAGCTGTCCTTAGCTCCCCTCACACAGTGTTTCACCTCCTGCTGTGCTGCCTTCATGTCCTTCCTGTCCCTGCTCCTGAAGGCAGCCTTCTTCTTGTTGAGGGCAGCCTTAACTTCCCGCATTACCCATGGCTTGTTATTAGGGTAACAGTGGAAAGTCTTGACAGGGGAAACCACGTCTGCACAGAAGTTCAGGTACTCCATCCTCACCGCGCGGGTGTATCAGCACATCCCAGACTATGGTGTTTTAACAGTCTCTCAGGACACTTTCCATCTCAGGGGACCACCTTCTGATGGTGCGAGTTGTCACCGGCTGTTTTTGGACCGGGGGGTAAACAGTGGCTGTAGGTGAACCAAGTTGTGATCAGACAGGGGGGAGGGGAGTTGCTCTGTATGCATCCCTACATGGGACAGTCTACAACCTGGTGAAAAACAGCCAAGGTAGAATCCAAAGTTGCATGATTAAAGTCACACCAGGTAACACCAGCGGTTGCAGTGAATCCCGGCAGTAAAGATGTAAAGATGAAAAATGTGCTATTACGGTAGATCTACTGGTTGTTTAGCGCGGACAGCTCGTCAATCTTGTTCGGCAGCGAGTTCACATTTCCCATGATTACGGAGGGAATCGATGGCTTTTAGCGGCTCAGGTGCTCCGCATGCTCTGCCTTTAGCTCCCCCCCCCGGCCTTGCAGCCCCTGGGTCTCCTCCTCAGCTCCGCTGGAACGGTGTCGTATCCCAGCTTGTCCCTTTGTGCGTAGAGCCAGCAGTTCCTCTCTTGAGTAATTGAGAAAAACTGGCTCTGGTTTTTAAAGTAGGAAATATCCGTAGGTTATATATAAATCACACAATCTCTTCACAAGAAGAGTAAAAAGGTAGAAAGAAAGAGATTAAAATAGGGAAAAAGAGCTAAAAACCGGAGAGCTACTGGAGAGGCAGCCTACTCTTACAGTGCCAGATGCTAAAAGCGAGTGGATGTAAGTATATGAAGTGGATGTAGTATATGACAGCAAAATCTCCACTTCGGCAGGTTGGGGTGGTAGAAGGGTCCCAAAAGAAAAATGTACACAAATTTAGGAAAACAGTTTACCCATGAATAAACACTGCAGCTCCTCAAGACCTAAGAAGCAAAAAGCATTACCGTACATTCACACCAAAAGCGATGGAGGCGATCAGACCGAGATACCCTCCACTGTACTAACGGCTTTCTTCTTCTTCTTCTGGGTTTCTGGCAGAATAAATGCCTGAAGGCATGTCACTGCCATCCACAGTCCATAGTTATATCCATTATATTATTTCTATAGGAACAGTCTGATTTCCCCTGAGGACTGCAACAATGCGGCTTTTACATCTTCAAGCAACACGCAATGGGGCGATGGATGTGATGGAGGTGATGGAGAAGATGGACGTGATGGACGTGATGGACGTGATGGACGTGATGGACGCGATGGACACAATAGACACGATGGACATGATGGACACGTCGGAAGCAACATTGCATGTCATCGCGTCATTTACATTGGTTTTGAATTTTTAGCGTGACGCTTTCATCGCCTCCATAGCTTTTGGTATAAATGCAGGGTTAGACTAACCTGACTCTTGCCGGATGACTTTCGATCCGCCTTGCTTCCATCTTGACTCCGCCTAGCTTCACTTAACCATCTGGATTCGCTCCATAGGAAAGTGATTTCAGGATCTGCAAAAAATGGTCAGGCTAATCGAGACTGCCGGGTAGGGTTTTATAGATGTGACGTTGAGCGATCCCAGATATATGAGGGAAGAAAGGTATAAAGAAATTCATCTGCCGAGAGTCAAGTTAGGGTTATACCACTTGCCAGCAAACAGGGCATCTACCTTGGAGATGCGGCATGCCCTGTCTTTCTGTTGCACACCCACAGTTTTTTTCTGGCTACACTGGTGACTCATAACAGATGTTTCAGCCCCTGTTTGTTTCTTAACTCGACTCGACACATTTTAGCAGGCAGATTGTTTTTGGGAACACATGATTATCTAAGAATCATTCTGATAAGTCCAGGTGTGATCTCTCACTCTTGTGTACCTGCTCTTCACTAAAATCAATTTAATCCAACCCATCAAACCCAATCATCAAGGCCCTCAGTTAGGAACAAGACAAAATTTCATTGATAAATGTATCAAGTCTCCGGTTCCCATGTGGCAGTTCGATTTGAACCCCCTTATTTGCATGCCTACCTCCTCACTCTTTGCGCCCGGATTGTCAATTGATTAGCATATCCGGCAGAACCCCGTGGGGCAGGCTCATTGATCAAGTGCATGGATTGGTGGGAACCACAGGGTTGAACACATATGCAGGCCAGTATATCCAATTATAAAGGTCTCATCAGGGAGAGAAGGCATCATTTTTTCTCTGCTCCATTTGGCTGCTGAAAGACTTGCCTCTTATTTAGCTGGCAAAGTATCATTTGATCTCATTGTTATCAGGTCACTCTGCTGATAATGGCTACTTAGGTATTGACTCAGTGTGGTGCTTGGAATTCTATTGTCGTCGCCGTGCTGAGGTGGGCAAATTGTATGTTTTGCCATGACACAGTGAACTGTTGTAACATGACTTTACATTGTCCATTCTGCCCCAGATTTCACATTCTGTAAGAGAGTCCAGAGTCCTCTACACACCCATATTAAGTCAGATTCACAGCGCCACCTACTGACAATAGCAAGTAAAGCTTATGTGACAGACATTGTCTGATTTACATGAAATTTACATGGTGTGGCCTACATCTGATATACAGCAACATGGTGTATCATTAATGTTCGTTCTCTGGTGCAAAATAGTGGACATCTGAAGAGATACACACATTTAAATCCATAATTTGGAGTGCCTAATGGCCAATGGAGAAAATAATGTCTTGGATCATGCATGCAGAATGTGCATTCATTCTGCATACATGACCCATTCTGCAGCTTTCATTTTGGAGTTTGTGTTAGTGTTGACCTGATGCATGTAAGTCCAATACTAACTCTTTTTCTTTAGCTAAGAAAAATATCTGGCTCTTGCTGCTAAATGCTCCATAATATTGACTGGTTAGTCTCTAACTTTGTGTGTCTGCGGTTTGGTTCGGGACAGGTCATGTACAGTGGGTCCGAGCTTGTTCACTGAAAACCGCTCCCTTCTGCTACTGGAAACAGTGTTTATAAGAGCAGTGACACAGAACCAAAAGAGTAAAGTTTTGGGTCATAAATACCAGTTTTAGGGTAAGTCTAACCTGATCGGCCTAATTCATTCCCATGCATGAGGGCTTAAAGTCCAGTTCTGTAAACAGTCTATGGGTCTGACTGTCTCCTCTCACAAAGCAGCACTGTTGTTGTTATGTGACACCATGGGGTCAGAGGTTGGAGGTGGGGAAAGTATGCGGTTTCACCATGGGGGGCGTTTTCAAATTCTTCTCACTCTGGGACCCAGTTTCAAAAGATACTGTTTTCAGGCTCCGATAAAGCCGGCTGCATGTGGATGGTCGGCCAAAATGAGACAAAGTTGTGCAGTTACAGGAAAACAATAGGACGGGCCCTTAGTCTATCATCAATATAAAAAATGATTAGTGCAGCTTTAGGTTTGGTGATGTCATGTCTTCCCCACCCAGTATCGGGACTAACTGAAATCACGGGTGCACAGCTGATTTTTCTTTGTGATGATAAAATAAAGAACAGAGCTCTGTCTGAACAAAGGTGAATTCATGAGTGATCATGACATTTTTTAAGACAAGAAAGTTTACTAACCATACATAATTCCTGGGTAATGCAGTCCTCAGTTTACTTCTTGATACAATTTGGGGTCACAAATAATATATGAGTATTTTCAAGTTTAATATTTCCATATCCATGCAGATATATATGAACCAATTGATGGAACATTCAGATCCAGGTACATCTTCAGTTTAGTGGTTGGAGAAAATCAAGCGCTCCTTTCTCGGTGCTTCAGGAGTTTGGTTTAGGGTCTGTGATCTTGATGTGTTTTGATTCGTGCATCGATTGTTCATTTGTAAGTCCAAGTAGAATGTTGTCCCTGTCAGTCCCTCCCCTCCCGAGCTCTTTGTCTCTCTCTGTCTGTCTCCCTCACTTTCCATCAGTCTCTCTCAGTCCTATCTCTCTTATGTCTCTCCCTCTGTCTCACCGCCTCTCTATGCCTCAGACAGAAAGCATGCCTTGATAGAGGACCCTATGAATAATGTAGTGTTGTTATCACTCTCCTCTGGTTCCTTTTACAATGAAACAGTCTTAAATCATCAAACATTTAGCAGGGCTTCTCTCTCCAGTAAAGGAAAGGGCTACTGAAGAGGCACATAGGCCAGCTTCAACGACTTCTTTCTATTCAAATCCTTTTGGACGATTGACAAAATGCCAATTCCATTTTGGTTATATCTCTACAGAGAAGATAGTTATAGAATTTAGATTTTTTCTTTTTTAGATGTTGTTTATGCAATTTTGTCCAATATTCCCATCAATAATAACAACAGCAATGCTGGCTGGTCTGTAACAGGGCCAATGCACATTGCTGGCAGATCCTGACTGGGTCCCTTGATGACATAATGAACACATCACTTGGGATGGCTGTAGCTCAGAGGAAGAGCGGGTCGTCCTCCATTCGAGAGATCGGCGGTTTGATCCCTGGCTCCTCTGGTCTGCATGTCGAAATGTCCTTGGGCAAGACACTGAACCCAGAATTGCTCCCTGTGCTGCCCATGGGTATGTCAATGTGGTGTGCATGGTTACATTAGATTAGATGGTATGTAGATGTCCACTGCCATCAGTGTGAATGTCTGTGTGAATGGGGGAATGTTTAAAGCTGTGTGAAAGTGCCTTGAGTAGTCAGATGACTAGAAAGGTGCTATTTAAGTACAAGTCCATTTAACATTTACCATAATGCCCCTAAGCCTCACCCCCATGGGCCGGCTGTGGCTCAGGGGTAGGTTTGATCCCCGGCTCCTTCAGTCCGCATGTCGAAGTATCCTTGGGAAAGACACTGAGCTCGTTTTAGATCAGATGATAGTCTCTGCATCACTGTTGAATGTCTGCGTGAGGTGCTATTTATGTACAAGTCAATTTAACACCAGTGGCAATGCTTTATCTATTCACCAGAATGGATATGGCTCGAAATTACTGTGTGCATATGCACATTAATGCACGTAAAATTTGAACTGTGCATGTGATTCTCAGCTCTACATGCACTGATGTATGTCACTTGGTACAGTAAATTATGTGCAGGGCTGCCAACTCTCACATATTGACCATGAACATGGGCGAATGACAACATTTACATCATGCGGACCAAACCGGACCCATGCGGACGCCGGAGCGATAAATTAGGCTTTAGGGGATTTAAGCAGCACAGCTCACTGCTCACGCCTATTGATTTAGTTCTCATTATTCCTTCTTTCTTCTTCTTTAGGGGTCCAAGCAGCGCAGCTCACTGCTGGAGCCTATTGTTTTTGTTCTGATTCTTGTTATTTTTCTTTGTGCAGCAGAAACATTACAACCAAAAGTCACCAAAACTGGCAGGCTCAAAAAAATTAGGCCTTAGACAAACGTGATTTTACACAAAGAAAGAAAGAACTAGACAGCATTTCACAAACTTTACGAAATTAGCCCTAACTTAAAAATTCACAAAACTATGTGAATTTTAAGGTAGACTTTCTCCCATCTGGTTTCAAGCCAAAGAGAATGTGACTGGGAGCAGCAATTTCAGAAGGCTCCCACTGTTTGTGAACATGTGGCTAAATCACAAAAGAATGGCAAATATTGTATTCATATTCAGGAACGTCGCTACCGTCTTGGTGAGAAATCCCAGCAGCAAAGCTTATCTCAGTCATTCTTTCCAAATGAAAACACATATTGGCTATCCCATGTCCTTACCCACCTTCAATTGAATGTTTGCAATTCAGTGGGCTCAATTTTCTCCCCTGGCTCTCTTATTCAGCTGTATCAGCACAGCCTCAATTGTCCACTATCGATACAGCCCTCTGTCCAAGGCACTCTCATTTGATTCTCATTTGAGCTGGCCACAGCCTATCTCTATAGCCAGGTTAGAATCATTTAGCATAATGGTTTTCAGTGGTCAATATACCGTAGTATGTATGCATTTGTGTGAGTGTGTGTAGCAGATCAGTTGATGCTATCCAGAGATCAATCCGATGGTCTAATACTCCTGAGGCTTTTTCACTTATTAAAGCATACAGACAGAGAAAGAGAGAGAGAGAAAACAAATATAATCAAAATGCAAACAAACATGGTAGCATTTCAATTTGCCTTAGCACACCACATAAAGTAGATCCATACAGAATGAGGCCAGTCATTACAGAGATGAGAGTGGTGGCTCATAAGGGTTGGTGATATCTGGTTAAGTCTCAAAGGGAGGCTGTAGATTGCGAATAGTTATTCAGCTGCTGTTATCTCCGATCATGATACACTTAGGGGCCTGCTGAGTCCCACTGCCTCCTCATAATGACATCAGAGCCACACAGTACTGTATGTGTGTGTGTGTATGTGTGTGTGTGTGTGTGTGTGTGTGTGTGTGTGTGTGTGTGTGTGTGTGTGTGTGTGTGTGTGTGTGTGTGTGTGTGTGTGTGTGTGTTTTTTTATATCAATCCTTTTTTTCCCCTTTTCCTCTCATGCTCCGGATGTCCGGCCCCTTCCTCTATCTCTGCTATCTATTTTGTAAGGGCACCGTCCACTAAGCTCCCCCAAGATGATTGTGATTGGCGAAAAGAAATACAAATAAGCTAGAACGATTTTTTTTCCCTATCCCAAAATGATAAGGTGTGTAGCCAAGTCATACTCCACAGCACTGCAAGTCTAGCTGTCTTTTGGCAAGAAGATGCACATTGGGTGATGTCTCTAGATGACAATTTACCTCAATATCATACCTTTTTTGTTCCCAGGTACATTAATCATACTTGAGAACTGATTACTTTTTCATAGACAACAGTCCTAATTCATGTGTTGTTTCCACTGATTATTCATCCATTCTAGTGTCTGATCATGCCCCATTATTTCTTGATACCCAGTTGACCACATATAAATCTACTCCATCGCTTTAGAGATTTAATTCTTTATTGATGGTAGATTAAAACAAATCTGTGAATTATAAAAATTATAAAATAAATAATTCTATTGATGAGTTCCTTTCCTTCAACCAAAATGAGGCTACATCATATTCACTTCTTTGGGAGTCGCTAAAAGCTTTTGCAGATTATTTCATGTTCCTCCCACTTCAATAAAAAAACATAATGCCAAGCTGTCAGAACTTTCAGCGGCTATCAGTAGCCTTGATCAAGACTGCGCACCTGACTACTCCCAAGATCTCCAGACAGAGTTTGATTGAATCTCAACTAGTATTGCTGAGTGACTTGTGACTTTCTATGAGCATGGCGATAAAGAAAATTGTTTATTGGCACACCAGTTGAAACGGCAATCCACCTCATATCTCAAGCAAGAAATTAATCTAATACAACAGTCATAGATCATGTGGAAATTAATGCTTAATTTAAGTCATTCTACTGTAATCCGTACAAATCAGAATTTCCCACAGCTACGACTACTCTTCAAAATCCACGTGCAAATACTACAGTATATGTTATAAATATGCTGAAGTTTCATGAATGAAGAAATAGTCAGGACATGTTTTGATATTTTTTATCTAAACTTGAGTTGTTATTGACTTGGACTTAAAACAAATTGTGCACTTTAATAGACCCAAAGCAATTTCAGTCAAAAGCAACTGGACTTGGTATCTAGTCTAGGAAGACGTTTTACCTCTCATTCAAGAGGCTTCATCAGTTCATGTACGCAACTGACCAGGCTGGGACTCCCAGAAATTGCTTTGGGGATAACAGTGACCTGGACAAATGAGAACATTCACAGACTTTAATAGACATAAAACCACACTAAAAAAAATAACTTGTAGGATGTAATTAATAAAATCCTCATAACAATATGCACTCAATTTTTCAAGTAAATTCTACTGCTGAATATCGAGTACCAGTCACTCAACAATATCAAATGGAATGTACTCGTCTTTAAGCATAACATTTATTAAGAAATTAAGTAAAAGTTCCTTTAGTCTGTTCAGCTTCTAAGTTTATACAGTATTTATCAATATTGATTAAATAAATCTAAAACACTTTGTCTTAGAAAGTATATGGCAGTTAAAAACACTCCTGTAATGATGCTTAAGATGAGTTTTTTTCATCACACACATTGCTTTTAAGCACCATACACTATTTGTCTTATGGGTTTTTCCAAATGTTTTGAGAATAAAATACTTTTTTTTTCTAATTCAGTGTGTACACGTTTTTTACAGTATACACAGAATATGATTATCATAGAAAAATTATTTTTATACAGATCATATCAACATCGGAAAATATCTGTTATCAGCCATAAAAGCAATGTTATCATATCGGCCAAAAAGTTCATATTGGTGCATTCCTTTTTTTCTTTTCTTTTTTATAACATCTCAGTTCTGATAGTAAGTTAGTTAACAATCATCAATCATTGATATACAATCCGATTGCCAGTTGTCCTAATTGATACAGCTAACAAGTATTGTATCAAAAGCCTAATTCCTGTATTTTATCCCTTAAAAACACATCAATGAGCTGCTGTGTTACCCTAGGTGACATGCTCCTTCATTACTGTCAACATATGCACTGTGGTTTATTGACACTCAATCCCATGCACACCATCCTGCTGCCATAAACACTCACTAGAGCACCAAATTTGGATTAATCCGCAGCTGAAATAAGTGCCCTAAAAAGACCTATTCCCTGCCGTTTGAAAAAAAAAAAAAAAAAACTACAGTCACCAACTGTTTTAGGGAATAACTGAGCCTTTTAAAGGTGAAAGTATTATATTTGGGACTAATTAATGCACTGTTTTCGTCTGGTTTGATCCTTGCTGATAATTATAAAACACCACCCTTGTAGCCATTTTTTGCAATTCATGCATTCTTGGCAGTATGATTGATTTATTTTCCATGGCATGTTCTACAGTTTTAGATTTCTGGATGCATTTTCCTATTGTTCCAAGCAAGAATTTGTTCCCATTCATTTCCAGGAAAAATTACAGTATGAAAATCAATTAGCAAAATATAGAAACGTGCTTGAGTTGTGTAATCCATCATAGTGAAAATCAGGTCTGCATTATATAATCATGTCGTATTGCAGATACATGCAGTTTGATTTGAAAATTATACATTGTATTACCTCACAAAAACAATGTCACTTTGTGTGTTAACTATGGTGGTTTACATAATGTGCTTTCATAACCTAAAAATTGGAATTAATAAAGTTCCTATCTCTCAATCTTGTGCATTTTTTTTACCTCTTTATTATCTAACTTTTACCCCACTGTTACCATGTTATCACAGAGTTGTTATGTACTGTGCTACCAAAATTACTTTTGAACATGGGAATTAGGAATAAGTTAAACTACTCGATCAGTTTACTTGACTATTCAAGTACTTATAAAGATATTGTAAGACTCTGTACGAGACATGGACAATGCTCTTATAGAGTATGGGCCTGTATGAATAAACTGGCACACATTCAAACACTTTCCTTCGATTTTATGAGTGTGTCTGCCCTGAATGTGTCTTTTTCCAATGTGTGTGCCGGCAGTGTTGGTGGCTTTATGCCGGAGGTCTGATTGAATCGGGCACACAGACCGATTTACATATGTTTGCCATTGTTATGGGGGTTAGTGAATATCATGTAGCAGGCCTAGAGGGAGCTGGCAGCCAGCGGACCTGCAACACACTCTGAATCCTAAACAGTCCCTCCTCTTCACCAGCCTCACTCTCTGCTCCTTCATGAACATGATTTCTCTCTTGCTTTCACTCTCTTCCTCTCTCCCTCACTTGCTGGCTTTCTTGTTTTACAGCTATCATCACACACACACACACACACACACAGACACACGCACACACATACACACAGGGGTTGGGTTGTGGAGTGTCCCTGCTTGGCCGGTGAGGGACTGGGAGTGTCGGCCAATCTCTGCTCAGCCGAGTGTTAAATTAGATTCCGTTGCCTCTCTGTCAGAGTTTGTGTGTGTGTGTGTGTGTGCGTGCGTGCCTGCGTGTGTGTGTGTGTGTGTGTGCGCGCGTGCGTGTGTTTGTGTGTGTGTGTGTGTGTGTGTGTGTGTGTGTGAGTGAGCGTGTCTCACACACTCATGCATAACTCACTCACAGAGACTGGGTCACTGTCACACACACTGATATTCATGGTAGGAAACTGTTCTCAGGGTAAAGTCAGTGAGTTTGCTGAGCTGTTTGATGATGATAATGATGATGATGATGATGATGATGTTGATGATGATGATGATGATGATGATGATGATGATGATGATGATGATGATGCAGAGTTATTAGTGTGCGTCAGCCAATATTTACTTAGTCACATTGGAAAAATAAACGTTGTGTTTGTTTCCTCCTAAGCGACCTGTACTGCTCCCTTTTCACTAATTTTTTGTTTCTTCTCCATTTCTTTTCTCTGTGAAGGCAGCTTGTACATTTCAACATAGTTAAAGCAAATAGAGAATTAGCGTATATTTAGCAGGGAGGGTTACATTTCATGACTGTATTATGCTGCGAACAGATGGAGGCTATTTTACACTGCACTATATATTCTAACAGTATATTTCCAATGCAATGTTATTTAATGATTATATGACCAGTGGGACGTGCTTAGCCTGGTAATATATTAGTGGTGTGTGTGTGTATGTGTGTATGTGTGTGTGTGTGTGTGTGTGTGTGTGTGTGTGTGTGTGTGTGTGTGTGTGTGTGTGTGTGTGTGTGTGTGTGTGTGTGTGTGTGTGTGTGTGTGTGCAGGTAACTGGAACTATTCCTCTGGCTGCCGTTGTTGAGGCCGATTTATAGTCGGCGTCAGACTTATCGATGGTAGTGTTGGTACAGCAGCCTCACTTGGGAAGGACCCAAGCTTGTGAAAACAGGATGGTCTAATGGTGCCCGAATAAAATAATAGTCAGGCTGACAGGAGAACAGACAGCAGTAATTAATAAACATTATTGAAGCCATTGTCACAGCAAGAAAATGAATGAGACCAAGCTGAGCTTATACACTGAGAGGGAGCTGAAAACTGAGGTTCACTAATATCAGTGAAAATGCAGTTCGTTTTTATGCCAGTGCTATTGTTATTTAAATTTGAGCATTTTTCTCCAGAACCTCACGAAAGAATGAAATATGGTTCAAGCATTTAGATCACTGAGACCCTGAACTTCAGTCTGTAGGTATTTTTTGATGAATTGTTTCTGAGGGCCCTTCCACGCAAAGACGTGTTTTCCTGTAACCGCACAACTTAGTATTGACCGACCATCCACACACAGCCGGCGTTATCGGAGCCTGAATGGGAAGATTTGAAAACGCCCCCCATGGCATTGTCGTTTGGACATCCGACCTCCTAACCCTGCGGCGTCTCATAACAACAACAGTGCTGCTGCGTGAGAGGAGAGAGAGGGACCCATAGACTGTTTACTGAACTGGACTCTGAGTCACATGCATTGGAATGAATTAGGCCAAGCACAGATTTCTCCCTTTTCCCTGATGCTCTGAATAAGGAGCTAAACTGCTCTCTAGTCTCTTTTTATAAATAAAGTTGCTAAGAAGGTGTGAAAAGTCTCTAAGGGCGGACTCACACTGTCCTCCCGGACCGAGACCCGGACTTTAGGGTACTTGTCCCCCCTCCCTCTCCCCGGCGCCCCAGCCCCGTTTGTACTCACACTACCTGGGCCTCGGCCAATGCTTCTTGCTGTCCATATGTCATCACGCCGTAACACGTCACACGCATTGATCGCGTGTGTGTGGCTTTGTTTACAAATCTTTCCATAGACCTCAGAGTTTTTGTGCGTCTTGTCGACTGTTTTTGAATATTTTCATCCGACCAAATCTGCAGTAAACACTCCACCTCCCCATCACACCAACGTGAACCTTTCACCACCATTGTTGTTGTTGTTAAATGTCCGCGCATGGTCCGTCCTTCTATTTACATGTCCGAACAGGCGGACATAACGCTACTGCCGTAGGGCTCGTGCTCGTGCTCGTACACGTGCGCACGCTCGTGCTCGTACATGTGCAAACGGCTCCGCTAAAGCCCACCTATTTCAAGCGGGCCGTGGAGGGCCAGCTGGCCGCAGTTGAGCGCGGAGCGGGTGCGCTCACACTACTTAAAGGTACTAGACTTTAGCTGAAAAAACGGTTTTGGCCGCGGCCAAAAGGATAGTGTGATCACGCTCTAAATCTAGTGAGAAAGTGCCCTCCTGTGAGTGCTTTGGGACGGGGAAGGGGCTCACAGCAGCACCCTCTGCTCGTTGAGGACACTAACTGCAGAGTGATTGGTGCATCAGAGTCTAGAACAGCACAAAAGTCTCCACTAACACCAGAAACAGTGACATATTTCTCTCTAGGATGGAGGAGGATTTGGGAAGTCTCCAGATTTGGAGAGAAACTTGTATTCTCCACAGCGTCTCCCGTTCTGCTCCATTGTTGGTGTATTTCTGTGGCAGTTACAGCGCCACATCCAGGCCTGGCATGTGTACTATAGCGTTTTTAGTCCATTTCACTGGTTTCATGTGGACGCAGATATTTCTTGAGTCGAGGCCTTGTTGACGGAAAACTGCCAATGGCCCGATTTTCATGAAACTTAGTGAAAGGGTGTATTATAGACCATGGAAGGAATTTTTTCTGACTCTCTATTTGCACCTAGGTGAGAATAGCCTCATGGCAGCGATCTGGCTATTTACACCTAACCCCTCATCCACAACCTTCTAGTAGTATAAAGAGCGACAAACTGTGGGATTTATGGTAGTTAACTGTGGGTGAGTAGGCTAAGCCTGGGACTTTCACCCAGGACGTCATAGTTTGAATGTAGCCTGTGAAGCAACGTAAAATTTAGTGGACTTATTATTTCCACAGTTTGGTTAGGTTTAGACAAAACTACATGGTTAGCCCCCCCAAAAATGGGTGAAAATAGTATTGTTGGCTACCAACACCCAGGTACAAATAGCATACACTGGTATATGTACCAGGGGGGAAAATAGCCTTAGACAATTATTTTTCACATAGGATAACATTGCAAGATTTGTGCTGCATTCATGTGGTGTCTAAATATTCACAAAAAATGAGTTACAAAATGAAATAATTCACATTGCGTTTACATTGTGAGATACGGCATGACTTGGCGGGGGTCTGTACTCTCTGAGTACTTTTCAAGTTATCTCATGATAAAATAAGATAAACAATAAGATAAGTTATTCCTTTATTTGTCCCACAAAGAGGAAATTTCCTTATTACAGCAGCAAAGTGGATAGAAAACATAGAAGAATCATCAATAAGAAATAAGAAATTATAGAAAATATAGACAAATAAAAACAATATAAACACAGGGAAATATATACAGTATAATAATAATAATAATGATGATAATAATAATAATCATAATATAAAAATAACAGGAACAACATATTTTTAAGTATTTTTTAATTCACACCATGGCTCAGAGGAAAATATTAGTATTGCACATTGAGATTGAAATTCATCATGAAATCTTCCTATTAGCAATAGGAATTATTGTTCTTCGTAAGGCTTTGGCTGATTTACCCATCACTTACTAAATTAACACAACTCCAGACTTAACAAAGCAAGGTGGAACAAAATTCATCTGGCGAGAGTCAGGTTAGCGTATTAATGCTTCTTATTCCTGTATTATTTCAATTCAGTGATAACAATTATCTTGCATAGGTTCTTTAATCCACATCACACTATCTTTTTTTGTTAGCGGAATCATTTTACTTGTACATTGAGCATGAAAGAAATTGGACCAACAAACAGCCAATTTCAACTTGAAATTATGCAAAATGATTGACTAATCAGTTCTGTTGTTAACCAAACTGTGAAAATAATAACATGAACCCTAGTCTTCAGGATGGAAGTCCTGTGTTTGTTCCTTTTTCAACAAATTCTAATCAACAGTTTCGTAGGATATTGTATGAAAAGTTTTGCACAAAAAATTAATTTGATATCTTACGAAACGGAAGTCAACCACGAGATGTCGACGGACCGAAAGTGGGCTGCAATGGCTGCTTTTGGCCTTTAGGTTTAGGCATTAAAACTACCATTACATGGCCAGTTTTAGCCTAAAAAAGGTGACAGGGTTAGGCATGAAAACCACTTGGTTAGGATTAGAAAAAGGGTTGTGGTTTGTGTTAGTATGTCCAGGACATGACACAGCAACCTGAAACAAACCCCAATCCTGTGACAGTAAGTCCTGTGTTTTGGGATCCAAACACCCCCCCAACCTGTCTCGAATTACAGTGCATTGATTTATTCAGTAACAAAAACGAGTCCTGCCACCTACGGAAGTTTTCTGATGACTCAGCAATAGTTGGCTGCATTGGAAAGGGGGATGAAAGCGAATACAGGACTGTTGTGGGCAACTTTTTCACTTGGAGTAAGCTGAATCATCTGCAGCTCAACGTGACTAAAACAAAGGAGCTCGTAGTGGATCTGAGGAGGGTGAAAACACCTGTGACCCCTGTCTCCATCCAGGGGGTCCCTGTAGACACTGTAGAGGAGTATAAGTACCTGGGGGTGTCCTTCAATAATAAGATGAACTGGACTAGAAACGCAGAGGCTGTCTACAAAAAGGGCCAAAGTCGACTTTTCTTCCTGAGGAGGCTGAGTTCCTTTAACATCTGCCGGACGATGCTGAGGATGTTTTATGAGTCTGTTTCCAGTGCGATCTTCTTGGCTGTCACATGCTGGGGCAGTGGGCTGAAGGTCGCAGACACCAACAGACTGAACAAACTGATCAGGAGGGCTGGTGATGTCGTGGGGGAGGAGCTGGACACCCTAACGGCCGTGGCAGAGAGAAGGATGCTGTCCAGGCTATCCTGGACAATGTCTCCCACCCTCTCTACGACACACTGGCCCAGCAGAGGAGCACCTTCAGCAGAAGACTCCTCGCACCCAGATGCACCACATAGCGCCACAGGAAATCTTTCATGCCTGTGGTTATTAAACTATACATTGCATCCCTGGGAGAGTCTGTCCCCTCCTCTCTGTAATACGGACACCATAGACAGTCTTTGATCTTGTATATATTTCACTACTGTAAACATTTGAGTTTCTCTAATATATGTTTAGTCTGTATAATAATTGTTGTTTGTATATCTGGAGTTTTGTAACAAAAACCCTTTCCCCCTGCGATTATTAAAGTATTTCTGATTCTTTGTTGTTATGTACAAAGAATGCATCCAACAACCAGCTTTTTCAAACTACTAGGCGGGCATTGAGGAGGCCAGGTGTAAATTAAGCCAAATTGTTGCCATGTGACAGTTCTCATCTGTAGGTGTAAATAAACACTCTGAAACTAATAGCAGCATCACTGTCGCAGCTAGAAATAATGGCATTACTGGTCAGCATGTTGATAGATAGTCTTTTCATGGTTCTTTGTACAAGTTATCCAAATTAGGTAATCTTCCTCTAAATGTTTGTTATAAGCTATAGGCTTCTGGGAATTGTTGTAGTGCACTGCTTACTGTACACATTGCTAACATCTTGCATCTGGTGTGACCTGTGTGTCACCCTCCATAAGTGCAGTAAACTTCTTCAAACTTTGTGTTGATAGTGATATTTTTATACTGAAGCTTTCTACATATTGTAATTGTTTATTTTGTTTTAGTTTCCCACAAATTCAATTCTTGTCAATGTGTTAAACTTCCGAAACAGCATTTGGAGCATTTGCTTAGAAATAGGGCCAAATTGTACAGAAGTCATTTACACATGGCCTAGATCAGATAACAGTGTGGTGACCAAAGATGGGTCTGTCTTCAGGGAATTTTGGCTTTATTTTGTACAGTGGGAGGGAGGGGAGACATGTCCATCTTTATATACAGTCTATGGTTTGCACCTGCATGAACATGTGTATGTCATTATCTACGCAGATAAGATTGTATTTTGTACCAGGTGGAAATGCTGGTAAAGTCAGACAGAAACAGTTCAGATTTTGTGCTTCCTACAAATGTACTGTCTTTTCATAATCACATGATCAATAAAAGATCAGTCAAACTTCATTGTATCCATTATGTCAGAGGTAGACCACACTAGGGTAGAATATGGATCAAAAAGAGGTGTTGGAGTGTTTGAAATTAGAGACTGTAGATGAAAAAGTGTCTAATGCTGAAGTGAAAAAGACACATGATTCAAATGGAATCCAGCTAGGCCAACAATGTTACTTTTTATGTACTGCAGTGTTTTGGGAGAGTGTTCTCTCTCCTTTCCTTCAATCTTTTCTCCCTCCATTTTTTCTTTCCTGCTGTCCTCTTTTTTTCTGTCTGATGTCTGCAGTGCACATCAATATTAATCGCCCCCAAAAGCAGCAAGTTTCTGGCATGTTTACACAGCCTGGGCAAAAGAGCTGCATAAGCCAAAAGACTGCAGTCTGTGTGAGTATGTGTGTGTGAATGGCCGTTTCATTCACTTTCTGAAATATTTAATAAAGGAGACCCAGTCCCTTTGATGCTGACGGTTTGATTGTGGGTAATGTGTGTCTTTTTCAAGTGTGCACATTTCATTTATTTTTTTCTCTCTGTTTGAGGTGGTATGACATCAGTTTTGGCAGCGATATGTGTGTGTGTGTGTGTGTGTGTGTGTGTGTGTGTGTGTGTGTGTGTGTGTGTGTGTGTGTGTGCGTGTGTGCGTGTGTGCGTGTGTGCGTGTGTGTGTGTGTGTGTCTGTGTCCGTGTGTGTGTCTGTGTGTGGGTGTGTCTGGACTTGCCTGTCCCTGGCTGATCAGCTTCACTGGCTCTCAGTCCCAATCTTCATTAGTCTTCATTGTCTCTGTCAACCTGGAACAATAAAGCTGTGGTGATGGGAGTGTAAGGGACCTCGCCAGTGTCTCACAGGCTGTATCACACACACACAAGCACAATAGTTTGTGGTATTTGTGAAAGATATATGTCTGTTATTTAAGTGCGTTCATTTTGACTCCAGTTCATTCTGTATTGCACCTCTGCCAACTCCACATTTTACTATTAGATCATTACAATGTATCACAAGCTACACACATACACAGGGCAGTGCAGCTCCAGGGGTGAAGGCGGAGGGGGGCTCTGAAGCCTTTCTGCCCAGCAGAGAGCTTAGGTAATGGTAGGGGTGGAGAGAAGCCCCAGGCTACTTTGGAAAATAGCTGAAAAGAAGGGAATCAATATTAGACACACACCTGCTGTGCAAGCATACGTGTGTGTGTGTGTGTGTGTGTGTGTGTGTGTGTGTGTGTGTGTGTGTGTTTATAGTTAATTAACCGTTTTTTTCTCACATTTCTCACACATATTTAGAGCCATTGCTAAATTAGCCAACACATTTTTTGTTCTTCTTCAACATGTTGGCTTCTTCTGCTTTGTTTAAAGTATCACAGGTCAATTCATTAAAGCTACATCTTTCATCCTAGCTGAGTCATATATAAGATATTAAATATGGATACACACACCAGCACTTTTAACATGATGGGAATTATTAATTCTGTTGTTAAAAGTGCTGGATGGAGCATTTAGTCAAATGTATCTATTGTTGCTTCAGATGTTTAGGGGTTTATTTATTTTACCATTGGTGTATGAAGTGTTTGTTTGTATTCAACATTGAGAGCAAATTTCCCATAAAACTTCCTGCCCCTTCCTTTCGTTATACTAGCGTGGATTATCATGTTGGAAGTGTTTCCCCATCGTCTGTATCCTCCGTTCACCATCTGCCTAGCAAAGCAAATCATGCAGATTGCATCTTCAACGACGTCATTTGCCAGTACAATCCATTTGAACCAAAACAATTCATTCAAGAGTTGCTTCAATTGGAGAAAAAATTGACCCGCAGATTCTCTCAACTCTTATATCGACATATTTCTTCAAGTGTCGTCAAAAACGTTAAGTTGAACTAAATGGTAATTCTTTTTCCATAAGTGTGAAGAAATGCAGGCTGTGTATAACAACAAAAAATAATGCACACCAATCTGTATGTGTTTTTGGTTTCACAAGCATGAGATGTAGCATAAGACATCAAATCACAGTGTAAAGAGGAAGGTTGGGATGGTCCATGGGTCCTAAAACACAGGACTTTCACCGGATGAGCAGGGTGGTGGGCTGTTCATATCCCGTACTCACTCGGCCACGGTCATGGCCTTTTTTCATATCCTAACCAAGTGGTTCTTATGCCTAACCCTTACCGTCTCTGTTTGTAGGCTGAAATCGGCCTTTTTGGTGGTTCGAAGTCTACTTCCGTTCTGTCACCTTCTTTAGTCTTACTTTTGTTCACCCTTTTAGGAATTTGTGTGCAAAACTATTCATACGATATCCTATGAACCTGTACGTTGACAAAGGTTGCTTAGGTGTTTGACCAGTGGTGGCTTAAAGCTTAGAGAAGTGAGCTTGTGAGGGTTGCCGGTTCAATCCCCAAGTGAAGTGAAGAAGCAGTACTTGCCCTTCCCTCATTATCACCACTGAGGTGAGCACGGCCCATAACCCCCAAACCACTCCAGTGGAGCTGCTGTACTGGGCAGCTTCCAGGTGTAAAAGTGATCAGGGCGTTCCTGAAAAAGAGAACATTGCTCTCAGTGTACCCACTATTTTTCTGGTGAGGACAGTCTCTTCTTAAATTAATGGCTTACTGTTTAGAATGCAGTGAATAAAAAAGTATGATGTGTCACTGATGGTCCCAAAGCACCGTTCCATCCATTTCTAATTTTAGGTGTTATCTGTTTTTTGTCTGCACAGTTTTCCCTGCTGCTCTGCAATGTGATCAGATTGATTGATCTCTATTTTATAAGGAAAACAAAGAACTGATTCACTTTGCATTCTTTTCTTTCATCATTTTTTATTCTTTGGTCCTAGGTGTATTAAAAAAGTGTATAAGTGTGTGTGTAAGGTTCTTATCAATAGTCACCGATTACTTACAATATTTGACGGTTGGCATGCCCTCAGATTAGAGAAGCAGGGGGGACAGGCATTGAAGTAATGTACTGCTAATTGTATTTTAGACACCTAAAAAAGGCCCAAACCAAAAAATCTGTATGTAAATATATGTGTTTAAGTGAACGCTTTATTTAGAATGTTTTTCACTGCTTTACCTTACTGTCAGACAGCCCCGTTAAAGCCACCAGACTCAGTACTCCTGTCTGCTTCTCTGAAATGGTGGCGTGCTGACCACCATCTACTGTAGGTTACACACTGACTAAAGAGAAGAACCTCATACGACCACAACTCACTAAATCTGAAGTTTCCCTTTAAAGTAAAGGTGGAGCTGCAAGTGTTTTTGGATTATGTGCAGTGGGTCTAAATGGAGACATGTGACTCAAATCTATTCTATTGGTGGTGTTTTTTTTTCTAAATTTCTATGATATGCTATGGAATCTATAGAGGTAACATTTCTATAACTGTAACTTCTATTTTGTTAAACTGTGGCTTGACTTGACTTTTACTTGCAAGTGAGTATTAGTTACTGAAGCAGTGCTAGGAGGATGGGTGTATTGTACAATGTAGCGCTGGTCAATAGTGTACTATTGTTCAAAGATGACGGCAATACTCAGGTGTGTGTGTGTGTGTGTGTGTGTGTGTGTGTGTGTGTGTGTGTGCGTGTGTGTGTGTGTGTGTGTGTGTGTGTGTGTGTGTGTGTGTGTGTGTGTGTGAGAGAGAGAGATAGAGAGAGAGAGAGGGAGAGAAAAAAAAGCATCATCCATGTGCTTCATGTACTGTATATATAGAGCTGGAGTCCATCAGACATCACGCATGGCGCTCCACTGAGCCAAAGGGAAATACACTCAAAGAGGGAAAGACGGAGGATAGAAAGAGAGAGGCAGGTGGATGGTGCAGATAGATAGATGGAAGGATGGAGGAAGGGAGGGTGAGAGGGATGGATAGTATGATTTAGCTGATAGGAGAAATCATTTACCAGCGTAATTTGTCGACAAGGATCTGGGGATGTCTCAGTGTGTCAGCGCCTCAGTCACTTTGATGGATGATGGAAGTTCACTGACTTTAACACTCTCTCTCTCACACTCTGCCTCTGGCTCTCTCTAATTCCCCCTTTTCCCTAAACTCCAGCAGAGCAAAGCCATCTCCAGTTTAGCACGCGTGTGTGCGTGTGTCCGTGTGTGCGTGTGTCCGTATGTGCGTGTGGGTGTGTGTGTGTGCACATACATACAGGGAGATGTGACTCAAGATTTAAGGATATTAAAAGAAAAGCTCCAGGTTAAGCACTTTCCCTGCAGCTCACACACTGGGCTCCCATCATTTTCCTTGACTGTCTTTGTTCATGGTTCGCTGGTGGTATGTAGTGATGTCCAAATGAAGCCTCATGAAGCATCAGTTGTATTTGTTGAGTCCACTAGATGGAGCTCTTGTTTTAAAGAAAAGAGCTCAAAGAATAGTGATTCAGTGTGTTTTCAACCCTAGAATAGCCAACTTCAATACCACTATTGGAAACAACTAAGGTCAGACCCTTAAAAAGTTGCTGTGATTGATGTTTTTAAATTTTAAGCCATTTTTCGAGAAAAGAGCTCAAAGAATAGTGATTCAGTGTGTTTTCAACCCTTTGTTGAGCAGAGAGCTCCATCTAGTGGAAACAGAAAATAATGAAAATGCTTCATGAAGCTTCATTTGGACATCATTAGTGGTATGTGTGTGAGTGTATGTGCTTGTTTCCACTGTGTGTATTGACCAGGTGGGGTCATATATCAGCTTGGGTCTTTATTGATGCTGCGAGGCAGGCAGGCCTATCAATGAGGCCACATGTTTTAGTGAACCAAGGCTTGCCCCAGGCCACTAGTCTACCCTGCATAGAGTCTGAGATTAACAATAAGACAAATCAGGGCTAGACCAATGTATAACAGGGACAACAATTCAGGTATAACCTATACTGTGTTTCACTCTATTTATCAAGATAAAAATGGTATTCAAAAAAGCGAACTAACGAGGTGATATCATTGTTTACATAGTGTTTTTAAATAATTTCCCCCTTGGATTATCAAAGTATTTCTGATCTGTTTTGATTCTTGTTTTCGGCTTTTAGCTGGCTTCAACAAATAACCAACCTATTCTCATCCAAATTTGATACATACTGCCATTCTGTCAGGACCCTTTGTCGCCTGCGCATCAAAAGCATGGTGCTCCTGGTGGCTGTTCTAAGATCTCAGAACCACATTAATCTGTTTAATACAGAACCAACAGAAATATATGAACAAAACCATGATAACAAGACAAAAATTTGTAGTTAGCTTAATAAACTCTAAGGTACCAGTAACACGTTTTACACTTCAGATGTTACTACCTGAAAGCAAATGATTTAAACCATCATAGAAGTTTGCACACCTGTGGTAAGATGAAGGACATTAAGTGTAAAAGGACTAAAGGCTGGAATTGTCACTAAAGCTTAAAAAGAGCTGTCAAGTGTAAACCTATGTATATGCGTGTATTTGCACTGGATGAGTAGAGTGTTTATCTCAGCTGTTAGGACATCACAAAGTGTTTAAAAAAGCATTACTCGTATCCAGATCTAACAAGCACAACAAAGTCCTGTGTCATTATTGATGACTTGACTCGTTTGCTGCTGGAGATTTATATTTTTCTTCATTTCTATGTGAAGTGAGCCTAAGTAAACCCTAAATTGAGCATAACGCTCCTCTGCCTGGGGAGTCGACGATGGCTCTCGGGATCAGGAATGATGCAGCTACAGTTGGTAAGCCATCGGCAAACTGCTTTATTATGCTCAACATCATCAATCTCCATGCAAAAGAATAGCCAACTTCAATACCACTATTGGAAACAACTAAGGTCAGACCCTTAAAAAGTTGCTGTGATTGATGTTTTTAAATTTTAAGCCATTTTTCGAGAAGATTTTGAGCAGTGCGGAAGAAAAGCACAGGGCTAATATGTCATATGGATTCATCATCATCGGTTGGAAATGATTATCTGACAAGCAGGTCAATTAGAAGGAGTGCCTAAACAGGGCTAAAGAGCATGATACTCACTGAGAAGAGGAATCACAGCAACTGAAGCAAGTGAGGAAGGAATGAAGAACAGTGGAGTGAGTGGGAAATTGTCAACTTTTATTGGAAACATGGATTTCAAAACTGAGGCTGTCATCAAAAGAGTATCAGTTAATTGATCTTTCTCATCTCTATAATGGATGTAATTTGCATCACATTCTTTTGGTCTTTGTGTTTGTCATTCTGTGTGCTGTTGAAGTGTTTGTGTGTTCTTGTTCGGTGATTATCTTTCCACGGAAGAATTTTCCCAGGGTCTTTTTCAGCAAATACACTCATCAAATAAGCCATCGAGACATTTTTTTATTATAAATGGAGAAATCCCGGTAGAGTCGCTAACAGCTGGATTCGGCTAACAGTAATTAGCTCGGGGCATCAAAGTGAAAGCACTAAAATGTCTTTTTTAACCACTAATACTGCTCAAAATAAAACCAAACCTCTGCAGTAGCATTATACTGTGACTGTGACTCTCCGGGATTTCTCCGTTACTAAAAATTGTCTGAAGAGCGATGTCTTGATCAAACAGGCGTCTGTTTTTCATATGAAGCCAATATTCTTCTCTTGCCATGTACAAAGGAAACATTGTCACTCTCTCTCAGGCATACTTAAGACCACGTTTTGTATTTTGATTTAATTTGCTTACCTCTTTTGGTGTTTATTGATGGACAGGCAGTTTGATGATTTCCTGTGTTGTCTTCCAATCTCATCACTGTCAGGATTTTATGACCAAACCATGGCTGTTATTCTAGGACAATGATGGATACAACTGATAAACTGAGTCACTTTCTCCCACCTCTTCCCCCTCATTCTTGTCCTGTCACTCCTCCAGTTTGTCTCTTAGGGTGCCCTCACATAATGCCCTGTTGTTCTGTTTCATACATCATCGCAATTTTCATCTGACCAAATCTGCAGTAAACATTACACAACACCTTAAAGACCACTGCGAACCCTTCGCCGGCATTTTTTTTAAATGTCACATATAAATTGACATCAGGACCTGCCTAGGCACGGAACAGTTACACTCACACTGGCCCAACCATAGACTGTATAAAAAAATGGATGTAGCATACCCGTTGAGGTCCGTTCTCTCACCTTGATCCCATCGTCCTCGCCTACGGGAGTCACCATCTTGTCAGACTTTGAATCCTCCTCATTTCCTCTTACCAAAAAAGGGCATATATGTGACGTTGGGGGAGGGAGATACGTCCATCTGGCTGATGTTCACCTCCTAGGAGAAGTGAGGGTCAGAGGCTAGATGTCACTCATGAGACCGTGCCCCTAATTATTCATAAACTTTAACCTCCAATTAAATAAAAACTAGCCTGGTACAAAACAAAATCACCCCCTCAGTGTTGTCATGGAGATATGATGTAAACATACAGACTAGAAAGTTTTTTATGCACCAGGCCTTAAATAGGTTTAATTATGCTGTGAAAACACCCTGTTTAACATGGGGGTCAATGAGAAACTTCTCTTAGGTGAAACCTGCCCCTAGTGGACACTCGGAGAACTGACGTTTTTGGCACTTCCTTATTGGATCAACCATGAAGTCACTGTGGTGGGGGCTTGGGTCAAACAAACTAGACTTTGGCCGTAAATCTATCTTGGGCAAGGTACGAATGCGTGAGTACTGCCTTATAACAACTTAAAACATCTCTGTCAAACTTAACTACTAATCATGCCAAGATCTGTGTTCAGTTGCACACAACTCTGAATCATGACTAAAACTGTGTGCGCACAAAGACAGAAATATGCATACACTTTTTTTTCATTTATAGCGGCTGTCAGCGACTGTTAACAACTCTCCCAGATTTCTCTGTTAATAGTTTATACATGAAAAAAAAATGTCTCGATGGCTTATTTATGTGCAAGTGTCGAAAAAAATCATGGGATGATTTACGCCGGAATTTCACTTCAAGGCCACCACTGCCTCAATATACTGCCCCATAATAGACAACTGTGTGTACACCTGGTCTGAAGAGCCAGATGCGTACACATTCTCCCCTCACATTCTTCTCTTATAAATACCAGTTTGTATGGAGGAAACATATCAGCGTATGGCAGATGTCTTGCTCTCATTGTAGAAATCATCATCATATGGTTATATCAGTCGACGTTATACATTTCCATGCTTGATAGATTTGACAAGATGCACCATGACTCATACAAATAAAGCAGTCACTGAGGTATCAATCCTAATTAACCTGTTGGTTTGCTCTTTTCCTTCCCTCTTTCCTGTCCCTATCTCTATCTATCGCTGCAGGGTAACCAAGAGGCCCCAGCTCCCCCTGAAGCCATGGCTCAACCCTTCCCACCGGCCCAGTACCCCCCTCCACCTCAGAATGGGATCCCAGCTGAGTATGCCACACCCCACACCCACCCACCAGCAGACTACACAGGACCAAGCACGGTGGCTGAGCACGCCCTGACACTCTACACGCCGACACACACACAGAACGAACAGCTGGGAAATGACAGCAGCACCCCCACCCTCACAGCCAACACAGTTACGGTGAGTCAACATTTTATTCAAACATCTTTTTCAACCATGTGGAATGAAGTCTTTTGCTGTTTTTTCCTTTGGTAAAAAGTTGGCATAATTGAGGGTTGGAAAGTTGAGGGGGACTTGACTGATGGCCTCACTGCTTCCAATGATTTATTTTTCTTATCTTAATCTCATCTTTTTTTCAGATTTGAAATAAAAAAACATCTTACAATTACATCATGTTGTTGTTTATTAAACCCATTTCTATATTAAAAATAATAAGAATTAAATGAAAAATATATTACTGGTTTGTCTCCATAAATACTGGATTACCTGACTAGAGCGTGCAAAAGAGAGGACATGACGCAGATTACACTGCACTTTTTTTCATGTAACAACTATTAATGGAGAAATACGGTAAAGTTGCTAACAGCGAAGCTAACACTGATTAGCTTGTGACAGCGCCGTGAAGGCATTAAAATGTCTTTTTTAACCACTAATACTGCTCAAAAAATAACACCAAACCTCAGCAGTAGCACTAGTCCTTACACAGAAAAGTAAGCACCAATGGGTTCCTTTCTTTTGGATTGGATTTGGTAATCGACTTGAATGGACTTTACTATGAGAGGAGCTCTTTTAATAAAGTCTGGGTTATCTAACTACATTGTTGGTGCTTCGTTTTATGTGTAATGACTCTTATCCTTCTACTGCAGAGGTTTGGTGTTATTTTGAGCAGTATTAGTGGTTAAAAAAGCCGTTTTAATGCATTCACCGCACTGCCACAAGCTAATCAGTGTTAGCCGTTGTTATCGGTTCTCCGGGAATACTCGGCTTATTTGATGTATGTAAGTGGCAAAAAGGCCATAGGATTTTGGGTAGGAATTACACCTTAAGTTTTGTGTTTATAATGTGTAAAGGCACCGTAGACTTTCCATGTGTCTTCACATGAGAGACGAGTGGGAAGGGGGGATTTATCTGATGGGCAGTTTAAAAAGTGGTATTTTTTTATTAGTTCTCCTATAGTGGCTGTATCTACATATATTTCAAACAAATCATTTTGAATAATCACCATACTTTTGTTTTCTAGAAATTTTTTGTCCTACCCTCTGCTGGTAAATGTTAAGACCAAGTTACTGTAGCTTAGTTGACAATGTTAGATTGTTCGGCTATCACCTGAATGTCCGTTTGTACATTTGTGTTAGATGTCTTGGAAGTTGAGAGCAGCTTCTTCTTAGGGTTATGCAGTGAGCACCTCAACACAATTATTAGGGGTCCAAGTCTGAGGGGGCTGGGGCCACGCAATGCAAGCATCGACGTGGCTCCAGGTACCATCGGTGCTGGGAACCCGATTGTTTTCACAAGGATTTCTTTTTTATTATATTTTTTTTATTTAAATTTTTTTTTAATTTTTCCAACGGTAAAACTCATGCTGCAGCCTACACTATACAAGTTATGGAGGTGAAACTTTGAACTTTGGTTCAGACCCCTGCACGCATGGTAAACACCAAAAATGACACATGTTCACCAGCAGGTGGCGCTATAATAAGTTGAACGCATTTTTGCCTGTAACTCCCACATCCTACCTCGCACATTCAAATTTCTTACATTCAGGCATTCCCTGAATGTACTTGAATCTCGGTATATAAGCCACTCCCATTTCTGCCTTGACTTTTTTTCCGCAAGATCGTGATATATGCAAAAGCTACTTTTTCGAACTCCTTCTAGGCAGAATGTTCAATGAAGATGAAACTTGGTTCACGTAATGATTGGATAGTCCTGACCAAAAGTTATCAAAATAATTTTGATAGTCTTATGAATGCCAAAGTTATAAAGGAACAACTTCCTGTAGTTTACAATCAAAACAGGAAGTGCTGTGTATCTTCCTCAAATTGTTTTGGATCGACACAAAACTTGGTAATCTAGTTTCCTATGTCTTACTGAGGCCTTCTACAAAATTGCACAACAACCAACACCTAGGTGGTGCTGTTATTCAGATCTTATCAATTCTTAGCAATTATAAATCCGATCAAAAAGAAACGTAGAACAATAGTTTCTGATGCTCGTCTGAAGCTTTGAGAAAAATATGACATCAATCATCCAGGAGGTGGCGCTCTTTTGAATATCACTCACACTGGAGCATTAACTGTACAAGTTATGGAAACACAACTTTCAGGGGAGGTAAAGACTAGTGCTATAATCAAGGAAAAAGCTTTTTCACCTCTAACTTCCACATCGTATATTGCAAATATAGATTTCTTACATCAAAATTGAAAAATACACAAACCATGCAAAGAATATTAAAAACCTACTTTTTCAAGCTTGTCCTAGGCCAAGAGTCTCATTAGCACAAAATGTTGCATACATAATCTTTCTAACGTTACGATCAATAGTTATCAAAAGAATTTTCATAATCCAAACAACATGAAAGTTATAGAGGAAAGACTTGGTACATTGTAGTCAAAACGGGGGGCGGCTGTGGCTTAGTAGTAGAGTGGGTCATCCTCCATTCGAGATATTGGCAGTTCGATCCCTAGCTCCCCTGGTCCACATGTCGAAGTTTCCTTGGGCAAGACACTGAACCCCGAATTGCCCCCCGTGCTGCGCATGGGTGTGTGAATGTGGTGTGAATGGTTAGATTAGATGGTCTGTAGATGTCCACTGCCATCAGTGTGAATGTCTGTGTGAATGGGTGAATGTGGCAAATAGTGTGAAAGCGCCTTGAGTAGTCAGAAGACTAGAAAGGCGCTATATAAGTACAAGTCCATTTACCATTTACCATTTACCAAAACATGAAGGGGTGCATTACTTTGAAGTAGTTTCTCTGATTATCACATAACTTGGAAAAGTTATTTCCCGTGCCACTCTGAGGGTCTGTGAAAAATCTGACATCAATCGGCCACAAGCTGGGGCTGATATGCAGTAAGGGGATTGCATGCATTATGTGAACAACTGCAAAATCTACTTTTTAAATAATAGCACTTTCTTTTGCAAACTACTATCTGTGCTGCGCTCAAGCTGCGACTTGCATCATGCCCGTGGATCTGCAGGCCTGAATTGCATCACCTCTGCAGGAATATCAATGGGGTCCTGCAGTCTAGTTCTATTTATATCTTTTGAGTTGATCTCTTTGTGCATTGTAGCCAACTTTGGTTAAACATTGGGGCAGGGCTGTACTCAAGACCAACTTAACCAAGTTCAAGTCAGGCAAGGCAGTCACGACCAAGTTAAGACTAAGTCCAAAGCAAATTTAGTGCTGTTCAGGAAAATAGGCATAAAAGGACATAGGGTCTTTCAGGGATTAAGGTTAACAACATCCAATCGTCCTGGGGTCATAAATAATTGTCACAAGGATGATCAATATTCTTTCTCGGGTCGACCTCGGGATGAAGAGAGTTTGGTGGGAACTGACTTCATTTTTCTGTTTCTGTTGTTTTCAACACTTTCTGCAAACCAGAACGGGTTTGCGGTCGGTGGACCAAATGAAAAAAGGACTGAGCTTCATTCAGTTTGCTGGTGCGCTCTGCACACTCGCGTTTGTGTTGTTCAGTGACACGCATGATCTGCTCTTGCACTGCTGCCACGATACGCGACTGTCACGTACTGTGTTACTCTGCTGTCACTGTGCTGTGGTGCTCAGCCAGAGACGAAGCTGTGCTGGCTGAAGCCAGCACAGAGTCAAGCCAACCCCCAGTAAGACCCACAGAGCCTGAGGTAACGTTAGGCCAGTAAAGTTAACTACAGAATCACCACCGCCATCCTCGGCAACGAAAACGATGCACGCGAGTCTCAGGGCAGAAAGCTTTTATTGGCTAACGATGCCAGTTTAATCTAGGAAACTTTGGGAATTGTGATTTTAAATAACTACCTTGAAAGTTGGAAGGTGTGTAAAAATGATTTGCCCTGATAGTCTATAGGATAACCATAGTGTCCTCTGTGGTATCTGTAATGTTGCCACTGAGCTACTTGAACCAAATAGTTTGTTTTCAGTTTTGTTGTGATAACTTTAAAACAATGTGTTTCAGAGGAGATTGTTGATATGGAATGTCCTCACCAGTTATAGATTATTGAGCTTGACACTTGACTGATTCAAATTAATTTAATTTCTACAGTCACAAGATCATGAAATCATTGAGGGACCCGAGTAGTAATGCAGCTAATATTTGACCTCTAGGCAGCTCTAACACATGCATTTGACCATGGCTCTAAATCATAATCAGTTGAGAAACACGCACACAATGCCTTTTGCAAACTCAAAAAATATCTGAGTATATCTTCAGTTTATTTCTTTAAAAATCTGGCTCTTCCACATTCCAAGTTTCTAAAATGCAATGAGAGGCAGACAGGGAAATCTAAAATTCAAACCACTTATAATTAATTTCACTTATGTATATTTTAGCCACCACTGGTGTGCTATCCTCCTTTGAAGGTTTGAAGGACTGGAGATAGTTGAGACAGAGTTGCAGCCCAAATGCTTTTGTAGTGGTGGGTGGCATGCTGGGAAACTGTAAGTGAAACCTCTCTCGCTGACTCTTGGACTGTCTTTCTGAAGTTCCTTTGACACAACACTTCACACAACTTGAAACCTAAAACTTAAAAAAGTACCCCTCCCTCTCCTCCCAATAAAAGCGTTAACATCTGTGAAAATGCATAGAACAAGAAAGTAAATGAGATCCAAAAGATATAGAGAAAGAGAAGAGAACAGTTAGAGTTAAAACATGTACATACATGACTACGGTAGTTCTTCAAATAGTGACCCGGCTTTTATTTACCTCAGAATCAGACTTGCATTAGAGACAGGCCTTTATTTCTAATTTGTGCTACAAAATGTAGGCGCTCCCTCTGTTGGAATCACTGTAAATTGCAGTAAATACAGAGGTTTTTCTGATTTATCTTTGTAACATACTTATTGTGTGCAATATTTAGTTTGTGTTGTTATGTCTGCACTGGTTTCAGTATTTATTATTTGGTGCTATCCCTTATTTATATCGTATTTAAGTATTATTTTATGTCACTTGTTTTGTACCCTGTTTTTATTTTGTATGTATGTAGAGCCATATTAGGTGTGCTGACAGCAGTGACGATACTAAAATGATTGCACGAATAAAAAATATGAACTACAAATGTGTTTTATTTGTGCAATAACACTGGTTTCTTTATTTCTTTTTCTGCAATGCCTAAATTTATATTTAATTTCTAATTTATTTGATGTAATTTGTTTTGACTACAGTTTTAATTTTGTGTTATTTTCTGTTTAAAATAAAAATTAAATCTTGAATACATGCATGCAGTTTCTGTGTGAATGTATGAAGATTGGAAGTGAAATTGACTGCGGTGCAAGGGGAGCACAAGCTCAAATCCTGCCTAGGGTACCAAAGTGGTCAGGGCCGGCACTTATTCCAATAGGTGTGTGAGCAGCTCTCCAAAGCACTTTAAAAACGTAGCCATGTGGGCTTGCGTTTTAATGGCGCTTCTCTTCTTTCTCTCAGTCCATGGAGTGAATGCTTGGCCTATATTGACTCTGGTTTTTGCCCGTCTCCGCTCACTCAGCTGCTGGGACAAATAACGTCCCCTTCACTGAGGCTCCAGAGCAGCTGCAGGATTGGCAAACTCCATTTCACCCAGTGCCAGCCTAAAGTAGCTGCACCCAAAAACAGGCAACCCTGGCAACCAGCAACACCCAGCGCTGTTGTCTGCTACCATGGAAACACAAGGGGACAGAAAGTCATTGTCAAACCCATCAAAAACAAATTAAAATTTTAATTCAGACTAAATATATATTTTTATGGAAAAGCAATACTTACATTCTGTACCCCTCAAAACGCCGTGTGGGTGTATAATGTTTTTTTAAATATAGTTTTTTAAAAAGATTCTAGATATTCATCCTTTAACATGTTACAACATAGGCAATGTTTTGCAGTACTATTTTTGGTGTCCCCCTCAGAAATTGCTCTTGAGAAACTGTAATGTAATTGTCCCCAGCGAAGTTGATATCAGATTTTTCAGTAGGGGCATATTCGTAACTGCATGTCATTGACAAATTTCTGCGACACAGAACTGCAAACACACACACACCGCACAAACACACACACACAAACGTAGTGCGCCCAGGATGTCCAAACTATACTGTAGTTAACTGCACCACCATTTAGTTTTCAAGTTGAGGAGCCTTCAAGCTGTCACAGCCAATAAGAATGGGGCATGCTGGGAAGATGGGAGTGTATAGACAGTGATGGCTGAGTGGGGGAGTCCAGTGAGGGAATACACGGTACAGTCAGCATTACTGGGAGTGTTTTACAGTCACTGTGGAGAGTTTGTCAAAGGCTGTTACTGTTACTGTCAAGAGACATAGTTATTGCGGGATAAAGGAAAAAGACACCATACACACATTCACTGTGGCCCATAGAGGCACTACATTTACTGCCATAAAATATAACGTCAGACCAATACATCAGGTTGAGAATGTGTTGACCTTGAGCTGAAATTCCCAAAATGAACAGTTATTTCAATTGTAGGCTATTTTTTTTAGATATGGAAGTTCATTTCTTCAAATATTGTAGTTGAGTTAGATTTTTTTTTCAAACAATATTCTTTAAATTTTTCCCATTTTTTACACAAATGTAAATTTGTGTGCTGTGGATAGTAATATCAGGTTTAACATGTACAGACCCCAATTCCAATGAAGTTGGGACGTTGTGTATAATATAAATAAAAACACAATAGAATGATTTGCAAATCCTTTTAAATCCAATTGAATACATTACAAAGACAAGATATTTAATGTTCAAACTGATAAACTTTTTACAAATATTGACTCATTTTGAATTTGATGCCTGCAACAGGTTCCCAAAAAGCTGGGAAAGGGGAATGTTTACCAATGTGTTACATCACCTTTCCTTTTAAAAACAATCAATACACGTTTGGGAACTGAGGACACTAATTGTTGAAGCGTTGAAGGTGGAATTCTTTCCCATTCTTGCTTGATGTACAACTTCAGTTGCTCAACAGTCCGTTGTCATATTTCGAGTTTCTAGCTCCACACATTTCCAATGGGAGACAGGTGTGGACTGCAGCAGGCCACGCTGTTGGAACACGAGCAGGATGTGTCCTGTCACTGTCTTGCTGAAATAAGCAGGGACGTCCCTGAAAAAGACGTTGCTTGGATGGCAGCATATGTTGTTCCAAACCTGTATGTACCTTTCAGCATTAATGGGGCCTTCACAGATGTGCAAGTTACTCATGATGTCATGGGCACTAACTAGAGGTCGACCGATTAATCGTTTTTGCCGATTAATCCGCGCCAATAAGACGTTTTACAAACTATCGGAATTGGAGGAACTTGCCGATGGCTGCAGTTCTTTTCCACAGCACCATATTCTTCCCAGCCCTACTCTCTGTCTCTCTGACTACTGAGGGGCGGGGCTGCTGCTCCTCACACACACACACACACACACAAGTAAGTGTAAGTGCATTAAAACCATCATGAGTTAAAAGTCAACAAACATAACCTCCTTGGCATAAGTAACATTTGTTCAACAAGCATAAACGTGCATCATATTTCAGCAGAAAGAGCGACATTTCCACCGGCACGTTTTACACGAACAATTAACAGCTGGTTTAGAACACATTAAAATGAAAGCTGTCTTTGTGTAGTCTGTTCATCTGCGTTTGCCATGTATCTTAAAATTTGGCAATTTCTTGTAAACTTTGGCTGCTGGCTGAGACAAACCAGCTGCACTTGTAGATGTAGAGATGAACTGTGTTAACTGACAGTGGTTTTCTGAAGTGTTCCTGAGCCCACGTGGTAATATCCTTTACAGAATGATGTTGGTTTTTGAAGCAGTGTCGTCTGAGGGATCGTAGGTCACAGTCATTCAGTGCTGGTTTTCAGCCTTGCTGCTCACATGCAGCGATTTCTCTGAATGTTTTGATTATAATATGGGGTATATATAGGGTTCGGACAGGAGTCGGAAGAGGCACAAACCTGCCCTGAGGCTGCCTGCTTTCTTTCATCCAGTTCAGACAGTAAGTTCCGTGGCTGGGGGAGTTTGCAATCCAATATTGGTTTTCATACAGAAATTTCTTCAGATTCTCTGAATCTTTAAATGATAGTATGTACTGTAGACAATAAAATCCCTAAATGATTTGCAATTTTAAATTGAGAAACATTATTGTTAAATTGTTGCCCTATTTGCCAGTGCAGCCTTTCACAGAGTAGTTAACTGCTCCCCATCTTTAGCGTCTCTGGATGCTCTTTTTGTACCCAATCATGTTACTAACCTCCATCCATCTTCAAGGATGGAGGTTTGAACCTGTTGCCAGTTAACCTCATTCATTATGAGCTGATCCACCAGGTGTTTTCTTTTAACATTTCACAACTTTCCACTCTTTTGTTCCCATTGTCCCAGGCTTGGGCTGCTTCTGTGTGTGTGTGTGCGTGTGTGTGTGTGTGTGTGTGTGTGTGTGTGTGTGTGTGTGTGTGTGTGTGTGTGTGTGTGTGTGTGTGTGTGTGTGTGTGTGTGTGTGTGTTTGTGTGTGTGTGCATTTGTGGTATAACTGGCATGAGAGGAGCTTGGTTGGGCTCTTCTGTACAGCTTCCCTCCTCACAACACACAAAGACACACACACACACACAAACACACATACACACACACGTTCAGGAGTGTTTCTGTGGTGACAGTGAAGGAAGCCCGGGCTGCTTGTGTATGATAATGGTCATGTAATTAGTTCCTCTTCCTGCTTGGCTGCTCACCCCATGGATGGTGGAGGCATGGCAACCACAAAGAAAGAAAGTAAGAAGTTCAAGAACCGAGTTTTAGCTCTTTGGCAATGGCAGCAGAAGGCTTACAGCCTTAAAGCCGTTCCATTCCATGTGATGCTAAGCTTAATGAAAGACTACAGCCAGCTTCACGTGCTAAAACACACACTGAATGGAAGATTCCAGTGGAACAGGCAGGGCTGGCCCGAGACATTTGGGGCCCTAAGCAGGATAAGTTTTGAGGCCCTGTCCCACAGACCCGAAGCATTCAAAGAACCCGCTACCATGTACTTATAACCCTTATGCATTTTATTTGGACCTCTATCAACATGATGGATAGCAGTTATTTCAGTGTTAAATACACTCACAAAAATATTCAAAGTAAAGCTTACCTCCTGGGGTCCGTTTCACAAAGCAGGTTTAGTGAAAACTCTGAGTCTGTTATCCCGGAATGAGGGAAACTCAAAGGGAGGTAACCCGAGAAAAGAGGGGTAACTCTAGCCTGTTTCACAGATAGAGGTAACTTAACCTCTCGGTCAGTTACCATGGTAACATGCTCTCTGAAACTAACCTGGTCGGGACCAGATTTTTCTCAGAAAACCTTGAGTTTCTCTCTGTCTCCGCCCTCTTTCAGCCACACACGGTGTTTGATTTCCTCATCCATTCAGTCAGCACGCGAGTTTTGGCGTAGTATAGTTCCGTCTGTTTTTTCAGAAAATCATTGCAAAAATCAGACATTAGAAGTTATATTAGGTGGCGACTATTTCACTACCATGGCATGTCCTTTTGATAATGATCCCGTGGATGAAGGTGACGCATTACCGCAAAGAGAATTAAATATTCGTCGGGAGATGATTATCAGATTATCCTTAAAATACTTCAGCCATAATTACAAAATTAATGAAATGGATCTTTTGAGCAAGTTGAATGTATTTGACTTAGCGTTTCCTAAATATAATCCCAGCTTTTCTTGCAATTCATAGGTTCAAAAGTGTTTGCTTTTAGTTGGGTTACCGGTATATAAACTACTCCTATAGGTGGAAACAACAGCCTTCTGATTCAGAATATCACTTATAATGCGAGGGGGTCCATTTCACGGCAGGGGTGCTGAATACGGCACAACACCGTTTCATGTCACAGTCCATCTCATCCCTTTTACATTTCCAACATTAACAACCAGTAATGCTCTTATATCACAGCAGATATTTTGTGTTGCGCTGCTTTTTTTTTGCAAATGGGAGTTTTTTATACAACATATAAAACAGCCACTTACGGTAATATTTACTTTACCATGTAAAACATGCTCAAAATGAGGTGTCACCATGAGATTGTGCCGATGTTTTACCTGTTTGAACAATGTTTTTATTTTTCATCTTAAACTGCTGACAAGAGCGCTTCTCCCCTGCGGGGTTGCACTTATATGAAATAAACTAATAGGCTCCCACTCAAGCAGTTTACCCTGTGATATTACTGTGATTGCAACAGGACTACATTTAAACTTATGCACTGACCCGAGCCGCAATGTTCTCCCGCACCGTCTCCCTCTCTTTTGCTGCTGCAGCGGTGTAAACCTGCTCAAACTCTCCGTATGAGCGCATTAATATTTCCAATTCCAGTTGTAGCGTAGCCCTTCGCTTCCCCGTTGCTATGGTGACTCGTCGAATCAGGGCTCCATTGATGCTGTCTTTTTTTACTTGTGGTGCACGCGCTTAACTCCAGGTCAAACTACTCTGAGTTGATCAACCTAACGCAAATCTGCTGTTCTGGAACCTAAAACTCAAAGTTTCCTATCTCAGAGTAGATCAACTCAGAGTTCAGGGTTAGACTCAGAGTTTTTTGAACCTGCTTTGTGAAACGGACCCCAGGTTTTTCTCAGCAAACCTCGAGTTTCTCTCTGTCTCCGCCCTCTTTCAGCCACACACGGTATTTGATTTCCTCATTCATTCAGTCAGCAGACCAGTTTTGACGTAGTATAGTTCTGCTATAGTTCCATCTGTTTTCTTAGAAAATCATTGCTGAAATCAGTCAGTAGGCCGACATTAGAAGTTATATTAGGTGGTGACTATTTTCACTTCCATGGCATGTCCCTTTGATAATGATCCCGTGGATGCAGGTCCAGCATTACTGCGCAGAGAATTAAATATTTGTCCGGAGATGATTAGCAGACCGCGCATAGATGTTCTTACATTTCCAGTCAATTCTCTTTTTGAGCGGTACCGCTTCACGTCACAGTTCATCATTTACATACACAACCTCATCCGTCCTTAAATTCTAACATAACGAACCGAAGTCATGCTCTCACATCCCAGCAGATATTGTGTGTTGCGCTGCCTTTTTTTGCAAATGGGAGTTTTTTATACAACGTATAAAACAGCCACTTACGGCAATATTTACTTTACAATGTAAAACATGCTCAAAAAGAGGCGTCACCATGAGATTGTGCTGAGGTTTTACCTGTTTAAACATTTTTTTTATGTTTCATCTTAAGCTGCTGCCAAGTGCGCTTCTCCCTTGCGGGAATGCACCTAAATGAAATAAACTAATAGGCTACCACTCAAGCAGTTTCCTCCGTGGTATTATTGTGATTGCAAAGGACTACATTTAAACTTACACATTGACCCGAGCAGCAATTTTCTCCCACGCCGTCTCCATCTCTTTTGCTGGTGCAGCGTTGTTACACTTTCGGCGAAAAACATGCTCAAACTCACTGTATGAGCGCATTAAAATTTCCAATTCCAGTGGTACCGTAGCCCTTCTCTTCCCTGTTGCCGTGGTGACTCGTCGAATCAGGGTTCCATTGATGCTGTCTTTTTATACTTGTGGTGCACGCGCTTAACTCCAGGTCAAACTACTCCGAGTTGATCAAACTAACTCAAATCAGCTGTTCTGGAACCGAAAACTCAGAGTTTCCTATCTCAGAGTAGATCAACTCAGAGTTCAGGGTTAGACTCAGAGTTTGTTGAACCTGCTTTGTGAAACGGACCTTTGAGAGCCTTTTCTGCCTAGAGACAAAAGACTCAGCACACTGTGGCTATCATTGGTATTGAGAGTTGAAACTACTGGTTCAACTCTATGAAGGCTGGCGGGAGATAAGCCTGTTAGAGCTGTGAGCCCAATATGAGCTCCAATCTGGCAGTCAATCTAATGGAGAAAAAATGGTTCCTAAAACCATTCACTTGTCAAGCAATTATTTTAAGAGAGGTATGGTTCTTCTTGCATCTGTAACTGTTATTGCTCATTTCAGACTGATGAAATTGTCATTTTCATGCCCAGTGCCCACGTTGTTTAGGTAGGAAATGTACTTGCGGCTGCAGAGCAGAGCTGCTGTCCGCTGGTGCTAAGCTGTGCGCATTTACGCATGAGGAACAGTAATTTTGTTGATTTTTTCAGAAGCTAAAAGTTTTGTTTTGTTTCCTCTGTCGGGTTTATATACAAATTTGCTGCAGTTATAAAGAGACCTTTATTGCCTTACTTTGCGCCCAGAAGATGCACCGTCTAACTAGCGAAAGTGGAGTTGGACACTTAGATCACGCACCATAGACCATCTAAATAGGGCCCTTAATTCTAAAACAAACATTTTGAATTGTCAAAGGAGGAAGCAAACACAAGCGCAAGAAAGTTGGCAGGCTGGACAACAGTGAGGATCTCCTTTGTGGAGAAAGTGATGGATTATGAATAACAACCCTCAACCCATTTTGGTTTATTTTCTGTCTGATTTTAGAAGAAAGAAAGAAAGCATGCCTTTACTAGTCCTGCGAGGGGAAATGCACCTTTCACTCTTGTTTGTTGTTAAAACGCACACACACAGGCCTTAAATATTAACGGGTCCTATAAACATGCATTAATGGAGAGATGTCAGAGCGAGAGGGCTGCCCCATGAGAAGCGCCCAGAGCAGTTTCGGGGGTTCGGTACCTTGCTCAAGGACACCTCGGCAGTGGCCAGGGGGTGAAATGGCACCTCTCCAGCCACCAGTCCACCCTCCTCTCTTGGTCCATATGGGGACTTGCACCAGCGACTCTTCGGTTCCCAAGCAGAGTCCCTATGGGCTGAGCAACTGCCTCCGCATTTTATACATTGACTTAAATTTAATGAAATTAGAGATGGTCTTGAAATGTGATCAAAAAAGCAAGGCCCTAATTTTGATCTCAACTACACACCTGTAAGGTTTTGTGACTGCATCTTGCACAGTTGCAACGCTGTCGCTGTGACGAAATATGTCCAGAGAATTGGAATTTGTTTAATAAGATTTTAATTGGAATGTCAAGTTTCAAATTTTTCCTAGTTGCATAGAAAGCTCTTCTTGCTTTGTCTCTTTGATCTTTCCCAGACTAGTTGAAGCTTCCCTATGGCCAAGGAATGTGTAGTTTTCTGTATAGTCTATTTAAATGTTAGCAATATATAAAATGTCTATAAATATGTGTTTTCCTGTCTTCTGGACTGTTCTACAAGATCATAATTTTAGTTTCCTTGGGTTGCCAGGGTGCTGCTGTAGACCTTATTTTGTTGGTGACAGTAACACCTACATATAGGAAACCCTTCGTTTCTGTCGTTCACAGTAAGGCTAGATGCAGTGGATTGATCTCATTGACAATCAAATTCCATAATGTACGTACATTTAAGGAGAAGATGGCATGCTTTACAGTCAAGTTCACTGTATTTTAAACACCATCTGTGTTTTTATCCTAGTTTTTAAGCTTGGTTCATTTTAAGAGGTCCTATGCCTCAGGACAAAAAACAAAAAAACAAGGTGTTTTCAGCTCACAGAATAATTTAACCTTGCTCCAGTCACATATGTTTCAACTCCTATATACTGTTGGATAGCAATGCATCATATTCTACAAGATCATCATACAAGGACATCATCTGGACCACTGTCTGAGGCCCAATTAAAACAGAGAGAGGGGACAATCATTATGATTCAATGTTGATACATGACTGTTATTTATTAGTTTTAATATATTGTCAATTGAAGTCTTGTTTTTGCATGCAGGGCTCTCTCTGTGGCCAGTTATATTAATTTTGTTTTCACTTGTGATTTGTGTTGTATAAAAGTTGTTTCACACTATACATGGGTAGTTATTAAGGATGCAACAATACAGGTAACCCACGGTTCATTACGTACCTAGGTTCTTGGGTTACAGTTTCGGTACACATTTTTTTAAGTAAGGAGAAAAAAAATGCTGTATTTATTTATTTCAAAATTATTTCTTTATTTTTCTCATGAACTAAGATGTGTTTTTTTCATTCAGACACATTCAATTGTATTGTATAATATAATACATAAAGTATGTAAAAAATATTTTAACACTTTTAAATGCAAAAGTGCTTTTTCACAGTGCTCGGCTTTGTGTTTAAGCCAAGCCCCCACCACAGCTACTTCCTGGTTGATCCAATCAGGAAGTGCCAAAAACTGCAAAAATTCTATGAGTTTCCACTAGGGGCAGGTTTCATAATAGAGCAGTTTCTCATTGACCCCCATGTTAAACAGTCCATTTTCACAGCATAATTAAACCTATTTAAGACCCGGAACAAAAAAACCATTCTAGTCTGTATGTTTAGGTCATATCTCCATGACTACACTTAGGAGAGTGATTCTGTTTTTAACCGGCTAGTTTTTTGTTTAATTTGAGGTTAAATCGCATGAATAATTAGGGGCATGGCCTCTTGAGTGACAGCTAGCCTCTGGCCTTCACTTCTCCTCAGAGGCTAGTTGTCAGGATTAGCATCATTAGCATGCTAACTCCATCATGTCGACCTGGACTGCGGTCATTCGTGTCTTGGTGTTACTATAAGTGACAAGATGCTTTGCTCTTCGATCAACTGTACAAACAGATGGTTTAGGAACACACCGCGTTAACACACAGGGAGGATTCGGGCCATGAGGGTTGATGTTTTACTATGAGCATGGTGTGTTGAAACTGTGTTGAAAATCAGTTTAAATCATAGATCAGAAATGCTCCCTGCACTTTACTCCCGGAGCCGGTGTAATCTCTGCTAGAGACACTCCCACTACCGTTTATCTAGTAACGTATTCTGTTAGACTAGCTCCCGGGCGGTGATGCTAATGTGGCTAATTCAGTGTACGTAGCCTTTTTTTGGTAAAAGGAAATGTGAGTCAATTTGATCAAGTTGAGAGAATATAACAAGCTAATATTAGTAACAAGATAACATTAGTAACAATCTTACATTAGTAACAAGCTAACATTAGTAACAAGCTTACATTAGTAACAAGCTAAAATTAGTAACAAGCTAACATTAGTAGCAAGCTAACATTGATAGTTAATGCAGCTGAGCTTAACTCAGACGTTGCATTCAGCGATTATTTTGTGTGGGGGATGCCTGAACTTATTAAAGCCGAACTTTATGAGAAACAAATGGTAATAGAACTGCAGCAGCAGACCGGAGGGAAGTTAGTTTTAAGTTGGATATTCGGATAAGCTAATATAGGCTGGGACCGAATTGGGTCTGTTGAATATCCAACTTAGAACTAACTTCATCCCTCTCAGCAGCAGCAGGTGATGTTCAGTCGTGTCATCTGTGGAGTGTGGCCGCTCACACATCTCTGTGGGAGAAAATTACTTTCTGCTCCCGATGTTAATGCTTCAAAAAGTACATAGATAAAAAGAATGTGCACGAGTCCCAAATGTCAAATCCGAGTCGAGTCTCAAGTCTTTGGGGGGCGAGTCCAAGTCAAGTCTCAAGTCACATTTGTGTGGGACTTAAGTGCGACTCAAGTCCGAGTCTCAAACTTAAGTCCCCCTCTCTGGCAACGCACTCTACAAGTGTGAATCAGATCGGATGAATGGCTCTCAAGTTATGCGAATGAGGGGTGGACACATACACAGACAGAGATTCCTTGTTTTATTTTTAGACACTTTAAGATGTCCCAGGTTGTTTTATGTTTCTCTTATTCCTCAAAGAAAGCTTCTTTAATCTTGCAGGGTGTATGTCAATGCTTTGAGAGCAGAGGGAGGAGATATATCAGTGACAAAACCCTAACATTTAAAGACACAGAGTGGGGTTTGAGCAGCTCTCTTTGATTCCTTCTTTCCCTTGTCTCTCACTTTCACTCACTTTATCACTTTTTAAATATTTATCCATGCTTTTTGTCAATCCTCTTTTTTTTCATGTCTCCTTCCAGTTTCCAATGTAAGACAACATCATGCTTAACAACCTTGCTTCTCACCTGAGTAATTTTGTAGGAGCTAACCTGTGGCAGTCTGTGTTTCCCTGCAGCAGGTAGAGGCGGTTGCGCAGACGGAGGGGTCCCAGCAGCACCACCTGCAGTCCAGTGATTCGTCGGAGAAGCAGCAGCCTAAGAGGTTACACGTCTCCAACATCCCTTTCCGTTTCCGAGACCCTGACCTCCGGCAAATGTTCGGGGTGAGATACCTGCACCACACTAACATGCACATGCACACCACAGTATTGTACTGATCAGTGACGTGCAGTGAGGGTTGGGGTTGGGGAGGCACTAGGAGGATGCCAATAGGATAGGAGGAGAGAATAGGATGCTGAAAACCATTTTAAAACACCAGTGCAACTGTATATTGCAGTATATCTGACCTTTACTGTAAATGACTATATATTGCAGTATATCTTACCTTTACTGTAAATGACTGTATATTGCAGTATATCTTACCTTTACTGTAAATGACTGTATATTGCAGTATATCTTACCTTTACTGTAAATGACTGTATATTGCAGTATATCTTACCTTTACTGTAAATGACTATATATTGCAGCATATCTTACCTTTACTGTAAATGACTGTATATTGCAGTATATCTTTCCTTTACTGACTGAAAGTCCAGCTTTGAAAAATGTCTTAGTTTAGAAATCAAATCCTCCATTTTCAGGGCGAGAAATGACAGCTTGTCGCTAAGCTCTACAGCGTCGCACAGCACACTTCTGTGTTTACTTTTTGCACACAGGTCAGAGTTCACCGTTATCTGGCTGCAGGCTATCAGGCTGCTCACTATCGCCGCCTGCCTTGAGGCAGAGGTACTGCCTGCCTCAAGCCAGGCATTTCCCCTGTGGATTTATGTCACATCAATAAGATGTAAATATTACACACATACGTAAAATACATCACTGAACACCATGGAAAAGAAGACGTATGCTTTTATTACATAAAAGTGTCCTCAACCATCATATTGGAAACATAAACCGAAATGGGAACAAGCACGCGCAGAGGGCACGCGCTCAATACAGTTTGTGAGTGATTGCGCAATCTGGAGGGAGGCTCGGCTGTCCGTGCCTCACCTCTCGTCTCCGAAGAGACTCCGTTTATTTAAGCAGGAAATACAGAATTTTCTGCCATTTTTACTATAAAAACGGTCAAAATACATTAAGAACCACACCAAAATCATAGTCCAGAGGACAAATATTAATACTTGTGTTATTTTATTATTTCGTTTCTTTTTCCTCTCATGATGACAGGGGAGGCACAGCCTCACCTGCCTCCCCTGACCGCACGTCACTGGTACTGATATACTACACACTACACTACAGGGCAAACATATATCTAGTGGGAATGTCATTCACCTTACTGTACTGTACAATACTGCTGCCTCTGTCTGTACTTTTCAAGAACAGAGTAGCAAATGCAGCCAAAACAAGAAATATATTATAGTAACATTCAATACTAGAATTGTAAAGGCAAATTAAAACTAAATCATAAATAGGAGGACAAAGACAATTATTAGCGGATGACATAACCGTTCACATCTCTTTTAAATTTGGTAGCAGGACCCTCTAGTTTCAATGATGTGTGAAAAGTCAACAACAAATAAAATGCATCATTGAATGTTAAAAGTTAAAGGACTCTTTATTCAAAGCTATACATTTTTTTAAATAATAGTTTTGAGGGGTACAGAATGAAAGTATTGCTTTTCCATAAGACATATATTTAGTCTAAATTTTAAAAATGTTTTGATGGGTTTGACAATGACTTTCTGTCCCGTTCTGTTTCCATTGTAGCAGCCAATAGCGTTGGGCGTTGCTGGTTGCCAGGGTTGTCTGTTGTTGGGCGCAGCTACTGTAGGATTGCACCCATCTCTATGTTCATTGTCACCACACCACTGCCTGACAGCTGTCTTTGTGCAAACCTCAGTCTCTGCATCTGCCTTCAGCCTCAGTGTATCTGCTGTGGAAGCTGCTGCTCTGCTCATGACCATCAGGCTACAGAAACAAGAATCATTTTGAGTTGAGAGCTAGCTAATGGATTCCACCGCACTCACAGAAAGACTTTCAGTTGAAGACTGGCTAAAATGAAATACTGTTGTCAAATTAGTTGATTAGTCCAAATGAGTGGTTCCCCTGTATTCATCACTGACATGGAGCAGGCTGATCGCTGACACACTCGGCAACAAACCTGGCAACCCGACTGCTGGAATTTTTTGTTGTTGTTGCGACTACGATCTTGAGACACTAGATGGAGGTGTTCTGCTCATTCTCCATATTCAACCTTTATTCTCTGTCAATGCAGGCATCTATATACAATGATTCACAATTGGATTCTACACTTTAGAAACACATAGTGTTCCTGTAAAATGGACTGGGCATAGAAAGAGCAAAGAAAAGTGCTGTAAGCAAGATGCTCTGTTCATATGAATGGTGGACATGGACACACTGGCTCTGATGACAGCTGTGCGTCTTGAGAAGCTTAAACTGAATGTAACCCTGTGGGTATATCAGAGGTTGGGCTTGTGAAATGACATCATGAGCAGCAGCAGCATTTTCAGCAGCTTCAGCAACAATGCTTGTAGCAGTGCTTGCAAAGCAGCATTGCAGCAATGACAGAACAAAACTAAGCAGTGCACGTTCTGCATTGAGTAGAATATAACTAGCAATGCAATTTAAGTATTCTCCCTGGACTACCTTGCAAGCCTTCCTAAGGAAGCTGTAAATAATTCCCAACCTTTTTTTTTTCATTTCTTTATTGGAGACCAGCATTTCCCAAGCATCAATACAAGATTTACAGTTATTCCATCCTTTTCTGTTTCATGGTACATTAGAACAAAGAACCAGAACAAGAACATCCCCCAAGAACAAAGAGGGAAAGAAAATATAAATAAATAAATAAAAACAAACAAACAAATACGCAAAAATAAAATCCACAAGTAATCAACTAGTCAGTAAAGACAATAGGTACATAAATACAAAGAAGAAATAAAATACAACAAAACGCAAAGGGAAGCGAAAGAAAAACATCAACAATAATAATAGTAAAAACAATAGTATAATAGTGTGCTCACTAGAGAATTTGATAAAATAATAAATTGGATGCATCAGATTGATTCCAGAGAGGTGAGGGTGTTTACATATGTGATGAAAGGTAACCATCTCTCATAAAAATTGGCTGCTGAGCCTCTTAGGGAATATTTCACTTTTTCCAATGACAGAAAAGACGTTAGATCGCTTAACCAAGAAGTAGGAGGAGGAGCGTTCAGGTTTTTCTAATGTAGTAGAATACGTCTAAATAATTCACACCTTTACCTCCATGTGCCCCCAACCCAAATTAGGCAGTGTATATTAATGTTTAATCTTCCGTGTCCATCCTAAGTGGTCCTTGGAGAACCATGCTCTATTTTTGAGAAAGTTTGTCACCAGATCACCATTTCTTTTTTATTTGAAAACGGACCAAGCACTGGTTTGACTTGCATGTGTCACTCAGGACCACATAATTTCGTTGCTCGGGGCCCTATTTCAAGCAAGAAAGCAGGCTCACGAACAACCGATCAAAGTTAGTTCAATCAACTATGTGTAGGTTGAACCTGAACACAAAAGGCAGAACCTCCATTTTAATCCTGTGGATGAAGAGATATTAGTGCATGTACTGTAAACACATAACCACATTTATCTTTAAAGGAAAGAGCCTTAGTCAGAGGTGGGAAAGTGTCAATAAGTTTACATCATAGACTGTATAAAAATGGACGTAGCCTATCTGTCCAGGTCCGTTCTCTCAACTTGATCCAATCTTCCTCGCCTACAGGAGTCGCCATCTTAACAGACTTTGACTCCGCCTCATTCCCTCCTACCAAAAAAGGGCATGTGACGTTGAGGGGAGGGAGCTACGTCCATCTGTCTGACGTTTACCTCCGAGGTGAAGTGAGGGCCAGAGGCTAGCTGTCACTCAAGAGGCTACACCCCTAATTATTCATAAACTTTAACCTCCATTAAAATATAAACTAGCCTGGTATAAGAAAAATCACCCCCCTCAGTGTTGTCATGGAGATATGACTCAAACATACAGACTAGAATGTTTTTTTGTCTCAGGCCTTAAAGAGGTTTAATTATGCTGTGAAAACGGCCTGTTTAACATGGGGGTCAATGAGAAACTGCTCCATATGAAACCTGCCCCTAGTGGAAACTCATAGAACTGCAGTTTTTGGCCCTTCCTGATTGGATCAACCAGGAAGTAGCTGTGGTGGGGGCTTGGTTTACTCAATAAAGTTTTATTTGGTGGCAAGGTTCACTGCTAAAGTCTAGTTTGTTTGACCAGTGTGAGTAGAACTGTACCTGAACATGTACTGGCACGACTGTGTACACGTGTACGAACACGAGCATTGACGGCAGTCCTGATGTCTATTTATATGAGTCTGCTCCTCGCATTTAAAAAGATGCCGCCAAACAGTTTGCGGTGGCCTGATGCAGATTTGATCAGATGAAATTATTAAAAACGGTCGGAAAAACTAAATCTCAGAGGGGTGATGATGTATAAGCAAGAAGCATTCGAGACGCGGCACAGGTCATTTCAAGTAATGTGTGGGCCTGGGCCACAGGGGAAGAGGGAGGGGGGACAATCACCCTAAAGCACAGGGCATGGTACGAATGGACAGTGTAAGTGTGCCCTTTGTAAGGTCTCCAAGACACTGAACACTGCACCGCAATTGAACAGTGACATCATCAGTTGAAGCTGAGTAGAAATTGTGAGAAAAAAGAAACAGAGGGATAATCCGGTAGCTCTCACTACAATCAGTGATGCTAGGAGGTCATCCAGCCGTACAGTCCCAAACTGGACCTCAGGAGAACAGCTACTACTACTACTACTACTACTACTACTACTACTACTACTACTACTACTACTATTACTACTACTACTACTACTACTACTACTACTACTACTACTCATGAGGTCTCATGAAAGTCAGCAAGATAGTGCACTTTGGCAAGAAGTGGGGAAGGAACTACATGCAAACATGACTAGAAATAGAAAACCAATACTGATATGTGGGAGTCTCCTCTTTTCCACAGCGCATAAAACTCAAAATGTGTTTCAGGGTCAATGTGACTGAAAATGTTCGAGCAAATCTCATATTTCATCATAATTATTGTTAACAAAATGAACACTACCCAATTGTCTGAATTTTGAGTCACTTGAGTGTCCACTCTGCGCTCAGTCCAAAATGAGAGGATAAAATGAGAGGATAAAAGATTGTCCAGGCTACTGCAGCACCACCTGAACTGAGATTCCGCTTTAAAGCCCAGTTCAGGCTAAAGTTTCACGACGAGATGAGTTGAAACTTGCAACTACTTGGAATGTGCAGGTCTGCAACTTTCTGAAACCTGCCTGTTCAAATCAAGGTGACAAGGCAAGACGGTGTATCATCTCTATAGCAACGCCTCTCTGTACTTCTGTTAACTTTCGACTTTTCAGGCTTTTTTGCGTAGCTGGATATCATTTGTAGCATTATAAAATATAAATGAGGACAGAGACAGTGAGATATTTGCTACAGTTGCATTTCTATAGAGATGAAACGGTGAAGATAACGATTTATTCACTTCACTTTTGTGACGGTCGTGTCTGGTTTGTGGTGTAAGAAGAACGTCAACC